>NC_089848.1:24721795-26033045 GCF_035609145.1 Eleutherodactylus coqui | reverse complement strand
ACATTTATAAATCAGGGCTACCATCCCACCTCAATTGATGACCAAATCACCAGAGCCACCAGGATACACAGAAATCAACTACTCCAAAACAAGGAGAAGGAAGGAAACAATCATGTACTCTAGTAGTGACTTACAATCCACAGCTAGAGGTAGTAAGGAAAACCTCCATCATACCTACACAAGGATGACCACCTGAACACCATATTCCTGGCCCCTCTGCTTCTGTGTTACAGGAAACCCCCAAATCTGAGGAACTTTATAATCAGGAGTGCATTGCCCTCTGACACACAAAAAGGAACTTATCCCTGTAATGTAAGGAGCTGTAAGACCTGCTCACATATACTGACTGCGGACAGGATACGGATCCCCAACACACAGCAGGACTATAAGATCCCCAGGACAGTCACATGTTTCATGTCTGATGTTGTGTACCTGATCCTGTGCAGTAAATGTCCTGTTAGGGGGCTTTATATCGGAGAAACAAGACAGAAACCGAAAGCGAGGATGAGATCTCATCACCACACAATTTGTGCACTGCGGCCGAGCATTTTTCTAGTCATGGACACAACACAGAAAACATGAAAGTCACCATATTAAAAGGTGCTAGGTAAAAGTAAATTTCCCTTGTGCAAGCACCGAGTCATGACTGACTCCTAGGGTGACATCACATCATGAGTTTTTTTTTTTGTTTTTTTTTAAAGATAACACTCTGGCCTGGTGACCTCCCAACACCAATTTAGAGGCCATAAAACATTCACATCCTTATCAGTGGACTAATTAAGTATTTACTCCTCTACTCATCCTGTTCTGGTATTGTTTTAAGTGCACATTAATGTGTGTGTGTTTCAACCTGTAGTACCATCCTGGGCCGTTGCACAATGTAGGGAGCTGTCTGAAAACAGCTAGAAGTGGGAGAACCCCTTTAACCGAATTAATATACATTATGCATGTCCTGCTCTGGTCTGAAATTGCCAGGCACTCTACAATAAACTAGTTAGGCTGGGTTCACATAATTAGTTGTTTCTGGCTGAGCTGAATACAACTAATGTCAGAATTTTAGACCTTGAACACTGGATGGCATCTGTCACCATAGGCTATTAAGGCATCTGTTTAATATATATGCCATGACAAGCTCATGATGTCTATATTCACTGCAGGGCATAATCATGCACTACATGATGGAAGGGTGCAGAGGCTCCTGAGGACCCCAGGACGTGGATTTCAGTTTCATGTTGTAGCCCCTCTCTAAGGGTATGTTTACACATGGTGGAAATGCTGTGGAAAGTCCACAGCGGAGAATCTGCAGCAAATTTCCGCATCCAAAGAGTGTCAAAATCCAGACCATTGGTGCTGATTTCATCGTGCTTACCTCCGAAATCTTCAGCTGACAGCGCTTCCTTCACCAGGCCACCTGTCAGCCTGCAAGAGTGCAGCACCACTGGTCAGGTGATGCGGAAGTGCACAGCGGCGCTGCACTTCAGGTCAGGCCGTCGGGAGGTGGGTGTGGGGGTGTGGGGGGGATGACTGCGGGTACACAGCAGACATTCCGCAGCATTTCTGCCACATGTACACATACACTACGTCCCGTGGGACCGCTGCTATGCCTGCAGTAAGGAAAGCGTACATGAAGTGGCCTCCTTCTGCTACGATAGGGGCCGATCATCTACAAAGTCATCTGTTTCAGGTACCGATCCGCTTTAAGAGTTCCTGGAATGAGCACAGGTCCAACAACGGCTTCATGCATGGATCACAGCAGGAGGCCACTTCGAGTACACTTTCCTTCAGTCACAGCATCGGTCCCACCAGACTCAGAGAGACGTCGAAAACGGATTTCTGCTTCTCATGTGCTGCTCTGCAACTTTGGAATTGATTTACTCTCTATCTCTTACAGGGGCCACAACACAAAACTGAAATCCATGTTCTGGGGCCCCCAGGGGCCCGTGCTCCATACTATCATGTAATTGCATCTATGCCTTCCTATTCAAGTACGCTATTGCTATCTCAGTATAGGACACCAGTATTGGGATGTAGCGCTGGATCCGGCTTTTTGATCGCACCCTGTATAAACTATAAAGAGGTGAACGTTCCCTTGTAATGAGGTAAGTGACGCCCTCGGTACCCCACCTCGCCCTGTGGTGCCGCGGAGCCCCGTATGTAAAGCACATATATAGTTACATAATAACAGCATCAGCAGCAGATGGGAAGCAAGGTGCTCGAGCCTGAGATAAGTTTCTTTGGCTTGTGCAGAACTATCGATTTGTGAAGACTTGTGAGCCTGGCTAATCAGTAAATATTCCAAATGCCTATGAAGAATCTACCTCTCTGTGTTGCAGAAACCGTGTGGTCAGCAGAAATCCGGGCTGAAATGCTGAGAATATGAACCAATAAATAAATGATTGCTATTACGTTGGGTTTTAATATACCGGGCTGCAGCCATTTTTGAAAATAAGAAAAGTATATTAAAAAACCTATATTATGTACTCTCCCCTCGCCATGGACTGGATTTATTATTTATGACATTCATAGACTATGCATAAAGGCTTTTTCACATTTGGGAACATTAGGTTTGCTGCAGGGTGTGACCATTACATTGGCAGGAAGCTTCAGAATGCCAGCACACATCCTGACCCTCGCTGCACACAGGAATGTAACATTCTGCGCCGCTTCCTAACTTCTTCCTTCAAAGTGAATGAAACAGCTGTAGCAACATAATGCCGGTGAGCAGACCAAGACATCTAGACTTTCCATCATCCCTTGTGTAGAGGACTGCGCACAGGGTATGAATGTCAGGAATATGAGGGCCAAGAATGTTCTATTCCGTGCACTAGTTCTTATATGCGTGGGGTCGCACTGGGGCTAAACATCACCCCTCAAGAGGATGTGACCCCTCCAAATAAGGCCTCATGTACACGGGTGGATTTTTGCTGCCGAATCCGGAGCGGGCATCCACCTGCAGGTTTCGCAGCAATAACTCTACAGCAGTGATGGCGAACCTTTTGGAGACCGAGTGCCCAAACTGCAACGCAAAACCCACTTATTTATCGCACAGTGCCAACACGTCAGGGGGCGGGGCTTATCATGACATATGATTTTACCTCCGTTGTTATAAAAAGGAAAGGGCTGTTTCAAAATAGACCGGGTGCAGATTTTGACTGCTTTTTGGATGCAGAAATGCTGCGGAATTTGGCACGGACATTTCTATTGAGAACATTCTGCAGGATTTCCGCCACATGTAAACATACCCCAGCAGTAATAGTGAGCCCCAGAGTGGCCCCACTGGTAATAGTGACATTCCACAGCGGTCCCAGTAGTAATAGTGACATCCCACAGAGGCTCCAGTGGTAATAGTGACAGCCACAGCTGCCCCAGTGGTAATAGTGACAGCCCACAGCGGCTCTAGTGGTAATAGTGGCATCCCACAGCAGTCCCAGTGGTAATAGTGAAAGCCCACAGCGGCTCCAGTGGTAATGGTGACATCCCACAGCAGCCCGAGTAGTAATAGTGACCACCCCTTCCCCCCACAGTGGCCCCAGTAGTAATAGTGACACCCCACAGTGGCCCCAGTACTAATGCTATTACTGCTAGGGCCGATATAGGGGACACTGTTACGAATAGTATCCCCTATATCAGCCCCAGTAGTAATAGTGCCCCCCTGAGACCTATACACTTACTCCCTCCTCCTCGTCAAAGTGCTGCTGTTCCTCTGCTCGGCGCTGCTGCTAGTGCTGATCCCAGGTGCACACTGTGACGTCAGTGTGTGCTGCCGGACGCCTTCTCCCCCATGCTCTCACGGAACCATGGAGGGGGACATCAGGGGAGGGGGGAGAAGGATCCCAGCTGCACACTGACGTCACAGTGTGTGCCGGGATCAGTGCCGCTGAGTGAATACCGCCAGAAGAGCCGCGGCACCCCGACTGGTATACACTGCCATGGTGAGCAGCCGCTACCATGCGTGCCAGCAGGGAGGGTTCTGCGTGCCGCAGGTTCACCACCACTACTCTATAGCATGCTACGGAAAAATTAGTTTCCATGCAGTCATGCCAGCCTTCCACATCCCAGATGTCAAAGTGTATAACTTGGGGCTTGTTTGATAGAGTTTGAAGGGACCCAGGCAAACGTGTTCATTCTATGGATCCAAGCATTTTAGGGCTTATACACAGGAGTGTATTATGGTTCCATACAACTTCCGAGTTGTACAGTCATTGTATGGCATCTATAGAGTCTATGGGGTCCTACTGTACCTCTATACGCCTCGGATTTTATATGCAAAACATGACTAATTGTGGTATTGGCTAAAAACGTAGAATCCTGTGATGTTTATAGAATGACTATTTGCTGTGCAGGTAGGGTTGACAGCTTGGCCTGCCGCCTAGTATGATGCATCTAGACTGTGACGCGGAAACCTTACTGCTGCAGAAAATGCTTTCATGTCTGGAATATTTTCTGTTGCTGGTGTGATTCTCATGTAAAATACTGTGATTTTCTTTCAGCTTGAATAAGGATATTGCTGTAACTTCCCTGGCATCGGAGATCCTCGGCGCAGTAGGACGCCGATAGACAGCAGGAGAATATTATCTTTACATTCTCAGAAAGACTACAGATGGAAGCAACTTCAGACGGTGGAAGAATTCATCCAGGTGTAAATCATTACTTTCTCGGTAGAAAACTGTTGCCTTATTAACCCTTTCCAATCCAATTAGTATCCTGGTTTTCCTAGGGGGCTTTCTCTTTTTCTGCTGTAATACAACAGCGCTATATGCTGGCTAAAGCCAGTACTGCATGAGGTGACATGTTGGATAGGCTCTGACAGCAGAGAGGCTGGCAATATACAGTAAGAGAACCCCAATGGGCGTCTTCCAACATCGGAGCCGTACAACCTTAAATCATAAGGTCTTTAGACATCAGACAGTCGATTGGAAAGGGTTAATGTTACTGAACTTGCGCTTTCTGAGTCTGTTCATACTGGAGGTTCAAGACAATGTCTGCAGGACTCTTATAAACTCCACATGTGCTTTACCGGGGCTCAGATGTACACGGCGCCATTATCCGGGAATCCACTGGAAAACGATACATCTTTCAAAAAATTGTGACATCATCCGTTGGGTGTCAAAAGTATATATATTTTTATGCTTTCATAGGACACAGAGCAGCATCTCGGCCTACGTATTTGTAGTCGCATACACACTGTTGCATTTAAGAATTTTTTAAAATTTTGTTAATTGCCTTTTTCATGTTTTTATATATTTCAATAAAAAGAATATGGGCTTTATAAAGGTGTTTGCTAACGTTGTTGCATTTTTTCCATAATGCTTGGCCAAACTTTGAATTTTGATGGCTTTATTAAAGGGGTTGTCCCGCGCCGAAACGGGTTTTTTTTTTTTTCAACCCCCCCCCCGTTCGGCGCGAGACAACCCCGATGCAGGGAGGTAAAGAAAGCTCACCGGAGCGCTTACCTGAATCCCCGCGCTCCGGTGACTTCTCTACTCACCGCTGAAGATGGCCTCTTCCTCCGTGGACCGCAGCTCTTCTGTGCGGTCCACTGCCGATTCCAGCCTCCTGATTGGCTGGAATCGGCACGTGACGGGGCGGAGCTACACGGAGCTACACGGAGCCCCATAGAAGACTGCAGAAGACCCGGACTGCGCAAGCGCGGCTAATTTGGCCATCGGAGGGCGAAAATTAGTCGGCACCATGGAGACGAGGACGCCAGCAACGGAACAGGTAAGTATAAAACTTTTTATAACTTCTGCATGGCTCATAATTAATGCACAATGTACATTACAAAGTGCATTATTATGGCCATGCAGAAGTGTACAGACCCACTTGCTGCCTCGGGACAACCCCTTTAAGCTCCTTACATTTCATATAGATCACATATATCTCTGAAATATTTATTTGTATATTAGGAGGCTCTTCGTTTTCAGGTATTTCATTACCTAAAGTGCTACCTCGCTAAAAACACATTTTTTCCTATACCCGTTTCCCTCACCTGATTACCTGCCACTATAATGATCCGGTTCGGGGTTGGATTCTCTTTGTTTTAAACTGGTGCAAATTGGTAGCATAGTCATAGGAAGACAGACTTCGATACATGGGTAATGTTGGTTTGCAGTACAAGAGGAGCAGGCAGGTAGCATAGTCAGTGGAGGCCAGAGTAGTAGTATTGGTTCGCAGTATAAGAGGAACAGGCAGGTAGTCAGTAGAGGTTGGTACATGGGTAGTATCGGTTCGCAGTACAAAAGGAGTAGGCGGGTAGCATAGTCAGTGGAAGCCAGAGGTCGGTACAAGGGTAGTATCGGTTTGCAGTACAAAAGGAGTAGACATGTAGCGTAGTCAGGGGAAGCCAGAGATCAGTACACTGACCAAATATTTGTAGATGGAGGAGCAGGAAGAAGAGGAGCTTGATTACAGGCTGGGAGCTCAATAATCACACAATGAGAGAGGAACAAAGCTAGGTTTAAATAGTGTGTCTAATCAAGGTACAGGGTGAAGACAATTGGGAAAGCAGGAGCAGGGAACAAGAGCAAGGTTCAGCAGAGGAGCTATCCAGAGAGCTAAGTAGATCCGCCGGAAGAGCCACTGCCTGGAGTACAGGTGCTCCTGGGTTTGAGTCCTGACAGCCACACTCTGGAGGTCTCCTCTGTCTATTGCAGTCACTGCCATGCAATATACAGAGGAGACCTCCAGAGTGTGGCTGTCAGGACTCTTTCAGGCTTATCTTGATCATAAGATTTTTACTTTCACATCAATCCGATGATGCTTCAGTACAGCATTACTTAGAGGCTATACCATCTCTACTTGCTGGATGGACAGTTTATTTACATTACCTTCTATATTCACCTTAATAGGCTACATAGCATAAGTATACAGTCAGGAAGATGATCTGTGATCTCCTCTATTATAGCTGTGTGACAGGAGCTGTGTGATCATCATCAGTAACTGTGACAGGAGTGTCTGTTTTGTCCTCCAGGCTGTTTCTGTGGTAAGGTCCATGTGTTAGCATCACACAGACTGAGAAATTGACTAGAAACTGAACACATAAGGCTAAGTAAGTTTGAGTTAGTCACGATTTAGATCACATGACCATCTGAGGAGAAAGAGGCCAGGAGTTTCAGATTAAAAATAATAACTAACCAAGGTAATACTAGCCAACACACACACACATATATATTGGGGGATAGCTACCTATATAATGAATGAAAATAAAATCATCAGAGTGGTTCTTTAAATTAGCAGAACATTCTCAGTGGTAAAGTGCCAGTATGAAGAAGCAACTCCGTGACATGAAGAATGACGAGGAGCAGGAATAAATATCGATGAAGATGTCTTTGAAGTTTATAGTTCTCATGTGAAAAACTTTGGTTGAGCTCTGTTCTTCGTTAGGAGCTTCCATCGCGGATTACATCACATTTGATTCAATAAGTATCACAGCATGCTGCACTATTTCTTTCCAGTAAAATGACAGGCACCATCATGACACAACTTCATGGGCCCTAAGTCATTCAAATTCTCCGCCTGCCACTGGTGGTCATCATGTCACGGATCCATCACAACTTGAATTGTCTTACGGAACAGAAAAACTAAATTCATAATGCCGATATCTACCAGCATTAACCCTTTCGGATCTACAATCTATCTTTTTAAGTCAGCAGTTTGACGTTTGATTACTTTTAACAGAACTCTGCAATCCTCCAGACCAGACAGTCATGATGACCTGTTGACCTTAGTAATCCGACAAAAAAGTGAAATAATTATGTGCTCGTTACCAAAATGGCAAAAACGTAAGTGCCAGGTTCCCAAAATTAAACGTAAACACTTTTCACCTTCCTAAAAACAACAAAATCAGGAAATAAAAAGAGCACAACAAAAATGACCAAAGCTCCTCACCATCCAGTGCAGGGACACACTTATGAATTATTCTAGATAGAACAGATACCCTGTGCCCCATGCAACATGGTGCCCACATCATGCAGAATGGGGGCTTCCCAAACGCACAAAAAAAGATCCCTGTTCTTCATTTATGCACTTGCTGCCTTCTTCCTATCAGCTCTTATTTTTAACCCAAAATTTGCACCCAGTAGTGCATTGATTGGCTGAGCTGCGGCCCTCGAAGAACCCATCACACCATGGCTCAGCCAATTCATAAATCCTGTGATTGCTGTGATCGGTTCTCTGAGCGCTGCTCAGCCAATGTGGTGGCTGTGATTGGTTCTCCGAGTGCTGCTCAGCTAATTAATGCAGCGCTAGACAAACCAATGTGATGACTGTGATTGGTTCTTCGAGCCCTGCTCAGCCAATCAATGCATCATTTGATGAACCAATGCGTTTGCTGTGATTGTTTTTTTGAACGCTGCCCAGCCAATCAGTGCAGTGCTTGAAAAACCAATCATAGCCATTGCTTCGGGGAGGCAGGATTTGTGAATTCCATAACTAGGAAGTGATCCTGTGTGGGCGGCTAGACGCTGTAAAAAGCGGGCTGTGTGAGAGTGACCTAAGTGGGCGAGTTTTACATGCAAGTTCCATCCGACAGCAATATGGACGGAACTCATGCATGTTATTAACATATTGATTTTAATGTGCCTATTGACATAAGCCTTTTTCTTGTCTCGCAGTGATGTCGTTAGATTGAAAGATCGCTGCACATCCTATTTTCGGGCAATACTTTCCAAGCAATGACCCATTACTTACTATGGGATCTTGTTAAAAAAAATGCATCGTGCTCGCATCCAAAAATCAAAATTGTACAAGTGTGATATCGTTCAGAGTTTCTCGCCCCATGAATGTACTGTAATAAAAACATTCTAGGTGTGGGAAAACATGTAATGGAAGCTTTTTAAATATTGTGATCCAGCTGTCCACATCACAAACTCCTGCAGGCAAAGCTGCCAATCACTCCGGAGGAGGAAGGCTTCTCACATGTCTTGGCAGCATTTAAAGGCAATGTATTATCAAAGAAGCTTTGCGGGTGAGGCTTCCGTCATCAACCAGTTGCCTAATCAGCCGGACCGCTGCATCTCCTGCTCTCACTATAAGCTTCTGATGGTCGCCAACACAATTGGAGGTGCCATGTAACGACTCCCATTCCTTCCAGCGGCCATAAAGCACACAAGCCCCACTGCACAGTCTACAGTAAGGAAATGTGCAGCTCGTATATGACTAATCCCAGCAAAGCCTTCAGAAATAAATAGCTGTAGCCCTTCAACAATAGAACACATTATTTTCTTTCTTCATTCTTGCGTCTAATTAAAGAAACAAATTAAATGACACTTTAACCCCTTCCTCTACAGCAATTGTTAGCCCATGTGACAAAGCTGTTTCTAAACTCTAACATGTCACTTTATGTGGTGATAACTTTGGAAAGGGATTCTGAGATTGTTTTTTTCATAACAGGTTGTATTTTATTTTATGTTGGGGGTATCTCACACAAACGGATTCTAATTGCGGAATCTGTGATCACCGTCCACCCGGACTTCCCGCGGCAAAACGCAGTCATTGAAAGCCATGTAGTTTTGATATTTCCTTCCCACTCACGGATCTGAATTGCATCTCTGAGAGACAAACTGAACAAAAGCAGCAATTTTGTAATTCTTTTTTATGGTGTTCACCTTGTGGGCTAAATCACATCTTTTATCGCTTCGGTTGTAACGACTGTAGCGATACTAATTTTGTAGAGTTTGGAGGTTCCAGATAAGTTGTGTTTTATTGGTCAAATGGCAATTTTACTATTTTTTTTTACTGTAAACATTTCTGTTTGTGTTTTGATTAGTCCTACAAGGAGGCTTTAAGATGCGTTTAGTTCATCGCTTACATAATACACTGCACTACTTATGTAGTGCTGTGTAACGTGTCATGTTTATTTACACTGATATACAGTCTATTTGAACCTGCCTTCAACAATGTCGAAAGACCTAATTAGACACAACGATTATCGCTCAAAAGCCGTCTTTTGAGCAATAATCATTGTGTCTAAACCCGCAACCATTGTGCACTGTTCGTTCATCACTCATTTCTAGCCAGCTAGAAATTAGTGATGAGTCTTATCAGCGCCGCATGCTGATATCTCAGTGGGCGGCGCTGATAGCATTCCTTTAGCTGGTATCCTGCTGGCAGTTCTTAGCGGGACACCAGCTGCATATACAAAACAGCTGCTTTGTACTCAGAGCTAACGTGGCGGTGTCCCACTTCACCTGCATTAACTCTTTAGTAGCTAATTAGCTAGAGCTATAAAGATGATCGCTCAAAACTGTCACTCAAACTGTCGTTTGAGCGATCATCGTTCCATGTAAATGGGCCTTAACAAGCCTTTGTAAATGGTAGACCCAGAGGCCATTGTTTGGCTTCCAGCTGTCATAGCAACCATTGGCATAGATGGGTGGCGGGAAGCCAGGATTGGAGCAAGATGGAGCCGGACTCCAACGATTATCGTCCAGGCTCTGCTTGTAGACCCATCGAATCACATAAATATGCACCAGAGTAAGTGAATGGGTCCTGTCCTATAACATATGGGCAAATTAAACCCCCCAAAATGACTGTCATCAACTGGTTATGCTGTGAGGCACAAATGTGAACAAGTGTCTGCCTATAATGTTCCAGAAGAATGTTTTGAGTAAGTCTGAATAAAATCGTGTTTCTTCTTCTGTGATGCTAACGAGCGCACTGGCTCTCATACTAGCTGGAGTGGAATGCATGATATTTACATGTGGTTTAGTAAAGATAGTTTCTCAGTTTAATAGAATTAATGAGCCTTTCAAGTATATATAATCCCTTTGTGTTGTATCTTTTCCTAAATATGGTTACAAATTTATAAAGTAATTTTGGAAGCACAAACCCATAATTCCATAACAAGAATACTATAGAAGGACTGCATGTTTCCTTACTACTCTGGATTTGATGGCTTCTTAATTAGCGTAGAAATGCTATAAAGCCAAGGGCACACGCCAACACCTACCGTACGCAAGATTAAAGTTGTGTAGAGGACTGTGCGCTGTTGCTGTTGCCTTGGGGTACTTTCAGGCGAGCCGATTATCATCTGAATGAGCGAGTGAGGTCATCGTAGCTCGTTTGCTCGTGCAGCCTGTTTACACCGCAGATACATCGTTGGCTCGTTCAAATGAGAATCGTTCAGTCTTATAGTTTGTTGTTCGGTTGTTGGGTTTGTGTTTAGACCAAATGATTGCTGTTCACTTTTGGAAAAGTAAACATAGTAGTGATGGCAAGACATGGATCAGTACATTCGTAGGTACAAGGGTTCGCAGTAACAGTAGACCACATAGTATCTGTGGATTTTAGGTCTGACCAATCTGCATGTTATATGTAAATGAGACTTAAAAATCGTATAAATGGATCCTTATTTTTCAGCGTTTTTCTGAAATAGGTATTTTCCTGGGAAAATGAAAGTTGTAGGAAGACGAAGGCTCTTCTGTTTTTTTATGTATGAGTACTTGCTTATTTTTACAATGCCTTACAATTTGGGCAGTAGGTTCCTTTAGGTGAATTTGCTGTAGGTATAGCCTCACCTGTCTTTGGCTCCAGTTGACACTGGGTGCAGCGCTCTTCTGTAAAGACTTCACTTGGTTGCATACTTATTTATCCTGGAGCACTCTGAATGTATCTGTACTCCTGTGAAGCCAATTGTGTATATCTTTCCCCCTTGGTATGAATTTGTAATTAATGTACGAGGGTCTGCTGATAAGTCTTTGGCCTTTTGTTCTTTTTTTGTTACTATGGTAACGAATGTTACATCACATGAAAGCCTTATGTGTCTAATATATGTTTTCAAAATTTTGTGTTTGTAGCTTATGGCAACAGTGATCTAGACACGCGGGAAAACAAAATGGCGGAGTCTAAGGCGATATTCACAGCAAATGAGAGCAGAGGAGTGATAAAATTCTTGTTTCTGCAAGGAAAGTCCGCGAAGGATATTCATGGTGATATGTCGCCGACATCGGGGGATCAATGCCCTTCATATTCTACAGTTAAGAATTGGGTTGCTAAATTTAAAACAGGCCACTTAAGCACCAATGATGAGGAACGTCTTGGACGACCGAGAGAGGTTGTTGTTGTTCCGGAGATCGGCGATGCTGTGCCCAACCTCATACTGGAGAATCGGCCAATTTCAGCTGCAGGAATAGCGGACATCATGGGGATTTCTGGTGGACATGTTTGTGTCATTATCCATAAACATTTGAACATGAAGAAGCTTTCTGCAAAGTGGGTCCCCAAATGTTTGACAAAAGATCAGAAAAGCATTTGAGTGAAAACTTCCCGGTCCATTTGTCAGCGTTTCCTGACTGATAAGAACTTCCTGGATCGACTGGTCACTATGGATGAGACCTGGATTTATTTGTATGACCCTGAAACCAAGGAACAGTCAAAACAGTGGAGGTACATTGGTTTTCCTCGCCTAAAGAAGTTCAGCCACTAAGTTGATGGCGTCTATGTTCTGGGATAAGGAGGGCGTGCTGCTAGTGGACTACCTTCACAATGGTTCCACCATCAACGCAAGGTATTACATTGAACTTTTGGACCAATTGAAGGCAGCTCTGAAGGCTAAAAGGTGCGGCAAGCTGTCCAAAGGAATCTTGTTCCTGCAAGACAACGCCTCCACTTACACTTCACAAGCGACCACGGCAAAACTGGTGGAGCTAGGCTTCCAGCTGGTTGACCACCCACCTTATTCACCAGATCTAGCTCCCTCCGACTATCATCTGTTTCCAAACCTGAAGAAACACCTCAAGGGTACCAAATTTCACACCATCTCTGATGCCATGGCTGCTACGGATCACTGATTTGAGGCACAACCAAAATCCTTCTTTTTGCAAGGCTTACAGAACTTGGAATACCGATGTAAGAAGTGTGTTGACATCAGTGGAGAGGAGGTGGAGGAAATGTAAAGTTTCACCTTCCTATCTCGTTTCTTTCTGGTTAAAGCCAAAAACTTATCAGCACCCCCTCGTGTTTTCCTAGATGTTTTAAGCAGGTTCAGGTGACAGGTGTGGGAGAAAAAGCAAAGCAACCTCCAAATAAAAGCACTTTAGCTGCAAAGATTGTGACATCCTCTTACCTGATGACTATGAGTTTCTAAGAACCAAACGAGATGAGGTGATAAGGATGAAGAACTAGGTCCAAAAATCCATGCCGAGATGAAAGTCAGTAAAAGAAATGAAAAAGGAGGGTGGAGCAAGACCCAGTGAGGGTAGTGGAATATTTATGGAGTACAAAGAGTTTTCAATGATTGAGTATTTTGAATGGTGGAGGTGCTGCCAACCAGATGACGCTCCACCAGTGTGGGCGTAAGTGTAGCGAAAAGGATGTGAAAAGAACTGGTATGGAGGCGCAACACTCTAAGCTGCTAGAAGATGTAGATCAAAGTCCAATGTGTGATGGTGAAAGCACTTCTTTTTTATTATTTTTCAGAAATTAAAAACCAGCAATGGAATACGCGTTTCGGGGAAGAACCCCTTCGTCAGTTCGGCTGGATAGGACAACAGGATGCCTAGGGGTGACACGATTCCAAAGATGTATAGAATGTGTCGGAGGTCCTGTGTGCATTTTTTTTCTCCCCTGTCCTCCTGCACACAGGACCTCCGACACATTCTATACATCTTTGGAATCGTGTCACCCCTAGGCATCCTGTTGTCCTATCCAGCTGAACTGACGAAGGGGTTCTTCCCCGAAACGCGTATTCCATTGCTGGTTTTTAATTTCTGAAAAATAATAAAAAAGAAGTGCTTTCACCATCACACATTGGACTTTGATCTACATCTTCTAGCAGCTTAGAGTGTTGCGCCTCCATACCAGAGATGAAAGTCAGTCTCTGTTCTATCGGGAATGTCTAAGTGTTGCCATGTGCCCTCCTGTTGGAGCATCATTCTGGTGAAAAGTAAAAACTGTTTCCAGCTCCCCGTCAGATTGCAGACATTGCATGATTTTGGATGTGGAAGACTAGCTGTTTTCTAAAGAAGACAAGAACAAATGGAGACAGTAGTCTTCCTATAAATACACAGAAATTGTTGAAGTTCTTCTAGTCAAGGATTGGGATGTAAAACAGGGAAAAGCTCCTAACTTCACCTCTAAGGGACCTAGGGCTTCCATATCGATGGAGCTATAAAAAAAAAAAGTTAAAGGGGTTGTCCCACGAAAGCATGCGGTGTTAAGCACTTCTGTATGGCCATATTAATGCACTTTGTAATATACATCGTGCATTAAATATTGGCCATACAGAAGTTATACTCTTACCCCCTCCGGTGTTGGCGTCCCCGTCTCCTTCTTCTCCCTCGATTAGACGCGCTTGCGCAGTCTCCTCTTCTGTTCTGTTGAATGGGGCCGCTCCGGCGTGCTCGCGCCGCACAGGTCTTCTGCTGCAGCTACTTAATCGGCATGGGTCTGTTGCTCGGGACCCCCGGCAATCCTCTTATCTCAGCTTCCACATTCATTGCAACAGGTCAAATGTTGACCGATCCCTCCGCATTGGGATCAGAGCCAGATGTGCTATAGGGCCATTCCATGCCACATCATCATCGATCCAAACTTGAACGTCTCAGATTTTCTTAAAATTTGCTACAATGGTATTCATACAGCAGGGTTGCAGTCACAAGAAAAATGTTAAATTTATGCTTACCGTGTCAACGGGCAAAAATTCATAATTTTACCGACCTCGGAAGGATGAGTCAACCGTGAGCTGGACACCTGAACCATGTGGGGATTGAACTTGCCAGCTTCAGGGTGTGAGCAAGAGCTTAGGCCCACATTTTTGCACATATCTTATATACATTTTTACACATTGTTTTAGAAATGGAATGAGATGCTTTTGAAATGTAGATGCAGCATTTTATATTTCTAGAATAAAGTAATATCCCAAACACGTCCCAAGGTATTTTACTGAATGTGGTGTATACTTTCAGATTTTTTTTTACTCCTAATCCCAAAATGAAACTTGCACCAATGATTGTATTTATCTGTATTACATATTTTATTCCATCTCCCTCCCCCCCAAAAATGAACTTTTTTCGATATTCAAGGTCATAGTTTACGTAATGTGACCTTGAAATAAAGAATGTAATATCTTATTATAAAACATTTTTAAAGAAAGGTGAGGTCAATTAGCTTTAATACACCAAGACCAAAATTCTACCATAATTAGAAGAAACGTTCTGTTTTTTTTTGTTTTTTTTTAACTTGGAAAGTACAAATTTAATATTTTTTCTCATGTTCGCAATATGGCTGTATGAATACCGTGTATCACTGAGGGCCAAAACATTACATCTGTCATCTATAAATTACTTTGTCCTCTACAATCCTACCAAATTTCATGATAATCTGAGACAAATGTGTTTAATAAGAAAAAATTTTGTGGTGATTTGGCATAGAATACCCGTATAGAAGGTGTTACTCCCATTGATCTCATTGAGACCTTCTATTACACTTCTGACTCGGACCCCATCGGAGCTGGAAATGTGATAAAAGGCTTCTCTGCCGTTAAGATGAATGGGAGTTATACTTTCTATAGCATTTCTGCCTCTGACCCCCAATGTGGACAGAGCTGTCAACACCCGGCCCACTGCAGTAAGTGAGTGCAGGGCTGAGATCAGGTGATCACTGGGAGTCCTAAAGAATACATCCCCACCAATCAACAAGTAATGCCCTTTCCTGAGAATACGTTATCAGTACTGCAAGGCGTTAAATACCCGAAATACCCCTCTAAGGAGTGGAGCCCTCTTAAAAAAAAAAAAAGATAATGTGGCTATTATCAAGTTGTTCAGGCCTGCTTTTGCACCTGCTGAGACAGGTCAAATTTTCAAGATCCTTGCAATTGCAGCACCGAGTGTGGAGTTGCAAGGTCTTGCTTTGTGGCCACAGCCAGTGCTCGCTTGTTGCAGGTGCCTATGATGTATTCATCATTACACTCTGAGTATGCTCTGAGTGTGGAAACCAGAACTGTAGTTGTAGGCAGTGACTGCTGTCAACACTTCCCATTCCTCTCCCGACATAACTACCATTGACACTTCCCCTGGCAAGTGAGCTTACTGGATTTGTGAGGATTACCCTTCTGAAGGGTACATGTGCTCAGTGCAGTTATACAAGTCACAGAACTCCGAGGGTGTGTTTGTCTTCAGAGGGTTAATCCCCACGAGTGCAGTAAGCACACTTCTCAGGGGGAGTGTTAATGGCTGTGATATCAGGGGAGAGGTGGAGTAATAATCTTTATATAGCGTACAGGTTTACACTCTGGGCATGCTCGAAAAGCAATGATAAATATGCCCCAAGGCTACATGAAAATGGATGCTTCGGGTCTAAAAAGCAAGAGATGCCAGAGTTCCACAGGCTAATATCATAGCAGAGATGCTAGCGCTCAACAGGTAAAGCGGTCAGCCAAGTCTATCGGTTTGAGTACCAAATGTAGATAGATGTGCTCTCTGGCCTAAACTCTGGATCACAAATAATGCTACCAAGTACAGTTATGGCCAAAAGTTTTGAGACGGACACAATTTTTTTTAAAATAAAGTTTGCAACTTCAGTTTTTATAGAGGCAATTTAAATCAACGCTAGATTGATATGAAGTGATCAGATGAATTGCAATAAATTGCAAAGTCATTTCTTTTCGTGAAAATTAACTTAATCAAGAAGACGTAATTTACACTGAATTTCAGGCCTGAAAAAAAAACCTGCTAACATAATTTCAGTGATCTTCTCTTTAGCTTCTGCAAACGTGTTAAACGTGGCCAAGGCAGCTGACCTCACTCTGTCATGCTGTTTGTTTTAGGAAGATGATGCTTGAAATCATTGTCTTCTTCTGTTAACCATGGTCTCCTCCAAGGAAAGGTGCAGTTATCATTGCTTTACATCAAAAGGATTTTTACAGGCAAGGACATTGCTGCTTGTAAGATGCCCCTAAACTAACCATTTATCAGATCATCAACAACCTCAAGGAGAGAACTTCAATTGCTGTGAAGGCTTCAAGGCACCCAAGAACAGGCTTTGGGGTACCCAGCAAATGCTAGGACCATTTTCTAAAGAAGATTCAGCTACAGGGTCAGTTCATCACCAGTGGAGAGCTTGATCAGGAATGGCGGCAGGCAGGTGTCAATGCATCTGCACGCATTGTCAGCCAAAGGCTTTTGGAAGATGGCCTGGTGTCAAAAAGGGCAGCAAAGAAGCCACTTCTCTCCAAGAAAAACATCAAGGATAAGCTGACATTCCACGGGACAGAAGTAAAGCTATTTTCTCTAAAGCCCCATTCAGACCGTTTGGGACATGTTGGTGTCCTGTCCATCCCTTGGAGGAACAGGTTGGCTTATATTTTTCCCTCCAATTTTCTTAATACTTCAGCTATCGATGGAAATCAAGCAAGTCCTGGCCATGGTAATAGACATTCTGATACTCAACTCTGCCAAGACCTGGAGAGATTGAATGTCACCATCCTCTCTTAGAATCAAGGAGACCGTCTTGAAAACATTGTTACAATGCAAGTCCACCATGAAGACTTACACGAGGATCAATCAAATCTCTCTTGCAGGGATTCTACTCAAGGAATGTATAGTTCCAACCCGAAAATATAACTATCCAAGACTTCCTGTCTGAAGCATTTGAAAAAGGAAAAAAAACAAAAAACCCATGTCTATCACTTATAACCCTTTAAGGAAGTGGCCTAGTTTGGTAGAGGTTGTGCCCTTCACATGCACAACCCGTCCCAGAATGCGGGTCCCGCTATCATTTCCCCCTGGTCAGGGCCAGCTACTCCATTTCTCAAGGGAATTGTATATTGCAGGATGACCATTCGCATGAATACCAGTACAACAGAAGTTCTGGGTTACAGAGGAGTGTCGTGAGCAGAGGGCCCCTCCCTAAGACATTCATATGCCCTAACAGGGAATATAAACACATGTTCTCGTGGTATAACCCTTTTAGAGACACGCTGATTATTTTATTTTTTATTTCTACTTTTTAAAATCCTTAACTTTATTGTTCTATTAACAAGCCACCTGCGTGCTTGTTCATTGTGGGGTGAACTGTAGTGTTTAAGTGCTGCGAAATAAGTTGGCGCTATACAAATAAAGATTATTATTGATAACACTTTGGTGTATATAATAATGCTTTGTATAATTATTTTTACAATTTTTCTTGGGGGGGGGGGGAAGAGATGAAACACCATACCAATTTTGCCAGTTTTTTTTTCCAGCCTCACACACTTAAATAAAAAAACAACAACAAAAAACACATCTCCATCTAGTTCAGTCTATCACCCCCCATGTTGATCCAGGGGAAAAAAAAACATGACCTAGAAACAAATTTTCTCCATTTTAGGAGGAAAAAATTTCCTTCCTGACTCCAATCTGGCAATCAGAATAATCCCCGGATCACCGACCGTCCTGAAGTAATTAGTGATATAACGTAATATTGTATCACCCAAGAAAGCGTCCAATACCCTCTTAAACTCTTATCGCGTTCACCATCAGCACATCCTCAGGCAGAGAGTACCATAGTCTCACTGCTCTTACAGTAAAGAACCTCCTTCTATGTTGCGTAGAAACCTTCTCTTCTCTAGACGTAGAGAGCGCCCCCTTGTTACTGTCACAGTTCTGGGGTATAAATAGATGTGAGAGATCTCTGTACTGTCCCGTGATATATCTATTAGAGATGAGTGAGCACGGCGGCGGCGAGAGGTCTGACCAGTGGTCTGACCAGTGACTTGTAAAGAGGCAGACCAATGTTCTCGTCATGCGCCCCTAGACCTCTGTTGCACCCAGTGACCGCAGCTGTCTGGCACTGGTTGCTCCAGTTAAGCTTACAGTTAACTAAAATCCCCAAATCCTTTTTACATGTCTGTGTCTCCTATTTAGTATCTAATGGTGACATGCATTTCCTATCCATGTGCAGAACCTTACATTTATTAGTGTTAAACCTCATTTACCAGTTTTCTGCCGCAACTTATCAATTTGCATCCACATTGTCCTCTCTTGTATCAATTACTTAATGTAGCTTTAAAAACAATCACAGAAAACGGCCATTACTTACTGACTAAGGAGGGCATATAGATGCATCCTCTCACCATGCAGGTAGCTGACTACCAAATGAAGGTGCTAAATGCACCTGTGAGGGACACTGATGAGACAGCCACTCACACTGCCTCTTGATATAGAGGGGGGCTGCTGCTTGGTGTATACTCCCACACAGAATAGATACAAAGTGGCAGACCTTCTGATATATGTAGTTCACCATGCAGAGCAGCAACCTATTAATGACGCCATGATAATTCGTTGGGTTGCCTTGCATTTTCATCAGTGAACCACATTGGTACTGCCACCCTGGGCTCCCCCTGGAGTCTTAAAGCCACGCTGCATATGAAGGATAGATAATAAATGCAAGGCATTGGTTGGATGCTGGCCAAGATACATGAGCCCACTAACCACTTCACGGTTCCTTGCGTTGTAGTGGGTCCCTACACTAATATAAATACATCACAGAAGGGGAAATATAAAAACAATCACAGAAAAACGGCCGTTACTTACTGAGTAAGGAGTGCGTATAGATGCATCCTCCTCTCACCATGCAGGTAGCTGACTACCAAATGAGGGAGCTAATTGCACCTGTGCGGGACACCGATGAGACAGCCACTCACACTTGATAGAGGGGGGTGGCTGCTTGGTGTATGCTCCCACACAGAGTGGATACAAAGTAGCAAACCTTCTGATACATGTAGTTCACCATGCAGAGCAGCGACCTATTAATGATGCCATAATAGTTCGGTGGGTTGCCCTGCACTTCCATCAGTGAACCACATTGGTACTGCCACCCTGGGCTCTCCCTGGAGTCTTAAAGCCACACTGCATGTGAATGATAAATAAATGCAAGGCATTGGTTGGATTTTGGCCAAGATACATGAGCCCACTAACCACTTCACGGTTCTTTGCGTTGTAGTGGGTCCCTACACTAATATAAATGCATCACAGCAGGGGAAATATAAAAATTTTTAAAAAAAATAATCACAGAAAACAGACATTACTCACTGAGTAAGGAGTGCATAAAGCGTGGCTTTAAGACTTCAGGGGGAGCCCAGGGTGGCAGTACCAATGTGGTTCACTGATGGAAGTGCAGGGCAACCCACCGAATTATTATGGCGTCATTAATAGGTTGCTGTAAACAGTACTTTAAAGACAAACCCCTGTAGCCAACAGCAAAGTCAGCCCAGTTCTCCAGGAAGCCAAACTCCTCCATCCTTCACCAACTCTGGGGCCTCTTGTTTACGCCTGCTGCCTTTCTGGTGTGGCACACAGTATAGGTAGTATTTTAGAAAATACTACTTTGTAGGTCTTTGCCCTAAGCTTACATCCTAGGTCCATGACATTTTTTTTTTTTTTTTTTATTGACCTTCCACCTACCTCTAACTTTGTCATTGGTGCCAATGTGTGCCATGACTGCAGAATCCTCACCAGCCACTCTCCATAATCTGTCAACCCAATCGGCATTGTGTCAAACTCGAGCAGCAGGAAGACAATACTGTTAGTCGATCCCAGTCTTTGTGGCAGATTGCCCAGTTTGTCCAATTTTGCATTTCGTCATACAAGAGGGCTCTCCCTCCTCGGTTACTTCTTGCCCCTATGGTGTGCTGAGGAAACTAAAGGCCCTTTTAGACAGGATGAGTGTCTGGCAAATGATGCTCGACACTCGTCCCCACACATACTAGCTCCCGTGGACCTGCATGGGAGCTAGGATCGTTAGCGCTCAGCGGGGAGGCAGCAGGAGATTTCTCTCCCCCGCCCCTCTATTGCCTTAAAGGGGTTGTCCCGCGGCAGCAAGTGGGGTTATGCACTTCTGTATGGCAATATTAATGCACTTTGTAATATACATCGTGCATTAAATATTGGCCATACTGAAGTTATACTTACCCCTCCGGTGTTGGCGTCCCCGTCTCCATGGCGCCGAGCGAACCCTTCTTCTGCCTGGATTAGATGCGCTTGCGCAGTCTGCCCTCTTCTGTCCGACTCTGGCGTGCTCGCGCAGAAGACCTGTGCGGCGCGAGCACGCCAGCGCGGCCCCGCAAGCGCGTCTAATCCAGGGAGAAGGCGGCTTCGGTCAGAGCCATGGAGACGGGGACGCCAGCACCGGAGGGGGTAAGTGTATAACTTCTGTATGGCTCATATTTAATGCACGATGTATATTACAAAGTGCATTAATATGGCCATACAGAAGTGCTTAACCCCACTTGCTTTCGCGAGACAACCCCTTTAACATAGCAGTTCTTCAGTACTGACCGCTCATCGTCCAGGATGTTATGCTGCATAAACGATGACCGGTGAGCTGATGGCTCATTGTTCAGTACTGAACGGCTGCTGTTCTGTCAAGGGAGAGGGGCGGGGGAGCAGGAGGAGAGAATTCTCCTGGCGCGTCCCTGCGTCAATGCAGGAGAAATCATTGATGATGACGAAGGGAAGGCAAATCTACTAAACAGCTTCTTCTCAAGTGTGTTCACCAAAGAAAAGGAAATGCCACACGAGATGCAGGGGAATAAAACGAACCCCTCACAAAATATCTCATACCTAACGCAGGAGGAGGTGCGGAAGCATCTAAAGAAAACTAAAATTGATAAATCACCGGGCCCAGATGGATTACACCCAAGGATACTAAAGGAACTAAGTGACAAGATCGCTAGGCCGCTATACCTAATATTTCTAGACACTATCAAGACCGGTGTAGTACCATTGGATTGGCGCATTGCCAACGTGGTTCCAATTTACAAAAAAGGGAGCAAAAGTGAGCCTGGTAACTACAGGCCAGTAAGTCTCACTTCAGTAACGGGAAAAATTTTCGAGGGGATTCTGAGAGACGCCATCGATGAGTACCTCAAGGAGATTAAGGGAATAACTCCTCACCAGCATGGATTCATGAAGGGTCGCTCATGTCAGACAAATCTGATCAGTTTCTACGATGAAGTAAGCTCTAAGCTGGACCAGGGGGAATCTATTGATCTTGTATATCTGGACTTCTCTAAAGCCTTTGACACCGTGCCGCATAATAGGCTAATATACAAAATGAGGCAGCTCGGACTGGGAGAAAACGTGTGTAAGTGGGTAAAAAATTGGCTCAACGATAGAAAGCAGAGGGTGGTAATAAATGGTGCGTACTCTGATTGGACCACAGTCGCTAGCGGGGTGCTACAGGGTTCAGTACTAGGCCCCACTCTGTTCAACATATTTATTAATGACCTGATAGAGGGGCTGCACAGCAAAATATCAATATTTGCAGATGACACAAAATTATACAATATAATTAATGCAACGGAAGACAATGTGCGGCTACAAACGGACCTGGATAAACTGGGGGCTTGGGCAGAAAAATGGCAAATGAAGTTCAATGTTGAAAAATGTAAGACTATGCACATGGGCAGGAGAAACGGATGTCACAAATATTCACTTAATGGGGTGCCACTAGGGAAAAGTGATATGGAAAAGGATCTAGGGGTATTAGTGGATAGTAGACTAAACTGGAGTAACTAATGCCAGTCAGCTGCTGCAAAAGCAAATAAAGTCTTGGGGTGCATTAAAAGAGGTATAGGGGCGAAGGACGAGAACATTATCCTTCCATTATATAAGGCACTTGTCAGGCCTCACATGGAATACTGCGTACAATTCTGGTCACCGGGGCTCAGGAAAAATGTCACAGTGCTTGAGGGGATTCAAAGAAGGGCAACTAAACTAATACATGGAATGACGGGACTGGAATACCCAGAGAGGCATCAAAATTGGGACTATTTACTCTAGAAAAAAGAAGGTTAAGAGGCGACCAAATAACCATGTATAAGTACATGAGGGGACAATACAAGGATCTCTCCTGTGATCTGTTTACACCCAGGACCACAAAGGTAACAAGAGGACATCCGCTACGATTAGAGGAAAGTAGGTTTCATCACCAACACAGAAAGGGGTTCTTTACTGTAAGAGCAGTTAGACTGTGGAACTCTCTGCCTGAGGACGTGGTGATGGCAAAATCGATAGAGGAGTTTAAAAGGGGACTTGATGTCTTTCTGGAGAAGGAGGACATTATAGGATATAAATATTAGGTTAAGTGTCAATCCTGGTATATAGGCAGGTAGGAACTATTAGGGGTTGATCCAGGGAACAGTCTGATTGCCATTAGGGAGTCGGGAAGGAATTTTTCCCCCAAAAGGGCTAATTGGCTTCTGGCCTTGGGTTTTTTTTTTGCCTTCCTCTGGATCAACACAGTAGGATAGACAGGCTGGACTAGATGGACATAGTATGTAAGGCTGAATGAAGACTATGTTACTATGCTGGCTGCTCTGTGAGCGAGCCAGCAATATTAGCTCCTGGGAGGGCGGACAGACAGGGACAGGGACGTTCATCCCATGTAAACCCAGTTTCTGAAAATGCCTTTTAATCCAAGCAGTAACAAGTTCCTTCCCCTTATATACACACTATATAGAATAATGGGGAGGGGGGTATAGATAGCCTCCTCAAAAAGGTTCCCATCGGCACAGTTGAGTTGTCCAAACCCACTGCTATAATCTGATGTCTGTTGTGGTCACCCAAATAATAGCAGATTCAGCTAAAATGAAGCTCAACCTCACAGGACTCTGCAGATCGTCTCAGCTATGGCCAGCTTTAGCCAATAGCAGAATGCATATGTCACATGTGTGCCATGAAGGATACAAGTCATCCACACCGAGACAAATGGTCTCACAGCTGCTAAAAGGCTCCCCCTCCACACACAGACTTTAGTTGTCCAAACCCACTGATGACAGCAGGGCTAACAACTCTAATGTGTATGATGGTGGTGCGGATCACCTTTTCCCCAACCGATATCAGGGTATAGAAGTACCGGGGATGTTTAATTTCAGCACCCAAGAGATGAGCTGCATTGGCTTACTATGGTAGTAGTCACAAGCTGACCGGTCCACAAGCCGAGAACCGCCGCTGTCAAACTACAATTTGATAACTGCCGGCTTATTGGCTCAGGGGTGTTAGTGTTAAATTTGGTTCATTAAAAGTTTAATCTGCCCTATCATCCCAGCGCAGTATTAACCCCCATATTGTGCTGCTGTTTGGGCTAAAAGGAAACCAGATAAAAGGGGCCGATCCAAACTACTAGAAGCTTCTGAACATTAAACTTCCCCTTAGTTGACGCTTTGCACAGTACCAAAGCCTTCGCACAAAATTGTAATGTATTCACTACATTCTTATAACAGAAGGCAGCAGCCGGCGAATATAAACCGCACTGACGGGTTTTACAGACATTTGGATCAGGAGTGAGAGGGAAGGTGCCAAGTTTTAAAGTCCAGTTAAAAGGGATTTCCTTAAAAACATGAATTGCTAAGGGCTGCCTTATACCATATACAGACTGAAGCCTGTAAACTATGCTGAGGGGGGGGGGGGAAGGAGGAGGAGTAGTGAGCATCTTTATAGCGCTCAAGACAGTTTTTTTTCCTTTCCATTACATTCAATTTTGTACATTTAGAATTTTAAAGTGCATCTCCAAGGGCCAATGTCCACGGGCAGCATTGAATTGTGGTCGAGCCGCTCATAGGGAAACAAGGGTGTCCGCATGCAGATTTGTTTTGCAGACCTTTTGGTCTGGAAAACAAATTGCAGCATGCTCCATTTCCGTGCGGGTCCCATACAGACTGCTTCCATTGAATTACAGATGGGTCGCATGAAAACAGGAGTCGAAAAAAAAAATTTCCACAGCAGAATCTAATCTAACCTGAGGCCAGCAGCACACAAGTTGTCCGATTCCACATGCAGGAGTTTGCCGCAGAATCTACTCGCCCTCGGCCAGCAACCCTGCATACTTGATTTCTTCTGTATTGTGAATGACTGCAGACACTCACCATCGGTAGCACAGATTTTTTGTTTCCTAAATTTGTTTTTCTGGCACCATTGCTAGGCGAGGATGTGGGTACCCACACCTCCATAGTGGCAGTTGCAGATGGGCTGTGGAGCAGACAGCTTCCCTTGACTGTCATGTAAGCAGTCTGTGCGGAATCTGCACTTCACGTCTGGTTGTGTGGCAGCGGCCTTAGATGAATAATGTAAACAAAACGTAATTAAAAGCCCACACTATATGCAAAGAACACCTACTCCTGCTCAGGCTAGGCAGAGTGTCCAGGTCTCCCTTCCCAACGACTGCTGTCGTCGAGACCACCTGAATCAGGCACGCACGAACTATAGCTAGAATACAGCATGCACTTATTGGAAGGGTTAGAGATACTTTGTAGATGTTCTCCAATAGTGTAAAAGAAGTGGCAGCATACAAAACAGTTCGCTGACAAAGTATTCACACTTGCTTCAAGGGGTTGGGCAATGGGCCTGTGACCATCAACTATCCAGCGTACAGTTATAAATGAAATTCTCTAGGTGGTCCAATTACTGGGACCCCAGCAGTAATTGGAACACAAGAACTGGGGTCTCAGGTGACCATAGCAGTGGTACACAACACAGACTACGAGTTATGGTCCATTTACACAGGACAGGTCTTGGTAGTGATGCTGGCTCCTGGATTGTGACACAGGACCGAGTATTGCCATCATCGCTCAGTGCTGCCGGTGTGCAGACGGAGCAGGCCGGGGAGCGCTTTCCACCCACCTCCATTCACAGTAAGTAGACAATTGTTCAGTTTTCTTCATTGTTTGATAAACATTTTAAGATGTGAGCAAAAGTCTATACTTCATTTTCAATGTGTTAAAAAAAAAAAAAAAGGCTTGGAAATGTTCACTCTAGCCTGAGCCCAATAAACCAAGACTTCCTGTGGTGTAAAGACCAGTTTAAGGTAGTCCTCTGATAACAAGCAGGATTACAAGAGATAATCAGCAATGTAGGAGATGATCTATCCAGGATAGGTGGACAGATCACATCCTGACCCTCCCTGCATAGAGCATTCACATAGAGGTCAACATCTACAAGATACAGCCTAGTGAGATGCCATGATCAGCTAAGCCAGGAAGCAGAAGCTTGGCCAAGTGATGGGGTCATCTTCTGTGCCACTTGTGCAGCCCCAAGTGTCTAGGCAAGTATTTGCAGGTTGCCAGTAAACTTGCAGCCAGACTGGTTTCCTTGCCAAACCAAATCTCGAAGAATGGGAGTTTACCATAATCAACTAATTAATGCAAGCACAAGTTGGCCTGAAAATCTTATATCTGGCCCACAACAGGTAGAGATTAGACCTTCAAGAACCATAAACAGAAACCTCTTAAGATCTGGCAAACACCGCAGTCCGGTCACTAATGTATTCTAATGGCCGATTAACTAGACTGATGAGTCAGCAAAACCAAAAACATATTTGCTAATTTCTAGCGCCATATTACACATGCAATTACTTTTGCAGACGTAGGACACTCACCCCGCTAGCAGCCTAAAGCAATACATCAAGCATTATGAACTCTGGGTACAGTGCCACCTAGAAACCCAATGTCACCCACTCATAGCAAAGAAAATCTGAAGATCGTTCCATATAAAACCATGGTAACTGACACTTCTAGAATACATAAGAAGCCTCTTTGAACGTGTGGACGAGTCTATATTGCAGTTACGAGCATTGGTCGTCCCCTCGGCACTGCAGCAGGTAATATCCCCCTATCCTTCACCAAAAGCACCAGGACTCCATATGCAGTTGCCTATGCCTGAGTCTCAATGCTTTCGTAAACTGCGGTGTCTTACCGATACTGGAAGAACGGCCCTGTAATTTAGTATATTGCAGACAGACTGAACCGTGATTACATTGCACATTTGAGGCGGCTCGGGATGCTCGTTTGACATCTCTTCAATTTATTAGCAGTCAAGTGTTTTATTTGGACAGATAAGGTAGTTGCACCCCCCCCCCCCCCCCCCCCAACTATAGGAAAGATACCAAGAAGCAGCAGTGCAAGCCACTTGGTCATGACCACCACTGCAGTTTGGTGGACAGCCAGCATGCTGTATAGCATTCCCTCTCTGCTAGATTCCAGGTACTCAATTTGGCATCCACTAGTTAAAGCAATACTATACATAGCCCACAGAGCCATAGTAATAAGCTAGAGATTCTACGTCAAGGGGATTACTCAGGAGCCACATTTGATGGCCGTGTGCTTGCCATATTTGCATACAGCCAAAAAAAAAAAAACCCCATTCTGCTCCAGTTTCTTGGACAGCAGTTACCCGTTCAGTTCAATGGGCGCACAAACCGAGTGCCCACAGATGTCTGCTGCCCTCTTTCAGGTAACAGTTAAGCAATTCTAGAAGGAAAAAAATGATTTTTGTTTTTTTTTTGCACGCATGAAAAACAAGACACGGCATTATCACACAGAACATATGACACGTACAGATAATAACATGCTTTCATTGAAGTCGGTCTGTTTCTTACATACCATAACTAGGGCACGTTTGTGAATACGGCCTATTGGTAAATGTTCACACAGGCAGATCTAACAGGACGCTCCACAGCAGAGGCGCGGACCGCTTGGCCACAAACCTGCTGATGGAGTCTCCTACAGACAAGCACCAGTCAGCCAATCTGCAAGTCAACACTCCGTCTTTGTAACAACCCTGTTCACATGTATACAAATATGCAGTTTATGCTTCCATTTAATGCAGATTATGGCACAAACCCTGAAAGCTGCAGCGTGTGAACAGGTTTAGCAGGACTGAATATTGCAAACTGCTTTCAAGAGAAAAATTCAGAAACCATCAAGCAGCCGTGATAAGATGCAGAGTTCCTAACTGCAGTGAATAGCAGATTCATAATACACCTTTTATTTTAAGATTCCTGCCCATTATATATTCACACTCCATAATGCAAGACTACAAGGCAGAACACATTCAAAGCAATGAATTCTTTAGAGAAAATTACACTTCTGGTCAGACTAGACACATCTGAATTTAAAAATAACTTTACTTTGTTCATTCCATTTACAAACATATAGGTTCGTTCCTTAAGACCACAGAAACCCATTCCACATGGACTTGCTTAAAATAACTTGACACAGTAGAATGCATTAAAAGTCCACTTTAATTCTTCTGAGCCATTTCATGATCTGTATTCATTAAGAATCTGTGGCCTCAGAGTACATAACTTTGGGATAAAAGGCAACTGGTAAACTGTCCATTACAGGTTCCAAATAAGTTCTTACTGGCCCCTACCCAGACATATCCCAGATAAAAGCTTTGATCAAAAATCGATCCACCTGCTTATTTTAAGCATATTAAAAGTAAACTATTTGGACCATTTCTATTTGTCTATGTTTTATACAAAAAAGGCTACACAATGTTCCACTTTATTCAGGATACAATTAGAGTGATTATGAATTAGTGTTCTACACTTACTTGATCCTTAAAAATTAGAAACCGCTTTAGCAATATGCACTAACTGAACACTACAGAGACTTAAAATGTTACCGCAGAAAGGAAAATAAATCTAAATACTAAGAAAAGCAAGCTAGGTCAGTACCATTACAGAGATAAAAAATAAAAATAAAAAAAGGTATTTAAACAAGCAAGGCTAGTGTTTGAGAAGTTCCAGCTTGCGAACAATTCTTGTGCATTCTTGATGTACGAGTCACTTCCAAAATCCATTGGTATTGTTCCTCCGACCAAAAAAAAAGGACCAGAACATAAAGTTAGCTTCCATTGTTCCCATAGGAAACTCAGCTTGGTTAGTGTGTCAGGCACTTTCTGAGATAACCAGTCCACCCCTCGAGCCCTCTCAGCAATTCTACAGGCCAATCACAATGCAAAATTCATTCTGACAATAACTGCAGAGGGGAAGAGAAAAAAAAAAAAAAAAAGTTACGTGGAGTTATACTAGACATCACAATTACACGTCTTAAGAAAATGAATTTGTGGGTAGTAAAGTTTAAAGTGGTCTTACCGAAAATAGATATATTTACAGGTCAGTGTCGAACCAGGCCAACTGATTACTGTCACCTGGAGGCAGGCCATCCATAAGATCCTGAGCATGGCCTAAATCTGGCAAGCCATCAACTGGATATTCTGCACCAGGATGATGTCCTCCCATCTCGTGGTCCATCATTGGGTCCATTCCCATTGCATCTTGCCCATATCCGCCAGCATGAAAAGATCGGTAGCTAGGATCTGCAGAGAAATTTACCATTATGTATACAAATTTTAGTATTCGATTACCAGCATAGTTGTGAACCAAACGCACTAAAACCATAAATAAGGAAACTATCCGAACGTGTCAAAATATAAAAAAGCCAATTTAGGAGCTCAGACAGACAACTACAGCACAAGTTGGCCATTCATTGCTCAGATTCCAGTAACTGAAATGATCAGCTTGCTGGCCCTACAATTTGTTTTGTTTTTAATAAGTGCTAGACATAGTAAGAGTTGCAAACAATTCCTTCTGGACCGGTCATTTTCAAATTATAGTTTTTACAACTGTAGTCGTTTTAATTAGCTCAGATGGCAAACATTCATGAGGTTTGGAGATTGAGGGGAGGGAGGGGGAACAGAAAAAAATACAAACTCACCATCTTGTCTATATCCAAGAGGTTCTCCTTGGGCACAGATGTCAACACCTAGATCTCCAGTCTGAGGAGAACAAGGAGAAAAGAGTTGGCAACGTGGGTATTGCATTTAAAAGTCATGAGGTAAAATAAGCATAGCCATCATTTAGAGGGGTTGTACAGATGGAGCCAAGTTAAACACTTAAGAATTTGTTGCAGAAAGTTAACACAACCCATCTAAAAGCTTATCAAAAATTCAAGTTAAAAACTTTTCTACATGTGTAAAGCAAGTGACATTTGCCACTTAGGGTAGCGGGTCAGGTAAAGTGGTGATGTTAATTTATGCTCCGGCTGTATACTGATTAGCTCATTTAGGAAAACCTAAGTAGTAATGGCAGTGTCCTCCCAGCAAGCAGAGGTTAATGCGGTCCTGAAGCATGATGGGATTGCAGTTAGACTTCTCTTTTTCTTCTAAATATCTGATTGTGTCTGCACTGCACGCCAAGTGAGTGCAATATATAGATGCCCAGAATGTAACAGGCAATATTAGGTGAGGCATGCAGTAATGGGGGGGGGGGGGGGGGTTTGCTGGATTGGCCCTTTAATGTTGTGACTTTTAGCTCAAGACCAGACTTGGTTGGGCATCAAGATCCTTTACTCAATCCTACAATTTAGTTTACAACCTGTCAAAATAAGTAAAATGAAAGCTTTATGTACATTGCTCTGAACATGAGCCACGTACATAGTTTATAACCCCTTTGAAGAGAGAAAAAAAAACAAACATTTCTCCAGTTCAAGTTTACACTTTGGAAAGTTTACCTCATTCCAAGGCATTGGCTCAGTTCTGAACAGAGAACTTGTAAGTTCAACTGACAAACGCTTCTTGTAGTCCTGAGGCTTGTCTTCAGACATACGGAATAGTACAGCTGCTGCATATGTTGCTGTAGAGAAGAGGTTAAGATATTCAAGTTTGCTGACAAGACTTCTTAAAAAAGGATTTTTTCCATTACTAGAATTGCTTCACACGGTTAAAGCCAATCACTGGCCACAGCGGTGACCTTCTATAGCTAGTGATTAGCTGCAGCAGTCACATGACCTGGTCAGCAACAAGCAGGAAGGACAGAGTGGTTGTGGAGCAATTTTAAGTCATGGAAATCCCCTTTAATTTTAACATGTGCTGCTCTGATATTACTTCAAGTGGAGTTGAGCGAGGAGGACTGTAATGTGAATCTACTCACCAACTCCTTCATTCCTTGAGTGAAGCAGTTCTGTCAGGGGGGCAGTAGCACCTTCAGCCTCAATAGCTTCTGCAGCCTCCTTGTCTTGAGCCAGTTCACAGAGAACACCAGCTGCCACCCTTTGGATGTTTTCAATGGGAGAGTATAACAGCTACAAAAGGAGAGGTTTAGATTTCTAAATGCTTTTTGTTAAACAGTTTTGAAATTCACCTCAATTAAGCAAACAGCTTGCTTCAACACTAGCAAGTCAATTCTTGCCAAAGCTGAGCTTGATGCTGCAGTAGTCCAGTTATAACCTACAAGTGTGTACTTACCTGTACAAAAAGTGGAATGGTATTAAGCCCCCTGATAACAATTCTGTTGTGCACATCACGAGCAAGAATATGAAGGGCACCTGTGCATCCTTCAACTATTTCTTCCATACGCACACCTTCCTAAAGAGGGGGGAAAAAAAAAAAAAAAAAAGATAGATAAATTAAAATCACTCATTTGAGAGAAGGGGGGGGGGGGGGGGGGCAAGCACACACACGTCTATGTCAAGTGTTATGGAGTCACAGCTGCTGTAGCAAAGTTGAACCTCCATTGATAAAAAAAATTTTTTGCATACCCTGTGACTTCAATATGGTAAAAACTGGAAAATCCCAAGATGAATACTTGAATATCCATCTGAATTCAGATTAGAGGCTTTAACCAATATTTTATTAGGCTTCATTGTGGTCTGGTTCCTATACAAAAATACTCCCAATACATACAAAGCAGGAAGTGTAAGGTACAGTTTAGTAGGTGTTGTCTGACATACCACAAACTGCTGTTGTGTTCCCCCCATAGAAGTGCGACGTTGGGTATCTTGGTGCGCACGAACCAGAAGCTGAACCAGCCTTGGAATAGCACCTTGTTCACGCAGGGGTGCATGGTTAGCGGGGCACAATGCCAGGTTCCGAATCAATCCAACAGTTGCCTAAGAGGAAACCAGAAGTGAAGGATTAAAATTAAAAGTAGCTTCACATGAGTGCATCAAGAACACATTCATGTGCACGTAATACGATGTGTCCTGGCCTGACCATGGAACACAATAGGGGATCCACGATGCTCCAAGTTCGGGTCGGGACACATCCGTGCTTTAATATGCTTGTGTGAAGCTGCCCAAGATTAAAAGATCAGGTTGCCAAGTTACCCTAAAACAAAAAACGCAAAGAGAATATACAAGTATTCAGAGTACTTCCTCTTAAGGCACACGTTCACCGCATAATCTGAGTTTTTGAGAGCAGCTTCTCCCTCTTAAAAACCTCATAGATCAGCTGCTATGCACATATATACCATTTACTCTTCAGTGGGCAAATCCACATGTGGAATCCTGATGCCAGCACAGATTTGCATCAAGTAGCGACAGGTCACTTTCTGCACAGATGTGAAATCCGTGTCAAAGATTCCACCAGGTGAACGAGCCATTAAAGCCAGAAAGTGACCCATTATAGAAGTTAAATGTTAAACATCCAAGAGTTCGTGCCTTTTCATTTGAAGTCATGAGAAAAAAAGAAAAAAAAAAAAAAGAAAAAAAAAAAGTTCACACCAACTTCAAAGTCAAGCCTAATAGTCTATATACCAAGCAGTATTTTGGTACTTTTATACAGGCTGATAGAAGATACAAGATTATGGGCAACAGTCTGCCCACATAAACATGGCACCTCAGTGGGTACTGAGCAAGAAAACATTTATACTGAGACGTCTTGCTCAGAATAAACAAGCAGCTCTTAACGACTCATGAATGGTGGTTGGCATGAAGAGATCTCTGCACTCCGCCTCCATTCACTGAATGACGATTTTTATGTGAAAGCACAGTAGACAGTTGCCTTGTCTAAACTCACAATGAAAGCGCTATAGATAACAGGACCACCATAGATGTCACAGCTCACCTCTTCTCCCTTCCCTGCACAATGACCTCTAAAAAGGTTTTTTTCTATCCATTTAGACCACTGTTCATGAGGATGCTGTAAAGCATCTGTAAATGCTGCCAAGCACATCTCAGACAAGACTGTCACTCCCATAGACAAAAAAAAAAAAAAAGTCTACGATCTGAAAACCAATCAAAACAATAAACTTTCACTACCTAGCTTTATTAAAAAGGGAGAAATTTTTTAGCTAAAACTGAAAAGTTCCTAGAGGAATGGGTCCCAGGAGATCAATGCATTACAAGGAGACAACTGGCTGGAGCATGAGAAGATATTTTTCTCTCTTCTATTCCAGTCAAGCTTTGATAGTTTCAACCCCTTTACTTCCCATCTCAAAACTGAACAGATCAGCAAGAAACTAACCCGTATTCTGCATCAATATGGTACAACCCCGCAGAAAATGCTGCAGACTGGCGTGTGGGGATGGGGTGCGGACAAGTATCGTTCATTTCTAGTTTTAATACATGCTACACAACACAAAATGCCTCAGCCATACAAAATTACCTTAATGAGCGGCCAATGAGACGGTGGGTGCAATAACTTCACCACGACGGGCAGTCCATAGTGCAGCCGTACTGCATTTTGAGCCATCTCGGCTTCCTGGTGTCGGCTGGTAAGGTGACGAAGTGCACATATAGCAGGTTCTGTGATGTCCTCTCTGTCACCGGCACGTAGAACAGTGCGCACTAATGCCTCAATACCTCCAACCTGACAGACCATCATTTTATTCTTGTAGTTGTTGCATGTAAGATTGGACAGAATACCAGCTGCACAAGTTACAACATTAATGTCATCAGATCCAAGCAGCTGAACAAGGGTTCCTAGAAGACCTTCCATTCCCTCCTGTAAGACATCAATAAATAAGAGAACCCAGAAGTCAGCAAATCGGATCACAAGCCAATAAACACAAAGTTTAGGACAGTTAGTGCTACCTGTTTAGTTGCTGCATCTGAAAGATTTCTTAGAGTCCAGAGACAATTCTGCACCAGACGCTGGCTTGGATCAGTGAGGTGCAACCCCAGAGCTTGCATGCCACCTAGAGGACAGCAAGACATGGTAGCCATGTTACATGACATAGGTGCAAGCAGGATAGCCGATATAGATTGAGGATTACTAGGTTACACTGTCACCACAAAAATACATAGAAAACTAAACACAACATCTGAGAAGCTGTCAGCCAACCGGGTTACTTTAAACATCTTTTCTTGCCATGGAACAATAGCATGACCAACTTACCAGCTTCAACAATAGCAGGCTTATTACTGGAACAGACGGATAACACTTTCAGCACACGACTTGTGGTCCACAGAAGTTTCTCATAACTGTAAGTCCTCATTATTGTGACCAATGCCTGAGGACCGCCACTTGCAAGAATTATTAACTAGAGGGGGGAAAAGAAAAAAAAAACAAAAACAAACAAAAACTTAGATGTCTGTCAGCTCATTACTTTTTCTGCCTATGACATAAAGGGTAAGGTCAGTCTCACACGACTAGATTTGAATTGTGGAATCCGTGATAGTCACTCGTACAGATGATACACAGTATTCCACATTCATTCAAAACATAGAACACTTGCATGTTCGCTCACATGAGCGGACAGGGATTGAGGTTTCCACTCACAGAAATTAAAAATCACAGCATGTTCCATTTTCTTGCGGATTTCGTATGAACAGCTTCCATTGAAGTCCATAGAAGCCATCCGACCCGCGGCCTATCCGCAATTGACATTACACATAGGTCACGGGTACATGCGCCAACTCGCGACTGCGGGAAAATCAGCGACTTGAGAAACAAAAAACAAACTACTGTGCATGTCTGACGGAGAGCCGCCGGGTCCATCATCAATATACATTTAAACATGTACACACAAACGCTGGACACGGACGGATTCCGGCGCAGGTTCCTGTATGCGGACTCTGACCCATGTGAGGCCAGCTTAAGGCAACAAGCAAGTAAGTGCTAAAGTAAAAATATTCCAGTGATTACATTTCTTGCACCTTTACAAGATCACAACTCAAGTATTTGGCACAAGTTGTCAAACTATACCTTGCTCTCTTGGTTCCCATAAGCTAATATTTGGAGACAATCTGTAGTGATAGCTAAAAACTTGACGTTTGTTTTGTTCAACAGAGCGACCATTTTCTGCAATCCACCAGCTAAACGAACGGCCATTTTTGCCCCTTCTTGATGCAAGAGAAGATTGTGCAGTGTTGTGATTGCGTAGAAGAGCACAGAGTCCACAGGTGACCTGGGGAAGATGTATACCAGCATGTGTTGAGTACCAAAAAGTTTAGAAGTAAATTTCTAGCTGTTACAATAGTTATGACTAGATGGGCCAAATTGTGTCAAACATGTAATTCTAGTCCTTTAAACACATGCTTTAGTTAGGCAAAAGTAGCAGCTGATGCACATACTGTAAAAGTAGCCATTAATGTCACTCAGACTTGAAAGACATACCCACCCAAGCATTTTGACCAAAGCAGGAATGCCTCCGGATTTGAAGATAGCCAGCAACCCTTCGCGATGGTGAGAAAGGTTGTGAAGAGTACCAGCAGTACATCGGGCCGTTTCAACATCATTTGTGTTCTGCATGGTACGAACAATCGCAGAAACCATCTGTGGAGAACGCATAATAGCATGGCGGGAAGCTTCCTTCTTTGACAACTGATGAACCATAACTGCAGCTTTGTTAACCACAACCTGCAAAATGCAAACATCAAGATAAACTCCATGGCAGAGAAAGTGAGAATATGTTTAAGGGGTCAATTTACTACAACAAAGATGTAAAGGGTTCAGAATTGGCCAAGTACAGGTGACGACACCAGATGTGTTTACCTGGTCCTCATCATTAAGCAGCTTGGTTAGCTCAGGAATCGCACGTGTAGCCAATTCAGCATCATCCTGATAGTTGATCAAGTTGACCACGGCATGTTTCAGCATCTGTGAAGGTTCGGCCAAACGCTGCACATTTGTAGGATGAGCAGAGTCAAACTGTGTCGATGGAATTTGCATGCCTTCATCCAGCGTCTCGGGAAACATGGCGGCTCGCACCCTCTGAGCTCTTGTCATTGCAAATTGCCCATCAATATCTTAACGAATAAAGAAGCGTTAGTCTAGAAGACTTTCAAATAAACAAGAAAGTATCCGATTCTTCTTCCCCTTACCTGCCACTTGATCTTGAGTGAAAGGCTGAGAGAAGCCCTGTTCCCATTCATACAGCACTTGGGAGGTATCCACATCTTCCTCGTCAGGATTCCCCTTCCCGCTAAGAGATGGGGCCGTTGTAGTAGCTCCAGAATGAATTCCAGAATCCAGATACGACTGCTGCTGCCAGTGACTGACTGCTGCTTTTCGATCTGGCTCCATTGCCATGTCCAGCTCCATTAGGTCAGCTAAAAGGTAGCAAATACATAACCCAAGATCAAAACTACTAGTAGTTTTATAGAAAAAGGAAAAAAAAATAAAACATTTAGGATATTAAAAGGGTTCATCACAAACCTTCTCTCCAAAACACTTTCACAAGCTTCTCTATGAGAACTTTTCTGCAGACTCAACTCATTTCATCCCAATTAACATTAATAGACATTTCCACATTCTTGAGTGCACTTACAACCCGCTCTCATGTGACCCAATTAATACGGTCTCCACTGCTCGTGTCTACCGCACGTGCCTAGATGCAACCATACAGTCTATGTAAGGTCTAGTGGCGAGCTGGTCCAGCCATGGCACATGACAGATACACAAGCAGCAGAACAGGGCTCCTTGAACTATTCACGTCAGCCATTCCTGCTTGTGGCCATATATTAGCAACAGGATTTTAGCTTTATTGATAACTACATATAGTTGACCGTTTAAGGCACCATTCACATTCACACCCCGGGGTTCAGCCGATTTCCATTGTTCGGCCCCAACCACGGAGCCAGATAAATGCAGAAACGGCAAGATCCTGCACATGCCAGCGTCAAACCGCGCTGAAAGGTCCCCATTAACTATAAAGAGGTTTGTCCGGGTTTCCAACCAGACAAGACAGTGTTGTATGCGGTGGGATCTTTGCGGGGGCAGATGTGAATAGGGCCCAACATCTGGATTACTATGGAAATAGATGCATCCTTAGCAAGTTATAGGGGTAATCTCGTAACAAAGGGTAAGTGGGCTTTCAGTTACAGAAGTCACAGATTAGATAGTTGAAGGTAATATAAAGTCTATTCTTGCAAACAGCAAGATTAATAGTAAAATAGTCACCTTGAGTTGCCATGTTTCAGTCCAGGACAGACTGCTGCACAAGCCTACAAATAAATACACAGATTACTGCACAGAACATACAGATACATCCTAGTTATAACACGACAGTCCTGCTGACAATACTTGGGTGCAAGGCATTGTACAGAATACATTTATTCTCAGGGGTTATGCAAGGTGTAGCCATTACTTGGGTTTAAATGACACACACATACGGGACAGTATACCCATGGAGGAGAAGTGATTTACCCAAAGTGATGGAACCCGACAGTCAATGAAGTCTGTCGCTCGCGGTGTCCATCATGTCACAGCTTGACTTTACTTCTATGATGGAACAGAAAAACTGGATTCCCAATGCAGGCGTGAATCAGCCCATTACTTAGAGTATTAAGGTGGTGCAACTTAAACACCCTTTTACAAGTTCTAGAGCAACTCCTGCGGTTACCTGTGCAGCCTGAAAGTGAGGAGGAATAGATGACTGTGGTCCTCGCTGTTCCCTAAACAGATCTATAAAACTTCAGTGCCAACAAAGTACTACAGCGGGCCAGGAGAGTGGCTGCACACCTACCAGAGACCCACCTGAGTGATGGCTATACACTGAGGGCCCACACAACTGCACAAGCAACACTAAGGGAAATGCTAAGTTCTTGTAAGACGTTCCTCCGAGCATCAGTTTGTTTGTCGCAGTTTTGGAAGTCTCATAAATTGGAGGCTTAGCAGTCAGATGATGCGACTATAGACACTTGCCAAGCCCAAGGAGCAGCACTACAAGTCCCTGTGAAATCAGGACTAAAAACCAGTGTTAGAGTACACTTGGGTCACTGGATTGGTCTTGCAACATCTTGTTCCACTACACACGCCAGTCGCCTATACAGCTAACATTTTGGCTGTTTTGTATGGAAAATGACATATTTCAGGCTCCACAAGGTCGTGAAATTTTGTCTCTTGCTTTTCTTAAATACCTTGAGGTAACAACTAAGACATCGATAGAATAAAGAGCAGCCAATATATCAGCAAAACTGACACAAGACACCAATTACAAGTTTAGTGTATATATTGTCACATTAAAGTCCCTATGAGAAGATAAAGACATATTATACAGTGGGCTGCATGTCTGCTCAAGGGCACCCGGTGTAAGCCAGATTCCATACATTGTAGACAATTAGGTTTTCCACATTACAGACAGTCCTGTCCACCAACAAGCTCTGTGATGCAGTCCATGCACTGTTCTTGGTTACCACAAATCACCCGTTTTCTATGACATTCCCGTTACGAGGGGGTAGGTAGCCATGAAATAGATGCAGCTGTCAATTAACCGCCGCATTTACCTGCAAGTTTTAAACATGTCAACCCACGAATCAGTGGCCAACCAAGAAACTTCAGGGCCCAGAGTAATGAACCTTTAATACATAAACCTCTTAAAGCAGAAAAGGTTTTCGCCACAGACAATCGTGCAAGTTTAAACCACCGTCTGTAGTGGAAGATGTAGAAGCTGAGAATTAAGAACTGCTGTCTGACTGGACCATATTAATCTCAGTAGGCATCAGGAGTCCCGACCAGTGCTGGACGTTACTCTATGTGATCTTGGTCGTTGACCTCGATGGGAACCATATAGGAACCACATAGGTCTACCAAACATTAGCAACACAAGGGATGAGAATCGGCTCCCAGCAGTTTGGCTGGACGGTAAGTCACACCATCTAGTACAAGAACACCACAATATCTGAAGTACGATGTGACATAATTAGTCTATGATATATGGGCTTAACTAATTGGAGAACTAATTTGCATTGTTGAACTATATGGCCGATATCCAGAAGAGTAACATCTGTTTGTCACGGCTCCTAACAATACCCCCCCCACAACACAAGTTCCTTCTAACAAGCCCCTCCATCACCGTCCTCCAGACATCTGCTCCCATGTGAATTCCTGTGAAGACCGTTTGTCATCGATAACAAATGTTACTCCTTTCGCAGGCTGATGGAGTCCCAATGAATCATGGGAAAGGAGCTGCTAGCCTCTGCAGACAGCAGATCAGACACGGATGGGGTTATAGACAGTGAAGTTCTAGTCTTGTAGTGCCGGTCACATGTAGCCAGACCACAAAACAGTCAAAACTTCTAAAGTTATGCCAAAAAAGGGGGGAGCTCCTTCAGCCCATTTGTACTGGAACCGGTTATGGAAACTATACAGAACCATCGCCTGTAACGCCGGCACAAAGTCAGACGCCAGTCACCGTCAGAACTACCGTGGTTATTCTTTAGCCTTATGAAAACATGGCTCATGTGATCTCCAGAACCAGGACTGTGATAACCAGCCGGGTAATATACAGGGTGGAGTGAGCGGGAGCCGAGCAGCAGCTCCGGAGTTACTAGCCAGACTAAAAGACGACCATGGAAGGTTCTTCATAGCAGCAAGACACGTCGCTCAAGTCGAAGAGCCATGGCCGCCTTCACCTGGGGTCAGACTGGTAGTTGGGGTACCTTCCGCACCCTTCGTCAAGCACAGGTCTGGTAACCACGACTGGCCATACCGTAAATCTGCCATTTTCTATCAGAACAAGCTGGCTTCCCCTCCATCTTGTCAGGCAGGAGACCACATAACATCTCACCGCAATCCATCGTCATTCTGCACTTTGCACCATTACCAGTAACAAAGCCGTCCGACAGACCAGCAACCCCCCCTAAAGATAAGCAGATGCTTTGCATTACAAACTAAACATATGACGTTCACTCCAGCTTGTGTGCCCACTGCTCCCTGCTGAAGTCAGTGTGCATGGCTATCCGATGTGGGTATGTGCCAGAGCCTGGTGTACCCATGTCAACCAGCACCACACAGATACCCATCACCAGAAAAGGTCAATTAGCATCCCAATGCATCAGAGTTGGGACACATCGAGGTCTGCTGCCCAACTTCTAAAGACGTCCTCTACTGGAGCAGGACGGGCTGGAGTCATTCACCATACCCAAATATCACATGGGCTCCTCCACAAACACCAGGTCAGTGCCACAAACTAGGTGCAGCTCTTGTGGACTGCGGTTGTCGGTCCGTCCTGAACATCCTACAGAACCGGGCAAACGCTACCGATACAATTGTGTTCCATCATTCCAGGTCAACAGTCCATAAAGAGAACTAGGAGAACACCCCGCTCAACTTGGGCCGGTCTCAGTAGATCACCGGCAAAATCTAAGTGTCCGACACGTCAACAGGCAGATGGTAGGGGGTGTACATGTATACAGAGATGGTAGGGGGTGTACATGTATACAGAGGGGGGGTGATAGGACACATACAACATCCGTCAGGCCCTTTATTATCCAATGTGGACAGAAGAGAATTCCAAAAACTGTACAAATCCAGCAAGATACAAGGCGTTCCCCCTCTGGGGCGCTGCTCCTCAGACACATCCCTTGTGAGTTACTTCAGTCCTCGGCACCAACATCCTGATCACACACTGTAAGTAAGTGAACCCGTCAGTAGGTGGGCAGAAACTGGTAAAAACATGCAACTAAACTCGGGAAACAAAGTAACTCCAGGCAGAGGCCGCCGGTCCGACGAAGACCCACGCCAACACCCTACTGCTGCCAGCCGACTTCAGGTAGACCACACAAGATGCCCACCTATACCACCACAACTGCCCTTGTTTACTTCTCCCATACCCCGGGCAGGAGGAGCACCGACATACCGGACCAAAAGTATCGGCCTAGCCCGAAACTTCACACCAAGAAGATACCTGAAGTGAGGCAACCGTGACCGCCGGCCATGATGCCCACCTCCCAGACCATGCATCGGCACACCGGAAGTACCAGATCCCCTCCTGCCGGTAGAGATGCCAGGGAGACCTCGTTATCTGGCCAGTTAATAACGACCTTCATATTACGCAGCACACACTGCCGGGTACAATCACCCATCTGTAGGCGGCAACTCACTACCAACTCCTTGCAGATGTTGTCCTCAGTCCGACCTGCAAGGCGACAGCGCACAAGTCACCGGACGTAACAGAGGAGCCGAGGGCAAACGACCGGGAGCCGCTAACGAGCCGAGGGCAAACGACCGGGAGCCGAACCGAGCCCAGAAGTATCAATAACCAGCCGTCACCACCAAGTTTACTAGTCGCTCCCCAACAACATAACTGGGAGGGTCCAGCAGCAACACCAACCGCTGCGTTAGAGGGGGCAGCCCAGAACTAGTCGGCGGGGCAGCCCAGAACTAGTCGGGACCCGACCACATAAGCCGGTAACTAGTCGGGCTCGGCCGGTAATCATCGGTAGTGGCGGCAGCGGGAGGAGGACGACCAGCCGCCACCCTCCGCCCTACACAAAGCACGGAGCTCAGGTTACAGCCGCCAGTAAACACCGGCGCAGCACTGCGGAGGGACACCGCGCACCTACCGCTCCCAGGCCGCAGCTCCCCGCCGCATACCTACCGCTCACTCCAGGCTCCTAGAACAATGTCGCCCGGTGCTGGCCGCCGCCTCCTCCAACCCCCGGTCCTCGGTAATGCCTTGTCTCCCACGTCCGGTGTATAAGGTTACATGCGCTTCCGCCGCAGGCGGCTCCGTAAGTCACACGCTGTGCTGTAGAAAAGAGTCCGCGGTAGGTTACCGTTCCCCGTGGCTCCCCACCGGCCGCGCTCCTCTCTCTCGCTCTCCCTCCTCACAACGCGACACAGAGGCTTAAAATGGCGCCGCACACTCTTGTTTTATACCAGTGCGCTTCGCCGGCTCTGCTGTGTATCCCTCCGCCGGCTCTGCACGAAGGAGGGGCGGAGTGATACGAAAAGTAGTGCCGCTTACTAACCTCTGTTCGTGAGGGGAAATATTAACGGCGCCGTAGAGCCGGGTGATGCAGGGCGCCGTACGCTCGGTTATCAGACACGGGTGTAAAAGCAAACGGTGACGGGCAGACTTTTGTATAGAAAAAGAACGTTTGCCGTTATGGACTGGAAACGTATCCGGTCGTGTGCATGTGTATAACGGAGCGGCGGAGGATAGAGCGCAGTCTGCCGGGAACACCTACACGAGCTCCCAGGTGGAGGGCGGGAGGCTTTTTCCGCCGCTGCTCATTGTGTGGATTGGAGCTGGCAGGCGGAGGGATCTGGAGCGGTGATGCGGCCCACGCACCTTTTCCCCGGGGTTGGAATGTGGAGGAAGGCAGAGACAAAGCGGGAGGGGGTGGGGAGCGTTAACCCTCCGCGCGCCGCGGCCAACTGCTAGCCTGCTTCTCTGACAGGAAAGTTACTCAATTTTCCCCAAAGTGACTAAAAGCGCCTGCAGCCCGCCGGTCCGTGAGGTGTGCCGGCCCTGTGTGCTCCCCCTCCGGGGACATGGCGGACAGCTCCCCTCCAGAGCCCTCAGCTCGGTCAGAACCGTGCAGAGATGAGGCTGACTGGACCGCCGCCATTACCACTGAGCCTATAGTCCCCCGTGGAGAGTCGCCTGTTGTGGACGCATTCACACGGACAGATTTGCGCGCAGAGGATAAAACTAATTGATTTTAATGGGATCGTTCGCATGTCCGTATTTTACGCGTGCGTTTCGTCTGTGCAAAAAATCCCCATAAAACCGCGACGTGCTCTTATTTATTGGCGCAGCTAAGGGCCCCGTAGTAGTCAGCGGGGGTTTGGAGATGTGCCACGTAATGACACATCTGGGACTCGGCAGCCATTTCACGCGGTGCGTCTCGTTTGCTGCGCGCAAATGAACGTGCCCTGCGGGCCGGAAAAAGTGTGGTAAAATGTGCACACAAAAAAAGCATAACTTGGCTAAAATGCAGGGCTGAGGCGGACGCATGGAGGAGCCCTGAGGTCACACGGGCGGGTGGAGGAGCCCTGAGGCGCAGGCGGGCGCGTGGAGGAGCCCTGAGGCGCAGGCGGGCGCGTGGAGGAGCCCTGAGGCGCAGGCGGGCGCGTGGAGGAGCCCTGAGGCGCAGGCGGGCGCGTGGAGGAGCCCTGAGGCGCAGGCGGGCGCGTGGAGGAGCCCTGAGGCGCAGGCGGGCGCGTGGAGGAGCCCTGAGGCGCAGGCGGGCACGTGGAGGAGCCCTGAGGCGCAGGCGGGCGCATGGAGGAGCCCTGAGGCGCACACTGGCGCGTGGAGGAGCCCTGAGGCGCACGCTGGCGCGTGGAGGAGCCCTGAGGTGCACGCTGGCGCATGGAGGAGCCCTGAGGCGCACGCGGGCGCATGGAGGAGCCCTGAGGCGGACACGTGGAGGAGCCCTGAGGCGGACGCGTGGAGGAGCCCTGAGGCGCACGCTGGCGCATGGAGGAGCCCTGAGGCGCACACGGGCGCATGGAGGAGCCCTGAGGCGCACGCTGGCGCATGGAGGAGCCCTGAGGCGCACGCTGGCGCATGGAGGAGCCCTGAGGCGCACGCGGGCGCATGGAGGAGCCCTGAGGCGGGCGCATGGAGGAGCCCTGAGGCGGGCGCGTGGAGGAGCCCTGAGGCGGGCGCGTGGAGGAGCCCTGAGGCGGGCGCGTGGAGGAGCCCTGAGGCGGACGCGTGGAGGAGCCCTGAGGCGCACGCGGGCACATGGAGGAGCCCTGAGGCGCACGCTGGCGCATGGAGGAGCCCTGTGGCGCACACGGGCGCATGGAGGAGCCCTGAGGCGCACGCGGGCGCATGGAGGAGCCCTGAGGCGCACGCGGGCGCATGGAGGAGCCCTGAGGCGCACGCTGGCGCATGGAGGAGCCCTGAGGCGCACGCGGGCGCGTGGAGGAGCCCTGAGGCGGACGCGTGGAGGAGCCCTGAGGCGGGCGCGTGGAGGAGCCCTGAGGCGGGCGCGTGGAGGAGCCCTGAGGCGGGCGCGTGGAGGAGCCCTGAGGCGGGCGCGTGGAGGAGCCCTGAGGCGGACGCGTGGAGGAGCCCTGAGGCGGACGCGTGGAGGAGCCCTGAGGCGGACGCGTGGAGGAGCCCTGAGGCGGACGCGTGGAGGAGCCCTGAGGCGGACGCGTGGAGGAGCCCTGAGGCGGACGCGTGGAGGAGCCCTGAGGCGGACCCGTGGAGAAGCCCTGAGGCGTAGGCGGACCCGTGGAGGAGCCCTGAGGCGTAGGCGGACCCGTGGAGGAGCCCTGAGGCGTAGGCGGACCCGTGGAGGAGCCCTGAGGCGTAGGCGGACCCGTGGAGGAGCCCTGAGGCGTAGGCGGACCCGTGGAGGAGCCCTGAGGCGCAGGCGGGTGCGTGGAGGAGCCCTGAGGCGCAGGCGGGTGCGTGGAGGAGCCCTGAGGCGCACGCATGGAATACGCGCTGCTAAACGCCCGTTGATTTCTACCAGGCCACGCACACCTGTGGCTCTTACCCACACGCGTATAGGGGTGCAGTCACACGGCCGTATGTGTATTTTGCGCCCGTGATTTTTGCGTGTTTCTGCAGTTTTCTTAAACGCACAGCTGTGCGGCGTATCTGCACATATAAAAAAAGCACAAAATCCCCCTTGTTGTGTGTAAACAGGCGGGCGGCACGCCATAAAACCCTCGTACACGGGATGACCGGCGGGCAACCGCCGACGTCACCACTAAGGCCGTGCGGAGCGTACAGGCAGGCGGGCTTCACCTTCTATGTGAAGCGGGGAGCGTTTACACGGAACGACGATCCCGCACTCCTGCGACAGGTTTATGCTGACGGCGATAACGAAGAGTAAACTACTTTTTTGCATTTACGCTGAACAGTTATCGCTCAGTTTTGTTCCTTTGAACGACTTTATGACTGTTGAGCAATAATGGTGTCAAGGGCCCATCAGGCCGCCGTCACGCCGGCGTTAGGGTCAGTTCAGGTTACCGTCTCCCAGCTCCATTTTGGGGGGGTGAGAGTCATATTTTCCCATTGAGTCTTGAAAAAACGGAAAGGCTTCATCTGCTTTCGTTCCGTTAGGTTTCCTATTCTGGGTTGGGAAAATGGCGCGGCGTGCAGCCGTTCACAAAAATAGCAACCGACGGAATGGAGGCAAACAGAAGCCGTGGAATCAGTATTGATTTTGTTGTGATCTCAGTTTCTGCCCTACAAAAATGGAGTGGCGAGACGGAACCCCCGATCTGACCCTAACGGCGGAGTGACAGTGACAGCGGCCCCACACTGCTGTACATGGCCGCGGTGCGTCAGCGTGGAGATGAGGGGTGAGCGCACCCGAGACCAGCAGCTGCCGGCTCCGCCTCTCACATTGTGGGTTACAGCTTCACAATCAGACCAGAATGCCGTAAAGAGCGTCCCAGCGGACAGCAAGGGCCCCGTTACATGGGTATATACAGGTTATCCACATGGGACATAGCGTTACAGGTTATAAAAAGGCCCTTATCCACCGGTCCAGTTCGGTACCTGACACTGACCGCAGGCTCTCTGTAAGGCTGCATGCACACGGGCGAGCGCCATATCATGCCAACGTGCGATTTTCACACCAATGCAAGGAGTTTTGCATCACTTCTGTGGGCGCGTGTTTGACGGCCGTCAGAGGATCACAAGTGTTTCTCATGGAGTTCAGTGGGAAGTGTCGCAGTGTACAGCACACAATGCCTTGAGAACAACGGGCGCAGCGTTCCGAGGGAACACCCCGAGATAGAACGCGCTCATGTGAATAAGTTCATCCAGAAGAATGGATTACATATGTGAGCGTCTCGCAACTAACAAACCTCATGCGATATTATCGCCCGTGAGAATAAGCCCCCGGTGCATTTACAGGGACGGGGTTAATCTGGGCCGCACAATGTTATCTCTGTGGGGCTGGAATGTCGCAGCTGTAAAGATCTGCGTGTTTTTAGGGTCGGCTTCACGCGAGCGGGTATGTATTCGTCCAGCGTGCCGCATATTTGTGGAATGAACATTGCTTCTTTTTTTTGGTTTTGGCCGATACTAAACACTGACCCAAAAAATATCATATGAAAATGGCCTGTTATGTCTATGATGGCGGTGGGGTCACCGGTCACCGATGAGGCTCTTTTTAGATGCCGTTTTTCTTTACAGCGTTGGTTTGCCATCTTCTATGCAGAAAACGTCATAGGGATTGAGAGCGGGCCAGAACCATTATGTGAGAAGGACTCTATAAAGATGGATAGAATGGCGCTGTCTGCCGTTCTGCATAGAGGATAGCAAGGGGAGACGGAACCAGCGCCAGAAGGATAATGTCACGTCAAAGCAGCCCAACTCCACTTCTGTTAGGAGCAATAATAGGCTGATATGCAACTCCTCCGATCCGTCTGGCCAGTAGCACATGTTGGGGCCATCGGGAGGTTTCTGCTGACAAACACATCAGGTCTACAACTTGTTTCACATCCTCCTTCACCTGGCACTGCAGCTTAGCATATGCAGAGTCTAAGCAGGCATGGGCTTGTCTCTTGGCTTCGGGCACAGGAGGATGTCTGCTGCCTCTAAACTCTGCAAGAAAACTATTATTATACCATGCTACTATGTATTTAAAAAATACCCTTCACAAAAAAGCTGAAGGCCTTTCTTAACCGCAGAGTCCAATGTCTTCTCAGTTCTTTAGCACCTAAGCAAATTTACACGAGGAAACGTCTAAAGCATTTCCTTAAACTGGGTTCACACGAGACGGATATGCCATGCAAAATCCGTGCAGAATTTCTGTGCGGCAAATTCGCTCACGGCTCCTAATCCCGGGATTAGCCAGCCATGTGGATGAGATTTTGCAAAAATCGGGGGCGGGGGGGGGGGGGGGGGGGGGGGGACGGACGACACCGGAGACGTGGCGCGGAATTGACAGCCGCAGCATGTCAACTTTTTTTTTTGCTGCGCCCCAGTCGCGAGATTTCCATCCCGTGGGTACCCAGCCTTGCCGTTTTCAAAATCTTTGCGTGATGTGACAGAATGAAAAACGTATGGCTTGTATCTAGAGACAGTTAAGAGTTTGCTGAGGCTCTGGCAGTAAAAATCAGAGCACATACTATTTTTATGCAATTCCGCAGAAAAGTCACCATTATTACGTATTGGCGAATTATATATATATATATATATATATATATATATATAAAGAAACGCATTGCACTCGCATGTACAGTATATAAAACTTTCATGAAAGTGCGATGCAATTTTTACAGTTTCCTATTGAGACGTGATTTTCACACCCACTTAATGCAGACAAAGACGCCTAAATTAGATTGGAATACAGCCACACATCTGGGGAACACTGTGCTCCTCCCAAAAGTTGGTCAAAATAGTGTACAGTGATGTGGGGGGTCACTCATAGCACAGGGGTGTTGCTGAAAACAAAAGGCCCACAGAAGGTCTCCTAAATTAAAAATTATGCCAAAGGAGAGCGCAGGTGTGCTGCTTGTTTCAAACGCAATGTCATAAAGTTTGCGAAGGACAAATTCTACCAGGTGAGCAGAACAGCTGAGCACGGACCTTCTCCAAGGAAAGGCTGTAGAGCTTATAGCTGCTTCTTGTGGTTTAGAAAATCTTCGTTTTGGGGAAATGAGGAGGAAATATGGAGGAAGCAGGAGGAGGGCAGTAGCAGTTTGTCCACAGGGACCTTGAGGGAAGAGCGTGCTCCACGTGGCAACATGAAAGCTGTAGCTCCATATTGACAGATTTTTCATTTGGAGGGTGAAGTAGTAGGAGGAAACATGGTGGAAGCAGGAGAAGGAGAGCAGCTGCAGTTCCATCGGCACCTTGAGGCCACAATGTGGTCTTGGATATAAATCTACGCTCAGTCATATGCAATTAACTAGACCACAGGAAAGGGAACTCTGCCTACAAGTGGCGTAATCTTCCCAATAAGGCCAGACCCACACTGGAACCTAGAGACCACCTGTCTCGGCCTAGATAGGTATAGGCAGGAACACAAACACAGGACACAATACACACCAGGTGTCTGCACACCTTCAGACAGAGGCTGAACAAGACACAATACACAACAGGCGTCTGCATTCCTACAGACACGGGGAATCCCACCCAGAACATCATGCATACATACATACGTACACCAAAACAAGACATAGTTCAAACGTCCACAGACATAAGAGGCATCAGACATCACCCATCTGACAGTGTAAGGGACATTCTATGTCTGGAACCAAAACACACAGAAGGGTAAAGGAGCATTGGCCACAAGCTATGCAAACGGGGATCAGGTGTCCAGACCATTTTCAGGGAGAGTGTGAGAGAACAACTCAAACCGAGCCTTAACACAAGCAACAATCCAGCATCCATGACTCCAGCCACCAGCATTCCGGGAGGGACTGGATTATGACCAGCACCCTGTAGTAAGGAGCGGATGGTACTTATGTGCATAGACCCCAGGTGATTGGCTGGCTGGAGATGTCCATACAAACAGCAGCCAGCCAAATCAACCCAACTCTGCAGCAGTGTCAGTACTACAGTGAAGATCTATAGGTGGCTATACAGCCTTTGGGAAGCTCCTGATGTACACCTCCAAACAAGACTTACAGCATACTCCACTATATAGGCATACAGTGGGATACAACGCTCATAGGATCCCAGTGTAAAAAAACAGAAATACATACAGCCCAATATTGTATTACTATTGTGGTTAGGAATATCAGTCTAATACGCTATCCCATACATGTTTTTATGTACATCAATATATACCTGCCTGACAGGCAAGAAGGACACAACGATGTACGTCGGAAGCCACTAATGTGATCCAATCCTTGCCTTAGGCCTCTTTCACACAGGTGATAGTGATATTGCCGCTACAAAATCACGGCGATATCGCGACTTTGTGGTGTCAGCAGTGCGTTTTTTTTGTGAAAAATCGTCCATCGCTGCTGTCCACCATATAATCGCGCAATTTTATCGCGAGAGGGTTAAGCCCTAGCTGCACTCCCTAAAAAAAAGTAATACTTACCTAAAAGGCTCAGTCTGAGGAGCTCCACCGGGCGTCCTCCAGTCCTCATTCGCCCACAGAAGATTGCTTTCTGGTTGCTGGATTCATTAATCCTGCCTCCAGGAAGCGATGGTTCTGATTGCTTCATCCAGTGCTTCTCAGCCAATCAATGCAGCGCTGGAGGAATTGGTTCATCACAGTCCATCAGGCTGTGATTGGTTCATCCAACGCTGCATTGATTGGCTGAGCAGCGCTGGATGAACCAATACAATGGATGTGATTGGTTCATCCAGTGCTATATTGATTGGCTGAGCAGTGCTGGATGAACCAATCAGGCCCATCGCTTCCTGCAGGCAGGATTTATGAATCCAGCAACCAGGAAGTGCTCTTTTCTGGGTGAATGAGGAGTGCAGAACGCCCAGTGGAGCTCCGGAGAGCATCGGAAGGACCCGGACCGAGCCTTTTAGGTAATTGTTACCTTTTTTGGGGTCGTGCAGCTAGGACTTAGTTTTGGGGTAGGGCTTATATTGAAATGTTAAAGTCGCATCACTTCGCATGAAAACCGAGATTTCGTGTGTTGCGATGCGACAAAAACAAAGGCTCCATAGGAAAACATGGGCTACAAAAAAATAATTTCCTTGCAAGATAGCATCAGAGAAAACAGTGCTGATGTGAAGGAACCCATAGAAAAGCCTGGGCTTCACATACACGTGTTTTCTCACACTATCACATCGCGGCAAAATCGTGCGATTGTGAAAGCAGCCTTCTGCTCCTTTTACACCAGACGATTCTCGTTTAAATGAGTGCAGGAGCGAGTGATGGCACTGCTAGTTGTTCGCGATCGCAAGGAATGTTTAGACAGGCAAATCATCACTGGGAAACGTTCACTTCTTGCTCCGCGTTTCACGTTCTATGAATCACTGAGCGGGGAGCGTTTAGACGTAACGAGAAGTGAGCTGAAACTGAACGGCGAACGAAAAGTGCAGGATGGCTCGCGTTTACATGCAACCCGCATGTTCAACAGTCATTACGTGTAAGTGAGCCATTAGCTGGCTGCCGGCTAAATGCTTCTTTGCTATAGTCTAAAGTTTGGAAGCTTCCCACATGGCTCTTCATATGATTGTAGTGTAACAGCCATTCTGGTTTTAATGAAGGGACAGGAATGCCTTTTCTCGGGACGCAGTTGTGCTGGTACATATGTTCCCAACATGCCAGAGATCTCTGTGTTCCTCTATGCCAGCACTGTTTCACCGAGGACATCTGGCTGCAGCTACTTCCTGCTAGATTAGTGTACACAGGAAGAAGAGACGCGTTTCGCTCTCTGTTCCACATATTAATGGAAGACAGGGCAGTGATCCTTGCCAGAAGGTGCCAACTTCTTTCTCTACAGAAGCCGATTCCGGGATTAGTTAAAGAAACACGAATCAGTATGTGAACATCCAGACATGTAATGGCTGTGTAATTCTATTGACTAATGGAAGCTGTAGATTACGAGCTCCTACAAGGAAGACAGTAGTAATAACAAAGCATCTCCTTTATGAAATATGTGCCTCCACGCCCCGCACTGGTCGGAGACGTCTTCCCTGCCAAGGAACGCTCATTCAAATCATTGCAGCTCCTTAGCCACATTCTTTATGGTCGTCTTTCCAGCAGCACCTCCTACAGTATGCAGTCATAGATTAATGCAAGCCGCCCAGGAATACATTTTTCATGCCCCCTGTTTCCCTGATATCTGTTTCCAATGATGATAGCGCAGTTTTTGAATTTGTTACTTTTGACCAAAACAACAATGTATCTTAAAGGAAGTACAAAGCAAAGCTTTATGTTATGTTCCAAGCTCAGATTGCATGTTGCAGATCCGATACATATTCACTAAGGAATCTGCAACAGAAGTCCGGGGCCGACACTCAGGTTTGCAGATGTGCCGCGGACCTGCATGGGAATGAGCCCGGTTCAGTGGGGCCAAGCCGCTGGCTGTTCCCTGTAGAACCCGCTAGAATAAGTAGCATGCTACTTATACTTGCAGTTTTTTTTTCTTAGGCCGGCTTCACACGGTCATATTTGCGCGCGCAGTACACAGAGAATAGAACCCGTTGATTTCAATGAGTTGTTCACATTTCCATATTTTCCACGCGCATTTCGGTTGCGCAAGAAACAAAAGTAGAACACACACTATTTTTCTGAGCATTTGTGCTCCAAAGATCCCCACAGAAGTAAATGGGGGTGCACTAATGCGCATGTAATACACAAGGAAACATTGCATAATTGAAAAACTCATTAAGACTAATTAGCAATTACAATCAGTGCATCTTTGTCTGCTGTGCACAAAAGTAAAGTACAATTTGCCGATGCATGCACAAAAAAAGCATAATTTGTTCCGCAAAAACTCTGCGCTCATGCACATACGCCCGTGTGAAGGGGGCTGCAGAGGAAGCTTTCTGCAGTGTGTGAATGGGGTAGTTGAAATGTCTGTCAGGGCTCCTGCAGACGAGCGTCTTTGCTCACGTTTTCACGGACGCTAAATCACTGCGCAAACTGTAGACAATAGAACGCTCGCATTCTGCGTACAAATATACACGTCATGCTCTATTTTTGTGCGCATTTGCACATCCAAGGCACCTTAGGAGTCTATGGGGGATGTGCAAATTCGCACACCATGCGCAACAAAATCACGCACTGAACTGTGCGATTTTGTGGTATTAATCGATAACCAATTAGTCTGCCCAGCAATTTTAATCACGCCGCAAGTGTGTCCTGCCCCGATATGACAAGGCCAGGCAACATAAAAAACTACAGTAGAATGCGCAGGTACACGCATGAACGTGTGTGATAGCGCTGCCTTCACAGTGCAGCCACGCTCTCGCGAGCGTACATACGTCTACGCTCATCTGCAGGAGCACTAGGCTGTGGACATCTCTGCAGATTTCCAAGGAAATATTTCACAGCAATTACATGTACATTCTGCCAGACTGAACATGTCTGTCATGTCAGCGGGCGGAGATGAGCAGCTGCCGCACATTTCTGGTACGCTTATCCCAAGTTAGAAAGGAAAACTCTTTAAGGTTCAAATTCAATATCGACAGCTCTCATTGGTGGGTAAACAATAAATCTCAAAGATTTCCATCTCTGCAAAGCCCCCCATTGTGATTTCTACTCTTATAAGCGTTGTATCTGTGATCCAGCGCTCTATATAGGTAACTTCCACATAAGCGGCAGAACCCGGGGCAGCTGCTCGCTGCCGCTCCAGCAGATCAAGGCCGAATAGCTCACATTATTTTACCATTTGTTGATCTACAACAGTGGTCTTGCCGTAGTCTCTTGCTGTGCTCACACATCTCAGCCTGGTTAGGCCTCTCTCACACGAGCGAATGTTCATTGCGTTTTTTTCGCGCGTAATACGCAGTAACAATTTCCCATAGACTTTAACTGCTCCTCTCATACACAGCATGAGAAGTATGTGCGCAAAAAAATTGCGGCATGCACTATTTTGGCACATATAACACCTGTGTATACGCCAATATATTGTATGGGGATTATCGTCAATCAGCAAGCATGCATGTCTTTGCGCCCACAGCTTGCCTACAGTGAACACGAAAATAGCTAAAAGTAAACACATTTTAATACTATCTGCCCAAAACTATTTAACTCAAATTTTCATCTTTTCACTAAGGCTACGCAATTTTTTTTCTTATATTTCTATATACACAACATAGAAGCTGGAAACAGAGAAAGAGCGAATGAATGGATGCGCAGGACAGCGTGTGATAAGGAAGACTATAAGGGAGGAATGTTCTGCTATGTAAACACACACCCCACTTCAAAGACATCTGACAGCATCTTCTCCTCAAGGTTCGGTTCCCAGGCTGCAGACAAGTCCTGGAGAGGAAGCCTTCCCGAATCTGGGCTACGTGTACCATACCTTGCCGGAGTATTCACCCCCTTGGTGTTGTTTCATTCCAACCTAGAATTAAGGGCTCATTCGCATCGCTGTTACGGTTTTAAGTATGAATTCCATCTGCTTCTGTTTTCGGAGCGATGAAAAATTTGCAGCATGCTCCATTTTTGCATGGATTCCGCTCAGACAGTTTCTCTTAAAGTCAATGGAAGCCGTCCGAACTGCTGCCTTTCCGTAATTGGCATTGTGGAAAGATTGCGGATTCCGCGTCATCAAAGCAGGCTTTTTGAAAAAAAAAATGCATGTCCGACTGGCAGCCCCGTGGACACCGCCACTGCCAGAGCCCCGCCCATGTGGCCTTAATCTACGTCTTTACGCGCGTCTTACGGAAATATTCTGCATGTGTAAAATGTCCCTAAAAGTGCTTTCACATGGGCGGCATAATTCTGCACCCAAATCCTCATGCCTGCGGCCACTCTCACACATACGGTTATCACAGCTCTTTCTGCGTTTTCAATACAGTTCTAAATGCAGCCAAGCAAGCTGATAATGCCAGAACCGAAAATCCGCAGTCGAAAACATGGTAATCACATTCTACTGCGTTTTCAGCAGCGCTGAAAATGCAACCCGTTCCTTTTAAAGGGCAAAGCATGGCATTTTAAGGGCTTTTACCCACTAGCGGTTTTTTAACACTGCGATATCGCTGCGTTTTTTTTACTGCAAATGTCAATGGGACTTTTTAATGTTAAAATCGCATCGCACAAAACTCGCAGAACCGCAAACTTGAGATTTTTGTGCAATGTGATTTTAACATTAGAAAGTCCCATTGACATTTGCAGTAAAAAAAAAAAAGTTAGTGGGTAAAAGCCCTTAAAGTACAGAAACGCATGAAAATAGAACAGACAGCTCTTAAAACACAGCATGAAGAACGCAGCGTTTATCGCACGTCTGGGAGGCCCTATTAAAATCAATGGTGGCGTTTGACAGCGTTTAGCGCTGCACTGATAAACCAGCCTTAAACGCTGGAAAAACCGCCTGTGTGAGCGCGGCCATAATGTGCATTTTGATCCGGAATAGCTGGCAGCGTTCTGCCATGTTCATTCTGCATCTCCGCATGCCAGCAGTGCAGATTATAGTGCTAAATATTCAGCAAGAGCGCAAATTCAGCAAGCATCCTTGGCGTTCACAAAACAGTGTGTAGCCGACTCCGCAAACACATGCAAGACGGTCTTTAGTCAGATAAGACATATCTTTATCTATCATGGGAAACACTGTGTGCTGCAAACTGAACACTTCCCATCCCCCAGCATTCCCGTGGTGGTGGCATCGTGCAGCGGGCGCTCTTCATCAGCAGAGACTGGAAAACTGTGCAGCGTTGAAGGAAAGATGGATAGCAGCAAATACAGGAAAACCTGCTTACGGCTGCAAGAGGCTTGAGGCTGGGAAGAACAGCGACCATACATATACTGCTACACTGGAGGGTCTAAGGGGAAACATGGAAATGTCTTGGGATAGTCTAACCAAAGCCCTGATCTCAATCCAATTACCCATCTGTGGCAGGACTTGTAGACTGCTGCGCACCAACACAACCATCTAACATCAAGGAGTCAGAACAGTTTTGCGACGAAGAACAAGCAAAACTACCTAGATGTACTAAGCTAATAGAGGCGCCCCAAGAGGCTGGCATCTGTAACTGCAGCAAAAAGTGGCTCCACAAAGTATTGATTTTCAGGGCATGAATACTTAGGTTACCTACATACATCTCGCACTCGCCAATGTACGTTTTCTGCCGATGTGAGGTGTTTTGCTGGAAAAAAAGCCTTCCATCCCTTCTGTGAAGCAGCGATTCTCTGTCATGGCTTTCAGGCGCATCAAAGGATCAGCAAATGTTTCTCATTGTTTGATCCAGGGAACAGTCTGATTGCCATTAGGGAGTCGGGAAGGAATTTTTTCCCCAAAAGGGCTAATTGACTTCTGGCCTTGGGGTTTTTTGCCTTCCTCTGGATCAACACAGTAGGATAGACAGGCTGGACTAGATGGACATTGTCTTCATTCGGCCTTACATACTATGTTACTATGTTACTATGTAACAGGAACCCTTGCGTCACACTCGCGTGCGATGTGTTTTAGTGTCCCACTGGACATGCCACGATTTTTTCCTCCATTGCGATCGGGAAAAATAACGTTCATGTATATGACTCTATTCGTAAGAATGGGGCTCATATTCGCGCGAGGTTGGTGAGTCTCGCAAGGCACCAAAGTCAGGTGAGATTCTCGGACGTGTGACTTCAGCCTTAGGCACCATTTAAGTTCTCTGCTTTTTCACAGTACACAGCAGATACACATGTACAGGCATATGTCACATATGCGCATAATACGCACCTAAATAGGACATGCTGGTGTGAAATACACATGCAATACACAGGACAGTCCGCCCCTCTGAGTCAGCTCCTAATTGTTTAAAGGTTGTCTGTCGTGACACAAAGTGGCAGGTATGTTGTGTAAACAAAATGCTATAAAACTCCTCAAAATCTGTTTTAAATCTTGTTGTAATGCAAAAACAGCGAGGGGCGAATGCTTTCCCCAGGTCCCTGCACATCATTACAGGAGAGCAGGTGAGATGTGTCACATCCACAATAAACCTGTGGCAGATTACAGCAGGCGGACGTTTTTCAAGTTCTGCAATGATCTCAGATTTGCAACATTGTATCTAATACATGTGAATCGTTTTCAAAGCCCCATTCATATGGATTGTACTATACAGCTTCTTGGTCTGAAATCTGGATTAAACTCTGAAACAAAGGCGTGAAGTAACCCACATATTTGATAATTATATTCTATAGTGTGTATGATGAGCAAGAAGTCACTGTGCAACTATATTATGTATGACATAGGCCGAATGCAGACGGCTGGGACAGATTCCGACTGCGAGATCTCACAGCGGAATCAGACTCTGTGCCCCGGCATTAACCCCCGCGTACCTGTCTTGTCTTCTTCTCTCTGCTCTGTGAATGTGCCGGCTGCCACACATGCGCAGTGCAGAGAGTCGCGCCGGCGATGACGTGGATCCGCCGCAGTATGGACAGCTTCCATTGACTGCAATGTGAGGCTCACACTAGAATAGGACATGTTAGAGGATCTGTCACACTTTCTGACATGGGCTATTTTAGTAAATACTTGTATTCCTTATGAAATAATTCATAAACTTCTAGGAGGAGTAACAGAGGAACAGCACAATGTAGCGTTATAAGAAAAGATGCTCCAGGATTCTTATTTTATGGGGTATAAAAGGGTTTACTGGAATGGATGATTTCAGGGAGGTGACATATCCTCTTTACAGCTCACCCGTACTTTTAGATTACTTGCCCGTGTGTACACGAGGAAGAACAATATCTCTGACCGTTATATGATATGTATCCTGCATTTTCACCAGCTTTCCCCTCTGCAGGCTTTCTCTCTTATTTCCATTTCTCTCTGAGCTAGTGGGAGGAGGCTGCTACTATGATGCCTTCTATAAACTGCACACAGAAAAACCTGGATGAAGGACAAAAGAGAAGTGCTGAACAGTGTAGATGTGATTTCAGTATCTGTAAATCACTTACCACTTAACAGAGTGCAGCTTCTGTGTGAGTCTCTGCTTCTATCTCCCTGCTCCTCCTTCCTTCATGGACTTCTATGGACAGAATAAATCGTCATCACTCTCCTCCAACTTCCTGTTATCCATCTTGTTATCTCTGTGACTAGAGACAAGCCTTACTTGTAATTTGCTGTACACAACAAACGGTGTACAGCAAATTAAAAGGAAGGGAGACCTAGTGGCCAGCATTATGGAGGGATTTTTTTCCAGTATAAAATGGCATTTTAGGTAAATAAAGGGATTTGTACTTTTCTTAGTTATCACAATGGCTGTCATCTTAAGACTGGATTCACACGGTCGTATATCGGCCGGGTTTTCACGCCCGCCCAATATACGCTGCTCCCTTTTATGCATTGGCTTACAATGCATCAGTTGACATGGGCATTTTTAAAAGTGGCCAGCCAAGATTTCAGCTTGGTGCTTTTACGCCGCTGGCGACTGCATAGACTCCTGTGGGAGCCTATGACAGCTGCCGAAGGAGGGAGGTGGGAGGGAGTTTAGCAGCATGACTGCAAAACTCCCACCCCCTTCCCTACTCCTCTCCGCCCCTTGCTTAACTCCTCCCATCCTGCCCCCTCCCATTGCTGGCTCTGGCAAGGGGTGGAGAGGGGGTGGGAGCTTAGCTCACCAGCTCCCACCCCATCCCACCTCCTTCCCTTGCCGAGAGACGGCGAGGGGGAAGGCAGGGGGAGACATTACGGCAGAGCTCCCAACAGCATTGCGGCCTCGGCGTATATGTGCGGGGCCCGGGCTGTCTTTATAGCAACAATTTGAAGTACATATAAAGTATTGTTTAACTTCTTTGCGGAGGTGGGAGGAGTTGTCATAAACAACAGCAATTCCTCCATTGTTTTGGGGCTGTTTGTGAAGCATTCATCATGCTGTGTAAATGACACAAATGTACTCTGCGGGTTGTCACAGTTGTAGGAATATCAAATATTTATTTATGTTATTGTATTTTTGCAGAATTAAGACTAATTTTTTTTAGAAAATAGTTTATGATTTTTTTTTATGTTGTGCGGAAAAATCTTTCTAAACTGCTGATCACGGAGGGTCTGGCCTTCCTTCTAATTTCTGTTGGCATGTGAAGTCCATCTCCACTAAAGGCCCATTTAGGCACAACGGTTATCGCTCAAAAGCCGTCTTTTGAGCGATAATCGTTGTGTGTAGCTGCACTGACATCGTGCAGTTTTCGTTATCCCGTCGCTCATTGTTGTCTTTCAGCGTGCTGATGATGAGTCTTATCAGGGATTCACAGCAGGATACAGCTGATACTATTGTTCCAGCTGTATCCTGCTCCCTGATGACAGGCGGGGTATGAAGAACAGAGCGGTCCAGCTCTGTTCTCCATACCCCGCATGGAGCGCTCAGCTGTATAACAGCCGAGCGCTCCGTGCAGAGAATAGCTGGATGCAGAAAACAAGCAGGAACACCCCGCTTGTTTTCTGCATCCTGGAAGCGCTCGGCTGTATAACAGCCGGCGCTCAGAGTGGGGAACATCTGGATGCAGAAGACAAGCAGGAACACCCCACTTGTTTTCTGCATCCTGGGAGCGCTCGGCTATATAACAGCCGGCGCTCAGAGTGGGGAACAGCTGGATGCAGAAGACAAGCGGGGACATCTGGAGCGATCATCTTGCGCTGTAACGATTATTGCTCAAATGTCGCTTGAGCAACGTCTTTTGAGCGATTATCGTTGTGTCCAAATGGGCCTCAACAGTTATAACAATATGGAGAGCAGGAAGTACAGGAGGGTGATGAATCATGCTGCCCTTGGAGAGAATCCCCATGCCATGCCCCAGCGGGCATCAGTTCTGCTTGGAGTGTTTAAAAAAAACAAAAAACAACAACTTACCTCTCAGCCTGGGTTCACACAGGGCGGATTTGCCGCGGTTTTGCCGTGGACGGCCAATCCACTGCAGTAAGTCAGGCTGGAACCGCGGCTGCGGCCGCCACAGCCGCGGTTTCAGAAGATGCAGCATGTCTATTTATCTTTTCTTTCCGCCGCGGCCGCGCTCTCCTCTATGGGAGCGCCGGCCGCAGCGGAAAAGCGAGCGGCCGGGCCACTTCAAAGCCGCTGCGGGTTTTTCCGTGGCGGTTCTCCTGGCGGAAATCTCACGGTCTTTGCTGCGGCCAAACCGTGGGATTTCCGCTGGGAATACGCCCAGTGTGAACCCAGCCTCACTGTAAAAAGTGATAAGTGAGCGGCCAAGAAGCAGCAGCTCACCTGTAACTCCCTCCCAGGAAAGGCCAGTACTGAGGCAGAGCTCCTTGCCCTACCTCACATTTAGAGTGGGCTCACACGGGCAGACCGGCCGGCGACCCTACTTACCTGCCATTACTGTATTACGAATGACTGCGGCGGCTCGCTGGCGGTCAGGCGCAGCTCAGTTCTTTTTTTTTATTTGTATTTTGTGCACCCATACAAAATGTTAATTGCGTATCGTCGGCGGTTCGGACGGCCGCCATTGACAACAAAAACCAGCATGCTGAGATTTTTCTTCTGCTCGTGCAATACGCTATTTGTATCTGCGAATGAAAAAGCGAAAATGCATGCCTTTCAATGCCCATGTGGACGGCGATCACGGAATTTGCAATCCAAATCTGCCTTTGTGGGCCTGGCCTTAGGCTGAGCTCACACGAACGTGTGTGCCGCACGCAAGCCAGTACGCAATGACATGCATACCCGCTGCGTGCCGCCAATTCCCATACACTATCTTGGCGTAAGGGCGCACGAAACACATGCCAGGATAGCAAAAGACAGGTCATGTGAGTGCAAATGCGCCCGGTCACACGGTTTTTACTACATGCGATGTGCGCTTTTTCCCCCCGCCCCTACACAAGCACAAAAAAATGTCTCCTCTGACTGAGCCCCAAGTGAATAGAAAATGACTGAGCAATCATTGTTCACATCGAGCGATCGGCGAACGCGGCGCTGATGTCTTTATGCCTGCGTGAAATGAATAAGCGAATAATTTATTGTGCCACCGCTGGCCGTGTTTACACGGAGCGATTATCGCTCAAAGTCGAACGGCCCAGAGATATCTTTTTTGAACGATAATGGTTCCGTATAAGGCGCCTTCACACGGGCGCAGCGTATTTATGGGCGCGTTTGCACGAAGGTTGTTGCATTATTGAGCGCAAGTTCGTTCTACTGCACTTTTGGCACGCGTAAATCGTGCGTATTTGTGCGCGCAAAGAAACACAGAAGCAAGCTTCCATCCATTGAAATGGGCGATTAAGTTAATTAGCAAATGCGCAGGAAAATACAGCGTGCGGCTTACTTTTTTTGCGCAAAACAAATGTGTGCGTAAAATACCTTCATGTGAACCAACCGACTGAAATCATCAGGTTCCATTCACTGCATATTGCGCACACAGATTTTGCGCGTGCGCAACGCTGTGCACATACGTGACACAGGACTGAGGCCGTAGTCACATGACCATATTAGGTTTGTTCACCTGCACGTATTTTGTGTGCGCATTTTGGTCACAAAAAACGTCTTATTTTCCTGCACATTTGCGCACGGAAAGAGAAAACTTTGATTTCATAAACCGGCCATTTCCACGCTGAGAACATCGGTACGTGTTTTTTTTTGTGTGCGCAAATGTACGATTGCAGTAAAAAACACAGTTGTGCGTGCAAATACACAGCGCCCATCCTGCAAACACGTGGCGAAATGCTTGTGTGAATCAGCCTGCAGCCTCACGCACACGGCGGATGCTTGCTGCGGATCCGGAGCGGGCGTCCGCCCTCGGATTCTGATCTGTGGCCCGCCTTGGCGGCGGATTCTGCGTCACCGCCTAGCGACAGCCTTACACGTAGCGACAATTACGGATGAATGGCGTATTTCTTTACACAATCACTCCGCTCGCTGTATCAGCTAATGAGAACTGGCCGATCAGCGGACGAGACGGCCATGATTTTCGTAAGCGACCAAATTATCATCCGTTGCCGGCCGTGTTTATGCCGAACCATAATCATTCAAGTTTCTTTAACTTTATTCGTTTCGTGTATAAAACAAACAAAAAAAAACTGAAAAAAGCACCTAAAGGGTTAAACATGAAAGTCTGAAAACAAATGAGCCCTAACAATAACAAGCGCGGAGATAATGGAAGGTGTGGCGGCAGGAACTCCTCCAGCTACACCCAGCCATGACTAGTCAGTCCACAGGCGGCAGACAGCCTGCAGCGCCCAGCGGCGGCCGGCCGGGCGGCCCACTGATTGTCGCAGTGCTCTCAGCACTGACCCCCCTCCCCCTCCGTACAGCGTGACGTCACAGAGCGGAAGGTGAGTCATGTGACCCCCTCCCGGGCTCCGCCTGCAGGCATGAGTGACTGAACTCTTCTGCAGGCCTCGCGTTATAGCTTAACCCCTTCAGGGCTGGACACTTTTTTTCCTCCAAATTTCTAGTTTTTCCGCTTTGTCTGGGTTATTTCCTTATGGGGCGGAATTACTGTACGGCACATTCCGCCCGCGGCTCCTGATCCCGGGATTAGCCAGCAAAGTAGATGAGATTTTGCAAAACTCTCGTCCACACGCTGCGGCCAATCCGTGCAGAAACTGCCATGTGGCGCGGAATTAAATTCCGCAGCATGTCAAGTCTCTTCTTGGTTCTGCAGCGGCCTCTCTCCTCTCTATGGCCGCCTGCACACGGGTGGAAATCCCGCGGCGGTATTTCCCGCGGGATTTCCGCCACTGAAAGTTTGCATAGGAGTGCATTACAATACGCACTCCTATGCAGACGGCCGCGGTTTGGCCGCGCGAAATCTCACGCGGCAAACAAACCACGACATGCCCTATTTTTGTGCGGGGCTCGCACTCACCCGGCCGCCGGCTCCGGTCTGCGCATGCGCGGCAGCCGGCACATGAAAGAGCCGGGGCCGCCGGGCGCGGGTGAGTACACGCTCGTCCCTGCAGGCTCTCGGGTCTGGTCCCGCGGTGAGAATTCTCGCTGCCGGATCCGACCCGCTCGTCTGCAGGCGGCCTATGGGGAGAGAAAGCCGCAGCGGAATGCCGACGGTGAAACTGCTACAAAACTTGCGGCTAAAGGTTGCGGGTTTTAAAGTTGCGCTTATCCCGCGAAATTCTCACGGTTTTTCGGTGCAGCCATTCTGCGAGAATTCTGAAATTCCATTCCATGTGACCCCAGCCTTACTTTTTTACTTATTCATCGACGTAGCGGGCTGAGGGTTTGGGCTTTGCGGGACGAGGCGTATTTTTCAATAGTTTGTAATGTTTCACATAATGTACTGAAAAACTTTATAACAAGTTCAAGTGGAGTGAAATGGGAGAAAAACCCAATTTTGCCATTTTTTGGGGGGGGGGGGGGGTGTAACAGTGTAATTCTTGTTTTTGTGTGTACATGATGACTTTATTCCCTGGGTCAGTACAATTACTACGGCGCCAAATTTATATAGTTTTGTTTTTTTTTTTGCTGCACTATTTTAAAAAGACATAAAATATCCATGGGGAGAATACAATTCTTTTCTGTCGCCGTAACTATTTTTAGTGCTTCGTGGACATAGTCGCGCGGCTCGTTTCATGCGGGACGCCCTGTAGTTTCTATTGGTACCATTTTGGAGTTCATACGATTTTCAATCACTTTTTATGACCTTTTTTTCTTGTAGACGGGTGTAGGTACAATCCTGACGTTGTTTTGGGTTTTTTTTACGGCGACATTTACTGTGCGGGTCGAAGTGTACAATGATCAGACGTTTGTGGATGCAGCGGTACCAAGTATCTTTTATTTATTAGATTATTTTTTATTATAAATATGGCAAAGTTTTTTTTTATTTTTAAATGATTTTTACATTTAAAATTTTTTTAGTCCCCAAAAAGGCCATGAACTCCTGTAATGTGATGTAATACCATAGTATTACATCATACCCCAATCTGCAATCGCGTCACTGGGGGCTTTCAAAAAGCCCCTGGCTGCCATCGCAACCGAACAGAAGCCCGGGATGTTATCGCGGGGGAGGGGGGGCATTTGGGACCCCTGAACTCCAAACTGGGCATTTAAAAGGTTAACAGCCGCAGTCAGCAGGAGTAGTGATTGCAGCTGTCGCGGCTGGGTGGCAGCTTTAACCCCTTCCTGCTATAGGACATACATTTACATCCTGCGGGGTCGTGGTATGTATAAAGACAGATTGCGGGGTGACCTCTTTTCATACAGCACGGGTGTCAGCAGTTTATTACAGCTGGCACCCGCCGGCTATAGCTGCAATCAGCCGTTCAGCTGACAGGTGCTATTAACCCTTTAAATGCCGCTGTCAATTCTGACAGTGGCATTTAAATCCCCCAAATGATGTTTGGGGTCCCGTACGACCCCTCTGCAATGAGATCGCAGGGAGCTGTGCGGGTGTCATGACAGCTAGGGGCCTTCTGAAAGGCCCCAGGGCTGTCTTGGCAGAATGCCTATGAAGCCATCCCCGTGAGGTGGCTTGATAGACTGCCTGCCCGATCGCACTATGATTTAATGCTATGGCATTACATTATACTGCAGAAGTGATCAAAGCATCGCCAGTTGTGGTCCCCTCTAGGGGCTAAAAAAAAAAAGTAAAAATCAGGACACAAAGAAGTTTTACCAAATATTAAAAAAAAAAGTAAAAAAAAACTCTTTGTTATATTTATAATAAAACAAAAATACATATTTGTTATCGGCGCCTTCATAAAAATCCTTTAAAAAGTTACGCATTATTTACCCTGCGCGGTGAACATCATCAGAAAAAAATAAAATGAACGCCAGAAGTGCGCTTTTTTTTGTTACCCTGTCTCCAAGAAAAAAATGCAATAAAAAGCAATCAAAAAGTCGTATGTATTTCAAAATGATACTAACATTAACTACAGGACGTCCCGCAAAAAATGAGCCCTCGCAAAACGATGTAGATGGAAAATAAAAAAAGTTATTGTGCGCAGAAGATGGCAGCAGAAAATAATTTAAAAATATTAACTGTCTTTGAAAAAAAAAATAGAAGTAGTACAGCAAAAAAAAACGAAACAAGTTTGGTATCGTAGTAATCAAATAAAGTTATCAGGTCATTCTTGTTGCAGTTTGTGCGTCCTAAAAACAAAACACACTGAAAGATGGCGGAATGTCGTTTTTTTGTTTTTCATTTTACTCCACTTAGAAATTTCTAAAAGTTTTTCAGTACATTATATGGTACTTTACATAGCACCACTGAAAAACACAACTCGTCCTGCAAAAAACAAGCCCTCATACAGCGACGTCGATGGATAAATAAAGGAGTTACGGTTTTTTAAAAGGAGAGAAGGAAAAAGTAAAAATGGGGTTAAAAAAAAAAAAAAAAAAAAAAAGAGCTGCGTCATTAAAGGGTTAAGAAACAAATAGCACCCACATTGTACAAGGCGTAATAGAACCCCATTCCCCCTCTATACAATTCCCAAAAATCTATGACGTAACTGCAAGGCCGGTCTTACTCAACGGATTGGAATTGCAGATTCTGCAATCGCCATCTGATTGTATGATACATGGGCATTGACCTTCGCCGGTTCGCTCACACTTGCGAGTAGGAATTACGGATTCTGCGAGCGGCAAAAAAATCGCAGCATTCACTATTTTACCGTGGATTCCACGCGTATGGGCTCCACTGATCTCTATGGATCTGTTCTTTCAGAAGTGCATACGCAAGTTGCTAAGAGACCAGATAACAAATGAGATAAAGACAATGCAGGACGGAGTCTGGGGAGCAACACCCCATCCTGGCTGTCTGCAGCCTCCGCTTGTTCTTCTAAACTCTTCCTCAACAAGAAGTGGTTTATACTACTTCTAGAATAGGTAGTATAAACCAGCCGAGCCCAGAGAGTGGCATCCTGTCCTGAAGGCTCTCTGCTCTCACCATGACAGCACAGGAGAATGTCGCCTGGGCGATAGAAGGGTGTTTCCACGGGGGTGTGCCACTTTTTGATGTCATTCCCTACTTGGGATCTCTCTTCCGCACGGGCGATATGCTGTACATCCGTACAGAAAATCGCACTGATATGCAACCAATTCTTTTCCACGATCATTCACAGGTCTTTCGCTACAGATGTCTGCACGCAGAATCTGACCTGTTTGTGTGAGCCCGGCTCGAGTCCTGGAGCATTAACCCCTTGAGTGGCGGGTTTCCTACCACCCTGTCAGACCCACCAGGGCAGGTTTTTTAAATGGTCTAATCATTTAATTTCAACTCATTTTGCGGTTGCGTTCCAAGAGCCATAAATTTTCATTTTTCCATTGACCAGGCCGTATGAGGTCTTGTTTTTTGCGGGACAAGTTGTACTTTTTGATGGCATCATTTTTGGGTATATATAATGTATTGCATAATTTTTGTAAAAACATTTGTAGGGAGATTGGGGGAAAAAGAAAGAAATTCTTCCATTTGTTTTTTCGATTCCATTTTTACGGCGTTCAACATGCAGAATAAATAGTGTGATAACGTTATTCTCTGAGTCACATGATTCCGGCGATACCAAGTTTATACAGTTGTTTTATGTTTTGCTATTTTTGTACAGTTAAAAAAATTTTTCTTCTTAAAAGTTTGCTTTTGTGTCGCCACATTCCAAGAGCCGTATTAATGTTATTTTCCCATTGCTGGTGCTCTAGAAGGCCGTGTTTTTTGCAGGATGAGCTCCAGTCTTCATTATCTAATTTTTTTGGAACATGCTTTTTATTCCATTTTTTTTCTAGGGGCAAGATTAACAAAATCTGTAATTCTGGCAATTTTTTCTTTTTCTTTTTCACTGCATTCTCTGAGCAGTATAAATAATGTATTTATACTGCTCAGAGAATGCAGTGAAAAAGAAAAAGTCAGTCAGCTCAGTCAGACGGGCGTTTTTTCGCGCGATTTGCGCATGCGTCCGGCGATTTTATAGAACCATTGCTTTGCAATGGTATCGGACACATGAGCGCTTTTTATGCGCTCGTCCGATAAATTGTAGAACAGAAATCGCAGATCGCACCTATCTGCGATCTGCGATTCCTGTTCTCTTCTCTATATGCGCTCAATGGGGCCGGCGGCAGCAGCGCCGACCCCATTGAGAACATATAGAAGATAAATCATTCTCCTCTGCCACAGCTGTATTAGCTGTGGCAGAGAAGAATGATGTTTGTCCATTGAAAGCAATGGGCTGCCGGCGAGCGCGGGATGAATTGTCGGGAAGGGCTTAAAAATATAAGCCCTTCCCTGCAATTCATCCAGAAATGTGTAAAAACAAAAAAAATATATATACTCACCTGGTCCCAGCAGACGGAGTTCAGCCGCGGCCGGCGGCAGTTCTCCTGAACTGCTCTGAATAGTATTCAGCAGCCGGGGATTTAAAATCCCCGCCTGCTGAATGAGCTGCCTCTGATTGGTCACAGCCTCACCAATCAGAGGCAGCTCTCACTTACCCATTTATGAATTCATTCCTGAATGACAGCTGAGAGCTGTCCCTGATTGGTTGATGAATGGGTAAGTGAGAGCTGCCTCTGATTGGTGAGGCTGTGACCAATCAGAGGCAGCTCATTCAGCAGGCGGGGATTTTAAATCCGCGGCTGCTGAATACTACTCAGAGCAGTTCAGGAGAACTGCCGCCGGCCGCGGCTGAACTCCGTCTGCCGGGACCAGGTGAGTGTGTGTGTATATATATATATATATATATATATATATATATAATATATATATTTTTTTTTTTACACATTTCTGGATGAATTGCAGGGAAGGGCTTATATATTTAAGCCCTTCCCGAAAATTCATCGTGAGATCGCCGGCAGCCCATTGCTTTCAATTGAGCCGGCTGTATTGCCGGCTCCATTGAATTCAATGCGCTGGACAGCTCCGGCCCGTTTCTATTGAAATGCGGCTAGGAGCAGTTTTTTCGGGCGATTTTTCGGCCCCGGTCACGCGATTTGCGGATGCGCATCCGTCATGCGATCCGCAAATCGCGGGAAAAAACGCCCATGTGACTAAGGCCTCAAAGTAATTCTACAGGCCGGTATGATTATGCCAATACCAAATTGTAATATTTTTTTTTCTTTTTCACGACTTTTTCACACTTAAAAAAAAAAAAAAAAAGTAATAAAAGTTAAAATCGCCCTCCTTTTGCCATATCTATAATAAAAAAATCTAAATCATAAAAGAAAAATCCATATTTGGTATTGCCGCTTACGTAAAAGTCTGATCTATCAAAGTAGTGCATTATTTACCCCGCACGGTGAACGTAGTCCGAAAAAAAACCCCGCCCCAAATGCACTTGTTAAGTCACCCTGTCTCCCAGAAAAAATGCAATAAAAAGCGATCAAAAAGTCGTATGTATTCTAAATTAGTACTGACGGAAACTATAGTACATCCCGCAAAAAATGAGCCCTTGCTGAACTACGTTGACGGAAAAATAAAAAAGTTATAGCGCACAAGATGCAGCAGAAAATAATTTAAAAAAATTAAATTTCTTTGAAAAAAAATACATGTACTACAGCAAAAAAAAAAAAACCTTACCAGTTTGGTGTCGTAGCAATCGTACTGACCCATAGAATAAAGTTATCATGTCATTTTTTTTGCAGTTTGTGTGCCATAAAAGCAAAACGCACTGAAAGATGGAGGAATGTCATTTTTTTTTTCATTTTACTCCACTTAGAATTTTGTAAAAGTTTTGCAGTATATTATATGGTAAATTAAATAGCACCATTGAAAAATACAACTCGTCCCACAAAAAGCAAGTCATCATGCAGCGACGTCGATAGATTTATAAAGGAGTTATGGTTTTTTAAACGAGGGGAGGAAAAAAAGAAATGGGGGACAAAAGAAAAAAAGGGTCCGTGTCATTAAGGGGTTAAATAATGTACTAACTTCCTCCTCTGGGTCATTATGATGCAGGGATACCATACGTGTAATTTTATTTAAATTTTTTTACAAAGTAAAGGGAGACAAGTGTTTTTTGTTTTTTAATTTTTTAAAATAATTTTTTTACTTTTTTAAACTTTTTTTTTTTGTTCCTTTAGGGGACTTTCACAGAGACCCATCAGGACTCCCTGATCACATTCTGGGGGTCCGATGGTGACAGCCCTTTACATGCTGCAGTCTGCAGACTGCAGCATGTAAAGGGTTAATACAGCAGAGATCACAGTTTTTCTCTGATCTCTGCTGTAAGAGCTGGTGCCCGGCTATCCTCTGACAGCCAAGCAGCAGCTCTCCCTGCCACAGAGACAAGCCGATGGTTTCTATGGCAACCTGTATACAAACTAGTGCAGATCGGCAGTATCTCCCTGCTTCTTATTTCAAAATCCTGCACTGCTCTGTGTGGGTCTGTGCAGGCAGAGCACACTGTCACAGCTTGTGGCATTGTGCTCTGCAGCTCCCATAGTGATACATAGCCCAGAAATCTTCCGGGCTATATCGCTATGGGCAGTGGAGCTCCTCCCGGACAATTTCCGGGCGTGCCACTCAAGGGGTTAAGGGGTTAATAGAACCATGTGCATGATAAATGACAAGCTGCTGTCACACAAGTGTACTGCGGACATATTTTGGTGGCCGTATTATGAGTGGATTTCCTGATCTACAGGACCCAAAGGCCCCATTCAGACGGCAGTATTCTGAGCAGTCGCTTGCATCAGTAGTTGTAAGCCAAAACCAGGAGTCGGTCCCAAATACAGGAGAGATGGAGAATACACAATTACGCCGCGGGGATTTCCTGCTCCATCTAGATGAAAAATCCCTAAAATTCCTTTAGCTGAGATTTCAAATGGCTGGCAATTGTACGCCAGATATTCAGCAGTGTATCCATCCTGTGTGAACACAGCCGCTATGTGATTGTAACAATCCTATTAGTAACAAGTGATAGTCACATTTTTTGTATCTTTATACTCGGGAGAATTGAACTGGTTATGCCAACTATACCCTTTGTCAAACCAATCCCTCCCCTAGAAGTTGTCGGAATGGGATGAAACTTTCTCTTTGTGAGTATAACATTGATATAAGTAAGTGATTACATATCAGAGCAAAAGGGACATTCATTGTAGAAAACTGACATCTTGAAGGGAGGCTCTAGTACCCTGTTGTTCGAGCTTGGATACAAGATGTGATACAGATGGGCATGGAGGCTCTAGTACCCTGTTGTACCGCCCCTAGCTTGGATACAAGATGTGATACGGGTGGGGGGCATAGAGGCCTGTTGGGCTGCCTCTAGCTTGGATACAAGAGGGGCATGGAGGTTCTAATACCCTGTTGGGCCGCCTCTAGCATGAATAATAAAATGTGATGCATGGAGGTTCTAGTACCCTGTTATACCAGCTCTAGTTGGATACAAGATGTGATACGGGTAGGCATGAAGGCTCTAGTACCCTGTGTGATAGAGTTAGCTCAGGTAGAGCGCAGGGTTGCAGTGTTAACAGCAGTCAGAGACCAAGACAGCAGTTAGGCCGCCTGCAGACGGGCGGAAATTCCGTGGCGGGATTTCCATCGCTGAAAGCCTGCATAGGATTGCGTTAACAAACGCAATCCTATGCAGACGGCCGTGGTTTGGCCGCGCGAAATTTCGCGCAGCAAACAAACAGCGGCATGTCACTCACCCGCCGCCGGCTCCGGTCTGTGGACAGCCGGCACATGAAAGATCCTGAGCTGCGGGGCGCGGGTGAGTACGTGCTGCTCTCTGCAGGTGCTCGGGTCGGGTCCCGCGGTGAGAATTCTCGCTGCCGGACCTGACCCGGCCGTCTGCAGGTGGCCTTAGAGACCATGCAGGCTCGGCCTGTGTTTATTTAAAAAGCGCAAAAATAAGCAAAACACAGCCTTATCTTCAGGCATAAACAAAATCCTGCTTATCCAGCAGTAACTAAACAAAGTCCTTCCCTAACTATACTATACGCAGGGGGTTGGACCTGATGAACCTGGAGGTCCCTTCCAACTCTACCATTCTATGATTCTATGACTTGAACAAAGTCCAGTTTTCCCTGGGTCAGGGATACAGCGCCCCTTAAGACCAATAGCTTCCAGCATGCCTAGCTGCACCCGGCCTCTTCCCTGTCTGCATAGCCGCAGACTTTATGGAATGGGTTAATTACCCAGCCTCTACACCTGGGGAGCTTGCCTCCCCCTAATAAGACCTGGAGTGGAGGGAGTGGAATGGACAGCCCCACTACCAAGCCTGCCATCCATTCAAAAAAAACAGGCCCAAACATGTTTTACAAGCACATCTCTAGCAACTAACCTTGCTGAAGATCATGTCACACCCTGGTTTTTCCCTGTGTCTCGCGAAGTGAGACACGACCTCCTTTCACTTAATGGGCGTAATACCTAAACCCCAGCGAATTATAGCGACTGTCCACAATTAACCCCTTCAGTGTCTCACACCTGTTATACCACCTCTAGCTTGGATACAAGATGTGATACAGGCAGGCATGGAGGCTCTAGTACCCTGTTGTACCACCTGTAGCTTGGCTACAAGATGTGATACAGGGGGGGGGGGGGCATGGAGGTTCTAGTATCCTGTTGTAACACCTCTAGCTTGTATACTAGATGTGATATGGACAGGCATGACGGTTTTAGTACTCTGTTGTACCACCTTTAGTATGGATGCAAGAGGCATGGGGGCATACAGGTTCAGTATGGTATCCTGTGGCATATCAGTCTACATTTGCTGTAACTGAGCCTTTAGATTGTGCAAAGGCTTTCAAAGTTGGTGTCCCAGATGGTCCCATACATGTTCTGTTGGGAATAAATCTGCCGACTGGGCAGCCACAGAAGTGTGACAACGTTGTGGGGGCTCCTGTGACCCCCTTGTGTGTGCGGCCGAGCATTATCCTGCTGCCTCTTGGAAGCCGCCATGAGAGGAACACATGTGGCTGCAGGATGTCCTGAACATATCGCTGAGCTGTCATTGTCCCTCGTACCACTACTATGGGTGACCGACTGTTGTGTTTGATGACCCCCAAACCATCACACGGAGAAGAGGAGGCAGTGTGCCGTTTCACAGCAAAGGTAGGATTGAGGTTCTCACCCCTAGGTCTCCAGACACGAACATGGCCATCGTCAGTGCTCAAACTAAACCTCGATTTGTTACTGAAGACAACGCGGTTCCACTTCATTGAAGTCCAGTTTCATCATTCAAGACAACACTACAAACAGAGGTGATGGTGGGTGGATGGATGTCAAGGGAGTACACATAATGGGAACCATGCTACCAAATGTCCTGCAGCCTAAGAGCCTGGAAATGGTTCCGACAGACACAGGGGCTACCTGTGTCTGGATGGCAGACAATGAAACAGTTAGAGCTGCTCATGCTCATCGATATTAATGCCAGAACTGGTCCCAGATATGGATGCGGAGTTAGAATGATGAATACACCGCCTTATGATATTTCGTAACGTATTCAGTACATCATCCTGGTCCCCTCCATAAATGTCATACATGTTTGTTTTTTGTAGATGCACTGTGCAAAGTCTGTCTTTTCATTCCCAGTGTGTATGTTGCACAGCTGCGGCACTTGAGAGGTTAACTTCAATAAAATCATTGCCTGCATGTAAATGTATCAGTATGTCATGTGGTATGTGAGAGGGTATAAATAGGAGTGCTTGAGAGCGGGAAGAGGAGTTAAGAGTTCCATCTTGTCTGCTATCAGACACAGATCCACATGGAAGCACCTTCAGCTTCCTTTTGGTAAAGATGGAAGAGGAGGAGAGATATCGCGTAGCGACTGCATTTTAAATGTGAGTGGAGTGAGCCCCAAGCACAAGAGAGGGCCCTCATAAGCAATTCTGTAAGACGGGACCAATGCAGGGGTACTAATTCAATTCCATAAGTTTTCCTACGCGGCCGTCCAAAGCTAGGATCGCAGCGTAGAAGTATGCTCCTAAATTACACCCACGTGTCTCCAGTGTGGGGTGCAAATACTAAAAGTTAATAATTACTACCAGAGCATCTGTGGAGTGACCCTACCCCTTTCCTCCTCCGGAGTGCTCCCTGTCCAGGAGTGGTACCTGACAGATAACGTGGACTGTAGGACCAGTTTCATCCTCTGTTTCCTCCCTGACCTCTGACCTCTCTTCTTACCTGCACTGTGAAGATTGTACCTGAGTTACTGTGTAAAAATTGTTTGCTCTACGTTATTTCAAGTAAAGTTCGTTCCGTGCCCTAACCGCTCCTGGGCACCCAAGGTACTAGAAATCCGTGTCTGTGATTATTCTCCGCCGTGTAGCATACCGGTGTATAGGTATGGTGGTGTCACACAGGACAACTACTACCCCCATCCTCCTGTTTATTGGCATTCCCTATCCTAGGGGTGTCTTCGGCGAGCTGCGGGGACACTGTGGCCTTGGCTGCATGTCATCCCTCTGGGAAAGGAGCCTGGTAAGTGCCGCCGTGACAAGCCAACACTGAACCCTCCCAGCTTCCCACATCTGTCAAGTGTCCGGGTACGCCTCTAGGGTGCTGCACAGTCTATTTGAAAAAAAAATCATGGGCCTTGAAAACCGCTTTAGGGTGCGTTTACATGTGGTGGAAATGCTGCATAATGTCCGCAGTAGATATTCTGCCGCATTTCCGCATCCATAACAGTCAAAAGCTGCACCATTGGGGCAGCGCTTCCTTCCGAAGTCTTCTCCACCAGGCACCCAGTGGCCTATACTGAGCGGTGCTGTGCTCGCTAGAGGCCGCCGGGCACTGGGTGCAGGAGACACTAATAGCCGAAGACTTCGCAGGTAAGCTCTGAATCTTCTGAAATCCTTTCCATTCGAAATCCACTCAATGGTGCAGAATGTGACCCTGTTTTAGATGCGTAAATGCTGCAGAATCTGCTACTGAATCTCCGCAGCATTTCTACCACGTGTAAACATACCATTAAGGATGCGCTCACATGTAGCCGATTTGCTATGGATTTTCTGCAACAGCAAATTCACAGCTGAAAATCTGCCCCCCCCCCCAATTTGAAGCCGTGGAATCCACTCTGACAATGCATAGCATAGATTGCCATGCTACGATTTTAAAATTCACGCCGCCTGTTAATCTCTACACTTATTAAGTGCAGATTGTTTTTCTTTTAGCAGCATTTGGCCAAACAGTCTTAACGCAGACTTAAAGCTCCTCTCTATTACCTTTTTCTGGATAGATCCAATGATACAGTTGAGCATTGGGCATAAATATTGTAAAGCTGAGACAGAAGTGAAGTTCGGACATGTTTTTTCACCTGAAAAGAATGCTTGAAACAACCCTTCTGACACCGGGTAGCAGCAGGCTGAAAGTTCAAATAGCCATGACTCACTTCTGAAATAGTTTCTGTCCCAGCTCCCATCACAAAGCTCTATGTGGGTTTCACAAAAGAAGAGCAATATTAATCAAAAGGGTTTTTTTCTTATTTTTGTAAGCAATTTGTTTTGTTGTTGCCTCCAGTCTTGTGGATTTCTATACTTTCTTTACCAGTTGGTTTTATAACAAAAAGGGATATTTTCAGACAGCCTATAACTTTCATAGTGACGTTCCAGGTCAACACGGCTTGAACAAAGAACCTCAGTAAAGTCATATATAGCAGACATTTATGTAAATTCTACTGTAAAGGGCGCTTTTACACCTAATAAAATCCCCCGGATGAGGTCTGTTAAATATATTACTGAAGGTGTTTCAGTTGGGTTAGTGCAATTATAGTAGGTCTCAATGCCGTGCCTGTGCGGTCGTGAAAACCTTGGCATTAAGGGAGCGTGTTTCACTTTTATTCAGCAGCACATATCAAAGAGCTGTAAAATTTGATTTAGTCTAATACCGGCAGGGTTGCCACCAAACCACCGGCCCAACTGGTATTAACCATGGGAGTTTGGTGCCAGTAAACTTAACAGCAACCACAGGCACCAGTAATTTTCCATAATCTGACAGTGCAGGCGCAGTCAGAATATATCCTATACAGATTGGCGACTCCTCCTTTGCTTGACCGACACAGAGCATCAGAACTAGGTAAAATGTGGGACTGGTTTTCCTAGGAGTTTGCAGCAGAGACCTATTCAATAGGCATGCGCACACTGTATACGCAGCCTGGAAAGTCAAGAGTGGAGAAGGATACTGAATAGACACTATCCTACCAAAAGTATTTGGACAGCTCTGTCAATAGAAAGGATCAGGTCTTATTAGCATGTCCCGTGTCCTAAACCATGCAGAAGATGTAGAACCTTGGACAGTTGAACAAGGGAAGAATATTCTATGGAATGACAAACCAAACGACTTCATTTCCAAGTTAGATGGAAGTACTTGGGTATGGAGGATGCCTGGAGAATGCCTTTTGTCTGAGTGTATTGTGCCAACAGTTAAAGGGAACCTGTCACCTGCCTAAAACACTATAAACTAACCTATGGCACTGTTAGAGAGGGTGACATGTAGCCAGTTGCTGTATTTTTTATTTTTTTTATACTCACGCAGATGCCCACTTATAAAATCCAAGTCCTGGCCAAAAAGACTTTTCAGAGTCCCGTACATGCACTCTGCTGTACAACTCTATGGGAGGGCATGTGCATAGAACTCCGAAAAGAGTTGGGTTTTTGTCCGACATGCAGACTTTATAGGTGGGCACCACAGGAACCAGGAAGCAGGTGAGTTTAAAGAGTACTTCACCCTGTCATCTGCCCAGGTGCAAGGTTCCCTTTAATTACGGAGAAGGTTCTGCTATTATATGGGGGTGTTCGATGTGGCGTGGTCTCTGTCCATTGATTGTAGTGGCAAGAACTATTGGCAGAGAGGTCTACCTTGACATTCTAGACAATAATGTGCTGCTGACAATGTGGCAATACTCTTGAATGATCAGCAATACTTAGAAAAAGACAACGTGTCTTGTCACAAATCTAGTGCTGTTTTACGTCGGTTTTAGGCTATGGATGTTTAATGATTAGACTGTCCTACACAGTCTGAACTATTCATGAATTCAAGCACTATCTTAGCTATTGAATAGCTAAGCACTATCTGTAATTGGCTGAGCGCTCAGCCAATAGCAAAGCACTAGCTGTTATTGGCTGAGCACTCAGCCAATCAGCACAGCCCTTTCAGGAGGTGGGGATTTTTAAAAGTGCTGGATAGCAGTGTCGGGGACCCAGCCAGAGGACGCGTCTGAGTGGCGGATAGGTGAGTAATTTTTAAAAAACTTTTTTTACCACTTATTGATGATTTTCAGGGAAGGGCTTATATTTCAAGCCCTTTCCCGAAAATCATACTGCAGGGTTTGCCAAAAACCACTGCTTTCAATGGGACCAGCAGCAGTGTCGATCCCATTGAAAGCAATGGGATAGCATGCTGCACTTCTGCCACAGCTGTCACAGCTGTGACAGCAGTGGCAGAAGTCTGCGGTATTCTCCATATCTTTTCAATGGGGTGAGTGTTTTCACTTGCTCTTGCAGCGCCTGCTTTCAGCCCATAAGTTTAGCTCCTAGAGCTGAAAGTAGGTGACAGCTAACTTAAAGGAAATCTATGTGTTCCCTCACCATCTCTCTGCTTATAGATAGCCTGCATTCTTTTTTTACCCCAATAGCACAGGGAAGATAAGTTGATGTTGCATCTACTTTCTGAGAGCAAACGGATAACAAAATAGGAATTTAAAAGTTTGTCCTTCTCAACATCAATCTTAATCAATTCACCATTTTCATCTTGTAAATATCCAATAGCATCTTTATTATTTTTTTTTTGCTCTTGACATTATTCCAAAGTCTTTTTTTTATTGCTTTTGGCCTCTCTTGCAAGCCTTAATTCTTATTAGCTTTTCTGACACTTGCCCTACAGTTTCTGCAGATGCATTGTATTCTTCTTTAGATATTCCCCCCCCCTTCTTTCCGTTTGATACAACTATTTTTTTCATTTTTAACATGTGTGTAAGTTCTGTGTTCATCCATCCTGGTCTCTTTAAATGCTTCACATTCTTCCTTCTTTTAGGTATTGCTAATGATTGTGCTTCAAGAATCTCATAAAATTTCCCATTGGATCCTTCCTACCCTTTTTCTGAGTCCATTAAAATCTGCCTTTCTAAAATCTAACCTTGAAGTTTTGAGTCTTCTCATATCTTCCTTCCCTTGTTATCCACAACTCAATAATGACATGATCACTGCCTCCTAAGGTCCCAGCCACCCTTACTTCCTCAACCATTCCCTCCCTGTTGGTAAGAATTAGGGCCCTTTAACACTAAACGCTTAATATTCAAAAAAATCGTTGGATCATGTGAATTTGAGCAATAATATAATTGTTCAGTGTAAACATAGCCAACGATTGAACGACGAATGATGATTTGTTCACTTATCGTTCGGCGTTCATTCTATGCAGGTATAAAAATAATCATTGCTCGTAACGTGTAAACAGCGATCGTTTACATTGACTGCTATAGTGAATATGAACGTCTGAGGGGTTGAGCAAACACAATGTAAGTGACTTATGTGCTTGTATAAACTGGCTGCACGAGTGAAAAAGCGCTTTCTCGCTCCATGTAAAAGGAGCCGAAGGTCCAAGATAGCAGATCCCGTTGTTTTCTCTTTGACCTTTTGGAAGATAAAGTTGTCAGCAAGAGCGGATGAGAATTTGTTGGATCCATTACTTTTACCTGAGAGATTCCCAACAGATGTCTGGATGGGTAAAATCTCCCATGATCACTATGTTGGGCTTTTCTGAGAGCTTGGCCATCTGATGTAGAAACAGTTCATCAATATCTTCTGCTTGTCCAGGCAGCCTATAGTAAATGCCTACAATGGTGTCCTTTCTGTTGTTCTCTCCTTGTATTCTTACCCAAACAGTTTCTACAGAACTCCCATGCTCTGAAGCTTGAATCTCTGTGGAGATGATGTTTTCCTAACCTACAACTCAACACCTCCTGCCTTTTTTTTTTTTTAGGTTTGTTTCCTATAAATAAGTTGTATCCTTCAAGTCTTGTGTTCCAATCATGTGTATCATTGTTACCAAATGTGATACATGGTTCCCTCAGTTGGGCAACCATGAAATATTGTGGGGATACATGAGGAAAAAATGTCCGTATTTTCAAGGGAACCATCTACTACCTCATAAGAACCGCAGCACCTGCTTCTGTATGAGATACGTTAATGCACATTTTTAAGAATTGTGTTAATACTTTCTGCCGCTCTTGGAATAATACTATCCCACTCATATATTTTTCCCATGTGGTCATGTTAGGAAGCTTATTAGGTTGATGAATAAGAATACTGCATAAGGTGAAGATATATTGACGGCTGCCAGGATTAGAAATGCATAAGTTCTCAAAGGCGTGGTGAGGCCATTGTCCGGGGATTTCTAACTATATTCTTAGAGTCTCTTTTAATATATTCTTTAATTATACCTATATGACCTACTTTTAGCCCGAGGAGCTAAGCTCATGGGCTGAAAGTAGGTGACCCGTGGAGATATGTGTTATATGCTCCGATGTCTGCATTGAGCTGTGCTGTTAAGTAGTCCTCCCATTAGAAAATTAAAACAGGCGGTCAACTTAGCATGCCAATATTGAGGGTGGCTTTTAGGGGGAACGATGGGGGAGGCACGTGTAACACTTACATCCTTGGACTTAGCAGATCACCCACTTCCAGCCCATAAGATTAGCTCATAGGGCTAAAAGCAGGTGACAGAGTCTCTTCAAGGCCGCATGCACATAGGCAGGTAGGATTCCACATGTGGAATCTCACCCTGGCCGCAGTGGCGTCCATGCGTACCTGCTTTCGGTTCGCTTCATCTGTACTGCAGATGGTTCGTACAGCTCGCCGTCGGACATGCGCAGTACAGATTTTTTTTTAAAAACTCCTGCTTTTGCCGCAGAATCTGTCAGATGGCTTCCATTGACTTCAAAATGGAGCATGCTGCGATTTAAAAAAAAATTTTTAATTTTCCCTCCGCGAGTGGAAATCGCAATTGGATTCCGCTTGTGTGCATGATAAATAACTTTTCCATAGCATGATATGGATGGTATTTGCTGCGAAACCTGGAGGCGGACGCTCTGCTAATGTTTAGCTAACTGTTAAACAATTTCTAGTGTGTTTGTTTTACCGTGAATCCACCATAACAGTAATGACAATAATTACATCCCCTGTGCAATACTGAGGAAATCCTGAAAACATGACCTATTGGGGGTCCATGAGGGCTGCAGTTGGGGAACACTGCTCTTGAGTACATACTTGTGCACGGGTGCAGGTATCCTGCATATGAGTGAGAGGACCACAAAGCGTCTGGCAGGGTCGGGCTCGCACCACTGCAGATTTGCACTGAGGATTTCACCCTTCCAGTCTCAAGGGTGAAATCTGCAGTGAATTCACAATAAAATCCACATGTAACACAGAACCGTATATTAGATTTACACGTATTAGATAGAAATCAAAAAGCATTTTACATTAGACTGTTGACCAGGGAAAATGTGTTGGGAGGCATAATATTTTTGGGGATATATTCTCGGGGATTGGTGTAAAGTTTGCTGTGGGGCTCATAGGGCTGGCGCTACGTGAGGCCGGGCGAGCTCGATATCGGGCCAAGAAACTCAACGCATAAAACTCGTATAAGAGTCAGTGTAGCCGCAGTGTAAAAAAAAAATTTTAATGGGGTGTCCTTACTTTTTGTAATGGTGGGAAATCCAGAAAAGAAAAGTGATCCAGGCGCGCTGAAGAGGAGGACCAGTAAATCAGTTGACCAGCAACTAGAGATGAGCGAGCATACTCGTTAATGACAAATACTCGAGCTAGTATCTGCCTGCTCGTCTGCAAAGATTCAGGTGCCGGCGGGGGTGGCCAGGTGGAACGGGGGGGGGGGGGGAATCTGTCCCCCCCCACCCCCTTGCTCCTCCCTGCTCACTCCCGCAACCCACCGCTCACCCCCGCCGGCACCCAAATCTTTGGACGAGCAGGCAGATACTCAAAAAGGACGATACTCGGCTCGAGTATTTGTCCTCAACGAGTATGCTCGCTCATCTCTACCAGCAACACTTTATTGAAGCTAAGCAACGCGTTTCTGTGCTGGAGCAGCAGGTAAAAGGCCAGATGCAGGTGGCGCTCCGGAATAGAAACGTGTTGCTTCAATAAAGTGTTGCTGGTCAACTGATTTACTGGTCCTCCTCTTCAGCGCGCCTGGATCACTTTTCTGGATTAATTTTTAAATGACTGAATTGGCAATCAGATAGCGAACTGCCTGATATTTCATCATGTGTTTTATTTTTTCAACCTTTTCTCTCTTTCTACCCTTTGACTTTACTATTTACAGGAGTCTAAACTTTACGCTTGATAATTTTTTCAAATAACTTGTTGCATTCACCCCAGACCGCTGTTCCCTTGATGCCAGGTGAGAACCTTATCTCAGAGGTGCCCATTGTATTGGTGGCAGAAGCAAGGTTCCCATCTCTCCTACTAAGAGAAAATTGTGTCTCCTGCCAACCATGTTTGCTAGGTCCCAATTACTAACTGCAGGACCGAGCTCAATGTGCAAATTATCAGCTGTGCAGCTCTTTGGTGTCAGCGTGGTCAGCGGTGACATCGGTAGAAGGAGGTTCTCTCTTGTATTTATTCTACCAGTCACCATGCTGATACTGAAAAAGCTTCAGAAGAAAGTGCAGTAAATAGATTTCCTTCTACAGCATGAAGACGGCAACTTACAAACCCCAAGAAAATATCAAAACTATATACGAGACAGTGCTCCGGAGTCTGAACAAGGGGTTAATATTCAGATGCCTCGCGGCCCGTAGTGTAGAGCTAAAATAAAAGTGCTTTACTTTACTATTTTGAAGAATTCCAAGAAACATTTACGAAGGGAAGTAGAAATGAGCGAGCATACTTGTTAAGGACAATACTTGAGCGAGTATCGTCCTTTTCGAGTATCTGCCTGCTCGTCCGCAAACATTCGAGTGCCAGTGGGGGTGAGCATGGGGGGCGGGGGGAAGAGATCTCCCCCACTCCCACCCCCGGTACCCCCGCTCTCGCCGTCCGCCCCCCGCCGGAACCCGAATCTTTGCGGATGAGCAGGCAGATGCTCGAAAAGGACGATACTCGCTTGAGTATTTGTCCTTAACGAGTATGCTCACTCATCTCTAATTATTAGCAACTGGGGTATAAAAAAGGCACAAATAATGACCTCCAGTTGCGCAATCATTTGCAACTATTTCGGCTTCTCTTGACAGTTTTCGGAAGTAGCGAGGAAGGGGGGCAGGGCTCTACAGAAACGGCCGTGGCCTCCGATGTCCTGATACATTTACTATAAAAAAGTAAATAAATCTTGTTATTTGTATAGCGCCAACTTATTCCGCAGCACTTTCAAGTACTAATTTATTTATTACTCGTATACTGACACTCATTGCAATGGGCAGGAAAATAGAACACACTGCATATTTTGGTACGCAACTGAATTTCTGGTAAAAACCGGTGAAATGGCAATTTGTGATAAACCACGTGTGGCTTTCACAGCTCGACTACAATGTGTTCTATCAGCCCAAGACCACTTTAAAATTAGCAATTAGGTTCATGTTTGGGATTCCGTTTTCTTGCTCCATTATGGAAGCTGGAAAACACAATCCATGCCCAAACTGATCAGTTCTATGACGGAATCAAATGGTGCCGAACAGACTCCATTGATTATTATTGGGTTTTCTTAGGCCCTTAGGTATTTTCCAGATGAAATAGAGCAAATTTGTGCAGGAGACTCCAAACTGAGCTTCCAAAGCAGATGTGAATGTGGCCTTACAATAACATCTTTGCTGATAGGCTCCCATGATCTCTGTGGCACACAGCTGGGGTATATATTGCAAAGTTTCAACACTTCTTAGTTCTAGCCTTAGCTTTGATCATGACATTCATTCAGGCGTCCTACAGACTATTACTCCTGTGCTTGCAACTAGGAGTGGTAGTCATTTAGAGGATGGAGGCGAGGCATCTTGGAGATCTCGAATGGCTGCCCACCTCTATTCACTGCAAACAATCAGTTGTCCATAATTAAACAACTGTCTGTCTACACAGGCCAATAGTGGGCAGCATCTAAAGGCTGATTTACATGCATCCAAACGACAGCTTTTGAGCAATAGCCGTTGTGTGTAAATGCGCGCCCACTTACCGTGCACTCTTCGTTCATCGCTGACTTCAAGTCAGCATAAAATTCTTTGTCCCTGATAAAGGACGGTATGCTGTGTTCTCTGCGGGCAGCGCTGATAGCATTGTATGTAGCCAGCAACCCGCAACAGAACAAAGCAGATGTATTTAGAGAACAGACCACCCACTGTTCTCTAAATACATGCAAATGAAACTAGTTAGCTACTAATAGGCTGATTAACCCATTAGTAGCTAATGCAAAATGAGCGCTCAAAACTGTAAGTTTCTGACAAATTTTGAGCGATCATTTTTTGTGTGTAAATGGGCCTTAAGGGTGGTTTCACATCTGCGCTGAGGATTCCGCTTTCCTGCTCCATTCAACAAGCAGGAAAGGGGAATCTCCGCGGTCGACCGGTTCCGTCTGTGGACTGAACTGAAGAGTACTGGGTGGACCCTATCGACTATAATGGGGTCCACCTGCTTTATGCTCAGCTGGCCGTCTTGCAACGCTTTTTCTTCTGGTATTTTCAGCCGCATCTGTGATGGGACCTCCAACCGGAGGTTCTGACACAGATGTGAAACTGGCCTCCCTCAGTCCCTATCAGAGGCCGTGTTTACAGGGGGTGACTATCGCTCAAATTCACTGTCTCCAGTGATTATTCCGGTGACAATCACCCTGTCTGAAGGTACCTTTAGAGCCAGGCTGTGGCTGTGTATTACAGCAGCTACCTCACTCCTGATCACATGGGCACACTTGTTCTGTGTGGCTAATGATCTCAAAGTCTGAACAGTATACAATAAGCTGCTGTGCTCCCTCTAGTGGTGGCCGAAGGCAGCCAGAATGTTACTGTCTATGCAGGGGACTCTCAGGTTGGTATCAGCTATGTTCACTATGCAAGTTATACAAGGAAATGAATTGGCACAAAATTTTGAACCTATTTAGAAAAGAAAAACAAGATTGGATTAAAGGTTGGACACTCCCTTTTGCTACAAAAATTTACATAAAAAAATAAATCTTGTTCTTTGTATAGCACCAACTTCCGCAGCAATTTATTACCCCCCAACCAAGCTGGATACACATTTTACCGACCTCAGAAGGGGTTGAAAATGAACTGGCTACCTGAACCACAGGGTGATTGAACCCACAACCTTCAGGTCATGAGTGAGAGCTTAGCACTCTGCACCACATGAGGCTCTAGAAAAGTTTAGGTGATTTTTAAAAAAAAATTTTTTATCCATCTCAAAGTGTAGAAGCAGAAACTGGAAAACTACATAACTAAAATAGTGTCCTCTCTCTCTCTGCATCTGTGTGCTCGCCACGAGAGTGCTGGCTGCTTTTAGACAGTCTCTAGAATCCCACAGGAATGCTGCCGCTTCCCATTGACATAGTCGTGTTATACTTAACACTGTCCTTCAAAATCTGTTCTCTGTATTCCACGCTTTAAACCGCCAGGCTTTGCACTGATTATTATGCTAATATTTTAGTTAACATAATTAAAAAGTTATCATCTGTAACCTTATTACTTCCCATTTGCATGGTTGCTTCCACAGATTCAGCATAATTATATCCTGACACCATTTAGTATCACGTTACAGAAATAACAAAACATTGATTTATTTTCTTTAAATTTTCACTTTTTATAGAATTATGCAGACAGATGTTTGATTTTCGAATGTCAGCACAATTATTGAATGCAGGTCAACCATCCAGATGCCGGTTTTCAATGGAGCAATCTGTAGCATTGAAGAAGTCTTTTATTGGGCTTGTTTTGTCGTATTGTTTGCGTTCGCCATCTCCCATAACAAACACTTCATTCACCGGAGGGAGAGATGCTGCTTGTTGGGATAAATCACTTCACAAGAAAATTAGTTTAGATATTAGCAATATATAAGCCTCACTGATGAATATAAGGGTTCCCGCTCACGGGCAGATTTGCACGGGCAATACATAGCGAATAGGTTCCATTGATTTCAATGGGTTCATTATCGCGGTTCTTTTTTGCGCATTTCACTCGCACTGTAAAAAAATGTGAATGCTCTATTTATGTGCGTATTTGCCCACCAAAGGTCCCCATAAGAATCAATGGGGGTGTGCAAATATAGGGGTGTGCACCTCTTAAGGCTAAGTAGACTTTTAAATCAGGGCAGAGGTGATTGCCCAACCCGTGTGAACGAGTGGTACCTTAGTATTGGAACAGGCACAAAAAACACTCCTTCACTGCTCAAATACGTTGCGCAGGAGCAAGCATTTTTGCGCTTACGCTTGTGTGCGGCCGCCCTCAAGGCATGTTCTGAGAAAAAAAGCCTTCGGACAGGCGCACACATTCATCGCGTGTAATAAGCAGTGAATGGAGCCAATAAAAGTTAATTGATCCATATTCATTGCATATAATACGTGTGCAAAAAAGAACGCAGCATGCTCTATTTTGCCATGTATTACGTGCGTCAGAGCCCATTGTTCTCTATGGCAGCATCATCAGTGCTGTACATATGCATTTACATTGCATATATGCGGCGTTTATACGCGCCATTGTAAAGCGACAGAGTAGGAAATTTAAACAAAAAAAGAAACGGGTCAGACAACGCATGCTTACGGTTGTGCGAGCTCGGCCTGAAAGGGGTTTATGGAATAATTTCTTTTATATAGTTTTGGCCATCTGTGCCCAAAGGTGACGTCTCTTAGCCAGAAGGCCTGCTGATGTACTGTAAACTTGTCACATGGGCTTTTAATGTAGGAGCCCCAAGGCGGGTTTTACGGGAAGTCACTGATGCCATCCCTGCCGGCCTCCTTCTGGCTGCAGCGGTCACCTTGGTAAATAACCCACATGACCGCTGCAGCCTGAAGATCAGGGAGCAGCGTGCAGCAGTAGGCAAGTATGATGGTTTATGGGGGGGCAAGATATATAATATATTTATTGTAAGAAAGTCCTCCAGGGGGTGGGGGCGGCAAAGACACACTGGACCAGAAAGTGAATAAAACTTGCTTCAGTTTTATTTTAAGGTAAAGTCCAAGCAAAGCAAAATAAAGAAATCCTCTCAAAACAACAGGGGCACCACGCAGGATCCTCAGGTCCTTGCAGTGAGGTGTTGCTTCTTCCTCAGCTTGACAGGCAACAAAACAGCAACACAAAAGTCAATGCAATATAACAGGTGAAATGCTGCACCACGCAGGGTGCTCAGAGGGTTTCCTCCTCAGGCTGTCAGACACTGACTCCAAAGACCTGCAGCCTTTTATGCCCCAGTAATGGGGTCAGTGCCTACAGCTGAGTTGAGAACCAGGGTGAAGTTATGGACTGGATCTCCACCCTGTCCAGACTAAGAGCCTGGGAGGGAGATATACTCCATCCACAACTTCACCCTTTAACTGCCTACATATCTCCCCCCCCCCTCTTCTCCAGCCCAGAGGGCTGGGCCTTTTTGGTGACCAGGCAATGCACCCTAGACAAGGCATCCGATTACCTTGTGACTTTCCTGGTCTATATTCGAGGGTGAACTTGAAGTTCTGAAGCGAAAGAAACCACCTCGTCACCCTCGCATTCTTTTTCTTATTTTGCTTCATCCAGGTCAAGGGGGCATGGTCTGACACCAATTTGAACTCTCTCCCCAAAAGCCTATGGAAGCCTGTGGTACTTCTCATATGGAGAACATGAGATAAGGTAACAGACGGTCCCAGTCCCGACCATCTTTCTCTACTACCCGCTTTAGCATTTGCTTCAGGGTCTTATTGAACCTCTCCACCAACCCATCCATCTGAGGGTGGTATGCCGAGGTTCATAAGTGATCAGTCTTAAAGAGTTGCACGATTCTTTCGTTACTTTGGACATGAACGGGTCCCTTGGTCCATGAGAATTTCCTTCGGAAGACCTATTCTGGAGAACATAAGGGACAACTCTCGTGCAATGTTTTTGGCAGTAGGGCTTTGTAAAGGGATTGCCTCAGGGCATCGAGTGGCATAATCTAACACGACTAAAATGTATTGATGCCCTCTAGCCAACTTGATTATGGGACCCACTAAATCCATTCCAATTCTCTCAAAGGGAATCTCTATAATCGGGAGAGGAACTAAGGGACTGTGGAAGTGCGACACGGGAGCGGTGATCTGACAGGTGGGGCACGACTTACAGTACTCCTTTATGTCCTTGTATACCCCTGGCCAGAAGAACCTTTGAAGAATTCTATCCTGCGTTTTATCAGTTCCTAAATGCCCTCCTAATACATGATTATGTGCTAAGTCTAGCACCTTGCGCCTGTACGACTTTGGCACGACCAACTGTTCCACCACTTTCCCGCTTATTTTTGTTACTCTATACAACAAGTTCTCATTCATGGCAAAATGGGGGAACCGTTGGTCAGAACCCGGGCCCTGTAACAAACCATTTATCAGTACGACATTTTCTTTGGCATTGATAAGAGTAGGGTCCCTTAACTGGGCTGTCCCAAAGTTCCCAGGCGCATCCTCCAGATCGGACACATTCTGAACCGAAGGGGAGACTTCCTCTTCAGCATCCTTTCCAGCCAGGACCTGTAAAGGAAAAGTTACATTCTCTGGTTGAACGTCCACATTTACCCCGCTAACCTGCGGAGGTGTAAGGTCAGCTGGGTCTGCGTCAGTCTCGTTAGAAGCGATTATCATTTTTCCCCACAAGTCCCAGAATACAGGAAAATCGCGTCCCAATATCACGCTGTGCATCAATCCTTTGACAACGCCTACATTGTAGGTCACGGTTCCGACATGAGTTTCAAAGTTACACTATGCCATAGGATACACCCTTGTATCACTGTGTATACATACCACACTCATGTGCTTATTCGGTATGAAGCCTTCTGCTATCAGGCTGGCATGCACTAAGGTGACCAGGCTACCTGAGTCCAGTAGAGCCTCCACAGAATGGTGGTTTACACTTATGCAACACAGTTGTGGCTCAGTCTCTAGTCTCTGTGAGACATTGCAAATAGAACTTGCAAACAAGGACCGGTGCCAAGCACCGTCATACTCCATAGGCTCATTGGTCATAGGGCACTAAGCCAACACATGCCCGAGCCCTTGGCATCTCCAGCACCTCAAAGGCCCTGGTTTCTTTAGCTTAGTAAGCTGGTTGGGGCCATCAGCGCCAAAGCAAAATAGAGAAGTCCTCTCAAAACAACAGGGGCACCACGCAGGATCCTCAGGTCCTTGCAGTGAGGTGTTGCTTCTTCCTCAGCTTGGCAGGCAACAAAACAGCAACACAAAAGTCCATGCAATATAACAGGTGAAATGCTGCACCACGCAGGGTGCTCAGGGGGTTTCCTCCTAAGACACTGACTCCAAAGGCCTGCAGCCTTTTATGCCCCAGTAATGGGGTCAGTGCCTACAGAGTTGAGAACCAGGGTGAAGTTATGGACTGGATCTCCACCCTGTCCACACTAAAAGCCTGGGAGGGAGATATACTCCATCCACAACTTCACCCTTTAACTGCCTACTATATATATGCCTCCCCCCCTCCCCCACACTGCATCCAATGTCTGTAAATTCAGAAAACCCCTTTAACTATTGTATAGAATAAAGGATATTTCAACTTCTTGCAACCAAAGTGTCCAGTCCTCACTGGGTCATCTACGTGTTTAGAAAATCATTTTTTTCTTTAAATGTTTTTATGCAAATTAGGGTGATAGTCGCCCCATGTACAAGCGGCCAACAGGGCAACAAGTCACTCATTTGTCGGAGTCGCTTGGTTTTTAGCTAATTTAAAACCCAAATGACTGGTGGGCTGTGTAAAGGGGAGCTGCTCAATCTTGGGATATACTAAAAAAAAGGAAGAGAAGGAATGAAAAAAAAAATTAACGATATTATTATTTAATTTTTCTGTGCAAGATAGACATGGAATGAACAGGATGTATGGTAGTTTATAGTGGAATCAAAAGATATTCCATATGAGCAGATGATCAGTTTCAGGAATCATTTTCCTGAGCATAATAAATCTGGAATGAATCGGATATAACTGTAGTTTAAAATGGAATGAACGGATATTCCATATAAGTAGTTGTCTAATAATTTTCCTGTGTGTAATAGAAATGGAATGAACAGGATATAAATGTATTTTATAGTGGAATGAACAGATATTCCACATAGGCAGATGCCTAGTTATTTTCCTTTGCAAGATATATGTGGAATGAAGGGGATATATATGGAGTTTATAGTGGAATGAACACGTATCCCAAATAAGCAGACACCAAGTCGTTTTTCTATGCTAGACAGACCTAGAACAAACAGGATATGTATTGTTTACAGTGGAATCAACATATATTGCACATAAATAGACGCCTAATAATTTTCCTGTGCAAGATAGACATGGAATCAATGGGATATATGTGTAGTTTATAGTGGAATGAACAGATATCTCAAAGAAGCAGATACCACGTTTTCCAAGCTAGACGTACGTGGAACAAACAGAATATATATTGTTTACAGTAGAATGAACATTTATGGTACATGAGCGGATTCCTAATAATTTTTCTGTACAAAATCGATGTTGAATGAACAGGGAATAGATGTAGTTTATTCATTGAAGGAACAAATATCCCAAGTAAGGACATGCGGAGTAGTTTTCCTATGCTAGATAGACGTGGGAAAACAGGATATACTGTATATTGTTTACAGTGGAATGAATATACACTATATGGACAAAAGTATTTGGACACTGCAGAAAATCAGCAAATATGCAAATACCGAGTTTGCCAAACGGCATGCTGGGAAGAGCATGGGTAAAATAAAAAGCTGCTCGTTTTGTAATAACTATTTATTCATCCAATCGAGCACTTGTGGCACGAAATGGAGCGGCGGGTACGACACTGCCACCTATGCCATCTTCACAACAATCTTTTCTCACAGCCTGGCATGAGGAATGGCGAGCTATTCCTGCCCAGACACAACGATTCTCACTCGTCTTTTGAGCAACAATCGTTGTTTGCATTTACACAGCAAGATAATCGCTCAAAATTCACTCAAATGGCAGTTTGAGTGACAGTTTTGAGCATTCACTTTGCATAAGTGTGTAAATGAAGGCTCACGCTGTATGCAGAAGACAAGCGGGACTGCTATCTTCTGCATACAGCTGTTGTCTTCTCGGAGCGCTCAGCTGGTATACAGCTGAGCACTCCGAGTGGGTATGCAGAAGACAAGCGGGACCGCTTCTCTTCTGTATTCAGCTGTTGTCTTCTCTGAGCTGGGTATACAGAACACAGCTGCAGTGCTGTCTTCTGCATACTCCTGCTGTGTTCACGGAGCGCACAGCTGGTATACAACTGAGCGCTCAGAGCGGGGTATGCAGAACACAGCTAGAGCGCTGTCTTTTGTATACTCCTGTTGTCTTCTCGTAGTGCTCAGCTGTTATACAGATGAGCGCTCTGAGCAAGGTATGCAGAATACAGCTGGAGTGCTTTCTTCTTCATACTCTGGCTGCGTTCTCCAAACGGGATAAGAGCTGAAACAATAGTATCGCGGCACTGATAAGGCTCATCATTGTCTTTCAGCTTGCTGAAAGACAACGATGACTGACTTGTTAACAAAAACTGCACGTTATCCATGCAGTTAGACCCAACGATTTTCGCTCAAAAGACGGCTTTGAGGGATTTTTGAGTGAGAATCGTTGGGTCTAAATGGGCCTTTACAGAAAACTTGTGGAACGTCAGCCTCAACATGCTGCCACTGCAATAGCAGCGGAAGGAGGGCCGACACGGTACTAAGTAGAAGAATAAAGCACTTTTTCTGAAAAACATGCAGCGTCCAAATACTTTTGTCCATATAGTGTATATCGCACATAGGTAGATGTGTAATAATGTTCCTGTGTATAATATACATGGAATGACCAGGGTGTATGTGTAGTTTTTAGTAGAAAGAACAGATATTTCACATAAACTGATGCCTAATAATTTCCCCTTGTGTAATAGACATAGAATGAAGTGGGTATATGTGTAGTTTGTAGTGTAAGCAGATGCCTAATATTCCTGTACATAATAGCTGTGGAATGAACATTGTATCAGTGCTTCTACCCACCAGGATTTTTTTATCGCTGCGATATCGCTGCATTTTTTTCTAATGGACTTTCTAATGTTAAAATCGCATCGCACAAAAATCTCAAGTTTGTGCTTTTGCGATGTTTGTGCGATGCGATTTTAACATTAGAAAGTCCCATTGAAAAAAAATGCAGCGATATCACAGCGATAAAAAAAAAAACGCTGGTGGGTAAAAGCCCTAAGAGTAGTTTATAAATGAATGGCCATATATTTCACAAAAGTAGATGCCCAGTTATTTTCCTGTGCAAGTTTGACATGGAATGAACAGGATATACATGTGTAGTTTATATTGGAATGAACAGATTTCCCATAAAAACAAATGCCTAATAATTTTACTGTGTAAGATTGACGTAGAATGAGCAGGATATAAGTGTACTTTATAGTGGAATGAACAGTTATTCCACAAAAGTAGATGCCTAGTTATTTGTCTGTGCAGGATAGACAAGGAATGAACAGGATGTGTAAATAGTTTTTAGTGGAATGAACAGATATTGCATATAAGCAGATGGCTAGTAATTTCCCTGTATGTAATAGATGTGGACTGAACAGGGTATTTGTGGTATATGTTTATGGTGGAATGAGCACAAGTTGTACAATAGTAGATGCCTAATGATTTTCCTGAGCTAGATAGGCCTGCAACGAAGAGGATGTATGTCTTGTTTTAGTGGGATGAACAGATATCCATACAAGTAGATGCCTAAAGATTTCCTGTGTAAAATAGATATGGAATGAAGAGGCTATATGTGTTGTTCATGCTGGAATGAACAGATATTCCACAAAAGTAGATGCTAATGATTTTCTCGTGTCTAATAAACGTGGAATGAGCGTGTGCCATATACTATTTACAGCAGCATGAACATATACTCCACATATGGAGATGCTTAAGAATTTTCCTGCGTTAAGGCCTATTTAGACACAACGATTATCGCTCAAAAGATGTCGCTCAAGTGACTTTTGAGCGATAATCGTTGTGTCATTTACAGCGCAAGATGATCGCTCAAGATGAACGATCACCTTGCGCTGCCAGCAGAGGATGCAGAAGACAAGCGGGGTGTCACCGCTTGTCTTCTGCATCCAGCTGTTTTCGGCTCCGAGCGCCCAGCTGTCATACAGCCGAGCCCTCGGAGCGGAGGATGCAGAAGACAAGCGGGGTGTCTTCTGCATCCAGCTGTTCCCTGCTCCTTGTGTCCAGGTGTTATATAGCCGAGCGCTCGGAGCAGAGGATGCAGAAGATGAGCGGGGTGTCCCCGCTTTTCTTCTGCATACAGCTGTTCCCAGCTCCAAGCGCCTGGCTGTTATACAGCCGGGCGCTTGGAGCGGAGGATGCAGAAGACAAGAGGGGTGTCTCCACTTGTCTTCTGCATCCAGCTGTTGTCTGCACGGAGCGCTCGGCTGTTATCCAGCCGAGCGCTCAATGCCCTGGTATGGAGAACGCAGCTGGACCGCTCTGTTCTTCATACCCTGCCTGTGTTCAGGGAGCGGGATACAGCTGAAACAATAGTATCAGCTGTATCCTGCTGTGAATCCCTAATAAGGCTCATCGTCGTCTTTCAGCACGCTGAAAGACAACGATGAGCGACGGGGTAACGAAAACGAGCGAATTTTGAGTGATAATCATTGTGTCTAAATGGGCCTTAAGACAGATATTGAATGAAGAGAAGATATATGTAGTTTGTAGTGGAATAAAAAGATTTTCAACATCTGAAATATCCTGTTCATTCCATGTCTATCTTGTAAAGGCAAATGACTAGCAATTTGCTTATGTGAAATATCTCTGTTCATTTCTCTCCAAACTACATGTATGCCCTGTTCATTCCATGCCTATTTTGCTCAGAAAAATCATTACAAACCAACTTTTGTGGAATTTCTGCTTCTGTGGATTATCTGTTTATTCCACCATAAACTACACATATATCCTGTTCATTCCAAGTCTATGTTGCCCAGGAAAATTATTAGGCATCTAATTATGTGGGAATTCTGTTCATTCCACTGTAAAACATGTATATATCCTGTTCATCCCATGTCTGTCTTGCACAGGAAGTTTTTGTATGCCTTTAAGAGGTCCTGGGAAAAAGATCTGGGATGAACTGTGTCCGAGGAAGAATGGGCCAAAGCTATGTGTTTGACCCATAAGATGACAGTCTCAGGCAACCATCAGGAGCTTAATTACAAGCTGTTAACATGGTGGTATCATACCCCGGCTCGCCTGGCTAGATACTATCCGGGAACATCTGACCTGTGTTGGAGATGTCAGGGAGAGGTTGGCACACTCACACATAGTCCTGCCCTCAGATCTTGGCACTCTGGAGGGAGGTCGAGGACCTACATAACACTCTAAGCGGGGTCTCCCTGGTACTTACATCGGATATTACCCTGCTATCAGTCCTGCCGGGATCTATTGGAGCTAGCAAGAGGAGCATCTTTAGATTTTTCCTCCTAGCTATGAGAACGATGAAACCTTTTGTCTGTGTACCCCACAAGATTTAACTGGGTGACAGCCCTGGATGAAATAGGCAGTATGGAAGAATTGAGGGCCAGAGATGATGCTAAATACTCGGCATATCATGCTATGTGGGAGACCTGGCTGACATTCCGCAAATCTCCAGGGTTTGAACAATGGCTGGTTAATGTGGTTATGCCTAGCTAAAAAATACATTTTGGGGTTCATAGGTAGACTTGGGACTAAGGCACTTCTTCTTTCTCTCCATTTTTTTTCTTCCTCCCTTCTTTCCTTCTTTTTTGTTTCTCTTGGTCCTGTCTTCTTTCCATTTTCTCCCCCTTTTCCCCTTTCCCCCTCTTTTACGAGCCTCTTGAGGTATTTCTTCTTGGTGTTCCCTGTGGGGCTCGCCCTCAGGAGGTTGTATCGTTTATAGCTGACTATCTACGTTAGCTGTTTTACCTACAGCTAGTGATTGTTTTGTGTTAAAATGCGGGCGTACTCAGAGTGAAAAATATAATAAAGTGAGAGATCTCTCCTGAAGCGATGCCCTATAGCGATAGATTGCCAAGTCATATGACTCTCGTTTTTTTAAATATTTCAGCAATGTTTTTATATTTGGAACTGTGTTCACCATATTGGTTGTAATGTGCAAATCTTTAATAAAAATACATTTTGAACTAAAAACCTAGATGGTTGTCTCATGAAGAGCATTGAACTTTTTTGAGACTGCGGTGGTTGGTGGTCACCTGACCCCTATTATTGCAAGAGGTGAGGGTCCTAGAGGTGGGACCTGCCCATATCAGGCATTTATGGCAGATCCTCTCGATTCGTTAGAAATGCTTATGATGGGAGTAACTTTTTAACACAATTGTAACTTTGTGTTTAATCTCCGAACAGCAAAACATTTATTCTGGTTCCATGACATAAAGTATGACAAACTAATGACAAGTATGGCAAATAAAATAGAAGGTATGGAAGAAGTCTCACATCGGGATCACTTTAGATGATGTGTTTAATCAGATCCAAGCCACCACTGGAAGGTAGAAATGTCACCATTGAATATAGCATATAGCTGTCGGTAGAAAACACCATTCAGATCATCCCATGAGCATGCTGTCATTTCTTCAAGAGCAAATGTGAGCACACAAGATACAAAGTGTTGTCACTGCTTCTGGTAATTGCTACATTCCTATGATTACCTAGTCAGCTTGTGAAATGCAAACACATGCACTGCCATTTTAATCTGTTGCCCTGCTAGTAGTTGTATGAGGCTGCTTTCATATCTGCATTGGGGTTCCATTTTCCTGCTCTGTTATGGGAGCAACAAAGGGGAATCCCTTGGCCTTGGCCAAACAAATCCGCCTTATGATGGAACCAAACACGACCAAACGGAACCCGTTGACTATATGGGGGTCTGTTTGGTTTCGGCTCAGCTGTCCGGCATTTTACTGAACTAAATAGTCTATGCAAGACTTTTTCTTCCAGTATTTTGTGCCGGACCTGCGAAAGAACCTCCGAGGTTCCAGCGCAGATGTGAAACCACCCTTACTGAGAGCTATATGTGTGTTCTGTATACTTTGAAAAATTATAGCCTGGACCTACATAGAAACATAAAGGACTGACCACAGGAAAAGGTGACATGGCCCTTTTGCCTAGGCTGCCCTTATATTGCTTCCTTTTTATTGCCTCTTACGATAGATATGTTTATCCCAGATATGTCTACATTTACGAACTTTAGATTTTCTAACCATATCTGTTTGATCCAAGTGTCTACTACTCTATTGCTGTTTACAGGTTACTTTATTGTAGACAGAAGGTACAGTCACCAAGCAAGGATCAATTCTGAACAAAAAGTAACATCCCAAGACAAGTATTTGGATCCTTATGGCTACAACCGGTTTAGCGCCGGCTAAACTGAGGGGCAAAGTCTAAGGGATTCCCTGGTATTCACATAGAATGGTAGAGTTGGAAGGGACCTCCATGGTCATCGGGTCCAGCCCCCTGCTCAGTGCACATCACTAAATCATCCCAGACAGATCTTTGTCCAGCCTCTGTTTGAAGACTTTCATTGAAGAAGAACTCACCACCTCCCATGGTAACCTGTTCCACTCATTGATCACCCTTAAGGCTTTACAAATCAAGTTCTTTAAGCCTCTCCTAATAGGTTTTATGCTTAAAACCTTCAACCATTTTTGCAGCCCATCTTGGATCTATTCTTTTTTTATCGGTATCTTAGTAATGAACATATAATCTGCATGTTATGTGTGTGCAGTTACACACAACGATTATTGCTCAAAAGATGGCTTTTGAGCAAATTTTGAGTGATAATCGTTGCGTCTAAATGGGCCTTTAGTGATCTGCAGAGAAAACTTTTAAGAATCCTTATTATCACAGGCAGTGACACTATATAGGTAACAGGATCCACCATTCGGAATAGGTGATGTCACAGCTTACCTCCTCCCTGCACAGGTCACAGAGCTTGCCCCAAACTCTCTCCCATAGAAGTGAATGAGTCGGTTCCTGTCCGTTGTGTGAATGGCCAATGAAGCTGCTGTAAGTGCTCAGGGAAGTTGGCCGTCCTCAAAGTCATGTACAGACAATAGAATAAACACTTCCTACAACTAGAAGATAAAAGCTAATGAGAAGAATGGTCAATTTTTTACTATCTGGATTTATTTAGTAAAAACAAATATTGTTGATGCATTCCCTTTAATTTTGCTGTGATGGAAATACTTTGTTTCTATCCTAGCAAGATACTCTGCATGTAAATGCAAACTCTGGCTGACATTAAGATGATTAATTATCCAGACGTCTGTCTGATTGGAGCAAACATTGCTCAGTGTAAACAAAGGCAAGGCAACAACTGGTTAGTCATAAGTAGTTGCAGAAGATGACAAATGACACCTTGCGGTTGCTTTTTTTTCACCTGAAAGTTTCTGTGAGTCACAAGCAGACGGCTCAGTGGTATATGTGAGGAGATAAGCATATTAGCCAGGGTATACACAACAAAGTGGTTTCTCATCTGTAGGTTAAAGGTATTTGCCGATTTCCTAAGTGATCTCAAGTAACTTGATACACATAACAGCATTTTCCTTGTGACTCACCCGCTTGTTCACTAAATGGGCTTCTAGGAAGATGACTCTGTTCAAACAAGGGTGGTGGTGGTGGTGGGGGGGGGGGGGGGGGGGTCTTTAGTGCAGATTTTCTGTGCAGACTTTCCACATGGAGAATCCATGGCATTTACAGTTTCAGCAGGGTGAATGAGATATTCATAATTTCTTCCACCGTCAGGGCTCTTTCACATGGGAGCTGTGATTTTCGGCTGCCCGCATTGCAGCCAAAAATCGCATGAACGAGGGGAAGCCGCGACCAAGCTGCGGCTACATCTCTCGTTTTCTCGTCCATTCAGACAGCTGGGTGTGGAGTATTTACGCCACAGCCCGGAACACTGTTGGCCAGGGGGAAGGAATTCAACTCTGCTAAACTTCCTCCCCCTCTCCACCCCTTGCCGGCTGTTGGCAAAGGGAGGGGCTTGGAGCTTAGCAGAGCTAGTGTGCTAGACTCCATCACCCTCTTCACCCCTTGACGGCTGCCGGCAAGGGGAGGGGGCGGAACGGCACGGGAGGTTAGCAGAGCTAGTTGTGCTAAACTCCCTCCTTTCCCAGCCTATGGGAGCTGCCGGCAAGAGGAGGGGGAGGGACTTTAGCAACGCAAACTGCTGCTAAACTCCCTTCCCTTTCCTAATGGCTCTCATAGGTTCCCATAGGGGACAATGGTATCGACCGGCGTATTCCTGCAAAGGATAGGACAAGTCCTATCTTTTCCGGTTGGGCGTAAAATCGGCCGGCTGGAATGCACACCGTATGCGCTATCTTTTCCAGCTGGCTGATTTTATGCGACGGAAAAATTGCCCATTTGATCGGAAGCTTTGGAATCCAATGCAAAAACGCAGCGATAAAACGCTGTACTTTTTTGCACACACCTGGCCAGTTCATACTCTCGCGCGATCCACCCTTTCCATGGAATAAAAGGCTAATTAGCCTAATGAGGTCCAGATGTGTTCTTTTCTGTGGTTTTGCACGATTTCTTGCATTCCCTTGCGTATTTGTGCACCCCTCATAGACTTCTATAGGACCTTTGCTGTGCAAAATGCAGGAAAACAGTGTTTACATAGTGGCAAACAGTGCCAAGAGTACCACATGTTGGCCACATAATCATACAGTGCCTGCATGTTGCAATTCTGTGCTAATATAGAGCCATAGACCACTCTCATAGTGTGCCTGTATATATATATATATAGATTTGTACAGGAGAACGCTCGCACAGGACTCTGAAAAGAGTCAGATTTTCATCTGGTACGCCAACTTTAGTGACGGGCACTGCGGGAACCTGGAAGCGGGGGAGTATAAAAAATAGCGCACATGGCTCCCTGTCATGTCACCTGACAGCAGCATAAGTTAGTTTATGGTGCTCCAGGCAAGTGACAAGCTCCTCTTAAAGCCCGTTTTACATGGCACGACTGTTGGGCACTTCAGTGATTTATCGCCGATTGGTCTTTCATTGAATGCGTTCTCACAGCATAGAATCATAGAGTTGGAAGGGACCTCCAGGGTCATCGGTCCAACCCCCTGCTCAGTACAGGATTCACTAAATCATCTCAGACAGACTCTGTCCAGCCTCTGTTTGAAGACTTACATTGAAGTAGAACTCCCCACCTCCTGTGGCAACCTGTTCCACTCATTGATCACCACCACTGTCAGAAAGTTTTTTCTAATATCTAATTTGTGTCTCCTCCCTTTCAGTTTCATCCCATTGCTTCTAGTCTTCCTTGTACGAATGAGAATAGGGCTGCTCCCTCTGCACTGTGACAGCCCTTCAGATATTTGTAGACGGCTATTAAGTCTCCTCTCAACCTTCTCTTCTGCAAGCTAAACATTCCCAGATCCTTTAACCATTCTTCATAGGATATGTTTTGCAGACCGCTCACCATCTTGGTAACTCTTCTCTGAACTTGCTCCAGTTTGTCGATGTCTTTCGATCTATTTCTGAGAATAATGCCACCCAAGGTGATCGTCTGCAATGTTGAATGGTGAGGCCACAGCATATTTTATGTATTTACGGCCCTTGAGGAAATAATAAATGAGTCTTTATGAGTGACTGGTTAATTCAACATTTCTTTGCACACAATTTCCACAAGAGGAATGCTTTCTTGCCCATATTTCATTGCGGACAATATAGTCTTTCTTTAGGAAGCAGCTAGCCAAGTCAGAAGGACATGATCCAAAATCCACAGCATTGTTGATTGATACTTTTTTATGTATGACTCACTTGGATTGTGCATGCATCCATGCCGCCCAGATACCAAACTCTGGAAGTAGTGCTTTGGCTAAAAAAGAAGCAATAAACACATCTACAAGTTTGACATTATAACCTGACTAGATCAGTATCTCCCGACTGTGTGCACAAACATGCTATATTAAGCCATGTCTTGGAAATATACAGAACATAACTCAAGTGATGTCTATATTGGACATGCACCGTGTGGTGGGTGTAGTTGCTGTGTGTATGATAATAGATGTATCTGTGTGGCTTAGGCCAAGGGAACAGTTAATAAGCAATTCTTTGTAAGTTTAAGGACAGGCAATAAAAACTAATTCAGGCTAGTGAACTATTGACTTCCAGTGTACAAGAAGCAAACGAGTAAAGGCTGCCCTGAAAATGGGATGTTTCATCCCCTCTAAATAAACTGGTCAGCTCCTTATCTTTCTGACATATCATCTCTCGGCTAAAGGCCCATTTACACACAATGATTATCGCTCAAAATGCGTTCAAACAATGTCTTTTGAGTGATAATCATTATGTGTAAATGCTACTGTTGTTAGGTTTTCGGCCAAACGATGATTTTTGGTTCGGCATAAAAACCATCATTCGACCAGCCAGCTGATAGCAGGGACTGCATGCTGTGTTCTTCACATGGAGCACTCATAACCTTGTATTCAGCTCCTGTCCCAGGAGAGAACAATGGAGCTGTATGCAGATAACAGATTACCTGCTGTATATCTGCATACAGCGAAGAGCTCTACATTTACATGCAAATAAAGCTAATAAGCTACTAATAGGCATTAGTGCCCATTAGTAGCTATGCAAAATGATCGCTCAAAATTGTCATTCAATCTGTCTTTTGAGCGATCATCTTTGCGTGTAAATGGGGCTTAAGAGTATGTTCATAAGGTAGAATCTGATGCGAATTTGTGCTGCAGCTATGCAAACATATGGCCACGGATGTGTACGATTTAGTCCTTTTCAATGGACTAAATGTGTAAAATTTGCGATTCGCATATGGCACAGAATCTGCGTTAAGTGACGTCACTTTTTTCTTTTCTGCATGTGGATCTCAATCAGGAGACAACTGCACAAAGAAGGTATCCGCATTGGTTCTGCCATGGCTTAGAGAGGTTGAAAGTATACACTTGCAACCTCTTGATGCCATGGGAAAATCAATGCGGATACTCTCAGACAAACAGAATGTATTCTTACAGGATAGATAGCGCACAGCTATATGTACACGATGCACATCCATATTGTTTGTCCTTGTCAATTAACAAATCTACAAACACTGTACATCAGACGAAGGCTGCCTGCATTGTGGAATCCAGAGCGGGTGTCTGCCTCCAGATTCCACAGCAAATACTGCCCATAGCGTGCTATAGAAAAGGGATTCTTCATGCAAACGAGCAGAAACTAATTGCAGACTCCGCTCACAGATGACAAATCACAGCATGCTCCATTTCTGCGTGGATTCCGTGTGGACGGCTTCCATTGAAGTCAATGGAAGCTATCTGATCCACGGCCTTCTGCAATTTCCTAGTGATGACACGGGCAAAGCAGGAGTTTAAAAAGAAAATTGTACAGCTCATGTCCGATGGCTCACCGTGCCGACAATCTGCAGTACAGAGAATAGAAAAAGAAAGCAGGTACGCAGGGATGCCACTCCCGACCCACCCATGTGCAGGCGGCCTAAATAAGGTTCCGATTTGTACCCAGGAACCCACTGAGCTATACTATACTACCTATACTACTTGCACTATACTATACGACCTATACTATACTACACGACCTATATTATACTACACGACCTATACTATACTACACAACCTATACTATACTATACTACCTATACTATACTACACGACCTATATTATACTATACGACCTATACTATACTACACAACCTATACTATACTACACTACCTAAACTATATTACACTGCATTATATTACCTATACTACACTATACTACTCTACCTACACTATTATATACTACCTATACTATACTACACTTCACTACCTTTATTATACGAACTATACTATACTACACTATACTACCTAAACTATACTGCCTATACTATACTACACTACACTACCTACACTATACTGTATGACCTATACTATACTACACTACCTATACTATACTATACTATACTACCTACACTATACTATATGACCTATACTATACTACACTACACTATACTATACGACCTATACTATACTACACTACCTATACTATACTACACTACCTACACTATACTATACTACCTAAACTATACTGCCTATACTATACTACACTACCTACACTATATTATACGACCTATACTATGCTACATTACCTATACTATACTATACTACACTGCACTATACTATACTACACTACACTATACTACCTAAACTATACTACCTATACTATACTACACTATCCAACCTACACTATACTAACTATATCATACTACACTACCTTTACTACACTATACTACCTACACTATACTATACTACCTACACTATACTACCTATACTATACTACACTGCACTATACTACCTATACTATACTACACTATCCAACCTACACTATACTCACTATATCATACTACACTACCTACACTATGCTATACTACCTGAACTATACTACCTAATTATAATACACTACCTACACTATACTATACGACCTATACTATACTACATTACCTATACTATACTGCACTGCACTATACTATACTATACTATACTACGCTTCACTATACTACACTACCTATACTATACTATACTACACTACCTACACTATACTATACTACCTAAACTATACTGCCTATACTATACTACACTACCTACACTATCCTACCTATACTATACTACACTACACTACCTACACTATACTATACGACCTAAACTATACTACATTACCTATACTATACAGGACTGCACTATACTATACTACACGACACTATACTATACTACCTAAACTATACTACCTATGCTACACTGCACTATACTACCTATACTATACTACACTATCCAACCTACACTATACTAACTATATCATACTAAACTACCTTTACTATACTACACTACCTACACTATACAAACTATACTATACTTCACTACTTTTACCATACTATACTACACTACCTATACTATACTACTTACACTACCGTATATTACACTACACTATCCAACCTATACTATACTAACTATATCATACTACACTACCTTTACTATACTACATTGCCCTATACTACCTATACTATACTACACTACACTACCTACACTATACAAACTATACTATACTTCACTACTTTTACCATATTATACTACACTACCTATACTATACTACTTATACTACCGTATATTACACTACACTATACTACCTATACTATACTACACTACCTTTACTATACTACACTACCTATACTATATTACGCTACCCATAATATATTACACTAAAATATACTACCTACACTATACTAACTATACTATACTACACTACACTACCTGTACTACACTAACTACCTATACTATATTACACTACCTATACTATATTACCTATATTGTATTACACTATATTACCTACACTATACTACCTATACTCCGCTACCTATACTATATTACACTACAATATACTACCTATACTATACCACACTACACTATACTACACTACCTATACTATACTACCTACGTTATACTATACGACCTATACTATACTACATAACCTATACTATACTATACTACCTATACTATACTACACGACCTATATTATACTATACGACCTATACTATACTACACAACCTATACTATACTACACTACCTAAACTATATTACACTGCATTATATTACCTATACTACACTATACTACTCTACCTACACTATTATATACTACCTATACTATACTACACTTCACTACCTTTATTATACGAACTATACTATACTACACTATACTACCTAAACTATACTGCCTATACTATACTACACTACACTACCTACACTATACTGTATGACCTATACTATACTACACTACCTATACTATACTATACTATACTACCTACACTATACTATATGACCTATACTATACTACACTACACTATACTATACGACCTATACTATACTACACTACCTATACTATACTATACTACACTACCTACACTATACTATACTACCTAAACTATACTGCCTATACTATACTACACTACCTACACTATATTATACGACCTATACTATGCTACATTACCTATACTATACTATACTACACTGCACTATACTATACTACACTACACTATACTACCTAAACTATACTACCTATACTATACTACACTATCCAACCTACACTATACTAACTATATCATACTACACTACCTTTACTACACTATACTACCTACACTATACTATACTACCTACACTATACTACCTATACTATACTACACTGCACTATACTACCTATACTATACTACACTATCCAACCTACACTATACTCACTATATCATACTACACTACCTACACTATGCTATACTACCTGAACTATACTACCTAATTATAATACACTACCTACACTATACTATACGACCTATACTATACTACATTACCTATACTATACTGCACTGCACTATACTATACTATACTATACTACGCTTCACTATACTACACTACCTATACTATACTATACTACACTACCTACACTATACTATACTACCTAAACTATACTGCCTATACTATACTACACTACCTACACTATCCTACCTATACTATACTACACTACACTACCTACACTATACTATACGACCTAAACTATACTACATTACCTATACTATACAGGACTGCACTATACTATACTACACGACACTATACTATACTACCTAAACTATACTACCTATGCTACACTGCACTATACTACCTATACTATACTACACTATCCAACCTACACTATACTAACTATATCATACTAAACTACCTTTACTATACTACACTACCTACACTATACAAACTATACTATACTTCACTACTTTTACCATACTATACTACACTACCTATACTATACTACTTACACTACCGTATATTACACTACACTATCCAACCTATACTATACTAACTATATCATACTACACTACCTTTACTATACTACATTGCCCTATACTACCTATACTATACTACACTACACTACCTACACTATACAAACTATACTATACTTCACTACTTTTACCATATTATACTACACTACCTATACTATACTACTTATACTACCGTATATTACACTACACTATACTACCTATACTATACTACACTACCTTTACTATACTACACTACCTATACTATATTACGCTACCCATAATATATTACACTAAAATATACTACCTACACTATACTAACTATACTATACTACACTACACTACCTGTACTACACTAACTACCTATACTATATTACACTACCTATACTATATTACCTATATTGTATTACACTATATTACCTACACTATACTACCTATACTCCGCTACCTATACTATATTACACTACAATATACTACCTATACTATACCACACTACACTATACTACACTACCTATACTATACTACCTACGTTATACTATACGACCTATACTATACTACATAACCTATACTATACTGCACTGCACTATACTACACTACACTATACTATACTACCTATACTATACTACACTACACTACCTACACTATACTATACAACCTATACTATACTACATTACCTATACTATACTACACCACACTATACTATGCTACCTAAACTATACTACCTATACTATACTATACTATACTCCACTATTCAACCTACACTATACTAACTATATCATACTACACTACCTTTACTATACTACACTACACTATACTACCTATACTATACTACACAGCCTACACTATACAAACTATACTATACTTCACTACTTTTACCATACTATACTACACTACCTATACTATACTACTTATACTACCGTATATTACACTACACTATACTACCTTTACTATACTACACTACCTATACTATATTACACTACACTACCCATAATATACTACACTAAAATATACTACCTACACTATACTAACTATGCTATACTACACTACACCTGTACTACACTAACTACCTATACTATATTACACTACCTATACTATACTACCTATATTGTATTACACTATACTACCTACACTATACTACCTATACTATATTACACTACAATATACTACCTATACTATACCACACTATACTACACTACCTATACTATACTATACTACCTACATTATACTATACTACCTATACTATACTACATTACCTATACTATACTGCACTGCACTATACTATACTACACTACACTATACTATACTATACTACACTACACTACCTACACTATACTATACAACCCATACTATACTACATTACCTATACTATACTATACCACACTATACTATACTACCTAAAGTATACTACCTATACTATACTATACTACCTACACTATACTACCCATACTATACTACACTGCACTATACTACCTATACTATACTACACTATCCAACCTACACTAAACTAACTATATCATACTACACTACCTTTACTATACTACACTACAGTATACTACCTATACTATACTACACTACCTTTACTATACTACACTACCTATACTATATTACACTACACTACCCATAATATACTACACTAAAATATACTATACTACCTATACTATACTACACTACCTACACTATACAAACTATACTATACTTCACTACTTTTACCATAGTATACTACACTACCTATACTATACTACTTATACTACCGTATATTGCACTACACTATACTACCTATACTATACTACACTACCTTTACTATACTACACTACCTATACTATATTACACTACACTACCCATAATATACTACACTAAAATATACTACCTACACTATACTAACTATACTATACTACACTACACTACCTGTACTACACTAACTACCAATACTATATTACACTACCTATACTATATTACCTATATTGTATTACACTATATTACCTACACTATACTATCTATACTCCGCTACCTATACTATATTACACTACAATATACTACCTATACTATACCACACTACACTATACTACACTACCTATACTATACTACCTACGTTATACTATACTACATAACCTATACTATACTACACTACAAAATACTATACTACCTATACTATCCTACACTACACTACCTACACTATACTATACAACCTATACTATACTACATTACCTATACTATACTACACCACACTATACTATACTACCTAAAGTATACTACCTATACTATACTATACTACCTACACTATACTACCTATACTATACTACACTGCACTATACTACCTATACTATACTACACTATCCAACCTACACTAAACTAACTATATCATACTACACTACCTTTACTATACTACACTACAGTATGCTACCTATACTATACGACACTACCTTTACTATACTACACTACCTATACTATATTACACTACACTACCCATAATATACTATACTACCTATACTATACTACACTACCTACACTATACAAACTATACTATACTTCACTACTTTTACCATACTACACTACACTACCTATACTATACTACTTATACTACCGTATATTACACTACACTATACTACCTATACTATACTACACTACCTTTACTATACTACACTACCTATACTATATTACACTACACTACCCATAATATACTACACTAAAATATACTACCTACACTATACTAACTATGCTATACTACACTACACTACCTGTACTACACTAACTACCTATACTATATTACACTACCTATACTATACTACCTCTATTGTATTACACTATACTACCTACACTATACTACCTATACTATATTACACTACAATATACTACCTATACTATACCACACTACACTATACTACACTACCTATACTATACTATACTACCTACATTATACTATACTACCTATACTATACTACATAACCTATACTATACTGCACTGCACTATACTATACTACACTACACTACACTATAATATACAACCTATACTATACTACATTACCTATACTATACTACACCACACTATACTATACTACCTAAACTATACTACCTATACTATACTATACTACCTACACTATACTACCTATACTATACTACACTGCACTATACTACCTATACTATACTACACTATCCAACCTACACTACACTAATTATATCATACTACACTACCTTTACTATACTACACTACCTATACTATATTACACTACACTATACTACCTATACTATACTACACTACACTATACTACCTATACTATACTACACTACCTACACTATACAAACTATACTATCCTTCACTACTTTTACCATACTATACTACACTACCTATACTATACTACTAATACTACCGTATATTACACTAAACTATACTACCTATACTATACTACACTACCTTTACTATACTACACTACCTATACTATATTACACTACACTACCCATAATATACTACACTAAAATATACTACCTACACTATACTAACTATGCTATACTACACTACACTACCTGTACTACACTAACTACCTATACTATATTACACTACCTATACTATACTACCTATATTGTATTACACTATACTACCTATACTATATTACACTACAATATACTACCTATACTATACCACACTACACTATACTACACTACCTATACTATACTATACTACCTACATTATACTATACTACCTATACTATACTACATTACCTATACTATACTGCACTGCACTATACTATACTACACTACACTATACTATACTACCTATACTATACTACACTACACTACCTACACTATACTATACAACCTATACTATACTACATAACCTATACTATACTACACCACACTATACTATACTACCTATACTATACTATACTATACTATACTATACTATACTACACTGCACTATACTACCTATACTATACTACACTATCCAATCTACACTAAACTAACTATATCATACTACACTACCTTTACTATACTACACTACAGTATACTACCTATACTATACTACACTATCTTTACTATACTACACTAACTATACTATACTACACTACACTACTTATACTATATTACACTACCTATACTATACTACCTATATTGTATTACACTATACTACCTATACTACACTACCTATACTATATTACACTACACTACCTACAATATACTACCTATACTATACCACACTACACTATACTACACTACCTATACTATACTACTTATACTATATTACACTACACTATACTACCTATACTATACTACACTACCTTTACTATACTAACTATACTACACTTTACTACTTTTACTATACTACACTATATTACACTACACTACATACACTATACTACTTTACACTACCTGCCCTACACTACCTACACTATACTACACTACACTATACTAACTATACTATACTACACTACCTTTACTATGCTACACCACTACCTATACTATCCTACACTATATAACCTACACTATACTACTTATACTTTACTACACTACACTTTACTAACTTTACTATACTGCACTACACTATACTAACTATACTACACTACACTACACTATACTACCTGTACTAATGTACATCACTACCTATACTATACTAAACTATATTACCTATACTATAATACACTACACTATACTTTACTATCTATACTATACAGCACTGTACTACCTATACTATACTACACTATATTACACTACACGATACTACCTATGCTATACTACACTGTCTATACTGTACTTCCTATAATATACTACACTATATTACCTACACAATACTACCTATACTATACTACACTACCTATACCATACTTCCTATATTATACTACACTATATTACCTACACGATACTACCTTTACTATACTACACTTCACTACCTACACTACACTACCTATAATATACTGCACTATACTACCTACAGTATAATGCACTACACTACCTATACTATAGTACACTACCTTTGTTATAGTACACTACACGACCTATACAATACTATAGTACCTATACTATACTACACTACACTCTATATTAAGTATACTATACACCACTACACTACTTATATACTATACTACCTATACAATACTAATACTACACTACCTATATTATACTATAGTACATTATACTATACTACTTATACTATACTACCTATACAATACTAATACTACACTACCTATACTATACTATAGTACATTATACTATACTACTTATACTATACTACCTATACAATACTAATACTACACTACCTATACTATACTATAGTACATTATACTATACTACTTATACTATACTACCTATACAATACTAGCCCTGTCACAGAAAAGACGAACGTAAAAGAGATAAATTTTATTAAAGTTTCATTAAAAACTACACTTAGGGCACAACATATAACACACACAAATGGTGTCGCCAAGACAAGAGGAAGTGGAGCACCTACTACACTTGGACAAACATTCACACATACGGTCTGAGCCCCACCGGCTAGGGTTATTAATAATGTGTCGGATGAACTGAGGGTCCGACAGTAGGCTGCGGAGAGGCCTAGTGGTGAATTAGAAGAAATGCCAATACGGGCTTAACAACTCGTTTATGGCCTCCACGCTGAAAGTCTTTCACTCAGACTAAAGACCCTTTGTGAAATTCATTCAATAGAAATTGATAGGGTCTTGTTTATAGAGAGTGCCTGGGCTGGTGGGGCCTCGGATAGAAGGGTTTTAATTTCTAAAAAGACTGAATCTACGGTCTTATTTTCAAATAGAATGCTACAGAGAGTGTGTCTCCAAGTACCCCAATGGTATGTAAAGGTAAGTATGTTATTTCTGAGTAATGAATTTCAATGGAGAATGTCTCTGTAGGTGACCAGCTCATTAAAAACTTCGTACAGATTGTGTATGCTGTGTGGTTAAGCTCTTTAGTATATAATTCTGCTCGTTTACTTCAACTATAGACGGTTTCGACTCTACGCGTTTCGCCACTCCATGTGTGTGGCTCTTCAGGAGGATTCGTATTTTAGATATACAGAGCAGCTAAAGAAGAGTTTTAGTCTAATAGAGCTTAAAGGGGTTGTCCCGCGGCAGCAAGTGGGTCTATACACTTCTGTATGGCCATATTAATGCACTTTGTAATGTACATTGTGCATTAATTATGAGCCATACAGAAGTTATAAGAAGTTTTTCACTTACCTGTTCCGTTGCTGGCGTCCTCGTCTCCATGGTTGCCGTCTAATTTTCGCCGTCTAATGGCCAAATTAGACGCGCTTGCGCAGTCCGGGTCTTCTGCTTTCTCAATGGGGCTCCGTGTAGCTCCGTGTAGCTCCGCCCCATCACGTGCCGATTCCAGCCAATCAGGAGGCTGGAATCGGCAATGGACCGCACAGAAGCCCTGCGGTCCACGGAGGGAGAAGATGCCGGCGGCCATCTTCACTGGGTAAGTAAGAAGTCACCGGAGCGCGGGGATTAAGGTAAGCGCTGTCCGGTGTTCTTTTTTAACCCCTGCATCGGGGTTGTCTCACGCCGAACGGGGGGGGGGGGTTGAAAAAAAAAAAAAAACCCGTTTCGGCGCGGGACAACCCCTTTAAAACAAGGTAGAATCAAAATCGAAGCAATGTTCGTCCAATTTTGAGCATCTACTATCAAGATTCTCTCAAAGCTATAAGGGGATGAACTTAGATACTAGCTGGGGTGCGAATCATGTCCTAACCCTGTCTGGTTCACTGATGGGTTCTAGCTAATACAGAAGCCCATCTGGTCTCCAAACCCAATATACAATCTCTAAAAAGATTCAGAGAATATAGAGAAAAGACGAGAATAGCTCAATTGTTAGAGCTGTCCTCAGAGCTAGACTGAGTTCTTTTAATGTTAAAGCTTGTCAGTATATAAAGCTGAGTGAAAAAGGACTGTTAGGGGTATGAGACAAAATTAGTACTCATGGCCTAAAGTCCTACGCATGGATACCGCAGCTTTTAGATTTCTGACATTAATCAGATAGTCAGGCTGTGTATAGGTAGCGTGGACCTGAAGGAGAGGATTCTCCTCCTATCCAAAAACCCTTTCAATAAAGAGTACAGCCGCTGTCTGAATAGCTCAGTGCTGGGTCAAAAAAATCTAGACCATCGAAGCTAGAAAAAATATCCCCATTAGATATAAGTAGCTTAAAGAGAGAGAGTAAAATAAAAAATGGTAGCTCCCACAGCCTTGCATTTTATAATTTTGAAAAGACTTGCTGCCTCTCTGTGAATTTGTTACCTATACAATACTAATATTATACTACCTATACTATACTACACATACTATACTAATACTATGCTATCTGTACTATACTATACTATATGCTATAGAATACTACACAATAGTATACTACCTATACTATATTATACTATATGCTGTACAAGATATACTACCATATATGCTGTAAATATTACACTGTGATATACTATATGCTATACCATACTACACTATATTATACTATATTACTCCTTTCCACCAGATACTGTACAACTGCAACATCTCACCAGTGTAAAATCTAAGCGTTTACAGGCTTCACTTGATCCTTCTTCCAGATGAGTTTGTCCTCCGGCCTGGTGGATTCTTTTGGGGATGTGTTGACCTGAGGATAATACGGCACCATCTGCTGGAAAGCCCAGTTACTTCAGATTGCTTGCTGGTAAGGAACATAGACTAGAGTGTTACCCCACAGCTACTACTGACGCTTCGCATCGTGGTCCGCTGTTCTTTAGTAGCGGTTCTACAGTTATATTACATGCCGCAGATACTGGGAGTGGGGCGATGCAGCGCTGCATCTTGTATACAGCATCCCAGTTCAGTTTCAGCATTTGATGGCGATGCATATAGAAATATATATATTCCTTTTACTTGCCGCATTATGTCTCTTCTCCAGTGAAGACAGAATCACTTGTGTCATAGGAGGTTCATGCTCCCTGCGACAGATGGCCAGCTTACACATTAAGGGCTCCTTCAGACAACCGGATTTGCGCACATGAAGTTTACGCACGCATTATGCAGAGAATAGAACCCATTGATGTCAATGATTTTGCACACATTCCGATTTTGCACGGCCATAAAAATAGAACACGCTCCCTTTTCCTGCACACCAAAGGTCCCCATAGAAGTATAAATGCACATGCAATGTGCAACTGGCTTCACAATATGTGGCGCAATTCCGTGAAAAGAAGAACACATCTGGAACTCAGGCTAAATAGCTATTTAAATCAGGGCGTGTTTGCTTGCCGCGTGCCAATGCACATGTCGGCTAAGCGCAAAAGGTACAGTAAAATATGCTGATACACGCTAAAAAAAGCCTCGCATATAGCGCAAGTACGTTACGCCCCAGCATGTGCAAAAATGCGTACTTCCATTTGAAGGATCCCTGAGGCTGTGCACGGATCCTGCGCTGCAGTGGGCTGTATCTGTTCTTAGTGTGGAGCCGATGGCCCCGTGCGCTGCTGCCGCACAAGCTGGGGAGGGGACGTAGATACGAAGATGTTCAGCACCAGAGGAAATACCTCTAAAGGCTGAAACAGACCAACGTGTTTTTGCTCATTTTTACGAACAGGAAAATCCATGGAAATTCACTTCAATGCGTTCATTACAACTTTTTTTTCCACGGGCGCAAACAAATAGGAGCTTCTGTATCTGATGCATGTTTACGCACCAAAGAACCCCATAGAAGTCTATGGCAGGTGCGCAAACACGTATATATGCCCACGCAGGTATGTTGTAAAAGTAGTGCATACCCGCGATCATTGGCACCGTAATTAGCCATTTAAATCAGGTCGGGGTGATTACTTCGCCCTTAGGGCTCTTTCACATGAGAGTAGCTATTTTCAATCAGGCACAGCACGACCGCATGAACAGGCGCACAAATCTGCCGTTCAAGTGGAGTCCCAATGTGGTGGTGAGCCTGAGGCCTAAGAGAGTGCGGAGAAACGGCATTGATTACACATTCTTTCTCAAACTGAATTTGAGGAAAATAGGACATTTTAGGGAAAAATTACTGCCTTCCAGTGTCTGCAGCAGAATTTCCTACTAAAACAAACCCTTCTGAGGGCTTATTCACAGGAGCGTATATTGGCCGCTGTTTTCACGGCCGGCTGATATACGCTACAATATGAGCTGTCTTCCCCCTTCCCTTACCCTCGCCTGCTCTCGGCCTCTCTCCTCCCCTCTGGCTGTTTGCAATGGGAGGGGGCAGGACGGGGGGAGTCAGCAATGTCCGCAGCCAGCAATGGGGTGGGTGGATGGGGCGAAGCTTTGCTGCGCCCCACCCCTCCCATTGCAAACAGTCGGAGGAGAGGAGAAAGGCAAAGAGCCAGTGCGGGGAATGGAAAGGGTAAGACAGCTTAGATGGTAGTGTATATCGGCTGGCCGTGAAAACGGCGGCCAATATACGCTTGTGTGAATAAGCCCTTAGAGCGACACACACACACACTTACACAATACGCAGCGCATAGAACACATAGATTTAAATGGATTTATTCTTCTTCTTGTTTTTGCGCTTGCAGTCCGCACGTGAAAAAAACGCAACATTTTAGTGCACATTTGCGCACCAAAGGCCCCATGGGAGTCGGTACTTGAGCACGCAATATACAGAGAACAGAACCCATTGATTTCAATGCGTTTGTTCTCACCCTTCTTTTTTGTGCATGTGGTAAAGAATAGGACATGCTCTACTTCTGTGCATTTGCACACCAAGGGTCCCCACAGAAGTCTATGGGAATGTGCGCAAATGCACACTCAATTTGCGCGCAAGTACGCAATAATGCTGCGCAATTCTGTTAAAAAAAGAACACATCTGGATCTCATTCAACTATATAGCCTTTTAAATCCGGGTGGAGGTGTTGCCAAAAAGGTACAGTAAAATGCATCAATACCTGCGCAAAAACACCTTGTTCACAGCGCAAATGCATTGAACTGAAGCGTGTGCAGTTACACGTACGTCTGTCTGAGGGAACCATACGGGCTTCTTCAGACGAGCATATGCACAACTACCCTCATCTCAGTGCAACATGTTTGCGCAGTGAATGAGCTTGATTTTTGCGTGTCTGCATATAGAACTGTATTTTTTTGCACATGCATGGCCTGTTCATATATGCACACAACACCTCCCACCCTGATTTAAAAGTCTACGTAGCCTAATGAGGTCCTGGTGTCCGGCAGCCCTACCTTTCAGCAGTTTGCGATTGTTAATCAGTTTCCTTCTGCCGCCTCCTTTTTATCACATTGCGACGCACAAACTTTTTTGTGCAATGCAATTTTAACATTAGAAAGTCCTATTGGCTTTCGTGATAAAAAAAAAAACTGCGCAATTTTTTTGTGGGCAGCAGCAATATAATGCGAGGTCATTCTCAGAAAAAGCATTGCTCAAAAATCGCAGGAGCAAAGACATGATTTTGCCGCAATTACCCGTGCGAAACTAGCCTTAGGTTAGAATTCCGCAACAATAATTTCGCTAGACGTCCTTGATTCCGCAGCGGAAAGCTTTTCCACTGCAGAATTGAAGCCTCGCGGATTGTAACAGCTGAAACCCCGTGGGCTTAACACCGTGATGCAGAAATGTCCGTGCGGACAGATTCCGTCCCGTGCGAAGGGCCGCTCAATCTCCTCATTTCATTCCAGAAGAGTAGAGCACAAGAGCGCGGCCATCATGAATACTGCATGACCCCTTAGAACCCATCAATTATTTACTAATTCAAGCATGAGCATTTTCTGCACAAGACGCAAAACTTCTACCGGGAACGCCGACCCCAAATAATCACTAGAAGTTTTATGGAATTAAAATATGTGCTTGTCTTGTGGCGTTGCGTCGTTTGTTTAGGCCGTGCGCGCTTGTACATTGCTGGCATCAGCCGGCGTTTGTTTCTGGTCTTAATTAAAAATGGGGTCAGATGACAATAGGCAGTTGAAAGAGAGAAATGGGAGCTGATGAAGTGCATTGTCATTAAATCAGAGACATTGTTCCAAAACAAACGCTGGCCGTAACGCTCGCTCTTCACTTATCCGCGTCCTCGGAGACGTCTGCCCGTGTCACTATAAGATACGAACTAATGGTCACAGAAGAAGCTCAACCTCCTTGTCTGCTCCCTACAACTCCTCAGCATCAGTTAGACACCCCATTTGTATCTGGAGAAGTGGCTTCATGAGTGTGTAGGGTATTCAGATTCCCCCCCTTAGAGCTCCTTCACATGGGCGCTTTTGCACGCAGTTCTGCATAGGCAAACACGCAAACTGGAGCCAAAAGAACCCATTGAGCCCACATGGAGCATTCTTGGGCCCATATTGCTGTCAGGCGAAAAAATATGTGACATGCTCTATTTTTATGCACATTTTTCCACCCAATAGAAGTCTATGGGGGTGTGCAAATGCAAACCCTGTATACACACAATTGCGCACTGAATGGCGCAATTTCTCAAAGATCAATTACTCCTGGGAATAAGTAGCTGCCCACCTGTTAAAACGTGGTGTAAATATGTCCCGAACCGATGTGAACGGGCTGGTAGCATTTATGTCACGCTCTCGTGAGCGTTAAAACATCCCATTCGTCTGCAGGAGCCGTCAGAGCGGCGGCAGGCGACCACATTGGTGTGCGTTTTTTCATGCATAAAATATGCAGGTGCAATATGCAGAGAATAGAACCCACTGATGTCAATGAGCTCGTTATCATGAATGCCTCTTTCACAAGGGTGCAGCTGCTGGGGAAATCTGCACCAACATTCGCACGGCTAACTGCGGATTTTGATGCGGGATTGCAGGTAAGTTTAAGCCATTTCAATTCTACATTAAAATCTGCCCATAAACTATGCGGATTCTGATGCAGGATTTATGGCAGGACTACAAAGTCTACTGCGTTCGGGTCAAATAAGGGGGGTTTCACACCTGTGTTGGGGGTTCTGTTTTCCTGTTCCTTTCATCTAGTGACAAAATTGAACAGCGCCATAATGACTATGATGGGGTCTGTTAACTTTCTGCCCAGCTGCCCCTCTTTTAGCTCAAAGAAAAGTTGCATGCACACTTCTTCCGGTATTTTGTGCCGGATCTGCAATAGAACCTCCAACCGGAGATTCCAAGGCAGATGTAAAGCCACTCTAATTCTGCCGGTGTGAATGAGCTCTGATAGGTCACACTTTGGCATCCTTCTATTGATGAGATCTATTTTGTTTACCTTGACCTTTAGGCCAGCTTCACACTTGACAAAGTTTCTGTGGGTATTCCGTAACACAATACCCGCTGCAATTTTGCTAAAAAATCCATGGTGACCAAATCTGCAGCGTTTAGGCTGAGTTTTTAATTGTGGATCAGTTGCAGAACTTAAAGGGGTTGTCCCGAGTTGTAAGAACTGTGGAAACCCCTTCTGCATGCAGTAAAGCAATCAATCGCTGAGCTCTGTCAATAGCTGCAGCCCCTGTGATGTCCCGTAAACCGGGCGTAACTGCATCTGTAAACAGAGACTGGAGCGGTAGACCAGAGCGGAAGACTGAGCGCCTTCACTGGACACATCGGGAAGGAAGGGGGGGGGGGGGGAGTGGTGAGTAGATCACCATTGGCTATTTAAATACATGAGGACGGGGTTGTCTGGAGTTCTTACAACTCCGACAACCCCTTGAACCCTTGTATTGCAACGGTTGAATTCCACAGTATAAATAAATCCGCAGCATTAATAGACAAGCTGCGGATTTAGACATTCCTGTTCAATGTGCCAAAAATGTCCGTTCAATGGGAAGCAGATTTTAGAGCCCGACCCGACATGGCTTGTATTGTAAATGCTGCAGAATTTCAGGTGCGATTCCACCAATGAATATTCCGTAGCGTTGCAGACGACCTTGTACTAAACATATGACGAAGGCAACACATAATATAGTAGACTGCAATCAGGTATTGCAGGAATCGCTGCATTTTTATGTTTTCATAACCAGTATTTTATTATTACTATTTATAATTAATTGAACGCACGTTTTTATGGAAAAATTGAGCAGCAAATTTTTTTAAAAATTGGTTTTTAATGCACTCAGATACTAAATCAAGCAGATGAGCAACACCAAGAGCTAAATGTTATCCGATTGAGAAATAATTCTTAAATGAACGGCACTGAACTGGCTTTTGCGCAGCTCCTAGAACCTCTATGCATTGTATTGTATCTTAATTTACTCTACAAAATCTAGAATTTAATTTTCCAGACTGTAATATTGGATGCCTCATAAAGAAACTCATCACCCCCTATAATGAGTTGACATCTTTTTATATATATATATATATATATATATATATATATATATATATATATATATATATATTTATATTAGGAATATTTCTTGAAAACCTTTTCAATTTCGGAAGCATTTCTCCACAATTATTACCCTGACGTGCATGAAATCCTATCTGCCTCCCTCCTTCCCTCTATATAGACATACACTGTCACACGAGCCTATACATATTTCAAAATGGCTCCTCATTTACCATTCACAAGCAGGTTAGGGGCGTGTCTCCCTCCCAGCACGGATTATCACAGAGGATTATGGGACTGCAGATGCACACTGCGGCAAAAATCTAAAAAGTCATCCGAACGGAGGAAAGAATAAAAAAAATATATATATTTCTCCGTTGCTGTCATTAAAAAGTAGTAAGATCAAAACAATGTAATTCTTGTAAATGATTAGTGTGACTAACGCACGAAGCGGAAAACATGGTTACCGTCCCTGAAATTCTGGTAATTAATCGAGAAACTCTTAAAAGAAACCTTTTTATTTTTTTTGAAAAGGCTTAAGAATTCTACAACGCCATGAAATCGATATTTTTTTTATCTGGTTTGCCGGCAACATGGGGAGCTTATTGCAGTAACTGCAGGCAGCAGACGGGGTTTTGTTCATATTCGACGTGTTTGCCAAAAATTAGTAACTAGTGTCGATTAAAATACATTTAAGGCAATTCACGCCCGGACGTATAGCGGTGATTTTCGAGTGCCGGATATTTTAGTCTATGTCTGCTAATGATAAATCCAGTGTTATGTGAGACATATTTAAAGGGGGGGGGGGGGGGAGGCGCGGGGTGTGATTATAATCACATCATGAGAGGTCCACGGTTTCTATTTAGAGAAATTTCTCACACAGCAACTTCTTAAGGGAGTCCCCGCTGTGCAGAGTGAAAAGCATGAACCAACCAAAGACAGAATTCATCTGTGTTTATATTTTACAGACAATGAGGAAATCTAGTCTTTGTATGCCCTTCTTCCATCTACCTTATTATTTTGCTGGAAAAGACGCATGATTTTCACCATCTCGCTCCCCCCCCACCATATCGAATGTTCACACCCCCACAGACTGCGCTGTTCAGGCTTTTTTTTTTTAGCTTCTACAAGTTCTGCACACGCCATCTTAGCCTGATGTATTGTTCGCCTGCATCGCACCATTTTTAGTCCCTTATCCCCCCCAACACACCCCGTTTGTATAATAGGACATCATCTGTTCACCTGCCATGCTTGCCGGTCTACTGAAGCCAAAAAGAAAAAGGATTAGCTTTTTTTTTTTGGAAATAAAATAAAAAAATACAAAAAACACAAACGAGTTAATGTGCCGCTAGAACGGGAAAAAGGTTGCGGTATATGAGTTGACATGCATTCGAAGGGCATTCTTGTTTGGCTTTATATACGCTGGTAGGTTATTCGGTGCACACAGCCTGGTATGTATTCTGTATAGTTGAATGATACAGATTGTAGATATGTATTTTTATGTTATATGGTTTTCAAGAAATTCAGCTTGTGGAAGAGGCATTTTAAGGAGTTCTTCAGACGAGCGTTTGCGCAAATCGCGTACCTCAACGTGCTGCATTTGCACAGTGAACTAGCTTGACTTGAGCGCATTGTCTTGTACTTTTTTGTGCATACAGGGCATGTTCATATGCGTATGTGACAGAGATCACCCTATAGTGATATCAGTCATTAACTGGGCTGATCAGGGTCCGCTAGGACCCTGCAGCTCTGCTGTAACAGGGGAACCCGTCGGTTACGTGATCGCCAGGTCGCATAGTGGATATACTATTTCGACTTTCTCATTTTAGTAGATAGGTACCCGTGAAAGGTTGAAAACTAGAGATGGGTGAGTGTACTCGCTAAGGCAAACTACTCAAGCAAGTAGTGCCTTATGCGAGTACCTGCCCGATCGTCTCAAAAGATTTGGGTGCCGGCGGGGGAGAGCGATGAGTTGCGGGAGTGAGCAGAGGGGAGCGGGGGGGGGGGGGGGGGAGAGAGGGAGAGAGTTGCAGGAGTGAGCAGAGGGAAGCAGGGGGGAGAGAGTGAGAGATCTCCCCCCCCCTTTCCTGCCCGCTCTCCCCCGCCGCTCCCCGCCCCCCGCCCCCCGCCGGCACCCGAATCTTTTGAGACGGTCGGGCAGGTATAGTTTGCCTTAGTGAGTACACTCGCTCATCTCTATTTAAAACGTTTTTTCCCTTCTCCGCCGGGTCCTCTTCTGTGTCTGAGAGCTAAGAACCCAATCTGCTGCTTGATTGCAGGAGCAGAGACTTTATTTCCGCGCTGTACATCTGCTATCGGTGGGTTTGAAAGTCCAGGACCAAGGGCCATATATTTACTGTGCTTGGACTTTTAGGGGTTAAAAGGCCATTTAGCCTAATAAGGTCCAAATGTGTTCTGTTTTTCTTGTAATTGCACATTTGTACATAGACTTCTATGGGACTCTTTGCTGTGCAAATACGCAGAAAGATTGAGCAGGTTCTATTTTTTTCTGTGTTTGGGTAACGCACATAAAAAAAGGAAATGAGAACAAACCCATTAAAATCAATGGGGTCTATTATAATTATATGTGTTTTGCGCACACAATTTCTGCGTGCGCAGAAATGCGTACAAATACGTCCGTTTGAGGAAGCCCTAGAGGGGGGTTTGTGACAATGACACTGTGGGAGATACGACATCTCAGGGTACTAAAATGCTCCTTTTTAAAAAATCTAATTTAACATTTTTGGATTTTTAAAATTATTTTTAAAAAATGTCGGAATTTTATAATAAAACATTAAAACGTGAGAGTATAAATCTAAAAAAAAACGGAAAAAATAAGGATAATATAATGAATATATCCGAATATTTTCAGGAGGGGTGGGGGTCCAACACAAGATACGTGTTACTGTCACTGACGAGGCTTATTCTTTTACTTGTTTCTCTCTTTGATTGTCTCCTGTATAATTTACTACGGTATATAAGATGTATTGTACAAAGCTTGCATAGTATTGCAGTGATGACGCTATGTGCTTTGTGTTACTTTACTCCATATTTGCTGCCGTTTCATGGACCGTAATACAGAGCTAATGTAAATCTATGTATCTTTTACATCAGTGTATTTTTCATGCCCATGTATGCAGCATGTGCTCTTTTTGTACATTTTTGCCCCTGTATTTGCAGTCATTGGCATTATTTTCTATTGGACAAATGCAGATCAGTATCTGCCAAGTAGTAAATAAAACCAATGATGGCGCATATGGAGGCAAAGAAAGATCAAACAATAATGAAATTCTGATGACATACAGTTGCAATGTCATTTGTAGTTCACCCATCAGGAAGCGTATCGTTTCTCCTTAGGGAGATCACCTGAAAGGTGTGAGGAGACTTATAAGGTCATCCATGCCCCTCTGGGAAATATGCAAATAGAAAATGGAGCAATACCTCTACAGCGCCACCTATTGGAAGGCAGCATTCACACAAGTTAATGTCAGACTTTTAACAAGCCTTGTAACAATGACTGGGAATATAAGCTAAAGCCAGAGTCTTCTTCAGGCCCGCACACAAACAGGCTGTTGCAGGCTTTTTGCCCCTCACCAGCGTACAGTAGGCTGTTGGGTGAGAAGCCTATGAAGTGAGTCAGGGAGGGTGTAGTTTCTCCTTAGGGAGAGCAGGAGTGCTGCATTCTAATAGGTGAGGCTATAGAGGCATTGTTCCATCCTCAGTGTCAGTATTACACGTTGCAATACGCTTGCGTGAAACTGGCCTAATTAATGTATAGGTTGTATATATATCGTGTTTCTGAGATCAAAAGCTGGCACCAAGAGATGGTAAAGGCGCCAGGTCAAATGTCCCATGTGCTCCGTCAGGTTCAGGGTTGGCGCACATGGGAAGCAGTGGTCTGGTGGGGCTTGCCCCTTAGGTACTGGGCATGGGGCAAGAGCAAGGCTTTTAATATTATGTTCTAATACTAAAGTTATGCATGTAATCTTCCATAAGACTGACTTCGTATGGTGGAGGAGAGTGAGTCAGACTCAAAGGAGTAGCAGTGCTGTGCCATCCCTCTGATCTGCCAGTTTTGTGCCCTATCTTAGCCATCCAGGATACCTATAGCAATTTTGTAACTGCCTAATGCACACTGTGCACTGCTGTCTAAATTGCCAGTGCAGATCACATAAGCAGCTCTGGCCAATCAGAGAGCAGGGTATAATCAAGGGTGAGACCTCCAGGCCATTCCCCCAGCAAGCATTTAGGGCCACCTGGCCCCCATTACTAAAAGTTTTGCCACTGCTAGAATTTACAGTATCTTTCACACGGCGCGCAAGGATTACGAGCGGGGAATTCGATGCGGAATCCGCCCGTGCTCGCTGCCAGCGACCCTGCTTACCTGTCATTTCTTCATATCTTCTGTACTGCAGCTGTGCCGCCAGCCCACATGCGTAGTACAGATTTTCCCGCGCCATCGCTAGGCGATGACGCTGATCCGTCGACCCCTCAACAATGCTCATTGCAGAAGGGTCGGGGAATGGACGGCTTTCATTGACTTCAATGGAAGCCGTCTGTCCTAGAATCCGGGCTAAAATAGAGCATGCTGTGGTTTTATTTTCAGCACATTGTGTCTGCTTATCAAATCCGCATGTGTGCGCCGAGAGAGAAATCCCCACACACGTCTATGGGCAAATTGAGCAGCAGATCGCCTGCGCCGGTGACAAGTGCGGGATCTGCAATTCAGTTTGTTCCCTTGTGCATGAGGCCTTACAGACTGACAGAACTATCTTGCAGAGCATTACCTCTCCCCTCCTCTGAGTGCTGCAGCTGGGTGGAGGAGTGCGGTTGTGCTGTGCGAGATAGTGTGCGGCGTCAGACAGGAGATGGAAGACCTGTCCTTGTGTAGGGACTGTAAACGCTACCGATTGCTGGATTTTTGGAGCAAGAGAGGAGTCTTATAAATTTATTGTACAACAGAGAAGTGAGAGGTACTAATAGGGGCCACAGAGGGATCTTGCATATGAACTATAGAATAGAGAGGAGAAGGGGTCCTATTACTAATAGGAGACACATGTGGGGTCCTATTATTAAATGGGGATACAAATTGAGGGTCCTATTACTAATTGGGACCACAAAGGAGATTCCATTACTAATTTGGTCCTATTACTTATTGGGTCCACAGAAGTCTTATTTCTTAGTGGGGCTATAGTGGGCAAACTATTACTTAGTGGGGCCATAGTGGGCGCACCGTTATTTAGCAGGGTTACAGTAGGGGTGCCATTTTTTTGTGGAGCCACAAAAAGGTGCTATAACTTAGTCAGGCCACAGCGGATGCCCTACTATTTAGTGGAACCACAGCAGGGGCACTATTACCTATGGCAGCGTAGCAGAGGTACTATTATTTGTTGGGCCACAGCAGGGATCCTATTACTAGTTGGGGCCACAGAGAGGTTCTATTACTTAGAGGAGCCACATTAGGGTCTCTGTTACTTAGTGGGACCACAGCAGGCATATTATTATTATAGAGTGCACTGAAGTTCATCAAGGTTTGTGGGAGCAGAAGCAAATCATGGCTTGAAGAAGTCTCAGTGGACCCAGAGAAGAAAACCAAATATGGACAACTCCAGAGACATCACCTGAAATCCCTGGAGGTAACTGCAGTGTGACCACTATTACTGTGTAGAGCTGGAATGTGAGTGCGTTATATGATAACTTTTGCTATGGGGCCCCATGAGTTCTTCTTACACCCCTGTTTTTATTCTCAGCCCGCTTGCTTCATAGATTCCTCTCATGTTATGACCTCGGGTCAGTAGACCCACATTTTAGCTGGGGCACTCATTTGTAAAATGTGCTCTTAATCTGCTCATCTAAGGCCTCGTGCACACGGGCAGATTTTTGCGTGGAATCCGGAGCGGGCGTTCCTTCAGGTTCCACGGCAATAACCCCCCTATAGCATGCTATGGAAAAGTGATTCTTCATGCACACGATATGTAAACCAATTGCGGTTTCTGCTCGTGGATGAAAAATTGCAGTATGCTCCAGTATGCAGTATTGCAGTATGCTCCATTTTCCTGCGGTCCCCCGCACGGACGGCTTCCATTGATGTCAATGGAAGCCGTGTGGCACGTGACCCATCCGCAATTGGCATTGCGAACGGGGCACGGATTCTGTGGAAAAAACAGGAGTTTATAAAAAATATGTACTGCGTATGTCCGATGGCGAGCCGTGCGGACCATCCGCAGTACAGAGATGCCGGAAGAAGAGAGGTCCACGTGGATGCCGTCGAAGAAGGCCGCCTGCACACACAGGTACGCAGGGTGACCCGCTGTGGTCAGAGATGGATTCTAGGCGGGATTCCGCAGGCGAAATCCGCATCTGCCATGTATATGAGGCCTAAAACTGGCCATACAGAGAAGAAATATAGATGTTGGTTTTGGATCTGTACTTATGTTGTTAGCTTGGTTCTGGTACTGTATTTATGTTGGAGCTTAGTTTTGGGGCTATATTTATGTTATGAATGGGATTGCGGTGCTGTATTTATGCACTGAGCTTGGCTCTGGTGCTGTATTTGTTATGAGCTTAGATTTGATCCTGCATTTGTTATGATTTTGGTTTTGGTGTTGTATATATGTTATAAGCTTAGTTCTGTTGTTATATTTATTTACTGAGCTTGGTTCTGTATTTATGTTATGAGCTTCGTGCTGGTGCTGTATTCATGTTAAATAGGTAAACAAGTTAAGAATGGAAGGACATTGCCAGACCGCACAGAGCCAGAAGACACCCTCCTGCAATGGTCAATGGCTGCAAGATTTTGCCAGTAATTTGTGTGGCCACAGCTTATCTAGGTTTGGCCAGCCACAGTGTTTACACCCTTAGGGTGGGATTCTACTTATGGGCCAGTGCAATGTGTTTGCCCCTCAGGCTAAAATTTGCCAGTCCCTGGGTATAGTGCATTGGTAACACTACCAATGCGCTGTGGGGATTAGGTAGTCTGAAGATTGTGCCAGCCCTCTTGGATGGCTGAAAACAAGAGCAGGAACTAGAAAATCAGAGTAACAGCAAAAAAAAGAACTGTCGGTAATAAAGCCCCTTTCCCCTAGGGACAGAATTTTTGTTTTCTGAAAGCGGACGGTCAATGATAGCTTTATTAATAGGAGAATGGGGAAACGTGGACCCTCTGGCTAGGGTGTGCCATAGACAGCATATGTGTATAAATACATCTGGAGGCTCCGATGGGCTTAACTGTCTCTTCCGTCACCATCCTCTCCTTTAATATCCTTCTTTTCGGTCTTTCTGTGCCATGACCGGTGGACCCTTTATTTTTACATTATTGCTTGACAAGAGATAAAGTGATGAAGATGATTTTCTACCCGGCCATCAGTCTACATGTGATATTGGATGGCTCTTTGTTGTATTGCTCTATTTACTAGAGTTGTGTTTTTACGAATGCCGTCTACTGAACCTTTACCGACACAGCAAAACAAATGGAAAATATGGCCGATTGCCATTATCTAGATGGCGTGAACACAGATACTGACAAAGCCAAGAAGAGAACTGATATCTGCTAAAGGATTGATTTATTTCCAGTTGGCTGAGAAAATCTCACGCAAATATGAACCCTGTTCTCTTTAATGGGGTCATATACATGAGCAACTTTTTTTCCCCCTGCACCACACTGTGGGAAAAAATCGTGGTATGTCCTATCTTTGAGCGTTCCCTCGGAACACCGCGCCCGTTGTTTTCAATGGGTACGGAAAACACATCGCAAGCGGGTGCGATGCGAGGTTTCCCATTAAACACAATGGGAAAACCTGCCGATCAGCAGCGCCGGACGGTCGCAGCTGTACTGAAGTGCTGGGAGGTGTTTTTTTTACACAAAAATGCCTTGCATATGCGGGGACATTTCACATGCATGAGCGCAATATTGGATCATGTTTCACGGCCTGATGGCACGCTCGGCCATGTGAAACTAGCCTAAAGGATATACAGGGTTAGTCTGTTTTTAGGGCCCTTTTACATTGAATGAATAACATTCACTTTATCGCCTGATCATGCGAAACTGAACAATAATCGTTCAGTGTAAACACTGCCAGAAACTGAATGGCAATGAATGATAATTCACTTGCTTATCATTTACCATTCAGTTTATGCAGGCATAAAAATCAAACGACGATTGGTCCGTGTAAAAAGGCAGATGTTCATCTATGAATGACTGCCTGTTTACTGCCAATGGAGAAGGGTGAGCAGAAGCAATCTCCGTCGCGCTCCATCTCCATTGACTGAAATGGAGGCGGAGGAATGATAGCATTGAGACGACTGTTGAGTCTAAAGAGATTCTGTAACCTACTTTTAGCCCTATTAGCTAAGATTATGGGCTAAAAGCAGATGACTAAGTTCGGAGATTTGTTATACTTACCTCCCCTGTTGTTCCCCCAGTTTGAGGGCTGAAATCCACCACTTAACGCATTGAGCAGTGTTGATAAGTAGTCCGCCCATTGTAAAATTAGAATGGGCGGACTACTTAGCAGCACTGCTCAATGCATTGAGTGGCGGATTGCATCGCTCACATAGGGGAACACAATGAGGGGAGGTAAGTACAACACTTATAATCCCCAGACTCAGTGGGTCACCTACTTTTACCTCATAAGCATAGCTTATAGAGCTAAAACTAAGTGACAGATCCCATCTAAGTGCCCCACAATCGTCCCGTGTAAAAGGGCCCTTACACAAGATGATTCTACAGTACCACTAAGAATCAGAAATTAGGGAGATAATGTGTAAAGCACCACACACAAGTTATTTAGAAATGGCTTTTTGTCTGTGACCCCCAGCAATGGACACGGTGAAGGGTCTCCTTCATTGCGTACAAAGGCTTAGGTGGTTGTATGTCTTAGTGCAGCTCCGTCCCTGTGAGTTGCAGTATAATGCACGGCCACACTCGTATGTGCAGCGCTGTGCCTGTGTAAATGAGGAAGGAGATGTGTGGCTCTTTGGCCCTTGTACTGTGTTGATTGGCAGTGGTCCTGAAAGTAGGACCCCCAGCGGTCAAACGTTGATGACCTATCGTAAGGATAGGCCTAAACTTGTTTAGTCATAGAAACATCTTTAATCACTAATAGGAAAGTAAACTTCATTATGGGCTATAACAGGAATTTCTTTAGCCACATGGGACCAGTTTTCCATATTACTATCCTATCAAAATATCTCAGAGATACCTCAGAAAGAGCCCCTGAGGATTAATTCTCTCTATATCCATTCAACTTGTTTTCCTTTTCCTGATAGAAATACATATATACTTGCTCCACCGATTTAACTGTGTAAGAAGGTCGAGGAAAATGGGTGTGCAATAAACAAGTGCTCCCCGAACCGCTGTTTTACGTATATGGCCAGTTTTAATCACAGGCTGTACTTTGGTTGATGGCTGCATTCAGAGGGCAGCTCTGAATGGAAGCAGTCAATAGAGATTTTCACAGTAATTCCTTCATTATGCAAACATTGTTGAGGTCCTATAATACTGTTTTTGTCATACATTGCATTACTGTTCAGAGCCTGGTATAAAGATCACAATTCCCAGTATAGAGAGCATCTCTGGACTTTTAGGATTAAAGAGGTATTCTAATCTCAGACTTTTATGGCATATGCCACTCTGGTACTCATAATTATCTTGAGTTACGGCACCCACATCCCACCCTGAATGCAGTGGCCAGGGGTGGTCAGGAGGACGGAAATAGTTGAGCGCCATGCTCTATGCTCTTTCTATAACTTCCCATAGAAGTCAATGAAAGGTAAGAAAACATCATAGCACATTGTTTGTTCAGCTCCCAAATTACAGAAACAGTGTAGCTCATAATATAATATTGCATACTTATGTACAAGCTGAAAATCTTATCACCATTATGATATTACCGGTATTGCTATGTTACTTTTATATCACCAATATTACTTCCATACAGTCACTGGACAAAACCCATTATACCAAGACCATTATTACTAATAATAACATTAGATAAGGACCAAGTGATGCCACCTGACCATGATCTCAACAATATTACCATACTGTTACTGACAAAAAACACTATGCAAAGACTATTGTACGCATAAGAGACCGTATATTTGTTGAAACCAGCTCTACATGGGTGCTATGCAGACTGTAGAAGTGATTGGAGTACTGTTATATCCAGTAATTACAGCTGACAGTCGCAGTCGCTTACTTTTCCTTTTCTCCCCCATCCAGAACAAATCACCATGATGACTTCTTCCAGCCATGTCACTGCAGAATTACACAGATATCTTTTGGCTCCTTGCTTTTACAGCACCCTCCAGATGTTTTTTTTTTTTTTTGTGTGTTTACACAATTTCCCCATCTAAAGTGTCCCAGAAAATAATTAAGCAGCACACAATAAGTGCTGCTTTTAGTGCCCTCCACACAGTAAAGTTTCCCCCACTTTTATGCCCCCATCAGTAATAATACCCCCTTTCTGCTCCCACAAAGTAATAATGCCCCCTTCTGGCCAATCGTTCTTAATACCCCCTTTTCTGCCCCTTACATAGTGTAATAATGCCCCCTCATGTCCCATCACTAATAATTCCCTCTTTTCTGCCCCCACACAGTAATAATGCCCCATTATATTCTTATCAATAATAATGCTCTTCCGTATGCCCAATCAGTAATTATACCACCTTTTTGTGCTCCCCCCCCCCCCCACACACACACACTATACTTACCTCTTTTTCCACCTTTGCTTCCCTGAAGTCTGGTTCTTCTTCACTTCCGTGCAATGATGTGCTGCAGGGAATGGGACTAATGCAGCCAATTCCTGGCCTCAGATGCTGAGACCAGGGATTGGCTTTAGTGGTTATGTGCCCTGTGGCATATGATTACACTATCTGGATGTGAAGAAGGCCTGGACTTCAGCATAGTGGCGGTCATAGGAAAAGAGGTGAGTATTGTGGTCTTTTATTTTAGCTCAAAAGGCAGCTCTTGGACAGATTGGGCACATTGCTTCTCTCTGGTTCGGCAAACCGGCTGTGTCTTTAACAACCGGTTCTGCTGAACTGGTTAGAACTGTCTGAATCCCACCCCTGCTTATTGCTGCAATTTACTAAACAAATTCATATAATGAATCAAGTTTGAAGATATAAACCTGTGAATAATATCATTCAATGCTTCTATGTTCCTATGAAAGTAGACCCATCACCAGCCTTTGGCTGAATAGTGCCCTATTGCCTTTTGGCACCCCAACTCCATTCCTATGATTATGTGATGTTGGCATTTGGTACTTTTGTTAAATGCTTCCAATTAAATTGCTGCCTGCTGTGCTTTGTCTGCAGCTCCTCACATGCTGGGCAGCATCTCTGTCCGGATAGTGCTGGGGATCTACTGAAGAAGGGAGGACATCTGCGCAGAGTTAAGGTGCTTTTAGACGGAAGGCTTATCGTACAAAAAAATTGTCCAAACTAACGGAAGTGAACGATAACGTTTAGTTAAACCAAGTCAATGACAAACCATAATTGTTTGATTGAGGCAATGATGTATCTGCCTGTATAAACAGGTCGCATGAGAGCGAACAAGCGAACTCTAACAGCGTTTACTCATTCAAACGATAAATTGGCTTGTTTAAATGGTCCCTGAATCCCCTTGCTGACTCCTATTGAGCAGCGTGATAATTTTTTCACCGATCCCTATCACAATTTTATGGATGCCTATTAGCTGTATGCACGGAAGGTCTCTTGTTTCTCAGGGAGTCTCCAGTGAGTGTGGCTGCAGCACAGGGAGCAGAAGTGATACATATAATAAGCTGCAACCAAACCATTGTCACCTCCCACTGCAGTCTGGGAGCCACCTCCCTCTGCAACCCCATGGGCCATACATAGCTAAAGCTGGCCATGGCCCCTATATATAAATTGACATAAATGGCTAGGGGATGTCCTGCCAAATTCGCCAAGATATGGGGTTGGTGGGTTGACTGCCCCAGGACTACACTGGACTTATCTGACTAACTTTTGTTTTCTGGGGAGCCTGAAGGTCTCTATTGGTCGTTGTGACTAGCATGGACAATAGGTATACATAATATTGGTAGTGGAGCTGTGGGTTTAGTTTATGTTAGGACTGGTAGGGGCAGATGGACAGGGGGCCCCTAAGCCAGCCCTGTCCCTACCTACTTGCCCTTTTGGGCTAAGTCCCAGGGCAACAACTGGGCGACTGTCCCTGCACTGTACTAGTGATGGGGACCCACAGGAGGAGGGACAGGGATACAGGCAGGTGAGCACCGCATAGCTGACTGAAAGCAAACAAGGAGGCAAACTAGAGAGTGGTCGTGAACAAACTGGGTCAAACCAAAAGACACGTGTGGAGTACAGGAGGGCAAACAGAAGCAGAGTCAAATACAAGGACGAAGTCAAAACACATATAAGTCAGGTCAGACCAGTGTCTGGGACAGCCAGGTCTATATACAGAACTCCCCGCCCAGAGGAGGGGAGGGGGAGGTGACATGACATCTGGAGGGGATCATAAAGCCGCCTCCCGACATTGGCGCACACCAGCCGAGAACCCCGCACCAACCGGACCCTGGTGGCCCCAGTGGTAACCACATATCTAACAGTTTACCGTTCTATTTGTTGCGATTCCCCAGGTTGGGAGTTTGGGCCTCCTTTGTTATAGCGCCCAAAATTGTTTAAAATTAAAAATAAAAAAGGGGGTATTATAAACTCTTAAGGGACTGAGTAAACTGTAATGACCTAATTCTGGGAAGTATTCCTGATGCCTCTCCCTTGTTGTTTTGTATTGTGATGTATGACATGCCCAATGCACTTTCCTTAAAAAAACAAGCTGTCCTTGAGTAGGCACAACAGAAATATTGAATATATTATATAATGAGTTACACAGAGGTTTATCCCTCTTAATATAAATATGCAGTACATTTCACTACGTCTGTTTTATATGCTTTTATCACTGTAAACCTAGTATTGTATCGCAGTAAGGGCGGACATACAGGTACAGCCCTCCTACGGTACCACCTTTCTTGAGCTATCTACACCTGTTACCAGGGGCATAGCTATAGGGGATGCGATTACACCTGGGCCCAGGAGCCTTAGGGGGCCCATAAGGCCTCTCCTCTCCATATAGGGAGCCCAGTACTATGAATAAAGCATTATAGCTGGGGGCCTGTTGCAGGTTTTGCATTGGGTCCCCGAATCTTTAAGCTATGCTTCTGCTTTTTGCATAAAAGTTAATCAATAGAAACCCTTGAAGAGATTGATGTAATGGGCCTCAAAATAAGTCAATGTGTACTGTGACTTTGGACTCTGGTATTAGAGACAGTGACGGGAGGAGAGTCCCTTTAGTAGTGAATCACTGGAAAGAAAGAATAATTGATCCATAGAGATTTAGCTCTAGCAATAATAATAATATGTACATCAAGAACCAAAGGCACGTCAAAGAAATGTTAGACCTTCCGAAACAATGCTGTTTTGCACAAGATTATGGAACCTGAACTGTTACAACATTGGATAAGTAATCCTCATGGTGTGTGAATATAATATATGAGCCCTTCGCTTGGGGGACATTGTAAATTGTTAGCAGGAGGAACAATTCTAGCCAACATGGTGGTGTCAATGCTTGTTCTACCTTATTACTAAATCTGGGATGTGTTCTGAGAACATTAGATGTATTAGATAACCCTTGGCTTTCACTTAATTATTATCAAGTAGTTAATTATGATCAAGTAGATAAATGAAATTGAAAACACATCTTCCACTGATATTCTTTGCCAAATAAGATTAAATAAACTGTCTCACACCCATAAGGGAAATTGTTCCTACAGCAAGTGCATCTTATACATATTGGTCTGTCTGGCTGAGGGGGGAAATTTGGAAAGGTGCCAATTTAAGCATGTAATATAGTGAGTTTATGGTTAAAGGGGTTTCATACTAAATATTAGTTTGTATTTGGGCACAAAATTGTAAAAATAGAAAAATTCTGATATACCAACTTCTGAAAATGCCCCAATCCAGCATCAATGGTCACTGAAGCAGTGACATCAGTACTGGCTTTGTCAATTCCATTTTAGTAAGCACTTAGGCATGGAAATAAGTCTACAAGAAAGTTTTACAGTATATTTCACATGTGTCAGGAAGCATAAAAGCATATGTAAGGTAAGTCACAGCCGCAGAAAAAGTAAATAAAATATTCTATAGGCTGACCGATGAAAGCATATGAAAAGAATGTGGAAGATTTACTATCCAAAATACAACAGTTTTCTGGCACAAATTGCTCTTACATGCTTTGTGCCACATTTATTATGTGTTTTAAGACAATTTTGGAAAATTTCTGAAAGGGGCATGACCCAAATTGCACCAAACATTCCACAAAATTGGCGCAAATTGCTGCAAAATTTTGGCAACATTTTTGGCGGAAACTACGCTAAAAGGTGATTATTACAAAACGTTTCCATGGCATACCAATACATATCATGACTAGGTACTTATCGATTGTACCCCCTCAATTAATATTGCAGTCATTTTTTCAAGGCTTGTAAAAATGTCTGACATTAACTTGCCGGAATGCCACTTTCCAATACGTGATGTTGCACAGGCATTGCTCCATCTTCTCATTTGCATACATTTCTCAGAGGAACATGGATGACCTTATAAGTCTCATCACTAGGTGCTCTCCCTAAGGCAAAACCTTTCCCTTCCTGACCCAAGTAATCTATAAATTTACATGTAGGGTCTCATAACGCCCCACCCCTAATGCAATGCGTTAAATGAATCTTTATGTACCTTGGGTAAAAAATATAATGTAGGGATTCTTGGATGTTCAACTAACAAATCATCTAGAGATATCTTAGGTATAATACCCCGTGTAAATGCATCATCTAACATCCTATATAATTCATGAGAAAATCTATTCAAAGGATAAATGTGTAATTTACGGTTCGCACCGATGTCCCTTAATTGATGGAAAACGTCTCCTTCATATTTGTCGCCAGGCAAAATCACTGTATTCCCCCTTTAGGCCTCAGTCACACGGGCGCATCGGCATCCGTACACCGGCGCCGATGCGCCCCTGTAACTGACAGTCAGAAGACGGCCGTGCCTGAAGACGGCCGTCTCTCTCCAGCGCTGATGAAAGAACACATGACCGGCAGTGAAGCCGGTCACATGTTCTTTCCTCCCGCACTGCAGAGAGACGGCCATCTTCAGGTACGTCCATCTACTTCCTGCAGTAACACGGGCGCCAATGCGCCCGTGTGACTAAGGCCTTAATTCGCAGCTTTATAGACAACATCTGTATACCCTTGTAATTCTCTAAGTACCAATTCTTTCTCTCTTGATAAATTGTCACAAATCAATATTGTAGTTGTATTTCTAAATTCACCCACCCCATGCTTCGTGAAGATTTCAACCTTTCGGGAACATATTGTTAAGTTATGCATCTGGGACTTCTGGTTCTACAGGTTTCTTTGTGCACACCTTCACAGGTAGGGGTTAAATGAGCTGGCTGGGTGTAGTATTATCCACCAGTAAATCCCCCTTGTCTGCTGCAGATAAATACCAGCAAACTTTTGGGAGAGATTGCTGGTCATTTTAGTGCTATATGTATCACTGTTAATCCCACTCAGAGCTGGTGTGTGCATGCTTGTCTGCAGTGTCCCTCTCTCCTTCCCTGAAGATGGTCTGGACACCTGTAGTCCTTGCCTGTATCATATGCAGACCCCCTCTTCCCTTCCCTTTGACAGGTGCGGCCTCCAGACGTCTGATGTTGTATGTGTGTCAGATGGGTGATACCTGACCCTGCTCCCTATGTCAGCACGGTGGCTGACTCTCTATTCCCCTGGTGTGAGGACACTTGGAATGTGTATGGTTTATCGTCTGTAGGCATGTGAGCTGATTACTCCAATAGTTGCTCATTTTCCTCTTCTAACTGCATGAGACTTCTTAGTTAAATCATTATGTATGTCCAGTCAAAAACCTTTTTGCTTCTGGGAATAATAAAAATGGATACTTTCCATGTGGCAGATGTGTTGCTTGTGAAAACATAACTAAGGCTAAGAACTTTGCTATTGCTGATGGCTCTAGAACACATTTGACAAACTCAAGTTTCGTGGGCTGAATTCAGCTGGCAATGTCATTTCATTTGGCCCGTGAAGTCTGGATGCAGAAGAGCTTATTCTAGATTGGAAGGTCCTGAGCTTTGCCAGGAGGACCCTCTAGTTCACTGCGGACTTGTTTGTGGCCTGCCGCTGAATACCAGGATCATGATCGCCATCTTGGTCCTACACTGCGACATTGGGTGCATGTGGACTGAGCTCTGTGGCTGTTACTGCATCCCGTGAAGCCTTTGGTGTTCACTCTCCTGTTTGCTTCTCCTGCTGAGACCATCCTTAAGTACAGCACAGCTTGCTGGGGCTCAGACCATGAAGTGGCTTGTACATCCCAGCTGGTCCTAGCTACCATCCTGCAAAGGACAATCTATTTCAGCCTACCATTCCATATCCTGTGTGCCTGCTACATGAATCAGAGAGGACGTTGTGTTATACTGCTGCTTAACCCAAAGGGCTCTGCTCCAAGGAATTCTTTGAGAACCTTTCACGAGATTCTGCTAACTCCCATAATTTTTCCATTTGTCTGATTACCTGGCAGTTTAGAGTCAGGTGTCTGTGTTAGAGGACTTGTGCTCCATTTTTTCTGAACTGAAAACTTACTCTGTTCCGTCTGTTTTCTCCTGTTCCTTTTTTAATATATCCTTTAGGCCTCGTTTACACGGGCGAGAAAACCGCAGTGATATCGCATCGCTGGTCTGTGCGATATCCCTGCAATACCACAATTTTGTAGCGCTACAAAGTCACATGTGGTGCTACAAAGTTACAAGGATTTTTGGGGGTGGGGCTTGAAATATAAGCTCTACCACGAAAATCAGCCATAAGTGAAGAAAACTTTTTAAAAAAGTATACATCACCTCTCCCGCGCTGTCCGGGGTCCCGGCACTGATCTTCTTCTCTTCTGAATGGGGATTGAAAATTCTGCGCCTCCTGGAAGTGCTGACTGTGATTGGCTGATGCTTAGCCGATTACAGCCAACGCTCGATGAATGGCTGTGATTGGTTAATCGAGCGCTGCCTGTGATTTGGCTAAGGATCAGCCAATCACAGCCACAGCTTCCAGGAGGCAGGGACTTTTTAATCCTTGGCCAGAAGAGATGAAGAGAAACTGCAGCAGCGCCGGAAAGCGCCTCTAAAGTGATGTATGTGTTTTTTTTTTGTTTATTTTTCTCCCTTAGCTAGCGCTTAGTTTAGGCTTTGACATTGCATTTCCTATTGTCAAAGTTGCATCGCACCGCACAAAAATTGCGTTTTCATGCGATGCAACAGAGAGGAAGGCTCCATAGGGAAACATGGGCTACAAAACCACATAAGTCACGGGCATATCCCCGGACCCGTGAGATTTTTGTGTCGGGTTGTTACATGCTATAAAACATCGCATGTGTGATGTAACCCATAGGAAAGCATGGGCTTCACATTCATGCGATTTGTAGCATTGTAGCAACGGGACTTTGTCGCCTGTGTGAATGAGGCCTTGAAGGCAACCATAATGCTAACGTGGCCTTTGGTGTAAAATGAGTTTGACACCCCTGCTCTAATATGTGATAAGACAGTTTATTCCCTGTAGTTCAAGAATGGTTATATATTATATAGTCCGTTCTTGCAATAAGATCTATGTGGGATGAAGTACTAGGGAGCGCCGTATTAGAGTACCAAACAAGTAGAACGTATTGAGAACCTCAATCTTATCCCTAGACATGTTAAATGACTGTATATCATGATGGTGATCCAGGGGAATTTCGGGTCTGAGGTATTGATCGAATTAATTGTGGCATCAGAGGTGGGAATGTGAAGCAAATATTGTCCCCCATTGAATGTAAATGGCTAGTGACAGTAGATACCATGACCCCAATTAGTCTTAACGAGCGATTAAGCTTTGTTCCATTTCTCTAAGTACTCAGTCTCTAATTGGAATAATTAATTGATTTTAATCTAATCATTTTTTATCTTTTACTCTTTGTTTTAGTTGTTTTTCTGCTCATGATGGTGATTCCCCATTTTTATCCATGTGACATTGGATTGGTACTGAAGATTGGCTTTGTTGAGTTTTGTAGTAATCAATTCTACATCTTGAAAAATCACCTCCCAGTGTTGAAATAACATATTGCTGGTACTTTTACATTGATTGGTTTTCTTAGGAACTGAATACTTGCCAGCATTATTATGGAGGGATATCCAAGTGTAATTCATTGACTCTGTGGTTGGGGAACATCGATTTGAATGTTTTATTTAAAACTTTCATCATTTTGGAATGTTATCTCTGTTATTGTTGTACCAACTGTACCGACCTCCCTGTTGTCTCGGTGCGCATGTGCACTGTTAGGGTGCGGGGTCTCGGAAACTGACATCGGGTATTGGAAGTGCGCATGACACGGACCTTAATGATGCATTTGTCATTTAATGACTGTGACCGGATATTCGCTCCCCGCAGGCCCTTGGTGCATGTGCCAACTAGGACACAACAGGTATTTTCTGGTGTAGTAATGTATATAATGGGGGCATCTTTTGACACATCCCCCGAAGGAAGTGTATTGAAAGGTGCATCGGGGCTCAGCTGGTTCATTGCTGCCTCCACTATTGGTAAGCCGTAATGCTTGCATATTTCTCCATGGTACTTTTTTGGATGATACGGTGGTATATGTTATACTTAACACGGACCCAAGTTGCATTCAGACTAGTTCTAATTATATTTGCACTTGCACTTTATTCTTATATTATTTGGATACAGCTATCTCAGTATGGGGAAATGGCCGTGTTGGTACACATAGGAGTATTTCATGTAGGGCTGTTTACACTATGTTTATTGGCTTTATGTTTTATTTTATATATGAAATAATTAACCATAGTGGGATATTTAATGCTTCCAGTTATGGCGCTATGTTATTTTCAGGAGTTCTGTGTTTTTGATATTATTAATAAAGATATCTATTTTTTTGTTCCTATATGTGTGGTGAATAGAGATGAGCGAGCACCAAAATGCTCGGGTGCTCGTTACTCGGGACGAACTTTTCGCGATGCTCGAGGGTTCGTTTCGAGTAACGAACCCCATTGAAGTCAATGGGCGACCCGAGCATTTTTGTATATCGCCGATGCTCGCTAAGGTTTTCATTTGTGAAAATCGGGGCAATTCAAGAAAGTGATGGGAACGACACAGCAACGGATAGGGCAGGCGAGGGGCTACATGTTGGGCTGCATCTCAAGTTCACAGGTCCCACTATTAAGCCACAATAGCGGCAAGAGTGCCCCCCCCCCAACAATTTTTACTTCTGAAAAACCCTCATTAGCAAGGCATACCTTAGCTAAGCACCACACTACCTCCAACAAAGCACAATCACTGCCTGCATGACACTCCGCTGCCACTTCTCCTGGGTTACATGCTGCCCAACCCCCCCCCCCCCCACGACCCAGTGTCCACAGCGCACACCAAACTGTCCCTGCCCAGCCTTCAGCTGCCCTCATGCCACGCCACCCTCATGTCTATTTATAAGTGCGTCTGCCATGAGGAGGAACCGCAGGCACACACTGCAGAGGGTTGGCACGGCTAGGCAGCGACCCTCTTTAAAAGGGGCGGGGCAATAGCCCACAATGCTGTACAGAAGCAATGAGAAATCCAATCCTGTGCCACCTCCATCAGGAGCTGCACATGTGGGCATAGCAATGGGGAACCTATGTGCCACACACTATTCATTCTGTCAAGGTGTCTGACACCTGTCCACCGGCTGTACATTAATGTATCCCATTGCAGTGCCCATCACAGCTGAGGTAACGTCCGATTAAATGCAGGTGGGCTTCGGCCCACACTGCATGCCCCAACCTGACCGGGGTTTTTAATTCATAGACACAAGCAGGTACAACTCCCTATTGTGAAGTCCCTGTGGACCGACAGCATGGGTGGGTGCCAGGAAGCCACCGGCGGTACATAAATATATCCCATTGCATTGCCCATCACAGCTGAGGTAATGTCATGTTTAATGCAGGTGGGCTTCGGCCCACACTGCATGCCCCAGTCAGACCGGGGTTCTTTAGAAGTGGACACATGCAGTTACAACTCCCTGTGGACCGACAGCATGGGTGGGTGCCAGGAAACCACCGGCGGTACATAAATATATCCCATTGCATTGCCCATCACAGCTGAGGTAATGTCATGTTTAATGCAGGTGGGCTAAAAATTCATTTGATTACACTGTAGGCGAGGGCCCCAAAAAATTGGTGTACCAACAGTACTAATGTACCTGAGAAAAATTGCCCATGCCCAACCAAGAGGGCAGGTGAAATCCATTAATCGCTTTGGTTAATGTGGCTTAATTGGTAACTAGGCCTGGAGGCAGCCCAGTTAAAATAAAAATTGGTTGAGGTGAAAGTTTCAACGCTTTAATGAGCATTGAAACGTATAAAAATTGTTTAGAAAAATTATATGACTGAGCCTTGTGGGCCTAAGAAAAATTGCCCGTTCGGTGTGATTATGTGAGGTTTCAGGAGGAGGAGCAGGAGGAGGAGGAGGAATATTATACACAGATTGATGAAGCAAAAAGGTCCCCGTTTTTGATGGTGATAGAGAACGATGCTTTCATCCGCGGGTGCAGCCTACGTATTGCTTCGGTATCGCTGCTGTCCGCTGGTGGAGAAGAGAAGTCTGGGGAAATCCAGGCTTTGTTCATCTTGATGAGTGTAAGCCTGTCGGCACTGTCGGTTGACAGGTGGGTACGCTTATCCGTGATGATTCCCCCAGCCACACTAAACACACTCTCTGACAAGACGCTAGCCGCAGGACAAGCAAGCACCTCCAGGGCATACAGCGCAAGTTCAGGCCACGTGTCCAGCTTCGACACCCAGTAGTTGTAGGGGGCAGCGGCGTCACCGAGGACGGTCGTGCGATCGGCTACGTACTCCCTCACTCGGAAGATCACTTTCAGGATCCTCCTCCTTCTCCTCCTCCTCTGGCCATACACGCTGAAAGGATGACAGGCAAGCAGCATGTGTACCCTCAGCAGTGGGCCAAGCTGTCTCTTCCCCCTCCTCCTCATGCTCCTCCCCCTCCTCCTCCTCCTCAACGCGCTGAGATATAGACATGAGGGTGCTCTGACTATCCAGCGACATACTGTCTTCCCCCGCCTCCGTTCTGAGTGCAAAGCGTCTGCCTTTATGCTTTGCAGGGAACTTCTCAAGAGGCATAGCAGAGGAATGGTGACGCTAATGATTGCAGCATCCCCGCTCAGCATCTGGGTAGACTCCTCAAAGTTTCCAAGGACCTGGCAGATGGCTGCCAACCAGGCCCACTCTTCTGTAAAGAATTGAGGAGGCTGACTCCCACTGCGCCGCCCATGTTGGAGTTGGTATTCCGCAATAGCTCTACGCTGCTCATAGAGCCTGGCCAACATGTGGAGCATAGAGTTCCACTGTGTGGGCACGTCGCACAGCAATCGGTGCACTGCCAGATGAAACCGATGTTGCAGGGTCCGCAGGGTGGCAGCGTCCGTCTTGGAGTTGCGGAAATGTGCGCTGACCCGGCGCACCTTTCCGAGCAGGTATGACAAGTGTGGGTAGCTTTTCAGAAAGCGCTGAACCACCAAATTAAAGACATGGGCCAGGCATGGCACGTGCGTGAGGCTGCCGAGCTGCAGAGCCGCCACCAGGTTACGGCCGTTGTCACACACGACCATGCCCGGTTGGAGGCTCAGCGGCGCAAGCCAGCGGTCGTTCTGCTCTGTCAGACCCTGCAGCAGTTCGTGGGCCGTCTGACTCTTCTCTCCTAAGCTGAGTAGTTTCAGCACGGCCTGCTGACGCTTGCCCACCGCTGTGCTGCCATGCCGCGCGACACCGACTGCTGGCGACGTGCTGCTGCTGACACATCTTGATTGCGAGACAGAGGTTGCGTAGGAGGAGGAGGAGGGTGGTTTAGTGGAGGAAGCATACACCGCCGCAGATACCACCACCGAGCTGGGGCACGCAATTCGGGGGGTGGGTAGGACGTGAGCGGTCCCAGGCTCTGACTCTGTCCCAGCCTGCACTAAATTCACCCAATGTGCCGTCGGGGAGATATAGTGGCCCTGCCCGCCTGTGCTTGTCCACGTGTCTGTTGTTAAGTGGACCTTGGCAGTAACCGTGTTGGTGAGGGCGCGTACAATGTTGCGGGAGACGTGGTCGTGCAGGGCTGGGATGGCACATCGGGAAAAGTAGTGGCGACTAGGAACCGAGTAGCGCGGGGCCGCTGCCGCCATCATGCTTTTGAAAGCCTCCGTTTCCACAACCCTATACGGCAGCATCTCCAGGCTGATCAATTTGGCAATGTGCACGTTTAACGCTTGAGCGTGCGGGTGCGTGGCGGCGTACTTGCGCTTGCGCTCAAACAGTGGCACTAGCGACGTCTGGACGCTGCGCTGAGAGACATTGCTGGATGGGGCCGAGGACAGCGGAGGTGAGGGTGTGGGTGCAGGCCAGGAGACGGTAGTGCCTGTGTCCTCAGAGGGGGGTTGGATCTCAGTGGCAGGTTGGGGCACAGGGGGAGAGGCAGTGGTGCAAACCGGAGGCGGTGAACGGCCTTCGTCCCACCTTGTGGGGTGCTTGGCCATCATATGCCTGCGCATGCTGGTGGTGGTGCCTCCCCGGCTGATCTTGGCGCGACAAAGGTTGCACACCACTGTTCGTCGGTCGTCAGGCGTCTCTGTGAAAAGCTGCCACACCGTAGAGCACCTTGACCTCTGCAGGGTGGCATGGCGCGAGGGGGCGCTTTGGGAAACAGTTGGTGGATTATTCGGTCTGGCCCTGCCTCTACCCCGGGCCACCGCACTGGCTCGGCCTGTGCCCACACCCTGACTTGGGCCTCCGCGTCCTCGCCCACGTCCTCTAGGCCTACCCCTACCCCTCAGCATGCTGTATTACCAGTAGTGCAGAAACAGAACGCTGTAATTAAATGTGCCGCTTATTGGCCTGTGGTTGGAGGCTGACTTTGCTTACGGAATGCCAGGAAATAATTTTGCGCAAGCCTGCTGTAACACTTAGCTGGCTGCGTATGAATTTGGAGAACTACTACACCCAGCAGAGACCCAGAACACTGAGGACAGTCACAGGCAGCCCAAATAGATTTTTTTCCCCAAATGTTTTTGCAAAGGCCCACTGCCTATATTCAATCAATATGTCTTCTGTCCCTGCCTAAGCGCTTCTGGCCCTGGAGTATTACTGCAGGGCGCAATGCTCTGCACGGCTGATATACCAAAAAAAAAAAAAGTGCAACACTGCAAAAAGCAGCCTCCACAGTACTGCACACGGTTAGATGTGGCCCTAAGAAGGACCGTTGGGGTTCTTGAAGCCTAAAATACTCCCAACACTCTCCCTATAGCAGCTCCACCAAGACAGCACTTTCCCTCCCCTATGTCAGAACGCATCTGTGGCGAGCCGCGGGAGGGGCCGATTTTTATACTCGGGTGACACCTGATCTCGCCAGCCACTCACTGCAGGGGGGTGGTATAGGGCTTGAACGTCGCAGGGGGAAGTTGTAATGCCTTCCCTGTCTTTCTATTGGCCAGAAAAGCGCGCTAACGTCTCAGAGATGAAAGTGAAAGTAACCCGAACATCGCGTGGTGCTCGCCTCTAGTAACGAGCATCTCGAACACGCTAATACTCGAACGAGTATCAAGCTCGGACGAGTACGTTCGCTCATCTCTAGTGGTGAATGACTCCATTTTTTGGTGTTCCGACAATTTGACAGCTTCATCATTCAGCAAAGCTGCTATGATATATATGGTGCATTTTAAGACTGCCTAGTCTAAGGTTACATTGTCTGCCTTTTCGACTGTATTAGTAAATAATCCCCATTGTGTACCAGAGGTGATTATCAGGATTTATTGTTCAATTTGGGGCTGTAAACAACAAAGTATTATCTATCTGTATTATACAGTAGTTAACGGTATGCAATGGGTGTCCAGAGCTATTGGTGGTCCTAATGAAGAGGGGGTGAGCAATTAAGAAGTTAAAAAGCAAGATACATTAAGGCCCATTTACATGCAATGATTATCGTTCAAAATTAATTCAAACAAATGAATTTGAGCAATATAATCGTTCAGTGTGAAAGCAAAAAAAAAAGAAATGCTCACTTGTCATTCATGGTTGTTTAAGCTGACTTTTCAGTCACCTTAAAAACCTCATTGGCTCATTGGCTTCTTTGTGTAAATGCTCCCCACTCAGCGCTTTCCATAGGAAGAGAAGCGCTGAGCAAGAAGTAGACGAAAAGCCCGCGAGCTGGTGTACACTCATCACTTCCGGTGGCGTCAAGGTACACCAGTACCGTTGTGATCAATAAGTTATACAGCTGCAATCAAAATTATTCAACCCCCATTACAAATTAGGTTTGTTTGCAAAAACTTTCAGCTGTTTGCAAAAAATAAAAATAAAAGATAAATAATGTAAATATCTCAACACAACTAATATAACAAGCGGTTTCTCTAAATTCAACACAAAATCTCACTTTTAATGACTATTGCAGTCTCAGAGTTATTCAACCCTTTCATGACAAGTGTCTTTAGTAGAACACACTTTTGCTGTTATGACCTGCTGCAAACATGGTGCTTAGTGAGGCAACAGCGTCTGGTGGCCTTCGTGAGGGATCTTAGCCAGTTCTTCATGGAGAATGGTCCCAGGTTGCTAACATTCCTGACTTTGTGTGCTGCATTCACTTTTTTCAAATCCCACCAAAGATTTTTCTGTGGGGTTTAAGCCGGGTGACTTCATTGGCCACTCCAGGATTTTCCAGGACTTCTTCTGAAACCAAACCTTGGTGGACTTTGAGGTGTGATTGGCATAATTTTCCTATAGGAATGTTCAATGACACCCAAGTTTCAGCTTCCTGAGGGCTCAGTCAGCCGAGCGGTTTTTACATCCGTTTATTCGCACGTGAAAAAAATTGAACTTTGTGCATAAAAAATCGCATGACCACGTCCATTGCCACCCATATGTTCTATGTTTTGTAGGTGCGAATTTTATTCGCATGTAAAAATCGAACATGTGACCACTACTATTAAAAAACGTTGGTTCTATAGAGATGCAAATCGCAAACGCAAAAAACATGCGCAGCAAAAAAGGCCCATCTGACTGAGCCCACAGAAAGCATGATGTTTTCTCCTAGGATTACCTGATACTTGGTGGAATCCAGTTTGCAGAATTTCAGTGCCAGAGCATCGCCGAGCCACCACCATGCGTCACTGTAAACAGGTTTTTCTTTTTAGCATATGCTTTCAGTTTTATTTCATTGCTCCACAGAACAGAATCCAAAAACGTTATTGGTTTATTCATATGGTTTTGATCATATTAGAGCTGACATTGCTTTTGCATTAGTAAAGGCGTACACTTTGGAGTTCGGGCAGGAAGACCTTCAACATTTAGGCCTCAGTCAGATGAGCATTTTTTTGCATGCACCTGCGTGTGCAAACAAAAGTACGTCTATTAGAACCATTGGTTCCCTATGCCACTGGTCAGATGTCTGTCTTTTACTGGCGCAAAACATGCACACCTGCAAAAGATAGGACATCCGTGCCTCTCATGTGCAGCACAGACCTAGCCGGCGCGCATAAAGAATCCCCGTGGGGAGTCCCCTCATCACTGAACACTGTGACTGCACTGTCACAGTGTTCAGTGATGAGGGGACACCCTGAGGGGGTTAAAGAACCCCCTGCCACAGGTGTCACCAGCTGTGACAGAGGACCGCTAAGCTATCCCATTGAATTCAATGAAACCGGCGCTACTGCTGGCCCCTTGAAAGTAATGTGATGCTGGCAACCCCCGCAGCGATTTTTAGGGAAGCGCTTGAATTACACACCCTTCCCTGAAAATAAACCAAATTCTGCTGGAGGTCTTTTGTAGTCACTCAAGGGTTTTGGACCACCTGCTTCCATAGGAATGTGGTGGCAGCTGGTGACAGCTTCCTCTTTCTGTCATGTCCAGGTAGTGTAGCCAATGTTCTTTTAACTTTGAACTTGAGAACTATGGTTCCAAGTGTTATCTGTAGGAACATTCAGTGACTTTGCTATATTTTTGTATCTTTTTCCTTTTTCCACTGTTTTGACTTATCCATATTTCTAACATGCAATTGAATGCCACGGCCAATAAAGCCCCAGCTAATCCAGATATTTTGTATTTTATCTCAAGCACACCTGATGCAATTAAGGAAGCCGTTGATTAGTTGCATCAGGTGTGCTTGATACAACATCTGATTTGCAAATTGGTGCTCTTATTAGATATTCTATTCATGGGGCTGTACAATTCTGAGACTGCAGTGGTCATTAAAAGTGATCTTTTGCGTTCAATTTGCATAAATGACTTGTTACATTAGTTGTGTTGGGCTATTTAAATTGTTCTTTTTAAATTATTTTTTGCAAACAGCTGAAAGTGTATAAATCCAGCAGATAAACCTAATGTGCAATGGGTTGAATACTTTTGATTGCAACTGTATGTACCACAAAATACTGGCACTGATAAATACAACTTGTGGGACAAAAACAAACTCTTATACTGTTATGTCGACAGAAAAATATATACGTTTGGCTTCTGGAGTATGCTGATTAAAAACGAAGAAAATAGAAATATTTGGTCTTTAGGGCCCATATACCAGCCAACCGCTATCTTTAATGTATGGCCACCGTAAGAGGTTTCAAAATTGTTTCACAACCACTCTGTCTTTACTGGTTGCTGCTGCCCCCGACATGTGACTGCTGCAACCAATCACTGGCCATAGAAGCTCACTGCTGTGCGATTGTGAAGCAATTTTAAGTCATGGAAAAAACCCCTTTAAGGCCTCTTTCACACGATCGTATATCGGCCGTCGTTTTCACGGCCGGGTCGATTTATGCTACCATCTGAGGCATAAAAACTCATGAACAGGCGCACCAATCCAACGTTCGTGCGCCCGTACAGACGGCATAGGCTCCTGAGCATATGCGCCGTTGCCTCTTCCCTCCCCCTCACTGGCTCACCTCCGCTCTCCTCTCCGCTGGCTGTTTGCAGTGGGAAGGGGCGGGGGCAGAGCTAAGCTCCCGAAACCCTCCCTGCCCCTTGTCTGCAGCCAGCAATGGGAGGAGGTAGGACGGGGTGGCGCTTAGCTCCGCCCCACCCCCTCCCATTGCAATCAGCCGGAGGGGAGGAGAGAAGGAGTTTAGCTGTCACGCTGCTAAACTCCCTCCCACCTCTCTTCTCCGCCTGCTGTCATTGGCTCCCATAGGAGCCCATGCAGCAGCCGACGTATTCAGGCCCAAAAGTCAGTTCCAGGACTATCTTTTGGGCCCGACGTAAAAACGCCTGGCGCTATATTGGCCGGGTGGTTGCTTTTACGTCGCGGAAATACGACCATGTGATCTGATGCATTGGAATCCAATGCATCAGATTATAGCGTATATCGGCCGACTGTGTAGTTGCAGACTATCAGAGCAGAACTTTTCATGCTCGTTGGTGCATGCCATGGGTCATCCATATGCCATACCCAAAGGATAGATCATAAATGATAGATGCAGGAGGTCCCACAATTTCTGGGAATCTCCCCTCCAGAACAGGAGTCCCTGGCCCTCATCTTACCTGGTTAGGTGGGACCTGTATCTATTAGGCATATCATTTGCATAAATGTCATAATTGTGTAAGGTGGGAATAACCCCTTTAAGAGTTTTTCTAATAAGTATTTAAAATGATTACCTTAGCAGAATGTCCCCAATTCTAATATAAGCATCATCTCAAATTAAAATGATAGAAAATAATAAAAAAACAGAACTTCTGCTTGATTAACTTTCAAATTGGATTTTAGTTCACAGAATCTGTATAAATTCACCATGATCGTTATATGAATAGTTTATATGCAGAAAATATAACAAATGGAAAAAAACCCATATTGATATATCTGCACGAAAAGTTCAGGAGATGAAACATATTTGCCTAATTGTGCATATAACACTGTACATTGGTTCTGTCTATTTTCTGTCTCAACGTGGTGAACTCATTCTGGTACTTAGGGCACTCCGTCAGTTTCTATGGCAACTGAATAAAATGTCCACATACAATTAAATCATTATCTCTCAATTCATTAGATATGTTCTTCTGGCTGGCATAGTTAACTTACTTACTGTTTCTTATTTCTCAGTGTATCTTATTTTTCTTCCAGCTGAACTCGTCTATTTTTTGCAGCAATTGAGCCTTTAATATGTGACTCACAAAACAGGGAGGTCACCCAAAACTAGCTGGCAGGCGAGGGTCTAAGATCCTAACAGGCTCATTTTTTAACACGTTCATTGGATATAATGGGGAGCGACTCGCTTTGTTCTGGGTTACGTAATGAGCAAAATTATTATTTTTTTAAATACAAAACATTAATCATAATGCGGTCTTAGAAGCGATGAAAAAGAGGCAAACATTCCCATTTCTACTGAAAGTCACATCTTCTGTAACAACTTAGCTATTCTGACTTCTTAGTAAATATTTGTATTGCTCATGAAATAACAATGCAGAGTCATATATATATATTTTATAACTGCATGCATAAATTGCCAACTGGGTGTTACCATTCAACTTTTAACCCCTTAACACTAAGGAACATGCGTTTACGTACTGAGCTCATGTCATTTATCGCAACAGGATGTAAACTTGTGCATGGTGCGGGATCATAAGTGAGCCGTTCTCCCACTGCAACAGCGGGGATAAATGAGAACATTGATCCCCGCTGTTAAGCCCCTACCTGTCATGATTCATGTAGATTAGGACATGTAAAGGGTACACAGAGGGAGCGTGCTCCCTCTGTGATGTCATCAGCACTCCGCAATTACATCAAGGAGAGCTGATGGGTTGCTATTGCAACCAGACACCATACACTGGTGTCCTGGCCTGCCATGCTCTGTGATTGCTCTTGTAAGCGATTAGACATTGTAGAACAGATGTACTACAATGCATTATCATAGCGATCAGAGCTTTTATGGTCCAATCAAGACCCCTACAGGGACATAAAAAAATGCTTTAAAAAAAACCTAAAATAAACCCAAAAACCTCTTTTGCATACTTTCCCACTCGTATAAAAAAATGGACAGCATTTTAAGAAATCCCACATATTTGGTATCACCGTATCTGTAAGGGCCTGTGCCAAAAAATTGAACATACTATTTATCCTGTGCCGCAAAAACTATATTAAAAAAAAGCACCGAAAAAACAGGCAAAATGCTTATTGCATTTTTTGGGAGTCAAAGGTAACAAGGATGATCAAAAAAAGATGGACGTACGCCAAAATGGTAACAATAAAAAAAGGTTTTTGTTGTGCAAAAGTGGAAAAAGCTAAAAAATAAATACATTTAGTATCTTCAGAAGCCACGCACAGCTGTCATTCAATGGCTGAGCGCGGCCTCTTACTGGTCACAGTGCTCAGCCAATCAGAGGCAGTGCTTTCTGGAGGGAGGGATTTTTAAATCCTGGCCACGAGAATAAAGCAGAACTGCCGGGGAGCTGCAGAAAGAAGCCGCACCGGAGCGCTAGGTGATGTATTATTTATGTTTTAATATTTTCTGTCAGCTTGGGCTTATTTTCGGGGAAGGGCTTATATTTCAAGCCCTTCTCCGAAAATCACTGCGGGGGTTGCTTGCATCCCACTGCTTTCAAGGGGCCAGCTGTAGCGCTGGTCCCATTGAAAGGAGTGTGGTAGCATTGCGGTTCTCTGTTACAGCTGGTGACAGCTGTGGCAGGGAATTCTTTAACCCCCGTGGAGTGTCCCCTCATCACTGAACACTGTCACAGTGCTGTCAGTGTTCAGTGATGAGAGGACTCCCCACGAGGATTCTTTATGTGCGCCGGTTACGTCCGTGCTGCGCATGAGAGGCACAGATGTCCTATCTTTTGCAGGTGCGCATATTTTGCACCTGTAAAAGACAGACATCTGACCAGTGCCATGGGGAACCAATGGTTCTAATAGATGTGTGCTTTTTTGTGCACATATGTGCGTGCAAAAAATGCTTGTCTGACTGAGCCCTCACGCTGTAGAACAAAAAAAAAACCTGCCACAATTGATGTTTTCTCTTCCTTCCCTCCAAAAATGCATTACCTGCATCCAAAAATGATACCAAATTAAAAACTACAGTTTTCCATGCAAAAAAAAAGCCCTCCTACGGCCATGACAATGGAAAAACAAAAAAGTTATCGCTTTTGAACGTGGAGATCAAATATTTGTTGTCCTTTTGACTAAAATAGGCCGTCACTAAGGGGTTAAATGGGTTATGTCCATCACAATGACCAATCAGTACTGGCAGTATCCCTTTAAGGGCTCTTTCACACAAGCATAGGCATTTTAAAATGTCCTCGTCCACGCTGTTTATTGGCATGAATGGACGTTTTTCCATGGTCACAGCCAGCGTTTTCTTGCCCATTCACACAACCGCTGGCACCGGTTTTAGCGAAAAAATACGCCGCACCCCGGAAAAGCCTCGCTCTGCAAAAATCCTTGGGATGCCTTCCAATGCCTACATAGAGGCACCTGTAAGCTTTTTGCAGTGTTGGACGCTGCTAAAATGTCTCCCCCTCCCTTTCTTTGGAAGCTGCCGACATATATTGGGCAAAAGATAGTTCCTGAATCCTGAACTATCTTTTTGCCCACTGTATATGCATCGGCCTATTTTGGTCATGTATGTTCCAATTTTGACTGTTCAACGTTTTTACGCGCCATATATTTGCCAATGTGAAGGGATACATTGGAAACCAATGGCTCAGATGGTCACGTATATCGGTTGGGCATAAAAACGTCACCGTTTATTCGCTCGTGTGAATGAAGCCTAAAAATGTGGGAAATGTCTTATAAGCTACAAGGTTCTTTAAGCTGCTAGCAGCAATTGGCAAGAAAATATGTGCTTATTTTTGAATGAATATATATATATAATGTATGTGTGTGTATGTATATATATATATAATGTATGTATGTATATATATATAAATATGTGTGTTAGATACAGTTTGAAAGCCAGATACTGTGGTTAGATGCTGAAGTGTTTAATTCTATTATCTACTTCTTATAAACTCTTAGGACTATTATAGACCGTATTCTTAGATTAAAGCATAACATGTTATGATGGCTTTCGCTGTCACTGATTTGACAATTTTTGCTATTACACAGTTTGTGGTCTCTACTATAAGTCCAAAATCCTTTCCCATCCATCTCCATCATGGATTTACCCAACAAAATCCCATTTTGTATATACTTAACTTGAATATTCTTACCGACTTTCTATTTATGTTCGAGAAACCTGATTTGCCACTTGACAATCCGGGCTCAGACCTAAGAAAATCCTTTTTGAAGAAGAGATGCATTCTTGTCTAAGATGATTTCCTTGCATATTTTTAGTTGACGATGATTATCCTTCATTTATATAGTGCTTACTTATGTTGTAGTGCTGTTTCAATGACACTACTTTTAATTCCTACTTCAAAGTAATTAGTAAACTAATGAAAAAGAGCAGACTGGAAATACTCCAGACATTTTCCTTGCATTATAATCTCCATTAGCAACACACCAAGTGCTGAGTTAAGGCCTTGTTGACCTCCGAGGGTTTTCTAATAAGAAGGTAGTTGAGTAAGATGAAACTATAGAACAATGAAGTTATTAATAGAGTGATACATTTTTACTTCTGAGATGTGGATTCTGTGGGAAGCACGTTCCAGTATGCTTAAAGTGGAAGGCTTGACCATTTTAGGGCCGCCTTCATTCAGTTCAAATTAACACATTATAGTAAACCAGATGTACTTTTTATAGCAGATGACACCAAATTAAAATACAACTAACTGGTCTGTTGGCAGGACATTAGGTGGTCTCTTTAAAAGGCGGTGCTCCCCTGTAAGAATGATTGTAGAACATAACGGTTGAACAAATTACTTTATATCATTCACAAAGCTGTTACAAATGCTTGAAGAGGTTGTCCAGCATTAAAAAACACATGGCTGCTTTTTTCCAAACACAGCACCACCCTTGCTCTTGGATTGTGTCTGGTATTGCAGCTCAGTTCCCATTAACTTCCATGCTTTCTGTCAAACATAGTGCCACCCTTGTCCATAAGGGTGAGAGTGAGGAATTTAAAATATCATGCAAAGAGGAGAGACGGAAGAAGACCAGTTCAAGTGTATTCCTGTTTGGGTGTGTAGAAGAAGCTGCAAGTTGTGAAAGGCCTGAAGAAGAGGTTAATGATAGAAACTTAAGGCCCATTTACACGGAAAGATTAATTTTTAAAATGACTGAAAGATTAAAAGATTTTGCGACCTATTTGCATAAATTGTTAATGGCCATTAACAATTTATCATCTTCATCCGCATGTAAAAGGGCCTCCAGGAGCTGTTTGCAGAGCCCAGTATGTGAGTAATCCCACACCCCCCTGCTGTGCACATAGCTGCATTATTCTCTTCTTGGCTGCCAGCAGGTTATAATGTAACCTGCTGGCTCCCGCAGAAATAGCAGAGTGTGGCTTACTGGGAGATACTTTATCTCTCAGTAACTGAATCATGGATTTTAATTTAAATCTTAAAATCATCGTTCAAACGAAATGTTCCCGATGCCCACATTTACGTGCAATGATTATCGCTCATTTTTGGTTGTTTGAACGAATTTTAAGCGATAATCGTTACATGTAAATGGGCCTTTAGTGGCAGGCGAGGAGATTGGGTTGTCATTTGGGATGTTAAGGTCACCCAGAATAAGAGTTCGCATTTCAAAAGATATGAAATGGGGAAGCCAGAAGATAAAGTGATCCAGACACTGGTGGGGACTGCTCAAGGGGTGGTGGATAACCGACAATTGCAAGGGGAGTGGATGGAAAAGTCTAAGGGTGCGTTCACACGAACGTATATCGGCTCGGTTTTCACGCCGAGCCGATATACGTTGTCCTCGTAAGCAGGGGGGGGAGGATAGAAGAGCCAGGAGCAGGAACTGAGCTCCCGCCCCCCTCTCTGGCTCCTCTCCGCCCCTCTGCACTATTCGCAATGGGGAGAGGTGGGGTGGGGGCAGGGCTAAGAGATGCAAATTAGCCCCGCCCCTGACCCGCCTCTCCCCATTGCAAATAGTGCAGAGGGGCGGAGAGGAGGCAGAGAGGGGGCGGGAGCTCAGTTCCTGCTCTGAGGCTCTTCCATCCTCCTCCCCCTGCACACGAGGACAACGTATATCGGCTCGGCGTGAAAACCGAGCCGATATACGTTCGTGTGACTTCACCCTCAGGATGTGTACTGCAAAAAAAAGGAAAATGTGAGTGAGGGCCTTGACCTAGAAAGTGTATGGTGGAGGAAAGGATGCCTACTCCTCCATTACATCTGTGGTGTCAGACTGTTGAATCCATGTGTCTGTGAGAGCCAACAGGTTGAGAGATTTTGTTATGAAGTCGTCATGAATGATTTGGAGGTTATTGCGTACTTACTGACAGTTCCAGGGCGAACACTTAAAAGAGATAGGAGAAGTTATACAAATGTTAACCAGATTTGCAGAGCTTCTTTTTGGGGTGTGTAAGAAATTGAAGTAAGTAAAAATAAGAGGCGGTACAGGGATAGTAGAAATCCCCCCTACCCTAGTAGCTGGAGAATTAAGAGGTAGGAAAGATAGTCAAATAATTTTTGAGAGTAAAATTTGTGTTTTGCAGTGGAATAAGACGATTTCAGGTGGTTTAACCCCTTAGTGACCAGCCCCTTTTTTGCCTTAAGAACCAAGAGATTTTCATTGTTGCATTGTAAGAGCCATAACTCATTGACATAGCTGTATGAGGGCTTGTTTTTTTGGGACAAGTTGTATTTTTTTATGGCACCACTCTGGGGTACATATAATGTGGGGGAAGATGGAAAACCTCTCCCCAGAAATTCCACCATTGCTCTTGAGTTTTGTAATGACGGCGTTCACCATTCAGTAAAAATAACAAGATAACGTTCTTCTCTGATCAGCATGATTACTGCGACACCAAGTTTATATAGATTTTTCATGTTTTACTACTTTTGCACAATAAATAAAAGCAATTGAATCCACATCGACGCATTCTAAGATCAGTAGCATTGTTATTTTTCTGGCAAAGGAGCTCTGTGAGGACTTGTCTTTTGCAGGAAGAGTTGTAGTTTTTTTTCGGTACCAGTTTGAGGTACGTGTGACTTTTCGATTGCTTTTTATTGCATTTTGTGGGCGGCAAACCAAAAAAAAAGGAATTCTTGCGTTACTTTTTCAAATTATTTTTACAGCATTCACCATGTGTGATAAATGAAATGTTTTCATTGTCGGGGTCATTACAAATGCGGCAATACCTATTATGTGCTGCTTTTAAAAAAAATAAAACATTTTATCCATTAAAAATGTTTTTTGTGGGATAAAATGTATATTTTTTTTCGTAAACTGGATTTCTTTTCTTTTAATTAAACTTTCTTAAACTTTTTGTTACACTATTTTTTTATTCGCTCAACAGGACTTGAAGACGCAATTGCTCGATTGTTAGAATAGTAAACTGTAATACTTAAAGGAGATGTCCCGAGGCAGCAAGTGGGGTTATACACTTCTGTATGGCCATAATAATGCACTTTGTAATGTACATTGTGCATTAATTATGAGCCATACAGAAGTTATAAAAAGTTTTATACTTACCTGCTCCGTTGCTAGCGTCCTCGTCTCCATGGTGCCGACTAATTTTCGGCCTCCGATGGCCAAATTAGCCGCGCTTGCGCAGTCCGGGTCTTCTGTAGTCTTCTATGGAGCCGCTCGTGCCAGAGAGCGGCTCCGTGTAGCTCCGCCCCGTCACGTGCCGATTCCAGCCAATCAGGAGGCTGGAATCGGCAGTGGACCGCACAGAAGAGCTGCGGTCCACGAAGGCAGAGGATCCCGGCGGCCATCTTCAGCAGGTGAGTATGAAGACGCCGGACCGCCGGGATTCAGGTAAGCGCTGTGCGGGTGGGTTTTTTAACCCCTGCATCGGGGTTGTCTCGCGCCGAACGGGGGGGGGGGTTTAAAAAAAAAAAAAACCCGTTTCGGCGCGGGACATCTCCTTTAAGTTACTTGCACAAGGACCGTTTTTCCATCCGATTTTTGGAATGAAAAATTGGTCCAAAAATCAGACGGAAATAGGACCCATTTGTTTGAATGGGTGTGAGCATACAGGCTTTTTTTTACTCAGACTGATAGTATAAGTTAAAAAAATGCATGTCCTATTTTTGTCAGATTTTCAGACAAGAATGCTACATGTCATTGTGCCATGTTCAGCACATCAGATAGCAGACGGCTGGGATGTCCATGTGCTATCCAATGTAAGTTGCACCCAAGAATTTCAAGGGAAACTTTTAAAATGCCCATCCGCAAGTACCCTTATCTAGTGCATTATACTAAACTTGTGATAGCAGCCTATTAGGCTCTACAAAAGGCCGGACCTTATAAGCTGAGTTCCATGGCAGACATGGAGACCTTTGCGATCGCACTGTGGGGTGCCAATGGCTGATAGAGGTTTTGCCGCTACTGGTGGTTATAGCTCGCTGTTAGTACTCAGCCAAGTCACGACCTTAAAAAATATATGTATGTGTGTTGCGCTAGTTCTGGGATTGCTGCCCTGCTAATAGTCTGGTGCAGGTTTTGTAGGTGGTTCTCCATCTTCTGACTACGGTGGGTGTGGTATTAGGTGAGACGTGCTTAGCTGCACCTGTGGGTAATTATCAGAGCTATTTAGCTTGGCCTGATGCAGAGCAAAATTGCAGTTGAATCTTCAGTCTGGTTCCTACTGTGGTTTCAGACAGAGCTTGGTCTTGGATCCCTCATTTGCCTGCTGCATCTCAAAGCTAAGTATGTAATTGTTTTCATTTCTATATTGTTTCTTATGTTATTTCCCTGTCCCACGTAGGGTTAACTAAAGGTCGAGGTACGAGGTCAGGTACGTCTTTGTCAGGATGGGTTATCTGCTGGTTGGTGGGTCTTTTTCCTGGTTTAGTTTGTTTGGGAGAGTAAGGCCTCCTTCCCACGAGCGTGACGGGCTCCGCAGCGTAATATTACGTTGTGAAGCCCGTCACGGCGCCCCCCAGAGCCCCTATACTTACCTGCGGGAGATAGCGTGAAATCGCTTCCCCGCCCACCGCCGCCGCCGCGTCACCGGCCGTGTCACGTGACGCGGCCGGCCGTGTCACGTGACGCGGCCGGCCGTGTCATATGGCGTCATATGACGCGCGGCGGTGGGCGGGAAAGCGTTTTTTCACGCTATCTCCCGCTGGTGACAGCGGGAGATAGCGTGAATGGACGGCTTCCATTGACTGCAATGGAAGCCGTCAGTGCGTACAGCCCGTCCTCACCCGCAGAAAATAGAGCATGCTGCGGGTGAGGACGGGAGAAATCGCGGTGCGTAATTCCGCGGTGGAATTACGCATCGTGAGCATTGTGCTATTAGGTTCAATAGAACCTAATAGCTGCGGGCAACGCAGCGGATTTTCGCCGCGAATTACGCGGCGGAAATCCGTTCGTGGGAAGGAGGCCTTAGGCCTTAGGCAGCGGGAGATAGCGTGAAAAAACGCTTTCCCGCCCACCGCCGCGCGTCATCTGACGCCAAATGACGCGGCCGGCCGCGTCACGTGACACGCTCGGTGACGCGGCGGTGGTGGGCGGTGACGGGCGGTGACGCGGCGGTGGTGGGCGGGGAAGCGATTTCACGCTATCTCCCGCAGGTAAGTATAGGGGCTCTGGGGGGCGCCGTGACGGGCTTCACTGCGTAATATTACGCGGCGGACCCCGTCACGCTCGTGGGAAGGAGGCCTTGGGGATAGAGTTTCCATGTTTTGGTTTACTATTGTTTTGACACAGTTTGTGTGCATTTGTGCGAGATCTACGGGTTACGGATCCAGCACGTCCTGGGTGGACATCACAATGTGCTTTAGTTTCAATATATGAGTTCACTGCAAGGCAGCTGGCATAATTTTTAAGGGAAAATCAAAAATCTCATCCCCATATTTCTGTATTGCCCCCTCAATACTGCTGCCCTGGTATATACCCGACGTAGTTTGCTAATACTTTGTTTGCTTTGACAATAATAGACACACTTTACAAAGATAAAAGTACTATCTACTTCTTATCTTTGTTATGTTTCTTCTCTATTAATTACTTTTTCATTATGTTCCGTTATCAGCCAGGCAAACCCAGAAGCCCCATAGACAGAGTTCAAAGGCGCTTTCAGGTTAATGCCTGAGGAAAGGAAAATCTTACATCTGTTTTAGGTCATAGAAATTGTGATTGCTGGCATGTTTAGTTACTGTGAGAAATTGTTCGTACCTAATGTCCCTAATTCTTAGTTTCTAATGGTTCATGCCTGGAATTGATCATTTGTTTATAGCAAAGATAACAGATATTAATACCCGCTGGACGCAGAGGGGAAAGGTCAGGTAATTGATAACACCAGTCTCAAATGTTGAAATTCTCCGCCCACCAAAAACTTTTGGAAGATCTCTTTCACTGTTAAAACTTCATGTACATCGTTATACTAAATATATGGCATTGATAGTCTCCTATATGCCGATACTGTACCTATGTATGCCTCTGATTTTATATAGAGGTTGGATAGCCAATGAACAAGTGCGCCTATAGAATGGTGAACATTGGATGCACCAAATGTCATTTGCTTTAGACACTGCTTTTCAAAATTGTTGAAGGAAACATAAAGTCTAGAAAGGAGCTTGGCTAAGAGTAGTTGTAAATTGTGCCAGATTTATTAGGAAAATGTAAAGTATTGGTGTGAAGCATGGAAACATGTCTACCATGTGTATGTAGGTAGTCGTAATAAAGTTGGGGCATTTTCTGTCGGTCAGGTCCAGTTTTATCCTGTCTAACGTTAACTTAGCACAGTATCTATAAGTCTGCCCCGTTGGGGTTGTTTTTTATTGTATTGCGAAGGTATTGTTTCTGTGGCAGAAGAATTTAGTTTTTCATGAAGGAACTACATGATGACACATGGAGTGCCCACATGCTTGCGATATTGACACTGCTGGCCAATATACAGAGTTTTTGCACTTGGTATTGCCGTGATCTCGAGGCCTTACATTTTGAACAAAGCTCATCAGTCAAATCTTCACATTGGCCTTGAAAATTATTTCACAATCTTGTTAATGCTTTCACCTATGGCAAGGAAAATCTACCCATATAACTTAAAGGGATATTTCAGGACTTTTACTATTGATGACCTGTTCTCATGATTGGTGGGGGACCTCTGCTCGGGATTCCGGCTGTTTAGCTGATCATCCGCAGGCTGGACAGCATCATGGGTAGTCAGGGCTGGAATTATAATAACCGACTTAAGCCCCATTTAATATCAATGGCAGCAATGCCTCCTATTACACTTCTGTCTCCTCATTGCCCATTTAGACAACAATTTTGACTCAAAAAAGCCGACTTTTGAGCGATAATTGTTGCGTCTAAACACGTGACCATCGTGCACTGTTCGTTCATCGCTCATTTCTAGCCAGCTAGAAAAGAGCAATGAGCCTTATCAGCCTTATTAGCATTCTTTTAGCTTGTATCCCACTAGCAGTTCTCAGTGAGACACCAGCTGAAAGCGCCGAGAGCTATGCAGCTATTTGCATATACAAAACAGCTGCATTGTTATCGTGGCGGTATCCCACTCTGCTTGCATAACTCTTAAAGGGGTTGTCCCGCAAAACAAAGTGGGGGTAAGCACTTCTGTATGGCCATATTAATGCACTTTGTAATATACATCGTGCATTAATTATGAGCCATACAGAAGTTATTCACTTACCTGTTCCGTTGCTGGCGTCTCCGTCTCCATGGTGCCGTCTAATCTTCAGCGTCTAATCGCCCGATTAGACGCGCTTGCGCAGTCCGGTCTTCTCCTTTGCTGAATGGGGCCGCTCGTGCTGGAGAGCGGCTCCTCGTAGCTCCGCCCCGTCACGTGTGCCGATTCCAGCCAATCAGGAGGCTGGAATCGGCAATGGACCGCACAGAAGCCCTGCGGTCCACCGAGGGTGAAGATCCCGGTGGCCATCTTCACAAAGTAAGTATGAAGACGCCGGTCCGCGGGGATTCGGGTAAGTACTATCTGTTTTTTTTTTTTATCCCTGCATCGGGTTTGTCTCGCGCCGAACGGGAAGGCTATTGAAAAAAAAAATAACCCGTTTCGGCGCGGGACAACCCCTTTAAGTAGCTAATTAGCTACTTAGAGTTAGGCAAAGATGATCACTCAAAACTGTCACTTAAACTGTTGTTTGAGCGAAGTTTGAGCGATCACCGCTCCGTGTAAATGGGCCTTAATAGGAGGCATCGATCCCATTGATTTCCGTGGCAGTAAAGCGGCTACTACACTTCCGGTCCCAACTATCGATGATGACGTTCAGCCCACTGAGAGAATTCATAGAAATGCTCACTCATTGGCAGCATATCTCCCATGTGAATAGAGGGATATGCTGCCAATGAATGCAACCTGTATGGATATGAACGATTGTAGTAATGATTGCTTGCCCCCATACTAACGCATATGTACCTACCACTTAAACCAGCACCGATAGACATTGTTGGTGAGTGCTCGTTAATAGGCATAATATCACCCAGTGTAAAACTACCTAACATTGAGTTTGCCGCGATTCAGCCAGACATTATTTCCATCATTACTGCTTGGGTATGTACATAAATAATCTTTGCATCTAGGCATATACAGTAGCTTAATAATTAGCAAACATTTGCAATTTAAATTAATTATGCTTATCGGGAACTTAAAAAAGCAGTCACCATAGCTTCTCCCTTTGCTATCTAATGTTAGTAGCAGATTGGGAATTCCTCATGGGAGAATAATGTCTTGGCCTTATGGTAAACATTTGCTGAGGTAAGGCAAAGTGTTTGTGTCTTCTCTCCTTTCATCCCCTCCCTTCGCTATGTTCGCCCTCCTCCCTTCTAGCACATTGATTGTTGTTTATCTCCAGTCTCTCTTGTCACGATACAGTGTTTGCAAATCCCTGTATTGGAGGAGCACCAGAAAGCGATGGGGATGTAATTAATTTCAGAATAAGGGGAGATGTGGCCCCTATAGACATGGGGTACGATTAATGGGTGCTTTGCAATTCAGCCATTTTTAATGGACTCGGCTGTGAATAATAATTATTCAAAGTGGTAGAAAATGATTTGAAATTAACAGAAAGCACACAAAATTGAACTTTATTCAGAGAGCAGCTAATATCACTCTCAACAATCACCTAAGGTTTATGGAGAGAACTGAATAATTCAGTTAAAACAGTCATCATGGGGCAGACATATTTCTGGACTTCCTGTCAAAAATAGCTGTGAAAAATTCTCTTAATTACCAATTCCCAGGCTGAAATGGCAGATTCAAGGTGATAAAATTTTGCATTCAGCGCCATAATAAATGTTGCTAGGATACACAGTGTGATTTTGTGTCTTTAACTCATCCTCACAAATACGTAATAGTACATTTTTGGAAATGTGCAGGCACAGAAGCAATGCCCATACGATCACCATGGGAGATTATCTGTGAAACCTCTGTTTTACCATTGATGCCTCCACAAAGCGATCCTTGCTTGCCAATGCGTTATGATGGTATATGGGGACTAACAAAGACCAGAGGCATGGCCTAATAAATTGCCTGCAAGTATTACTGACTAGTAATAGCACTTTAAAACACTAAGTATTCAAAAGTGTTGTGCATGCAATCAAAGAATCTCAGACTCAACCAAGCAGAAGCCTTCCGCCATCTCCGATAGTCCCTGTTACATTCGTCCTGGACTGCTGACAAAACCATGTGGAGATTTGGCACTGGGGCAGTCAGGATGGATGTAATAGCTTGCTACACAGGTGGCTAGATGCAGGAGCAGACAGAAGTAAGAGTTAGCGATCAGAGCGGGGCACTCTAAGCCCCTCCGACAGGCCCACCTCACAGCAGAGCACCCGTCTCGAAAGGGACGACCCCACTACTTCCACAAGGACAGGTCCAAGATCTGAGGGGAACCAGAGTACAGAAAACCAGGGACAAACAGGAACTGACAATATATAAACATTGAGACTACAGAATGCAAGACGGATAGACAGGGACACAGGAGACAAATCAGAACACAGGAGCCAGACAGACAGGAGCACTGAACAAGCTTACTCGACCAGGGACACTAAAAAATAACCTGCAAATCCCAGCCATTAACAGCTGGATTAAATAGGGAAAAGGAAGAAGCTGATTACCTGACAGAATTGATTACCGGGCCACTATCTCAGCAACAATTGCTGCATTAATTAATCTGAACTAGTCAGAGCAGGAGATATTAACCTTAGCTAGTCAGGATAGAACCCACAGTAGCAAAGGTGAGCTGGCAGAGACTTGAGAGTGTGCTGGCTGTAACGTGAAAGTCCCATTGAAATGATATTGAAGGGATTTCCCAGGGAAATACTATTGATGACCTGTCCTCATTTCCTATCCTGAGATTCTCGGGCACAAGTTGCATTAGTCAGTTTCATATATTTTTTACAATTTTTTTTTACACTTTTTTTTACTTTTTATTTTTGTCCCATTAGGGGACTTCAATGTCACTACATTTAATCTTTTCTATAATACACTGCAATACTTCAGTGTTTCAGTGTGTTATATGGTCCTATCAGGCCAAGCCAAAGCCTGAGCCTCATAGGCCAGAATAAATGTCAGAACCGGAGGTAATCTTCAAGCCCTTGGGTGCGTTAGCAATCTATCGAGATACTAAGATTCCATTGGGAGGTTTAGATGGGTGACATCTCACTATCGCATGACTGCAGCATGTTAAAGGCTAAACAGCTGAGAGACAGTTTCTCCAGTCCGCGCTGCTATAGCTGGTGTCCGGCTGTCATCTAACAGTTGAGCCCCTGCTCCCCCTGCATGGGAGTTCTCTGCCAGGCTTCCAATACAGTACTGTATAAAGGTGCATGCATTGGACTAAAGCCTCTTAATGGCTGTTTCAAAGCATATGGGCAGTTATTATGAGGTTAAACACATGTAGCATTTTTAGAAATACCAGTTTTCTTGAAGATAAGGCCCCAGTTTTGTAGGTTCTATAAACCAATTAATCTCTATAGATTTTGACATACTGGGTTATAATTGTCTCAAACTTAGCCTATAAAACTGAATGTAAAAACATGACTCTCAGGCTGCTGACACACTAGTGTATTTGGGTCTGTGTGCTGTCCAGGTTAATCCACGGACAGCACACGGACCCATTATAGTCTATGGGACTATGCACCCATCTCATGTCCTATTCTTGTCTGTATCACGAACGAGAAATAGGGCATGCAAATACATGTCAATGTGCGGGCTCTCCATGTATCGGACAGCACATGGACAGGTGTCCGTATGGTGCCCGATGTGAGTTGTCCCTGAATTTCTTGGGAGCAACTTGCGCACATGGCCTTAGGCTAACTTCCCACAAGCGAGTGCGATATTAGGCTGTGAAAAATGGCCCAACATCACGCTCATCATCACGTAAATTCATTGTGGATGTATGGTGTTTTTATGTCAAAAACACCTCGCATTACTTAGTCGCAATCCTGCTCCGCACGCGTCAGCCGCAGCGGAGGATCACAGAGTTTCTCCCATTGTTTTCAGTAGGAGACCTCGCATCGCATGCCCCTACCTCATGGGGCGATGTGCCGCCGGCCCTATTGAAAACAATGGGAGATGAGAGGCAAGAGTGTGCACAAAGATAGAATATGCTGCAATTAGTTTCCGCGATGCAAGAAAACATCGCTCGTATTCGTACAAGATTTGTGCATCTCGCAACACACAAACAGCGCATGATTTTCTCGCCCATGTGATAGAGCTACATAAAAATAGCAGTGAGAGCCATTTTTTTGCAACTGTGAATAGAATATACCCCAAGTTACACATTTCTAATAGTCACCTATAGTCAAGGGGCACAACGTGAGATTAGTTGGGGGTAGAGCAGAAGCAATGTCAGAAAATAGGATTTCACTGAAAGAGTAGTAGATGCTTGGAACAAACTCCCAGCAGATGTGGTTGGAAAATTACAATAAACGAATCCAGGCTGCCGGGGATGAGCATAGATCTATCAGAAGAGAGAAATAAATAGGAAATAATATGAGGGCAGAAGAGATGGACCATGGGGTGTTTTCTGCCATCAATTTACTATGTTTCTACCTAGGATGATCTAGCTAATCTAATCGCATAAATCTAATTATCGGAGTCATATTTGATATGAAGATGTGGTTGCCATTCATGATGTTTGACTCGTAAACTATAAGGTTGAGGTTCCATATCTTCTATTTGACATAACACCATTGATACTTTCACCTAACATAATGCAAAGTCTATCATCAATTATTTAGTATTTACTGCTTTTATTGCTGCTGAATCAGGCAATTCAGGAAGGAGAAAGAACTGGAAACTGCTTCTTAACAGTTTTAGCTTTTTTTCGGATCCGATAACATTGGAGTTCTGAATTATTGAGAAGTCCATTACATAAACAATGGAGGTTTCTAACCTATAAGAAAAAAGCTTTCTGCTTGACAGTGTATTATAAAGTGAAAGCAATCGTGATCCACCCATGAACAAACCTTTCTGGACCTTCTCTTTGGGCTGTCAAAGACCGGGACTAAAACACAAATGCGTTTCCTGGCCATCCTGTGCAGCAGCACATACATGAGGGTATTTCTCCGTACAACATGCTTTGGAGAGGTGACATGGAGTGTTAAATCAAATTAAACAAACTCTATAAGAAGGGCCGTGGCTCCTTCCCCTTGTGTGTATTTTATTGTCCTACCTAATGTTCATGGACAGGCCTTCTCTCGAGGGATTATTTTAATTCTTTCTGGTATTAGATTTTGGTAAGCTTTTTCACTTGCCTTGTGATTTTGCTTTAAAGGGGATGTCTGCCCTTTTTTTAACTGATAACTAGAGATGAGCGAACGTAGTCGTCCGAGCTTGATACTCGTTCGAGTATTAGCGTGTTCGAGATGCTCGTTACTCGATACGAGTACCACGCGATGTTCGAGTTACTTTCACTTTCATCTCTGAGACGTTAGCGCGCTTTTCTGGCCAATAGAAAGACAGGGAAGGCATTACAACTTCCCCCTGCGACGTTCAAGCCCTATACCACCCCCCCCCCTGCAGTGAGTGGCTGGTGAGATCAGGTGTCACCCGAGTATATAAATCAGCCCCTCCCGCGGCTCACCACAGATGCGTTCTGACAGAGATCAGGGAAAGTGCTGTCCTGCTGGAGTTGCTATAGGGAGAGTGTTAGGAGTTATTTTAGGCTTCAAGAACCCCAACGGTCCTTCTTAGGGCCACATCTGACTGTGTGCAGTACTATTGAGGCTGCTTTTTGCAGTGTTGCACATTTTTTTTTTTGTATATCGGCCGTGCAGAGCATTGCATCCTCAGTCTGCAGTATTTTTACATAGTATAGGGCCAGTAGTGCTGAGGCAGGGACAGTGAAAAATGTGAAAGACATATACTGTCTATATAGGCAGTGGGCTTTTCCAAAAAAATTTGGGGAAAAAACATTCTATTTGGGCTGCCTGTGACCGTCCTGAGTGTATTGCGTGTCTGCTGGGGGTAGTAGTCCTAATAAATACGCAGCCAGCTAAGTGTTACAGCAGGCTTGCGCAAAATTCTTTCCTGGCTCTGCGTTGGCCGTTACATCACCGCTGTCATCCTGTCCAGAGGGAAACAGTCTGCAGTAATTTTACATAGTATAGGGCCAGTAGTGCTGAGGCAGGGACAGTGAAAAAGGTGAAAGACGTATACTGTCTATATAGGCAGTGGGCTTTTCCAAAAAAATTTGGGAAAAAACATTCTATTTGGGCTGTCTGTGACCGTCCTCAGTGTACTGCGTCTGTGCTGGGCGTAGTAGTCCTAAATAATACGCAGCCAGCTAAGTGTTACAGCAGGCTTGCGCAAAATTCTTTCCTGGCTCTGCTGTGCGTTCCGTAAGCGAAGTCAGCCTCCAACCACAGGCCAATAAGCGGCACATTTAATTACAGCGTTCTGTTTCTGCACTACTGGTAATACACCATGCTGAGGGGTAGGGGTAGGCCTGGAGGACGTGGACGTGGACGCGGGCGAGGACGCGGAGGCCCAAGTCAGGGTGTGGGCACAGGCCGAGCTCCTGATCCAGGTGTATCGCAGCCGACTGCTGCGGGATTAGGAGAGAGGCACGTTTCTGGCGTCCCCACATTCATCTCACAATTAATGGGTCCACGCGGTAGACCTTTATTAGAAAATGAGCAGTGTGAGCAGGTCCTGTCGTGGATGGCAGAAAGTGCATCCAGCAATCTATCAACCACCCAGAGTTCTGCGCCGTCCACTGCTGCAACTCTGAATCCTCTGGCTGCTGCTCCTCCTTCCTCCCAGCCTCCTCACTCCATTACAATGACACATTCTGAGGAGCAGGCAGACTCCCAGGAACTGTTCTCGGGCCCCTGCCCAGAATGGGCAGCAATGGTTCCGAATCCTCTCCCACTGGAGGAGTTTGTAGTGACCGATGCCCAACCTTTGGAAAGTTCCCGGGGTTCGGGGGATGAGGCTGGGGACTTCCGGCAACTGTCTCAAGAGCTTTCAGTGGGTGAGGAGGACGATGACGATGAGACACAGTTGTCTATCACTCAGGTAGTAGTAATTGGAGTAAGTCCGAGGGAGGAGCGCACAGAGGATTCGGAGGAAGAGCAGCAGGACGATGAGGTGACTGACCCCACCTGGTTTGCTACGCCTACTGAGGACAGGTCTTCAGAGGGGGAGGCAAGTGCAGCAACAGGGCATGTTGGAAGAGGCAGTGCGGTGGCCAGGGGTAGAGGCAGGGCCAGACCGAATAATCCACCAACTGTTTCCAAAAGCGCCCCCTCGCGCCATGCCACCCTGCAGAGGCCGAGGTGCTCAAAGGTCTGGCAGTTTTTCACTGAGAGTGCAGACGACAGACGAACAGTGGTGTGCAACCTTTGTCGCGCCAAGATCAGCCGGGGAGCCACCACCACCAGCCTCACCACCACCAGCATGCGCAGACATATGATGGCCAAGCACCCCACAAGGTGGGACGAAGGCCGTTCACCGCCTCCGGTTTGCACCGCTGCCTCTCCCCCTGTGCCCCAACCTGCCACTGAGATCCAACCCCCCTCTCAGGACACAGGCACTACCGTCTCCTGGCCTGCACCCACACCCTCACCTCCGCTGTCCTCGGCCCCATCCACCAATGTCCCTCAGCGCACCGTCCAGCCGTTGCTAGCGCAAGTGTTGGAGCGCAAGTATGCCGCCACGCACCCGCACACTCAAGCGTTAAACGTGCACATAGCCAAATTTATCAGCCTGGAGATGCTGCCTATAGGGTTGTGGAAACGGAGGCTTTCAAAGGTATGATGGCGGTGGCGGCTCCGCGCTACTCAGTTCCCAGTCGCCACTACTTTTTCCGATGTGCCGTCCCAGCCCTGCACGACCACGTCTCCCGCAACATTGTACGCGCCCTCACCAACGCGGTTACTGCCAAGGTCCACTTAACAACGGACACGTGGACAAGCACAGGCGGGCAGGGCCACTATATCTCCCTGACGGCACATTGGGTGAATTTAGTGGAGGCTGGGACCGAGTCAGAGCCTGGGACCGCTCACGTCCTACCCACCCCCAGAATTGCGGGCCCCAGCTCGGTGGTGGTATCTGCGGTGGTGTATGCTTCCTCCACTAAACCACCCTCCTCCTCCACCTCCTACACAACCTCTGTCTCGCAATCAAGATGTGTCAGCAGCAGCATGTCGCCAGCAGTCGGTGTTGCGCGGCATGGCAGCACAGCGGTGGGCAAGCGTCAGCAGGCCGTGCTGAAACTACTCAGCTTAGGAGATAAGAGGCACACGGCCCACGAACTGCTGCAGGGTCTGACAGAGCAGACCGACCACTGGCTTGCGCCGCTGAGCCTCCAACCGGGCATGGTCGTGTGTGACAACGGCCGTAACCTGGTGGCGGCTCTGCAGCTCGGCAGCCTCACGCACGTGCCATGCCTGGCCCACGTCTTTAATTTGGTGGTTCAGCGCTTTCTGAAAAGCTACCCACGCTTGTCAGACCTGCTAGGAAAGGTGCGCCGGCTCTGCGCACATTTCCGCAAGTCCCACACGCACGCTGCCACCCTGCGCACCCTGCAACATCGGTTTAATCTGCCAGTGCACTGACTGCTGTGCGACGTGCCCACACGGTGAAACTCTACGCTCCACATGTTGGCCAGGCTCTATGAGCAGCGTAGAACTATAGTGGAATACCAACTCCAACATGGGCGGCGCAGTGGGAGTCAGCCTCCTCAATTCTTTACAGAAGAGTGGGCCTGGTTGGCAGACATCTGCCAGGTCCTTGGAAACTTTGAGGAGTCTACCCAGGTGGTGAGCGGCGATGCTGCAATCATTAGCGTCACCATTCCTCTGCTATGCCTCTTGAGAAGTTCCCTGCAAAGCATAAAGGCAGATGCTTTGCGCTCGGAAACGGAGGCGGGGGAAGACAGTATGTCGCTGGATAGTCAGAGCACCCTCCTGTCTATATCTCAGCGCGTTGAGGAGGAGGAGCATGAGGAGGATGAGGAAGAGGGGGAAGAGACAGCTTGGCCCACTGCTGAGGGTACCCATGCTGCTTGCCTGTCATCCTTTCAGCGTGTATGGCCGGAGGAGGAGGAGGATCCTGAAAGTGATCTTCCTAGTGAGGACAGCCATGTGTTGGGTACAGGTACCCTGGCACACATGGCTGACTTCATGTTAGGATGCCTTTCTCGTGACCCTCGCGTTACTCGCATTCTGGCCACTACGGATTACTGGGTGTACACACTGCTCGACCCACGGTATAAGGAGAACCTTTCCACTCTCATACCCGAAGAGGAAAGGGGTTCGAGAGTGATGCTATACCACAGGACCCTGGCGGACAAACTGATGGTAAAATTCCCATCCGACAGCGCTAGTGGCCGAAGGCGCAGTTCTGAGGGCCAGGTAGCAGGGAAGGCGTGGAGATCAGGCAGCATGTACAGCACAGGTAGGGGAACACTCTCTAAGGCCTTTGACAGCTTTCTGGCTCCCCAGCAAGACTGTGTCACCGCTCCCCAGTCAAGGCTGAGTCGGCGGGAGCACTGTAAAAGGATGGTGAGGGAGTACGTAGCCGATCGCACGACCGTCCTCCGTGACGCCTCTGCCCCCTACAACTACTGAGTGTCGAAGCTGGACACGTGTCCTGAACTCGCGCTGTATGCCCTGGAGGTGCTTGCTTGTCCTGCGGCTAGCGTCTTGTCAGAGAAGGTGTTTAGTGCGGCTGGGGGGAATCATCACAGATAAGCGTACCCGCCTGTCAACCGACAGTGCCGACAGGCTTACACTCATCAAGATGAACAAAGCCTGGATTTCCCCAGACTTCTCTTCTCCACCAGCGGACAGCAGCGATACCTAAACAATACGTAGGCTGCACCCGCGGATGGAAGCATCGTTCTCTATCACCATCAAAAACGGGGACCTCTTAGCTTTATCAATCTGTGTATTCTATTCATCCTCCTCCTCCTGCTCCTCCTCCTGAAACCTCACGTAATTATGCCGAACGGGCAATTTCTCTTAGGCCCACAAGGCTCAGTCATATAATTTTTGTAAACAATTTTTATACGTTTCAATGGTCATTAAAGCGTTGAAACTTGCACCTGAACCAATTTTTATTTTAACTGGGCTGCCTCCAGGCCTAGTTACAAATTAAGCCACATTAACCAAAGCGATTAATGGGTTTCACCTGCCCTCTTGGTTGGGCATGGGCAATTTTTCTGAGGTACATTAGTACTGTTGGTACACCAATTTTTTCGGGCCCTCGCCTACAGAGTAATCCAATTAATTTTTTGCCCACCTGCATTAAAGCTGACGTTACATCAGCTGTGCTGGGCACTGCAATGGGATATATTTATGTACCGCCGGTGGCTTCCTGGGACCCACCCATGCTGTCGGTCCACATGGACTTCCCATTAGGGAGATGTACGTGCCTGTGTATACTTATAAAAAACTTGAGCCTGACTGGGGCATACAGTTTGGGCCGAAGCCCACCTGTATTTAATCAGACGTTAGCTCTGCTGTCCAGGGCACTGCAATGGGATATATTTTGTACCGCCGGTGGTTTCCAGGGAGCCACCCATGCTGTGTGTCCACAGGGACTTCACATTAGGGATTTGTACCTGCCAGTGTCTATGTATTAAAAACCCCGGTCAGACTGGGGCATGCAGTGTGGGCCGAAGACCACCTGCATTTAATCGGATGTTACCTCAGCTGTGATGGGCAATGCAATGGGATATATTTATGTACCGCCGGTGGGTTCCAGGGAGCCACCCATGCTGTGGGTCCACAGGGAGTTGTAACTGCATGTGTCTACTTCTAAAGAACCCCAGTCTGACTGGGGCATGCAGTGTGGGCCGAAGCCCACCTGCATTTAACATGACATTACCTCAGCTGTGATGGGCAATGCAATGGGATATATTTATGTACCGCCGGTGGGTTCCAGGGAGCCACCCATGCTGTGGGTCCACAGGGAGTTGTAACTGCATGTGTCTTCTTCTAAAGAACCCCAGTCTGACTGGGGCATGCAGTGTGGGCCGAAGCCCACCTGCATTTAACATGACATTACATCAGCTGTGCTGGGCACTGCAGTGGGATATATTTATGTACCGCCGGTGGGTTCCAGGGAGCCACCCATGCTGTGGGTCCACAGGGAGTTGTAACTGCATGTGTCCACTTCTAAAGAACCCCAGTCTGACTGGGGCATGCAGTGTGGGCCGAATCCCACCCACATTTAACATGATGTTACCTCAGCTGTGATGGGCACTGCAATGGGATACATTTATGTACCGCCGGTGGGTTCCAGGGAGCCACCCATGCTGTGGGTGCACACGGAATTCCCATTGCGGAGTTGTACCTGCCTGTGACTATTTATAAAAAACCGCGGTCTGACTGGGGCATGCAGACACCTTGACAGAATGAATAGTGTGTGGCACATAGGTTCTCCATTGCTATGCCCACGTGTGCAGCTCCTGATGGAGGTGGCACAGGATTGGATTTCTCATTGCTTCTGTACAGCATTGTGGGCTTTCGCCCCGCCCCTTTTAAAGAGGGTCGCTGCCTAGCCGTGCCAACCCTCTGCAGTGTGTGCCTGCGGTTCCTCCTCATGGCAGACGCACTTATAAATAGACTTGAGGGTGGTTTGGCATGAGGGCAGCTGAAGGCGTGTGCTGTGGACACTGGGTCGTGCGGGGGGGGGGGGGGGGGGTGTTGGGCAGCATGTAACCCAGGAGAAGTGGCAGCGGAGTGTCATGCAGGCAGTGATTGTGCTTTGTTGGAGGTAGTGTGGTGCTTAGCTAAGGTATGCATTGCTAATGAGGGCTTTTCAGAAGTAAAAGTTGTTGAGAGGGGGGGGGCACTCTTGCCGCTATTGTGGCTTAATAGTGGGACCTGGGAACTTGAGATGCAGCCCAACATGTAGCCCCTCGCCTGCCCTATCCGTTGCCGTGTCGTTTCCATCACTTTCTTGAATTTCCCAGATTTTCACAAATGAAAACCTTAGCGAGCATCGGCGATATACAAAAATGCTCGGGTCGCCCATTGACTTCAATGGGGTTCGTTATTCGAAATGAACCCTCGAGCATCGCGAAAATTTTCGTCCCGAGTAACGAGCACCCGAGCATTTTGGTGCTTGCTTATCTCTGATAACCTGTTCCCTGGATAGGTCATCAATAGTTGATGGACGGGGGTCCACAGCTTGCTGGTGCCATCTTCACTCCCATTACTACTACAGCATTTCCTGCTTCTCCGCTGGTCATGACGTCACATCTAGTCCAGCAGAGAAACAGGAAGTGACATCGAAGATTTCAATGGGAGTGAAGCAGTGATAGCGCTACGCTGCCAACGGGCCAGACGATCAATTGATGGATAGGGGTCATGAGTTGCGCACCCCCATCTATAAACTACTGATGACCTATCCAGAGGATAGGTAGTCAATTAAAAAAAGGGCAGACAACCCCTTTAAACCCTGTGCAACTCTTGTATAGACCGCACAGACAGAGCTTCTCAGTTGAGTGATCAGCTTTGATATAGAGCTGTTGCCTGGAAGTTCCTTGCCTTCTAGGCTGCAATGTTCTGTGGTCATGAACCGTATTATTGCTGGTTTGTACATATGCCGTCATTGGAGCAGCACCTGTACTTTGTAGAAACTGAGACGTACTACGAATTCAGTAGTTTGCACTCATTTATGTTCTAGGCCATTTATAGCCTATTGTTATATCTTTGTATTGTGGGTATATAATCCAGTTGATTACTTTGATTTTACTCTGAGGTATTAATTCCAATTTTGCTCCTTGGTGCATAATCCATACAAATCAAAAGCTTGTATTGACGTTGCCATCTTTCTACACTGCTCTTAGCTGTCTTGTATGTGCAGTGGACAGTGAATAAAACATGGCAGATATGAGGCAGACATCTAAAGTGAATGCATTTTGTCAGCTCCATGGCTTTTTAGCAAAATAAGTCAGCATTTAGCCTTTTTTCACATGGAGATAGATAGCCCTCGGAGATGTACCCTTAGGATTTGTGGCATCAAACATAGTGCTATATACTACGTGTTTAGTTCAGGACCTGACAATACTATGGTGGTGGACAACAGCCATTGTATTCTATACTGAATGTTCGTATGCTTATACAGGTGCCATTTTACTTTTTCTACTACCCTGCTCATGCTATATACACTTGGAAGGAGGTCTAGTGAGGAGTTGGGTTTTTGCTAGGAAAAGTTCCTAAGTGAGATCTTCTAAGCATCCCCATTTATTCTGGAGGAATGGGGATTGTTTCAATTCCTGATGGATGCAATAACCAGCCTGGTAGAGACAACTTTAGGTACCGTGTTTTCCTGAAAATAAGACCTTTATATTAATTTTTGCCCCAAAAGAGGCACTAGCTCTTATTTTTGGGGGAAGTCTTACAGTATTATACTTATCTAGCAGGCATGGTCTGAGTCCCTCTTGCTGATCTCAGGCGTTCTGTTTCCAGGAAGTGATCTTATGTTGACGGCTGAAGACTGCAAGCAAGCGTGCCTAACTTTTCTGAAGAAAAGAGAGGCTAAAACATTAAGTTATAAGCAATCTGAGAAGCAACATAATTTAACCAGCAGGTTATTTCATTCTTTCTTCTTGATGAGAAACAAAAGAAGTAGGGATTCCCCAAAAGACGCTGCAGTCGGACGCTGCCTCTCATGTGTTGCACACTGCACCTCTACTCTAGTTCATGTCCAGTCCTCTGCCTGTAGGGCTCACACATGCTCCTGGCCCCTCTCTTAAAGGGCCAGTGCGCGCTCCCTAATCCAGTCCCTCACCAATCGCTCATCATCCCATGCTATGTTAGGCATCCTCCCCTCATGGATATCATACTGCCAATTGTGACAAAGCACCTGCTAGTGTATATTCTGGTTCTGACTCTTGCCTGACTCTGACCATTCTGATTTCTGTGCCCCCTGACCTCAGCTCTGTACTTGCGGGCTGCCCTGAACTTCAGCCTGGACCTTGTTTATGTACCTATGCCACCAGCCATGACTACAGCCTGCTTCTCCTCTACGATCCAGGTCTTCAGAGTTCTCTCAGATTTTCATAATACCCTAATCAGATAGAAGGTTCAGAATCCTAATTGACCTGATAGGAGATAATTACATGAGACTCTTTGATTTCATAGACATAAACATAAAGACATAAAGTTAAAGTTTTGGAATGGCCAAGTCAAAGTACTGACCTTAATTCTACAGAAATGTTGTGGAAGGACCTGATGCAAGCAGTTCATGGGAGGAAACCCACCAACATAACAGAGTTGAAGGTGTTATTTTATGCCATTACTGCCCTACCATTAAAGTTTTTTTCCTCTTTATATTGGGGTATGGTCTTTAAAATTACACAAGGGAGGAGGATCCAAGGCCCTTCTAACAGTGGTAGTCTAATTTGAATTACCTCTTTGTGTCACCTGTCTAATGTATGTGCTGCTGTTTGGACAGGAAAGAGGAATTGCTTAAGTAAATTTTACATTTTTTGCCCCTGTTATGATAAAAACTTACTGTGTATAAAGCTTATAGAAGCTGTAGCCTCTTTCCCCTGTATCAACTTTGACGAGGTATGCTTACAACACTCTAGTGCTGTTACATATTACTAAACAGTTAGTAGCTGCACTACAAAAGTTGATCCATAAAGGTACATTTACACACTGCAGTTTTGGATTCATATAGATTTCTGCAAACCTCATTTAGTTGAGTATGACAGTTAAAGACATTTCTGCAACAAATGTCCCACATGTGAATATATCCTAAGGGTTCCATCACACACACACATGCATGCACACACAATCTGATTGTTCTCAGCAAGAGAAACCAAGTAATCTTGTAGATATGATACCTTCTAATGGCTAAAAAACTACATGATATAGCGAGCTTTCAAACCTACTTCGGGTTCTTCCTCAGGCTTATGGAATAGATCTGAAAAAATGTATTTATATATGCATACATATGAAAAGGCACAGACATGGTGTGAGGGTTCATGAGTGACTGGGAAGTATGAGAAATCTACAGCACTGATAACACACTGCCCTGGTGACCCCCTAACACTAATTCAGAGACCATAAAACTTTCATATCCTTATTAGTGGATTAATTAAGTATTTACTCCTCTACTCATCTGGTTCTGGTATTTTTAAGTGCAAATTAATCATACCATGTCTGTGCCCTTTCATATATATGTATATATAAATGCAGGTTTCTTCAGATCTATTGCATAAGCCTGCGGAAGAACCCGTAGTAGGTTCAAAACCTCACTATAACATCATGTATTTTTGTTAGTCATTAAAAGGTATCATATCTACAAGATTACTTGGTTTCTCTTGCTGAGAACAATCAGATTTTGCTCTACTGGCTAACACGGTACCAAACTTTTTTCATTTTACCTAATGGAGGATTCCAGAATGTACCATGTACAGATGGAACTGAAGCATCTTCTGAAGAAATTGGCACAACTGGACAGCGACATTTTTTCTTTTTAACCAGATGCAAAAGGAACATTTAATTTCCAAATGGACTTTGCCTGAAGAATCCCATTCTGTACACCTATAATACCCTTCATGCACAATGTCTAGGCCACAGGACTTCTGAGAGACTGCCAATTGCGGAACCACCGTATCCACATCTTCTACAGCACCAAGAAAAAGGCCCATGATGGAGATACAAACTTTAAGTAACACAGTTACAGAGGACTTGAAACTGGAAATGCAATGCTATTATACAACACTACGGTTGTGTCTAACAAAGAACAAGAGAAAGAAACTCTAAAGACTTTGATTCAAAGCAGGACCTTACCCAAACACCGATCAGGAAACACCCCGAGTCTGCCAGGATAGAACAGATCCCTCTACAGGACACTAACACAGGTAGAATCAGTTGTGTTATCAATCTGTCATCTCACAACCCCACGAATGTGGTGCTCAGTGTACTCTCAAGGGGACTTTCATTCTGCCGTACTAAAACGCTTGACGAAACAGAAGTTTGCAGTGACACGGAAGAATATTATAGGAGACTATGACTGAAAGACTTCTTGCATGACAAAGAGGACATAGGACTTTCAAGCACCCAAACACAGGAGAAACTAGGAGCCAAGAAGAAGCCTGATTGGATACCCCCTCTTGGCCGCAACCCCACTTTGGATAAATATATAGACTCCTTTTAGACATATGGTGCTATCTGCTATACTGGACAAACAGAAAAAGGAAGCTGTTAATATCAATGTGCAGGAAAGAAGGGTCATCTATGCACTCAGAAACAACAAGGAGATCACCATTAAGCCTACGGATAAAGATGGTGCTATTGTCTTCATGAACACATCAGATTACAAGAAAAAAGCAGACAAACAGCTGAAGGACACCAGATACTACGCCAAAATGGATCAACACCCGACTCAAAAATATGTGAGGGAATTGAGAAGGATCATCAGAAGCCTGACTGTGGGCTCCACAGGATTTGTGTATGAGAAATCTATAGCATAGATAACATGCTGGCCTGGTGACCCCCTAACACCAATTCAGAGACCATAAAAATTTCACATCCTTATCAATGAACTAATTACGTATTTACTCCTCTATTCATCCTGTTCTGGTATTTTTTTAAGTGCAAATTAATCACACCATGTCATATATATGTATATGTAAATGCAAGTTTCCTCAGATCTGTTCCATAAGCCTGAGGAAGAACCCTGATAGGTTCAAAAGCTCTTTATAACATCATGTATTTTTGTTAGTCATTAAAAGGTATCATATCTACAAGATTACTTGGTTTCTCTTGCTGAGAACAATCATAATTTGCTCCACTGGCTAACCAAACTTTTTTCTTTGCACACACACACTATTTCTAGTATTTTTTGTGTAATTTTTTAATAGTGCTTTTGGTGGCATTTTTATATTGAAGCATTTCAAATATGCAATATTTTATAACTTTCTAAAAGTCCTGTAAAGGTACTTATGGAGAAAAATACCCAAAAGGACCCCAGAGCATGGTGCATTTTGAAAAAAAGAAACTACCATTCATTCCGCAAAACTTCAAAAACACTACAAACCAAACTTTTATGCATGTAGATCTTTCACTAGAAACTGTAAACTAATATCCATTTGCAGCTGTGTCCTTTTGAATGTTATTTGATCAGACAGACTGTTTTTTTTTTTTTTAGCTTTTTCTTTCCCTCATTTTAATATTTTTTTGGAAACCTTTACACAGAATTATAAATAGTAGTGAAAAATGCCTATTAAAACCTCACGAAAGGCGAAAGAGGCCTGCGATAATGTGTCCGTCCCTTTCTTATTCACTTGATATGTGGGACAGATTGGCTAAAAGATATGAGCTACTGCTCGTTTTCAAGTAATAGCGGCTTGATAAAGAACTATGATGGTCGAAACGTCTGTATGTCTATCAATGGGACAATAAAGGCTCTCTTTTAACTGAAGCCATCTGCACCATTTATGCTGCCACAACATACATTATCTTGAATGACTATTTGGGTTGGTGGTCTACAACCTGGTGTTGGCTGTTCATTGACTTGTGTTTGAAACAATTCCCTCCCCTCCCTATTGTGTACATTGGGACAGAGTGAGTGCTGCTGAATCCACTATATTTCATGAACTAATAACTAAACATCTCCCAATGTCTAATTTATTCGGCAATACAGCGCTCCCTCCGGGCCTTGATATCAATAATTTTAAATGGTGGACTTCAAATGGTATTACGCAGATTGCGGATGTAGTGGACAGACTGGGATTCCGTCCGTTCACATTTTTCCAGGCGGTACAATCAATCCCAGACACGGAAATGTTCCAGCTACAGCAGATTAAATACTTTGTACTGTCTCTGACTGAGGATAGGTGCACACTAGCTAACAAGTCTATCTTTGAAAGCATTCGCAACTCAACCCCAGGAGGGGCAGGAGCTGTTTCCAATATGTATTCCCAATTCACTACACCAAGGAGTAAACTCGGTTATATGACTAAATGGGAGGAGGAATTGGAAGAGGAGCTTCCAGCATCTGAATGGCATAAGATGGCTAATGCAATGGCTAAGTTGTCTATGAATTAGAGATGAGTGAACGTACTCGTCCGAGCTTGATACTCGTTCGAGTATTAGCGTGTTCGAGATGCTCGTTACTCGTAACGAGTACCACGCGATGTTCGGGTTACTTTCACTTTCATCTCTGAGACGTTAACGCGCTTTTCTGGCCAATAGAAAGACAGGGAAGGCATTACAACTTCCCCCTGCGACGTTCAAGCCCTATACCAACCCCCTGCAGTGAGTGGCTGGCGAGATCAGGTGTCACCCGAGTATAAAAATCGGCCCCTCCCGCGGCTCGCCACAGATGCGTTCTGACATACTTTAGGGAAAGTGCTATCTTGGTGGAGCTGCTATAGGGAGAGTGTTAGGAGTATTTTAGGCTTCAAGAACCCCAACGGTCCTTCTTAGGGCCACATCTAACCGTGTGCAGTACTGTGGAGGCTGCTGTTAGCAGTGTTGCACATTTTTTTTTTTTTGGTATATCGTCCGTGCAGAGCATTGCGCCCTGCAGTAATACTCCAGGGCCAGAAGCGCTTAGGCAGGGACAGAAGACATATTGATTGAATATAGGCAGTGGGCCTTTGCAAAAACATTTGGGGAAAAAAATCTATTTGGGCTGCCTGTGAGTGTCCTCAGTGTTCTGGGTCTCTGCTGGGTGTAGTAGTTCTCCAAATTCATACGCAGCCAGCTAAGTGTTACAGCAGGCTTGCGCAAAATTATTTCCTGGCGTTCCGTAAGCGAAGTCAGCCTCCAACCACAGGCCAATAAGCGGCACATTTAATTACAGCGTTCTGTTTCTGCATTACTGGTTATACAGCATGCTGAGGGGTAGGGGTAGGCCTAGAGGACGTGGACGCGGCCGAGGACGCGGAGGCCCAAGTCAGGGTGTGGGCACAGGCCAAGCTCCTGATCCAGGTGTATCGCAGCCGACTGCTGCGGGATTAGGAGAGAGGCACGTTTCTGGCGTCCCCACATTCATCGCACAATTAATGGGTCCACGCAGTAGACCTTTATTAGAAAATGAGCAGTGTGAGCAGGTCCTGTCGTGGATGGCAGAAAGTGCATCCAGCAATCTATCGTCCACCCACAGTTCTGCGCCGTCCACTGCTGCAACTCAGAATCCTCTGGCTGCTGCTCCTCCTTACTCCCAGCCTCCTCACTCCATTACAATGACACATTCTGAGGAGCAGGCAGACTCCCAGGAACTGTTCTCGGGCCCCTGCTCAGATTGGGCAGCAGTGGTTCCTCTCCCACTGGAGGAGTTTATCGTGACTGATGCCCAACCATTGGAAAGTTCCCGGGGTCCGGGGGATGAGGCTGGGGACTTCCGGCAACTGTCTCAAGACCTTTCAGTGGGTGAGAAGGACGATGACGATGAGACACAGTTGTCTATCAGTGAGGTAGTAGTAAGGGCAGTAAGTCCGAGGGAGGAGCGCACAGAGGATTCGGAGGAAGAGCAGCAGGACATTGAGGTGACTGACCCCACCTGGTTTGCTGCGCCTACTGAGGACAGGTCTTCAGAGGGGGAGGCAAGGGCAGCAGCAGGACAGGTTGCAAGAGGCAGTGCGGTGTCCAGGGGTAGAGGCAGGGCCAGACCGAATAATCCACCAACTGTTTCCAAAAGCGCCCCCTCGCTCCATGCCACCCTGCAGAGGCCGAGGTGCTCAAAGGTCTGGCAGTTTTTCACAGAGTGCAGACGACCGACGAACAGTGGTGTGCAACCTTTGTCGCGCCAAGATCAGCCGGGAAGCCACCACCACCAGCCTCACCACCACCAGCATGCGCAGACATATGATGGCCAAGCACCCCACAAGGTGGGACGAAGGCCGTTCACCGCCTCCGGTTTGCACCACTGCCTCTCCCCCTGTGCCCCAACCTGCCACTGAGATCCAACCCCCCTCTGAGGACACAGGCACTACCGTCTCCTGGCCTGCACCCACACCCTCACCTCCGCTGTCCTCGGCCCCATCCACCAATGTCTGTCAGCGCACCGTCCAGCCGTCGCTAGCGCAAGTGTTTGAGCGCAAGCGCAAGTACGCCGCCACGCACCCGCACGCTCAAGCGTTAAACGTGCACATTGCCAAATTTATCAGCCTGGAGATGCTGCCGTATAGGGTTGTGGAAACGGAGTCTTTCAAAAATATGATGGCGGCGGCGGCCCCGCGCTACTCGGTTCCTAGTCGCCACTACTTTTCCCGATGTGCCGTCCCAGCCCTGCACGACCACGTCTCCCGCAACATTGTACGCGCCCTCACCAACGCGGTTACTGCCAAGGTCCACTTAACAACGGACACGTGGACAAGCACAGGCGGGCAGGGCCACTATATCTCCCTGACGGCACATTGGGTGAATTTAGTGGAGGCTGGGACCGAGTCAGAGCCTGGGACCGCTCACGTCCTACCCACCCCCAGAATTGCGGGCCCCAGCTCGGTGGTGGTATCTGTGGCGGTGTATGCTTCCTCCACTAAACCACCCTCCTCCTCCAACGCAACCTCTGTCTCGCAATCAAGATGTGTCAGCAGCAGCACGTTGCCAGCAGTCGGTGTCGCGCGGCGTGGCATCACAGCGGTGGGCAAGCGTCAGCAGGCCGTGCTGAAACTACTCAGCTTAGGAGATAAGAGGCACACGGCCCACGAACTACTGCAGGGTCTGACAGAGCAGACCGACCGCTGGCTTGCGCCGCTGAGCCTCCAACCGGGCATGGTCGTGTGTGACAACGGCCGTAACCTGGTGGCGGCTCTGCAGCTGGGCAGCCTCACGCACGTGCCATGCCTGGCCCACGTCTTTAATTTGGTGGTTCAGCGCTTTCTGAAAAGCTACCCACGCTTGACAGACCTGCTTGGAAAGGTGCGCCGGCTCTGCGCACATTTCCGCAAGTCCCACACGGACGCTGCCACCCTGCGCACCCTGCAACATCGGTTTAATCTGCCAGTGCACCGACTGCTGTGCGACGTGCCCACACGGTGGAACTCTACGCTCCACATGTTGGCCAGGCTCTATGAGCAGCGTAGAGCTATAGTGGAATACCAACTCCAACATGGGCGGCGCAGTGGGAGTCAGCCTCCTCAATTATTTTCAGAAGAGTGGGCCTGGTTGGCAGACATCTGCCAGGTCCTTGGAAAGTTTGAGGAGTCTACCCAGGTGGTGAGCGGCGATGCTGCAATCATTAGCGTCACCATTCCTCTGCTATGCCTCTTGAGAAGTTCCCTGCAAAGCATAAAGGCAGATGCTTTGCGCTCGGAAACAGAGCCGGGGGAAGACAGTATGTTGCTGGATAGTCAGAGCACCCTCCTGTCTATATCTCAGCGCGAGGAGGAGGAGGAGGAGGAGCATGAGGAGGAGGGGGAAGAGACAGCTTGGCCCACTGCTGAGGGTACACATGCTGCTTGCCTGTCATCCTTTCAGCGTGTATGGCCTGAGGAGGAGGAGGAGGATCCTGAAAGTGATCTTCCTAGTGAGGACAGCCATGTGTTGCGTACAGGTACCCTGGCACACATGGCTGACTTCATGTTAGGATGCCTTTCTCGTGACCCTCGCGTTACACGCATTCTGGCCACTACGGATTACTGGGTGTACACACTGCTTGACCCACGGTATAAGGAGAACCTTTCCACTCTCATACCCGAAGAGGAAAGGGGTTCGAGAGTGATGCTATACCACAGGACCCTGGCGGACAAACTGATGGTAAAATTCCCATCCGACAGCGCTAGTGGCCGAAGGCGCAGTTCCGAGGGCCAGGTAGCAGGGGAGGCGCGGAGATCAGGCAGCATGTACAGCACAGGTAGGGGAACACTCTCTAAGGCCCTGGACAGCTTTATGGCTCCCCAGCAAGACTGTGTCACCGCTCCCCAGTCAAGGCTGAGTCGGCGGGAGCACTGTAAAAGGATGGTGAGGGAGTACGTAGCCGATCGCACGACCGTCCTCCGTGACGCCTCTGCCCCCTACAACTACTGGGTGTCGAAGCTGGACACGTGGCCTGAACTGTATGCCCTGGAGGTGCTTGCTTGTCCTGCGGCTAGCGTCTTGTCAGAGAGTGTGTTTAGTGTGGCTGGGGGAATCATCACGGATAAGCGTACCCGCCTGTCAACCGACAGTGCCGACAGGCTTACACTCATCAAGATGAACAAAGCCTGGATTTCCCCAGACGTCTCTTCTCCACCAGCGGACAGCAGCGATACCTAAGCAATACGTAGGCTGCACCCGCGGATGGAAGCATCGTTCTCTATCCCCATCAAAAACGGGGACCTTTTTGCTTCATCAATCTGTGTATAATATTCCTCCTCCTCCTCCTGCTCCTCCTCCTGAAACCTCACATAATCACGCCGAATGGGCAATTTTTCTTAGGCCCACAAGGCTCACTCATATAATTTTTGTAAACAATTTTTATACGTTTCAATGCTCATTAAAGCGTTGAAACTTTCACCTCAACCAATTTTTATTTTAACTAGGCTGCCTCCAGGCCTAGTTACCAATTAAGCCACATTAACCAAAGCGATTAATGGATTTCACCTGCCCTCTTGGTTGGGCATGGGCAAATTTTCTCAGGTACATTAGTACTGTTGGTACACCAATTTTTGGGGGCCCTCGCCTACAGTGTAATCAAATGAATTTTTAGCCCACCTGCATTACAGCTGACGTTACATCAGCTGTGTTGGGCACTTCAATGGGATATATTTATGTACCGCCGGTGGCTTCCTGGCACCCACCCATGCTGTGGGTCAACTGGGAGTTGTAACTGCATGTGTCCTCTTCTAAAGAACCCCAGTCTGACTGGGGCATGCAGTGTGGGCCGAAGCCCACCTGCATTAAGCACGACATTACCTCAGCTGTGATGGGCAATGCAATGGGATATATTTATGTACCGCCGGTGGGTTCCAGGGAGCCACCCATGCCGTGGGTCCACAGGGAGTTGTAACTGCATGTGTCCACTTCTAAAGAACCCCAGTCTGACTGGGGCATGCAGTGTGGGCCGAAGCCCACCTGCATTTAATCGGACGTTACCTCAGCTGTGATGGGCACTGCAATGGGATACATTAATGTACCGCCGGTGGGTTCCAGGGAGCCACCCATGCTGTGGGTGCGCACGGAATTCCCATTGCGGAGTTGTACCTGCCTGTGACTATTTATAAAAAACCGCGGTCTGACTGGGGCATGCAGACACCTTGACAGAATGAATAGTGTGTGGCACATAGGTTCCCCATTGCTATGCCCACGTGTGCAGCTCCTGATGGAGGTGGCACAGGATTGGATTTCTCATTGCTTCTGTACAGCATTGTGGGCTATTGCCCTGCCCCTTTTAAAGAGGGTCGCTGCCTAGCCGTGCCAACCCTCTGCAGTGTGTGCCTGCGGTTCCTCCTCATGGCAGACGCACTTATAAATAGACATGAGGGTGGCGTGGCATGAGGGCAGCTGAAGGCTGGGCAGGGAAAGTTTGGTGTGCGCTGTGGACACTAGGTCGTGGGGGGGGGTTGGGCAGCATGTAACCCAGGAGAAGTGGCAGCGGAGTGTCATGCAGGCAGTGATTGTGCTTTGTTGGAGGTAGTGTGGTGCTTAGCTAAGGTATGCATTGCTAATGAGGGCTTTTCAGAAGTAAAAATTGTTGGGGGGGGGGGCACTCTTGCCGCTATTGTGGCTTAATAGTGGGACCTGGGAACTTGAGATGCAGCCCAACATGTAGCCCCTCGCCTGCCCTATCCGTTTCTGTGTCGTTCCCATCACTTTCTTGAATTGCCCAGATTTTCACAAATTAAAACCTTAGCGAGCATCGGCGATATACAAAAATGCTTGGGTCGCCCATTGACTTCAATGGGGTTCGTTACTCGAAACGAACCCTCGAGCATCGCGAAAAGTTGGTCCTGAGTAACGAGCACCCGAGCATTTTGGTGCTCGCTCATCTCTACTATGAATGTATCTATCTCCTTGCGCTTTTGTCTGCTCGCAGGGCTATTGCGCGCTCCTGGAGGAAGGCATCGGTCAGCATAGACCTTGATAAAGTTAAACTTTCTTGGATTATGACCAATGAGAATTTGGCTTCCCTGCTAACGACCAGCAAGAACTCTTCGATCACACCTGGTCAGCATGGTAACAATATTCTCTAACCATGCTTATCTGGAACCCTATGGCTCTAAATCAAACTCTCCCTGACAATCTTAGTCAGCCGAATAGCGCCTCCTCGACTCCCCCTATTTAAAGGGGAGCAGGCTGAGTGAACCTATGAGAGTGGAGGGAGTCAGTGGGACATAGGGAGATGAATATGCCCAACTTTAACCTAACCCCCATCCCTACTTTCCCTTTGAGTCTTAACCCCTGTTACTTCTTTATATATTGTTGCAGTCAAATTATTAGAACCGTATGTGTCTATGAGTAAAAGAGGAATTCTATTTCCTTTGTCATTATGTATGCAGGAGGTCTTGGACGGGCATAGTTTTTTTTATTGACATGCACCTAACCCACTGCTCATTTATTAATGACTGTGTTGTTTACTTATTTTTGTTTGTTTTATTTGAATGTATCATTACTCTTTTGAAAATTAATAGAATTCATGAGAAATAAAACATCACGAAAGAAGTGATTTCAGCCTTTTTCACACGAGCGTATATCGGCCGCCGTTTTCACGGCCGGCCGATACGCTACCATCTGATGCATTGGATTCCAGATCACATGGGCTTATTCCCGCAGCGTAAAAGCATTTGGCCGGCCAATATAGTACCGGGCACTTTTACGCCAGGCAGGAAAGATAGTCCTGGAACCATCTTTCCCAGCCGGAATACGTCCGCGACCATAGACCCCTATGGGAGCTAATGACAGCTGCTGGAGAGGGGAGGTGGGAAGGAGTTTAACAGCATGACTGCTCTACTCCTTCCTCTTTGTCTCCTCCTCTCTGCCCCTTGCCGGCTTTTTGCAATGGGAGGGGGCGGGATGGGTGCGGGGCTAGTTGGTAAGCTCCCGCCCCGTTCCCTCACATTGCTGGCTGCCATCAAGGGGTGGAGAGGGGATGGAAGCATAGCACACTAGCTCCCGCCCTATCCCACCTCCTCCCCTTGCTGAGAGACAGCAAGGGGGAGGGAAGGGGGAGATAGCTTAGCAGAGCTAAACTGTCTCCTCCCGCCCAACTTAATTGTGGGCTTGGCTTATATGCCAGGGCCATCTGAATGGACGCACAAACGTTAGATTTGTGCGCTCATACATATGCTTTTATGGCACCGGTAAAAATGCTGACGCCCATGTGAAAGAGCCCTTAGAACCTGGCTGCTACGGTAGCTATAACTCTCCAAGAAGAAGGCTGAGGTGATTTATAACCATTTATTTTATTAATAACAACAATACTACTAATAATAAACTTTTACTTATTTAACAGCATCATACTCATCGCAGCAAATAAACATAATGACAAATAATGAAAACGAGTCAGCATGAAGCCATGAGACAAAAGGAGGGTGCAGCCTGATCATTAGGTTTTATAATCTAACTGAAAAGTACTTCTATAATTAAAGGGAATTTGTCATCAGAAAATGATGTGTTTTATAAATCCCTAAATAAATAAAGTTTTTTAAAAATGTTAAACATATTTCTAAAGAATTTTTGGTGATCTTTTTTTTAACTTCCCATGTCACGATCTACATTTAAAAAAATATCATCTTGCAGTTTTCCCTCTGGCCAGTAAGCCTAATAATATGCTGGCACTTCCTGTTCAGTAGAGAAAACTTTTCAGTATTTATCTCATTATCATCATTAGTAGAATGACAATGGGAGATAACACCTATACAGAGAGAACCTATAATCCACCATATACAATAGGTTCACAGCTTCACTACTCCCCCTCCCTGCACAGTAACCTCTGCAGAGGTCACAGAACATGTCTAGGACACTCTCCCATAAAAGGCAGATGATTCCCAGCTGTCTATTGTGTCTATGGCCCGTGAAGCTGTTGTAAAACATATCTGTAAATGTTTAAAGGAGATGTCCCGAGGCAGCAAGTGGGGTTATACACTTCTGTATGGCCATAATAATGCACTTTGTAATATACATTGTGCATTAATTATGAGCCATACAGAAGTTATAAAAAGTTTTTTACTTACCTGCTCCGTTGCTAGCGTCCTGGTCTCCATGGTGCCGACTAATTTTTGGCCTCCGATGGCCAAATTAGCCGCGCTTGCGCAGTCCGGGTCTTCTGCTGTTCTCTATGGGGCTCCGTGTAGCTCCGTGTAGCTCCGCCCCGTCACGTGCCGATTCCAGCCAATCAGGAGGCTGGAATCGGCAGTGGACCGCACAGAAGAGCTGCGGTCCACGAAGATAGAGGATCCCGGCGGCCATCTTCAGCGGTAAGTATTGAAGTCACCGGACCGCCGGGATTCAGGTAAGCGCTGTGCGGGTGGTTTTTTTAACCCCTGCATCGGGGTTGTCTCGCGCCGAACGGGGGGGGGGTTTAAAAAAAAAAAAACCCGTTTCGGCGCGGGACATCTCCTTTAATTGCAACCCAAGCAAGATGGCCGCCCCACAGTCATGTACAGACAAGATCATACAAAATAAATGTAAAATATAGAGTAAATTGCACAGCTGAATAACTGTCATTTATTTTATTTAAAAATGTGCTATGCCAAAATCTTAGAGGCTGCTGTATTATGGGCAGTGAGGCTTGTTTGAAAGTATAGAAGACGAAACACGTAAAGCAGGATGGTCCCCAAGAACGGGGCACAGTCATTTAGCATTAAAGGAAATGTATCATCTGAAACTTCCATTACCTTAATCATGCTTTTATTATAAACATATATGTTTTCTTTTAGTTTTTGTGACAGTTTTTTTAATGTGACTGTCCATTTAAAAGAATATGAAATATTGTTTCCAACAGAGGTGAGTAGAGCAGACAGGTAAGCTGGAGCAGGATGAATGGAAGATGAGTTGTATGGCTGGAGGCCTAGACGATGTACTATAGCTACACCTTACTACACACACTTACCCCTTAATGTATCTCTTCTACAACTCCCTGGTCTATGGGGGAATGTACACTAGCCTGTAGTGTTGAGGACCTTTTTGTCTGAATAGAAGGCATATTTCTGGTTTTATGTAATCGGGTATGCTGATTTCAAAAATCAAGATGAAAAAATTCTCTGAAAACCGGAACACTTCCCTAAATGACCGGAAAAACCGGAAAAATTCACTGCCATGTTTCGATACAAAAAAGGACTTTAACTCTCCTTCTCCTAAATCGTATATGAGCACATTGAGTCGGCTAATGAGTCTATGACTGCTGTTAAGATTGTAATGGGTTTTTGTACTGTAATACAGAAATATAAATAACAAATATGGTTTTGCTGTTTCATGTATTTTGGCTTTAATTAATAATAAATAACAAATATATAAAATATGAAAATAATTGATAAAAATATGATTTTTCGTTTTTTCAAATGTAAATACGGAGGGGTTTCGGTTTTCAGAGACTTTTTTTCGTCCTGATTTTTTTAAATCCGCATACCCGATTTACATAAAACCTGAAATGTGCCTTCCATGTAGACAAAAAAGGTCTCCGATAGAGATGAGCGAGCGTACTCGGCCACGCCCCTTTTTCACCCGAGCACCGCGATTTTCGAGTACTTCCGTACTCGGGCGAAAAGATTCGGGGGGCGCCATGGGGGAGTGGGGGGGAGAGAGAGAGGGCTCCCCCCTGTTCCCCGCTGCTACCCCCCCGCTCTGCCACGCCTCCCCCTGGCCCCCGACACTCCCTGAATCTTTTCACCCAAGTACGGAAGTACTCAAAAATCGCGGTGCTTGATCGAGTAATTACTCGAAACGAGTAGGTTCGCTCATCTCTAGTCTCTGACACTACAGGCTGATGTAGAGCACACCATCACTGGTCTTGTCCGTAGCAACCAGGACTTAGCTTTTGTTTCAATTGCAGTGGGAAAATAAAAGTTGATTAAGCCCAATGTTCTTTAGTTTCTGTTCAATGTGTGCATTTTTTAGTAGATCCATAAACAGAAGAGATGTATATGTTTCTTCATTTTCAGCTCAAATCCTAATTTTGTTGAAAATTGTATAGAAAAGGTGTTAAAAGACTCTAAAGCAAATCTGTCAGTTACTATGAGCCCCATAAACTAAATTTAAGAGCTCACAAGAGCTGATACACTAAATCCACGGATGTGAGTATTATACTTACCCTCCTCAAAGCTGTGAATGCATGGATCTAGTTGGCTACATAGGTGCGCATATAGAATGACAGGACTATGAGCGAGGACTCGTATGCACATGCCAATGAAGCCTATTGGATGCATGCAGCTGCAGCTTGACAGTGGACAGCGGGAGAATACCAATGAGGGTAAGTATAATACTTACATTCCTAAGCCAATAAGTTTATGGTACTGCTAGTAACATAGTATGTTAGCAAAAAGAGAGATATGTCCATCCAGTTCAGCCTATTACCTCCCCTCCAATGTTGAACCAGAGGAAAACAAGAAAACCCAATCAGGTAGGAGCTAATTTTCCTCATCTTTTAAGGAAAAAAAATTCCTTCCCGACTCCAAGTCTGGCAATCACAATAAATCCCTGGATCACTGACCCTTCTGAAGTAATTAATAATATAACATGTAATATTGTAACTCACAAGAAAAACACCCAGGCCCATCTAAAAATCTTTTATTGAATTTGCCATCACCTTGTCCTCAGACAGAGTTCAATAGTCTCACTGCTCTAACAGTAAAGAACCCCTTTCTATATCAGTGTACAAACCTACTTTCCTCTGGACATGGAGGATGCCCCCTTGTCACAGTCACAGTCCTGGGAGAGAACTCTGTATTGGCCCCTGACATATCTATATATATAAAGACGAAAGCCCTCACTGACTGACTGACTGACTCGCCACTAATTCTCCAACTTCCCGATGTCGTAGAAACATGAAATTTGGCACAAGCATAGATTATGTCCAAAATAGGAAAAGTAATTGGGTCCCAACTCAATTATTCAATTCTAGCACAAAAGAATTAGCGTCCAAATTTTACGTACGGAATCTAATTCTCTCACTTCCTGATGTCATTTTATATAAAGAAAACATCGCATGGTTACCTCCACGTGGTGTTTCCTGGGTAATGCAGAAAACTATGCAAAATGGTGAACATATGTTTTTCCTCGGTATCTCTAAAGTAACTACGACTTCATAAGATTTTTCGTGTGAACACCAGATAAACACCAGTACCAAATTAACTCGGGCGAAGCCGGGTATATCAGCTAGTTAATACATAATTATCAGGTTGCCTTTCAGTTCTATTTTTTCTAAAGTAAATAACCACAATTTTGATAACCTCTCTGGGTATTGTAGTCCACTCTTTCCATTTATTTTAGTTGCTTACCTTTGAACCCATTCAAGCTTAGATACGTCCTTCTTGAGTACCGGTGCCCACAACTGCTTGCAATATTCTATGTGTGCTCTGACCAGTAACCTATACCTCTTTTGATGCACCCCATGATCCTATTTGCCTTCGCAACTGCTGCCTGACACTGGTTGCTCCAGTTAAGCTTATAGTTTTTCCATGTCAGTTTTGCTCAGTGGTATCCCATTTAGTGTGTAAGGGCTTGTACCCACTGGCATTTTTTTAACACTGCGATATCGCTGTGTTTTTTTCAATGGGACTTTCTAATATTAAAATTGCATCGCACAAAAATTGCAAGTTTGTGCTTTTGCGATTTTTGTGCAATGCAATTTTAACATTAGAAAGTCCCATTGAAAAAGCACAGTGATATTGCAACCTTAAAAAAAAAAAAAAGCTAGTCGGTAGAAGCCCAAATGGTGTCGTGTAGTTCGTCTGCTCATGTGCATAACTTATGCACATATATATATCAGTATTAAACCTCATTAGCCACTTTTCTGCAAGACTACTCGATAATGACTTCTGGCTTCCATTTAATTACGCATTTCGCCTCACCCATTTGTACTGCAAAACGTGACTACGTGATATTGACTCTTGGCTTCCATCTGACGATGCTTTCTGCCTCATCCATTGTATTGCAATTGTGACTACCCAATAGCAACTCCTGGCTTCTATCTGACGATGCTTTCGCCCTCATCCATTGTATTGCAATTGTGACTACCCGATAACAACTCCTGGCTTCTATCTGACGATGCTTTCCGCCTCATCCATTGTACTGCAACGGTGACTACCTGCTTCATCCTGACTACTCTCCAGTCCTGCACGGCTACTACACCTGTGGCTCCTATCCAGCATCGATAAGATGTTCCAACTGCAGATAAATCTGTTCAATAGATTTGCTTTCGCCTCATCACCCTCTACAATTTTTCCAACTTTACTTATTAAAGGGCCAACACTTTCAGTATTAATATTTTTACTATTTATATAATTGAAGAACAGTTTAAGGTCAGTTTTACTCTCCTGGTAATAAGTCTCTCTGTCTCCACCCTTGTTGCTTTTATCTGCTTTTTACATAATTTATTTTTTTCCTTATATGACCCTAGGGCTTCTTCGCTGCCTTCTTGTTTTAGTAGTTTAAACACTTTCTTTTTGTTGTTTATTGCCACCTTTACATCTTTATTGAGGCACATTGGTTTTCTCCTATCCTTCTATTCCTAGCCCTTTTATTTCTGTAAGGTATGAACTTCTCACAGTAAGTATTTAAGATATTTTTAAACATTTTCCATTTATTGTCTGTACTCTTATTTCTGAGGACATTATCCCAGTCAATAAGGTTATAGAAGCTGACAGATTCCCTTTAATGGAATCACAGGCTATCAGGTTTAGCCAAGGAAATGTTCTTCTATACATACCATAAACTCATTCAAAAAACTTCCTATGTCTTGTTATTTTTCTTCAAACAGCTCAATTGCGACTGGTAGGATAGTTTAATGGAAACCCAATTTTGTACCATGTAGTACCATTTGTCCCATTCTCTTACTCAAGATAGTCTGGGAATTATTTTCGACTATTTCCTTTTTAAATTCAAATTAGCGTTTTTCATTGCTATATACCAGAAGTTTATAATTCTTTATTTCAGTTTTACCATAATCACTGAAAAGCTTCCTGATTTTTTTTTTTTTTTTTTTTATGAAATCTCGTGTTCCAATTAGTAATTTTACTTACATTTTCATAAAGTTTGATATAAAATTGGATTTACCTAAAGCTTCACATATTTACTAATTTTAATAATTTCTACGCATGTATAGTGAATAGAGATGAGCGAACGTACTCGTTTCGAGTAATTACTCGATCGAGCATCGCTATTTTCGAGTACCTGGCTACTCGGGTGCAAAGATTCGGGGGGCGCTGGGGAGCGGGGGGAGGCGTGGTCGAGCGGGGAGTAGCAGTGGGGAACAGGGGGGAGCTCTCGCTCTCTAACTCTCCCCCCCACTCCCCTCTGCAACCCCCCCGCTCACCCACGGCGCCCCCCGAATCTTTTCACCCGAGTAGAGAAGTACTCAAAAATCGCGGCGCTCGAGTGAAAAAGGGGCGTGGCCGAGTAGGTTCGCTCATCTCTAATAGTGAACGGTCTAAAACTAAATACAAATTTCAAACCTAGTTTATCCATAGTTTTCACTTTATACCTATTTCATTCTTTCAATTTTCTTATTTAGGTACGTAATCAATGTTTTCTTCATATGTATTAATTTCATCCTAATGTTTTACTTTTTCTACTTTTGTCAGAGCAGACATCTTTTTTCTTGTGGCACACAAAGACCTTCCTGCTTGGTTTACTAGATTTGCGCATACATTTTCGCCTCACCCTTTTCTATGCCAGGAAGATAATTGCTTTTTTCTTGGAAGGCTTGTAACAAACCAATTAAATCCCCGTGGTTCAACATAATTAACTATATTATTAAACACTATAAAATAACTTATGCTGGGAGATATTGTCCACAGTAAGTTTATGAAGCCTGGAGTAGACCTGTAGAATGTATACACACCAATAACCCATTTATGTTTAGTGTAGACACTCTCATAATATGCAGAAATTACATAATAAAATCATTCATATTGGAGCTATACATTTTTTTTGAGTATTTTACCTCCTTTTAAGTTAAAAATGATAAATCTTAATTATAAACTGCATTGTAAATTTGTTGCCACTACTGAATTAGCTCTCCGCATCTCTACTTAAGAGTCAAGAGACCTACAAAAAACAGATGAGGTCTGGTGAGTGATACAGCTTTACATCTTCTATATGATTCTTCGTGGCATATGGTAACTGACCTTGGCTATGTATACATTATTAAACAACCAATTCACACAGTGGGTTTCCGCACAATACGTTTTATACTTTAACTTTCATCTTGTGTTCAGTCCTTCAGAGAAATATCTCCTAATTCCAATGACCTTCATAGCGAATCATGAACACTTCAGGTTAAAGGCGCTGTTCCACCAAAAGAAGGTACACCCTATCCACAGGTTAGGGGACAACTAGCTGCTCAGTGGGGGTCTAACCACTAGGACCCCCACTGATCACTGGAGTGTTCTGGCATGAATGGACCAGAGGTCAAGCATATGCACTGCTGCACATAGCCAAGATCAAGTATTTGTGTCTTTCTGGCAATCCCATTGAAATGAACGGAGCAGCAATGTGCATGCTCAACTACCATTACATTCATGTGTGGACCTTTGGAACTCCATTTTCGTAATTGGTGGAGCTGAGTCCCACTGATCAGCCAGTTAACCCGTATCCTGTGGCTATGGAATAATTTCCTTTAGTTGAACAATTCCTTTAAAGCACAGGTCATAGAGCATAGTAGGTTAATAATAGGGTAGTCATACACATTAGTTAGTTGGTTAAGCAGATATTCAACTAATGTGTATGGTCACCCTAGGTCCACTTGGTTACTGTAAAGCATATCGCTGTTAACAGAGTAGCAGCTCAAGCAAAATGGCTGCCAGCATAGGCATGTATAAAAATAAAATAAAAACATCTACAGTCTACAAATAGTGTTTCAGTATCTGGTTTAAATTAGTAAAAAAAAATAGGTAACACATACCTTTTAGGTCTGCTACCCATGTCCGCCACCCTCTTGCTGTTCTGGGCAGACACGGGCATTACTCTGCTCCTTCTGTATGAATGTACTCTTTTCTTCCACTCTTTGTCAGCACTGCACTAGTTCACCCTGCTCAGTGCTCACAGCCCAGCTGCAGCTTAATTGGTAATTACCTCCCTATTTAGCTGAGCTGGGAATCCTCCATCTTTGCCTCAGTATTGTTGTGTGTTTGTCTCAGATACCCAGCACATCTAGATTGCCTGTTTCAGGACTGTTTAGTCTATTTGATCCTGTATCTGTATCTCTTTATTCTGTATGTTCTTTTTCTTATGCTTTAGCCTGTGTGTGTTTGTCCATTTCCTTCCGGTTTGTGCATCATTCCCATCTCTGAGGTAAGTCAGTGCAGTTCTGAGTTTTGTGTGCCCTGTGTTCAGTACATCATCCCTGTGTCCTGTCAGGGATAGTTATCCCCAAGGTGAAGACAGTGGGGCCGTTCTTATCAGGACGCCTACGCTGCTTTTAGGCAGGGGTCTTTCCATCTTCCTGATTAGCTAAGGGCAAGATTCCCTATCTGAGATTGCCTTGCGGCGCTGCATCTGACCACTGGGGTCAGCTGCCTGCCACACATGTCTGGTCTAAAAGCCAGGCTCGTTGGTTAGCACAGTGGGTTCACTTTCGCTATCCATAACAATTCCCTTGTTCTTCTTTACCCTTTAAGCTCAAACATGTCTGAAGTTGCCTTGCTAATGGTTTCAGCTATATGACTGTAATGCTCTACTGAGAGCTATTTGCTTTATTTTAAATAGATTGTCTGGGATTAATATTTTTGTGTTGGCCATAAATGATCATGTTCAATCGAGTAAATGAATATTCTGATCTATATACATTATATTAAAACTTCTGCTGCCCCTGCTCAGTTTTCTAAAATATCTGTAGCACAGCTATAAACAACAGCCATGTGATCTTGTCATTGATTTGTAATACTATTACCAATAGTAAAAAAAAATCCATGACAATCTCTTAAACTTGGGGCTCTAGTATCTCCAAGTTATGATAATAGCAGTCCTATTGAAATCAATTAGACTGCAATGATTTCCCATTTCCCAAGAGGTTTAATTTATTGATAAATTAGTGTTCTATATCTCCAAGTGGATGGTCAGGATTATGGCTCTTGGGGCTCAGTTCATGTTCAGTCAACCCTTGGAATACACTGTGTCCATTGTCTGACTGCTTAGAGTCCAGGTGATCATGGCGGTAACAGTCCTTGAGATCCTAGAAGAACCAAATTGTAATGCATAAATTTACAATGTAAAGTTTCAGGAAAGTTAGTACTCCATCAACCGAACACAACTTCCTAAAATGGAAAATCTCCTTTAACCCCTTGAGTGGCATGCCCAGACATTTTCCGTGACGAGCTCCACTGCCCATAACGATATAGCCCGGAAGATTTCCGGGCTATGTTTCACTATGGGACCTGCAGAGCACAATGCCATAAGCACAGTCCCTCATAGAACAGTTCAGGGGCCCCTCACTCTTTAGCCAGAAAGAGATCCACCTTGTTGCTTTTTCTCTAGGGGACTTGGTACTGCCAGGTTATCCATTCTCGCCAATTGACTTTAGTAGATGCCATTTAAAAAGGGTTGTCCTGGGTGGAGAAGAACTACTTGTTCTGCATGGTTGTTAATGTGGTAGTAGCACTTTAAACAGGACTTTCAAAATTCATTGTTTTATGAATAATTCAGAACTTCAAAGAGATACTTTCAAGGGAGTAAATCTGGATCAAAAACATGATAACATCCCATCCAAAGCTGTGGAAATTATCCAGAACTTACCTGGCATGGCTTTTAGTCTTCGTTTCTTTATTTGTTTTCCAGAACAGAAATTCTTGTATAAAACCACATGCTTGCTAGGCGTCTGGGAGTATAAATCCTGCTATTTTAATTTCTATTAAAATGTTTTCATTCTTGCCGATCGCGCTCCTCCTGGATCTCTTCAGATATTTTTTTTCATAAAAACACATTTTCTAGAATCAGTTTAAGGACAAAATATTGCATTTTGCCAGATTAACTATGTTGTGCCATCAGTTTTAGTGGCATTAAAGCTACTGAACTGTGACAGTATGAGCAAAGCTGCCTTGCAAGTGTTGACAGGAGACCCTGAAGATCTAAGTTAAACTGGAAGTCTGCCACTAGAACTGCAATGTCCTCCTGCAAAATACTATGAAACCTCATCTTAGTGAATTTTCCTTCCTTTCATCTGACCATATATTATCAGACAAATATCACATTGTAGAACAGCCCTTGTAATTTAAACTGTAACTTGTGATTTATTATATGAAAACGCATTAAAAATAGAATGAAAAATAAAGCCGAGACCTATCTGAATACCGCGGTATGAATGCCATTACCTAGAGATACAAATACAGGGTTTTAGCCATAAGGACTCCAATTTATTAAAAAAATATTTATTTGGAAGCCTGTTTTTTCTGATCACATTTAAAGTGTTTAAAGCCAAAGGCACACAAGTGGGTGCCATAGGTTGTGTCAGCAAAAAAACCAAACCTTTTTTCATCTGTATGCAGCCAATATGCCTGTTTTTTTACTTCCATATGCCATCCATTTCTTGCGTCCGTAAAAAAATGGAAACAGATCCACTTTAGTTCCAACCTACTTAAAGAACCCATATCAATATGACCACACAGGCACCATTTCTGTTGCTGTATTACATAGAGATAATTGTGTTTTCTGTGCGTGAAAAATTGTTTGGCTGTTAACCATGAATACGCTGTCCTGGACACCAAGATACAATAGACACAATATCCTATTGGCCTGACTGCTCTCTAGGGTATTTAGGGAATGCTGTGAAATGCTGGAAAATTGGACAGGAAGAAGAGATTTAAGGCTCATCCAATTGTTTCCCAATGGGTCAAGTAAGACCACTTCCACACCTTGTATGTATCTGTTTGCAGCACCCCCATAAATGCCATACCTTCTGTCACATATCTCTTGAGACTTTTGATTGCCTGCTGTAGGAGTTGGGCCCTGGAATTGTGTTCCAGAACATCCATATACGATGCTGCATATCAGCAGAGAAATGTCATGGTCACCCTCAGGTAAGAAGTCCTACTGCAGCCTTTACCCAATGCCCAGCTTTTTGTACCAGTAGTGGCTATGCACAAAACACCATGCATAAGAATAGTAATTGCAATGGCTTCCTGAAATCTAATGTAGTTATATGTTAAGGCCCATTTAGACGCAACGATTATTGCTCAAATATCTCTCAAAGCCAACTTTTGAGCGATAACCGTTGCATCTAAATGCACAGACGACGTGCAGTTTTCCTGCACAATTCATTCCTCGTTCAATTCTAGTTTTCTAGAATTGAGCAATGAACCCATCAGCGGTGCAGGCTGTTATCACAGACGGTAGTGCTGATAAGATTATTTCAGCTTGTGTCCCGCTGGTAGTTCACAGAGGGACGCGAGCTGTAAGCACGGAGAACAATGCAGCTGTTTGCTTATGCAAAACAGCTGCATTGTTCGCTGAGCAATAGCGACAGTGTCCCACTCCGCCTGCATAGCTCTTTAGTAGCTAATTAGCTACTATAGACTATACAAAGATGATTACTCAAAAGTGTCACTCAAACTGTTGTTTGAGCGATTTTTGAGCGATCATCTATCAGTGTAAATGGGGTCTTACATTGGAGATGATTAGTGTAAACAGAACAGGAATGTGGATCTAATAAATATTTAATTGTATATTTAGTTTTTTTTAGATTCCTTACAATTGGGAATACATTTGCCTCACTGCATTTTAAGTTTCTGCTGGGGAGGGCAACAATTGGTAAGATTGTTTGGGTAACATATGATGCCATTTGGGACCAACTGAAGCAGTGGGTGATGCCTGAGCCAACAGAACAACAATGGCTGGACATTGCTGGCAGCTTTCATTCAAGTGTGCAGTTTCTAAACTGCATTGGTGCATTGAATGGGAAGTCCATCCATGTCATGAACCCACCATGCTCAGGATTTCGATTCTACTATTACAAACTATACTTTAGTGCTGTTGACCTTAACTGATAGTAATTTCAAGTTTGTAATTGTAGACATCAAGTCCTACGGAAGCCCTGCAGATGCCAACATGTGCAGGGCTTTCGGAATCAATGAGCAGCTTCTTAATCACTAACTTTGACTCCCTAAACCTTAGATACTGCCTAAATTTTTTTAGACCATTTGCCCCATTTGTCATTGTTGATGAGGGCTTTGATGACAGGAGGCATATTTCCAGACCAGTATCCAGATGGATGCCTCTACTGGTAATGTCAAATAGCAGAATTCTGAATAATGGAGTTGCACAGTATAAGGCCCAGTAGTGAGAGGGCAGAAGTATGTTTGCAGGATCTAGCTACATTAGGAGCCTCTGTAATTTGGCATATCCTAGGAAAAAAACAGATAGTATTGTTGATAGGGCAAATGCTCAGGCCAGATTAAGGCTGCCTACAAAATAGAACAGTTCAGTAATGATAGCCCCCCCAGCCCAAGATTATCCCCACATGCCCACTGCTGCTATGTCGTTTTGCCTAAACTGTTTGTAAAACTAAAAGAGGAAGAGACCTTGTGGCTCGCCTAGCATGCAATGGCAAATTTTTAGGTCATGCCTCTTTTAAACTAAGCCACTGCCCTTTGCATCTTTTCACAGTAATAGTGCCCATTAGTGACACTCCCACAGCAATAGTGCCCCTCAGTGATCCCTTCACAATACTAGTACTGTATATTTCCAAATAATAGATAATCGCTTTACATAGTAACAATAATTACACTGCAGTTACTTTCACTGATCACAGGTACATCATATCTGATTGGTGTCGCTCTCTTTCTCTTTTCTTCTCTATCCGGGCCCAGACTATCATGATGACTCTTTCCAACCACAGCTTGTCTCCACACATTAATTGCTGCTTTCAGTTTATAATAAAAATGCTCCCTTTTCTGCCCCCACAAGTAATAATGCTGCCTTTTTTGACTTCTATGACCAATAATGCCCCCTTTCTGCCCCCATAGGTAATAATATCACCTATTCAGCCATCATAATTAATAATGCCTTTTCTTCCCCCCATAGTTAATAATGCCACCTTTTCCCCCCTTTCTGCCCTCATAATTAATAATGCCATCTTCTCAGTTCCCCAAATTAATGCCTTTTTTCTGCCCCACGGGTAATAATGCCCACTTATTGCCCTCAAAAATAATTTTGTTACTTTCTGCCACCATACAATCATGTCCCTTAGCCGCCCAACTAAGTAATAATTATGCCCCTTTCTGTACTGGCACACATATCCATAAACCATGAGGCAGAAAGCAAAACACCCATACATACTACAAATACAAAGTTACAAAGTTAAACTTCCTACAAAAAGTATATGTCACACCATATATATATATATATATATATATATATATATATATATATATATAATTTTTTTTTGAAAGTGTAAACTAAAAAAAAGGCTAAACACACAAAAAACAGTGTGTTGTATAGAAGTAGAATTGGTACACAATCCCATACTGTGTTTAGCTGTATTTAACTATTGTTCTAGTCCAACTTATGGCAAAAACCAATCTACTTAAAGGGGTTGTCCCGCGCCGAAACCTAAAATTTTTTTTTACACAGACCCCACCTTAGTAAACATTAAAACCGCATCCATTTGTTATTTAAAAAAAAAAAAGATTCGCTTACCTGGATCCCCTTTCTGCAGCTTTGAAGATTCTTCTTTCAAAGATGGCGCCGCTGGTCTTCTCCCACCGTGCACCGCGGGTCTTCTCCTATGGTGCACCGTGGATTTTCTTCTCCAGTCTGCGCTCCACTGCCGATTACAGCCACCTCATTGGCTGATTGGCACCATGTGATGGGGCGGAGCTACGCGATGATGCAGAGAAGAGGGAGGAGCCAGGACGCAGCTCGTGAGCCCGGACCATCCAGAAGAGGATTCCTCTCTGCGCAAGCCCGACTGTTCGTGCGACCAGAGAAGAAGTTTGATCGTCGCCATGGAGATGGGGATGCCAGCACCGGAGGGGGTAAGTGTATAACTTCTGTATGGCCAATATTTAATGCATGATGTATATTACAAAGTGCATTAATATGGCCATACAGAAGTGCTTAACCCCACTTGCTTTTGTGGGACAACCCCTTTAATAAAGAGAAACAACAGTCTATCATTACTTTAAGACATAAAGGTCTGTCAATCCAGAAAATGTAAAAAACTTTGAAAGTATCCTCAAGTGTAGTCATGAAAACTATCAAACACTATGATAAAACTATCGCCCTGGGAAAGGAAGACCTAGAGTTACTTCTGCTGCAGAGAAGAAGCTCATTAGAGTTACCAGCCCCATGAACCACAAATTAATAGCACTTCAGATTAGAGTCCACATAAATGCTTCACAGAGATCAAGTACCAGACACATCTCCTGTTCATAGGAGACTGAGAGACTCAGACCCTTATGGTCAAATTGTTGCAAGGAAGCTACTATTGAGGAACATCAACATAAGACTTGCTTGGATCAAAAAGCACAAGAAATGGACATTAGATCAGTGAAACTCTGTACTTTGGTCTAAAGATTTTTGGTTCCAACTGCCATTTCTTTGTGGGGTGCAGAAAAAGTGAACAGATAGTTTCTACATGTGTGGTTTCCACCATAAGGAGGAGGTGTAATGGCATGTGAGTGTTTTAATAGTGACCATGTTGGTGATTTATTCAAAGTTCAAGGTACATCTAACTGCATGGCTATCAGAAGCATTCAGCAGTGATATGCCATCCCAACGGGTTTGCGCTTAGTTGCACCATCCTTTGTTTTTTTAACAGGACAATGACCTCAAATACACCTCTAGGCTATGTAAGGGCTATTTGACCAAGTAGGAGAGTGATGAACTGCAGCATCAGATGACATGGCCACAAACACCCAACCTAAACCCAAGTGAGATTATTTGGGGTGAGTTGGACCGCAGAGTGAAGGAAAAGCAGCCACCAAGTGTTCAGCTTCTCTGGGAACTCCTTCAAGACTGTTGGAAAATCATTCCAGGTGACGACCTCATGAAACTGACAGAATGCAAGAGTGTGCAAAGTTGCCATTAAAGGAAGCTACTTTGAAGAATCTAAAATGCATTCTGGTTTGTTTGACACATTTTCGTTTGCTACTTGATTCCATATATATGTTCCTACATAGTTTTCATGCCTCCAATATGAATCTGCAATGTAGAAAATAAAGAAAAACAAGAGAAAGCATAGAATGAAAGGAGTGTCCAAACGTTTCACTGGTAGTGTATATTAAGAATACTAGATTGAACCGATATTCGCTAAACAAACATAAAATGTTTCGTAAGTGGTGGTTGTGAACTTCTAAATCTGCTTAGTTAGGTGATTATTTAGAGTGTCACTTTGTATTTGGAGTAGATATCTAATATAAAAAAGCCTACAGGTCTCTCGCTTTTTGTCTGTCTGTCTCTGTCTGTCTGTCTGTCTCTCTCTGTTTGTCTGTCTCTTTCATTGTCTGTCTCTCTCTCTTTCTGTCTTGGTATCGCTCTGTCTGTCTGTCTGTCCCTCACTGTCTGTCTGTCTGTCTCTCTCTCTCTTTCTGTCCCTATTGCTTTCTCTGGGTCTTTCTACTGCTCTCTCTCTGCCTTTCCATTGCTCTTTCTGTCTATTGCTCTCGTTTTGTCTGTCTATCACTCTGTCTATCGCTCTTTTTCTATCTTTCTATCGCTCTTTTTCTGTCTGTTTCTCTGTCTCTCTATTGCTATCTCCCTATTTGTCTCTCTATCACTCTCTCTGTCCGTCTATTAGTCTCTTTCTTTCTACACTCTCTCTGTTTCTCTATCACTCTTTCTGTCTGCTTCTCTATCGCTCTCTTTCTGTCTCTCTCTCTATCGCTCTCTTTCTGTCTCTCTCTATTGCTCTCTCTTTCTGTCTATCTCTATCGCTCTCTGTTTCTCTATTGCTCTCTCACTGTCTCACCACCTATCTATGCCTTTCTGTCTATCGCTCTCTGTTCCTCTATCGCTCTTTCTCTCACTGTCTCTCTATCACTCTCTTACTCTATCTTTATTGCTCTTTCACTCTGTCTTTCTATCGCTCTCTCTCTCGGTCTTGGCTGGGCAGTGTACGGTGCAGCTTAGCATTGATGCTGTGTTGCTTAGTAACGCTTCACTCATTCCAGCACATGCCTGAAGAATAGCAGCGCCACCCATAGACTTAACATTGTAACTTTCAACCCGCCTGACAGTCGCTGAATGTATTAAACTCACATGTGATGATTTTACGGCAGCGGTGAGTGTGTGTCATCTAATGACACCGTCATACACCAAATTACAGCAAAGGGGACAAAGTGCAAGAAAAAGCATGGAGGCTTATTTATATTAGATATGTAGAACCGCCCCCAGGCTTGTGCTCTGTACTTGGTCACGTTGCATCTCCATGGTGACCAACCTGTTCTAATGAGGTTACGGAGTGACAGCCTTAAAGGGAATGTGTCATTTGAAAATGACCTATTATATAAATCACATTTTTATGTTAAACATATTTTTTAAGAATTTTTGGTAAATTTCTTTTTAACTTTCAGTCACAATATGTATTTAACAGATCCTAATATCCTGCATTGTTCACACTGACCACAGAGCCTAAGGCCTAAGTCACACGGGCGTTTTTTCCCGCGATTTGCGGTTCACATAACGGATGCGCATCCGCTAATTGTGTGACCGGGGCCGACGATTCACTGAAAAATCTGCACCTAGCAGCGTTTTCAGCGAAACAGCCCAGCACTGCCCGCTATCCTCTGCCACAGCTGTGCCCCAACTGTGGCACAGCTGTGGCAGAGGAGAACGATGTTCGACCATTGAATTCAATGGAACCGGCAATACAGCCAGCTCCATTGAAAGCAATGGGCTGCTGGCAAGCGCTGGATGAATTTTCGGTTAAGGGCTTAAAATATAAGCCCTTCCCTGAAAACCATCCTGAAAATGTGTAAAAAAAAAAAAAAAGTATACTCACCTTTTTCCTGCAGCTGGAGTTCATCCGCGTCTGGCCGGCAGTTCTCCTGAACGGCTCTGTATAGTATTCAGCAGGTGGGGATTTAAAATCCCCGCCTACTGAAAGGGCTGCCTCTGATTGGTCACAGCACTCACCAATCAGAGGCAGCTCTCACCCACCAATTCATGAATTTATGAATGGGTGAGTGAGTGCTGCCTCTGATTGGCTGAGCCAATCAGAGCCCTTCCCCGAAAAATTCATCCAGCGCTTGCCGGCAGCCCATTGCTTTCAATGGAGCTGGCTGTATTGCCGGCTCCATTGACTTCAATGGGAGAACATTGTTCTTCTCTGCCACAGTTGTGGCACAGCTGTGGCAGAGGAGAACAATCTTAGTATATGTTCTCAATGGGGTAGGCGCTGCTGCCGCCGGCCCCATTGAGCGCATATACAAGCACCGATTTCCGCAGAACGCAGTTACATCCTCTAATTGTTGTGTCTAGTTCCACTGACATCGTGCAGTTTTTTTTAAGCTGTCACTGATCACTGATCTTTCAGCATGCTGAAAGATCATCGGTCAGTTATCAAGAATTCACAGCAGGATACAGCAGATACTATTGTTTTTCCGTGATGACAGGCTGGGTATGAAGAACAGAGCGGTCCAGCTCTGTTCTCCATACCCCGCTCTGAGCACAGCCGGGTGCTGCAAGCTGGGAACAGTTGGATGCACAAGACAAGTAAGGACACGCTGCTTGTCTTCTGCATCCTTTGCTCAGAGCGCAAGATGATCGCTCAATGTGTGAGCGATCACCTTGCGCTGTTAAAGAACACAATGATTATCGCTGAAAGATTTTTTGAGTGATAATCGTTGTGCCTAAACCAGCCTTAAAGGGGTTGTCCCGCGGCAGCAAGTGGGTCTATACACTTCTGTATGGCCATATTAATGCACTTTGTAATGTACATTGTGCATTAATTATGAGCCATACAGAAGTTATCAAAAGTTATTCACTTACCTGTTCCGTTGCTGGCGTCCTCGTCTCCATGGTTGCCGTCTAATTTTCGCCGTCTAATGGCCAAATTAGACGCGCTTGCGCAGTCCGGGTCTTCTTCTCTTCTCAATGGGGCTCGGTGTAGCTCCGTGTAGCTCCGCCCCGTCACGTGCCGATTCCAGCCAATCAGGAGGCTGGAATTGGCAATGGACCGCACAGAAGAGCTGCGGTCCACGGAGGTAGAAGATCCCGGCGGCCATCTTCACCGGGTAAGTAAGAAGTCACCGGAGCGCGGGGATTAAGGTAAGCGCTGTCCGGTGTTCTTTTTTAACCCCTGCATCGGGGTTGTCTCGCGCCGAACGGGGGGGGGGGGTTTGAAAGAAAAAAAACCCGTTTCGGCGCGGGACAACCCCTTTAACACTGGATTAACCCTTCACAAGAGGTATCAGCTGTGATTATCTACTCCTCCCTGGAAAATGACCCCTGCACAAATCACAGAGCATGCCTAGGACAGTCCTCATGCAAGTGAATGGGTCCCATCCTGCCCATAGTGTGAAAGGCCCATGAAACTGCTACAAAGCATATCTGTAAATTGTCTTAATGCTGTTAAATGTATCTAGGAAAGATGCCGCCCCCATAGTCATGTACAGACTATGGAATGAAGAAAACCTACAATCAGAAAATAAGAACAGATTAGAAAAATGGAAGATGTTTCACTATCTGCCTTTAATTAATACAAAAAAAGTTAGTGATTTATAATCCCTTTAAAACATAAAATCTAACTGCTAACCATTGCTTGTGAGTAAAGTCTATCTGATCTAGTTGCCGAAAGTCCATGATCCTGCAAATCTTGATGTTATAATTTTCCTCTAGATTCTGCCTATATCTTACTCCTTTGGATTTGGCACACTTAGGCTGGGTTCACACGGGACCGAAATCCTGCCGAAATCTTGGGGATGACCGCACAGAAATAATAATAATCTTCATTTATATAGCGCCAACATATTCTGCAGTGCTTACAAAGACAGGAGGAATACAGAAAGTCAAAAGTACAAACATTACAGAACCACGGTTACATAGTAATCAGTTGATGGAAACAATAGGGGTGCGGGTCCTGCTCCAACGAGCTTACATACTACAGGTAATGGGGTGATACAGAAGGTAAAGGGGCTGGAGATGTGCATGGTATGGGGGGGGGGGGGGGTGGAGAGTAAGGGGTGATATACACATAGACAATGGTCAGACATTTAGCCGTGTGATGGCAGAATCGGTATGACTACAGGGGCAGTTGATGATGGTTGGCAAGGATTGCAGTCAGTGGGTCAGGGAGCATGTTATCAGCTGGAGTACAGAGGGGTTTGTTTAAGGAATGCGGTATGCCTCCCTGAAGAGGTGCGTTTTTAGAGCACGCCTGAAGTTCTGCGAGTCCTGGATTGCCCGGGTATCCTTTCGTAATGAGTTCCAGAGGACCGCTGCTGCTCTTTACAAGTCTTGGAGGCGGGAATGAGAAGTTCAAATTAGAGGGGCGCAGTCTAGTTTCGTTAGCAGAGCGGAGATCCAGGCTGGGCGATGGATTAAGATGAGGGAGGCGATATAGGGGGGTGCTGCGCTGTGGAGGGCTTTGTGGATGAAGGTAGCGAGTTTGAATTGAATTCTGTATTTGACGGGCAGACAGTGCAGTGACCGGCACAGGGCAGAGGCGTCCGAGTAGCGGCTGGACAGGAAGATGAGCCTGGCTGCTGCATTCAGGATGGATTGGAGAGGGTAGAGTCTGGTGCAGGGGGGGGGGGGGGCTGATCAGCAACAAGTTGCAATAATCGAGCCGAGAGTGGATGAGGGCAACAATAAGGCCTCCTTCCCACGAACGGATTTACGCCGCGTAAATTCGCGGCAAAAATCCGCTGCGTTGCCCCCTGCTATTAGGTTCTATTGAACCTAATAGCACAATGCTCACGGTGCAGAATTCCACCGTGGAATTTCGCACCGTGAAATCTCCCGTCCTCACCCGCAGCATGTTCTATTTGCCGCGGGTGTACGCGCTGACGGCTTCCATTGCAGTCAATGGAAGCCGTCCGTCACACTATCCTCTGCTGCAGCGGAAGATAGCGTGAAAAAACTCTTCCCCGCCTACCGCCGCGCGTCACGTGACACGGCCGGCGCGTCACGTGACACGGCCGGCCGCGTCATGTGATGCAGTGGGCGTGTCACATGACGCGACGGCGGTGGGCGGGGAAGCGTCTTCACGCTATCTTCCGCTGGTAAGTATGGGGTCTCTGGGGGGCGCCGTGACGGGCTTCACTGCGGAATATTACGCGGCGGAGCCCGTCACGCTCGTGTGAAGCCGGCCTAAGTGTTTTTAGCATGTCTAAGGTGAGAAAAGAGTGGATTCTTGCAATGTTCTTGAGGTGCAGCTTACATGTTCGGGCCAAAGATAGGATGTAGTGGGTGAAGGAGAGAGCGGAGTCGAATATGAGCCCAAGGCAGTGGGCATGCTGTCTGGGAGTTACACCGTAAGAAATTGGTGGGAGAAATGCAGCTTCAGAACCCGTGGCCTTTCACCGCGGATTTTGAAGCGGCTTAGCCACCTGCATTTCGCTGTGACTGTCTCTTGCCTTAGAGAGGAGAGTGGTCGCCGTGGAAACTGGGAAAAATTGACATGCCGTGGCTTTGAATTCCGCGCGACATGTCAATTTCAATGCAGCTTGGCTGCAACAGATCAGCCGCAGAGTGTGGCCAAGATTTTTGCAAATCTTGTCCACTTTGCTGGCTATCCAGGATAAAAAGCCATGGGCGGATTGTCCGTGCAGAAAGTCTGCACAAACATTCCGCGGCGATTACGCCCTGTGGGAACTCGGCCTTATAGTTCGGTCTCCTGGCTTTGACCCCTGGCCCATCCTCTAACTAGCTCTTCAACTCATCCTCTACCTTGTCTCAACCTTACTGCTCTCTCAGTGATAAGCCCTGGCTTTGTTTCCTGACTGTACCTCTGTTTCTGCTACAAACAGGATACCTTGCACTAATCAGTCACTATTCCATGGACCATGACTTCGGTATTTGACCAAGAAAGTCCATACTTCATTATTAGTGCCACACTGATTGTGGCTCAAATGTCTCCAAAGCGAAAAGTAACACTCACCAATTGCCCATGGCAGTCCATAAGGTATTGTTCATACTAACATCACTGCTCCTGGCAGTGATTCTCTTGGCATGGTTAAGTTTTAAGAGAAAGTCCATTGAAAAATGAGAAGAATGCCTCCCCCCCCCCGAAATATATATAGCATAGTACTCATGTTATCACATTTACAGTTTAGCAAAAAAACCCAAAACATTAAAATAGGTATACCTTAAAGGGGTTGTCTCATGAAATCAAGTGGGGTTATATACTTCTGTATGGCCATATTAATGCACTTTGTAATGTACATCGTGCATTAATTATGAGCCATACAGAAGTTATTCACTTACCTGTTCCGTTGCTAGCGTCCCCGTCGCCATGGATCCGTCTAAAATCGCCGTCTTCTGGCGATTTTAGACGCGCTTGCGCTGTGCGGTCTTCTGTGCGGTGAATGGGGCCGCTCGTGCCGGAGAGCTGGTCCTCGTAGCTCCGCCCCATCACGTGTGCCGATTCCAGCCAATCAGGAGGCTGGAATCGGCAATATACTGCACAGAGCCCACGGTGCACCATGGGAGAAGACCCGCGGTGCATCGTGGGTGAAGATCCCGGCGGCCATCTTAGTAAGGTAAGGAAGAAGTCGCCGCAGCGCGGGGATTCGGGTAAGTACTAAACGTTTTTTTTTTAAACACATGCATTGGGTTTGTCTTGCGCCGAATGGGGGGCCTATTGAAAAAAAAAAAAAAAACCCGTTTCGGCGTGAGACAACCCCTTTAAGTAGAGATGAGCGAGGACCAAAATGCTCGGGTGCTCGTTACTCGAGTCGAACTTTCAGTGATGCTCGAGAGTTCGTTTCGAGTAACGAACCCCATTGAAGTCAATGGGCGACTCGAGCATTTTTGTATATCGCCGATGCTCGCTAAGGTTTTCATTTGTGAAAACCTGGGAAATTCAAGAAAGTGATGGGAACGACACAGAAACGGATAGGGCAGGCGAGGGGCTACATGTTGGGCTGCATCTCAAGTTCCCAGGTCCCACTATTAAGCCACAATAGTGGCAAGAGTGAGACCCCCCCCCCCCCACACACTGTCAGCATAAAGATCGTTCTCCTCTGCCACAGCTGTAACAGCTGTGGCAGAGAAGAACGATGTTGGCCCATTGAATTCAATGGAGCCGGCAATACAGCTGGCTCCATTGAAAGCAATGGGCTGCCGGCGATCGCGGGATGAATTGTCAGGAAGGGCTTAAATATATAAGCCCTTCCCTGCAATTCATCCAGAAATGTGTAAAAATTAAAAATATATATATACTCACCTGGTCCCGGCAGACAGAGTTCAGCGCGGCCAGCGGCAGTCCTCCTGAACTGCTCTGAACAGCTGTGAGTAGTATTCAGCAGCCGGGGATTTAAAATCCCCGCCTGCTGAATGAGCTGCCTCTAATTGGTCACAGCCTGACCAATCAGAGGCAGATTCCACTCACACACCCATTCATGAATTTATGAATGGGTGTGTGACTGCTGCCTCTGATTGGCTCAGCGGGACCAATCAGATGAGAGGCAGCAGTCACTCACCCATTCATAAATTCATTCATCCTGCGCTCGCCGGCAGGCCATTGCTTTCAATGGAGCCGGCTGTATTGCCGGCTCCATTGAATTCAATGGTCAGTGCTCGTTTAATGGAGACGAGTACCGCGTGGTGCTCGTCTCGAGTAACGAGCATCTCGAGCACCCTAATACTCGGACGAGTATGCTCGCTCATCTCTAACGTTAAGACATTTAAGCACTTGACTTAGGACTCTTAAAGGGGTTGTTCCACCAGTAAATATAGTTACTTTACAGAACATGAAAAATGAACAATATTTGTCAGTTACATGCGTTAAAAAATTATTCTTAAAGTCGTTATTACATTTACTTAGAAAGTATGGTACCATTGGGTGTTCTAAGTATGTGCAGGTCCACCAACCAAACCAAAACATTGGTAGATGCTCAGTCCCTCTCCCCACTACCTGATCGTCAGTCCTATTTTTCTTGTAGTGATTCCCTCTTCATTGAACAGTATCAGGTGCAAATGGGCAAGGACCAGAATATGAACAGTAGCACAGCTGAAAAGACTGCTTCTGAGAAATGACTTGTGAGCAAGGAAGTACTATTTCGGTCAGAGAGGAAAGGAGGCCGGTGGTGATGTGGGGCAGCAGAGAGCGAAATACATATACAGTACCTACAATGGATTTGGAGTTAAAGGCAAAAAACAGTGAAATGGACCACGTGACTCTGTCCGCCAGCCTGCCCCAGTTGCAAAGATGATCAATGTCATATGAACATGATTTGTAGGTAACTCCTCCAAGTACCTTACATACAAAGCCTTAATTAAGAAGGTAGTTATAGAAAAGTGTATGAGCAGACACGAAGCATACTATATAAAAATGTGTCTCTATTCAGTTTTTCTTAGAATCCAGCTACATAGTCTCAGAATCCTTTATTGTTCTTATCCTGGTCACGTAATTTTATTGTTCCACTCATCAAAAAATATCAATAGATGTCAACTTCTTTGGCACACCATTTATCAAAAGAAGTAATTTCACAAGTCCTGGTTTATAGTAGAACCGCTTTTTGTTTAGTAGTTTTTTTTGTTTGTGTTTCTGATTGGACTTTGCAAGTTGTTCCAGAATGTTACAAATAAACCACTCTATTGGAAAAGCTGGAAAAGCTACTGAAATGAACTAAGAATTAACATTCCATCTTACAGAAACATCTAATACAGAAACAATGCCCCTCCTCCATCAAACAAAAAAATATATAATTGGGGGTCAATTAGTTACAAGCTATGGGGTTATGAAGTGCAAAGATAGAAGCCAAGAATGTTTCACTTTGTAACTAAATGGATATCGACCCGTGGATGGTTGCTCCCTCTTTTCTGGTACAGTAAAAGTTGTCTGACTGGCACAATTCTTCCATGATTACCTAAAGTCCTTAATCCAGTCACGCCCCAAAAAGATTTTAAATTGTTTAAAAAGAGAGCTATAAACTTATGATCCTAATAATAATAATATTAATATTACTGCTCGATAAATTCTAATGTAAGACCACATTTTGAGTGTAGCATTGAAGGTGTGGGGGGGGGCCTTCCATAGTTTGACTACTCTGAGTGTAAAAGATACTTTCTCATATTGATGTCTAAATTGCCTTACCTCCACATGTAATGAATCCTTCATCCTTTTTCTGATGCTGTTTATCATGTGGGATAAGTACCGTATATACTTGAGTATTAGCCGACCCGAGTATAAGCCGAGACAATAAGTTTCACCACAAAAAACTGAGAAAACTTATTGACTCGAGTATAAGCTGAGCTATACTCGAGTATATACTAGGTAAAAAAAACCCTCCATACTCCCCTCCCAGTCGGCAACTGTGTCTGTGTGACAAGCTGCTTAAATTCTCCCCGCTGTCATCCCCCGCCGTCCTCTCTGTTTGGCTCTGTCAGTGCTGTGTAAGTAAACGCTGTGATTGGATTGAGCGCAAGCCAATCACAGCTGGAGCTCGATCCAATCACAGCGCTTACTTACACAGCACTGACGGCAGGGGATTTGAAAACCGAGCAGGGAGATGACAGCGGGGAGAATTCTAAAGCAGCTTGATTGCCTGTGAATGATCGAGCGCTGGCTTTGATTGGCTGACGCTCCATCCAATCACAGCTCTTACTTCACAGCGCTGACGGCGTGGGATGACAGAGCCGAGCAAAGAGGATGGCTGGGGATGACAGCGGAGAGAATTGAAGCAGCCTGCCGCACCACCACCGGAGACATAGACACCGGCTGGGAGGTGAGTATGGAGGTTTTTTTTAAAAGCTTTGCCTGATTCGAATATAAGCTGAGGGGGGCTTTTTCAGCACGAAAAATTGTGCTGAAAAGCTAGGCTTATACTTGAGTATATACAGTAATCAGATTTTTTTTTAATGAATTGGACCTTTATGGACAGAGCAACACTAATTTTTCAATTCTTTTTTTAATGCGATTACTGGGAAAAGGGTTTTTTAAAATTTAATATTTTTTAAAATTTCCCATAGGAAACTTGAACTAACTATTGTCTGATTGCATGTGCAATGTACTGCAATACTTCAGTATTGCAACATATGTTATTGATTAATTGTCTCTCCACTGAGCCCTGCTTTGGGTAGGGCTTAATGGGAAGACATGTATTGCAGCTCTGTGGGCCTTAACAAGGCTCTATCTAGGGAAGCTGCAGATAGAGGATCAAATGGCGCTGCTGAAGGAGGAACACTGGGACCACAAGATATTGAATAGGAATTTAATGGCAACGCATTTCTGAGTCCTACTGACTCCTTTCTTAAGCTCATAGACGTTGCCATTAATTCTTCTTCAATGTCCTGTGATCTCAGCATTCCTCCTTCAGCAGCAGTGGTTGATCTCCAATCTGTGGCTTCCATGGGTATATTTTTGTGAGTTCTGCCCACCAGACTCACATGAACTAGGCTCAGCTGTATCATAAATGCTACAGATTGTTGTGCACCCAGTGCAACTTTACAAGGAGGGAGCATAAATTAACATATTTCCAATTTAAGGGGGCTCTGCACATTGGAGCGCTGTTCTTTTATCTCTTGACAAGGCCCTTGGCTGCCATGACAACCGAACGGTACTCAACTCCTTCTCACTGGCCTCTGTCAGGGTTAAGTATCCTATAAAGTTTTCCATTCTTAGCAAAAACTGACACTTTACTTTTAGTACCATCCACAAGGTAATTAAATACCTTATTGACCAGCCTATTTTAAACTCTAATGACTAAGCAATTTTAAAGTTTTTCCTAAGTTTTTGAACTATTTCTGAATTATTATATAGTTTAAATGTGCCTTCTTGTTCTCACATGTACTTGGTCTTTGCTTATTTTTGGAATGCTGCACTCCAAGACCCATACCCAGTGGTGTTCCATTTATGAGGCAGATTGAGCCTTCTACCTTCAGCAGCATCTCCTAACAGGAAGGAGAGAGAGGATCTGGAGGAAGACAGAGAAAGAGGAGAGGAACTGGATGCTCTATAGCTGATAACTAATTGAAGATCTTCAATGATGTCACAGAGGGGTAGAGCTCAGCAGCTTAACTAGGATGTGTGCTGGGCAATGGAGCTGTAGGACCTCTGATGATGTCATGAGGGGTGGAGCTTGGCAGTGCAGACTGAAGGTCCTGCAATGTTGGAAATTGGCTGAGATCTTTTTTGCCAGGCAAGCACTGAGAATTGTAGTTCTCTCCTCTTATACCTTCTGACATCCCATAACAGCCTGGATGTGCTATAAGTTGTAGTTGTGTTACACCCCCTCCCTGTAAAGTCTTCTAATATCATATAGTTCCAATATGTGCATGCTGGGACTTGTAATCCCCCCTCTTATAATCTTCCCCTGTAATTTCCTTTAATAACCCATAGCGTCCTGCATATGTTGGTATCTCTTGTTTAGGCTATGTTCACACATGGTAAATATACTGTGGCTCTTCTGCAGCATATTACAGCAGAGTCCATGGGAAATTGAGAATTCCGGTTCACATGTTGCTATAAAATCTGTAGTGTAAATTGTCCTGTGATGTGGATTTTATATCCTCAGTTTGTCAATTTTTGCTGTGGATTTTTAGTGTGGATGTCACCTCCTTTATATTATGGGGTGAAATCCGCATCCAAAACCATGCTAAAATACACGTTACATGTAGATTTTAATGTGCATCCACACTAAAATCTACCACCCGGCCTATGAGGTTGTTCGGGTAGTAAAGGTCACAGAATAAATAAAAAAAACTAAATAAAACACTCCTCACCTCCACAGTCTCTCTTCAATACAGCGCAGATGCTCGGCTGGCTACTCGCTGGTTTATGTTTATAGGCTGCCAGCGATGATGTGATGTAACGGCACGTGACTACGGCAGACGATCACTGGCCGCAGTGGTCATGTGTGGTTCTTACTCCCATCGTTGTGCAACAGGGAGCAATTTTTTTTTTCTAGACAATTTTTGGATGTTTTGTTGAACTACTGAACAACAACTCTACCAAGCAGCACTAGAACTTCAAAGTCTGCGCCCCCTAGATTCTGCACTGTATAGTTAGAATACAGGCTACTGAGCGCTCCCTGGGCCTTGTTCTGGGAGTTCGGTGCCTTTATTAGTTGTGCACAAAGCCTTCAGCAAGGAGCCATAGGGTGGTAAAAGTTGCTATAGGGTCAACTGAAGAAGCAGAAAGAACAACTCCTTGGTAAGTCTATACGTTTGTATAATCAGGGGTGTAGCTAAAGGCTCATGGGCCGGTTGCAAAAGTTCAGCTTGCTCCCCTCCCCCACAATTTCCCTTTATGGCTGTGAATAAAATTCTGCAAAAAACGCTGTGTCACTGGGTCTTTTAAGTGAGCCGTTGATGCAGCATTAGCAGCCAGGGATGATGCTTAACCCCTTTCTCTAAAAAAACTAAAACATATACGTATATACCTATGTATACATATGCTCACACACACATTTTTAGACAGATAAGACAACTTATGTAACATTGCAAGCTCAGATACAGCAGCTTTACTCTAATATAGCTCTAAATAATGCAGTCACCATATAATAGTCAGATACAAGCTCTACACAGTGATAGTGATTACAGTGCAGCTACCTCCAGTGATCACAGATGATTTCTTTTCTTGTGAAAATGTTTTGACAAGTTGTAAACTATTGATGGCCCATTCTAAGGGTATCTCATCAATAGTAGATCCATGGGGATGTGTCCCCTTGGACCTCACCAATCTGTTCACTGGGCTAGTGTGCTCATGCACTAAGCTGCCTTCCGCTGGCCTGGCTTGGTATTGTATGCCTAGTTAACAGTCATTTCAGTGGGAACTTGGCTTGCAGTACCAAGTTACTGCAGTGGGAATGGAGGTGTCGGTATTATTGTACCTTGATGCCACCAGGAAGTAGTGCTGGAGAGCGCACTGACAGCTCGGTGACGCCACCAGTACCTCAATGGCTGCACAGATGGCTCCCCTGCAGGTGGCTCCTGGCAGGTGAGTAATATTCTGCAGGTGCCTCCAGGTCCTCCTGGAAGGTGAGCATTATTCTCCCCTCTGCTCCCGGCCAAGAGTTGTTGTCCCTGCTGCTGCTGTAAGTGTGCCTGGCTCCCCGGTGACATGTTAACCTCCCCCATGCTGCTTTCAGTTTTCCAGCCAGCCTGCTTTCAGCTTTCCAGCCTCCCCAGCCATTACGTAACCTCTCCGCTGCTGTTCTCTGTTGGCCTCCCCTTCCCTGCTGCTGATCATCCCCGCTGTCCCTGCAGCTGCTGATCCACGGTTTAGGTTTCCCGAGCGCTGCCGGCAGGACATGGACTCTATGCTCAAGCAACAGCGACAGGAGAGTGGCGTCGGTCCCTTCCCCGCTGTTTCCGCAGCAGTGGCTGCTACACTCATGGACATGATGGTGATGCAGCAGGGGCAGGACATTGGAGTCAGGCCCTTCCAGGGTACTGCTGCTCCCCTCTCTCCATCTCCCTTCTGTCCAGAGACAGCGGTTGGGCAGCCCACATGGAAGGGGGACCACACATTACAGCATAGTGTTTAGAGATTTGTGCGGCCCTGGATGCTTAGGGTTAGGGGTTATTTTCCAGGGAGGGTTACATAATTAACTGTAAATGCTTGCATATTACCACTGTAAGATGGAAGTGTTTACAACTAATACTGTAACCCTCCTTGGAAAATAACCCTCTAACCCTAACCGTCCAGGGGCCACACAAATCTCTGCTGCTAGGACCTTACCGACATTAGCCAATCGGGAGCTAGGGGTGTGACAGGGGCGTTTCTGCATCCAAGCCCTGTCAAACCCTTAGCTTCCTGGCGGCGTCAAGATACAATAATACCAGAGCTGTCTACTTGCTGCAGAAGAACAAAGAACAGTTGATTGGCAGGGGTCCCTATGAATTGTCCTCAGCCGGTCTACTATCGATGACCTATCCTGAGGAAAAGCCATCAGGAGTGTATAACTGGACAATGCCTTTAATTGCAGTACAATCTGGTCTCCCTTGCTCAAGGTTTGTACAATGCATAAAATAGATGCAAGCAAAACTGGAGAGCAAGACTAACTCACAAGTGAGAGCCATGTCTAATGCACTTCCCACAATCGTGTAAATAAAAGGTCAGTTTGTTCTCTGCACATTTACTAATGCCCAGTTGAGTCAGTCCTGCTCACCATTTATTGCTTGTATATCGATTCTATATTTTTGAGTACAAAGGACTCTTTAATCTTTTTCATTATTTTTAAAGTAAAAAACCATATTCAACTGTATGCACAAAAAAGAATTTACTTTTAGAACACTGTTGGTTCATAGAAATCCATGGATACATTACGTTTTAGGTTTGGATCATTTTTTTTCCTAATGAAAGATATGTTTCTGCTGCAACCTAATGTCATGCTTAGGCCTTAGTCAGACGGGCGATTTTTCGCGCGATTTGCGGATCGCATGACGGATGCGCATCCGCAAATCTCGTGACCGGTGCGCGCAAGTCGCCCGCAAATCGCCCGAAAATCTGCTCCTAGCCGCGTTTCATTAGAAACGGGCCGGAGCTGTCCAGCGCATTGCATTCAATGGAGACGGCAATACAGCCGTCTCCATTGAAAGCAATGCGCTGCGGGCGAGCCCGGGATGAATTGTCGGTAAGGGCTTAAATATATAAGCCCTTCCCTGCAATCCATCCTAAAATGTGTTAAAATAAAAAAAAATTGTATACTCACCTTCTCCCGGCAGCCGGAGCTCCGTGCGGCAGTCCTGCAGTGGGTGTGAAGGGGGTGTGAGTCAGACCTGCCCCCTGATTGGCTCAGCGCTGAGCCAATCAGAGGCATGCCTCACTCACACCCATTCATGAATTCATGAATGGATGTGAGTCAGACCTGCCCCTGATTGGCTCAGCGCTGAGAGGCAGCAGTCACTCACCCATTCATGAATTCATGAATGGGTGTGTGAGTGTTTTCAGCCTCTGATTGGTCAGGGCTGTGACCAATCAGAGGCAGATCATTCAGCAGGCGGGGATTTTAAAGCCCCGCCGGCTGAATAGTGCCAAGAAGCAGTTCAGGAGAACTGACAGCGGCCGCGGCTGGACTCCGGCTGCAGCGGAAAGGTGAGTATACAATTTTTTTTTATTTTAACACATTTTAGAATGAATTGCAGGGAAGGGTTTACATATTTAACCCCTTCCCGACAATTCACCCCGCGCACGCCGGCAGCCCATTGCTTTCAATGGAGCGGCTGTATTGCCGCTCCATTGAATTCAATGGGCAAACATCGTTCTTCTCTGCCACAGCTGTTACAGCTGTGGCAGAGAAGAATGATTTGTCTTCTATATGTTCTCAATGGGGTCGGCGCTGCTGCCGCCGGCCCCATTGAGCGCATATAGAGAAGAGAAAAGGAATCGCAGATCGCAGATAGGTGCGATCTGCGTTTTTTTTTGTTCTATAATTTATCGGACGAGCGCATAAAAAGCGCTCATGTGTCCGATACCATTGCAAAGCAATGGTTTTATAAAATCGCCGGACGCATGCGCATGCGCAAATCGCACGAAAAATCGCCCGTCTGACTAAGGCCTTAGGCCTCATACACACAAGTGTGTTTTTACGTGCTATTTAGCTGCCATAAAACATTGGCCAAAAATCACGACCGTGTAAAGCATCGCATTCGGCGGTCCTGGGATTGCTTTCGTGCTAGATAGTCTGGTGCAGGTTTTTGTTTGTGTTTCTGTGAAGATGAGACATGCTTAATCTCACCTGTGGGTACTTTATCTAGGCCATCTAGCTTGTCCTGGGGCTTGGCTTGGGTGGAATTTATTTTCAGTCATCTGCTGGTTGTGGAGGAAGCCAGAAGCTTGGAGCTGGTTCCTCTGTTTACCTGTGACTGTACAAAGCTGAGTACAACAGTTTGTTTTTATTCCATCTTGTTTTCCGTGTTATTTCCCTAACCCTCATAGGGTTAACTAGTGGCCAAGGTACAAAGTCAGGTTCGTCCTTGTCAGAACGGGTCATCTACTGGTTAGGCAGGTCCCTTCCCTGGTTTAGTTTATTAGGGGGAGCTTGTTTCCTTTATGCAGTTGTCATTATTTTGCACTGTTTGGTGTGTAGTAGCACAGGTTATGTATCCAGCGTGTCCCGTGCAGGTGTGACACATTGGTTTCCAATGCATTAATTTATGTGGATAATTTTCAGGTGCGTGAAAAAAAATCACACTGTTAAAACGTCAAATTGTTCGCACTGCGAATCGCTGGAGGCTCCCATAGACTCCTATGGGAGCTGAAAAAGGGAAGGGGAGGGAGTTTACCTGTGTCCGGCGCTCGGAAACTATTACAGCTGGCTATATGTAAGCAATAGTAGTCATTCCGAGGATTTCTGCTGACCGACAGAATTCCACGCTGCAGGGTATTTTTCACACAATAGGCCTGTATGAATGGATGAGAAAACACTAATTTATTTTGGGACTCGATCACGGTTATGCTTTACTGATGCGATGTTTTGCTGTGATGCAGCCGGTGTAAAACCGTAACGCTCCTATGAATGAGGCCTTATACTGTTAATCTGCTACTAGCAACTCATTGCTTAATGCAGATTAAAAGCATTCATCTCAAGATATAGTTAAATAGTAAATATCTGCAGGAAATGTCCCATCAAAAATACCGTATATACTCGAGTATAAGCCCAGTTTTTCAGCACAAAAAAATGTGCTGAAAAAGCCCCCCTCGGTTTATACTCGAGTAAGGTAAAAAACAAAAACAACAAAAAATCGCAATGCTCCCCTCTCAGCCGGGTTTCTGTGTCCCCAGTGCAATTCTCTCCCCGGCAGTACAGCAAGCTGCTTCAGACTTCTCCCTGCTGTCATTTCCCTGGCTCGGTTTTGATTTCCCCCGTTGTCAGCGCTGTGTACCTAAGCGTTATGATTGGATCGAGCACCGGCAATCACAGCAGGCGCTTGAACATTCACAGCCATTCAGTGAATGACATCACTAAATGGCTGTGATTGGTTTATTCAGCGCCAGCTGTGATTGGCCGACGCTCGATCCAATCACAGCGCTTAGTTACACTGTGCTGACGACGGGGGAATTCAAAACCGAGCCAGGGAGATAACAGCAGGGAGAAGTCTGAAGCAGCTTGCCGTACCGCCGGGGAGAGCATCGCGCTGGGGACACAGACCTAGTACATGTTCAAGTATAGCTAGACTTATACTCGAGTCAATAATTTTAGCAGTTTTTTGTGGTAAAACTTACTGACTCGGCTTATACTCAAGTCAGCTAATACTCGAGCATATACGGTATGTATTCATCGTTCTTTGTGAAATCTACAATGGGTAGGTAGTCCTGTAGATATGAAAATCAGGTTCACGTACGAAGAAAGCAGGTCGCCAGCAGCACAAATTGTATATCCCTCCAAGGGCTGGGCATAGATTATGCAGTAGCCAAAGAAACAGGTGAATGGATCCTTATCACCAAAATCACATGCAGCAATGAAAAAAGACTTCGGCAGCATCCAGGGTGCAAATTGATATCCAAAGTTTTATTCCCCCATCACAGAAAAACAGGCAACGTTTCGGCCATGTTGGCTCTTGTCGAGCTTTGGATATCAATTTGCACCCTGGATGCTGACAAAGTCTTTTTTCATTGCTGCAGGTTCACGTACGAAGATTTTTGTGAAATTGGTGCTAAATTGCTTTTACGTAGCTTCTTTCTCCTTAATCCCCCTTTTATAGGGGACGACTGTCCCAGCGATAATCGCTCAGTACATGGAGGCGGAGTGGGACGGAGATCATTCTGTCCCACTCGCCTCCATTCGCAGTAAACAGGCCGTCTTTCATAGATGAACACAGAACGATGCAGCGGCAGACTGACAATGACTTTATGGTTTGCATGCAAGATTCGATCAGTGATTTATCTCTGATCGTTCTTTCACTCCATGCATTTACACTGCGCAATTATCATGCAAAGCGCTCCATCTAACGAGCAGTTTGCATGATAATCGTTCTGTGTAGAAATGCCTTTAAAAGGCCAATATCTGTGTTTAGCTCAACTTTGCCAATTTACTGATTTGTATGTTTGCTCTGCTAATCCTTGCAAATCTCATATGCATCTTCAGTACCTTCCTTGTTCAAGCATTAACATGCTGTCGTTCTATGACTTTTTTATATCCAAAATGCAACTATTTAGCCAATTAATTTAGTTTTATTCCTAGATATTTTGTTACATAGGTAACACATAACAATCTATGCTAAAAAGCAATTATGTCTACTAAACAATATATGCTTTATCACATATAATTCAGAATTACCTATGTAAATATCTTGCTTTTTTGGGAATTTTGGATGGTGCTAGCATATTTTTTTTGCCAGCCAGCACTAATGTGCTTAGCTTGTTTGACAAAGACTCCATCAAAGAAAGTTCAATCCCAGTGGCCTGTGGGTATATTGGAGGCTACAGAAAGTACAATTTCCCCTGTATATAATTTACAAGAGTAAATCATTATTTGAAAGAGCAGACTATTGCTTACATAATTCCTTATATATAGTATTGATTATTTCCATTCCACAACACATTTTCTTTCCATTCTGCAATTAATATCCTTCAGTACAGCCCATGACCCAGTTCAGTGAGGTCTTCCATCAGGATCTAAAGCCATGATAACTTCAATTATAGTGCCAGCCATGACTGTGCAAATCGGTTTACATAAATCCATGTAACTGAAAGGCAATGGTTTTATTAGAGAAAAGATTGCTTCTCTAAATCATACTTCAAATTGGTGAATAAGTTCCACAGTTCAGGGTAGTGGAGATATCAGCCGAAGAAGGTACACTGAAGATATTTAAAGTCTACACACCGCCATTAAAATGTCTTTTTCAGCTCTCAGATCAATAGAAGGTATTACAGGTATTTATGGATAATACAATTTTGTAGCGATAGAGAAAATGGTTAAAAATGACTGAAGACCGAACAATCTATTCTTTCTTTTGTAACACATTATTTTTCATGCATCTGATTTACAGGGAACTGGACTTCATTCAAGGGTGTTGGCTAATATTTTGAATGAAGATGGCAAAATATCTAATCAGGATGTGAAAAGACTGGATGCACAACTTCCAAAGAGTTATCCTCTTATATGGTTGTGCATCTTGCCCTTCCATACTTCAGTTTGAGGGACACACTCCTTAAAGGAAATATATCACATATGTTTTTATTACTCATTAAACCAGATAGTGACACACATTCTATTTTTCTAATCTGTTTTCTTTTTTTCTGATTGTAGTTTCTTTAATTCTATTGTCTGTACATGACTATGGGAGCTTCCATCTTTTTTTTTTGCTGCAGAGCAGAGTTTTACAGAAGCATTTACAGATATGCTTTTAAGCAACCTCATGGGCCATTCACACAATGGACCGGAGGGGGTCCATTGACTTCTATGGGGGACTGTTCTATGCATACTCTGTGGCCTGGTCAGAGGTCTTTGTACAGGGAAGGGAGTGGATGAGCTGTTCATTTTTTTACCTATTGAGAATGATGTATATTGTGTTATCAGTATGCAAGTGTTAGTAACATAGTAGGTAAGCCTGAAAAAATACATATGTCCATCCAGTTCAGCCTTTTACCTCCCAATGTTGATCCAGAGAAAGACAAAAAAAAAAACAAAGCCAATTTTTCCCATTTAGGGGAACATTTTCTTCCTCACTCCAATCTAGTATTCAGAATAATCCATGGATCATCAAACCTTGAAGTTATTAATGATTATAACATTTATTGTATTGCTCAAGAAAGGCGCCCACGCCCCTCTTGAACTCTTTTATCGAATTTGCCATCACTATTTCCTCAGGCAGAGAGTTCTATAGTCTCACTGCTCTAACAGTAAAGAACCCCCTTTTATGTCAGTGTAGAAACCTTCTTTCATCGATGTAGAGGGCGCCCCCTTGTTACAGTCTCCATCCTGGGTATAAATAGATGATGGGAGAGATCTCTTATTGTCTCCTGATATATTTATAAATAGCAATTAGGTCGCCCCTCAGCTGTCTTTTTCTAAACTAAATCATCCCAATATTCATAACCTTTCTGGGTATTGTAGTCCATCTAACTATTGTTACTCTGCATTATATTCCTGCCTGCGATGATAATGAAATGACTGCTGAAAAGATTTCTCCAGAGAACAGGAAGTGTCAGCTTGTTATTGGACTTAGTGGTCAGCGTGAAAACTACTAGATTTTAGGATTGATTTTAATATTGAGTGTGACATTGAAAATAAAATAAAAAATCATCAAAAGTTCTTTAAAAATGTGTTTAATATAAAAACCTGATTATTAAATCAGTCATTTTCTGATGACACACTCCCCTTAATGTTATTGAGTGGGCATCTTCCTTAGTACACAGAAAACAGCATCAAATTCCTAACGACCACTTGTCTGTATGTTTGTGTGTGAGTGCTTCTCATGCGCCACCCCTGGTAACGTCATTGCTCCGCCCCCTGGTGACACCATCGAAGGTCCTACAATATATATAAAACATAGAGCCTGACCAACAGAAAAACAACACAGTTAGGGCTCTTGGAAGAGGAGGACAAAAATAACACACTGAGAATACACCGAAGCCGTTATCTCAGAAGACACATCTCAGCATTCCTGACAGAAGACAACAACCTACTACCACCACAGAGATCCGGTGGGCTAAAGGACCTGCGGTGATATCACTGCTGTGGGAGGAGCCAAGCTGTGTGCGTAATGTGTGGGGTGTAGTAAAGCTGTGTGTGTGCATGGACCATGTAGCAAAGCTGTGTGTGTGATGTGCGGGGTGTAGTAAAACTGTATGTGATGTGTGGGGATCATAATGCATGTGCCATGTAGCAGAGATGTGTGGTGCATTGCACAATCAGAAGCACTGGTACTATAATTTCCTACATAACTCAGCAGTCCTGGCAGAACACATTGACCTACCACCACCACAGGGATCCAGTGGGCTGAAGGACCTGTGGTGATGTCACTGCTGTGGGAGGAGCAAAGCTGTGTTTGTCTTGTGTGGTAATCAAGCTGCTGTGTGTGTGATGTGCCACCAGAAACACTGGGACTATAATAAACTAATAATTACTAGTTAACACCTTTAATGGTAAAGTAAACTCTAGAAAAGGCTTGTCAGACAGGCAGATTTAGAAAGTAAAAACCATGTAAAACAGGCAAATGAAAAAAAAGGTTAAAAAGAGCAAAAGAAAAGAAACATTGGATGGTGTGACTAGAAAGAGTATTAGGAACAGATGACTATGTGTTTTGGGTCAAAAAGAACATATAGAAAATTAAAGGGGTGCTGGATGAATGCTTGAGGCAAGTTAGGTGGGAAATATACCATTGCAAAACAAAGTGAACACTTTGGAATTACCTGGATTTATGCATTAATTACTAATTAAATGTTGTGAGATTGTTATCTAAGTGACAATTATAAACAAACACAATCTAACTACACTGGTAACACACAAACAGTTGTAGAGTTCATGTATTTAATTGAACAAATTGAATAAATGTTCACAATGCAGAGAGAAAAAAACAAGTCAACTTCTGTGTTAATGATATTTCCAAGACCAAGAGCGAATTGCCAAAGGAGTTTAAATTAAGATGAGATTAGAAGTTTTGGTTTCACAAGTACTGTGCCCATTGCATAAAGGCACACAAAGCCTGGTAATGACAAATCTGTTCTTCTCAAGAAATATGGGTGATTTTGAACCATGCCTTGATGCAAACAACTTTTAGAAGACCTCAGAACATGTATTACAGAAATACATGAAGTTGGAAAAGACTACAAAAAGCAAGACTTGGGTGTACAAGTGGAAAAAATCATGACTCTTACTACTCTCTCTAAGAATGGGTGTTTGTTTTGCTACAAGAGAAATCACAGAGGCACAGGGAACTAATTTATATAAAAGCCCAAATCACAGAAGATCCCTTAAAACTATAATATTTTATTTCAAATATCTTAAAAAACACATTGGGGTCGATCATCAACTGATGAAATAAAGGACAGAGACAAGAACAGCAACAAACAAAACACACGTGCTCATAAATGTCACAGTGTTGCCACACGAGGGAAGTTTCAGAGTGAGACTAAATTCATATGTCTAGGATGTAGCTAAGTAAATCTCATGCTAAGAAAACTTCATATGTCATTAGTCATATGTCTGTCAAGCTTGTACATGGACAGACCTATGAATACATTTTAGACCATTGACCACCTGGTTCTTGAAAAGTCGAGGCTCCGACTGAAATGCATTGAACCTTGAATTCTTAACCTTGAACTGAACTGATCTAGTTGTTGATTACATTAACCTATGAAGGTCTGGAACTATCTGTTCATTTAGGCTAATTTTATATGAACAGTAAAACGTGTTTGGTCAGTCCATTAAATTGAATCAATAAACGAAAGTGCTCAACCAAACCAACAATAAACTGGGACAATATATTGTGCGGAGGTGTGACCGCAAAACGATCACACTACAACACCCCAGATCTATATGGAGGTGTGACCCTAAAACGATCACACTACAACACCCCAGATCTATATGGAGATGTGACCCCCAAAACGATCACACTACAACACCCCAGATCTATATGGAGGTGTGACCCCAAAAACGATCACACTACAACACCCCAGATCTATATGGAGGTGTGACCCCAAAATGATCACACTACAACACCCCAGATCTATATGGAGGTGTGACCCCAAAACGATCACACTACAACACCCCAGATCTATATGGAGGTGTGACCCCAAAACGATCACACTACAACACCCCAGATCTATATGGAGGTGTGACCCCAAAACGATCACACTACAACACCCCAGATCTATATGAGATACGATTTGAAACATTGGTTTTTCTAATGGGAAGTTTTCCTAGCATGAGATTTACGTAGCTACATCCTAGACATATGAATTTAGTCTCACTCTGAAACTTCCCTTGCGTGGCAACACTGTGACATTTATGCGCACGTGTGTTTTGTTTGTTGTTTTGTCTCTGTCCTTTATTTCATCAGTTGATGATCGACCCCAATGTGTTTTTTAAGATATTTGAAATAAAATATTATAGTTTTAAGGGATCTTCTGTGATTCGGGTTTTTGTTTTGCTACAAGGAGCAAGACTTAGGTTTGGATGCGACTTTAAAGAGAGTAAGACAATATGGAAAATTTACCATCAATATTTTATTCAAATTGAGTGATATTTGAGCATAGTAAAATAAATAATTGTCCTTCTTTTGTAAATTATCTATATACAAATTATGCAATTTATATCACACCACAAAGAATAAAGACCGCAAATTACATCACATCATTATCTATATATAATGGCTACAACTTACATCACATTACTGGGAAGCAGCATCATCTGACTAGCATAACAGCATCCGGGAAGCCCACTTTCAAACGGTGCCAAGATACAGAACTTTTCTCCAGGAAACTGGACCGATGAGTAGGGCGCCTCTTACTTGTCTGAATAGCTTCTGTCTTAGCTCTGAAAAGTAAAACCTTTATACCATCTTAGCACAAAATGTCTATGTGTCTATTTCCTAGTCCTCGTGACAGAATGATGTCATCATATTCATGAGACAGAAAAACAAACCTATTGTGCGCAAACTTAATCTAAACATACAACTACGTCTTATTATACAACCATGAATGCTAATCCTCCTCCCAGATGCATAAATTTATATCTAAAACATACCCAGCTAATCCTCTTCCCAGACACACGATAACATGACTCTTCGTTGTGTGCTAGCTTACTCTTAAAACATACACTTTATTATATAACCATAAGTACTTCCTTCCGAACACACCATAAGCATGGATTTTAGCTCTCTGTCCAGGACAGAAGATAACTTTTAAAGTTCATGTATGGCTGAGAGAAGCAAACAAACAAACAAATAAACATTGCAAACTATTTCAAGTTTTCCCGGAAATACCTGAATGTTTCATAATGTTTTGGGGAAAAAGTCCTATGGACAGTTAAGACAAAAGCGACATGTTTTAGCACAAGTGTACAGCTCCATGTTTGGAGGAAAAAGAAGACTACATGCGAAGAGCAAAACCTCATTCCACCATGGTGGAGGGAGCATTATGGTTTCCGGCTGCTTTGCTGCCTTAGGTCCTGGATGCTTTGTGTTTATAGAGGGGACAATCAAATCACATTTTATTAGTATTCAATGCAGAAATTCAGGTGATTCCAAGGGGTTTACTTACTTTTTCTTGCAACTCTATGCTGAGTATAAGGATTAATGAACCAAAAACGTTACCACTCTATTTTGCATCACACAATCCAGTGTGGTCAGACTTGATTTGCGCAAATTTCATGAAAAAAAGGCAATGACGGGAAAAATATTGTAAAAGAATTTCCTACTGTTCTGTGTCTACAGCTCTTATGTAGACTCAGGTGTATCTATAGTAACAGTCAACAAACAAACCCTATACAGTCTGATTCAGCAGCCATACTCCCTTCTATCTATCTGTGCCCTACTTTGTGCTAATCCACCAAATATATGTTAGGAAGAAGCCAGATCTAGGAGAATGTGATAGTACGGTAAGTCTATGCAGGACTCGTTGACTGTTAACATGAAGACACGTGGGTCTGCACAGGAAATGTAGACACAAAATGTTAGAAATTTTTCTTTAGAGCTCCTTCTCATGAACATGACATGATTGTACTCTGAATGGAGTGCTATCACGTCCTCTCGCGAGCGTAACCACACTCCTTTACTATACTTTTTTTGCACTGCCAGGCCTGTTCACTTTGGTGCGGGACACAACTGCACCATATTGGAGCAGCCTAAAATTGCGCAGTTCAGTTGGGGCAAGTGTGCATTTGTGCATCCCATAGACTCCTATGGGCTTTTGGTGTGCAAATGCACACAAAAATAGAGCATGTTGTGTATTTTTTAGCGCAACCAAATTTTGTGCGCTCCATGTGAGAGAACCCATTGAATTTAATGCAGTTTGCGTGAGCAATTTTGTGTGCGTGCAAAATCGCCTGTGTGTTATCTTCAAAGTTGCTTCACTTTAGATGAATTGGAAAACTAAAGAAAAGCTTAGTCGTAGGGGTAGACTTAGCTTTTAAGTGCTTGAGGAATGAGCTTAACTGTAAAGTCAGGTAAAAATCTCCTACAAGCCACTTAATCCCTAAGAAAAGCTACAGAAGTTGTAGGCTGACATTTCATCTAAATAATATCTTCAAACTCTTTAACTAAAATTGTACTGAATACAATGTATATAAATTAAAGGTACCTTAATAATATATATATATATACAGTTTATAGTTCCAAAAACAAATTTATGGTAAAATGGACGCACCCTATAAATCTTTGAAGTAATATTTGTTTGGACACTGCCATGTAGACGAGTGCGGAGATGATACAACGCTGGATACATCCACTCACATAACTCTATGTGCGGCGTGTAATTTTATATTTGGTAGTTACTATCACAAATAAAAAGCAACAATGAAATCTTCACAAGTAAAGGCCGTTTCATCTTCAATAAAAGCTTTATTTCTAAGCAGGTTTAATACCACTGGTTTCTGTTTTTGAAGGAATTAGATGTAAAACTATTTTCCAGCTTCTTGTTTCCTTTGTCTTGCGGAATATTGCTCCCATCACACCATTATAATGAAAGAAGCCTGTTGAAAAACCCAGACGACAACAAACAAGCAAAACACTTAAAAAGGAGGATCTGAGAATCAATGGCTTGATGAGGTTTTACAATAGCATTAGACAGATTCTCAGAAGCTCTAGATCTCATCAGACACACATAAAACATCCACCTTAGGAGAATGTACAGACTTGTTTTCCGAATAAGGTGGAATTAATTGAAATGACGGCTTTGCTCTCCAGTTTGGAGGAATTAAAGTATAATTACACTCTTCCTTGTGTGAGGTGTAAATAGGGAAATCGTACAATAACAGGAAGTTTCTGCAGTTTTGCCTTTACTTACAAGAACTAGTGGATTCTAATGTACTTGATCTGCTGAAATCCCAAATCTGTGGACATTAGGAGGATTTTTAACAAAGTTTCAACAAAGTTTAAGCCTAGAAAGGTATATTTACAATTGTACAAGGCATCGAATGAAAGTCATTATCACCGTATTGATATGGTTTAAGTTTAAAAACGACATATCCTCCAAATGTAATCTTTTATAGACCCAATTTTTAGAGGAAGACTAGACATGAAATCCTGGATGAACAATTTGCAAGACCAATCAATTTGCTTCTTGGGTTGGGTTTACACAAGTGTATTTTTGTAGAGTATTATGTGTTCAGTATATGTGCGGGTAATACACATTATTAGGCAATGATGAAAGTGCACACTAGAGATGAGCGAGTATACTCGCCAAGGCCCATTACTCGAATGAGTAGTGCCTTAGCCGAGTATCTCCCTGCTCGTCTGTAAAGATTCGGGGGCCGGCGCGGGGCGGGGAGAGCGGGGAGGAACGGAGGGGAGATCTCTCTCTCCCTCTCTCCCCCCCCCACTGCAGCTCACCTGTCACTGGCGTCGGCCCCCGAATCTTTACAGACGAGCGGGGAGATACTTGGCTAAGGCACTACTTGCTCGAGTAATGTGCCTTAGCGAGTACACTCGCTCATCTCTAGGGCACACCAAATGCAATGCATACTCAAAAACTACTTGTGGCACTTGTTGTTAGGAGACATACAGAGGAAGTTTAAAAAATTAACAGGACAACGTGTAGGGACCACCAAACTCTTCTGTAGGGATATTCTAAAGCCCAGCATGTCTAGTTTCGATATGGGAAAACTCATTGCTTAATGAAACTGCTTCATGGGTTGGGCTCACTTGAGCGTATATTCGTAGTGTATTACGTATGCAATGTACGTGCGGGCAATAAGCGGTAATGGGTAGTAATGAAAGTGAATTGCTTTTCATTGTTCCATTCACACCTGCTTATATTTATTGTGTATGTTGCTCGCATAAAAAAGAACGCTGCATGGTCTATTTTACTGCGTGGTACGTGCACAAGTGCCCTATTATTGTCTAGGAGTGCACACTGAATGCAATACATCTGCAATAACTACTTAGGGCGCTTTTACACATGTTGGTAGGAGACATGCAAAGGAAGTTAAAAAAAATTAACAGGGCAGCTTGTAGGGACCACCACACCCATCCAAGGTCTTCTGTGGGGATATTCTAAAGGCCAACATGTCTGCTTTCAATATGGGAAAACTCATTGCCCTGATGCAGGACTTTCTAGTGATTTGGGACACTAATCGTCCTGATTATCAGGAGAGAAATACCTAGAATAGGGCATGGGATAAGCTGGCATCCCAAATGTACCGTGAATAGCGGATGTCTGCCTTCGCCCTCTAGAAAAAAGATTTATGTGAGAATTCGCCTGCTTGCATCAGTTTATGCACGCATGAAATGCGCAGTATATATGCAAGCATGCACACTCAAAAACATGCATAGATGCGGCAATACACAGGGATAGGCAATTCAATAAGCACATAAAACGCAGCAAATTGTCAGCAGCATATTATGTTACGGTCATGTGAGCCCGGCCTTAGGGTAGGCATTCTAAAATGTGATTGCTTACTGTAAAGAACCTTATGATCTGTTTTCTTTGTATTGACCTTACATATGTTTATACATAAAATACCCTCTTAGGGCTCAGTCAGATGAGCATGTTTTTTTTTTTTTGCACACCTATGTGTGCAAAAAAAAGCACTCCATGCATTAGCAAAATGCGCGTGACCATAGCTTCATGCCCAATGCTTTCAGCCATTCAACATTGAATAGCTGTGATTGGCTGACGCCACGTGAGTTAGCCAATCACAGCATTAGCTTTCTGGAGGCGGGGATTTCAAGCCCCGCATCCAGAAAGCAATGCTCTGTCGGGGACGAGGAGGGAGTGACAGCCTGCAGCAGCGCCGCAGAACGCCGGGGGAGGGGAGTACCGTTTTCTTTTTTTTTTTGACACTTTTATTTTGTATAGCCAGCGTATAAGACGACCCCCGACTGCAGAGCAGATTTTTCGGGGTTAAAAGGTAGTCTTATACGCTGGAATATACGGTATGCTTGCTCTGCATCCAAAGCTCTTCACTGAAGAGCCCTAATGACATCCCAAGATTTAGACTTATGTAACCAATGTTCTACATATAATGACCCCATATAAATGCCTTCATACCATCCCGAACCACAGACATTGAGGAAGAGCCAATATTAATATGAAAAAAAATTGTAGAGGCTCCTGTGTTCTAGCATTACCAACAAGCAGGCGCAACCCGAAAGGATTAAACCTCGAAACCAAATCCCTCGCCATTCATAGTCAATGACAAGCAAGGTGGAGAGTGATCAGACACAGTTTAGGGTAGATATTCAACTCTATGAACATAAGGAAGAATAGATGGAGTATCTATTGGGAAATCTATTCTAGAAAGTGTATTATGTGACCTGGAATAACAAGAGTATTATCGAACTCCTGGATCTCTCAACTTCCTCAGATAACATAAATCTCTTTCCACTAATAAACACACAAAAATAGTTGGGGAAGGAGAAGCTATTATATGGCCTTTATTAAATCTAACCAAACAAGGATCCAGACAATTTTAAAATTGCCCACAATTAATGTAGGAACAGCAGGGGACGTAGCCACAAATTCCATCCCCTCCTTAATACATTCTCTGGAATACGGAGGGGAAATATATATTGCCACCAAAAAATATTTATTTTGTGCAATAATACATTTAAGACGAAAGAATCTCCCCGTAGGATCTATAAAAGATGACTCACACGCTAAATAGATATTGTTATCAACCAATACACTTACTCTATGTAAATAAATCATGGACACTGAATGAAAGGAATGTGTCCATACAGAATGGGGCAGCAAGTGTTCAGTATCTTTTGTTAAGTGTGTTTCTAATAGACAAACAATAGCGGGTTGAAATTGTTCAATAGATGTATCTTTTAGTTTTGCCTTCCCACACCCCGCACATTCCACAAAATGATATTAACTTCTTCAACCATGGTAAATAATATTCATTATTTATGTTTTATACATATAATTTAAAATGCTGGCTGAATTGCATGGTGGAGGAGAAGAAAGAGAGAGAAGTGGAGGAGAGACGAAAAACACCCCACCACACCCAACCCCATACACACCTAAGGCCCATTTACACCAGCAGATGATCCCTCAAAGATCACTCAAATGACAGTTTCAGTGACAGCTTAGAGCAATCATTTTGCATAAAGTATTAGTTGTTATTTAAGTAGCTACTCAGCTACTTAAATACCAATTAAAAGAAGAAAAATGATCCAAGCGCTTCCCGGGAGAGAAGTAGATCCACTCAGAAGTAGTTTTGTCCTAAGGTTTATTGCAACACGTTTCAGCCCCTCAACGGGCCTTTATCAAGCATGATGCAGTAATATGTGCTATTGTGCATGCAAAAATGACTAGTTCGTGGCCAAATATATAGGTTAGAGTATTTGCACATACGGTTGTCTTAAGCCGCCTTTAAGGGCGGCCGCACACGGGCATAAGTGCATATACGTTTCCGATAGTGTGACGTATATGCGCTATGCGGGGCAGGTGACCACATGCTCTTATACCTGTATCGGCACTTTTCACTGTACTTTTTTGCGCTGTCGGGACCACTCATATGGCGCAGTCCCAGCAGCGTCATGTCTGAGTAGGTGGGCCAGCTTACTTAGTCCCATGTGTTTTCGATTTTCCATTCGAAATGCGCAATTTTATGCAGACGGGGGCCTTTGTTGCACAGTTGCGCACCAAAATAGAGCACGTTGTGTTTTTTTTCCGAAAGCTTGAAATGCGCGTGAAAGGAAAACACTGTATGAAGGAACCCATTTAAATCAACGGGTTCTATTCACTGCGTATTCCGTGGGCAGATTTTGCGGGCGCAAATATGTGTGCAAATGCGCCCGTGGTTGGGAGCCTAAAGTGAATCTTTTTTTACTGCTTCTGACAAATTTATTGTGGTGCTTTTGTACCGATGGAATTCCCTGTTAGATAGGAGCAGATAATATATAGATGAAACAACGCCGCAGGAGCGCCCCAGAGTATGAATCCCAACAGTAATCGCTGCTGACCATTGGAGACTGAATGCATAAATCACGCTGATAATGAAGTCCCGCACATTTCACTGAAGGATTGCTTCTTTTCATCGACAGTTGCTTCTCCCTGCGTCTGTGAAAGTGATATGTCGGACCTCTCATATAAGCTGAAAGCCAAATGAAAATGAAGCCGCCTGCAATCTAATACTTCCACTTGAGATCTGAAGAAATGATGTTGAAGAAAGACCGAAATCTTTTTTTGCAAAGATATATTGGAACTGCAATCACAGCAAATCTAAGGGAAGCCCACCATATCCATAGTAATGCTTGTAAGACCCCTAGTAATCCACAGGCTTTCTCCCTCAGACAACAGTTGTAATGTCACATTTCTAAACTTTCCGCATAGACAACAGATGTCCTGCTGGAGTTTGTAGCTTAATCTAGACTTCCAGCAGGAATGCCACTGCTCATCTGGCAACTGCCAAAATGCTGAAACAACAGACACATAAAGGAGTCTACGGTTTTATGCATGATTATTAAAGGGGTTATCCAGACAGCACCTGCCGGGATACACCAGGGTCAGAGTGGAAGTACTGCTCTGACCTCTGTGTAGTGGCCAGCACTGGTAATTGCAGGAGCAGCTCTCATTGAAATCAAGGGGTCCCAGCCTGCAATTACAATTACAGCTCCTATTGATTTCAATGAGAGCTGCACTTGCAATTACCAGCAGCGGCCACTACATAGCTTCCACTTTGACCCCTGTTTATCTCGGCAGGTGCTAATGAATAATCCCTTTATTGTTCAAGTAATATACAGCGGAATTAAGGCCCATTTAGACACAATGATTCTCGCTCAAAATTTGCTTAAGGGTGGATTCAGATGAATGTATATCGGCTGGGTTTTCACGCCCAGACGATATACGTCGTCCTCATGTGCAGGGGGGGGGATGGAAGAGCCAGGAGCAGGAACGGAGCTCCCGCCCCCTCTCTGCCTCCTCTCCGCCCCTCTGCACTATTTGCAATGAAAGGAGGCGGGACGGGGGCGGGACTAAGTTCTGAGAATTAGCCCCGCCCCGTCCCACCTCTCCCCATTGCAAATAGGGCAGAGGGGCGGAGAGGAGGCAGAGAGGGGGCGGGAGCTCAGAGCACTGCTCCTGGCTCTTCCAGGCTCCCCCCCCTGTAGAGAGAGACCACGTATATCGGCTGGGCGTGAAAACCCAGCCGATATACATTCGTCTGAATCCAGCCTAAAGCTGTCTTTTGAGCGATAACCGTTGCATCTAAATGCACGGACATCGTGCAGTTTTCGTGCACGAGTCATTCATCGTTCAATTCTATGGTAGTTTTCTTGAATTGAGCAATAAACTCTTATCAGCAGTGCAGGCTGTTATCATAGTCAGCAGTACTGATAAGATTCTCTCAGTTCATGTCCCACTGGAAGTTCACAGCGGGACGCGAGCTGTAACCTCGGAGAACAATACAGCTGTTTGCTTATGCAGAACAGCTGTATTGTCCGCCGAGAGATAGCGGTGGTGTCCTGCTGTGCTTGTATAGCTCTTAAGCAACTATTGTTTGAGTGACTTTTGAGCGATCATCTGTCAGTGTAAATGGGGTCTTAACATTTGTAAAATAGTTAAATCTATCATTTCTTAGTGAATACAATAAACTATACATATCTGTCTAGGATGACTCAACGATACCCTTGAATGCCTTAGACATATACAGGGAGTGGCCAAAAATATGGAAACACCGTATGAAATACATGCTTTAAAATCACTCTCTACATGTCTTATTGAAATATGATTTCTAATCCCATGTAACTTAAGTGGAGGTAATATGACACAGATGCTACCGGGCAGAAGTGACCATTTTCCCGACAACAAGGTTCCATCGGTCGGGGGTTTGAGACACTCAGTTGCTGTTACAAGCTGGTTCCCCAAACCACCCAGAACAGGGCAAGAGGTGAAGTGAACATAAATTTGGCGGGAAAGCTCTAAGCCAAGCAGGGGTCAGGAGGGCAGCTCAGTGCTAATGATTAAAATCCCATGCATTTCGTATGGTGTTTCCATATTTTTTCTGACCCCCTGTATATATATATATATATATATATATATATATGACCAATTACATTGTATCTATAAATGGAACCTGCTATTGTGATTTCTTGTAATATTGAAAAAATGTATAGCATTTAGTAACGCCACGTAGAGAACTTTGGGGTTCTTCCACACGAGTATATATCCGCAGCGTATTACACACATATTTTCCACACACAAAATACACATTGAATAGAGCCCATTGATTTCAATGTATATTTTCACGTGACTTTCGATCAAGTGAAAGAGAATGCAACATATCCTATCTTGGTGCAATAGCCCATTGAAATCAATAGGTGTATGTAAATCTGCAGGATACACGCAGGAAACCTGCATATTCGCTGTGTACTCATAAATGGGATTTTGTGCGGTTTTGTTTACGGATGTAAATATGCTGCGCAATTACGCGTGTAAATAAACTGCAAATAGGCAGAAACATAGAGGGGATCAGTGTATTTTGGACGCTGTGTATTCACGGACCGAAATACGCATACGCCTGTGTGAATGAGCCCTTACTTTTTATAGCATAGGAGGCAAAATGACCTCACATTAATTAGCAAACATTGTGAAGACCACGCAGCGTCAGAGCTGGCTGTAAGGCTGGGTTCACACAGGGCGGATTTGCTGCGGTTTTTGCCGCAGTTTGCCGTTGCATATCTGCACTGCGGCAAAACCGCTGCGTTTGCAGTGCAATGCAGCACAAATGTGTTTGGGCAAAAAGCTGTTCTCACAGGACGGAGTTTTTCCGTACAGCCGCAGTGCGGAAATGCAACTGCGGCGCGGTTTTTCAAGACGCAGCATGTCCATTCTTCTGTCCTTTCTGCAGCGCTTTTTTGTCCATAGATCTCTATGGACGCAGCAAAATCCGCACCAAAATAGTCTGAAAAAAGTAAAAAAGCGCTGCGGAAAAAAATGCTTGCGGATTTCTCCGCAAGAAAATCCGTAAGAAAATCTGCAAGACAAAAATAACCTTTGAAGCGGTTTTGCCGCAGAAGCAGTTCTTCTGCGGCAAAACAGCAACGGAAAAAACACAGCAAAACTGCAACAAATCCGCCCTGTGGGAACCGAGCCTAATTCATCTTTTGGGGCTGATAAAGCTTGTCTGCCTTTCCTACCAGCACTAACAGCCTTATCAGACCTGCTAAACTTTTCCTAGGCCCCTCTTATCTATGGAATTCCAGACTCTTCATATTTAAATCTACTCTAAAGCAGCGCATACCAGAAGAAATGGTTAACAGCATCCGCCTAGGTCTGTTCTATGATGAAGCAGCATTACATTTGCAGAATGTCCATAAGCTACATGATCTTATATTGTCATTTACCTTGCTGTCTAATGCAGTGATTACAAGGCATACACGGGGTTTGTGGGAGGGAGTTTTAGGAGCAAACAAAAGGACGCAGTTCTGCATAAACGTATAGGGCACCGTGCCCGTATAACAGTACCAGCCGATGTGCCTCTGTAATAGTATTAGCCATTAACCCATATCAGTGTCAGTCATGGTGCCCCCGTATTTACGCCAAACATAATGCTTCCATACTAGTGCTAGCTATTTGTATCATAGCAATGTCAGCAACAGTGCCCCCTATATAAGGGCATGCAACGCAACATTACAAACTATAGTGACCCATACCAATTGGTAACCACAGAGACACATAACAATGCAACAACTGGGAAGCCATGACGGAATTTGTCAGAGCATGGGCAAAGTCGTGATTTGCCCCACCCTGAATAATTTGACTAATCAAACATACTGTAATCTATAGACAGTAGTGCACCATTAAATAATACAGAGACCAAATAATAAAACCATAGGAGGACCAAAAAAGTCCATTGTGACTGAATAAAACTACTGACCCCAATGTCATTGAATAATACCACCATACTGTAAATAAAATCCATTTAGCAAATACCAATATTATGAGTAGAATTAAACTGAAGAAGACAACTATATAGTAACAATATGGTGGCCAAAGATCAGTTCCATACAGATAAGCTGGCCCTTATCATGGGAATACAGTACTATCGATAACAGGCAGAGTAAACCACTATTGAATCCAATGAATCGCAGTTGTCTTCTCCAATTGTAGTCATTCACTACTCTAACTTCTCAACCTGGCTTAGGGTCCCCATACATGTTAGACGTTGGTAGTCCAAACCCGCCCATAATAGCAAAACCACACAACTGCCTGATGGAGGGGGGGGGGGGGGGGGCAGCTCAACTTTCTTCGACAGATGGTAGATGGTGTTGGGGAGAAGGCTCGGGAACGTTGAATCTCAATGCCCTATTCTGTGCTTCCTGAGGAAATAAACCCGCGCCAGAGCTGTCCTTCATGAATCTTGCCCTCTGCTGAGATGGTTCTGATAATAGGAGCGTTAATGAGATGAGAGCCCTGACTGCAATGTAACAGACTATCGTTCTCAGTTGTATCCCATTCAATGCATCCAATCTAGGCAATCTTGTATGAACTAAATAGTCCGTACTCCAGTCTGATACAATGTAATAAAGCCTCACTTTATATTATATAAGCATTAAAGTTTTTGTCCTGGGGAATTCTGAGATAATAAAGGGGACCTCATTCAGGAGCCTCAGCCAGAAGAGAGAGGGGCTACAACCAAGGTCTCTTGCTTTACATGGACAAGAGAAAAATAGAAGGGTGCAGACAGCATGACCTTACACCGTATTCAGCCGGACAGGAAACATGCAACATCCACAGAGAAGGGACCTGATCCAAGTAGGTCCCTTAAAGTGTCCAAGTATAGAAGTAAAGTATAGAAGTGGCAGCATCCAAGGTGCAGTTCAAAAAAGCTTTATACTTCCCAAGCGATAAATATAATGCTTCGACTCTGTGAGTCTTTTTCAAAAATATGATTCCAATATTTTTTAAAAAGACTCACAGAGTCGAAACGTTATATTTATTGCTTGGGAAAAATAAAGATTTTTTGAACTGCACCTTGGATGCTGCCACTTCTATACTTATACTTATTGCTTTACATGGACAGTCCAGTGATTTCAGCAGGTTTCCCACACAGAGCCAGAAGTGGATCCACCAGGAAGGAGAAGTAGACGTCCTTCCTTTATATTTCCCATTCCTTTTGGATCCACTTCTGGTGTTGGCTAAAAAAAATGGAAGAAAATCTGCCCAAAAACCTGCGTGTGAAATCATTCAAATGTTTTATTTTGTCTTTTGTGGAAAGTAAACACTTGTAGCTGTGTACCCCCATAGATTAAGGAACCCCTCAACCAGAAAAGGGTTGTAAAAAGTTGGCATTTAAGATTCTTTCCACCTCATTTGGGCTTTACATCTCACATTCATATTTGTATAGGTAACATTTAAAGGGGTGTTCTCATCTTGGCCAAACATGGCTGCGATGGGAACACCGGTATGTACAAGGTAGCTGGAAGGCGGAAACTACTGAGCGTGGCTGGGCTGCTATGTTTCCATAACTCCCATAGAAGTGGATGGGAGTTATGTAAACAGCTTAGCACAGCTTGCTATGCTATTTACATAACTCAATAGTTACAGAAACAGCACAGCTTGCTTTTCTATGCTATTTGCACAACTCCAATTAACTTCTATGGAACTTATGGAAACACCATAGAAAAGCACACTTGGCTATTACTGTAATCCTGAACATCCCCAGCCACAGTGTCTAGCCAGACCAGTGGCGGTGGGATCCTAATGAGAGATAGAATTCTGTGGGTCCCTGAAGTGGGACCTGCACCTATCTGAATTTATCGCGTATTTCCTGGACATATCCCCCGTTGGACTTTAATAAAACAACATTGAGGACTATACAACATTTACTTCATGGACATCCAATAGGAATAAAAGCAAGTACACAGATGTAAGGGGGTAAAAAGGAAGATTTTGTTTAAGGGTGGGGATTTATTAGCAGAGTAGAGTTATTTAATTATTAATTTATTATTAAGAAATTATTACTAATAAATAATAAGCATTAACCCTTTGCAATCCACTTTTTGATTCAGGGTTTCCTAGGGAGCTTTCTCTTTCTGCCATTATACAATGGCGCCATCTGCTGGCTAGAGCCAGTACTGCTGTATGGGGCATGCTGGAGAGGCCCCTGACAACAAAGCAGCCAGTAATATACAGTAAGAATACCCTACCGGACATCTTCAGACATTGGAGCTGTACAGCCTTCAATCAGAATGTCTTCAGACGTCAGACAGTGGATTGGAAAAGGTTAAATGAAACTAGTTTTACAATATTCTGTTATATTCCTGTGTATATATTGTGACAGGATGACAGGAGTTGTAGTGAACTCCTTCCTAATCCCAAATCTGGCGATAAGAATAAATAATATTGTATATGTGTGTTTCAGCTGCACATTACGTATATTTTGTTTTCTAGATTAATATTACATTACTTATGTGTGTACTACTTATATATCTCTAATATTAAAAGTAAAGCCTCTGTTGATCCAGAGGAACATGAAAAGCCCCATTGAGAAACAGGCAAATTAGGAGAGAAAATTCCTTCTTGACCCCAAATGTGTTAATCAGAATAACTCCTAGGATGAAAGGCTAATACCCAACCGGTGTGCTATGCGTTATGTAAATTATTTAGCTATCATAATAAACCTGTTTATCAGCTGTGTTGATCCAGAGGAAGGTAAAAACTCCTGAGAATTAGGCCAATTATCCTCATATCAGGGGGAAAAATTCCTTCCTGATCTTAAATACCTCGATCAGAATAAATACCAGAATCAAAGGCTGATAACATGCGTGATATGGGTGTAAATTTAAAAAGTTATCATATTTTATAGACTAATCTAATTTTTATACTTGTGTCAACTAATTAAGTTTTTAACCGAAAGAATTTTTACAATCTTTTCTTAAAAAATGTTATTACTCAATGTGTGAACTATTTATTAATATAATATTTTGGACTTGTTTGAAGCTGTGTAGATCCAGAGGAAGGTAAAACCCTATGTGAGGAACAAGCCAATTATCCTCACCTATGGGTCTTCAGGCTGGATTGATGTTAGATGCCAGCCTAGAATTGGAGGATGCCAAGTCCAGGGGGCAGCAACACAATAGCAAAGGTGTATCATCATAAAGTGGTATTGGAGAAAGGTGATGTTTTATGGCAGCCAAGTCACATGCAGGCCACACATATATAGGCAAGACGTTCTTGACACTAGGCACAGACTCATCCTGCAAGTTATAGGAGGAAGGGCACCTTCTCACGGGCGAATATTGGCTGCTTAATCCGCAGTTGGCGTCCGCACTGCGGATCTGCAGCCAATGCCGCCCATAGCATGTCATGGGAAATCGATTCTTCCTGTACTTGCGGTTTCCACAAGTGGAGGAAAAAAATCGCAGCATGCTCCATTTTTCCGCGGATTCCATGAGGACAGCTTTCATTGATGTCAGTGGAAGCTGTCTGAGCCACGGCCCTTCCTGAATACCATTACAGAAAAGGCGTGGATTCTGCATCATCGCTAGGCGATGACGCAGGAAAAGCAGGAGTTAAAAAAAATATATCTGTACTGCGCTTGCCTGACTGCTCGCTGTGTGGACCATCGGCAGTACAGATGAAAGCAAAAGTAAGCAGGTATGTGCGAACACCGCTACTGCCAGGGCTGGATGCGGAATCCAGATCTGCCATGTGCAGGAGCCCAAAGACATCTCAAAAAGGTATGTCTACTAGAACGTCTGTTATCGTAGGGGAATTACTGATATGTTAGGTGTCCTATGTGTGTAATGAAAAGGATGTGAAAAGAACTGGTATGGAGGCGCAACACTCTAAGCTACTAGTAGCTTAGAGTGTTGCGCCTCCATACCAGTTCTTTTCACATCCTTTTCGCTACACTTACGCCCACACTGGTGGAGCGTCATCTGGTTGGCAGCACCTCCACCATTCAAAATACTCAATCATTGAAAACTCTTTGTACTCCATAAATATTCCACTACCCTCACTGGGTCTTGCTCCACCCTCCTTTTTCATTTCTTTTACTCACTATGTGTGTAATGGCCACTCAACAGATGGTCATGGATTACTTCACAACCCAGATGTTGTCGTTTACCTAAGAAGAGACATAGTTATTGCACAGACAGAGGAAGAAGACAAGAACAATGATGATGACCACAAAGCAAGTAGAACATCTGATTAGAGTTTCACCAAGAGGAGGATGGTCCAACTTGGTGATATATAGCTAAATCCATCCTTTGGCCAATGCAGATCTTCCTTCTTCACATCTGTCTCAATTGATAGAATTGCCATTCTCTCCTCCATTTCCTCCCAGTAGATGGTGGTAAACAGCCGATGCTCTCATATATTCCCGCATGCACCCAGGTGCTTCTCAGGATTTTTTTTACAGCAGTTTTTGCTGAGGTAGGTCATGTGTGCATGAATCCAAGATGGAATTTAGGCTTTTCTGTGGTGATGGCATTGTAAACCATTTGCTTGATGGGTCCATTGTAAAATGGGTGTCATCCTGTTCCTATCCTGCACAACACAATCCCAAGACTCCACCCGTCAACTGCCGGGCCATATGCTTATTTTAAAGAATTTCCACAGGGGTCATATAATGGAAGGTTCCTATCACTCCATGGATGTTATTGGAGGTGATTACATCATTTTGAGCAAGCCCCAGATTGATGATACAAATGTGCTCCTCTGGATCAAACATGCTGTTTACTGTTTCTAGATCTCAGCAATAAAATTCAACAAGAAATTAATAAATCTGCCCAGTAGATGAAGGAAACGGGGGTTTGACCACTGCAGGAACAGGAAAAATAGTCAGGCACAACTCCGGGAAGGGAAACAGAGAGAACGGGAAAGGTTCTGCTGATGGATGATATTGTGTCCATGGAGGAATTGAAGACAACAAATTATATCCATTTGTTATACTCCCCTCTGTCTTGCACATCTTCGTTCAACGCTTCTAGGCTGCCACCGGACTGGTACTCCGATATGCAATATGCCCGTTCTGAAGACTGATGTGCGGCATAGAGTTGGCATAGGAACGGGCTGTCTCTGGCTGCAAGGAGTATCTACTGTTCTCTTATTAGCATGTCTGTGTTGTCTCCTCCTTTGGTGATCATTTTGATGGCCAATATAGATGTTTTGGCCAGGAACTGATGCCAGGACCACCTGGGAAAACATATAGGGAATGCTCATTGGACAATTTAGGCAGGAATAGGGGTGGAAGGAACTGTCTATACTGTAGGCTAAGGGGCCATAATATACTGAGGGGTTAGTGAGTCTGCTTATACCCAGCACTATATAGCTGAGCAAAGTGTCTGCTCTTAAATATTCTATGGAAAGGATTTAAAGGGAATGTATCATCAGTAAATGTCCTATTGTAGAATTCAACTCTTAAACTTTTTTTAATAGATTTTTAGTGTTTTTTTTAATCAGTGTCACAATATATATATTTAAAAAATCTTAATCCGACACTTTTCACACTGCCAATATGCCTAATAATAGTCTGACACTTCCTATTCTTTGGAGAAAACTTTGGATCAGTCATCTCATTATCACAGGCAGGATTACAGTAAAAGGTTATGCCTATAGATAACAAAGGATCTACTATTCAGAATAGTTGAAGGTCACAGATCAATCCCTTCACCTCCCTGCACAATGACCTCTGTACAGGTCACAGAACATGTCTCCCATAGAAGTTAATGAGTTCCATACTGTCCATTGTATGAATGGCCCATGAGGCTGCTGTAAAGGATCTCTAAATGCTGCTAAAAGCAGCTCAGGCATGGTGACCATCCCCATAGTTAAAAAGGGCAATTCCTCATATACTTATGCGTCAGTGTTGTATTCCAGCACCCCTTCCAATTGCTTTCCTTCCTGGATAACAGCTGGGTTGGGCATGGTTGAAAGAAAGAGGAAAGATTGTCCAGGTAAAGGAATAAAATCCACAAAACTTTATTAAAGATGGAATAAATCCTTAATTGCAGGCAGACTGACAAAACTACACAATTCTTATTCATGGCATAAACTAACTAAATAGCATGCATGATATTCAAAGCAACACAAACCAATAGAATTGCTGAAGTTCAATTGATAGCAAATGCACTCATGTGAAGCCACCCTGAGGCTTCTTTCCCATGAGCGCATATCGGCTGGCTGTTTTCACGGCCGCCCGAAATGCGCTGTGATCTGATGCATTGGATTCCAATGCATCAGATCACATGGGCGTATTTTCCATACGTAAAAATGCCCGGCCGGCCAATATAGTGCGGGGCGTTTTTACGTCGAGCCCAAAATATAGTACTGGAACTATGTTTGGGCCAGAATACGTCGGGCCGCTGCATGGGCTCCTATGGGAGCCCATGGCAGTGGCCGTAGGTGGGAGGGAGTTTAGCAGCGTGGCTGCTAAACTACCTCCCTCTGTTCTCCTCCCCTCACCGTGCAGGCTTACCTCTCCTTCCCACTCCGTCTCTGCAATGGAAGGGGGTAAGTGGGGGTGGAGCTAAGTGTCAATCCGCCCCACCTCCTACTTTGATGGCTATGGACAAGGGGCGGGACGTGGGTGCAGCTAAGCAACCGCCCTCTCCCTTACCCTTGTCCATAGCCATCAATGGGAGAAGGCGGGACGGACAGGCTCTTAGCTACGCCCCTGTCCCGCCCCCTCCCAGTGCACAGACCGAGCGCGGGGGTGGGGTGGTGGGGAGAAAGGTTAAGCCTGCGATGGATAGGGAGGGGAAATGGGAGATGGCCTGGTGAGGTCGGTGCATTTGCGCCGGCCTCACCAGGCCATATGAGCGGGCGCACAAACGTTTGATTTGTGTGCCTGTTCACCAGTTTTTTTGCCCCTAACATAGCTTATATTGGCTGGCCGATATGCGCTCATGTGAAAGAAGCCTTATACATACATTTCATATACGTGCATATACAGACATGCTTATTAAGACACACTCACACACATACCGTATATACCGGCGTATAAGGCGACGGGGCGTATAAGACGACCCCCCAACTTTCACCTTATACGCCGGTATACAGTGGAGAAAAAAAAAAAATCATTACTCACCTCCCCCGGCGTCCTGTCGCGCTCCGGCAGGATGTCGCTCGCTCCTCGTCCCCGGCGCAGCATTGCTTTCTGAATGCGGGGCTTGAAATCCCCGCTTCCAGAAAGCTAATACACACGCCGGCAGCCATGACATCATTGAATGGCTGTGATTGGCTAAAACACACGTGGCTTCAGCCAATCACACTATTCAATGACATCATTGAATGGCTGTGATTGGCTAAAACACACGTGGCTTCAGCCAATCACACTATTCAATGACATCATTCAATGGCTGTGATTGCTAACACGTGCGCCTTCAGCCAATCACAGCCATTCAATGCTGTCATGGCTGCTGGCGTGTGTACTAGCTTTCTGGAAGCGGGGATTTCAAGCCCCGCATTCAGAAAGCAATGCTGCGCCGGGGACGAGGAGCGAGCGACATCCTGCCGGAGCGCGACAGAACGCCGGGGGAGGTGAGTAATGAATTTTTTTTTTTTACACTTTTTTTTTTTTTGTATTACCGGCGCATAAGACGACCCCCGACTTCAGACCCGATTTTTCGGGGTTCAAAAGTCGTCTTATACGCCGGTATATACGGTACATATATACACACAGTACTGTGCAAAAGTTTTAGGCAGGTAAGAATGCTTTCAAAAGTAGAAGTGGTAATAGTTTATTTTTGTCAACTAACAAAATGCAAAGTGAATGAGCAAAAGAGAAATCTAAATCAAATCAATATTCAGTGTCTTCCAAACAGCCTCAATTTTTCTACCATAGATATACTGGCACAAAGTCAGGGATTTTGTAGGATTATAGTCAGGTGTATGATTAACTAGTTATACCAAACAGGAGATATTGATCATCATTTTCATATGTAGCTTGAAACCTAGTCAGTATCTGAAACAAAAACAGCTGTGCAGGAGGCATAAAACTGGGCGAGGAACAACCAAATGCTGCTACAAAGGTGAGGTTGTGGAAGACAGTTTCATGTCACAGGTCATACACCATGATTGGAAAGTGCCACTGTGCCTTACATTGTGTTGGGGCCTCTTCCCTCTAGGGGTTGGACCCATAAAGTTGGCAGGAATATCCTATGCACTTCAATAGTATGTTATGAAAACCTCCTTTAATTTGTACTTCAATTTAATTTAGTATTTTCATATTGTGGTTCAGAGGAAGACAAAACCCTGTGGTAGCTGCCAGCTTCTGGTCTGTTGGATGTAGTGTGAAGTTCATTAATTTATAACTGAGTAAAAGCTGGATCAATTACCCATATGAAAGCAATCCCAGATTACCCTAGTGATATCATGTTTATTCAGAAAGACATCCATTAAAGTTCTCATGTACTTATTCGTATTGTTTTATGCATATTTTATCCCTAGCTTAATCTTTTGAATACATAGTCAGTGCTGTTCAATGGGACAATAAACCAGCTGTAGTTTGCATCCATATTTGAAATACAGACATGATATTTTGGCCGTGTTGGGTGATGTGTTGGAAATCTACAATGTAATCCCAAATTGGTTAGACACTAGAGATGAGCGAACGTACTCGTCCGAGCTTGATACTCGTTCGAGTATTAGCGTGTTCGAGATGCTCGTTACTCGTGACGAGTACCACGCGATGTTCGGGTTACTTTCACTTTCCTCTCTGAGACGTTAGCGCGCTTTTCTGGCCAATTGAAAGACAGGGAAGGCATTACAACTTCCCCCTGCGACGTTCAAGCCCTATACCACCCCCCTGCAGTGAGTGGCTGGGGAGATCAGGTGTCACCCGAGTATAAAAATCGGCCCCTCCCGCGGCTCGCCTCAGATGCGTTGTGAGATAGCTGAGGGACAGTGGTATCGTGTTGGAGCTGCTGTAGGGAGAGTGTTAGGAGTTAGTGTAGGCTTCAAGAACCCCAACGGTCCTTCTTAGGGCCACATCTAACCGTGTGCTGTAGTGTGGAGGCTGCTTTTAGCAGTGTTGCACATTTTTTTTTTTTTGGTATATCGGCCGTGCAGAGCATTGCGCCCTGCAGTAATAGTCCAGGGACAGAAGTGTGGAGGCAGGGAGAGCGTTAGGAGTTATTGTAGGCTTCAAGAACCCCAACGGTCCTTCTTAGGGCCACATCTAACCGTGTGCAGTAGTGTGGAGGCTGCTTTTAGCAGTGTTGCACATTTTTTTTTTGGTATATCGGCCGTGCAGAGCATTGCGCCCTGCAGTAATACTCCAGGGATAGAATTGTGTAGGCAGGGCCAGAAGACATATATTATCGATTGAATATACGCAGTGGTCCTTTAGAAAAAAATATTTGAAAAAAATCTATTTGGCCTGCCTGTCACTCTGCTCAGTGTTCTGGGTCCGTGTCTGCTGGGGGTAGTAGTTCTCCAAATAAATACGCAGCCAGCTAAGTGTTACAGCAGGCTTGCGCCAAATTATTTCCTGGCTCTGAAATCACCGGTCTGTTGCAGTTAATAACAGTGCAACACTGCAGTTCCGTGACACACACACATCAGGGAGAGAATTGTGTAGGCAGGGCCAGAAGACATATATTATAGATTGAATATACGCAGTGGTCCTTTTGAAAAAGATATTGAAAAAAAATCTATTTGGCCTGCCTGTCACTGTGCTCAGTGTTCTGGGTCCGTGTCTGCTGGGGGTAGTAGTTCTCCAAATAAATACGCAGCCAGCTAAGTGTTACAGCAGGCGTGCGCCAAATTATTTCCTGGGGTTCCGTAAACGAAGTCAGCCTCCAACCACAGGCCAATAAGCGGCACATTTAATTACAGCGTTCTGTTTCTGCACTACTGCTAATACACCATGCTGAGGGGTAGGGGTAGGCCTATAGGACGTGGACGCGGGCGAGGACGCGGAGGCCCAAGCCAGGGTGTGGGCACAGGCCGAGCCACTGCGGTGGCCAGGGGTAGAGGCAGGGCCAGACCGAATAATCCACCAACTGGTTCCCAAAGCGCCCCCTCGCGCCATGCCACCCTGCAGAGGTCAAGGTGCTCTACGGTGTGGCAGTTTTTCACAGAGACGCCTGACGACCGACGAACAGTGGTGTGCAACCTTTGTCGCGCCAAGATCAGCTGGGGAGGCACCACCACCAGCATGCGCAGGCATATGATGGCCAAGCACCCCACAAGGTGGGACGATGCCCGTTCACCGCCTCCGGTTTGCACCACTGCCTCTCCCCCTGTGCCCCAACCTGCCACTGAGATCCAACCCCCCTCTGAGGACACAGGCAGTACCGTCTCCTGGCCTGCACCCACACCCTCACCTCCGCTGTCCTCGGCCCCATCCAGCAATGTCTCTCAGCGTAGCGTCCAGACGTCGCTAGCGCCACAGTTTGAGCGCAAGCGCAAGTACGACGCCACACACCCGCACGCTCAAGCGTTAAACGTGCACATTGCAAAATTGATCAGCCTAGAGATGCTGCCGTATAGGCTTGTGGAAACGGAGGCTTTCAAAAGCATGATGGCGGCGGCGGCCCCGCGCTACTTGGTTCCCAGTCGCCACTACTTTTCCCGATGTGCCGTCCCAGGCCTGCACGACCACGTCTCCCGCAACATTGTACGTGCCCTCACCAACGCGGTTACTGCCAAGGTCCACTTAACAACAGACACGTGGACAAGCACAGGCGGGCAGGGCCACTATATCTCCCTGACGGCACATTGGGTGAATTTAGTGGAGGCTGGGACAGAGTCAGAGCCTGGGACCGTTCACGTCCTACCCACCCCCCGAATTGCGTGCCCCAGCTCGGTGGTGGTATCTGCGGGGGTGTATGCTTCCTCCACTAAACCACCCTCCTCCTCCTCCTATGCAACCTCTGTCTCGCAATCAAGATGTGTCAGCAGCAGCAGCACATCGCCAGCAGTCGGTGTCGCGCGGCGTGGCAGCACAGCGGTGGGCAAGCGTCAGCAGGCCGTGCTGAAACTACTCAGCTTAGGAGAGAAGAGCCACATGGCCCACGAACTGCTGCAGGGTCTGACAGAGCAGACCGACCGCTGGCTTGCGCCGCTGAGCCTCCAACCGGGCATGGTCGTGTGTGACAACGGCCGTAACCTGGTGGCGGCTCTGCAGCTCGGCAGCCTCACGCACGTGCCATGCCTGGCCCATGTCTTTAATTTGGTGGTTCAGCGCTTTCTGAAAAGCTACCCCCACTTGTCATACCTGCTCGGAAAGGTGCGCCAGCTCTGCGCACATTTCCGCAAATCCCACACGCACGCTGCCACCCTGCGGACCCTGCAACATCGGTTTAATCTGCCAGTGCACCGACTGCTGTGCGACGTGCCCACACAGTGGAACTCTACGCTCCACATGTTGGCCAGACTCTATGAGCAGCGTAGAGCTATAGTCGAATACCAACTCCAACTTGCGCGGCGCAGTGGGAGTCAGCCTCCTCAATTATTTACAGAAGAGTGGGCCTGGTTGGCAGCCATCTGCCAGGTCCTTGGAAAATTTGAGGAGTCTACCCAGATGGTGAGCGGGGATGCTGCAATCATTAGCGTCACCATTCCTCTGCTACGCCTCTTGAGAAGTTCCCTGCAAAGCATAAAGGCAGACGCTTTGGAATCAGAAACGGAGGTGGGGGAAGACAGTATGTCGCTGGATAGTCAGAGCAACCTCATGTCTATATCTCAGCGCGTTGAGGAGGAGGGGGAGGAGCATGAGGAGGAGGGGGAAGAGACAGCTTGGCCCACTGCTGAGGGGACAGATGCTGCTTGCCTGTCATCCTTTCAGCGTGTATGGCCAGAGGAGGAGGAGGAGGAGGAGGAGGGGGAGGAGCATGAGGAGGAGGGGGAAGAGACAGCTTGGCCCACTGCTGAGGGTACAGATGCAGCTTGCCTGTCATCCTTTCAGCGTGTATGGCCAGAGGAGGAGGAGGAGGACGAGGATCCTGAAAGTGATCTTCCGGGTGAGGACAGCCATGTGTTGCGTATAGGTACCCTGGCACACATGGCTGACTTCATGTTAGGATGCCTTTCTCGTGACCCTCGCGTTACACGCATTCTGGCCACTACGGATTACTGGGTGTACACACTGCTCGATCCACGGTATAAGGAGAGCCTTTGCACTCTCATTCCCGAAGAGGAAAGGGGTTCGAGAATGATGCTATACCACATGGCGCTGGTGGACAAACTGATGGTAAACTTCCCATCCGACAGCGCTAGTGGCCGAAGGCGCATTTCCGCGGCCCAGGTAGCAGGGGAGGCGCAGAGATCAGGCAGCATGTACAGCGCAGGCAGGGGAACACTCTCTAAGGCCTTTGACAGCTTTATGGCTCCCCAGCAAGACTGTGTCACCGGTCCCCAGTCGAGGCTGAGTTGGCGGGAGCACTGTAAAAGGATGGTGAGGGAGTACGTAGCCGATCGCACGACCGTCCTCGGTGACGCCTCTGCCCCCTACAACTACTGGGTGTTGAAGCTGGACACGTGGCCTGAACTCGTGCTGTATGCCCTGGAGGTGCTTGCTTGTCCTGCGGCTAGCGTCTTGTCAGAGAGTGTGTTTAGTGTGGCTGGGGGAATCATCACGGATAAGCGTACCCACCTGACAACCGACAGTGCCGACAGGCTTACACTCATAAAGATGAACAAAGCCTGGATTTCCCCAGACTTCTCTTCTCCACCAGCGGACAGCAGCGATACCTAAGCAATACGTAGGCTGCACCCGCGGATGGAAGCATCGTTCTCTATCACCATCCAAAACGGGGACCTTTTTGCTTCATCAATCTGTGTATAATATTCATCCTCCTCCTCCTGCTCCTCCTCCTGAAACCTGACGTAATCACGCCGAACGTGCAATTTTTCTTAGGCCCACAAGGCTCAGTCATATAATTTTTCTAAACAATTTTTATACGTTTCAATGCTCATTAAAGCGTTGAAACTTTCACCTCAACCAATTTTTATTTTAACTGGGCTGCCTCCAGGCCTAGTTACCAATTAAGCCACATTAACCAAAGCCATTAATGGGTTTCACCTGCCCTCTCGGTTGGGCATGGGCAATTTTTCTCAGGTACATTAGTACTGTTGGTACACCAATTTTTGTGGGCCCTCGCCTACAGTGTAATCCAATAAATTTTTGGCCCACCTGCATTACAGCTGACATAACATCAGCTGTGATGGGCAATGCAATGGGATATATTTATGTACCGCCGGTGGGTTCCAGGGAGCCACCCATGCTGTGGGTCCACAGGGAGTTGTAAATGCATCTGTTTCCACTTGTAAAGAACCCCAGTCTGACTGGGGCATGCAGTGTGGGCCGAAGCCCACCTGCATTAAACATGACATTACTACCTCAGCTGTGTTGGGCAATGCAATGGGATATATTTATGTACCGCCGGTGGCTTCCTGGCACCCACCCATGCTGTGGCCCACAGGGAGTTGTAAATGCATCTGTTTCCACTTCTAAAGAACCCCAGTCTGACTGGGGCATGCAGTGTGGGCCGAAGCCCACCTGCATTAAACATGACATTGCTACCTCAGCTGTGATGGGCAATGCAATGGGATATTGTTATGTACCGCCGGTGGCTTCCTGGCACCCACCCATGCTGTGGGTCCACAGGGAGTTGTAAATGCATCTGTTTCCACTTCTAAAGAACCCCAGTCTGACTGGGGCATGCAGTGTGGGCCGAAGCCCATCTGCATTAAACATGACAATACTACCTCAGCTGTGATGGGCAATGCAATGGGATATTTTTATGTACCGCCGGTGGGTTCCAGGGAGCCACCCATGCTGTGGGTCCACAGGGAGTTGTAAATACATCTGTTTCCACTTCTAAAGAACCCCAGTCTGACTGGGGCATGCAGTGTGGGCCGAAGCCCACCTGCATTAAACATGACATTACTACCTCAGCTGTGATGGGCAATGCAATGGGATATTGTTATGTACCGCCGGTGGCTTCCTGGCACCCACCCATGCTGTGGGTCCACAGGGAGTTGTAAATGCATCTGTTTCCACTTCTAAAGAACCCCAGTCTGACTGGGGCATGCAGTGTGGGCCGAAGCCCACCTGCATTAAGCACGACATTACATCAGCTGTGATGGGCACTGCAATGGGATATATTTATGTACCGCCGGTGGGTTCCAGGGAGCCACCCATGCTGTGGGTGCACACGGAATTCCCATTGCGGAGTTGTACCTGCCTGTGACTATATATGAAAAAACCGGGTCTGACTGGGGCATGCAGACACCTTGACAGAATGAATAGTGTGTGGCACATAGGTTCCCCATTGCTATGCCCACGTGTGCAGCTCCAGATGGAGGTGGCACAGGATTGGATTTCTCATTGCTTCTGTACAGCATTGTGGGCTATCGCCCCGCCCCTTTTAAAGAGGGTCGCTGCCTAGCCGTGCCAACCCTCTGCAGTGTATGCCTGCTTTTCCTGTGGCAGACGCACTTATAAATAGACATGAGGGTGGCGTGGCATGAGGGCAGCTGAAGGCTGGGCAGGGACAGTTTGGTGTGCGCTGTGGACACTGGGTCGTGGGGGGGGTTTGGCAGCATGTAACCCAGGAGAAGTGGCAGCGGAGTGTCATGCAGGCAGTGATTGTGCTTTGTTGGAGGTAGTGTGGTGCTTAGCTAAGGTATGCATTGCTAATGAGGGCTTTTCAGATGTAAAAGTTGTTGGGAGGGGGGGGGGCACTCTTGCTGCTATTGTGGCTTAATAGTGGGACCTGGGAACTTGAGATGCAGCCCAACATGTAGCCCCTCGCCTGCCCTATCCGTTGCTGTGTCGTTCCCATCACTTTCTTGAATTGCCCCGATTTTCACAAATGAAAACCTTAGCGCGCATCGGTGATATACAAAAGTGCTCGAGTCGCCCATTGACTTCAATGGGGTTCGTTACTCGAAACGAACCCTCGAGCATCGCGAAAAATTTGTCTCGAGTAACGAGCACCCGAGCATTTTGGTGCTCGCTCATCTCTATTAGACACCTCAGTAAAAAGTCAAGGTAAAAATTGTGGGGGAAAAAAAGACCATTCTAAGGCTGCCTTCACACATTTTCAGCATTTTTAAAAATGCCATGAAATACCAGGGTCTCTCATTGCGTATGTAGAAGCAGTGTTTGCTTTAGTCTTGTTTCATTTGTAATTTTTTTCTTGTTTTGTCATTTTTCATGACCTATACAGAAGGCGAGGGAAAAATGCTAGAAAAAACAAAAAGGTACCGACCTCCTCAAAAAAACAGATCGCAAAATTGCACAAGAGAAAAAAAACTGATACAAAATTCCAGGCAAATTGTAACACACAACTGTGCAAAGGCAGTGCAGACTTAAAGGGGTTGTCCCGCGCTGAAACGGGTTTTTTCTTTTTTCAATATGCCTCCCGTTCGGCGCGAGACAAACCCAATGCATGTGTTAAAAAAAAAAAAGTTTACTACTTACCCGAATCCCCGCGCTGCGGCGACTTCTTCCTTACCTTACTAAGATGGCCACCGGGATCTTCACCCACGATGCACCGCGGGTCTTCTCCCATGGTGCACCGTGGGCTCTGTGCGGTCCATTGCCGATTCCAGCGTCCTGATTGGCTGGAATCGGCACACGTGACGGGGCGGAGCTACGAGGACCAGCTCTCCGGCGCGAGCGGCCCCATTCACCAGGGAGAAGACCGGACTGCGCAAGCGCGTCTAATCGGGCGATTAGACGCTGAAATTAGACGGCACCATGGCGACGGGGACGCTAGCAACGGAACAGGTAAGTGAATAACTTCTGTATGGCTCATAATTAATGCACGATGTACATTACAAAGTGCATTAATATGGCCATACAGAAGTGCTGAACCCCACTAGCTTTTGCGGGACAACCCCTTTAACAGCATTATGGGCCCCCGGACAAAGCAGTGTACTGGGACCCCTACGAAACTACTCATAGGAATTAAGCGGACAAGCGAGTTGGTAACCAGCGACCTGGATTGGAGAACTGGAAGTCTAAGTCTCTAGGGTCCATTTTCCTCTTGTACTGTAGATGTCTTTTTTCATAGTGCCAGACTACTTTGTACTAGAAAGTAATGAGACAATGTACTACGCCTCAAAAGATAATCCACACCAGCATTCGGCGGGAAATCTCTGTTTTTGTTATAGGAATAATGGATAATTTACTATAGGAATTATGGGTAATTTGAAAGTGAAACAAAACGTGACAAAATTAAAGTCTTCACACCCGGCATAGAGAGATTGGAGCCAAACTTATATCCCACCACACAATATCATATATGATACAAGGACCATTGAAATGCTAACATATATAGAATAGTATGCGGCCCCCGGGTAAGTGCCCATCAGGCCCATGCGTTAAGATGGCTCTGTGCATTTGCCTTCTCTGCATTTCATTTGCGCTTTTCTGAAAACGTTGGGGTAGATTACTGTTGAAAATGTGTTAGAAACTGTCTGCAACCCATTTATGAGGCCTGAAAAAGGCTCCGTGGGAAGCGGGCTTGGCTTCACAGTGGCTTAAATGCAACTTTTTGCTCCAAAAATGCCCCAAAATTTTGATGCAAAATCTGTTGTAATAGTAAGCCAATTTAGAGTTGGTATAAATTTTTTAAATCAGTCTAAGGGCTTATTTAGACGACTGTATATCGTCCGGGTTTCCACGCCCAGCCGATATACGGTGTCTTTGTCTGCAGGGGGAAGAAGATGGAAGAGCCAGGAGCAGGAACTGAGCTCCTGCCCCTTCCCCACCCCTCACCACTATTTGCAACGGGAGGGCGGGACAGGGGCAGAGCTAAGCGGTGAGACTTAGCTCCGCCCCTGTCCCACCTCCTTCCATTGCAAATAGTGGCGAGGGGCGGGGAAGGGGCGGGAGCTCAGTTCCTGCTCCTGGCTCTTCCATCCTCTTCCCCCTGCAGACAAAGACACCGTATATTGGCTGGGCGTGGAAACCCAGCCGATATACGGTCATCTGAATAAGCCCTAAAGATGCAGCAAATGAGTCACTGTGATAAATATGTTTCATTTTAAGACTGACTAGTATAAGTTTGAATCGTCTGTTAGACAATAATAGTAAATTTGCCCTACAGTGTGTGAAACCGCCCTAAGAGTACCTTAACATGCGCCAACTATCACAAGAAAAAAATGGGACCTTTTTTGTGTAAAACGGGACCCGGCAGGGTGCTGAGCTCATTAGTCACTAGTTGCTTCGTTTCAGCTCACCAAAACATAGTGACTAATGAGTGACTTGTCATCCGGTGTGAACAGGTAGTTGTTCATCTCTGAGCGACTTCCTTTTCAGAGTGAATGGAGGCAGGCAGCCAGAAGAGATCTCTGATACGCTCCAACTTCATACACTTGCACACACAAAATTTGTGTGTGCAATACGCAGTGAATAGAACCTATTGATTTCAATGGGTTTGTTCACAAGTGCATATTTTGCGTGTCCATTTATGCAGCATGTTTTATTGTACTGTGCATTTGCATCGGGAAAGAGAACATTTTGAAATCATTGACGATTTCTACAGCTGAGAGCATCATTGCATATTTTTTAATGCATGCAGGCAAACACTACAGTAAAAAACTCAGTTGCTAATATGCAACACCCAATGCGCAATAACGCGCTACAAATCGCACACAAACATGCATACACTCGTGTAAATCCAGTCTTGCTATACTTTTTTTTACGGGAACGACATGCGCGCACAAAATACGTTTATGTGAACGAACCCATTGAAACCTATGGGTTCTATTCACTGCGTATTGAGTGCGCAAATCTTGCGCGTGCAAAATGCTGCTCAAACACATTTGTGTTACACAGGCCTAAGACTTCCTTGGATGTTGCAGTATGATGCCCCCTTGCACACCCCCATGAAATAAAAAAAATGCCTCATTGTTTATCTTCTAGAGCTTCAAGCATGAAGCCTAAACTTTTATTTAGCAAATGAAAAGAGTTTTGTTCATTAACTGTTAATTATTCATTTTTGTCCCCCCCCCCCTCCCTTTCCTCGGGTACTTGATCGGAAATATGTTAAAAAAAATGTCCCACAATGTTTAAAATGCAAAATCATTTTTAAGTGTATCGAACAAGGGACTTTGGGAAAAGATTTATGCAACCAAAATAATTAAATGTGACAATGATTAAATAAAACGACTTTTTTCTAATTTACTGGAGTATTATCTGCCTGAAATGAGCAGGTGAAGGCTTAGGCATCGCTGCCATCATTCCATCACCATTGCGTGAATAACCGGTAACCCTCAGCACATGTGCGAGCATGAAAATATTAATTCCAGATTGCAATTTGTTTCCATGGATACAGATGTTCTAAGGATTGTGAATTATGTACAACATATTAGTGAAATGGTAGCAAGAGTTGTCATGTCCACCTGGAAAGTTAAAATCATACGGTGCATAAAAAAGTCTACAAACCCCCTTGTTGAAATGCCAGGTTTTTGTAATGTTAAAAAATCCGACAAAGGGGAATCATTTTAGACTTGTTTCCACCTCCAATGTGACCCGTTATCTGTACAATTCCTGAAAAACAAACTGAAATCTTCTGGGGTGGAAAAATAGAATTAGGAAAACAAAAATAATGTGGTTGCAAAAATATTCACACCCTAAAACTAATATTTTGTTGATGTACCATTTGACTTTATGACTTTTTATTTGACTTTTGGGGTTGGCGTCTATCAGTATGGCGCATCTTGACTTGGCAATCTTTGCTGTCATTCTTTCTCTCTGTGAGATTGCGAGGCCATCTCGTATATAGCGCCCTCTTCAGGTCACCCACAGATTCTCAATGGGATCAAGGTCTGGGCTCTGGCTGGACCATTCCAAAACTGTGATCTTCTTCTGGCGAGGCCATTCTTTTGTTGATTTGGAGGTCTGATTTGGGTCATTGCCATGCTGAAAGGTGAAATTCCTCTTCATCTTCAGCTTTTTAGCCGAGGCCTGAAAGTTTTGTGCTGAAATGGACTAATATTGGGAGCAATTCATAATTTCCTGAACCTAATCTAAAGCCCCAATTCCAGCAACAGAACAGCCCCCCACATAATGCTGCCCCAACCATCCTCACTGTGGGTATGGTGATCTTCTGGTGATGCGCTGTGTTGCCTTTGTACCAAACATAGCTTTTAGGCCGGCTGCACACGGCCGTGACGGGCTCCGCCGCTGAATTCCGCGGCGGAGCCTGTCACGGCGCCCCCAGAGACCCCCAAACTTACCTGTGGATCCGGCATCCTCGCTCCTGCATGACGCTTTGGCGTGACGCTCCGCAGCGTCATGTGACACGCCGGCCACGTCACATGACACGCCCACCGCGTCACATGACGCGGCCGGCGGCGTCATATGACACCGCCAGCCGCGTTGTCGTGGAACCTTCCTTTGTGGAACCACGGCTTACTCAATTTGGAATGTTTACACCCCTCCATATTAATTCTGAATTGATAATGCGCATAAGAAGTTTTCACACTGACACGAGGTTCAGTATGTATAGCTTCCTCAATTCTACTTTATTGTTGGGCGCGTAGCCTGTTTTAAAACAGTTTAACATATCCGCCCATCTGGGCAGGTCAAGGGATTACATAGATACAACGTATTGTTTAATTATTGGATAAGCATCTTGCAATTCTTCCATCCTCCGGTCATCTGTGATTGGCCATCAGGTGGTGGATGAAATGACTGGGTTGTCTTAGGCCCACGTGTGGTTCCTTCGATATAATTGGGTTACATCATGAGTTAGTAATAGCATAGACCACCCATGTTATTTGCATACGTTTCCAGTAAAATTGCTTGGGTAATTTCTGCGGCAGCTGTTTCAGACTGCGGTTATCTATGTCTGAGTTATACTTCTCCTAAAGGCACAAACAGTCGGAAAAATAGATATATTTATAGGTTGGTTTCATGTTGGCTTCCCCATGTCAGCAGAGTTATAAAACAGATATTTTCATATGAGCGGAAGTACCTATTGCATAACTGTAAGAACATTATATTTGTAGCAAGACAGAAAGCAAATATGTATACAGAATGTTAAATTGACAACTGTCTACTGCCAAGGCCCACCGATCCATATAGATATATACTGGACTTCCACCACAGCGTCATATGACACAGCTGGGCCATATGACGCGGCGGTAGGCGGGGAGGCGTTTTCACGCTATCTTCCACTGTGCTACAGCGGAAGAAAGTGTGACGGATGGCTTCCATTGACTGCAATGGAAGCCGTCCGTGCGTACACCCGCGGCAAATAGAGCATGCCGCAGGTGAGGACGGGTGATTTCACGGTGCGGAATTCCGCGGTGGAATTCTGCGCCGTGAGCCCTGAGCTATTAGGTTCAATAGAACCTAATAGCTGCGGGCAACGCAGTGGATTTCCGCCACGAATTATGCGACGGAAATCCGTCCGTGGGAAGGAGCCCTTAGAATTATTTTCAAAAAGTTCCTCCTTGGGCTCATCAGACATAACATGTTCTCCTGCATATTTTGGGAAGACATGATCTAGATTTTGGCAAAACATAGCTGGGTTTAGATGTTTTTCTTTGTTAGAAAAGGCTTCCGCCTTGCAACTCTACCCCACAACCCAGAAATCTGAAGAACACGGGAGATGGTTGTCACATGCACTACACAACCAGGATTTGGCAGGAACTCTTGCAACTCCTTTAATGTTACTGTCGGCCTCTTGGCCTCCCAGACCAATTTTCTTCAGGTCTTTTCATCAATTTTTGAAGGACAGTCAGTTCTTGGTGATGTCACTGTTGTGCCAAATGGAATCCTCTTCTTGCTGATGTCTTCACTGTGTTCCATGGTATACGTGATGCCTTGGAGATGTCTTGGCCCCCTTCTCCTGACTGACACTTTCCAACAATCATTTCCCACTGCCTATGAATTATCAAAATGCCATATGTTTTAAAATATCAGTGGAGCTGACATCTGTCAAAGCAATTAACATGATTTATTTCCCCGCTTGTTGCATACAATCAGTCTATCAAATAATATATAGAGTAGGATGGAATACTGTGAAAATTACAGGTATTATGTTTCAGATCTGATATCCAAGAATGTCAACAAATTTGTTGCAAATTTATCTCTTAAAAATCTTGAAAATGCAGTAATGATGGAGTTGTCTTGCATACTCCTTTTATATGTACTGTATAATTCAATGAAATCCCTTTCAAATATCTTAATATACAGGAGGTAGACAAAAATATGGAAACACTGTATGAAATGCATGCTTTAAAATTGGTTTTAAAATGTTTTATTGAAATATGATTTATAATCCCATGTAACTTAAGTGGAGGTAATTTGGCATTCAGGCACTGAATTGGAGCAGTAGGTGTGCTAGCTGCAGGTCTGGAGAATGATCAAGGAAAGCCAGGAGTCAGTAACTGTAGATCACATTTTGCAGTACAAATGGATGAGGCGAGTAGTTTTGTCAGGAAGGAAGCCGGAGGTTGTAGCAGGAGGTCTTGTGTCACAGTACACATGGAGGAGGCGGGTAGCGTTGTCAGGAAGGAAGCCAAAGGTCGGTATCAGGAGGTCTTTAGTTGAAATAGCAGAGGAGTAGGAAGGAGTGATGTCTCTCCTGCCCATGTGCATGACCTTACATTTATCGATGTTGAACTTCATTTGCCGTTTTTCAACCAAGGCCCCCAGTTTATCTAGGTCTATTTGCAGCCGTACATTGTCCTCCATTGTATTAGTTATCTTGCATAATTACATATTGTCTACAAATATTGATATTTTACTGTGTAGTCCCTCTATTAGGTCACTGAAAAATATATTGAACAGAATGGGGCCTAATACTAAACCCTGTGGCACCCCACTAGCAACGTTGGCCCACTTTACCCAGCTACACATGTTTTTCACCCAGACGGAGCTGTCTCATTTTATATATCAACCTATTATGCGGCACGGTGTCAAATGCTTTACAAAAATCCAGCTATACGAGATCAATAGACTCTCCCAGGTCCAGCCTAGAGCTTACTTCATTGTAGAAGTGTTGTGGCAGTTCTGGAAATTGCTGCCTTGGATTTAGCTCTGGCAAGTCTTCCTGTGGGAAAGCTGTTTGCTCCTGTTCATTTGAGGTTGCAAGTGCAAGTTCTGTGTTGGCTGGTCATCTGGGGATTAATAATACCCGTAAGTTACTCACAATTATTTTTTGGTGGCCATCTCTGTGACGAGATGTATTCAGCTTTGTCTTGTCCTGTGAGGTTTGTGCCAAGAGTAAATCGCCTCGTAATTACCCTGCCAGGGAATTATGCAGGAAACTGGATGCAAACAGAAGAACTGCAGAACCAGGGGCTAAGCAGGAAGTCACAGAGCAGAACTCACAACAACACTGAAGCACTGTATGGAAGGCCCAAGTCAGCTATATAGGGCAGTGATTAGAAAAGGTGTATCAGCTGAGCTGGAGGCTCAGAAGCAATTAACCATAGGAGTGCTGGAAAAGAATAAGTATAAGCTCAGGGTACAGGGAGAGCAGGATGATGCTCGTGTCTGCTAGACAGAAGCAGAGGATTAAGTCTGAACAGTGTGTCTAACAGTCAGTTATAATGAAAACAAAGATCTGGTACCGTGTTAGCCAGTAGAGTAAAATGTGATTGTTCTCAGCAAGAGAAACGACGTAATCTTGTAGATATGATACCTTTTAATGGCTAACAAAAATACATGATGTAATAATAGCGAGCTTTCGTACCAACGCAGGGTACTTCTTCCGGCTTAAATGGATTGGATCTGAAGAGGCATGCATATTTATACACACTTATAACATACATACTTATGACAAGACACAGATATGGATGTGATTGGTTCGCAAGTGCGAACCAATCACATCCATATCTGTGCCTTGTCATAAGTATGTATGTTATAAGTGTGTATAAATATGCATGCCTCTTCAGATCCAATCCATTTAAGCCGGAAGAAGTACCCTGCGTTGGTACGAAAGCTCGCTATTATTACATCATGTATTTTTGTTAGCCATTAAAAGGTATCATATCTACAAGATTATGTCGTTTCTCTTGCTGAGAACAATCACATTTAACAGTCAGTTCTAACTGTACTAACCCCAATCAACCCCCACTCCCAAAATTTGGTCCCAGGTCACTGCCTACATTGTCTTCCCCCTATTAGTCTGGTTCCCTTCCCCCAAGTCCCTAGTTTAAACACTCCTACAACCTTCTAACCATCTTCTCCCCAGCACAACTGCACCCTCCTCATTGGGATGCAGTCCGTCCCTACGGTAGAGCTTGTTGGTGACAGAAAAGTCAGCCCAGTTCTCCAGGAACCCAAACCCTTCCTTCCAACACCAACTCTGGAGCTACTAATTTACCTCCCTAATCTCATGCTGCCTTTCTGGTTTGGCTCATGGTACAGGTATTTCTGAGAAAACTACCTTGGAGGTTCTCACCCTAAGCTTAGATTCTAGGTCCCTGAAATCTTTTTTGAGGGTTCTCCATCGACCTCTGACTTTGTCATTGGTGCCAATGTGTACCTTGACCACTGGATCTTCACTGGCCCCTCCCAGTAATCTGTCAACTCGATCCGTGATGTGTCGAACTGGAATCTCAGGAATACAACACACCGTTCGATGATCCCAATCTTTGTGGCAGATTACCCCCTCTGACCCACTTATAATTGTGTCCCCCACCACTGGGACCTGTCTAGCCTGCCCTGCGCTCCTCTTCCCCTTCCTACTGAAGCAGTGATTCATCTGGCATACAGAGGGCATGTCGTGCTGCAGCAGTGCTAACCCTGTTATGGCATTCCCCTCATCTGCCAACTTTGCAAACTAGTTAGGGTGTGTCAGTTCTGGACTTACCTCCCTGGTTCTCTTCCCTCTACACCTTCTAAACTGTCATCCAGCAAGCTGCCTGCTCATCCTGTTCTCCCGAACTACCATCCACCCCCACCTCTACCCCAGCAAGCATCTGCTCAGTGAGCAGCAAACTTCTTTCCATATTATCAATGGATCTCAGTGTTGCCAGACGCTCATTTAGATCCAGGATCTGGGCTGATCAAAGACTGCATACATTGCACAAGTAGCACACTGGACAGCATTGTCAAACTTGGACCACATTCTAGTGAGGATCTACAAATTTACTTACAGAAGTAACAAAATCAACTAGATCACACTCCTCACGTGCCTCCACCCGTTTATGATCACTCATATGCCTCCACCTGTTCTTGACCACTCACGTGCCAATGCCATTCTCGACCTCTCCCGTGCCCCCACCGTTTGCAACCACTCACGTGCCTTCGTGGCCAACATCCTGTGAATAAAATGTACATATTAGCAGCAATGGCAACCATAACAATAGTAGAATATGTTGACCATAACTATACACATTTCAAGGATACAGTGATGGTCAGTTGGGTGTACTGATGTCCACATCAGTGTCCATCCCTCTAACAGGTCATTCATTTCAATACAACACACAACCCATAGACAACCCCTTTCAGAAAGTGACCCAATCGATGAGTTCTATACAAAACAAAGCTTCCTTTTCACGACCCAATTAATTCTCCTGAATCCTTGGAGAGTTCATTCAATCCTCCTTCTATCGCCACTGGCATGACATCAAGTAGGCACTTATTTTATTTCTAGCAGCAGTATTGTGCAGCTCTGGACACTGTTTGCCATTTTCAATAGAATACTTTACACTAAATCTTTTTGTGAAACACTTTTAAATTGCAAATTGGCCTAATGCCATAATACAACCATTATAGTCATTATAAGCCTTTACATCTTTTTCTCATAAGCAATCTAAAGCTTAGCATGGATGATTTCACTCATGATTAGATATTTTGAGAATCATAGCAGTTTTCTCTGTATTGAAAGATCAAAATGATCAGCTTAAATTTGACTTGTTTTACTCAGAGGTTGTAAAACAGGAAAAGTATCCATCATAATACATGAGCTTCATGAAACTTGTAAGAAATGTACTGTAAATATACTGGTATTAAAAAAGTAAATTAAGAATACCACTGCATTTGGGATGTTCACAACCCCCCCCCCCCCCCCAAAAAAAAACAAACAAAAAAAAAAAACAAACGGTGGCACTCTCCATAGATAGGTACATGCTGTAGAAGGGCAGCTACTACAGATTCCTGCTTCTGGTCTGTTATGAGTCTTCTACAGTTGTCGGGGGGCTACTCTGTTGGAATGTGTGAAAGACGCACACATTTTAGTTGTAGCTGGCATACCCATAAAGGTCAGTGTATAACTTGATATTACAGCGGCTTATAGTGGCTAATTTGTATAACAGCATCTCTAGATTGCTTTCACCCATGTAATTTGCTGATTGGTGTGTTTGGGTCACCTGGTTGAAATGGGGCTGGACAGGTTTGAGAGAACACACTCAGATAGGGCTTGTAATGCAGCAAAAATTGTGGATCAAGGGAGGTGTGCATGGACCCTCCAAGCTAACACTGCGGAGAAAAAAATGGGAACAGCCACATAAACTGAGTGAGAGCCGCGAAGTGCAGAACATTGACACGCGGTGAGAGAAATTTACAGCAATGGGTCATCAGTGGCTCTTGTGAAGACAGGTCAGTGCTACTGGAGCAAAAGCAGGCAGCTATGCCACACGCCACTCCCAGGAGCCTGAAAGTGAAACACTGGCAGACTTTGATTACTGAGCTATGGCTGAACCTAAACAATTGTAAGTAGAGAAGGGTCTCTAAGACAGGAATACAGTGTGCACACTTAAAACAGCTAGAACTGAACTTTAACTTTGAAGTGGTTGACTGCCATTATTTTGAGCTTGGAACTTTTGCTGCCATCGTTCATCTTGTTGTATAGTGGGGAGTACTCCCCAAGAAGTGTGGGATATTGGAACCACTAATAGAGTATATGTTATTAGAGTCTACGTATTGAGAGGACTCCAATTTCTTTACATTGTTAATAATGACTATTCCCAGAGAGCTTATACTATCTTGGTTATACATTGCAATTTTAAGTTGTTCTAGCCAACAAAGAGCAGCGTTCGCTTTCATCAAGGGAGATTCTGGTTGTGATAGAATTCCAGGTTTGATAACACATTGTTATACAACCCTGTTAACCCTTTCCAATCCACTGTCTGACCTCCGAAGACATTATGATTTAAGGCTGTACAGCTCCGATGTTAGAAGACATCCGTCGGGATTCTCTTACTGTATATTGCCAGCCTCTCTGCTGTCGGAGCCTATCCAATGTGTCAACTCATGCAGTACTGGCTTTAGCCAGCATATAGCGCCGTTGTATAACGGCAGAAAAAGAGTAAGCCCCCTAGGAAAACCAGGATAGAAATTGGATTGGAAAGGGTTAAGAGTTTCTCCGTCAAACCCATTTTTTTCAAATCTATTTAGTTTTCAATAGTAAACTCTACAGATTGTCTCTCTGTGCTTCCGTGTTCTCTGTCCTCCATGTAACACCACAGTCCTTTTACATAGTTAGCAGCCTGCCGGGAAAAATCCTTAAAGGAGATGTGGTTCCTCACACAGCGCTCCTTGGCTGAGGGAGGACAGACATTGCCAGCCTGTTGAGTTTACAACCACACTGATGGGTTGCACTGAGGGAGTGAAGGACGCTATTATGTTTAGTTACAGGCTAGACGACCGTAGATTTCTTTTTGTACTGTAATGTAAATCTGACTGCTCTGTATGGCAAAAATAAAGCTGCTGAAGGCCAATTTTAACCCCAAACTATGTGTTGGAGTGAATTTCATTTGAGGGCAACCATCTTACCCAAAAGATAGCGAACCCGTGAGCTAACTTACCTCTTAGGCTGGTTTCACACAGGCATACGTGTATTTGCACACGCATGAGCGCTGCGTTTTTTTGTGGAATGAACAATGTTTTTTTGCGAGTGCATTGGCATATTTACTGTACGTTTTTCGCCCACAAGGCATGTTCATTTGCGCAAAACTATTGTTTTCAATGGGACTGTAAAACACAAGAATGCAGTGCGAGGTTTCCCATTGAAAAAATGAGAGACACTTGCCATCTCTCGCCGCAGCCTCACATCCGCCTCACTCATTCACAAGCACGATATTGGGCTGTGTTTCACAGACCGATATTGCACTCGTTTGTGTGTAGGAAGCCTCAATGAGTTTCATATGTGTTCTTTTTCCTGAACTTTTGTATTGTGTGCACATTTTTTGAACCCCTGTATTCATTTCTAAGCAGAAAAATAGAGCATGTTCTATTTTTTTCTGCGTGACCCAAATGCATGCATAAAATAGAGATATGTGAATGAACCCATTGAAATCGATGGGTTCTATTTTCTGTGCATTGCTCGCACAACTTTTGTGCATGGAAATACGCCTGTGTGAAGCCGGCCTCAGGGCATGTGTGCAAAACTGCATGCAATAGTGTGACTTTTTGCGCAGTGAAGGTCGCAGAAATTATCACGTGTATTTTAGCACATTTTGCTGTACTTTTTGTGCTGCCAGGGAGCGCTCACATCGGCATAGCACACACTTGCACCGTGATTAAAAAGGCTGTGCGACCTTAATTAGTCCCTTGTGTGTTGATTCCCCCACAAAATTGCGCAGTTCATTGCGCTATTGTGTGGGTATCGGTTGCGTATTTGCTCCCATCATTGACTTCTATGGTGTCTTTGTGGGTCAGAATAGAGCATGTTATGCGCGAAGGCAATAGTGCGAATGAGCCCATTGAAAACAATGGGTCCTATTTTCTGCATATTCCGCGTGCAAATTTTGTGCACACAAGCATGCTCATATGAAGAAGCCCTTATGGTAGCCTTTCTCCCTACGGCACACACTGGCGCAAGTGTGTGCTCATGGGTGTGGGATTGAGTGCACAATAATGTTGCTAGTGTGGGGGAAGAATGATGTCAAATGGTAGCTGTGTTAAGTGAATGGCCGGCTGTAGACATCATGCACGTGGTATAGGAGCCTGTACATAGGTGCTGTCGTATGACATAGTATTAATGCCACTATTTCACTATTTGTCAGGATATGGCTGAAAAACCGTCTGTATACCATAACACTATAAGTAAATAATTGGCGGTTGTATAAGGTAGTAATGGTTGATTACTGTATCGTTCTACCTTACCTCAAGCGCCTTTGATATAATTTTTATCCGCCGGCAATGTCAGCAGCATTGAGGTGTTTTTTAATTATTTTTTTTAATGAAAAGTACAGTAGACAACCTGCAAGTAACAAATCTGCATCACAAAAGGCCTCAGCTCAGTAGAAATGAGAACAATATGCATTAAATAAACTACATTTTACAGTTTATGGAACAGCTGTGTTAAATCTCTGTAATGGGTCCCAGCTGCGTAACTCGTGAGCGGCAGGCTAAGTGTGGGGGCTCCCCGGCCTGTTCAAAGAGGTGATAATACAGTAATACATGCCAGGAAGAGTGGATGTTCTGCAGACCAGTTGCTGTTTATATTTTACTGCAGCAAAATAAACACTTTTTTCACTTATCTCTGTAATGAGAGTCACATGTCTGCGAGGAGCATCAAAACTTGTGATGTCGAATAAACACTATTGAACTTTGTTGTTGCATTGCAAGCTTGCCAAGCAGAAAATAGACATGTAACCTGTTCTGGATTACCAGACCTGGACCTTGCCACGGCACAAGATCCAGATCCTGTTAGTGAATAAGGTGTTATGTATACTCCTAGTACCATGTGAAGGAATACTTTATATTTGTCAGCCATCCAGCTAGTCAGCCTTCTCCATGCAATAGTTTATTTCCAGAGACTTGGACTAATCTATACCTCCCATGGGACAATCCTTACTTTTGACCTAGGTTCCTTTTTTCTCCGTAAGCCCACTTTTACATGGGCGACAAAATCGCGTAATTTTCTTGTGATGAGACAGTGCTACAAATCACATGTATGTGAAGCCCATGCTCTCCAATTGGTTCTTTCACATTTGTGATGTTTTGTAGAATACAGAATCGTGGCATGCTCTATACAGCCGTGATTTGCTATGTTTTATAGCCCATGTTTACCTATGGAGCCTTCCTTTATGTTGCATCGCACAAAAATGCGGTTTTCGTGCGATGCGATGCAACTTTTACAGTCGGAAATCCTATTGTAAAAGCCCTAAAATAAGCCCTAGCTGCATAAAAAAAAACAAATACGTCACCTAACAGGCGCTGTCGCTTCTGCCTTCAGGAAAAACTCCACCTGCCTCTGATTGGCTAAGCCGCGGCATTCGAGAGCCAATCAGAGGCGTTTCAATGAATGGCTGTGATTGGTTCATTGAGCGCTGGCTTTGATTGGCTGAGCTGCAAATCAGAGGCAGCATTTCCTGGAGGTGGGTTTTTCAAGCCTCTGACCAGGAAGCATTGCCTGAACACTGAAGACAAGTCACGGGGACCAGCAGAGAAGACATGTGGCAGAGCGGACAGCAGCTGTTAGCTGATTTATTATTACTTTTTTTAATGCAGCTAGGGCTTTTATTTCAAGCCCCCTCCCAAAATCCCGCCAAAAGAGCATGGCATTGTAGCACCACGCACAACTTTATAGCAAAACAAAATCACAATATTGCCGTGAGAAAATGCAGTGACATTGGACAAAAAACACTGATGCAATATCGCTGCGATTTTCACGCGGTAATATGGTTTTCATACATGAGACCTGATTGCTTGACGCACTCTGGATGTCTCCTTTGTAAAATGCCGTCACTGCTATGCAGTGTAACCTACTGTCTGATACTTATCAAGCACCATCTTGATGCTGAGATTTGTCCCCGGTTTCTCTCTCACTATTCTGTGATATCAATCTCATGATGAATCAGCACAGCATCACATGAGCAGCTACAGCCTGTACCATCTCTGCCTACTGGGAGGGCCTTTGCTTACTATCTGTATTCTATATTTATATAAATAAGTTGCAGACTATAAATATACAGTCGGGAGCATGATCTGTCATCTCCTTTATTATAATGGTGCCTCTAATCATCAGCAGTAACTGTGATTGAAGTGTCTGTGTTCCCTTCTAAAGAGCTTATGTGGTAGGATCCGCTACACAGGAAAACTGATTAATTTGAAAGTACATAAACCCAAGTAAATCTCATCTGGTCAGAATGAGATCACCCTGGTCAATGATGACCCACCTGAGGCGAAGTAGGCCAGAATTTCCAAATACAAAGGAATAACTAAACAAGGCAATGCTAGCTCATTTATATATACTGGGGGCAGGGGCGTACCTAAAGGCTCAGGGGCCCGGATGCAAAAGTTCAGCTGGCCCCCCCCCCCCCAGGTACTATTTTCCCCTCGCCCCGTATCTATGTCTGAGGGCCAATGTCCACGTGCGGATTTTATTTATAAAATCCGCATGTGGACCCGCACGGGAGATCCGTGCATCTTGTTGCCCATAGGGATGCATTGTCATCGGTAGGGCAGCTAAAAGCATGCAGATGGGATTCCTTCCCAGTTTGCAGGGCACACGCACAGGAAGAAATCGCAGCATGCTCCATTTTCCTGCGGATCTGCCACACGGACGGCTCCCGCGGCTTCCACTGAAGCCTATGGAAGCTGTTCGTATCCGCGGCACAGCCGCAGCTGTTGTTGTACTGTGCTGTGGATATGCGGGAGAACAGGAGATTTTTTAAAATATTGGTGCACATGGCATGCTGCCGGTGTGTCGAGCACGTCCGCCGACAGGAAGAAAGAAAGATCTGACCTGCACAGAGGAGAGCCCCGCAGCGTCCGGAGAGGTAAGTATAATGTATTTTCCCTCTCCATGTCTGCGGGCATGCACGGATTTCACTGCGGGATTCAGCAGTAAAAACCATGCGTGCAAGTGGCCATGAGGCCTAAGAGAGATAGGAGAGAGAGAGATAGGAGAGAGAGAGAGAGATAGGAGAGAGAGAGAGATAGGAGAGTGAGATAGATAGGAGAGAGATAGATAGGAGAGAGAGAGATAGGAGAGAGAGAGATAGGAGAGAGAGAGAGAGAGATAGGAGAGAGAGATGAGAGAGAGAGAGAGAGAGAGAGATGGAGATAGATGGATAGATATGAGAGATAGATACATATGAGATAGATAGAAAGATATAAGATAGATATTAGATAGGAGATAGATAAATATGAGAAAGATAGATAGATAGATAGATAGATAGATAGATAGGAGATAGATAGATAGGAGATAGATAGATGGGATATAGATAGATAGGAGATAGATAGATATGAGATAGATAGGAGAGAGATTATAGATAGATGATAATAGATAGATAGATAGATAGATAGATAGATATGAGATAGATAGATATGAGATAGATAGATAGATAGATAGATATGAGATAGATAGATAGATATGAGATAGATATGAGATAGATAGATAGATAGATAAGAGATAGATAGATAAGAGATAGATAGATAGATAAGAGATAGATAGATAGATAAGAGATAGATTGATAGATAGATATGAGACTAGGCAAGATAGATAGACAGACACATAGAAAGACATACAGACAGACAGACAGATAGATACATACATACCCTGGTGCCCGGACTACTTCTCTGCTCAGGAGAGCAGGTGTACACAGTGTCAGCAGGAACAGGAAGGAAGCAGCAGGGAGATGACATCTTCCCTGGCCACTCGATGTCTTACTGTGCTGTGCCTGTGTGCCGGTAAGTCCTCTCTGCTCTTTCCCCCACCCCCTCCTCTTCCCCTGTCCTCTCTCCAAGTCCTGCCCCCTCTCTTCTTCTACTCTCCTCCTGGCTTGTGCTGTCGGCCGGACCGCACTAACTTAGCAAGCGGCCGCCGACAGTGCAAAGTGAAAGTCACCTGTATATGCTGCAGGGCGGCCTCTGGGCCCCCTCAATCGCAAGGGCCGGATCGCGGTTGCGACCCCGGCACCCCCTATCGGTACGCCTATGACTGGGGGAGTAGTTATATAATGATTGGGAAAAAATTTCTCTAGAGTGGCTCTTTAAATATCCCCATTTTTTCAACTGGGAAGTAAAAGTATATTCATAAAATTTCCATTTTGCTACAGAAATTATCTGTCAGGTTCTTAAAGGGGTTTTCCAAAATCTGTGTTTTACATAAAATCCAGCTCTACTGCCATAAAAAAAACCAAATAGGCGTATACTCTTCCCCCCTATCCCATTATGTCCAGCGCTACATTAACAGGCTTCCCCAGCATGTTTATCACAGGCACTGCAGCCAATGACAGAGGTTAGTGATCGAACACTGAGCTCTGCCATTGGCTGCAGTGCCTGTGATGTTCTGTAAACTGGGCAGGACTTCAGCCTGTAGACAAACCCCGGGAGCAGGACCAAGTGGCAGTATTGGACAGGGGAGAGGTGAGTATAAGCCTATATGTTATTTTATGGCAGGGGAAGCTGGATTTTATGTAATCGTGGAAGACCCCTTTAACTCTATAATTGACTCTAGCTTGTATATTATTCTATGATTGGGTGCAATTTGGAACTTAAATATGTCTTTATTCAGATGATTTTGTGTTGATATTTGAGTTAAAATTAAGCAAGCATATAAATATGTCCAAAATAATCTTTCACACAAAGAACCATAAGTATTCTTCTATGATCATCTAAAATGTAATGGATAGTCAGCAACAAAGTAACATAGTATGTTAGGCTGAAAAAAACAAAAAAAGTTTGGTACGGTGTTAGCCAGTAGAGCAAAATGTGATTGTCCTCAGTAAGAGGAACCACGTAATCCGGCGTGCTCACGCCGCACAGGTCTTCTGCGCATGCGCAGACCAGCTCTCCAGCGTGAGCACGCCGGAGCGGCCCCATTCAAGGGAACAGAAGACCAGACAGCGCAAGCGCGTCTAATCGAGGGAGAAGGCAGCTTTAGTCGGCGCCATAGAGACGAGGACGCCAGCACCGGAGTGGGTAAGTATATAACTTCTGTATGGCTCATATTTAATGCACGATGTATATTACTAAGTGCATTAATATGGCCATACAGAAGTGCTGAACCCCACTTGCTGCCACGGGACAACCCCTTTAAGCCTGAGGAAGTACCCTGAGTAAGTTCGAAAGTTAGCTATAACATCATGTATTTTTGTTAGCCATTAAAAGGTATCATATCTACAGGATTGCTTGGTTTCTCTTACTGAGAACAATCACATTAGGCTGAAAAACGACATATGTCCATCCAGTTCAGCCTATTACCCCCAATTTTGATCCAAAGGAAGGCAAAAAAAATTTTCCCATTGAAGAGAAACAATTTCTTCCCAACTCCAATCTGGAAATCCCTGGATCAACAACCCTTCTGAAGTTATCAATGATTATAACATATAACATTGTATTACCCAAGAAAGGTGTCCAGGCCACTTTTAAACTCTTTTATCGACTTTGCCATCACCACATCCTCAGGCAAAGAGTTCCATAATCTCACTGCTCTTATAATAAAGAACCCCTTTTCATATCGATATTGAAACCTTTTTTCCTCTAGACATATAAGATGCCCACAAATGCTTCTGGTGCTACTAGCCTTAAACGGGTAATTCGATCTTGAAGCATATTTTCAAAAATTCCAGTTTGTGTCGTGTTTATGCGCAGCTGATTATGGGTATAAATCGTGCACCCATTAGCTTCTTATTTCCTCCGTTTCTGATGTTTCTCCATTAGTCTATTTTCCAAGATGGTCGCCACATCCCTGCCAATATGCAACTTAAAAGTGTATTTCCCCCAATTTTCTGCTTTGTACATCCTTCCTGTTTGTTCCCACTAAGTGCTGCCCTGTTGTTGGTCAGCTATCTGGTCCTGAGAGCTGAATAGAAAAAGTGCCGCTCCTACTGAGCAAGCCCGACCGGTGCTGATGAACAGGAGTCACCAGGGAGAGAGAGAAAGAGAGAGTCGGACACTCTGCAGTGGACAAGTCACCAGACAGGACAAAGGTATCATCAGTGGACTGTTAGTGTCTCCCATCAGGAACAAGGCAGAGACCGGTCTCTCAAAGTAAATGTGGACAACAAGTGGCACCACCAGCCTGGTAATAGGGAGCTAAGGTCATTTCTGTGCAGCATCTACTCTAAGTTTGTGGTGGTCACAGGCAATGGATATCAGGCCACATCCTTATTATTGGCATAGAGCCCACCCATATATGCTACACCTGAAATGTTCCGTGGACCCCTTAAGGGTGAGACAGACGAATTTACATACTAAAAAGTGGACTGACTTATCTATTCACTGCTATAAAGATCCACTTAGGCAGGGTCAAAGTACTAGTCCTGAAGTTATTTTCCATGTTAGGTATGGACATTGCTAGGTTAGAACTTTAGATTCTGCATACAGGAATTGGTGTTTGTTATTCTGCGTGAAACCTCTCTACCTTTCCAAATTACTCAACAGCCATAAATTCTCATTTATACTGTTTTTCAATTGAACTATATTATTTTATTATCTTCTAACTTGTCTTTTTACTTGGCATAGTATCCTCGATACCTTGTGACCGAGCCTCTGGCCTGCTACACTACTTAATAACATCAGAGAATTGGGCGTGTTAAAATCCTAATTGTCTGAAGTTTCCATTGTGGTACCCAAAAATGGCCACTTTGTGCCACTAAGCCCTACTGACATACTGAATGTGAACATCATAGTGATTGTGTATTGTTTTGTGATTACTGTGTAATGTACAGGAGGTGAATGCTGCTTGTTTAACAGTATACAGCATAGTGAGGGTTAACTGCTTCAGCACAAATACTCACTTAGGTCCCTTTTACACGGGCCGATAAATCATCCAGATTCCCGCATCCAACGAGGATCTGAACAATTATTGTTGCATGCACCAACTGAACACCGAATGATAATTTGTTTTCATATCATTCCTCATTCAGTTTCTGCAGGCATAAAAACTGACAAACAATCAGCCCATGTAAACAGGCAGTTGTTCATCTATGAACAACTGCCTGTTCACTGTGAATGGAGGATGGCGGGCCCGAATGATCCTCGACCGACTCCACCTCCATTCAGTATCTTTCCTGTGTAAAAGCACAGGAGCGATTATCCCTGGGACGACCTGTTGGGCATCTGTGCCCAACAGGTGATCCAGTGTGAAAGGACCCTTGGAGTCTTACATAGTAACATAGTATGTAAGACCAAAAAAAGACATATGTCATCCAGTTCAGCCTATTACCCTCCAATGTTGATCCAGAGGAAGGCAACCCCCCCTACCAATGAGGTAGAAGCCAATTTTCCTAATTTAAGGCGAAATCTAGGTAAGTGGGGGAAGGTAGAACTTCAGTGAAAGGACGTGCACCCCATAGCACAGAAATCAGTAGTGAGCAGGAAGCTGTTGGTAGTGTATGAAGCAGAAGAACAGAACCTCGCAACAGAAGACAGGAACTTGAAGGTCCTACATTCAACCGTAGAAAATGGGAGAAACTGGATAATAAATTCCACTGGGACCTCTCAGGGAGCTTTGTGCCAAGGAGGACAGCAGATAGAGAGAAGAAGAGAGACTCGGTCATGTAGGAGCCTCAGAGATAGGTGGAGGTCACCACTGATAACAAGCCTGCTTCAACTGTTGATGTCAAGGGGTATTTCCATTTCATCAATCAACATTCATTGTATCCAATACGTGGAATGGAGCAGCTCACCAATTTGCATCCTTTGCTCAAAATGCAGCATTGTACAGTGATATCTTCTCTTTTTCTAATTCATATTGTCCACTTGGTTGTCAAGCAGACCGACCATCACCCGGCCACCGCTCTGCAATTCATCTCAGAAGCCCTTCTGGGAAGGTCAACCGATCTCTGTTTACAGAGCTTATCAGGGCTGTCAGTGTGCTCTTAGGGTCCTTTTATATGGGATGATTGTTGGGTGCTAAAGTACACAGCAGGAATGATTGCTCAGTGAATAGGGGTGGCACAGGTCATGGATCTCTTCCAGTTGCCCGCCTTCATTCACAGTAAACAGGCAGTCATTCCCAGATGAACGACTGCCTATGTACATGGGTTTGATCGTTGCTACAAATTATTGTTCATTATTCAGTCACTATTAGCATTTACAGTGAACAATTATAGTTTAGATTCCCACGATCCCACAAGAATCTGAACGATAGTCATTCTGTGTAAAAGGACCCTAAAGACCTATTTACACGCAAAGGCAATCTTTCAAACGATTGATTAATAGACAGTTTGAGCGCTCATTTTGCATAAAATATTAATGGACACTAATTCCCATTAACATTTCATCATCTTCATTTGCATGTGGAAGGGCCTCTGGGAGCTGTTTACAGAGCTCAGCATGTGGTCGGTCTGGGCTCTGCACAGAGCTCCATTGTTCTCGCAAGGGCTGTCGGCAGAATACAATGTAATCTCCGACTCCCATGGAGAACACAGCTTGCGGACCCTGCTATCTCTCTCCAGCTGAAAGATAGATTTTAAGCTCACCTTTAAATCATTGTGAAGACAAAAAGTGAACAATGGCAGTGTTTACACGCATTGGTGATCGCTCATATGCCATCATTTGGAAAAATATTTTGAACGATCATTGTTGCATGTAAATGGGTCTTTAGTGTCTGTTAGTTCTGTGTAAATGACAGAGATAACAGTCCATATGTAGAGCCTGTACCCTCTGCATCAAACTAAGGCCTACTGGACGAGTCGGATTCCGCATGCGGGAGCCCGTAGTGGAATCCAGACCTGGCCACAGCCGGCGTCCGTGTGTACCTGTCACTTTTCTTCTTTATCTGTACTGCAGATGGCTGCAGCGAGCCATCGTCAGACATGCGCAGTACAGATTTTTTTTTTAAATGTTTCTTTTTCCTGCGCCGTTGCTAGGCGAAGATGTGGGTACCCGCGACCTATTCTCAAAGTCAATTGTGGATGAATCGTGGGTCGGACAGCTTTCATTGACTTCAATAGAAGCCGTCCATGTGGAATCCGCAATGAAATAGAACAAGCTGCGATTTTTTTTTCTCTGCTCAATGAAATCGCAATTGGTTTCCGCGAATGTTTAGGAAAAAGCGATTTTACATAGCGTGTTACAAACAGTATTCGCTGCGGATCCGCTGTGCAGACGCCGAATGCAGATTCCGCAACGCAAATCTATTCATGTGCAGGCGGCCTAAATCATTAATCTGTTTTCCTCTCTTTGGACTTTTAATTATTCATTCGGAGTACACACTGCCACACCAACTACACTAGGAAAATAGTAAACAGCTAGTGTAGTGACCCGGAGGGGCCTACAAGGTAGTCAAATAGTTGGCAAGTTCTAGATACCTCTCTATGAGCTCCTAGGGAGATATAAGAGGCATGCTGCAGAGGAAAGACATTGTCTTCCCCTGAATATCGGGCTTAAGCTAGTCTGCCCAGCAACCGCTCATTTCTGATTGGCTGTCATCTTCTAAATTCCCTGATTGGAGGAGGGTGCAAAAAGAAAAAACAACTCTCAGCTCTCCAACGGTATAATATAGTCAAAGAATAGAGTAACCAAATAGGGAACTTACTTCACAGGGGTGCCCGAGTACCAGGCACCCCCCAATCCCAGGCAGCGCTGGGTAATGTGATCCTGTATATATATATATATATATATATATATATATATATATATATATCTGTGTGTATTCTTATTTTTCATTGTACTTGAAAAAGGCCTATGTTGCAGAGACCGAAACGCGTTGTACTAATAAAGCTGTGGAAATTGGAAAATCTGCGCCTTAGCGAATTCTATATGCTGCCTGGCATTGGGGGCAGCAGCTACAAAGTTACCGGAGGTTGGGAGTTGAAGAAAAGTGACAGGAACAGGCCACAGTGAGGAGCCGGAGAACAGTAAAAGGACTTCTCAAGAGTGAGTGTAGCCTGCTCCTGTGCAACTAGGAGACAGTGAGAGAACAGTCAACCCTGCTCTAGTCCCTCCATACATCCACAAATAACCATCCAGAACAATCCCCAGATAACTTAGATTGGCGGGCTCATTAGCATATTTAATGGTGCTCGTTACTCGAACGAGCATCAAGCAGTGTTTGACCCCGCCCCAGTTTTTGGCTCCTCCACGCTGTGACATGCTTCTTTTGGCCCCTCCCCGCCGCAACGCAGCGTGCGTCATTGGCAAATTTTTTGTCTGGCAGGCAGGGGAGAGAGAGAGAGACGAACATAGGGGGAAAAAAAAAAAGCTCGGCACCCGGCGTCCCACATACAAAAATGTTCGAGTCTCCCATTGTAGTCAATTGGGTTCATTACTCGAGTAGAGCTCTCAAATTTTACGAAAAGCTCGACTGGAATAACGCGGACCCGAGCATTTGGGTGCTCGCTCATCTCTACTGGCGAACCAACATTGAGGCATACTCGATAATCGGGCTGCGTAAAAGTTCTTTAACTTCGTCCCTAAGATTGATTTTACTATACCATTTTGATAGAGGTTCCCTCCAGTCCCATGAATATCAGGGCTATTAACAGCCTCACCAGGATCTTATTTTTTATAAGTACTTTTCAGAATAATATCTTTACCTTCAAAGGTTAAATAAACTCCCAGATGTCAATTTTATAAAATTAAAGGGGTTGTCAGTTTAGTGGCCAACCACACTTCAATAGGACTAACTGGATTAAAATCATAAACTGAAATACACTTACCCCTCCGTGTCCGCCGGTACTTAGCACTGCAGCCTCGCTGTGGTCCCAGTGATTGCTGTGACAGATGATGTCACAGGAAAACAGGTGAATGCTGCAGCCCATGAGAGGCTGCATCATCATGTCTCTAAACAGCTGTCATCATGGTGCTCAGGATGTAAGCACCGATACCAGGAGAATGAGCGGTGACACTGCAGCCTCTCATTGGCTGCAGTGGTCACATGGTTTCCTGTGACATCATCTGTTATAACAATCACCAGGATCACAGTGGGGCTGCAGAGCTTGACCCCGGCGGCCGGCCGTAAGTATATCTCAATGTATTATTTTAATGCAGGCATCCCTATCATAGTGGGGTTTTCTGATAAGCCTTCAACCCTTACATGAGTTCCTTGTTAATGACATACCAAGTTCTGCGATTAGATAAAGCCTTTATACAGATAGGATGCTGCAATGACTGCTAGTTTTCATTTGCCAGCTGTACTTGCACATGGCCAGTAATCTGTTCATATAGTAAAAATGAAACGTTTCATCTGGCATGCATACCAGATCCTTTGCTTCTAGCAGTGGTTACCAGCTGGCTATTGAGTAGGAATGTATTAAACTTGCACACGACAAACCCTTGACTTACTCTGCTGTGTTAATAGGCTGTATGTGTCCTAATATTAACCCCTTAAACTAGCTTCACGCGGACGGACTGCAATACACAGTGAAGAGAACCCATTCATTTCAATGTGTTTGTTCACATGTATGTATTTTGCCTGCACATTTCAGCCGCGCAAAAAAAGATAGAAGTTGCTCCATTTTCTTGCATATTTGTGCACCAAAGGTTCCTATAGAAGTCAATGGGGTTGCGCAATATGCAAGGAGATGAGACATTGCATAATTGTACAGGCAGCTATAAAAGCAATAGGAAATAGGACTCCAGGCACGGTAGAGATTTTGACAGGTACTACCTGATTCACCCGAATAATGCCTATGGGTGTAGATATGGAGGTTCTAATAATAATGGTGGAGCAGGGGCCAAGTTTATGGGATACAGCCTGTGATGAATATAAAGACTGGGTGGCCCAGGGTGTCATTGATAAAAGGTGGGGCAATGCTACATTGCAGCAGTGCAAACAATCCTGTATTTTTTCTTTACTTTCTTTTGCCATGTAATGTCTCTGAAGTACCTTTAGCAGGTTCTGAGTCCTAGCAGGACATCTGCAAGGCACACACTGTTTTATATCCCTGGCCTGGCACTCTTTATGACACTTTTTAGTTGGAGTCAGCTTTAATTTTTCACATTACTTCCAGAAGTTGGGGCACTTGTAATGGAAACAAACACCTGTACAATGCACCTGTATGCTGATTATTTGGGGCTGGCCTACTACAAACTTTTTTAACTGCAAAGCACTTTTTTCTTACATTGCTTACAGTGTTCACGTTGCCTGCAGTCCTTTTGTTTTTTTGGTGGTAAGGTAAAGAACCTTTCTCCTTTATTTTATTGTATATACTGAGCAATGTATTTTTCAACTATATAGTGAATGATGCCATGATAAGTTGGCGTTTGGCCAGGGATCACTTTTGCCGCACCAAGAGGTCTTATAAATATTTCCAACTGCTGCTGTTTCTCAGAAGGGTGGTAGACACAGCCCCGTAAATGCTTTACATCTTGTATTCATTTCAGGGTTTTCATTGTCATTGTTTAAAGTTCGCTTAGTTGATTATTCACCATGTGACATAATTTGCCATAGAAAAAGGTGAAATTTGTCCAATAGTTAATATGTGTCCCTGGTAAAATGTCCCATTGGTAGGCTTTGGCCTTTTCTGGTGAACAAAACTGAACATTGTGTGGAGCAAGTGACAGTGGGCTGGGCCAATGTGGGCCTTCATGTGTCCTATAAGTAACCATAGAAAGAGGATGTAAATTGACTCCAAATGTGGTCAACATTCTATAGACTAATTGCACTTAATGCCCACCAGGTTTGGGCCATGAAAAACAGACTAGTACTTACCTGTGTTTTTTCACTTTATAGAACTATATCTGTTGCCTGTTTTGAACTTTGCTAATACAGCAAACACTCTAAAAACCTTTTTGATTACAGAGTTCATTTTCTTCTATTTTAGGACATTTGATAACTTTATGGATGAGGACATTGAGGAAGGGGATGGAACTGACCCTGCTGCCATCTTTTCTTTGTTGTCCAGTACTCCGGAAACACAAGAATCTTCCAGGGAGTAGTCACAGCCCTCAGCATCAGCACCAAGCCAGCAAAGACCAGCTGCTTCTCAGCCTCCTGGATTGCAAGTGGACCATAATGTCCTTGAGTTCTGGAGAGGTGAGAGGGCTGGGCCAACCATTACATACAGTGTGCCCCCATTTACCTGCAGCAACCATTTTGGATGGCTGAAAGCCAGGACCAGAACTGAGAGATTAGATGAATGACAGAGAAGTGCAGGTAATATATCTTCAACCACTCTGGTCCCGGGACAGAGAGTCGTTTTAACATTGGGCAGCAGGGGTATTCTGGTGAAAGTTTTATGCTTCATAAAGTGGTAACAAGTAGTTTTGCAATGTAATGTGATAACTTGTTTTACAAAGTGGCAGAGATATGTCTCTACTTGTGCCCCTCCGCTGGGTGGTCCATTGGTATCCAGTGGTTACGACCTGTATGCTCTGCTGTTTTACCGGTCAGGCATGCTCAGTGCCTTCACATTCTGTAATAATGACACAGTTTGTACAGTCGTGAATTTGCACTCTTGAGTAACTGGCAATGGGGCATTGCGGGAGATGAAGTTCTTGCACTCTTTGGTGGCCTATTTAAATAATGATGTGGAAATCTAAAATGGAATGAAAAACAGCGGTGGCAGAAATGCTACTGGAGTCCAGTGTGATGAGTTAGATGGATATTTGGAATAATGCCAAGAAATGGAAATGTTACGAAATTTTGAATATTTTGCCCCGTCTCCAGAATACCGCTTTAATTATTTTTGTGTTTTATTACAGACAAAACAGAGGAAATATGTCCTTCTTATAATCATAAAATCAGACAAAAAAGTTTTGGACAAGGAGGTTAAAGGAGGATTTGAGGAACACCAATTACCTACAACACATCTGCCTGGTGAAGTCCTCGCAGTGGGGATCTCATCTTGAATGATATTGAGGGATTTTGATCATTAAAAATGCTGACATCTTCTACACATCTTGATGATCAGCCTGAGGCCGCTCCCGCATGGGCGTATTGTCATTGCCCGGTACGCAATGCCTATTGATTTCTATAGGGCCGCTCACACCTGCAGCATAACCTATCTTGGCGTGGATTACACGCACATACATGCCAATATAGTGCATCAAGATCGGTGGCACTAAGCAAGTACATGGTATTGCATGCTACTTATGGCCGTTTGATGCCCGGCTTGATTGTTGGAGTTGGTAAGAAAGTTTGGGCTGTTTCTAGCAATCCTAAAACTGACAGGAGATCTTTTATACTTTAGTAAGAAAGATCGCTCATTTTCCATGGTGCCGCTTGAGTTATGTGGAACTTTTTGGAGCTTAGATTTCGTCATTAGTTGCAATCAGAACAGACTGCCATTCTTCTGGAACACTAAAGTAACTTACCTAAACCTACTTTTAATAATTTTAAATACATTGTGCCTCCTGGTATCTCAGCACACAAATGGAATGCTTATGTGCTTAACCATGCTGTTGTAGAAAGTGTAAATTGGTCCCAATTGCACACAGAACATTCAAGGTCAAAAGCAAACGTGCTTAATAATCTTTTCTCCCCAAATATATAGCTGTACAATACAGTTTTTCAAATGAATGATGGCAATAGTCAGGTCGCCGGATTTCATGTTAATGTTACATTTTTGCAATGACTTGTCTGAGTTGCAATGAAGTCATAAACTAATGGAGCGACAGGAGCGATGTCCTACATTCATCATCAGCTTTTATTTACATTGAGCAATCATTTCAGTTTCTCCCCGTCTGCTAACAATCTCCGTCTCATCTGTTCCTCTGTCTCTCTGCCCTCCTTTGTCTATATTTTTGTAGGGTGGAATTACCCTCAGGGTATTGTGGAAAGAAGTATCATGTTAAAAGCAATAAAGCCAAACTTTCAAGCTGTACAGTAATGAGGTTATTAGAGTACAAGAGCGGGGATCATATAAAAAGTGAAACATAAATGCTATCATTACGGAGGAACATTATTAAGCAGCAATTTTTGATAATTATTATTAATATGGCATTAAAAGTAAATGCAGCAACTTATTATTCTCCAAGGAAGAGGTAAACAAGTGCAGGACTAGTATTCTCAAAGCATCGCATAGAGCTATTGAGAATGCTTATTATAATGCTCTTTGGGTCTTCAGTAGAGATGAGCGAACGTACTCGTCCGAGCTTGATATTCGTGCGAATATTAGGGTGTTCGGGATGCTCGTTACTCGTAACGAGTACCACGCGGTGTTACGGTTACTTTCAGTTTCCTCTCTGAGACGTTAGCGCGCTTTTCTGGCCAATTGAAAGACAGGGAAGGCATTACAACTTCCCCCTGTGACGTTCAAGCCCTATACCACCCCCCTGCTGTGAGTGGCTGGGGAGATCAGATGTCACCCGAGTATAAAAATCGGCCCCTCCCGCGGCTCGGCTCAGATGCCTTGTGAGTTAGCTGAGGGAAAGTGCTGCTGCTGGTGCTGCTGTAGGGAGAGTGTTAGGAGTTAGTGTAGGCTTCAAGAACCCCAACGGTCCTTCTCAGGGCCACATCTAATAGTGTGCAGTACTGTGTTAGCACTGTATTTTTTATTTTTTTTTCAAAATTGGATCTGCAGAGCATTGCGCCCTGCAATAGGGACAGAAGTGGTGGTTAGGCAGGGAGAGTGTTAGCAGTGAGTGTAGGCTTCAAGAACCCCAACGGTCCTTTCTAGGGCCACATCTATCCGTGTGCAGTACTGTCCAGGCTGCTGTTAGCAGTGTTGCATATTTTTTTTTTTCTCAAAACCAGCTGTGCAGACCATTGCACCCGGCATTAATACTACAGGGATAGAATTGTGTAGGCAGGGCCAGAAGACATACATTATTCATTGAATAGACGCAGTGTGGCTTGTCCTTTGAAAAACAAGGGAAAAAATTCTATTTCGCCTGCCTCTGACAGTCCTCAGGGCTCTGGGTACGTGTGTGCTGCATGCAGAACGTTAAAAAAAATCAGACGCAGCCAGCTACGTTTTACTGCAGGCTTGCGCCAATTTTTTTCCTGCATGGGAAATCCCTGATCTGCTGGAGCGAATAACTTTGCATCACTGCAGTTCTCTGACACATTTGCAGGGCCACAACACAGTTATTAAACTTAGTAGTATTCATTGAATACACGCAGTGTGGCTTGTCCTTTGAAAAACAAGGGAAAAAATTCTATTTTGGCTGCAGGCTTGCGCCAATTTCTTTCCTGCATGGGAAATCCCTGATCTGCTGGAGCGAATAACTTTGCATCACTGCAGTTCTCTGACACATTTGCAGGGCCACAACACAGTTATTAAACTTAGTAGTATTCATTGAATACACGCAGTGTGGCTTGTCCTTTGAAAAACAAGGGAAAAAATTCTATTTCGCCTGCCTCTGACAGTCCTCAGGGCTCTGGGTACGTGTGTGCTGCGTGCAGAACGTTAAAAAAAATCAGACGCAGCCAGCTACGTTTTACTGCAGGCTTGCGCCAATTTTTTTCCTGCATGGGAAATCCCTGATCTGCTGGAGCGAATAACTTTGCATCACTGCAGTTCTCTGACACATTTGCAGGGCCACAACACAGTTATTAAACTTAGTAGTATTCATTGAATACACGCAGTGTGGCTTGTCCTTTGAAAAACAAGGGAAAAAATTCTATTTTGGCTGCAGGCTTGCGCCAATTTCTTTCCTGCATGGGAAATCCCTGATCTGCTGGAGCGAATAACTTTGCATCACTGCAATTCTCTGACACATTTGCAGGGCCACAACACAGTTATTAAACTTAGTAGTATTCATTGAATACACGCAGTGTGGCTTGTCCTTTGAAAAACAAGGGAAAAAATTCTATTTTGGCTGCAGGAAATCAAATCACTGGGAAATCAAATCACTGGTAATACACCATGCTGAGGGGTAGGGGTAGGCCTATAGGACGTGGACGCGGGCGAGGACGCGGAGGCCCAAGTCAGGGTGTGGGCACAGGCCGAGCCAGTGCGGTGGCCAGGGGTAGAGGCAGGGCCAGACCGAATAATCCACCAACTGTTTCCCAAAGCGCCCCCTCGCGCCATGCCACCCTGCACAGGTCAAGGTGCTCTACGGTGTGGCAGTTTTTCACAGAGACGCCTGACGACCGACGAACAGTGGTGTGCAACCTTTGTCGCGCCAAGATCAGCTGGGGAGGCACCACCAACAGCATGCGCAGGCATTTGATGGCCAAGCACCCCACAAGGTGGGACGATGCCCGTTCACCGCCTCCGGTTTGCACCACTGCCTCTCCCCCTGTGCCCCAACCTGCCACTGAGATCCAACCCCCCTCTGAGGACACAGGCACTACCGTCTCCTGGCCTGCACCCACACCCTCACCTCCGCTGTCCTCGGCCCCATCCAGCAATGTCTCTCAGCGTAGCGTCCAGACGTCGCTAGCGCCACAGTTTGAGCGCAAGCGCAAGTACGACGCCACGCACCCGCACGCTCAAGCGTTAAACGTGCACATTGCAAAATTGATCAGCCTAGAGATGCTGCCGTATAGGCTTGTGGAAACGGAGGCTTTCAAAAGCATGATGGCGGCGGCGGCCCCGCGCTACTCGGTTCCCAGTCGCCACTACTTTTACCGATGTGCCGTCCCAGGCCTGCACGACCACGTCTCTCGCAACATTGTACGCGCCCTCACCAACGCGGTTACTGCCAAGGTCCACTTAACAACAGACACGTGGACAAGCACAGGCGGGCTGGGCCACTATATCTCCCTGACGGCACATTGGGTGAATTTAGTGGAGGCTGGGACAGAGTCACAGCCTGGGACCGCTCACGTCCTACCCACCCCCAGAATTGCGGGCCACAGCTCGGTGGTGGTATCTGCGGCGGTGTATGCTTCCTCCACTAAAGCACCTTCCTCCTCCTCCTCCTCCAACGCAACCTCTGTCTCGCAATCAAGATGTGTCAGCAGCACGTCGCCAGCAGTCGGTGTCACGCGGCGTGGCAGCACAGCGGTGGGCAAGCGTCAGCAGGCCGTGCTGAAACTACTCAGCTTAGGAGACAAGAGGCACACGTCCCACGAACTGCTGCAGGGTCTGACAGAGCAGACCGACCGCTGGCTTGCGCCGCTGAGCCTCCAACCGGGCATGGTCGTGTGTGACAACGGCCGTAAGCTGGTGGCGGCTCTGCAGCTCGGCAGCCTCACGCACGTGCCATGCCTGGCCCATGTCTTTAATTTGGTGGTTCAGCGCTTTCTGAAAAGCTACCCCCACTTGTCATACCTGCTCAGAAAGGTGCGCCAGCTCTGCGCACATTTCCGCAAATCCCACACGCACGCTGCCACCCTGCGGACACTGCAACATCGGTTTAATCTGCCAGTGCACCGACTGCTGTGCGACGTGCCCACACAGTGGAACTCTACGCTCCACATGTTGGCCAGACTCTATGAGCAGCGTAGAGCTATAGTGGAATACCAACTCCAACTTGCGTGGCGCAGTGTGAGTCAGCCTCCTCAATTATTTACAGAAGAGTGGCCCTGGTTGGCAGCCATCTGCCAGGTCCTTGGAAAATTTGAGGAGTCTACCCAGGTGGTGAGCGGCGATGCTGCAATCATTAGCGTCACCATTCCTCTGCTATGCATCTTGAGAAGTTCCCTGCAAAGCATAAAGGCAGACGCTTTGCGCTCGGAAACAGAGCCGGGGGAAGACAGTATGTCGCTGGATAGTCAGAGCACCCTCCTGTCTATATCTCAGCGCGTTCAGGAGGAGGAGGAGGAGCATGAGGAGGATGAGGAGGAGGGGGAAGAGACAGCTTGGCCCACTGCTGACGGTACCCATGCTGCTTGCCTGTCATCCTTTCAGCGTGTATGGCCTGAGGAGGAAGAGGAGGAGGAGGAGGATCCTGGCACACATGGCTGACTTCATGTTAGGATGCCTTTCTCGTGACCCTCGCGTTACACGCATTCTGGCCACTACGGATTACTGGGTGTACACACTGCTCGACCCACGGTATAAGGAGAGCCTTTGCACTCTCATTCCCGAAGAGGAAAGGGGTTCGAGAATGATGCTATACCACAGGGCGCTGGTGGACAAACTGATGGTAAACTTCCCATCCGACAGCGCTAGTGGCAGAAGGCGCAGTTCCGAGGGCCAGGAAGCAGGGGAGGCGCAGAGATCATGCAGCATGTACAGCGCAGGCAGGGGAACATTCTCCAAGGCCTTTGCCAGCTTTATGGCTCCCCAGCAAGACTGTGTCACCGCTCCCCAGTCAAGGCTGAGTCTGCGGGAGCACTGTAAAAGGATGGTGAGGGAGTACGTAGCCGATCGCACAACCGTCCTCTGTGACGCCTCTGCCACCTACAACTACTGGGTGTCGAAGCTGGACACGTGGCCTGAACTCGCGCTGTATGCCCTGGAGGTGCTTGCTTGTCCTGCGGCTAGCGTCTTGTCAGAGAGTGTGTTTAGTGTGGCTGGGAAAATCATCACGGATAAGCGTACCCACCTGTCAACCGACAGTGCCGACAGGCTTACACTCATCAAGATGAACAAAGCCTGGATTTCCCCAGACTTCTCTTCTGCACCAGCGGACAGCAGCGATACATAAGCAATACGTATTATGCACCCGCGGATGGAAGCTATGTTCTCTCTCACCATCCAAAACGGGGACATTTCTGCTTCATCAATCTGTGTCTAATATTCCTCCTCCTCCTCCTGCTCCTCCTGAAACCTCATGTAATCATGCTGAACGGGCAATTTTTCTTAGGGCCACAAGGCTCACTCATCTAATTTTTCTAAACAATTTTTATATGTTTCAATGCTCTTAAAAGCGTTGAAACTTTAACTTGAACCAATTTTTAGTTAAACTGGGCTGCCTCCAGGCCTAGTTACCACTTAAGCCACATTAACCAAAGCGATTAATGGGTTTCACCTGCCATCTTGGTTGGGCATGGCCAATTTTTACTGAGGTACATTAGTACTGTTGGTACACCAATGTTTTGGGGCCCTCACCTACAGTGTAATCATAGCAATTTGTATGTTCTTCGCCTGCACTCATGGTACAGAAGTGTGTGTGAGGTTGGCCTACACTTTAGCTACATAAATGTAACTTGGGGCTTGGCTATACTGCAGCTACTGAAATGGAACTAAGACTGCGCTCCCACTATACTGCTGCTTCGGAATTGTTCCTGGGGCCTGTGTAGGCTGCTACAATGACTTAAATGGAACTAAGACTATGCTCCTCCTATACTGCTGCTTCGGAATTGTTCCTGGGGCCTGTGTAGGCTGCTACTATTACTGAAATGGAACGAAGACTGCGCTCCCACTATACTGCTGCTTCGGAATTATTACTGGGGCCTGTGTAGACTGCTACTATTACTGAAATGGAACTAAGACTGTGCTCCCCCTATAGTGCTGCTAGTGATATGTTAGTGGGGCCTGTCGCTAATGCTACGGCTGAAATGTTACTAATTCTGGGCTCTGCCTATACCGCTGCTATTGGTATGTCTCTGGGGTGTGGAAACAGAGGCTTCCCAAAGACATGATGGCGGCGAGGCCATTTCCCACCAACGCTGTTACTGTTAAGGTGCATATAACCACGGACACGTGGAGAGGACACATAGTGCCTCCAAAACATCCCCCGCCATGGCCCACTTAATCCTGGCCACATTCCGAAAACCAACAAAATAAAACCATGCTACTAGGTCCGCAGTCACCACCACATTACCACCAACGCGGTTACTGTTAAGGTACATATTACCAGTCTGACTGGGGCATGCAGTGTTGGCCGGAGCCCACCTGCATTAAGCATGACATTACTACCTCAGCTGTGTTGGGCAATGCAATGGGATATTTCTATGTACCGCCGGTGGCTTCCTGGCACCCACCCATGCTGTGGGTCCACAGGGAATTATAAATGCATCTGTTTCCACTTGTAAAGAACCCCAGTCTGACTGGGGCATGCAGTGTGGGCCGAAGCCCACCTGCATTAAGCACGACATTACTACCTCAGCTGTGTTGGGCAATGCAATGGGATATTTTTGTGTATCGCCGGTGGGTTCCAGGGAGCCACCCATGCTGTCGGTCGACAGGGACTTCACAATAGGGAGTTGTACCTGCCTGTGTCTATGAATTAAAAATCCCGGTCTGACTGGGGCATGCAGAGACACCTTGACAGAATGAATAGTGTGTGGCACATAGGTTCCCCATTGCTATGCCCACGTGTGCAGCTCCTGATGGCGGTGGCACAGGATTCTATTTCTCATTGCTTCTGTACAGCATTGTGGGCTATCGCCCCGCCCCTTTTAAAGAGGGTCGCTGCCTAGCCGTGACAACCCTCTGCAGTGTGTGCCTGCGGTTCCTCCTCATGGCAGACGCACTTCTAAATAGACATGAGGGTGGTGTGGCATGAGGGCAGCTGAAGGCTGCGCAGGGACACTTTGGTGTGCGCTGTGGGGGGGAGGGGGGGCGGTTGGGCAGCATGTAACCCAGGAGAAGTGGCAGTGGAGTGTCATGCAGGCAGTGATTGTGCTTTGTTGGAGGTAGTGTGGTGCTTAGCAAAGGTATGCCATGCTAATGAGGGCTTTTAAGAAGTAAAAGTTTTTGGGAGGGGGGGGGGGGGCCCACTCTTGCCGCTATTGTGGCTTAATAGTGGGACCTGTGAACTTGAGATGCAGCCCAACATGTAGCCCCTCGCCTGCCCTATCCGTTGCTGTGTCGTTCCCATCACTTTCTTGAATTGCCCAGATTTTCACACAAGGAAACCTTAGCGAGTATCGGCGAAATACAAAAATGCTCGGGTTGCCCATTGACTTCAATGGGGTTCGTTACTCAAAACGAACCCTCGAACATCGCGAAAAGTTCGTCCCGAGTAACGAGCACCCGAGCATTTTGGTGCTCGCTCATCTCTAGTCTTCAGTATAAGGGCTCCTTCAGATGCAGAAACGCTCGCCATAGCGTGGCTTTTTGCGCTGTGAAGGTCGCGCTATCGTACGAGTACCTGCGCTGTTTACTGTACTTTAAAGTCCCTGGTGTTTTCGATTTCCTTGCAAAATTGTGCAGTTCTTGGCACAATTGCACGGGATTGGGTGCACATTTGCGCACCCCCATAGACTACCATGGTACCCTTGGTGCACAAAAGCGCATTAAAATATAGCATGTCGCTTTCTTGTTTTGCTCACACGAAATGCGCTTGCCAAAGTCTGGAGTATGCTGTACAAATCTCCCATGTGCATGGTATTTCTATTTTTGAGATAGAGGAGCAAACAGATTTTTGGGAATGCAAACTTCAGTTATGGACACTTCTCGTCCAGAGATGTCAACCTGGAAGAGCCCATCACAGGGTGATAGTCAAGCAGAAAGTCATAGTACAATGAGAGTGGCCTTACCAATGTTTATTTATAAAAGGGCTAAATATATTCAGACCCTCGTTATTAATATCAATCCCTAGATCAGACCCCTAAATTAATTTCAGGCCACAAACCCTCTAAATATATTCAGATTCCTTCAGACTGCAGAACAGACCTCTTGAAAATATTCAGACCCCTAACTTAATTCAGACCCCAGACCAGATCATCTACATATATTTGGATCCCAGACCCCCCTATATTAGTTTCAGACCCTAGAGCAGACCTTTAACTTTACTTTGTTTGGCTCTAGACCCTGCTACAATGGGTCTTGACTATCCATCAGGACGTTGTGTCCACCTCAGGCCGGATGGAATCAAGACCCAGTGAAAGAATGCCCAGAGCCGAACAAGAGCTAGAAATGAGGAGGGTAAGTATACAGGCCACTACTTATTGGATTAATACAACATATTATGACTGATTTAGTCTTTTTCTGCTGCGCCTGGCACTATTTCAGGCTTTCCTCCCTGGCAATAGGGTGAAAACTATATGTCACAGGGTGACTGGATGAGGGAGGCAATAAAGAGAGTCACTCCTAGTGAAACTGGTTAGTTGACATATTTGCTAGTCCCAGCCACTAGACTACACTATGTCTCAGGCCAGGTGACCTGGCATAGAGATGCCCCTGAATTATTTCCCATGGTGTTGCCCTTACACAGCATATTCTGGACAGTGGATGATTTTTATAGTAGTGTCTACCCAGTTGTGCCCACACAGTATTGGCCAACTAGTACTGTCAGCCACTTACTAAAGGCTACATGGTAGTAACAGTATTCAGTTGTTTCCCTCTGGGTTCCTTCCTACAGATTCTGTGACCAGCACAGGTGATGATGTGACTAACACTTGGGGCACTGTGGCTAATCTCAGGAGCGTTGTAGTTGACTGGGTGGGTCACTATAGTTGCATTGAGGAGTCCTGTGACTGACAGTGGAGCACTGTGGCTGAATCTAGAGGTGTTGTGGCTGTCATTGATATATTGGCATTGTGACTTACACTGGGGACACTGTGGGACTTGGTATGTATGGAAAGCAATAGCATATCTTATGCAATAAGATTCATAAAGAGGGACACTTCTTTAGTGTCCAATAGACTGAGGACAGTGACCAGCAAGAGCAGATTGTGTGGATCTTTTTAGATTTTGTATCTCTTGCAATGCCGTAGTGACCAACTGCAGCGAATTGTGTTGTGACTAGGTGCAGAAGATTGTCCTCTCGCTTGGATTGGATGATTTACACCCAGGAGCTCTCAAAGAGTTGAGTTGCATTATTTATCACCCTTGTTATATTTAGAGATTATTTAATGATTAACACAGTGCTAATGAAACAGTGCAAAACAAATATGTCTACATGCAGTGGAACCATCAGACTATTATTAGGCTCAGCGGTCAGAGTCGAAAGTGAAGGGTTTGTTTTTTTAAATATACATTGTGACATCGAAATAAAAAAAAAAAACAGTAAAAGTTAAAAAAAATATATGCTTAAAGGGGCTGAGATGTTTTTCTCCTATAAACTCACCTCTCCCCACTCCTTGTTGTGTCTTGTGCCACAGCTAGGTCCTTGCTCCCAGTGTTTGTTTACAGGCTGAAGTCCCGTCTGTTTACAAAATTTCACCGGCTGCTGCAGCCAATGACAGAGCTTAGCACTCGATCACTGAGCTCTGCCATTGGCTGCAGTAGTCTGGGATGTCCCATAAACGGACTGGAGAAGCCTGTAAATGTGACATCCTAGGGAGACCCAGACTGATGACATGGGATACATCAAGGAGAGGTAAGTATATACCTATTTGTTGTTTTATTGTAGGGGGAGCCGTATTTTATATGGAAAAAAAAAAATCAGGCAACCCCTATAAAATAAAAACTTAACCTAAATAATAAGTCCTTTTCTAATGGCACATCCCCTTTAAGAGACTGTTAGTAGACTACATACAGGAATTTTGAAGGACAGGAATTATCAAACAAAATTGAATTTGTTTTTATGAGGAGGTCTGGACACAATGACAACCCCAGCTATAAGCGGTTCTATCCCGGGACCGCTATTATTCAACTTTATTTTCTAAATTATTTATAAACTGTATAGAAATGGGATTCTCTGGGAAGAGGAAAAAGGTTCATTCTCTAGCATCAAAAATGCTTCTTTACGCTAAGAGCTGTAAAGCTGCGAAATACTACTTGTCAGAATCTGCTTTCAGCAAACAGTATCTTTTTTTCGAATAAGACTTAAATGATTCCTTGAAACAGAACAACAAAAATACGTAAATACATAAAATACATTTTTGAATGCTAATCCAGTTTGATTGCCAGTCAGGAAGAAATTTTATCACTTATGGCAAATTGGGTAATTTTGCTGAATGTATATGGTTTGAGGTGCTTTTTGACTGGATTAAAATGGATTTTAACGATATGTCGATGAAATTTTGAGATATCTATATTAGCTAATTTTGTTAAACGCTTTGATACAGGATGATGACATGAAGAGTGATTATGGGTCCGCATTTAGAAATGATCTTCTGTGATAGGACACAACGTCGGTGGCACAAAGATGTACATTGTTGGTGTATAGCAGGCTATGTACACCATATATGGGATTTATTTGACTCAACCATGTGAGTACTTAAAGCAGGGAAATTGATAGCAGACTACAGATGAAAAGTCTTTATAACCTTTCACTTTTTTATATTTTACTATGTTTTGGCCTTGTGCAAATTAAAAAACATCAAGTTTCTTCTCATCATTCTTCACTCAATACCCCATAATGAGCACACCTGGTTTTTGCAGACCTAATGCTTTGAATTAAGGCCAAAACGTTCAATCTTGATTTCATCAGAACAGAGAATCGTGCTTCTTACAGCCTGAAAGTCCTTTAGGTGCTTTTTGGCAAACTTTAGGTGTCTCTTGGCTAAGGAGAGTCTTTTTTTGGCCACTGTACCATAAAGCCCAGATTGGTGGAGTGCTGATTGATAGTTGACCTTCTTAAAGTTTCGCCCATCTGCAAACAGGATCTTTGGAGCTCAGCAAGAGTGACCATTGGGTTTTTGGTCAGCTCTCTTACCAAGGCTCTTCTCCCCTGATTACTTAGTTTGGTGGGTTGGCAAGCTTTAGGAAGAGTCCTGGTTTAAGGAGGCCACTGTGCTCTTGGGAACTTTCAATGCAGCAGATATATTTTTGGAACCTTCTCCAGATCTGTGCCTCCACACAATTCTGTCTCTGAGCTCTACAGGCAGTTCTTTCCTCCTCATTGCTTGGTTTTGGCTCCGATATGCATTGTGAGCTATAAGTTCTTATATAGATAGGGATTTGTCTTTTAAAATTACATCCAATCAACTGAATTTGCCACAGGTGACTCCAATGAAACAGTAGAAACATCACAAAGAGGATCAAGAGAAATAGGAGGCCTACAGAGCTAAATTTCAAGTGTCATACTAAAGGGTCTCAACACCTATATCAATGCAAAATGCTAGTTTTCCATTTTTTTATATTACAAGGATTTCTAATGTGTTTTCATTTTGTCATTATGGGGTATTGACTGCAGATGGGGAAACCCTGATTTTTTTTATATGCACAAGGCCACAACATAACAAGATAAAAAAGGTGGAAGGGCCTGATAACTTTCCAAAGGCGTTGTAGGTCTCTCTTCACCTTTTGCAGCCATGACAGAAGCAATGTAGCTGTCAGAATGGCTGTTCTACCACTTCTGCTTACACTACGTATGACTTAAAACCTCAGCATTAGGATCAACCATTCTCTACTCTGCATCCATGACTTGCTAATACAGGCAATATGGGTATTACATTCTAGGCTGTGATACATAGATGTGATAATATTTTATCGGAACTGCAGCATTCAGCAGAAATTGGACACCCACCCTTCAATGTCACTGCTGTTAATGGAGGTCAGAAACACTATCTTTTCTTCTTAGGGAGAGCACTGTACACTGATGAAGGGCAAAAACCCTGAAACAGCTGTATGTACATGGAGTCTGGCTTTGCTTTTAATTCCCAGTCATTGTTACAAGGCTTGTATAAAAAGTCTGACTTTGGCTTGAAGGAATGCTGCCTTCCAATAGGTGGCACTGTAGAGGTTTTATTCCATCTCCCTTATTTGCATATTACCCAGAGAAGCGTGCGTGGCCATTTGAGTCTCCTCACTCACAGTCTAAGTGCTCTCCCTAAGCAGAAAGATAGTGTATCTGACCCCTGTCCCAGGCCTCATACTAGCAAAGTCAGACTCCTACTGTACACTGATAAAGGGCAAAAACCCTGAAACAGCTGTCTGTGCATGGAGTCTGGCTTTGCTGTTAATTCCCAGTCATTGTTACAAGGCTTGTATAAAAAGTCTGACTTTGGCTTGAAGAAATGCTGTCTTGCAATAGGTGGCACTGTAGAGGTTTTATTCCATCTCCCTTATTTGCTGTTAATGGCCAAACATTGGTTGCATTCTACAGCTCCTTTATTTCCTGTATGTAATAATAATAATCTTTATTTATATAGCGCCAACATTTTCCGCAGCGCTTACAAGACAGGGGGAACAGAAACAAGATCACGGTTACATGAAGTAATCAATTGATGGAAACAGTAGGGGTGAGGGTCCTGCTCCAACGAGCTTACATACTACAAATAATGGGGTGATGCAGAAGGTAAAGGAGCTGGAGAGTGTGGGATGCTATACACATAGACAATGGTGAAACTGAGCCGTAAATTGGCTGAATCGGTATGACTGCAGGGGGCAGTTGATGATGCCTAGCAGGGATTTAAATCAGTAGGACAGGGAGCAAATTATCAGGGGGAGTACAGAGGGGTTTCGTTTAGGGGATACAGTATGCTTTTCTGAAGAGGTGCGTTTTTAGAGCACGCCTGTGAGTCAGGAATTGCCCCGATAGTTTTAGGTAGCGCGTTCCAGAGGACTAGTGCTGCTCTGTAGAAGTCTTGGAGGCAGAAATGAGAGGTTCTAGTTAGGGGGGGGCGCTTAATCTGATTTTGTTAGCAGAGCGGAGGGTGTGGGCTGGGTGGTGGATTGAGATGAGGGAAGCAATATAGGGCAGTGCGGTACTATAGAGAGATTTCTGGATGAGGGTAGTGAGTTTGAATTGTTGTTACGTCCACCTGGCACACTAAAGCAACATTCCTCAGACTGGACAGAAGCATGTCCATTTAAAACCCGCAACTAGACATATAGTATTTGCACTTACAAACTACACCTCTCCAGGCAAGAAGGAAGGACCCCTGTCCCTTACTAATTAGGGAAAGTGGGGAACCCCTGTCCAAAAGAACAGACATACCACACACGCCACTGCTCACACCAACATACCAGGTTGTGCATACAACATATAACGGGAACCCCACCCAGAGCTCACATGCCTACAGATGGTAAACCATGGTCAGTCCAAGTGTCCTCACACCACAGGGAAAGAGTCAGCCACCATGCCAACATAGGGAACAGTGTCAGGCATCACCCATCTAACACACACATAAGACATCAGATGCCTGGAGGCCACACCTGTCAAAGGGAAGGGAAGAGCGGGTCTGTATTTAATACAGACAAGTACTACAAGTGTCCAGACCGTCTTCAGAGAAGGAGAGAGACACTTCAGACTAGCATGCACACACCAGCTCTGAGTGGGATGAACAGTGATACATAAAACACTAAAAGGACCAGCAATCTCTCACAAAAGTTTGCTGGTATTTATCTGCCACAGCCAAGGGGGATTGGCAGGTGGAAAATACCACACCCAGTCAGCTCAATTAACCCCTACCTGTGCAGGTGTACACAAGGAAACCTGTAGAACCACAGATCCCAGACACACAACCTTAACAATTGAATTCTATATTTGCCGGGCAGCCGGTGCAGTGGCTGGCACAGGGCAGAGGCATCCAAGTAGCGGCTGGACAGGAAGATGAGCCTGGCTGCTTCATTCAGGATGGCTTGCAGAGGGTAGAGTTTGGTGCAGGGGAGGCCGATCAGCAATGAGTTGCAATAATCAAGCCGAGAGTGGATGAGGGCAACAGTGAGCGTTTTTAGCGTGTCGTCCGGTGAGAAAGGGATGGAGTCTTGTGATGTTCTTGCGATGAATGTATTAAGCTACTGTTAGAACATTAGAGGAAAAAGGTTTTCTGCCACTGCTGTCTTCCCAAAGCTTGCTGCCTTTGACCATATGGTACTTATTATATGCTATGACTCTTTCTGACAGTATCTGCCTACAAAGTTATAGTATTCTACATCCATCCCTATAGTCCAACAGGTCCATTTTTTGTGTGAAAGATTCAAGTTAAAGAAGTTATTATGCAATTACTTAGTTTATGATATACTCATCCTGGAGCTTTTGCTCTATGTTTGTCTTTCTCATCATTTTTATAGAACAACATAAAGAAATGTTTCCGTTAATGTTACCATCGCTCTCATTGGGATTTTCATGTCATCACTTGCCTTCAATACGGTTTCAGTTTTTTTTTTTTGGACTGGTAGAATAGCATAGTGTTCTAACCAGTACAAATGGAAACTCGACGCATCCTATTAAAGTCAATGATATCCATTAGGATCCTATGGGTATCCCTGTTTGCTGCGTTAAAAAGAATCCATCATCAGTCCGTCAAGAACAGAATGCCAGTGTAAATACAGCCACATACTATTCCACATTTTAGGAGATACATGTTAAAAGGGGAGATTTATTTTAAGTGCTTAAACCATATGTTCAATAAAGTCATCCAAACAGGAAACAATAAAGGACAGTGACTGGAACTATGGAGGAATTCTCTTTGAAAATTTAATGGAATTAAAGTAATTGCTTGTAAACTATTTTTTAGTATTAAAATAATAAAAGCAAAATAACAAAATGAAAAACATACTCACATATTCTCACATTTTCTGCCTCAGGCAGTAGAATGGCAAGGATCACCCTTGAGTCCCAATAATGAGTAGAAATTGTATGACTACTGATCAGATATTGAGTCGGAAAGTAGGAATTTGTATTTTTCTGTTATTAATATGAATATGTTAAACTTAAACAGAAGTAAACTGTGGTGAGCACAAACTCGTGGCTCAGTAGAAATATCATTTATGTCAAAGCTTCATTTTTTCTCTCTCTGTATTAACTATTATACTTCATTCGTCATTTTAAACAAACTTCCAACATGTAATAGAGGCTTGTCAGATGAAATGATTGGTGTTGGGAATAGATTCGGTTTTGGTATCTTGGATTTTTCTTCCTCCAAGTATAACATTGTTGATTTGTACTAAAGTTCTACTTTTTTCTTATCTGCCCATAGAGCATTTCCCCAGAAGCATTGTGGAACATCAGATGGTCTCAGGCAAACAAGAAATGGGCCACAATGTTTGTTACTGGACAACAGCGTCTTTCTCTATCAACACAACTCCTTTTCAGTATTTTCCCAATAGTAACATAGTTCGTAAGGCCGAATGAAGACAATGTCTATCTAGTCCAGCCTGTCTATCCTCCTGTGTTGTTGATCCAGAGGAAGGCAAAAGCCCCCAAGAGCAAAAGTCAAATAGCCCTTTTGAGGAAAAAATTCCTTCCCGACTCCCTAATGGCAATCAGACTGTTCCCTGGATCAACCCCTAATAGTTCCTACCTGCCTGTATACCGTGGATTAACAATTAACCTAAGATTTATAACCTATAATATCCTTCCTCTCCAGAAAGACATCAAGTCCCCTTTTAAAGTCCTCTATAGATTTTGCCATCACCACATCCTCAGGCAGAGAGTTCCACAGTCTAACTGCTCTTACAGTAAAGAACCCCTTTCTATGTTGGTGATGAAACCTGCTTTCCTCTAAACTTAGCGGATGCCCTCTTGTTACCGTCGTAGTCCTGGCTATAAATAGTGGACACATGAACAGAGGATTTAGCCATTTATAGTCTTTTGTTGTTACCTTTAGGTTTTTCTCACCTCTTTCAGGATTGCCTCTTGTGGTTTGAGAGTGATCACAAGAGGACACCCACAATTAGGGAAAGTAGCAACAGAATTTTCTCAATTTGTAGGTAATTTTTCTAACAGTGGTTTGAAATCCATCCACGTCTTTAGCAATGCCTTTATAGCATTTTCCAGCTTCACACTTCTCTATAACACTTCTTCTGAGGTCTTCTGAAAGTTGTTTAAATCGAGACACGGTTCATATTAACCAATCTTTATTGGGAAGATTTGTCAGTGACTAGCCTCTGGGCTTATTCATATGAGTGTATATTAGCTGCCGTTTTCACGGCCGTCCGATGTACGCTCCCATCTGATACATTGGATTTCAGGGCATCAGCTCACATAGGGTCAAATATAGCGCTGGGCGTTTTTACGCTGGGCAGCAAAGATAGACCTGGAACTATTTTTGTGCCCGGAATACGTCGGGGGCTGCATGGGCTCCTATGGGAGCCAATAGCAGCGGCCAGGGAAGGGAGGTGGGAGGCAGTTTAGCAGCATGACTGCTAAACTCCCTCCCCCTTCTCTCCTGCTTTCTCCTCCTCTTTGGCTGTTTGCAATGGGAAGGGGCAGTATGGGGGTGAGTATAAGTTCCGCCTCACCCACTCCCATTGCTGACTGCAGTCAAGGGGCGGGTGCTTAGCTCCTCCCCATTCTGCCCACTCCCATTGCAAACAGCCAGAGGGAAGGAGAGAGGAGGTGAGCCACCAAGGGGGAGGGAAGGGGAGGCAACGGCATTGCGGCCTCAGCGTATATGCGCCGAGGCCTATGCCGTCTGAACAGGCACACAAATGTTAGATTTGTGTGCCCATTCACAGGTTTTTACAACGCAGGCAGGCGCATGTAAACATGCCTTCGCTCGTGGGAAAGAGCCTTTAGTCTGCCTTTGTTTAATTGGCAAAGCACCTGTGAAACACACACTTCTCATATCATCAGCTGTTTGTGCATTGTTAGTTTATTTAAATTGTATTTATCCATAATTCTGACTTAGATAAAGGCCCATTTACATGGAGCGATGATCACTCAAAAATAAGCGATAATTGTTGCATCGAAACGCGTGGCCATTGTGCACTGCTAGCTGATCGTTAAATTGAGTCCAACCTAAAAATCGTCATTCAGCCTTATCAGCAGTTCTTCACGGGGAGTGCTGATAGCATTGTTTCCCGCTGGAGAACGGAAGAACTGAAAGCAGATAAGAGCCCTCGGGCTATTAACTGCTTTCAGCTAAGGCTTCATTTGCACACTTAATTGCTCTTAAGTAGCTGAGTAGCTACTTAATACTTTATGCAAAATGATCTCTCTAAGCTGTCACTCAAACTGTCTTTTGAGCGATCATCGCTCCGTGTAAATCGGCCTTTAACAGTCAGACTACATTTTATTAGTAATCAATTCGGCTAATTCCAAAAAGTTCTTTCTTTTCCTAGGAGCTGTAAATCTAATGTGTATGACCAACTTAAAGCCATCAGTGGAGTAGATTACTCTGTGCTCCTCTGACAACTTTTGACAACCAACTGCCCAACTGGTTAAGCATCTGACATTAAGTAACATTCCTTCAGTTCATATGTTGCATGTAGAAAGATATACCGTATGCTTTCTTGATGAAAACATTGTTCTTCCTCTTTATAAGTCACTGGTCAGACCGCACATGGAATATTGGGGACAGTTTGGGGCACCGGTACTCAAGAAGGACGTATCAGAGCTTGAGCGGGTACAAAAGTGGGCAGCTAAAGTAAAAAATGGAATTGGCGGACTACGATACCCAGAGAGGTTATCAAAATTGGGGTTATTTAGTGTAGAAAAAAGACGTCGGAGGGGCGACCTAATAACTATGTATAAATGTATCAGAGGACAATACAGAGATCTCTTCCATCATCTATTTATACCTAGGACTGTGGCTGTAAAAACAGGGCGCCCTCTAGGTCTAGAGGAAAAAAGGTTTCTAAACCAACATCAAAGGGAGTTCTTTACAGTAAGAGCGGTGATATTATGGCACTCTCTGCCTGAAGATGCGGTGATGGTGAACTCGGTAAAAGAGTACGAGAGGGGCCTGGACACCTTTCTTGAGCGATACAATATTATATGTTATAGTCACTTATGACTTCAGAAGGGTCGGTGATCCGGGGATTATTCCGATTGCCAGATTGGAGTCAGGAAGGAATTTTTGTTCCTTAAATGGGGAAAATTGGCTTCACCCTCATTGAGGGCTTTTTTCTGCCTTCCTCTGGATCACCATTGGGGGGTAATAGGCCGAACTGGATGGACATATGTCTGTTTTCAGCCTTACACACTATGTTACTTAATTTATATTCTACTCTTTTGTTATCTTGTGCTAGGTTTTCTCAACAATAGAAAATACCTTCCTCGTAGATGGAGGGTCCTTGAAGTGAAGAAATAATGTTTTTTGAATAATCATTTTCAATTTGGTAAAATACTTGTCTCTATCTTTTTGCAAATGTAAAACACTTTAAATGAACTCGGTCCTTGGAGAACAAACCATTTTAAAATTCATCTGCAGACACATACCGAAATATCATGAACATGTGTAACAAAAAAATGCCTTCAGAAATAAATGATTGGAATTACATCACTTCTTCCTGAAGCTTTCCTCGACATCTGGTATAAAATGCACCTTGCAGGGACAGTTCCGAAAATAGAACATTCTTTAAATTTGCTGTCAGCTCTACTGCAGATTCTCGCAGATTTTTTGTAGCTTGCTTCTGTCTTGGCCCGGCTGACCCAAGCTGTGTATGTAATGTTCAGCGAGATGCCTGCAGCAGGAAGTGAACATGTTATTAAGAAAACAAAAGGAAACTGAGGGAGTCAAGTAGGAGTCAGCTGGAAAGAAATCCACAAATGGAAGTTGCTGGTGTTTATTAGAGCTGGGTAATCTGACAGATTGTCTGCCTGCTGCTGTGTTAAGGAACTCTGTGGGGATGTGTGCAGTGAGGCACTTATCCAACTGTTAACTTCATATATGCATGACTAATTTGTTTCTATATACCATTGTTTTGTAATACACACACACATAAACTAACATTATGACTCCGAATCAGTAATTATTTATATTAGACAATTACATGCAGAATTAGAAATCACGTGGAAGATTTGTATTTTTTAATTATCTGAATAAGGACTAATAATTAATCTATCTATTAAAATATTTTTTATTTCTAAAAGCTACTTTTTTCTTGTATCCGGCTCCCTCCTGGCAAAAATGTAAATATATTTCTGAGTATGAAGCAGGCGGTTACTTTTGTGCAAGTATGGCGCCATCCACAGATGTCACCAACACATCAGACTTAGGGCTCTTTCCCACAAGCGTATATCGGCCGGCTGATTTCACAGCCGGACGATATATGCTGCGTTGGGAGAGATAAAACTGGCATGGGTCCTGACGCTTATAGGCCAAGACTACCATGCCATCACCCCTTTCCGCTTCTTCCCCATCGCAGGCTCACCTCTGCTGCTCTGCTCCCTGCTCGTTCTTTGCAATGGGAGGGTGCAGAGCAAAGTGCCGTCCCACCTCCTTCCATTGATGGCTATGGACAAGGGGCGGGGAGAGGGTGGGAGCTTAGCTCCACCCCCATCCCACCCCCTCCCATTGCAAAGAGCCAGCAGGGAGGAGAGCATGCTGCTAAATTCCCTCCCACTTCCGGCCACTGCCATGGGCTCCCATAGTTCCAGGACTATCTTTTGGGCCCAACGTTAAAACACCCGGCGCTATATTGGCCTGGCCGGGTGCTTTTACGTCTCAGGAATACGGCAATGTGATCTGATGTATTGGAATCCGATATACGTTCATGGGAAAGAGCTTAAGACCCAATTAATGTCTGCAATGGACAAATATAAACATGTATTATATCACTGAAATGTGGGGAACACAAACTAGAGCAAGAAATGGTAACAGAAATATGGGGATGGGAACGTTATTCATAACTAACTTTGGTATGAGAGACCTTGCCTAGAAGCAGGACTATTACTCTCATAGGGATGGCCCCACATCAGAAACCTAGGAGGCCTACATGGAGGATAGGGAAGATGTTTAATGCAGATGGAAAGCGCAATATACATTGCACAGTGTAAAGTAGAAGTGAATAAGCCACACACAGAATAAATAACCACAGGTAGTTAGCTGACAGGAGTTCATTGCCTCACCAAACTCCTCAGGCAGGACATGTAGAGGCAGGCTCGGAACAATACACTTCCATTACGACTGATTGGTTGGCTGAGGGACACAATTCCCAGTCGGCCAATCGGTCTATACACCAGAAGAGATGTTGTAGCAGGTGTAATGACTGCATTTCTGGAACCACTGGGTCAACCTACTGGGTAGGTGATGACCCAATCCAGCACGGCTAACAGCTGATCCCGGCGTTGGAGGTAAGATACCTGATCTACTGACCCTGTACAAAGGTGAGAGCTGGGGAAAGTATCTTGCCCTGAGCTGCTAACAGGAAGAGGGAAGACCCTGCCTATAAGCAGGGCTAGCATCCTGATAAGAACAACCCTGCGGTCTTCCTCTAGGCGCTGATTGACCCTAACAGGACAGAACATTAAAACAAAAGACAGATCAATACCGGGGAGTACGGAAACAAAGGAAGAACAAGCTGACAAGGATAAACAGAGAAGAGACTCACAAGGATGACAGACGGCAGGATACACAAACCTGTATGGAGCAGGACTCACAACAACACTGAAGCACTGTCTGGAAGGCCCAGGTCGGCTATATAGGGTGGTGATTGGAAAAGATGCATCAGCTGAGCAGGAGGCCAAGAAGTAATTAACCATAGGAGTGCTGGAAGAGAATAAGTATAAGCTCAGGAAACAGGAAGAGGAGGACGACGCCCGTGTCTGCCAGACCCAGAGGCAGAGGATTTAGTCTGAACAGTGCACCTTACAGTAGGTTTGTGAAGAAGGGCACATGATATGCTAAACCCACTGAGCTATTTCAGACACACAACACCTCAGGGGCCTTCTGCAGTGACAGGACGAAGGCATGCATTGGTGCCCAGCTTCACTCCCTGATTGTAGCCGGTGCAACCACAGTATCCCTCCTCCAAGGACAGGCCCCAAGACCCTTAGAACACGACTTGAAGGGATTGGGTTTGTGATATCATTTAACCAAATGGTCTGGGTTAACATCACTAGCCAGAATCCAAGTCCTTTCCTCCAGACTGTAGCACCATCAATGTACCAAATATTGCACTGAGTTCCTGAAGCATTATGAAGGACTAATTTGACAATGGACTTGCTCACATAAGTGTTTTTTGGCTGACTATTATGTTTGTACTTTTTAAGTGCGTAATATGCAGTACGCAGCTACCGTATTTCCTCCCAGATAAGACACTGTCTTATATTAATTTTTGCTCCAAAAGAGGCAAAGTGTCTTTTTTTTAAGGGTGTCCTATACTAACCTGGTCCACGGCTTCTGAGTCCCTTGCAATGGTCTCCAGCGCTGCAGCAGGCTTCCGTGTCCTCTGCGCTGACATATCACTTTCTTTCTGGTGATGGGGCTTTGAATACCCTACTTCAAGCAAGCGAGTGCTGTGATTGGATCATTAGCGCCACTGGCTCAGCCAATCTGAGCAGGCGCTCGATGAACCAATCACAGCCATTCAGTGATGTCATTCACTGAATGGCTGTGAATGATCGAGTGCAGACTCTGGATCGAGCACCAGCCAATCAATCACAGCACTGACTTGCTGGAGGCGGGGTATTTAAAGCCCAATCACCAGAAAGAGAGTGATATGTCAGCGCAGAGAACACGGAAGCCTGCCGCAGCGCCGGAGGCCAGCACAAGGGACGCTGTGGGCTAGGTGTGTATGAATGTTTTTATTTTCATGTAGTTTAGCTAGGACTTATTTTCGGGGGTCTTCGGTATCCATTTACATGTGCAGAGCCCAAGAAGTTGGCCAATGTGACCCACTGTGGAGATTCAGGGCGATCCACTGCTTTGCCAGTAGGGGTCGCACTCCTGTATAGTGTGGCGCACCAATCTGTGTTCGTCTTTGGTATCCGTTCACATGTGCAGACCATGTTTGTTTGCAGTCACTCCTCCCCAATCTGCTGGGTTGAGTGAGTGACTGCACTATTAGTCTGTATTGAACAAGTAGCTCCTCCATATTATAGTATGGCTCTCTGCATTCTACTAGGGTCTACGGCAATTGAAGAAAGAGTTCATATACTTGCTGCGGTGGCTGCTTCCCACATGAATGTCTGCTCCTGCACAATCCTTTAACTTCAGCCAGGTGAGAGACCGACTTCACCGCCCAGGCCCAAAAGGCAAGATAGTTGAAACATAAAGTATCTCCAAAAGGAAAACAGAGCCAGTAGTTCTCTAAAAAGGATATGCTTTTCCTTATTAAATAAACTCTGCCATTACATATCCCACTTAAAAAGAAAAAGCTGGAGCTTTTAAGCCTGGCCTGCAGTCTATCAGGTGTTGCATCATTGGCTCCATTTTCAGTGAATAAAATTATTTTTGGGGGAGGCCTTATATTACAAGCCTCCATCAAAAATCGGGGTAGGGCTTATTATCAGGGTAGGGCTTTTTTCAGGGAAACACAATAGTATGCATTTAACATGCATATTCACTGTGTATTTTATGCAACCATAGATTATATTGGTGCATATTATGCTGACTTTTTAAAGCACATAATATGCAGGTCTAAAGGGCCCAATGTCAATCATTGGGATTTTAGCACTGTGTATTATGAGCATAAAAAAATAAGTATGTAATATGCAGCGAAAATACACTCATGTGAGTGAACTCTCACTTCAAATTGAAGACTACTGTTCACTATAACGGGAGTGGGCAGAGACACTGGTGTAACTATAAGGGATGCAAGGGATGTGGTTGCCCCCAGGCCCAGGAGCCTTAGGCAGCGCATAAGGCCTCTCTTCTCCATAAAGGGAGTCCAGTACTATGAATAAAGCATTATAGTTGGGGGCCCTGTAACAGGTTTTTCATTAGGGCCCAGGAGCTTCAACTTATGCCTTTGGGAAGAGATTCAACATTACCTGGACTCACATAGTTCTTAATTAAAGATTTATGAAAGATATCTTCAACTTTAAAAGTCTGGGGACTTCCAACCTATATGAAACAGGGTTTATGATCTGAATATAATAGAATCATAGAATGGTGGAGTTGGAAGAGACCTCCAGGGTCATCTGCTCCAACCCCCTGCTCAATGCAGGATCACTAAATGATCCCAGACAGATATTTGCCCAGCCTTTGTTTGAAGACTTTCATTGAAGGAGAACTCACCACCTCCCGTGGTAATCTGTTCCACTAATTGATCCCCCTCACTGTCCGAAAGTTTTTTCTAATATTTAATCTGTGTCTCCTCCCTTTCAGTTTCATCCCATTGCTTCTAGTCTTTCCTTGTGCAGATGAGAATAGGGCTGATCTCTCTGCACTGTGACAACTCTTCAGATATTTGTAGACAGCTATTAAGTCTCCTCTCAGCCTTCTTTTTTGCAAGCTAAACATTCCCAGATCCTTTAACCGTTCCTCGTAGGACACGATTTGCAGACCAGTCACCATCTTGGTAACTCTTCTCTGAACTTGCTCAAGTTTACGAATGTCTTTTTTAAAGTGGGGTGCTGTGAACTGGAAACAGTATTCCAAATGAGGTCTGACTAAGGAAGAGTAGAGGGAAATAATGACCTCACATGATCTAGACTCTATGCTTATTTTAATACATCCCAGAATTGTGTTTGCCTTTTTGGCTGTTGCATTACATTGTTAACGCATGTTCAGTCTATGATTTATTAGTATACCCAAGTCTTTTTCACATGTGCTGCTGCTTAGCCCAATTTGCCCTTTTCCAATCTTCTGGGACTTCTCCTGTTCTCCAGGTATTTTCAAAGATTATGGCGAGTGGTTCAGCAATTACCTCCACTGCTTCCTTTAGTATCCTAGGATGTAATTCACCTGGACTTTGAGACTTTAATTCCTTTAAGTTAGCCAAGTGTTCCCTCACCATCTCTCTGCTTACAGATAGCCTGCATTCTTTTATTCCCCCGATAGCACAGGTAAGGTCAGTTGATGTTACATCTACTTTCTGAGAGAAAACAGATACAAAATAGGAATTTAAAAGTTCGGCCTTTTCAGCATCATTTTTAACCAATTCACCATTTTCATCCTGTAAGCACCCAATAGCATCTTTGACTTTTCTTTTGCTTTTGACATATCCCCAAAATCCTTTTTATTGCTTTTGGTCTCTGTTGCAAGCCTCAATTCATTATTAGCTTTAGCTTTTCTGACACTTGCCCTACAGTTTCTGCAGACTGCATTATATTCTGCTTTAGATATTCTCTTCTCTTTCCATTTGATAAACATATTTTTCTTCCTTTGTAACATGCGTGCAAGTTTTGTGTTCATTCATCTTGGTCTCTTTAAATGCTTCCCATTCTTTATTCTTGTAGAGATTGTACGGGTCAATAAAATGTGGACCCAGCTTTAAAGATGGTATTTTGAGATTGATATTTTAGTGGACAGCCAAATCAAATCTCTGATCTCAAAACTAGATCCCTTGAAACAATTTCTGTCTACCATTTTTTGTACCCCCTCACTAACCTACTGAGATTTTTCTGAATCTCTTCCCAAACTATCTTGATATGAGATAAAAATTCATTCCCATCGGGCAACTCAGATACAAATTATTGGGAAAGTACCAAAACACAGATGGTATTCGTAATTTTTAAAAAAGTACCAGTTGACTCCAAGGACCTATTGTTCAGGGCAAATTCTGCCTAAGGTAAAAAACATGATTAGTCTTCCTGATAGTCACCGACAAAACTCAGCAAATACTGTTCCAGACTATGATTTCATTTTTCTATTTGACCATTGATTTCTGGATAATATGTTGATGGAATAAAAAAACATGCTGGATTCCTAGCTGCCTATATAAGGAGCGTCAGAACTTGGACACAATCTTAACTCCTCAGTCAAAGACAATATCTGATGGTAACCCATGTAATCAAACTACTGGAAAGAATTAAAAAAACTTGCAAATTGCCAGTCCAATATATCAACATCAATAGAAAAGCAAATATAACTTCAAACAATCTTACCGAATGTTATGGGAGTAGATCTCATAAAGAGTGTCATCCAAGAAAAACTTCCAATCGTGTGAGAAGAAAATCATCTCTGAGGAGATTTAGCTCTAGCACAAATGATACAAGAACTCGCATAACTATACATATCATGCCTAATAGTAGACCACCAAAAAATCCCAGCAATCAGCCTCCAGGTGTTGTTCATTCCCGGATGTCTTACCAGAACCGAATTATACATTTCAGATAATAATTGTTGTCTCAGATGTAGGTGTAGCGTCATACTGGTGCTGGGTAGGAGCTAGAGGTGTAGTAGGCGTGCAGATCTGGAGAGGTAATCAGGGATGAGCCACGAGTCAGCAACAGGTGGTCTCTGCATGCAGTACAGAAAGATGAGGCGGGTAGCGTTGTTGGAAGGAAAGCCAGGAGTCGTTATCAGTAAGTCTTAAAGTCACTGGTAGTGGAGAAGGAGGAGAGGAGCTAGATCAAGGCCGTGGAGCACAATAATCACACAAGGAGTGGGTAGAATGCCAGGATTATATAGGAAGTGCTAATTAGCAGCAGGACAAAGAGTCAGGAACTAGGTCAGGAGCCAGGCCAATGCTATGATCAGCAGAGAAGCTTGTCCAGCAAGCTGGATAGCTCACTGAGGAGAGAAACAGGAGGTCCCAGGTTTGATCCTTGACATTGGGGGAACAAAGAATTTTACAACTGGAAGCCCAGGACAGTCCAGCTCGTGAGCACTATCTACATGTTCCTCCAGGTCCAACTGCACAGCAGGGACAACTATCACCTTAGAGAGAATAGGTGCAGACAGTTCATCTGATACAATAGGTACAAAGCTCCTTGAAAGGGCATCAGCCTTGACATTTTTGTCACCAGGACAATATGTGACAACAGTCAAATTGGGGGAAAAATAATGACCACTAAGCCTGTCTATGATTGAGCCTTTTAGTGGACTCCAGATACACCAGGTTTTTGTGATCAGTAAAGACTGTTACCAAATGTCAGGCTTCCTCTAAAGGTGACGCCATTCTTAAAGCGCCTTTTTAATTGCCAAAAGCTGTCTATCCCCAGTGTCATAATTTTGCCCAGCAGGAAAGAACTTCCTTGAGAAAAAAGCACAAGGACAAAGGCACGTTAATGTTTTAGTACCCTGTGATAAGGCTGCCTCCACCCATATAGCCAATTCATCTATTTCCACCACAAACAGTTTTGAGGAGTCTGGTTGAACCAGAACAAGAGCAGTGGCAAAACAACTTTTCATGGTATTTAACACCTTCAGGGCCTTAGGAGAACATTCAGATGTATTGGCACCCTTCCTTGTCATGTCAGTCAGAGGCTAAACTATCACAGAGAAATTGCAAATACATTTTTGATAGTAATTAGCCAAACCCAAAGACCTTTGAAGAACTTTAAGGTTTTTTGGCTGAATCCAGCCCAAGACGGCCTGAACTTGGCTGGGTCCATGTGAAAACCCTAGGGAGTGATGGTATGACCAAGAAATATGATTTCCTGATTAGCCAAGAGACTTTTTTTCCTTTTGTCAAACAGATCATTTTCACGAAGTGCTTGCAACACCTGCTGAATGGGAATAACATGAGAGTTGTAATTAGAGGAGTTAATAAGGATTTCATCTAAATATACCAATACAAAACGTCTGATGAACTCATAAAGCACTTCATTAATGAAGGTCTGAAACACTGCAAGAGCATTAGTGGGGCAAAAGGCATTACCAGATTTTCAAAATGTCCTCCTGGAGTATTTAAGGCCATTTTCCACTCATCCTCTTTCTTAATTCCTATTAAATTATATGCCCTGTGCAAATCCAATTTAGTAAATGAGCTAACACGGGCTGATTCAACAGGTCGGGGATGAGTAGCAACGTGTAGGCTTTTCAAGCCTTGAGAAGGACCTTCGGGTTGAAACGTTGCCTGCTTCTGTACATGGAGCAATAGTTTTCCTTTATTTCTCTTCTACATCGGTGTGGCTGCCACTATTCTCTATTTTGCTGCTCTTACGAGAAAACTGTCTGGGCAGTTATTATGTTACATTTGTGCAGGAAGCAACTATGGCATCCACCACAGATGTCACCAACACATCAGACCAAGACTAAATTAATGTTTGCAATGGACAAATATAGACATGTATTATATCACCACAATGCAGGGAACACAATGTTTGTGGGTATATGAATATATGCCTCTGCACAAAAACCTACCGAAAACTGCTACATTTTCTGGAGTCCACAGTCACAGTTTTTTTTTGGAACTGCTTCTTTACAAATCAAGAGACCTCAAACCACAACTAAACTGGTGTATATTAACCTCTTACGGACCAGGGTGTTTTGGTTCAAAAAGGACCAGACACTTTGTTGTGATTTTGCCCATGTGGTGGTTTTACAGCCCTAATTTTTTTTCTTCACTTACCCAAATCATTTTTGCAGCATTTTTTCTTCTGTGACATATAGGGCTATTTTTAAAAAGTCTTTTTCACTGAATTGTTTTCCATTTTTTAGTTTTATTGGGAGTTAAAAGGTTAAAAAAATATGTATTTTTTTAGTTGTCTATTTTTAAAATTAGTATATTCCTGCTAAAATAAAGTAGAGGAATGGGTTACTCATTTTGACTTTGACATTGTGATATGCAATTTGTATAGTCTCGGATTACAGGGCACACATGGCGACAGTTTAGGTTGGCGTTGGGTCATATTTTTTATATATATATCTTTTTTCATTTTATTCCGTAAATTTTTTTTTTTTTTACTTATTTTTGTAACTTTTTTTTTTAACATCTATGTCCCCTGTAATGTCATACAAGACCTCTGGAGGACTTTCACATTGGCTCCAGTTACAGGGGAAAACATCCCCCTGTTGTGACAATAGTCACTAACAGAGCTGATTGGGGCCTCCTAGGACCCTGCAGCTCTGCCTTGGCAGGGGGCACCCAGTGGTCATGTACTTGCTGGGTCGAATAGTCGTAGTGGCACTTCCGCTCTCTCTATTTACAACGTAGCGCTCATTGAGCACTATGTAGTTTGCAACAGAGAAGAGAGAAGCATTTAAAAATCGCTTCTGCCTTCTCCTCCAGGTCCTCATCTGTGACTAACAGCCAAGGACCTGACCTGCTCCTGCTACATGGCAGGAGCAGTAGCTTTAATCCCGTGCCATATTTTTAACATCGGCCGGGATTAAAGCCCAGGATGTAAATCTACGGTAGTTGGTCCTTATTGGGTTAATAGGTGAATTCTGCCGCAGCACTACTCTTCATGCAGAGCTGAAATCCTCAGGAGAGCAGACACTTTTCTTGGCATTATAAATACCTTGCTGCTAATTACTGCACGAGTTATACCACATTGCTCTGAATGTAGGTATTATGGACCATAAATCATTTTAGATTATTATATACACATGCACAAATTAGGGCTGGAAAAATTGTAGACAAGTCATGAGTTTATGAAATTGGTACCTAAGTGTATGAGTTTTCTATAATTGTTTCTGGCAGTTCTTTCTGACAGAATAACTGTCTACTGAAGTCTAATGTATATTGTTCATTCCTGATGAAAATAATTTCATACCGCTGCCGTAGATGCCACACTAATATGGATGCTGCCATTAACTCACTTAGAGACGGTTGCATCAAAGTTTTGACCTGAGATCAACAAGAGTTGATACAAGATCAAGTACAAAAATGTTGCAGTAACACAATTTAGTCTGTGTTTGTTCAATTTCATCCCCTGATTTTGGCAGATCAAACTAATTGAATTTAGTTTAGCAGCCGAAATCCAAGATGGCAGACTTGGCTGACAGGCTTTTCCTGGGTGCTGAAATTACAACCAGATTTGCTGCTGGTGGCGGCCATGTTTTTGCTATCACTCTGAATGCTGGAAAGATTGCTTTGAATGCTGAGAAGATGACCTGACTACAATGACCAATCAGCACATTTTGTCCAGGTAGAAGCTTTGATTGCAGATCAAGCGAACTTGGTTTTGCAAATTCTAGATCAAAAAGTGTTAGTGCCACATTTTTTCCTAAACCAAATTCAATAGCTGATCCCAGTTTAAGTAAACCAGGATCAACAGCATGGTTGGTGCAACATCATAGTGTGCTATATGATGCTACTCTACAATATATATTTTCTACTGCTTTTCTACAGTCAAAATAGTCATTCTTGACTGCCAGAATACTCGTAGCCAGTGCTCCTTAATAGGTGTAAGAGCATCCACTATCTCCATGAAAATGTTATTGGTTTCATACCGCATCCATATAAAAGGTCTCATGCACTACCAGATATATAGCATATATACAAAGTGTCCAAAAAATGTGTACATTTTAACAGCTTACACTCACTGGAGAAGATAGATCAAAACTAGTATGAAGGAAAACTGGTTTAGTTATCTATAACAACCGATCAGATTCCAATTCTCTAAATGAAAGCAGAGACCTGATTTGTTGCTACTAAACCAACTAAACTAGTTTTTCTTTGCACCAGTTTTGATTTCTCTCTCGAAATTAATTTCTACTCCTTTCCAGGCTTAATTGATTAGAAATAGTGAAGCCAGACTAAGCTTTGGCCAAAGAAAATGTATCCTAAAGCGCTGCTGGAAGTCTGAAAACGCAATTGAAGTACAAAGACAGTTTCAGAGAGAGTCTAAAACAAATCTATCTACCTGATTCACTATCACAGAAATTACAGATAAGTTTGATTCAGATGGAACTGTTTAGGATGTCCACAAGAAACGTTGTAGAAGACCGCGGACATCGACAAGCCCCCAAAAGGATTAGAAAGGTTGGTGGAAAAGTATCTCCGAAGTCCAAGAAAATTTAGTCGTGAAACAGGAAATTCACAAACAAGTGTCCATCGCATTTTTCAAGCACCATCATTGGAAAAGTTATGTTCCAAGCATAGTCCATGCCCTCAATGAAGATAATCCAGGCCGGAGGGAACAGTTTTGTGAGTGGTACTTGGGAAGATGTGTAGAGGATGCACGGTTTCCAAGAAAGATTGTTTGGAGTGATGAGGCAACATTTAAATTAAAAGGCTCTATCAGCTTCCACAATTGCACCTATTGGGGACCCGAGAATCTGCATATTATGGAGGAACATCATCACCAGGAGTTACCTTGTGGTAACGGTCATCTTGCCCTCCAGTGATATATCGGGTCTTATACAATTCAGGACTTCTCAGTTTGTTACTCTCGCCGTCCAGGGTATACGCAGCAGCTTTCACTAGCACCAAAGCTCAAACACATCAATCCTCCTTCTATCAGCTCTTTTCGCATCCAGCTTTCACCTCTATATATGGTTATGGGGAAAACGGTGGTTTGCACTATCCTGAGTATGTGCACATGATTAAAAAACAACTGCTTACACGTTTCAGCTCGCGTGGAGCTTTATTCACAGCATGTTTAAATGAAACATATGCAGAGAATATATAGACATGAAAGGAAATGACATAATTTTTAGCATAAGGCTACTTCCCAAAAATATGCAAATTACTCAGAAATGGATGAAGCTGCACATACAAACCAGAACAAGACTAAACAAAAGGACAGGCGGAACACATCTCATAAATTTAATAAAAATACATAAGGTCGGATCTATAAGTAAGCCCAGCTGGGAATCTACCATTCAATTATAAAATCCAAAATGCTTCCCTCTCTAGGAGATTGTGAAACTAATCTCGGGCCATCGCGGGTCGGCTGTAGGACCTTCTCAATGCCAATAACCCTAAAGGAAGTAATATCACCTGCATGAACCTCTAAAAAATGGCAAGGCCCAACGAGATACGTTTCTTTTAACTGCTTTCAGATGCAGAAATATAGAAATTGTGTTCCGCTACACAAACCATCAATTTGCACAATATGCAGCCAACATATTGAAGATGACAGGATGTAAAATCAATCAAATAAACAATATAACTAGTGTTACAGTTAATAAATGGCTATATATGAAAATAACACATACATAAACTTCACGTTCATATAACAAACTAATACAACAACTGTACCACATTTATCTGCTATATCATGTAATATTATTACACTCAAGAAAGGCGTCCAGGCCCCTCGTCCCCACATCCTCAGGCAGAGAGCTCCAGTCTCACTGCTCTTACAGTAAAGAACCCCCTTCTATATCTGTATAGAAACCTTCTTTCCTCAGGGTGCCTTCTTGTTACAGTCCTGGGTATAAATAGATGATGGAAGAGATCTCTGTATTGTCCCCTGATATATTTATACACAGTTATTAGGTCCTCAGCAGTTTTTTTTTTTTTAAACAAAATAACCCCAATTTTGTTTGTAAATTTGATTAGTTTCCCATCAATTCTCTCCTCCAGATCATTTATAAAAATGTTGAACAACACTGGGCCTAGGATAGAGCCTTGTGGTCCCCACTTAATACATTCTTCCACTTGGATGTACAGCCATTTATGACCACTCTTTGAGTACGATGATTCAGCCTGTCGTGAATCCACCTAACATTTGCCTTGTCAATCCCATATTTGGTCATTTTTTCAATAAGTATGGTAGGAGATACTTTGTCAAATGCTTTACTAAGATCAAGATATGCTATATCCACCACATTATCCTGATCAACCCAGTAGGTGATTATGTCATGGAAGGGAATTATATTCGTCTATCATGACTTGTTTGTTACAAAGCCATGCTGGCTCTTGTTAATTACTCCATTTTCATCCAAGTACTTACATACATGCTGTTTAATAATTTGTTCAAAGATTAGAGATGAGCGAACGTACTCGTCCGAGCTTGATACTCGTTCGAGTATTAGCGTGTTCGAGATGCTCGTTACTTGTGATGAGTACCACGCGATGTTCGAGTTACTTCATCTCTGAGACGTTACCGCGCTTTTCTGGCCAATAGAAAGACAGGGAAGGCATTACAACTTCCCCCTGCGACGTTCAAGCCCTATACCACCCCCCTGCAGTGAGTGGCTGGCGAGATCAGGTGTCACCCGAGTATAAAAAAAGGCCCCTCCCGCGGCTCGCCACAGATGCATTCTGACATAGTTCAGGGAAAGTGCTGCTGGTGCCGGAGCTGCTATAGGGAGAGTGTTAGGAGTATTTTAGGCTTCAAGAACCCCAACGGTCCTTCTTAGGGCCACATCTAACCGTGTGCAGTACTGTGGAGGCTGCTTTTGGCAGTGTTGCACATTTTTTTTTTTTGTATATCGGCCGTGCAGAGCATTGCGCCCTGCAGTAATTATACATACTCCAGGGCCAGTAGTGGTGGTGAGGCAGGGACAGAAGACATAAATTGTGAGGCAGGGACAGAAGACATATATTGTGAGGCAGGGACAGAAGACATATATTTATTGAATATAGGCAGTGGGCCTTTCCAAAAACATTTGGGGAAAAAAATCTATTTGGGCTGCCTGTGACTGTCCTCAGTGTTCTGGGTCTGTGCTGGGTGTAGTTGTCCTCCTAATTCATACGCAGCCAGCTAAGTGTTACAGCAGGCTTGCGCAAAATTATTTCCTGGCTGTGTGTTGGCTGTTACATCACATTCCAGTCCACAGTGCAACAGTCTGCAGTTATTTTACATACTCCAGGGCCAGTAGTAGTGACGCAGGGACAAAAGACATATACAGTGTATATAGGCAGTGGGCCTTTGCAAAAACATTTGGGGAAAAAAATCTATTTGGGCTGCCTGTGACTGTCCTCAGTGTTCTGGGTCTGTGCTGGGTGTAGTTGTCCTCCTAATTCATACGCAGCCAGCTAAGTGTTACAGCAGGCTTGCGCAAAATTATTTCCTGGCTCTGTGTTGGCTGTTACATCACCGCTGTATTCCTGTCCACAGTGCAACAGTCTGCAGTTATTTTACATACTCAGTGCCGACAGGCTTACACTCATCAAGATGAACAAAGCCTGGATTTCCCCAGACTTCTCTTCTCCACCAGCGGACAGCAGCGATACATAAACAATACGTAGGCTGCACCCGCGGATGGAAGCATTGTTCTCTATCACCATCAAAAACGTGGACCTTTTAGCTTCATCAATCTGTGTATAATATTCCTCCTCCTCCTGCTCCTCCTCCTGAAACCTGACATAATCACGCCGAACGGGCAATTTTTCTTAGGCCCACAAGGCTCAGTCATATAATTTTTGTAAACAATTTCTATACGTTTCAATGCTCATTAAAGCGTTGAAACTTTCACCTGAACCAATTTTTATTTTAACTGGGCTGCCTCCAGGCCTAGTTACCAATTAAGCCACATTAACCAAAGCGATTAATGGGTTTCACCTGCCCTCTTGGTTGGGCATGGGCAATTTTTCTGAGGTACATTAGTACTGTTGGTACACCAATTTTTTGGGGCCCTCGCCTACAGTGTAATCCAATTAATTTTTTGACCACCTGCATTAAAGCTGATGTTACATCAGCTGTGTTGGGCACTGCAATGGGATATATTTATGTACCGCCGGTGGGTTCCAGGGAGCCACCCATGCTGTGGGTCCACACGGAGTTGTAACTGCATGTGTCTACTTCTAAAGAACCCCAGTCTGACTGGGGCATGCAGTGTGGGCCGAAGCCCGTCTGCATTTAATCGGACGTTACCTCAGCTGTGATGGGCAATGCAATGGGATACATTTATGTACAGCCGGTGGGTTCCAGGGAGCCACCCATGCTGTGGGTGCACACGGAATTCCCATTGCGGAGTTGTACCTGCCTGTGACTATTTATAAAAAACCGCGGTCTGACTGGGGCATGCAGACACCTTGACAGAATGAATAGTGTGTGGCACATAGGTTCCCCATTGCTATGCCCACGTGTGCAGCTCCTGATGGAGGTGGCACAGGATTGGATTTCTCATTGCTTCTGTACAGCATTGTGGGCTATCGCCCCACCCCTATTAAAGAGGGTTGCTGCCTAGCCGTGCCAACCCTCTGCAGTGTGTGCCTGCGGTTCCTCCACATGGCAGACGCACTTATAAATAGACATGAGGGTGGTGTGGCATGAGTGCAGCTGAAGGCTGCGCAGGGACAGTTTGGTGTGCGCTGTGGACACTGGGTCGTGCGGGGGGGGGGGGGGGGGGGGGGGGGTTGGGCAGCATGTAACCCAGGAGAAGTGGCAGCAGAGTGTCATGCAGGCAGTGATTGTGCTTTGTTGGAGGTAGTGTGGTGCTTAGCTAAGGTATGCATTGTTAATGAGGGCTTTTCAGAAGTAAAAGTTGTTGGGGGGGGGGGGGGGGGCACTCTTGCCGGTACTGTGGCTTAACAGTGGGACCTGGGAACTTGAGATGCAGCCCAACATGTAGCCCCTCGCCTGCCCTATCCGTTGCTGTGTCGTTCCCATCACTTTCTTGAATTGCCCAGATTTTCACGAATGAAAACCTTAGCGAGCATCGGCGATATACAAAAATTCTCAGGTCGCCCATTGACTTCAATGGGGTTCATTATTCGAAACGAACCCTCGAGCATCGCGATAATTTCGTCCCGAGTAACGAGCACCCGAGCATTTTGGTGCTCGCTCATCTCTATCAAAGATCCTTCCCAGTATAGAAGTCAGGCTCACAGGCCTATAGTCTCCTGGATCCACCTTCTTCCCTTTGAAGATTTAAACCTTCACTTGAAATCCCTATACAATGGATCCTTGGTTTTATCTTAGTCTCCTTATGCTGTTCGCGAAACATATTTATGTACGTCTTCAATAAATTAATTCTTTAGCTCATACTCCTTTTTCTTTTTGTGTTTATATTGAGCTTTGGAGTAGCCCCAGATTGATTTATATTATGGGGGGAAGCATTGATTTATAGTGCTGAATATGCCTGGACCCTTTATTGGAAAATCCTGCATGCTTTTGTATGTGCTCGCAATATTCCATGTGTTGTCTGACCAGAGATTTGTAAAGAGAAAGAACAATGTTCTCGTCATGTGCCTCCAGACCTCTTTTGATGCACCCCATGATCCTATTTGCCTTGGCAGCAGCTGCCTGACACTGGTTGCTCCAGTTAAGCTTACAGTTAACTAAAATCCCCAAGTCCTTTTCATGTCAATGTTACCCAGTGGTTTCCCATTCAGTATGTAATGGTGACCCACCCTTTGCTTTCTATCACTGACCCAGTTACCTACCCTTTTACACACATTCTCACTCAGACCAAGCATTCTCATTTTATATACCAACCTTTTATGCGGCACAACATCAAATGCTTTGGAAAAGTCTAGATACTCAAGATCCAATGACTGTCCTCAGTCCATTCTAGAACTTACCTCCTTGTAGAAGCTGATCTGGTTGATTTGACAAGACTGATTCCTCATAAACCTATGCTGATATTGAGTTATATAGCAATTTTCCTACAGGTCCTCTTATCCTTAGAAGCCCCTCAAACATTTTACCCACAATAGAAGTAAGACTTACTGGACTGTAGTCTCCAGGTTCACTTTTTGATCTCTTTTTGAACATTGGCACCACATTTGCTATGCACCAATCCAGTGGAACAGATCCCATCACTATAGAGTCCTTTCATGTAATATTATACAGAATAACCTTGTCTTATTGCGTCAAGATGGCTCATTACTAGAGATGAGCGAGCACCAAAATGCTCGGGTGCTGGTTACTCGGGACGAAATTTTCGCGATGCTCGAGGGTTCGTTTCGAGTAATGAACCCCATTGAAGTCAATGGCCGACCCAAGCATTTTTGTATATCGCCGATGCTCGCTAAGGTTTTCATTTGTGAAAATCGGGGCAATTCAAGAAAGTGATGGGAACGACACAGCAATGGATAGGGCAGGCGAGGGGCTACATTTTGGGCTGCATCTCAAGTTCCCAGGTCCCACTATTAAGCCACAATAGCGGCAAGAGTGGGCCCCCCCCTCCCAACAATTTTTACTTCTGAAAAGCCCTCATTAGCAATGCATACCTTAGCTAAGCACCACACTACCTCCAACAAAGCACAATCACTGCCTGCATGACACTCCGCTGCCACTTCTCCTGGGTTACATGCTGACCAACCCCCCCCGCACGACCCAGTGTCCACAGCGCACACCAAACTGTCCCTGCCCAGCCTTCAGCTGCCCTCATGCCACGCCACCCTCATGTCTATTTATAAGTGTGTCTGCCATGAGGAGGAACCGCAGGCACACACTGCAGAGGGTTGGCACGGCTAGGCAGCGACCCTCTTTAAAAGGGGCGGGGCGATAGTCCACAATGCTGTACAGAAGCAATGAGAAATCCAATCCTGTGCCACCTCCATCTGGAGCTGCACACATGGGCATAGCAATGGGGAACCTATGTGCCACACACTATTCATTCTGTCAAGGTGTCTGCATGCCCCAGTCAGACCGCGTTTTTTTATAAATAGTCACAGGCAGGTACAACTCCGCAATGGGAATTCCGTGTGCAGCCACAGCATGGGTCGCTCCCTGGAACCCACCGGCGGTACATAAATGTATCCCATTGCATTGCCCATCACAGCTGAGGTAATGTCGTGCTTAATGCAGGTGGGCTTCAGCCCACACTGCATGCCCCAGTCAGACTGGGTTTCTTTAGAAGTGGACACATGCAGTTACAACTCCCTGTGGACCGACAGCATGGGTGGGTGCCAGGAAGCCACCGGCGGTACATAAATATATCCCATTGCAGTGCCCAGCACAGCTGAGGTAATGTCGTGCTTAATGCAGGTGGGCTTCGGCCCACACTGCATGCCCCAGTCAGACTGGGGTTCTTTAGAAGTGGACACATGCAGTTACAACTCCGTGTGGACCCACGGCATGGGTGGCTCCCTGGAACCCACCGGCGGTACATAAATATATCCCATTGCAGTGCCCAACACAGCTGATGTAACGTCAGCTATAATTCAGGTGGGCTAAAAATTAATTTGATTACACTGTAGACGAGGGCCCCCCAAAATTGGTGTACCAACAGTACTAATGTACCTCAGAAAAATTGGCCATGCCCAACCAAGAGGGCAGGTGAAACCCATTAATCGCTTTGGTTAATGTGGCTTAATTGGTAACTAGGCCTGGAGGCAGCCCAGTTAAAATAAAAATTGGTTCAGGTGCAAGTTTCAACGCTTTAATGAGCATTGAAACGTATAAAAATTGTTTAGAAAAATTATATGACTGAGCCTTGTGGGCCTAAGAAAAATTGCCCGTTCGGCGTGATTATGTGAGGTTTCAGGAGGAGAAGCAGGAGGAGGAGGATGAATATTATACACAGATTGATGAAGCTAAAAGTTCCACGTTTTTGATGGTGATAGAGAACAATGCTTCCATCCGTGGGTGCAGCCTACGTATTGCTTAGGTATCGCTGCTGTCCGCTGGTGGAGAAGAGAAGTCTGGGGAAATCCAGGCTTTGTTCATCTTGATGAGTGTAAGCCTGTCGGCACTGTCGGTTGACAGGCGGGTACGCTTATCTGTGATGATTCCCCCAGCTGCACTAAACACCCTCTCTGACAAGACGCTAGCTGCAGGACAAGCAAGCACCTCCAGGGCATACAGCGCGAGTTCAGGCCACGTGTCCAGCTTCGACGCCCAGTAGTTTTAGGGGGCAGAGGCGTCACGGAGGACGGTCGTGCGATCGGCTACGTACTCCCTCACCATCCTTTTACAGTGCTCCCGCTGACTCAGCCTTGACTGGGGAGCGGTGACACAGTCTTGCTGGGGAGCCATAAAGCTGTCAAGGGCCTTAGAGAGTGTTCCCCTGCCTGAGCTGTACATGCTGCCTGATCTCCGCACCTCCCCTGCTAACTGGCCCTCGGAAGTGCGCCTTCGGCCACTAGCGCTCTCGGATGGGAATTTTACCATCAGTTTGTCCGCCAGGGTCTTGTGGTATAGCATCACTCTCGAACCCCTTTCCTCTTCGGGTATGAGAGTGGAAAGGTTCTCCTTATACCGTGGGTCGAGCAGTGTGTACACCCAGTAATCCGTAGTGGCCAGAATGCGTGTAACGCGAGGGTCACGAGAAAGGCATCCTAACATGAAGTCAGCCATGTGTGCCAGGGTACCTGTACGCAACACATGGCTGTCCTCACTAGGAAGATCACTTTCAGGATCCTCCTCCTCCTCTTCCTCCTCCTCAGGCAATACACGCTGAAAGGATGACAGGCAAGCAGCATGTGTACCCTCAGCAGTGGGCCAAGCTGTCTCTTCCCCCTCCTCCTCATCCTCCTCATGCTCCTCCTCCTCCTCCTTAATGTGCTGAGATATAGACAGGAGGGTGCTCTGACTATCCAGCGACATACTGTCTTCCCCCGGCTCTGTTTCCGAGCGCAAAGCGTCTGCCTTTATGCTTTGCAGGGAACTTCTCAAGAGGCATAGCAGAGGAATGGTGACGCTAATGATTGCAGCATCGCCGCTCACCATCTGGGTAGACTCCTCAAAGTTTCCAAGGACCTGACAGATGTCTGCCAACCAGGTTCACTCTTCTGTAAAGAATTGAGGAGGCTGACTCCCACTGCGCCGCCCATGTTGGAGTTGGTATTCCACAATAGCTCTACGCTGCTCATAGAGCCTGGCCAACATGTGGAGCGTAGAGTTCCACCGTGTGGGCACGTCGCACAGCAGTCGGTGCACTGGCAGATGAAACCGATGTTGCAGGGTGCGCAGGGTGGCAGCGTCCGTGTGGGACTTGCGGAAATGTGCGCAGAGCCGGTGCACCTTTCCGAGCAGGTCTGACAAGCGTGGGTAGCTTTTCAGAAAGCGCTGAACCACCAAATGAAAGACGTGGGCCAGGCATGGCACGTGCGTGAGGCTGCCGAGCTGCAGAGCCGCCACCAGGTTACGGCCGTTGTCACACACGACCATGCCCGGTTGGAGGCTCAGCGGCGCAAGCCAGCGGTCGGTCTGCTCTGTCAGACCCTGCAGCAGTTCGTGGGCCGTGTGCCTCTTATCTCCTAAGCTGAGTAGTTTCAGCACGGCCTGCTGACGCTTGCCCACCGCTGTGCTGCCACGCCGCGCGACACCGACTGTTGGCGACGTGCTGCTGCTGACACATCTTGATTGCGAGACAGAGGTTGCGTTGGAGGAGGAGGAGGAGGGTGCTTTAGTGGAGGAAGCATACACCGCCGCAGATACCACCACCGAGCTGGGGCCCACAATTCTGGGGGTGGGTAGGACGTGAGCGGTCCCAGGCTCTGACTCTGTCCCAGCCTCCACTAAATTCACCCAATGTGCCGTCAGGGAGATATAGTGGCCCTGCCCGCCTGTGCTTGTCCACGTGTCCATTGTTAATTGGACCTTGGCAGTAACCGCGTTGGTGAGGGCGTGTACAATGTTGCGGGAGACGTGGTCGTGCAGGGCTGGGACAGCACATCGGGAAAGGTAGTAGCGACTGGGAACTGAGTAGCGTGGGGCCGCCGCCGCCATCATACTTTTGAAGGACTCCGTTTCCACAACCCTATACTGCAGCATCTCCAGGCTGATAAATTTGGCTATGTGCACGTTTAACGCTTCAGCGTGCGGGTGCGTGGCGACGTATTTGCGCTTGCGCTCCAACACTTGCGCTAGCGACGGCTGGACAGTGCGCTGACAGACATTGGTGGATGCGGCCGAGGACAGCGGAGGTGAGGGTGTGGGTGCAGGCCAGGAGACGGTAGTGCCTGTGTCCTGAGAGGGGGGTTGGATCTCAGTGGCAGGTTGGGGCACAGGGGGAGAGGCAGCGGTGCAAACCGGAGGCGGTGAACGGCCTTCGTCCCACCTTGTGGGGTGCTTGGCCATCATATGTCTGCGCATGCTGGTGGTGGTGAGGCTGGTGGTGGTGGCTCCCCGGCTGATCTTGGCGCGACAAAGGTTGCATACCACTGTTCGTCGGTCGTCTGCACTCTCAGTGAAAAGCTGCCAGACCTTTGAGCACCTCGGCCTCTGGAGGGTGGCATGGCGCGAGGGGGCGCTTTGGGAAACAGTTGGTGGATTATTCGGTCTGGCCCTGCTTCTACCCCTGGACACCGCACTGCCTCTTGCAACCTGCCCTGCTGCTGCCCTTGCCTCCCCCTCTGAAGACCTGCCCTCAGTAGGCGTAGCAAACCAGGTGGGGTCAGTCAACTCATTGTCCTGCTGCTCTTCCTCCGAATCCTCTGTGCGCTCCTCCCTCGGACTTACTGCCCTTACTACTACCTCACTGATAGACAACTGTGTCTCATCGTCATCGGCCTCCTCACCCACTGAAAGGTCTTCAGACAGTTGCCGAAAGTCCCCAGCCTCATCCCCCGGACACCGGGAACTTTCCAAAGGTTAAACATCAGTCACGATAAACTCCTCTGGTGGGAGAGGAACCACTGCTGCCCAAACTGAGCAGGGGCCCGAGAACAGTTCCTGGGAGTCTGCCCGCTCCTCAGAATGTGTCATTGTAATGGAGTGAGGAGGCTGGGAGGAAGGAGGAGCAGCAGCCAGAGGATTCAGAGTTGCAGCACTGGACGGCGCAGAACTCTGGGTGGACGATAGATTGCTGGATGCACTTTCTGCCATCCACGACAGGACCTGCTCACACTGCTCATTTTCTAATAAAGGTCTACCGCGTGGACCCATTAATTGTGCGATGAATGTGGGGATGCCAGAAACGTGCCTCTCTCCTAATCCCGCAGAAGTCGGCTGCGATACACCTGGATCAGGAGCTCGGCCTGTGCCCACACCCTGACTTGGGCCTCCGCGTCCTCGCCCACGTCCACGTCCTCTAGGCCTACCCCTACCCCTCAGCATGGTGTATTACCAGTAGTGCAGAAACAGAATGCTGTAATTAAATGTGCCGCTTATTGGCCTGTGGTTGGAGGCTGACTTCGCTTACGGAACGCCAGGAAATAATTTTGCGCAAGCCTGCTGTAACACTTAGCTGGCTGCGTATGAATTAGGAGGACTACTACACCCAGCAGAGACCCAGAACACTGAGGACAGTCACAGGCAGCCCAAATAGATTTTTTTCCCCAAATGTTTTTGCAAAGGCCCATTGCCTATATTCAATCAATATATGTCTTCTGTCCCTGCCTCACCGCTACTGGCCCTGGAGTATGTCAAATAACTGCAGAGTGTTGCACTGTGGACTGCAATACAGCGGTGATTTAACAGCCAACACAGAGCCAGGAAATAATTTTGCGCAAGCCTGCTGTAACACTTAGCTGGCTGCGTATGAATTAGGAGGACAACTACACCCAGCAGAGACCCAGAACACTGAGGACAGTCACAGGCAGCCCAAATAGATGTTTTTCCCCAAATGTTTTTGCAAAGGCCCACTGCCTATATTCAATCAATATGTCTTCTGTCCCTGCCTCACAATATATGTTTTCTGTCCCTGCCTAACCACCACTTCTGGCCCTGGAGTATTACTGCAGGGCGCAATGCTCTGCACGGCCGATATACCAAAAAAAAAAAAAAGTGCAACACTGCAAAAAGCAGCCTCCACAGTACTGCACACGGTTAGATGTAGCCCTAAGAAGGACCGTTGGGGTTCTTGAAGCCTAAAATACTCCTAACGCTTTCCCTATAGCAGCTCCACCAAGACAGCACTTTCCCTCCTCTATGTCAGAATGCATCTGTGGCGAGCCGCAGGAGGGGCCGATTTTTATACTCGGGTGACACCTGATCTCGCCAGCCACTCACTGCAGGGGAGTGGTATAGGGCTTGAACGTCGCAGGGGGAAGTTGTAATGCCTTCCCTGTCTTTCTATTGGCCAGAAAAGCGCGCTAACGTCTCAGAGATGAAAGTGAAAGTAACTCGAACATCGCGTGGTACTCGTCACGAGTAACGAGCATCTCGAACACGCTAATACTCGAACGAGTATCAAGCTCGGACGAGTACGTTCGCTCATCTCTACTCATTACCCATTATTTTGGATTCAGGCACCAGATTTGTAGCTAGAAGAGCTTGTGCCATTGAAAATAGAATCTCTCCCAGCGTATATGCTTCTTCTTCTAATCTCAGTTGGCTTAGTTGTCAGAACTATTTCCGTTGTGGCTTAATTAGATGTAATTTATGTCCATGAATTAAGCAAACAAAAGATTTTCAGTCATATACTAACGATGCTTGTGTTCATATACAGTCATTTATTAACTGTAACACCACTTATATTGTTTATTTGATTGATTGTACATCCTGTCATCTTCAATATGTTGGCTGCACATTGTGCATATTGAAGGCTTGTGTAGCGAAACACATCTCCTATATTTCTGCATCTGAAAGACATTTCAACAAACGTACCTTATTGGGCATTGCCATTTTTTAGAGGTCCATACAGGTGATATTACTATCTTTAGAGTTATTGGCATTGAGAAGGTCCTATGGCCGACCTGCGATGGCAATTGGTTTCACAATCTCCTAGAGAGGGAAGCATTTTGCATTTTGAAATTGAATAGTAGATTTCCAGCTGGTAAGAGAAACCAAGTAATCTTGTAGATATGATACCTTTTAATGGCTAACAAAAATACATGATGTTATAATGAGCTTTCGAACCTCTCAGGATTCTTCCTCAGGCATAATGGAACAAATCTAAAGACTTTATATTTACATTAAAAACATATACACATGATTAGAGATGAGCGAACGTAGTCGTCCGAGCTTGATACTCATTCGAGTATTAGCGTGTTCGAGATGCTCGTTACTCGTGACGAGTGCCACGCGATGTTCGAGTTACTTTCACTTTCTTCTCTGAGACGTTAGCGCGCTTTTCTGGCCAATAGAAAGACAGGGAAGGCATTACAACTTCCCCCTGCGACGTTCAAGCCCTATACCACCCCTCTGCAGTGAGTGGCTGGCGAGATCAGGTGTCACCCAAGTATAAAAATCGGCCCCTCCCGCGGCTCGCCACAGATTTGTTCTGACATAGAGGAGGGAAAGTGCTGTTGGTGCCGGAGCTGCTATAGGGAGAGTGTTAGGAGTATTTTTGGCTTCAAGAACCCCAACGGTCCTTGTTAGGGCCACATCTATGTGTGCAGTGTTGCACATTTTTTTTTTTTGCATATCGGCCGTGCAGAGCATTGCGCCCTGCAGTAGTTATACATACTCCAGGGCCAGTAGTGGTGGTGAGGCAGGGACAGAAGACATATATTGTGAGGCAGGGACAGAAGACATATATTTATTGAATATAGGCAGTGGGCCTTTGCAAAAACATTTGGGGAAAAAAATCTATTTGGGCTGCCTGTGACTGTCCTCAGTGTTCTGGGTCTGTGCTGGGTGTAGTTGTCCTCCTAATTCATACGCAGCCAGCTAAGTGTTACAGCAGGCTTGCGCAAAATTATTTCCTGGCGTTCCGTAAGCGAAGTCAGCCTCCAACCACAGGCCAATAAGCGGCACATTTAATTACAGCGTTCTGTTTCTGCACTACTGGTAATACACCATGCTGAGGGGTAGGGGTAGGCCTAGAGGACGTGGACGCGGGCGAGGACGCGGAGGCCCAAGTCAGGGTGTGGGCACAGGCCGAACCAGTGCGGTGGCCAGGGGTAGAGGCAGGGCCAGACCGAATAATCCACCAACTGTTTCCCAAAGCGCCCCCTTGCGCCATGCCACCCTGCAGAGGTCAAGGTGCTCTACGGTGTGGCAGTTTTTCACAGAGACGCCTGACGACCGACGAACAGTGGTGTGCAACCTTTGTCGCGCCAAGATCAGCTGGGGAGCCACCACCACCAGCATGCGCAGGCATATGATGGCCAAGCACCCCACAAGGTGGGACGAAGGCCGTTCACCGCCTCTGGTTTGCACCACTGCCTCTCCCCCTGTGCCCCAACCTGCCACTGAGATCCAACCCCCCTCAGAGGACACAGGCACTACCGTCTCCTGGCCTGCACCCACACCCTCACCTCCGCTGTCCTCGGCCCCATCCAGCAATGTCTCTCAGCGCAGTGTGCAGACGTCGCTAGCGCCACTGTTTGAGCGCAAGCGCAAGTACGCCGCCACGCACCCGCACGCTCAAGCGTTAAACGTGCACATTGCCAAATTGATCAGCCTGGAGATGCTGCCATATAGGCTTGTGGAAACGGAGGCTTTCAAAAGCATGATGGCGGCGGCGGCCCCGCGCTACTCGGTTCCCAGTCGCCACTACTTTTCCAGCCCTGCATGACCACGTCTCCCGCAACATTGTACGTGCCCTCACCAACGCGGTTACTGCCAAGGTCCACTTAACAACAGACACGTGGACAAGCACAGGCGGGCAGGGCCACTATATCTCCCTGACGGCACATTGGGTGAATTTATTGGAGGCTGGGACAGAGTCAGAGCCTGGGACCGCTCACGTCCTACCCACCCCCAGAATTGCGGGCCCCAGCTCGGTGGTGGTATCTGCGGCGGTGTATTCTTCCTCCACTAAACCACCCTCCTCCTCCTCCTCCTTCGCAACCTCTGTCTCGCAATCAAGATGTGTCAGCAGTAGAGATGAGCGAACGTACTCGGATAAGCACTACTCGTCCGAGTAATGTGCTTTATCCGAGTATCTCTCCGCTCGTCCTGAAAAATTCGGGGCGCTCCTCTGTTGACAGGCGAGTCGCAGCGGGGAGCAGGGGAGAGCGGGCGGGAGAGAAGGAGAGAAAGATCTCCCCTCCATTCCTCCCCGCTCTGCCCTGCAGCTCCCCGCTCCGCAGCGCTTCCCGAATCTTTCAGGACGAGCAGAGAGGTACTCGGATAAAGCACATTACTCGGACGAGTAGTGCTTTACCGAGTACGTTCGCTCATCTCTAGTCAGCAGCAGCACGTCGCCAGTAGTCGGTGTCGCGCGGAACGGCAGCACAGCGGTGGGCAAGCGTCAGCAGGCCGTGCTGAAACTACTCAGCTTAGGAGAGAAGAGGCACATGGCCCACGAACTGCTGCAGGGTCTGACAGAGCAGACCGACCGCTGGCTTGCGCCGCTGAGCCTCCAACCGGGCATGGTCGTGTGTGACAACGGCCGTAACCTGGTGGAGGCTCTGCAGCTCGGCAGCCTCACGCACGTGCCATGCCTGGCCCATGTCTTTAATTTGGTGGTTCAGCGCTTTCTGAAAAGCTACCCACACTTGTCATACCTGCTCGGAAAGGTGCGCCGGGTCAGCGCACATTTCCGCAACTCCAAGACGGACGCTGCCACCCTGCGGACCCTGCAACATCGGTTTAATCTGCCAGTGCACCGATTGCTGTGCGACGTGCCCACACGGTGGAACTCTACGCTCCACATGTTGGCCAGGCTCTATGAGCAGTGTAGAGCTATTGTGGAATACCAACTCCAACATGGGCGGCGTAGTGGGAGTCAGCCTCCACAATTCTTTACAGAAGAGTGGGCCTGGTTGGCAGACATCTGCCAGGTCCTTGGAAACTTTGAGGAGTCTACCCAGATGGTGAGCGGGGATGCTGCAATCATTAGCGGCACCATTCCTCTGCTATGCCTCTTGAGAAGTTCCCTGCAAAGCATAAAGGCAGACGCTTTGCACTCGGAAACGGAGGTGTGGGAAGACAGTATGTCGCTGTATAGTCAGAGCACCCTCATGTCTATATCTCAGCGCGTTGAGGAGGGGGAGGAGCATGAGGAGGAGGGGGAAGAGACAGCTTGGCCCACTGCTGAGGGTACACATGCTGCTTGCCTGTCATCCTTTCAGCGTGTATGGCCAGAGGAGGAGGAGGAGGAGGAGGAGGAGGAGGAGGATCCTGAAAGTGATCTTCCTAGTGAGGACAGCCATGTGTTGCGTACAGGTACCCTGGCACACATGGCTGACTTTATGTTAGGATGCCTTTCTCGTGACCCTCGCGTTACACGCATTCTGGCCACTACAGATTACTGGGTGTACACACTGCTCGACCCATGGTATAAGGAGAACCTTTCCACTCTCATTCCCGAAGAGGAAAGGGGTTCCAGAATGATGCTATACCACAGGGCGCTGGTGGACAAACTGATGGTAAACTTCCCATCCGACAGCGCTAGTGGCAGAAGGCGCAGTTCCGAGGGCCAGGTAGCAGGGGAGGCGCAGAGATCAGGCAGCATGTACAGCGCAGGCAGTGGAACATTCTCCAAGGCCTTTGCCAGCTTTCTGGCTCCCCAGCAAGACTGTGTCACCGGTCCCCAGTCAAGGCTGAGTCGGCGGGAGCACTGTAAAAGGATGGTGAGGGAGTACGTAGCCGATCGCACGACCGTCCTCGGTGACGCCTCTGCCCCCTACAACTACTGGGTGTCGAAGCTGGACACGTGGCCTGAACTCGCGCTGTATGCCCTGGAGGTGCTTGCTTGTCCTGCGGCTAGCGTCTTGTCAGAGAGGGTGTTTAGTGCGGCTGGGGGAATCATCACGGATAAGCGTACCCACCTGTCAACCGACAGTGCCGACAGGCTTACACTCATCAAGATGAACAAAGCCTGGATTTCCCCAGACTTCTCTTCTTCTCCAGCGGACATCAGGGATACCTAAGCAATACGTAGGCTGCACCCGCGGATGGAAGCATCGTTCTCTATCACCATCAAAAACGGGGACATTTTTGCTTCATCAATCTGTGTATAATATTCCTCCTCCTCCTCCTGAAACCTCACATAATCACGCCGAACGGGCAATTTTTCTTAGGCCCACAAGGCTCACTCATATAATTTTTGTAAACAATTTTTATACGTTTCAATGCTCATTAAAGCGTTGAAACTTTCACCTGAACCAATTTTTATTTTAACTGGGCTGCCTCCAGGCCTAGTTACCAATTAAGCCACATTAACCAAAGCGATTAATGGGTTTCACCTGCCCTCTTGGTTGGGCATGGGCAATTTTTCTGAGGTACATTAGTACTGTTGGTACACCAATTTTGGGGGGCCCTCGTCTACAGTGTAATCCAATTAATTTTTAGCCCACCTGCATTACAGCTGACGTTACATCAGCTGTGTTGTGCACTGCAATGGGATATATTTATGTACCGCCGGTGGGTTCCAGGGAGCCACCCATGCCGTGGGTCCACAGGGAGTTGAAACTGCATGTGTCTACTTCTAAAGAACCCCAGTCTGACTGGGGCATGCAGTGTGGGCCAAAGCCCACTTGCATTAAACATGACATTACCTCAGCTGTGATGGGCACTGCAATGGGATACATTAATGTACAGCCGGTGGGTTCCATGGAGCCACCCATGCTGTGGGTGCACACGGAATTCCCATTGCGGAGTTGTACCTGCCTGTGACTATTTATAAAAAACCGCGGTCTGACTGGGGCATGCAGACACCTTGACAGAATGAATAGTGTGTGGCACATAGGTTCCCCATTGCTTTGCCCACGTGTGCAGCTCCTGATGGCGGTGGCACAGGATTATATTTCTCATTGCTTCTGTACAGCATTGTGGGCTATCGCCCCACCCCTTTTAAAGAGGGTCGCTGCCTAGCCGTGCCAACCCTCTGCAGTGTGTGCCTGCGGTTCCTCCTCATGGCAGACGCATTCATAAATAGACATGAGTGTGGCGTGGCATGATTGCAGCTGAAGGCTGCGCAGGGAAAGTTTGGTGTGCGCTGTGGACACTGGGTCGTGCAGGGGGGGGGGGGGGGTTGGTCAGCATGTAACCCAGGAGAAGTGGCAGCGGAGTGTCATGCAGGCAGTGATTGTGCTTTGTTGGAGGTAGTGTGGTGCTTAGCTAAGGTATGCATTGCTAATGAGGGCTTTTCAGAAGTAAAAGTTGTTGGGGGTGGGCCCACTCTTGCCGCTATTGTGGCTTAATAGTGGGACCTGGGAACTTGAGATGCAGCCCAACATGTAGCCCCTCGCCTCCCCTATCCGTTGCTGTGTCGTTCCCATCACTTTCTTGAATTGCCCCGATTTTCACAAATGGAAACCTTAGCGAGCATCGGCGATATACAAAAATGCTTGGGTCGCCCATTGACTTCAATGGGGTTCGTTACTCGAAACGAACCCTCGAGCATCGCGAAAATTTCGTCCCGAGTAACGAGCACCCGAGCATTTTGGTGCTCGCTCATCTCTACACATGATCACATGGGAGGGCACAACCATGGTGAACTTAATTAACACTTAGTCGCTTCTCCGTCGGACAGGTGATGTCTGACACTCTGCCCATTCCATCTGTTGGTGTGGATGTTTAAATTATCTTCTGTTCAGTGTATGTATGCAAGATGCTCTGCGTGGTCTTTCCGGATGTCTGTAGGTGTTTAGACACACCTGTTGTGTGCTATGTCTTTGTCTGGTGTTCCTACCTATTCCTATCTTAGGTGAGACAGATGCTCCCTGGGCTCCAGTGTGGGTCCATACTTATTTGGATAATCATTCCACTTGTAGTCAGGGTTTCCTTTTCTGTGGTGTAGTTATCTTGTTAGTGTATGGATAACGAAGACTCTTGATGTGGGCTTGTAAGCTAATGTATTTTGGCCAAAATACTAACCAATACCTCGTACTTACCAATATACTAACACAACAAGGCAGATTAAAATATTGATAAGTATTTGGCCACCTGGTTTGAATCATAGAATGGTAGAGCTGAAAGGGACCTTCAGGATCATCGGGTCCAACCCCCTGCTCAGTACAAATGTCTGTCCAGCATCTGTTTGAAGACTTCCATTGAAGGAAAACTCACCAACTCCCATGGCAACCTGTTCCACTCATTAATCACCCTCACTGTCAGAAAGTTTTTTCTAATATCTAATTTGTGTCTCCTCCCTTTCAGTTTCATCCCATTGCTTCGAACCTTTCCTTGTGCAAATGAGAATAGGGCTAATCCCTCTACACTATGACAGCTCTTCAGATATTTGTAGACAGCTATTAAGTCTCCTCTCAGCCTTCTTTTTTGCAAGCTAAACATTCCCAGATCCTTTAACTGTTCCTTATAGGACATGATTTGCAGACCGCTCAGCATCCTGGTAACTCTTTTCTGAACTTGCACCAGTTTGTCTATGTCTTTTTTAAAGTGGGGTGCCCAGAACTGGACACAGTATTCCAGATGAGGTCTGACTAAGGAAGAGTAGAGGGGGATAATGACCTCACATGATCTAGACTCTATGCTTCTCTTAATACATCCCAGAATTGTGATTGCCTTTTTGCCTGCTGCATCACATTGTTGACTCATGTTCAGTCTATGATCTAATAGTATACCCAAGTCTTTTTTACATGTGCTGCTTAGCCTAATTCCTCCCATTCTGTATGTGCTTTTTTCATTTCTCTTGTCCAGAATTAGGACTTTTGATTTCTCCTTGTTAAATACCATTCTGTTTGTCGCTGCCCACTGTGCAAGCTTTTCTAGTTCTTTTTGAATACTCTCTTCCCTAGTATTAGCTATCACTCCTGGTTTTGGTCGTCTGCAAATTTGCTCAGTTTCATTTCAATTCCCACCGTCAGATCATTTACAAAAATGTTGAACAACACTGGGCCCAGGACAGAGCCTTGTGGTACCCCACTTGATACATTCTTCCACTTGAATGTGCAGCCATTTATGACACTCTTTGAGTACGATCACTCAGCCAGTTGTGAATCCACCTAACAGTTGTCTTGTCAATCCCATATTTGGTCATTTTTTCAATAAGTATGGTATGAGATACTTTGTCAAATGCTTTACTAAAGTCAAGATATACTATATCTACCTCATTTCCCTGATCAACCCAGTCGGTGATTCTGTCATATAAGGAAATTAGATTGGTCTGGCATGACTTGTTTGTTACAAACCCATGCCGGCTCTGTGTAATTACTCCATTTGTAAGTTTTAGAGTATTCTGTAGGTGTTTTGCTATTAGAAAAACACTGATCAAGAATGGTGTTCATTAGAGATGAGCGAACGTACTCGTCCGGGCTTGATATTCGTGCGAATATTAGGGTGTTCGGGATGCTCGTTACTCGTAACGAGTACCACGCGATGTTCTGGTTACTTTCAGTTTCCTCTCTGAGACGTTAGCGCGCTTTTCTGGCCAATTGAAAGACAGGGAAGGCATTACAACTTCCCCCTGTGACGTTCAAGCCCTATACCACCCCCCTGCTGTGAGTGGCTGGGGAGATCTGATGTCATTCGAGTATAAAAATCGGTCCCTCCCGCGGCTCGGCTCAGATGCCTTGTGAGTTAGCTGAGGGAAAGTGCTATCGTGCTGGAGCTGCTGTAGGGAGAGCGTTAGGAGTTAGTGTAGGCTTCAAGAACCCCAACGGTCCTTCTCAGGGCCACATCTAATAGTGTGCAGTACTGTGTTAGCACTGTATTTTTTATTTTTTTTCCAAAATTGGATCTGCAGAGCATTGGGCCCTGCAATAGGGACAGAAGTGGTGGTTAGGCAGGGAGAGTGTTAGCAGTGAGTGTAGGCTTCAAGAACCCCAACGGTCCTTGGGGCCACATCTATCCGTGTGCAGTATTGTCCAGGCTGCTGTTAGCAGTGTTGCATATTTTTTTTTTTTCTCAAAACCGGCTGTGCAGACCATTGCACCCGTCATTAATACTACAGGGATAGAATTGTGTAGGCAGGGCCAGAAGACATACATTATTCATTGAATAGACGCAGTGTGGCTTGTCCTTTGAAAAACAAGGGAAAAAATTCTATTTCGCCTGCCTCTGACAGTCCTCAGGGCTCTGGGTACGTGTGTGCTGCGTGCAGAACGTTAAAAAAAATCAGACGCAGCCAGCTACGTTTTACTGCAGGCTTGCGCCAATTTTTTTCCTGCATGGGAAATCCCTGATCTGCTGTAGCGAATAACTTTGCATCACTGCAGTTCTGTGACACATTTGCAGGGCCACAACACAGTTATTAAACTTAGTAGTATTCATTGAATACACGCAGTGTGGCTTGTCCTTTGAAAAACAAGGGAAAAAATTCTATTTTGGCTGCAGGCTTGCGCCAATTTTTTTCCTGCATGGGAAATCCCTGATCTGCTGTAGCGAATAACTTTGCATCACTGCAGTTCTGTGACACATTTGCAGGGCCACAACACAGTTATTAAACTTAGTAGTATTCATTGAATACACGCAGTGTGGCTTGTCCTTTGAAAAACAAGGGAAAAAATTCTATTTTGGCTGCAGGCTTGCGCCAATTTTTTTCCTCCCTGGGAAATCAAATCACTGGTAATACACCATGCTGAGGGGTAGGGGTAGGCCTATAGGACGTAGACGCGGGCGAGGACGCGGAGGCCCAAGTCAGGGTGTGGGCACAGGCTGAGCCAGTGCGGTGGCCAGGGGTAGAGGCAGGGCCAGACCGAATAATCCACCAACTGTTTCCCAAAGCGCCCCCTCGCGCCATGCCACCCTGCACAGGTCAAGGTGCTCTACGGTGTGGCAGTTTTTCACAGAGACGCCTGACGACCGACGAACAGTGGTGTGCAACCTTTGTCGCGCCAAGATCAGCTGGGGAGGCACCACCAACAGCATGCGCAGGCATTTGATGGCCAAGCACCCCACAAGGTGGGATGATGCCCGTTCACCGCCTCCGGTTTGCACCACTGCCTCTCCCCCTGTGCCCCAACCTGCCACTGAGATCCAACCCCCCTCTGAGGACACAGGCACTACCGTCTCCTGGCCTGCACCCACACCCTCACCTCCGCTGTCCTCGGTCCCATCCAGCAATGTCTCTCAGCGCAGCGTCCAGACGTCGCTAGCGCCACAGTTTGAGCGCAAGCGCAAGTACGACGCCACGCACCCGCACGCTCAAGCGTTAAACGTGCACATTGCAAAATTGATCAGCCTAGAGATGCTGCCGTATAGGCTTGTGGAAACGGAGGCTTTCAAAAGCATGATGGCAGCAGCGGCCCCGCGCGACTCGGTTCCCAGTCGCCACTACTTTTCCCGATGTGCCGTCCCAGGCCTGCACGACCACGTCTCCCGCAACATTGTACGCGCCCTCACCAACGCGGTTACTGCCAAGGTCCACTTAACAACAGACACGTGGACAAGCACAGGCGGGCAGGGCCACTATATCTCCCTGATGGCACATTGGGTGAATTTAGTGGAGGCTGGGACAGAGTCAGAGCCTGGGACCGCTCACGTCCTACCCACCCCCCGAATTGCGTGCCCCAGCTCGGTGGTGGTATCTGCGGGGGTGTATGCTTCCTCCACTAAACCACCCTCCTCCTCCTCCTACGCAACCTCTGTCTCGCAATCAAGATGTGTCAGCAGCAGCACGTCGCCAGCAGTCGGTGTCACGCGGCGTGGCAGCACAGCGGTGGGCAAGCGTCAGCAGGCCGTGCTGAAACTACTCAGCTTAGGAGAGAAGAGGCACACGGCCCATGAACTGCTGCAGGGTCTGACAGAGCAGACCGACCGCTGGCTTGCGCCGCTGAGCCTCCAACCGGGCATGGTCGTGTGTGACAACGGCCGTAAGCTGGTGGCGGCTCTGCAGCTCGGCAGCCTCACGCACGTGCCATGCCTGGCCCATGTGTTTAATTTGGTGGTTCAGCGCTTTCTGAAAAGCTACCCCCACTTGTCATACCTGCTCGGAAAGGTGCGCCGGATCTGCGCACATTTCCGCAAATCACACACGCACGCTGCCACCCTGCGGACCCTGCAACATTGGTTTCATCTGCCAGTGCACCGACTGCTGTGCGACGTGCCCACACAGTGGAACTCTACGCTCCACATGTTGGCCAGACTCTATGAGCAGCGTAGAGCTATAGTGAAATACCAACTCCAACTTGCGTGGCGCAGTGGGAGTCAGCCTCCTCAATTATTTACAGAAGAGTGGGCCTGGTTGGCAGCCATCTGCCAGGTCCTTGGAAAATTTGAGGAGTCTACCCAGGTGGTGAGCGGCGATGCTGCAATCATTAGCGTCACCATTCCTCTGCTATGCATCTTGAGAAGTTCCCTGCAAAGCATAAAGGCAGACGCTTTGCGCTCGGAAACAGAGCCGGGGGAAGACAGTATGTTGCTGGATAGTCAGAGCACCCTCCTGTCTATATCTCAGCGCGTTCAGGAGGAGGAGGAGGAGCATGAGGAGGAGGGGGAAGAGACAGCTTGGCCCACTGCTGACGGTACCCATGCTGCTTGCCTGTCATCCTTTCAGCGTGTATGGCCTGAGGAGGAGGAAGAGGAGGAGGATCCTGAAAGTGATCTTCCTAGTGAAGACAGCCATGTGTTGCGTACAGGTACCCTGGCACACATGGCTGACTTCATGTTAGGATGCCTTTCTCGTGACCCTCACGTTACACGCATTCTGGCCACTACGGATTACTGGGTGTACACACTGCTCGATCCACGGTATAACGAGAGCCTTTGCACTCTCATTCCCGAAGAGGAAAGGGGTTCGAGAATGATGCTATACCACAGGGCGCTGGTGGACAAACTGATGGTAAACTTCCCATCCGACAGCGTTAGTGGCTGAAGGCGCAGTTCCGAGGGCCAGGTAGCAGGGGAGGTGCAGAGATCAGGCAGCATGTACAGCGCAGGCAGGGGAACATTCTCCAAGACCTTTGCCAGCTTTATGGCTCCCCAGCAAGACTGTGTCACCGCTCCCAGTCAAGGCTGAGTCTGCGGGAGCACTGTAAAAGGATGGTGAGGGAGTACGTAGCCGATCGCACGACCGTCCTCCGTGACGCCTCTGCCACCTACAACTACTGGGTGTCGAAGCTGGACACGTGGCCTGAACTCGCGCTGTATGCCCTGGAGGTGCTTGCTTGTCCTGCGGCTAGCGTTTTGTCAGAGAGTGTGTTTAGTGTGGCTGGGGGAATCATCACGGATAAGCATACCCACCTGTCAACCGACAGTGCCGACAGGCTTACACTCATCAAGATGAACAAAGCCTGGATTTCCCCAGACTTCTCTTCTCCACCAGTGGACAGCAGCGATACCTAAGCAATACGTAGGCTGCACCCGCGGATGGAAGCATCGTTCTCTATCACCATCCAAAACGGGGACATTTCTGCTTCATCAATCTGTGTATAATATTCCTCCTCCTCCTCCTCCTGCTCCTCCTCCTGAAACCTCACGTAATCACGCCGAACGGGCAATTTTTCTTAGGGCCACAAGGCTCACTCATATAATTTTTCTAAACAATTTTTATACGTTTCAATGCTCTTAAAAGCGTTGAAACTTTAACTTGAACCAATTTTTCATTAAACTGGGCTGCCTCCAGGCCTAGTTACCACTTAAGCCACATTAACCAAAGCGATTAATGGGTTTCACCTGCCCTCTTGGTTCGCCATGGCCAATTTTTTGGATGTACATTAGTACTGTTGATACAGCAATTTTTGTGGGCCCTCGCCTACAGTGTAATCAAATGAATTTTTAGCCCACCTGCATTACAGCTGACGTTACATCCACTGTGTTGGGCAATGCAATGGGATATATTTATGTACCGCCGGTGGCTTCCTGGCACCCACCCATGCTGTGGGTCCACAGAGAATTATAAATGCATCTGTTTCCACATCTAAAGAGCCCCAGTCAGACTGGGGCATGCAGTGTGGGCCGAAGCCCACCTGCATTAAGCACGACATTACTACCTCAGCTGTGTTGGGCAATGCCATGGGATATATTTATGACCCGCCGGTGGCTTCCTGGCACCCACCCATGCTGTGAGTCCACAGGGAATTATAAATGCATCTGTTTCCACATCTAAAGAACCCCAGTCAGACTGGGGCATGCAGTGTGGGCCGAAGCCCACCTGCATTAAGCACGACATTACTACCTCAGCTGTGTTGGGCAATGCAATGGGATATTTTTATGTACCGCCGGTGGGTTCCAGGGAGCCACCCATGCTGTGGGTCCACAGGGAATTATAAATGCATCTGTTTCCACATCTAAAGAACCCCAGTCTGACTGGGGCATGCAGTGTGGGCCGAAGCCCACCTGCATTAAGCACGACATTACTATCTCAGCTGTGTTGGGCAATGCAATGGGATATTTTTATGTACCCTCGGTGGGTTCCAGGGAGCCACCCATGCTATCGGTCCACAGGGACTTCACAATAGGGAGTTGTACCTGCCTGTGTCTATGAATTAAAAACCGCGGTCTGACTGGGGCATGCAGACACCTTGACAGAATGAATAGTGTGTGGCACATAGGTTCCCCATTGCTATGCCCACATGTGCAGCTCCTGATGGCGGTGGCACAGGATTATATTTCTCATTGCTTCTGTACAGCATTGTGGGCTATCGCCCCGCCCCTTTTAAAGAGGGTCGCTGCCTAGCCGTGCCAACCCTCTACAGTGTGTGCCTGCTTTTCCTCTGGCAGACGCACTTATAAATAGACATGAGTGTGGCGTGGCATGAGGGCAGCTGAAGGCTGGGCAGGGACAGTTTGGTGTGCGCTGTGGACACTGGGTCATGGGGGGGGTGGTTGGTCAGCATGTAACCCAGGAGAAGTGGCAGCGGAGTGTCATGCAGGCAGTGATTGTGCTTTGTTGGAGGTAGTGTGGTGCTTAGCTATGGTATGCATTGCTAATGAGGGCTTTTCAGAAGTAAAAGTTGTTGGGGGGGGGGCCCACTCTTGCCGGTATTGTGGCTTAATAGTGGGACCTGTGAACTTGAGATGCAGCCCAACATGTAGCCCCTCGCCTGCCCTATCCGTTGCTGTGTCGTTCCCATCACTTTCTTGAATTGCGCAGATTTTCACACATGAAAACCTTAGCGAGCATCGGCGATATACAAAAATGCTCGGGTCGCCCATTGACTTCAATGGGGTTCGTTACTCGAAACGAACCCTCGAGCATCGCGAAAATTTCGTCCCGAGTAACGAGCACCCGAGCATTTTGGTGCTCGCTCATCTCTAGTGTTCATGGAAGGAGACAAAAAACAATGTGGCCTGTCTCAAGTCTGTCCATAACGACCTGAATGTCCCACAATGCCTTTGGGAAAATATTCAATGAACAGATGAGAGAAAAGTGGAGCTTTTAGCACAAATACAGAACATTATGCTCGCAAATACACCAGTCTGAAGAAGCAGTTAAAGCGTAAATAGACGGGCATGCTTTTGCTAGTTTCCCATGGCACTATGTATCTGCACATTGTATGGTGACCATTTTCAGAGGGCATAGTGTGCTGAATTACTGGCTTCACCATTGAGGATAAAGGCGCATTAATGCAATAGAATCAATGCAGTAAGACGCAATTAAAGAATTGAATAGACAGATATTGCAACAGGAGAGCCGAGTAGAGCACAGAATATTGGATAGTGTACGAGTTCAAGGAAAAAAAGAAATGGAATAACTGCTAAATGGAGTAATATTCAGCCTGAGAAGAATTAATGTATTCTACTATACACCATGTTGAATAGGATATTCCAGCTAATCAGGTTTAACCGCTTCACATTTGTAGAACACACAATAGGAGACATGTATAAAAATGAATGCAAAAGAAAACTGGAACATTCGCTGTTAGCAACTAATCACATTGAAGCTTAATTATTGGGAAATACTGTGTCTTAAAGGGTTTTTTTGAGTTAAAAGCACATTGGTGGCAGCGGGGGATAAGGGTGGTTTCACATCTGTGTTGGAATGTTCGATCGGAGGTTGTGTCGCAGATTCGGCACAAAATACTGGAAGAAAAAGCACTACATGCAGCACTTTTTCTTCTGGTTGAATGCTGGGCTTTCTTGCTCCCCATATGGAGCAGGAAAACAAAACCCTCCTCATAGATGTGAAACCACCCTAAGGCTACAAGCACATGGGTGAGCGCGATATTAGGATGACAAACTCGGCCCGATATTTCGCTTGCCAAAGTGCGTTTTACATTCAAAAACGCCTTGCATCTAGAGATGAGTGAGCATGCTCGTCCGAGCTTGATGCTTATTCGAACATTAGCATACTCCAAGTACTCGTTACTCAAGCTGAGCACCACCGATGCTTGGGTGCTCGAGAAAACTTTGACCCTCTCCTCCCCACCTGTTTTCAATGGAGCTGCGGCTGCTGCCGGCGGCTCCATTGAAAACAATGGTCTGCTGGCACCCCTGAATTGTTTTTCATGGAAGGGCTTTACATTTAAGCTCTTCCCTGAAAAAACAATAATTTTAGTGTAAAAAAAACGAAAATAAAAAAAAAGACGTACCCTCCATCGCTGCTGTGTCCCCCGCAAGGATGAAGAACACATCTGTCGCGTGTGACAGATGCAGCAGAGAAATTCTTCAATTCCCTACTGCAGCTGTCACACATAACAGCTGCGATAGAGGATCCTCCTGCCGGCCCCCCAGTAATTGGATTTCAGGGAAGGGCTTTAAATATAAGCCCTTTCCTGAAAAACCATGAGAAATAGTGTAAAAAAAAAAAATGACACTCACCTCCCTTTAGCTGCCAGGGCTCAGTCGCGTCTTCTCTGCACTGTCCAGAGCTCTGTAGTTCTGATCTATCAGCAGTCGGGGATTTAAAATCCCCACCTGCTGAAAGAGCTGATTATGATTGGCTGAGGCGCTCAGCCAATCACAGGCAGCTCTCGCCTGTCATTCATGCGGCAGATGTGTTCTTCATCCCCGCAGGGGACACGGCAGTGGTGGAGAGTACATTTTTTTGGTTTTTTTCACACTAAAATTATTGTTTTTTCAGGGAAGGGCTTATATGTAAAGCCCTTCCATGTAAAACAATTCAGGGGTGCTGGCAGACTTTTGTTTTCAATGGAGCCGCTGGCAACAGCCGCGGCTCCATTGAAAACGATGCAGAGCATGGAGCACTTTGAAAAATGCTTGAGTCTCCCATTGACTTCATTGGGGTTCGTTACTCGAGCCGAGCTCTCGAGCATTACAAAAAGCTCCGCTCGAGTAAACAGCACCCAAGCATTTAGGTGCTCGCTCATCTCTACTCGCATCACTTCTGTGACATCGCGATCTTCAGCTGTGTGAATCACAAGTGTTTCCCATTGATTTCGAAGGGAAATCCACATCGCACTCGTATGCACATCATACGACATGCGAGTGCTGTTCAATGTCTTTAAAGGTCCCATTGAATACAATGAGCGAGGCGTTCTGAGGAAATGCCAAAAGATAGGGCATGTAGCAATTTTTAACTTCGCAGCATCGCTGGGAGGGAAAAAATATCGCTCATTTGAATAAGTCCATTGAAAAGTCGGGTGAGTTTTGTGCGACTCACAATGCACAAAACATGCGCAGGATTCTTGCATGTAGCCTCAATCATATGAAAAACCCACCAAAACTCACCTCCCCACTTCAGTCCTCTACTCGTCCATTTACTGCAGCTGCAGTGGTCACGTGGTTGTATACCCTCATGACTGCTCTAGCCAAAGGAAGTCCAAGAAAGGTGACATCATCAGTGATGTCCCTTAAACCTGCCGGGGCTTCTACAGTAGAAGCTCATGTGACAGGTTTATAAGAGGTCATCAGGTCAGAAGACCCAGTGACATCGCTTGTCAGATGACTCGGCACTCCAGTCTTCTATTTACTATGGCTGCAGTGGTCATGTGGTTGTTTAGCCACATGACTGCTCCAGCCAATAGAAGTCCAAGAAAGGTGACATCATCAGTGATGTTGCTTAAACCTGCCGGGCTGCTACAGTTGAAACTCATGTGACAGGTTTATGGGACGTCACCAGGTCAGAAGACCCAGTGACATCACTTGTCAGATGATTCGGCACTCCAACCCCACAGTGAGTATGCTGCTTTTATCAAATTTTGGGTGGAAAAAGTTTAATTTGGACAACCCCTTTAAGTATGGCAATAAAAAGGTAATGTGAATTTATTGTACATGATGCATTAGAGATTAATCAAAGCACCCCAGAAACGTGACATTGTCTTCCAGGTTTTTACTTGACATTGCTGTTGCATGTTTTAATATTCATATACCGTAACTGTGAATTTAATGCAAATGGATGTAGATTTCTAGCTCATCCAGCTAATCTACTGACGCTACAAACACATAATAGAATTGGCTGGGCTTACGGAGCTTTGCAGTGCTGACAAATACAGATTGATCAGTGCTTCATATTCCCATAACTGGCAGGGACAATATGTTCATATTTTAATTATGCTCATAAATTCACAATTAAAAGGCATGATAGGAATTAAATAGCACAATTACGGCATGAATGTGAGCAGCGCGGTGAAAACAGTCCACTGCCTTAAGTGTGTAATGATGTGTTTCCACACCCATTAAGACGCAGCAGAATGTGTTAGCTATATCATATGCATATATTACTTTTGCAAACTGCGATATCACCACGCACCCCTACCTGTAGCGAAATGCATGCAGATTTTGTCTAATTTACATAAAGTCACAAACGAGATTTCCATGTTCGCATTTAGTTCTTTGAAAATCGTCTTCTACATTTTTAATTTACTTTGAAAAATGTATTTTTTTTTCATTTTTCATTGAGAGATCTGTAATTACAAGGGAATTAAAAAGAAATTGTCTAACTTACAAAACCTGCATAAACTTATACAGGGGGCGGACAAAAATATGGAAACACCATATGAAATGCATGGGATTTTAATCATTGGCACTGAGTTACCCTTTTGACCCTTGCTTGGCTGAGAGCTATCTCACCAAATTTGTGTTTACTTCACCTCTTGCCCTGCTCTGTGCAGTTTAAGATACCAGTTGGTAACATCAGTTGAGTGGCTCAAACCGCTGACCAATGGAACCTTGTTGTTCAGGCAAATGCTCACTTCTGCCCAGCAGCATGGGCGTCATATTACCTGCACCTAAAATCAATCTCTAGATGTCTTATTTAAATATGATTTATAATCCCATGTGGTTTAAGGCATGCATTTTGTACGGTGTTTCCATATTTTTGTTCCCCCCCCATCCCCCTTTTTTATTCTGTGGGCAATAAGAGAGATATGAAGGTAAACGTCCGATCAGGGGGATACTAACCTTTCTGCCACATAATGCAGACCAGAAAATTGGGCGGGGGTATTAGGCTAAAGTGGATGGACATAGGTCTTTTTTCGGCCTTTTATACTATGTTACTATGTTAAATTCTGCTGACCATTTTAAGAATTCTATCTGCAGGGGCCATATAAAGGTACTAGCCTCATTGCCCAAGGTCAATACCAGTCAAGGTCAATACACTACGAACGTTAAACAGTAGGTAGTGACCCAAATACTATATAGCACATTTAACTATTCTGTGCTCCTGTGATTCTCACTAAAGGCAGGTTTTATAGAAAGTGGAGACCTGGCCAACAACCAAAGTAGTGATTTCTTCCAAACCATTTTCAGAAAGCGGTTCTCCTAATATATATTTAGAATCGTGGCTTTAATTTTTTTAGCTGACACAAATTTTTATTGACAAATACATCAAGTTTAGGCAAAGACTCAATATTTACAGTGTTGACTCACTTTTCAAGACTTTTACAATTCATTCTGGCATGCTGAATATCAGTTTCTGGGTCAAATCCTGACTGATGGCAACCAATTCTTTCCAATCAGTATCTGACGTTTATCACAATTTCTGTGTTTTTGTTTGTTCACCCACCAGGGTGAATTTGCGGAAGTCTTAACCCCTTAGTGACCAAACCTGTTTGCGGCTTAAGGGGGGAGGGGGTGGGGGGTTGTCATAAAAAAAAAAAAAAAAGAAAAATTCTATACTCACTTATTTCTTCCCCATCAGTCTAATTACCACATCTTCTCCTAGCTGAGCTGGCCTGTGAGCTGTGACATAATGTACACTGCCTGGCAGAAAGACAGGAGAAGATAACGGAGGTGAAAATCTGGTAAGTTGACTGACGTGGGAGGAATAGGCAAGTATATATATATATATTTTTTTTTATGACAGAACTAGAGATGAGCGAGCATGCTCGTTTAAGGCTGATGCTCGAGCAAGCATCGGTCTTTTCGAGTAACTGATTATTCGTCCGAGCACCATGCGAGGGTGCGGCAGGGGGGAGCAGCGGGGAGCGGGGGGGAGTGGGAGGGGATTTCTCTCTCACTCTTCCCCCCCGCCGCATGGTATTTGGACGAGTAATCAGTTACTCGAAAAGACCGATGCTCGAGGTCCGCGTTATTCAAGTCCAGCTTTTCGTAAAATTCGAGAACTCTACTCAAGTAACGAACCCCATTGACTACAATGGGAGACTCAAGCATTTTTGTATGTGGGACGGTGGGTCCCGAGCTTTTTTTTTTCTTCTATCTCTCTCTCTCTCTCTCTCCTGTCATTTGCCATTGACTTGCGCTGCGTTGCAGTGGGGAGAGGCCAAAACAGGCACGTCACAGCGGGGAGGAGCCAAAAACTGGGGCGGGGTTGAACACGGCTTAATGCTCGTTCAAGTATTTTTGGCACATATTCTACTTCATTTAGGTGGCACAAATAGACCAGTAGAATTTGCATATTTTTATTAAAAGTGCCGAAATTGGGAAAATTTTGAAAAAATTGTTATTTTCCACATTTTCAACTGCAATATCTCAAACATGTGCAACCATACTGTACAGGTTTTTGATAAAGATTAGAGATGAGCGAGCACCAAAATGCTCGGGTGCTCGTTACTCGAGACGAACTTTTCGCGATGCTCGAGGGTTCGTTTCGAGTAACGAACCCCATTGAAGTCAATGGCGACCCGAGCATTTTTCTATATTGCCGATGCTCGCTAAGGTTTTCGTTTGTGAACATCTGGGCAATTCAAGAAAGTGATGGGAACGACACAGCAACGGATAGGGCAGGCGAGGGGCTACATGTTGGGCTGCATCTCAAGTTCACAGGTCCCACTATTAAGCCACAATAGCGGCAAGAGTGCCCCCACCGCCTCTTAACAACTTTTACTTCTGAAAAGCCCTCATTAGCAATACATACCTTAGCTAAGCACCACACTACCTCCAATAAAGCACAATCACTGCCTGCATGACACTCCGCTGCCACTTCTCCTGGGTTACATGCTGCCCAACCCCCCCGCACGACCCAGTGTCCACAGCGCACACCAAATTGTCCCTGCGCAGCCTTCAGCTGCCCTCATGCCACGCCACACTCATGTCTATTTATAAGTGCGTCTGCCAGAGGAACCGCAGGCACACACTGCAGAGGGTTGGCACGGCTAGGCAGCAACCCTCTTTAAAAGGGGCGGGGCGATAGTCCACAATGCTCTACAGAAGCAATGAGAAATCCAATCCTGTGCCACCTCCATCTGGAGCTGCACACGTGGGCATAGCAATGGGGAACCTATGTGCCACACACTATTCATTCTGTCAAGGTGTCTGCATGCCCCAGTCAGACCGCGCTTTTTTATAAATAGTCACAGGCAGGAAGCCACCGGCGGTACATAAAAATATCCCATTGCATTGCCCATCACAGCTGAGGTAATACTAATAATATCATGTTTAATGCAGGTGGGCTTCGGCCCACACTGCATGCCCCAGTCAGACTGGGGTTCTTTAGAAGTGGACACAGATGCATTTACAACTCCCTGTGGACCCACAGCATGGGTGGGTGCCAGGAAGCCACCGGCGGTACATAAAAATATCCCATTGCATTGCCCATCACAGCTGAGGTAATAATGTCATGTTTAATGCAGGTGGGCTTCGGCCCACACTGCATGCCCCAGTCAGACTGGGGTTCTTTAGAAGTGGAAACAGATGCATTTACAACTCCCTGTGGACCCACAGCATGGGTGGGTGCCAGGAAGCCACCGGCGGTACATAAAAATATCCCATTGCATTGCCCATCACAGCTGAGGTAATAATGTCATGTTTAATGCAGGTGGGCTTCGGCCCACACTGCATGCCCCAGTCAGACTGGGGTTCTTTAGAAGTGGAAACAGATGCATTTACAACTCCCTGTGGACCCACAGCATGGGTGGGTGCCAGGAAGCCACTGGCGGTACATAAAAATATCCCATTGCATTGCCCATCACAGCTGATGTTACGTCAGCTGTAATGCAGGTGGGCAAAAAATTAATTGGATTACACTGTAGGCGAGGGCCCACAAAAATTGGTGTACCAACAGTACTAATGTACCTGAGAAAAATTGCCCATGCCCAACCGAGAGGGCAGGTGAAACCCATTAATCGCTTTGGTTTATGTGGCTTAATTGGTAACTAGGCCTGGAGGCAGCCAAGTTAAAATAAAAATTGGTTGAGGTGAAAGTTTCAACGCTTTAATGAGCATTGAAACGTATAAAAATTGTTTAGAAAAATTATATGACTGAGCCTTGTGGGCCTAAGAAAAATTGCACGTTCGGCGTGATTACGTCAGGTTTCAGGAGGAGGAGCAGGAGGAGGAGGATGAATATTATACACAGATTGATGAAGCAAAAAGGTCCCCGTTTTTGATGGGGATAGAGAACGATGCTTCCATCCGCGGGTGCAGCCTACGTATTGTTTATGTATCGCTGCTGTCCGCTGGTGGAGAAGAGAAGTCTGGGGAAATCCAGGCTTTGTTCATCTTGATGAGTGTAAGCCTGTCGGCACTGTCGGTTGACAGGTGGGTACGCTTATCCATGATGATTCCCCCAGCCACACTAAACACACTCTCTGACAAGACGCTAGCCGCAGGACAAGCAAGCACCTCCAGGGCATACAGCGCGAGTTCAGGCCACATGTCCAGCTTCAAGACCCAGTAGTTGTAGGGGGCAGAGGCGTCACCGAGGACGGTCGTGCGATCGGCTACGTACTCCCTCACCATCCTTTTACAGTGCTCCCGCCAACTCAGCCTTGACTGGGAACCGGTGACACAGTCTTGCTGGGGAGCCATAAAGCTGTCAAAGGCCTTAGAGAGTGTTCCCCTGCCTGTGCTGTACATGCTGCCTGATCTCTGCGCCTCCCCTGCTACCTGGGCCGCGGAAATGCGCCTTCGGCCACTAGCGCTGTCGGATGGGAAGTTTACCATCAGTTTGTCCACCAGCGCCCTGTGGTATAGCATCATTCTCGAACCCCTTTCCTCTTCGGGAATGAGAGTGGAAAGGCTCTCCTTATACAGTGGGTCGAGCAGTGTGTACACCCAGTAATCCGTAGTGGCCAGAATGCGTGTAACGCGATGGTCACGAGAAAGGCATCCTAACATGAAGTGAGCCATGTGTGCCAGGGTACCTGTACGCAACACATGACTGTCCTCACTAGGAAGATCACTTTCAGGATCCTCCTCCTCCTCCTCAGGCCATACACGCTGAAAGGATGACAGGCCAGCAGCATGTGTACCCTCACCAGTGGGCCAAGCTGTCTCTTCCCCCTCCTCCTCATCTTCCTCCTCCTCCTCCTCCTCCTCACCGCGCTGAGATATAGACAGGAGGGTGCTCTGATTATCCAGCGACATACTGTCTTCCCCCGGCTCTGTTTCCGAGCGCAAAGCGTCTGCCTTTATGCTTTGCAGGGAACTTCTCAAGAGGCATAGCAGAGGAATGGTGACGCTAATGATTGCAGCATCGCCGCTCACCACCTGGGTAGACTCCTCCGCCTGTGATTGTCCACGTGTCTGTTGTTAAGTCGACCTTGGCAGTAACCGCGTTGGTGAGTGCGCATACAATGTTGCGGGAGACGTGGTCGTGCAGGCCTGGGACGGCACATCGGGAAAAGTAGTGCCGACTGGGAACCGAGTAGCATGGGGCCGCCGCCGCCATCATGCTTTTGAAAGCCTCCGTTTCCACAAGCCTATACGGCAGCATCTCTAGGCTGATCAATTTTGCAATGTGCACGTTTAACGCTTGAGCGTGCGGGTGCGTGGCGGCGTACTTGCGCTTGCGCTCAAACAGTGGCGCTAGTGACGTCTGGACGCTACGCTGAGAGACATTGCTGGATGGGGCCGAGGACAGCGGAGGTGAGGGTGTGGGTGCAGGCCAGGAGACGGTACTGCCTGTGTCCTCAGAGGGGGGTTGGATCTCAGTGGCAGGTTGGGGCACAGGGGGAGAGGCAGTGGTGCAAACCGGAGGCGGTGAACCGGCATCGTCCCACCTTGTGGGGTGCTTCGCCATCATATGCCTGCGCATGCTGGTGGTGGTGCCTCCCCAGCTGATCTTGGCGCGACAAAGGTTGCACACCACTGTTCGTCGGTCGTCAGGCGTCTCTGTGAAAAACTGCCACACCGTAGAGCACCTTGACCTCTGCAGGGTGGCATGGCGCGAGGGGGCGCTTTGGGAACCAGTTGGTGGATTATTCAGTCTGGCCCTGCCTCTACCCCTGGCCACCGCACTGGCTCAGCCTGTGCCCACACCCTGACTTGGGCCTCCGCGTCCTCGCCCGCGTCCACGTCCTATAGGCCTACCCCTACCCCTCAGCATGGTGTATTAGCAGTAGTGCAGAAACAGAACGCTGTAATTAAATGTGCCGCTTATTGGCCTGTGGTTGGAGGCTGACTTCGTTTACGGAACGCCAGGAAATAATTTGGCGCACGCCTGCTGTAACACTTAGCTGGCTGCGTATTTATTTGTAGAACTACTACATCCAGCACACACAGACCCAGAACACTGAGCACAGTGACAGGCAGGCCAAATAGATTTTTTGCCCAATATTTTTTTGAAAAGGACCACTGCGTATATTCAGTCAATAATATATGTCTTCTGACCCTGGAGTGTGTGACAGAACTGCAGAGTGTTGCACTGTTATTAACTGCAACAGAGCGGTGATTTCAGAGCCAGGAAATAATTTGGCGCACGCCTGCTGTAACACTTAGCTGGCTGCGTATTTATTTGTAGAACTACTACACCCAGCACACACAGACCCAGAACACTGAGCACAGTGACAGGCAGGCCAAATAGATTTTTTGCCCAATATTTTTTTTAAATGGACCACTGCGTACATTCAATCAATAATATATGTCTTCTGTCCCTGTCTACACTATTCTGTCCCTGGAGTGTGTCACAGAACTGCAGAGTGTTGCACTGTTATTAACTGCAACAGAGCGGTGATTTCAGAGCCAGGAAATAATTTAGCACACGCCTGCTGTAACACTTAGCTGCCTGCGTATTTATTTGTAGAACTACTACCCCCAGCACACACGGACCCAAAACACTGAGCACAGTGACAGGCAGGCCAAATAGATTTTTTGCCCAAGATTTTTTAGAAAAGGCCCACTGCCTATATTCAATCAATAATATATGTCTTCTGGCCCTGCCTACACAATTCTGTCCCTGGAGTATTACTGCAGGGCGCAATGCTCTGCACGGCCGATATACCAAAAAAATAAAAAAGTGCAACACTGCAAAAAGCAGCCTCCACAGTACTGCACACGGTTAGATGTGGCCCTAAGAAGGACCGTTGGGGTTCTTGAAGCCTACGATCACTCCTAACACTCTCCCTGCCTAACCACCACTTCTGTCCCTGTAGTATTACTGCAGGGCGCAATGCTCTGCACGGCCGATATACCAAAAAAAAAAAGTGCAACACTGCAAAAAGCAGCCTCCACAGTACTGCACACGGTTAGATGTGGCCCTAAGAAGGACCGTTGGGGTTCTTGAAGCCTACACTAACTCCTAACACTCTCCCTACAGCAGCTCCAACACGATAGCACTTTCCCTCAGCTATGTCACAACGCATCTGAGGCGAGCCGCGGGAGGGGCCGATTTTTATACTCGGGTGACACCTGATCTCGCCAGCCACTCACTGCAGGGGGGTGGTATAGGGCATGAACGTCGCAGGGGGAAGTTGTAATGCCTTCCCTGTCTTTCAATTGGCCAGAAAAGCGCGCTAACGTCTCAGAGATGAAAGTGAAAGTAACCCGAACATCGTGTGGTACTCGTTACGAGTAACGAGCATCTCGAACACGCTAATACTCGAACGAATATCAAGCTCGGACGAGTACGTTCGCTCATCTCTAATAAAGATATATATTTCCATCTGTTTACTTTATTTTGGATGCACATTTGAAAAACTTTCGTTTTTTTTTAACCGTTTAGGAGATGTACAAATTTAACATTATCAATATTTTGAGGAACATTTTGTTTTCCTACACCAAGCCAACATAGTAAAAGATCATAGGTATCAAAATGATACATACCCCCACAAATGACCCCATTTTAAAAATACACCCCTTAATGTATTCACTGGGGGGTGGGGGTATCAAGTATTTTGACCCCACAGTTTCTTTTCAGGAGTTCATGCAATCTAGAGGAGAAAAAAATCATATTTTTGCAAATATGTCATTTTAAAGACAGTTTTTTTTTCTATAGTGCACATGGAAATGAGGATTTGCACCCAAAAATGGATACCCCTGTTTGCCCTGTGTTCACAAAGATACCCATTGTGGCCCTAATCTTATGTCTGTATGCACAACGGGGGCCAAAACCGAAAGGAGCAGCCGGTGGCTTTCAGAACAGACATTTAGCATGAAGGTGATTTAGGCCCCATTGCCCACTTGTAGAACCCTTAAGCAGCCAAAATGACAGACAACCCCTACAAATGACTCCATTTTGAAATCTAGACCCCTTATCGAATTCATCTAGGGGTGTTCTGCGTATTTTTACCCCACAATTTTTGAATGAATCTAAGAAAAGCAGAAGGAAAAAAATTGCGATTTTTGTTTTTTTGGCAATTGTGTCATTTAAAAACAGTTTTTTTTGGTACAGCACACATATAAATGAAGGCTTTCACCCCAAAGTGGATACCCCCATTTGTCCCGTGTTCAGAAACATACCCATTATGGCCCTCACCTTCTGTCTATATGCACAATGGGGCCTAAACCAAACGGAGCATCAAACATCAACTGTCTTTTAACTTTTACGTGATCGCCATTATCCATTTGATAACAGCAGTTATGTGACCGAGGACCGCTCACCACATCCCTTGGTCACTGCTTCAGGTTCTTGGCTACCTTGGAAGCCAGGAGCAAGGAGATTTTAAATTTCCCGGGTCCTCCTCAGCTTCTGCACTTGTCTCCCCTATTTTGGCGACGGGCGCATGCGCCGAAGCTGGGGAAAGGTCTGCGTATAAGGATCCCATTGGGGAACATTGCTGGAGGCCTTAAGTAAGTAATTTCACCTAACCTCGCGGTTCGGATCTGTGACAGGAGGTGAAACTTTCCTTTTTTTTACTTTTACGTGATTGCCTTTATCCTTTGGACAAAAAAATAAAAAAGTTCTAGCTGTCAGAGGATGGCAGCAGAAAATAATTTGAAAGATTAACTAATAATAATTAATAAAAGTAGTGCAGCAAAAAAAAAACTACTTAGATTTGGTATTGTAGTAATGGTACTGACCCATAGAATAAAGTTATCAGGTAATTTTTGTTGCAGTGTGTAGGCCATAGAAACAAGACGCACCCAAAGATGGTGGAATTTTGTTTTTTTTCCATTTCTCTCCACTAAGAATTTTTTAAAAGTCTTTCAGTACATTATATAGTACAATTGAAAAATACAACTCATCCCCGCCCCCCCAAAAAAGCCCTCACACAGTGACGTCGATGAATAAATAAAAGAGTTTTGAATTTTTTAAAGGGGAGAGGAAAAAACTGAAATGGAAAACAAAGAGGGACGGTCCTTAAGGACTTAAGTTCTGTAAGAGGTGAGGTGGGGCATCCATGAGTAAGACTTGTTTTCTAGTACAAACCACAGATGCTTGATCGGATTGAGATCTGGAGAATTTTGAGGCCAAATCAACACTTTGAACACTGCCATGTTCCTCAAAACATTCTTTAACAATTTTTGAAGTTTGGCCTCGGCACTGTTACGTGTGCTGCTGGGATCTGTAGTTCTAAGCTTCCTAGCAGCACAACCCTCTCAGGGTTAATTGATTGAGCTGGCTGGGTGTGGTACTTCCTGCTAGCCAATCTCCTGGGTCTGTGCTCACATATAAACCCAGCTCCTGGTTAGTCTCTGTATCGTGTTCAGGGTGAGCAATCATGAATCCTTGTCTGTTGCAAGCTTGCTGTGTCTTGCTGGTTCATGTCCGTTTGTTTGTTTATATTCTGTCAGTTTTGTGTCAGCTTGCTGTGTGACCTGTGATCTGTGTCCTGTCCTGTTGCAGCTTGCTGTGTGATCTGTGTCCTGTCCTGTTCTGTTGTAGCTTGCTGTGTGAACTGTGTCTGGTGCTGCTGGACTTCTGGTTAGTGTAGGGACTAGCGGTATAGCCAGGAGCCATGAAGTGGCCCGCTAGCTTTCATGTTTTGTACAAAATGTCAACTAATGCCTGGTATTTATATTCAGCTTCCTATCTGTTACTAGTGGTTGCATTTTGGCTGCTGTATGTTGTGTATTCTGGCTCTGTGCATCCTGTTGTTCAGTCCCTGTCATGTGGCATGTGAAGATGTCCTGTTCTGGTGCGTGGCTCCTAGGATCAGCTAGGGCCCAGATCCGAAGACCGCTGGGCTGCCCTTATTGTGTCTATGACCCTGTTGCTGGTTCACTCTTTGTCCCTTTTTGAACCACTTTTAGTAGGTGCTAATCACTGCATACTGGAAACACTCCAACAAGACCTGCCATTTTGAATATGTTCTGATCCAGTCATCAAAGCCATCATAATTTGGCCCTTTTCAGAGTTACTTAGATCCCTATCTTCGCCCATTTTTTTCTGCTTCCAACACATCCATTTCAAGAAATGACTGTTCACTTGTGGCCTAAAGGCCCATTTAGACACAGCGATTATTGCTCAAAATTCGCTCATTGTGTCTAAATGTTCCCATCTTTCAATTTTCTGAGAATGACAGTTTTAAGTTCAGCTTGAAAACTGACGTTCAGCAGAACAGCTAATAAGACGAACCGCACACTATGCTCTGCCTGAGGACTGCTGATAACAGCTGATTGCATTATCTCAGCTGTTCTCAGCTGTCAGCCCCACCAGCAGAACAAAAGGAATTTATTCAGAGAACAGCGGGTAGTCCTCTGAATAAATTCAGCACCTGGTGGCTCACAAGCAGCTAATTGGTACTAATAGGCCTTAGTACCAATTAGCAGATTATGCAAAATGATCATCTGTGTGTCTAAACGGGCCTTAATACCTCTTACCCCTTGATGGATGCTATTGGCTTGAGATAATCAATGTTATTCATTTCACTTCTCAGCGGTTTAAAATGCTATGGCTAATCGGTGCATATAAAACACAGAGGCACCATAGCAAATATCTAATAGGAAAATTCAGAAACAGGAGCAATTTATAAAATTATTCCAAGTGAAATTTTTTTGTTCTACATGGTCTAACACAGAAATTTATTTATAACAAAACAGGTCCTTTAAAGGTAAAGTATCTAGTTGTCTGGGCAATGAAGAGTTGCATGTTCTACTTTAAGGTTGCTCCTGGCTGCCCCCTAGAAAATAGGGACTCCGGGCCTAAAACTAACCCATTTCTTCTGTTGCTTGCTTTCTCAACTGCTTCCAACTCTCTTGGTAGACCGTCTTCCAATTTCAACAATCTATCTTAAGCAATAGAGTTTTCAGCTCGTAGCCTGCCATAGTCTTAAAAAGAAGTGGCAAAATGTTCCTCCGTGCGGTTCTAACTGACTACGATTGTTGCCTAAATGTGATTTCAGGACCAACAATGTTTATTCAGTGGCTTAAAGCTTTAATGAAGTCAGAAAGAAACACTGGAGAAATGTTGATATGAAAAATGACAATGTTTTACGGAAATACAAAAAATGTATATGCAGAACATTTATACACAGAAAGAAAATGAAAGCGTTGAAGGACAACAGGAAGAGCCTTATTGTATTTTATTGTATTTACTCCTGATTGTGTTTTATTTGAATGCTGGCAAAACTGTCTGGGCCTATGGCCAGAACCAGCTAGTTTTATGGAAGAAGCAATTAAATGCTCATGTGTAAGTGTACAGTCGTGCTGAGCATGCATTCAGTGCTGCCAGTAGAATGCTAATGTACCAATGTTTGAACTGTGACTAGAAAGCAGAAATACAAAGCAAAGCAACCCCCATTCTTTGAAAAAAAAAAGTTTTGCTCAGTCGAATAATATTTGCAATGGCTCCAATATAAGATCATCTCATGGAGATGCCAGAGGTCATCAGTAGAGGGTTCCAGAGCAAGCAGCTTATTAGTCCTTACTAATTAGCCTTACTAGTGTATTTTCATGCACAACAGTCATTCTTATATAGATCTTTGGCCAATCCAGAAGTACTTATGCAGGTTATGCTTGTGCATTTGGCCACACATCCTGCCCTGACACCTGTATCATTTGTCAGCTCTCCCAGAAAGTCAAGAGTAGGTAGATCTTTGGAGTGGAGCATCCTTGTTAAAATATTGTGGGTCAAGAGGGGTGTCATCTCTCCACCCGTCCTGACCCACTTCACAGGCCTCACTAGTCAATCCAGGATCCTATTGCCCACTGATGAGGGGCAAACACCCCAAAACAGCTGTCTGTATATGGATTTTTTGGCTTGGTTTCCTATTCCCAATCATTGTTTTACAGACTTGTTAAAGAGTCGTACATTGGTTTGGAGGAATGCAGCCATCCAATAGGTGGCGCTACAGAGGTATTGTTCCGTCTTCCTTATTTGTTAAAATATTCTCATCTTTCCTTCTTCCTGCACTCCTCAGGCATCAGGATTTCTGAGGTGGTGCTCTTTTGATATTATCAAGAGAGTCTGGCCTAGGGTCTGTATTTGTTTAGTGGGTCTAGTTTGGGGTCTGTATTAGTTTAGGGGGGTCGATGTGTGGTTTACATGGGGGAGTTTGGGTTCTACATTTGTTTGGGGGCTTTTGTCTTGTCTTGTGATTGAGGAGGTCATATACACTATATCCAAAGGGAGTAGATAAAAAGAGAGGGATGAAGCTCCTTCTGTTGCTGTTGTGTAGGAAACATAGATTTCCTTATAAGAAATAATAAAATAAAATAAACTAAGGTTCTGCCAGTCCACTAACGCCAAACCGTTGGTAATGGAGTGTAACAATTTGATTGAAAGGAATCGTGAAAATTTGTGGACATGGAGGCGCAACTCTTGTGAAATGATATTCAGGTAGGTAGTTTTACCCAATTCTTCTTTATTAAAGATTTAAAAAACAGCCCCTTCCTCTGAAATTACTATAAGGCGTGCAGGATATAGCACAGCAATACTGAGCAGTGTACAGCAATACTGAGCAGTGTAGATGTGATTTCAATTGCTGGTAAAACTGTACCAATTCCTGTGTTCTGCTTATACATTACTGGAGACAAACGTCACTTGACAACAGGCAGTTAGAAGGAAGAGAGACCCCTAGTGGCAAGCATTTTGCAATGCTTTTTGCAGCACAAAAATGTTAATTTTAGGTAAATGAAATGCTTTTGCAATTCTGGTAGTTATCAGATTGGCTATGATATTAATGCAAGTTATCTTGGAGTGCAGTGAAAATTTAAACAGCTTTTTTTTGTATGGACACACTAAATTAAATCATTAAAATTATATATTTCCAGCATCCCCCTCTATACTATAATGCCCTCATTTAGACTAGCATAGGAGACCTAACAAATCCACTCTAAATCCTGGCCCTATAGTAAAACTGAGAATGTATATTCATTTACCTTAAAAGCTATTTTCCTTAAAAGCTCTATTTTGCAAGGCCCTGCATGTATAATGTAATGTAGATTGGATTTGGGAAGGATTTTATTTCCCCTAAATGGGGAAAATTGGCTTCTACCTCTTTGTTTTTTTTTGCCTTACTCTGGATCAGCATTGTGGGGACAGGTGGGGTGGGGCGGGGGGTATAGGCTGAACAGGATGGACATATATCTTTTTTCATACTAATATACTATGTTACCTATGCTATTTATGCCTTCTACATAGAGAAGGGGTGTCAACAGGCAAGCATAGAGTGTATAAATACTTCATGTGGAGAAAACGATATATATGTCTCCAGTACCTCCAATCATGATCCACAGCATTATGCCAAAAGCCAACTTCCAATAAGGGGAGAACAACACAGAGAACAATGAATACCAAGCCAGTTTCTTAGGAATGCAAAGTGGAAAAAATGATGTATATATCTCCAGCATCTGCCATAAAAAATGAATCTTTATTAGAACATGTCCACAAAAAAGGCAAAAACACTCACATGTGCGACCAGGGACCTACGTGTTTCGGAAAAAAAAAGTTTTTGCCAAAGCGCGCAGGTACTTGTTTTTTATGGCAGCTCCTGGAGATATATACATCATTTTTTCCACATTGCATTGCTAAGACACCGTCTTGGCGTTATCCTCTGTGCCCTCCCCTTATTGGAAGTTGGCTTGCTGTGGATGAAGACTTTTGGTGAGCCATATTTCACCTTTTTACTGTTTACATATAAATACTTCTATAGAAGACTTGTAAAGAAAGTCGTTACAGCAAGTCCTGCAGTAGCAGTTTTGTTATTGCAATATGTAGCAAAAATAGGAAAAGATTGGAAAAAAAAACTCGAGGACTTCTCGTTATAATGAAAGCTCCTTCATAACAAGGAAAACAGCGACATTCAATGTGGTTGGCAAGCAGATGCCAGCAAAGTGGAGAAAAAGGTCATCCATCATTGTTTGAGAGTAGCTTCTCTTACATTCCAGTACAAGGTTTTGGCCTGTGCAGTGTTGTTGCGGTCAGCATCTGCAAGAGAGGGCAAGTCTTATAGTAAAATCAATCGTTAAAAGGGTAACAATGAAAGGCTGAACATAACTTTAATGTCTTGAAGCAGCATTCATTGTATTTGCAATTAGATTGGATTGTTACAATGCCAACTGCTGAATGCTTTTCATTGGGATCTGAACAGCAATGTGCTGTAAAACCAGACAGCTTTGATTTTAAAAGTTGTTTTACACGTAAGTGATATAAACTATTTGCTAGATTTTGTTTGAGTTTAATCCTTTCGTAGCTGCCATACAGGACCGAGAAAAAACGCGTAATTCTAAAGTTGCAGATTTTTTTTCTGCTTGTATTTGTTCGGTGGTTGATTGTCAACTTTCATCAATGAGACCCCAGCCTGCAACGGTAGCTGCCTTTGTAATTGCAGGCTGTGGCCCCATTTATTTCTATGAGAGTTGTGCCTGCAATTACGAGCGCCGGCCACTACACAGGGGTCGGAGCAGTGGCATCCACTCTGACCCAGGAGTAGCCTGGCACTGACAGCTGGTGCTGCCTGGAAAACCACGTTAATGCTAGTAGCAGCCATCTGTCAAGCCAAGCTTAGCATGAAAAGTGAATAGGTAAAGGTGATTTCATATCTCCATTGGGGATTTCGTTTCCTGCTGTGTTCAGGGAGCAGGAAAGAGGAATCCCCTGGTCGAATGATTCTGTCTCTGGAAAGAACCAAACGGATGGACCCCGTTGACTATAATGGGGTTGCCATCTTTCCATCCGGCCTTTAGACTGAGGAAAAATCACTGCATGTAGCACTTTTTCTTCCGGTATTTCCAGCCGGAGATTCCAACACAGATGTGAAACCAGCCTAACAGCTGTAACAATACCAGTTCTAGCGTATGTCCTACTTTATAACAATGTACAATTACATATGGAATGGAATAAATGGCTCTACATAGAGGGTATCTTGCCCTTAGTTCGGGCAATTTAAGGCCTTTTTCTATGCTCACTTATTGCCACCGTCAGCTATAATACTGACTTGGAAGAGTAGATTCATAGCACTTAAAGGGGACTTGTCAGGTACTTTATGCTGTGCTCACTGAGGGCAGTACATTGTAGTGATGGATATGCTGATTCCAGCGGTGTGCCACTTATAGGGTAATGTACAGGGATTTTGGAGAACTTACAGCTTGTTTCTGCGGCTCCCAGCAAGAGTTGAGTCCAGTTTAGTTATGAGGACATAGTAGCTCCGCCCACCTGACCTGATTGACAGTCTTCTAGCTATTACATTGCATATTTAGAAAACTGCCAATCACAGAAGGTGGGCGGGGTTACTAACTCTTCAGGAATCAGCAGGACTCCACTCTTGCTGGGAGCTGCAGAAGCAAACAGAAACAAATCGTAAGTTTTCCAAAACTCCTGCACATTACCCTATAAGTGGCACACCACTGGAATCAGCATGTCTGTCAGTGAACACAGCAGAAAGTACCTGACAGGTTCCCTTTAATCAGAATTCAGGGGCACATTTATAAAATGGCTTATGCCACTTTATGAATTAGAAAAAGGTCACTAATTTTTATTCAACGGGGTATTTGTGCAAAAATTTGTGACTTTTTAGACATTTTTCAGAAAAGTGGGTAGGGGTTGTTAGGAGGGGTGTGGAAATCCACGTTTGGTGTACATATCTGAGAAGGTGTACGGACTTGCCTTTTCATGTATTAAAGGGGTTGTCCGGTGAAATCAAGTGAGGTTATACACTTCTGTATGGCCATATTAATGCACTTTGTAATATATATCGTGCATTAAATATGAGCCATACAGAAGTTATACACTTACCTGCTCCGTTGCTGGCATCCCCGTTTCCATGGCTCCGACTAATTTCTGTATCTTGCGCCTTCTTTAGACGCGCTTGCGCTGTCCGGTCTTCTGCTCTGTTGAATGGGGCCGCTCCGGCGTGCTCGCGCCGGAGAGCTGGTCTGTGCATCATCATCGTAGCTCCGCCTCCGTCACGTGGTGTCGATCAGCCAATTAGATGGCTGTAATCGGCAGTGGAACGCAAGACAGGGGAAGATAATCCACGGTGCACCATGGGAGAAGACCCGCGGTGCACCATGGGAGAAAACCGCGGTGCATCCTTGGGAAAGGACTGGCGGCCATCTTTAAAAGAAGAAAAGAAGAAACTGCCCGAACGGGGATGCAGGTAAGCGATTTTTTTTTTAAATAACAAAGGGATTGTTTTTAATGGGGCACAATGTGGGTGTATGTAGAAAAAATTTTTTTTGATTTCGCCGCGGGACAACCCCTTTAAATGCACCGTGTGCCTTGGGGGAATCATACTAAGCCCAGGGTCGGAAATGCCGGGCTTAGCAAATTTCCTTCTTGGTCTTCTGCATCTAAATTGTAGGTAACTGGAGGCCCAGGCATCATTGAATAAGGCAATAGAACATATCCTTACATTGGAGCTCATGCTCACAGCTGCACAAGTGCTGTATGGTGGCACACAGATACCTAGAAATCTTATATGGCACTTTGCATATGATGCCTCCGTGAGCCGCTAGGTCAGATGCGTAACTTGAAGCTTCTGGGACCCAATGCAAAATCTGTAACAGGGCCCCAACTATAAGGCTTTATTTATAGCACTGGGCTCCCTATATGGAGACGAGAGGCCTTATGGGTCTTCTAAGGCGCCTGGGCCTGGGTGCAACTGCATCCCCTATAGTTACGCCCCTGCACCAGGTTACAAATACTGCTTGCACAGGAATACATTCTGGTGACCAATAAGATGACTCGTTTGTACAACCCTAATAGTCCTCATATTATCAAAACTGTTGTAATTGGAAGATGGTATTTGATTTGACTGGCATTGCCTTTCTCTTCTGCCCCTTCAGGTGCTTTGTTTTATGGCCCATTTTATGTACACCCCTTGGAGAGTGCTCACTATGGTCCGTTGATCAACTACACTTCCTTCCAAATATCTCTTCAACTTATGAGGCTCAAGAAAAATGGCAAGAACTCTTCTATCTGACTAGTAAATAGAGTGTCTGCAGCAACACTCTTTCAATCTGTGTGGTCTGTATAGGGCACTATGCCTCCTCAAAATGTGGAACCCCATAGAGACCTTTCACAAGGGACACATGATCCACTGCAAGCCGGAAAAAGCACAAAAAAAGTAAGACCTGCTACTTCTGCTACATAGGAGTCTATGGGAGGTGCGCAAATATACAAGGGAAAGTGTGAAACACTGTGCGAAACTGTGAAAAAAAGAACACATCTGGACTTCAATAGCTTTTTAATTTATGGAAAGGGTGTGTTGTGCGTATGTGAATTGGCCATGCGTGCACAAAAAGAACAGTACCATCGCAGACACACATGCAAATCAACCTTAACAACCTCGCTCATACACAAATACATCACGCTGAGGCAAGCATATTTGCTCATATTGTCATGTGATTTTTCAGTCCCCGGCCTCCAGAAGACAACTGCCGAGCCAGAAAGAAGAGTCGGACGGCTCTTCTTGGTGAGTATCATGCCTGCAACCTACTGCTTTTAATGGGGCTGCAGCAGTGCCGACCTCATTGAAAGCAATAGGATAGCAACACGGACTTCTGCCTAGGCTGTGACAGCTGTGGTAGAGGATTCCTTCATCCCTGCGGTCCCCACAGGCTTGAAGGAATCCCCTGCCATAGCTGTCACAGCTGTGGCAGAAGTCCGCGATGTACTCCATATGTTTTCAATGGGGCTGGCGCTGCTGCCGACCCCATTGACAACTGTGACAAGTTGGGGTTACTTGCCCGGGATCTCCTGCTTACTTTACCCTGCCCAGGGGTGGCAGCACCGCAATGATCCGAAGAAACAGGGTAAAGTCCAAATGTTGGTTCCTCCAGCGTTTATTTTAGCATAGCAGGGTATCCAGTCTACATACATTCCAGCATATCATATGCAACTTCACATTGTTGTCCGTCACAGTGCACACCGCAACACGTACCGCTTCCTTCAGCGGACCTTCCAGGAAGGTGATTTCGCCCCGACAGGCGATGAGCGAGGGGCCGACTACCCCTTGTCTGCTCCGTGTTTCCAGGTCCCTCACAGACCAGCACCAGGTCTACATAGACCTCAGGCCCCACAGGCCTCAATGGACCCAAGCTCCACAGGCTTCAAGGACCCTGAGTTTGTGAGGGAGGGGAAATTTAAACAGTGTAGCCGCACCCTTGCAGGTGCAGGTTAACGAACTCAAACACAGTGACTGTGCTCAGAGGCCCCCTACAGGCCACTCTTGCTACTGCACTGTCACACAACATTGAACGATATTGCAGATGTTTTTCTCAGCGCTTCAAGGCTTGAGAGTAAAAATCGCAAATAAGTATGAGACCATCGAAAGTCATTGATTTTATTCATAATCATGTGTTTTCACTCGCTCTCGCATCGGAAGAAAATATATCTCTAGTGGGTAGGCACCCTTAGGCCTCATGTCCACAGGCCGATCAGATTCCGCATGCGGATTTCCGCAGAGGGAGACCTGTAGAGACCATTTGCGGGAGATCACGGATGTAATGGTTTTTCTCCATGGATGCACTGCTGATCATCCGCGCGGAAACAAATCCACAACCCCCCCCCCCCAGCCTTTTCCCCACCTCCCTAATTGAGTTTAACTTTCAAATGTATTTGCAGATGCACTGCGAATCGTCCGCACCCGATTGACTTCTACTGAGCCCGCCCGCACGGCATCCACACTGAATGGAGCATACTGAGATTTGTTTTCCACATCAAACGGTCCGCAAATCAAATCCTAATGCTTAAATTTAGTTGCGGATGCCAATGCGTTCCTATGGGCACTTGTGGATCTTCCGTATGGTCGACCCATGTGGACTCCACAAATCAAATCCACCCGTGGAGATTGGGCCTTTACCTGAGATCTTACCATATTTCTTTCCTTGGGAGTTTTCCTTTTGAGAATATTACAGTTCATAAAGTATAATACATTCCAGCCTTAAAATAAGGAGCATATTGTATAAAGTAGACTGATAAAACATTCTATACTATTATACAAAGATTGATCGCTATTATATACGGATTGATACAACTGCACATCCACCAACCTGTAAACTTCAAGGATCTTTTCCCTCACTGCTTATACATTTAAGGCTAGACTCATTAACATTAGAAGAATGGAAAAGTCATTTTAATATTCTGCACTGCAAGACTTGCTGACTTCACATGAAGTAAGATCTATTTATCCTGTAATATAAGAGAAGGGTCTTGGGACCTTCCGATATTTATTGAAGGAGCTGCTGTGCTTTGTAACAAGTGACTCGTCCTCCGAGCATTTCTCAGGTCATTTGTTTCGCTATCCCTAACTACATAGGAACACAATTTAGCAGAGAGGTTTGGATATATGTTATACAAGAAGTAGACAGACTAAATGACTCAAAGGGCTCATTATCTCTGTTAAAGAAAGACAGTGTTCCCACTTATTCCTTGTATTGCATTTCTGGCATTTTTAAACTAGAGACATTTGCAGAACAAGAAGTCATTTTGTTTTAAGTAATTTACTACTAGCAGTTTGTGCCAAAAACCAGTGGCACTTCTCCAGGCCACTGATGTCTAGATATTTTACAGGGATTTTCTTCACATTAAGAAACATGCATTGCAAAGACTGCAGTTATTTATAGTGATGCCCAAACCTGCTTTGTAAATGCTATTTAGATAGTAATTTCTTGACTCAACACCTTTAGAAAGCGTGGCACCTTGTTAGGGATGAAGAAAAATCCAACCCCAAAAACATACATTATTAAGTCTTTCTCCGAAGCAACATCCATACAAGCAGATTCAGTATATTAGGGTTAGGCTGAAATGACACATGCAGTTTTTCTTGCTGGTAAGGACGAGGCCCTTTTTTTGTTCTTTTTCAGTTTTTCCACCCAACTTTCAAAAAGTCAAAACTCTTTTATTCATCCATCAACGTAGCTGTCTGAGGGCTTGTTTTTTTGCAGGATGAGTTGTGCTTTTCAATGGTACTATGTAATGTGCCATATAATGTACTGAAAAACTTTTAATAAGTGGAGTGAAATTAAAATAAAAAAAAATGAAATTCCGCCATCTTTGGAGACTTGTTTCTACGGCGTACAGACTGCAGCAAAAATTACATAGTAACTTTATTCTATAAGTCAGTACGATTACTACCTGTTACATTCGTCCTGGATGGCTTACAAAACCATGTCGAACTTTGGTACCTGAGCAGTCAGAAGTGACGTGTTCGCTGGCTATACTAGTGGCTAGATGCAGGAGTAGACAGAAATGGGAGGTAGCAATGAGAGCGGGGCACTCCGAACCCCTCCAACAGAACCCAACTTGCAGCAGAGCACCCGTCCTGAAAGGAACGACTTAACTGCTTCCATGAGGACAGGTTCAAGGTCAGAGGGGGACCAGAGTACCTAAAACCAGGGACAAACAGAGACAATGAATAAAAGATGAGAACATGAAATGCAAGACAAACAGAAACACAGGAGCTAGACAATAGACAGGACAACTGAGGAAGAAGACTTGATTGGGAACACTGAAAAATAACCAGTAACTCTCAGCCAGGAACAGCTGGATTACATGGGGAAAAGGGAGAAGCTGATTGGCCGACAAAGCTAACAGCTGCAGGACTAATTAACCTGAATATAACGACAAACTAGGATATGAACACACAGCAGAGTCTTACCGGCACGTCAACTGCAGAACTGCGAACTGGACACTTAACTCATTGGCAGGTGAACTCAGACTGAACCGCAGACTGGACTTGGAAGCAGTGAACATAACTGAGCAGCAGACATAAATGCCACGCCACTCACACTCATGAGCTGGGGAAACCAGACCGAACAGCAGAATTGCAAAACAGATTTCATACTTATGGACAGACAGAAACCAATGACTGGCAAATGCTCAAAACACTTACCTGCATACCTGCACACATAGCCAGATGGAATTACTATAGAATGTATGAGGTATTAGTTCATATTTTGGCCAAAATACTTAAGCCCATAAGCCCAACTTCAAGGATCCTCATTGTCTCACGTGTCCCTACACTAACAAGACACCTAACCCCAGGAAATCTGCCTGCAAAGCAAGGTGATTGTCCCTATAGAGATGACCGTATGCTGGAACCTAGGGAGCTACCTTATTTTAGATGATAAAGGACCCACCGCAAGACAGTTCACACTACACGTACCGAGAGCTGCACAGACATGCAGCAGCATGACACTGTTCCCACTGAACATCCTGCTGCACAGACACGCAGGAGCATGACACTGTTCATACTGAACATTCTAAATGCTGCACAGACACCTCATGTCCAGCACAAGCACAGAAGATACAGAAGACTGCACAGACCTGAAGGAACACAACACAGTTCACACTGAACACACTGAAGCCTGCACAGACAAGCAGGAACACAAGACTGCTCACACTAGAACAGACCAGAACAGACATGCAGAAGCATGACACAGTTCACATGGAACAGAACCTGCACAGAGACGCAGGAGCATGGCACTGAACTTGTCAGGACAGGAGATATTAACCCTAGTCAGAATTGACAGTGTGCTAGCTGTAATGTGATGCTACCATACCAAATGTATAAAGTTTTTTTTGCTGTACTACTTTAAAATATAACATTTCTTTGGGAAAAAAAAAACATATATTCTGCCCTTCACCTTTGTCGTGAATGAAATTGCTAATGCTTTTGCAGTGCTAATCGATAATACCGGGGACTAATTAGGCTGCCTCTTACTTATTAGAATGCCCCGCCTGTTTAAACATGGGTCCGATGTCTCCCGCAACGGTGTAAACAAGGTCAGCAATGGGGGGAGATCAGGTAAGAGAGTAGATCCGCTCGCTAGAGGACAGGGTCAGGCTCCATTCAGAGCGCAATCACGTTCCCTCTGGCGAGTGTGATTATGTTTACACTCGTGTGAAGGAGTCCTAAGGCTGGATTCACACAAGCGTATGCACATTTGTACTGCGTTTTTGCGAATTGGAGGTTGTTTTTTTTCATGTGCGAACATGGTGTTCTACTGTATTTTTTGCATGTGCAAATTTTGCACATTGCATGCTCGTAAAAAACTCGTAGGCACATTTCCGTACATTGAAATAGCTAATTAGTCTAATTAGTTTCATATGTTTTATTTCTCTGCAGTAAAAAAGAGCATTCTGCATATTTTTTCAGATGACGGAATCACACATGAAAATACGCACATGTGACTTTACCTATTGTATTTAATGGGTTCTATTCACTGCGTATTGCATGTGCAAATTTTGCATACGCAAATGCCCATGCAATTACATCCTTATAAAACCAGCCTAAGGCTTCTTCAGACGACCGTATTTGCGTTTGTTTTTGGACAATTTCATTAGAAATGCAGAGAATAGAACCTATTGATGTCAATGGGTTTGTTCCCATAAAAATATCTTGCGCACATATTTTGTGCGTGTGAAAGAAAATAGGCCCTGCTGTATCTTTATGCAAATTGCGCAGCAAAGGCCCCCATTAAAGTTTGTGGGAGGTGCGCAAATGTTCAATACATTGCATAATTCCATGAAACAGTACTTATCTGGACCTCATTAGGCTAAATAGCCTTTTAAATCATGCGCATATGAACAGGCCCTGCGTGCGCAAAAACTACCGCACTATGTGCTAATATACCTGCAAATCAACCTCGTTCACTGCGCAAATATGTAGCGCTGAGGTGAGCATCTTTGTCCATACGGTCATCTGAAGAAGCCCTAAGGCCTTAGTCAGACGGGCGTTTTTTCGCGCGATTTGCGCATACGCATGCGTCCGGCGATTTTTTAAAACCATTGCTTTGCAATGGTATCGGACACATGAGCGCTTTTTATGCGCTCGTCCGATAAATTATAGAACAGAAATCGCAGATCGCACCTATCTGCGATTCCTGTTCTCTTCTCTATATGCGCTCAATGGGGCCGGCGGCAGCAGCGCCGACCCCATTGAGAACATATAGAAGACAAATCATTCTTCTCTGCCACAGCTGTAACAGCTGTGGCAGAGAAGAACGATGTTTGCCCATTGAATTCAATGGAGCCGGCAATACAGCTGGCTCCATTGAAAGCAATAGGCTGCCGGCGATCGCGGGATGAATTGCCGGGAAGGGCTTAAATATATAAGCCCTTCCCTGCAATTCATCCAGAAATGTGTAAAAATAAAAAAAAATATATAAACTCACCTTGTCCCGGCAGACGGAGTTCAGCGCGGCCGGCCTGCAGTGGGTGTGAGTGAGAGCTGCCCCTGATTGGCTCAGCGCTGAGCCAATCAGGGGCAGCTCTCACTCACACCCACTGCAGGCCGTCCGCGCTGAACTCCGTCTGCCGGGACAAGGTGAGTATATATATTTTTTTTATTTTTACACATTTCTGGATGAATTGCAGGGAAGGGCTTATATATTTAAGCCCTTCCCGACAATTCATCCCGCGATCGCCCGCAGCGCATTGCTTTCAATGGAGCCGGCTGTATTGCCGGCTCCATTGAATTCAATGCGCTGGACAGCTCCGGCCCGTTTCTATTGAAACGCAGCTAGGAGCAGTTTTTTCGGGCGATTTTTTTCGGCCCCAGTCACGCGATTTGCGGATGCGCATCCGTCATGCGATCCGCAAATCATGGCAAAAAACGCCCGTGTGACTAAGGCCTCATAGAGGAATTTCATAATCCAGCATTCCAAGATGTGAAAAATATTTTTTGTAAGGCTACAATCACACGGGTGAGCACAATATCAGGGCGAGAGACTTGTCCCAATATCGTTCCTGCCGACGTGCGTTTTTCACATCAACATGAAGAGTTTTGCATTCAAAAGCTTCTGTGAAATTGCGATTCTCAGGTGCATGTTTCACGCGTGTCAGAGGATCTCAAGTGTTTCCCCATTGATTTCAATGGAAAACATCACATCACACTCACATGCATATCACACACCATGCTAGTGCCATGCAATGTTTTTTAAGCCTTTAGTGACGAAGCCTGTTTGCGTCTTAAAGGGGTTGTCCCGCGCCGAAACGGGTTTTTTTTTTTTTCAACCCCCCCCCCCCCGGTCGGCGCGAGACAACCCCGATGCAGGGAGGTAAAGAAAGCTTACCGGAGCGCTTACCTTAATCCCCGCGCTCCGGTGACTTCAATACTTACCGCTGAAGATGGCCGCCGGGATCCTCTGTCTCCGTGGACCGCAGCTCTTCTGTGCGGTCCATTGCCGATTCCAGCCTCCTGATTGGCTGGAATCGGCACGTGACGGGGCGGAGCTACACGGAGCCGGCATCCTGCACGAAAGGCTCCATAGAAGACTGCAGAAGACCCGGACTGCGCAAGCGCGGCTAATTTGGCCATCGGAGGGCGAAAATTAGTCGGCTCCATGGGAACGAGGACGCTAGCAACGGAGCAGGTAAGTAAAAAACTTTTTATAACTTCTGTATGGCTCATAATTAATGCACAATGTATATTACAAAGTGCATTATTATGGCCATACAGAAGTGTATAGACCCACTTGCTGCCGCGGGACAACCCCTTTAATGACCAGGCCAAATTTTGGAAATCTGACATGAGTCACTTTAACATGAAATAACTCCATAAAAGTTTTGCATATCCAAGTGATTCTGACATTGTCTTTCCGACACATATTGTACTTCATTTAGGTGATAAAAATAGACCAATAAAATTTATTGGATAACGGCGATCACATGACCAGGGACTGCATGCCGCGGCCCCCAGTGAAATCTCCAGGCTCTCGGCTACGTTTGGTAGCCAGGAGCAGGGAGATTTTAAATTTCCCTGGCAATTCTCGGCCTTTGCGCATGCGTCTGCCATTTTGCCGACAGGAGCATGCACATAGGCCGGGGTAAAGTCTGCGGATAAATCCCTGGGCCTTAGGTACTTTAAGTGATCTACGTTATCTATTGGTGACATCTCCCTGCTCTCGGATACCTTTGTGAGCCGGGACCAGGGAGATTTTAAAAGAAATGGCCTTCTGTGCTTGTGCCTGACATTTTACGTCTGACGAGCATGCGCAGTGGACAGTGTCAGTTCCTTGCAGGACCAGAACGTTATGGACATCACAGAGGATGGAGGTGAGTAGTTTTAGCTCCCCTCACGGATCCGATTTATGAGTGGAGATGATACTTTAACTTTATTTAACATTTTTAAAACTTTTATGCGATCGTTGTTATCCATTGGATCACAGCGATCTCGTGACTGTGGGTTGCCCACTGCAACCTCCGGCAGCCGATAGCAGGGAGCTGTCACCCGCACAGACCCCGCGCCGTTAGTCTACAGAGCAGGCTTGTTTTTATGGCCCTGTAGATTAAAGCTCCGACAACCAGAACGTCTCTAAGGGGTTAAGGTCCCGTTGAAAACAATGGGCGTGGCGTTCTGAAGGAACGCCAAAAGATAGAACTTGCTGCAATTTTTTATCCTCGCAGAAAATCGCTCATGTGAAAAAGTCCATTAAAAAATGGGGTTCATATATGTCCAAGTTTTGTGTGTCTCGCAGCACGATTCTCGCCCGTGCGAATAAGCCCTTGCGAAGATATTACTGTTTCTAGTTATTATCTATTTGCAATTTTTTTTTGCTGTTTAGATTTGCGCGTTCTGATTTTATGTTTGTAGGTGTTTTATGGAGCGTTTTTCTAAAATTGTAGACTTCTCTAGTTGTTGCTCAAGGCTACAGCGCTCTCCACATGGCGCTGAAATTACCAAATTGTAGCTACTATTTTGCTTTGTAAAGAGGAAAAATATGTGAAAGAACATTATTCCAAACTTTCATAATGATACTAAATTCATCAATATGCTTGTATTAAACTTGCAACATTGTAGAAAATTCCATCAGCGTTATTTACAGTAGTTCCTTACTCCAGACACTACCGAGCAGGAGGTCAATTTGTCAGAGTGTCAACGTACTACTTGGCTGTAAGGAACACGAGATTGATTTATGCAGCACTTTGTGAGGCTTCTGACACCTAGCATCAATTTTCTTATTCTCTCTGAGCTATATGATACATCAAACACACAAACTTTTGTAATTATGTTTCCTGGAGAATATTAAACTTTGTCTCCTACATTGCTTTTAGGATAGTAGGAAACTTCAGCACAAATGAAAATAACAAATAATTTTGGATTTGATAGTTCAGTTGGATTTTCAGTCACCCGGCAAACAAATAGTTTCATTTGAATGGATTACATTAGTATTAGAAGGTTAGAGAGAATACATGAACAAGTCACAACAATGATGGCAGATGGGTAGGGACTGTGATAAAACGTTGGGGGATTATCCTAAAATAGAAAATACACACTCATTGTCAAAAATAATCCCTCCTCTAGAAGGAGTCGTAGGAATCGAATGAAACTTTCTCTGTGTGATTGTAACATTGATATAAGTGAGTGAGTACAATATCAGAGCAAAAGGAGAATTTATTGCAAAAAACTGAACACTTGAAGGAAAGCACCCTGTTGGGCCACCTATAGCTTGGAAATGAGATTTGATACAGGCGGTCATGGGGGCTCTAGTGCCCTGTTGTACCGCCTTTAGTTTGGGATATAAGATGTGATACAGGTGGGCATGGAGGCTCTAGTACCCTGTTGTACCACCTCTAGCTTGGATACAAGAAGTGATACAGACGGGCATGGAGGATCTAGTACCCTGTTGTACCATCTCTAGCTTAGATACAAAATGTCATACGGGCAGGCATGGACACTCTAGTGCCCCGTTGGGACACTTTTAGCTTGGATATAAGATGTGATATCAGTGGGCATGGAGGCTCTAGTACCCTGTTGTACCACCTCTAGCTTGGATACAAGAAGTGATACAGACGGGCATGGAGGATCTAGTACCCTGTTGTACCATCTCTAGCTTAGATACAAGATGTCATACGGGCAGGCATGAACACTCTAGTGCCCCGTTGGGACACTTTTAGCTTGGATATAAGATGTGATATCAGTGGGCATGGAGGCTCTAGTACCCTGTTGGGTCGCCTGTGTCTTGAATGAAAGATGTAATATGGGTGGGCATGGAGGCATATAGGTTCCATATGGTATCCTGTGGCATATCACTCCTTTTTTGGTGTAAATGAGCATCTAGATTGTACAAACTCGTAGGTTGTTGAAGTTGGTGTCGCAGATGATGCCATACATGTTCCATTGGCGATAAATCTTCCAGACAGGCCACGAAAGTATGGTATTATTGTAGAGGCATTCCTATGACAACCTTGCTGTGTATGATGGAGCATTATACTGCTGGAAAATGCCTTTTGGAAGCCATCATGAGAGGAACACATGTGGCTGCAGGATGAACATATAGCTGAACTGTTATTGCCCCTCGCACCACTACTAGGGGTGACCAACTATTATATGCAATGCCCCCCACACCACCACAACAGCAGAAGGCGAAGTGTGCAACTCCACAGAAAATGAAGGATTGAAGCGTTCACCTCTATGTCTCCAGACATAAATACGGCTGTCATCAGCACCCAAAGTAAACCTGGATTTGTTGCTGAAGACAATCCGGTTCCACTCCGCAGTAGTCCAGTTTCAGCATTCTCGACATCACTGCAGATTGAGGCCATTCTGGGTGGGTGTCAAAGGCCATACATATAACAGGTCCTGTGAAAGCAAATGTCCTTCAGCCAAGTGCCTAGAAATGTTTCTGACAGACACAAGGGCCTGTAACGATGGTGTCACCTGTCTCTGGATGGTGGACAACAAAACAGTTAGAGCTGCTCATGCTTGTCAATCAGACGATTCTCTCTACTGCTGGTCTGTCAAGGGCATCCTAAGCCCGGTATCCTTGTGTGTGAGACTTCATGCATCCATTGGTTCCAACACCCTCTAACAGTCTGGTCAGAATGGTCCAGGAGGCAGGTAGCTCGCCAATACAACCATCCGGCTTCTTGCATTCCAATAAACTTTGGTAACTGGATGAAAACTCTTCTCTGCATCGTAAAGGCGTCTAGTAGTCAACAAGCTCTACACAAGCGGAAGAAGTCACTACACACAAGAAGCCTCCGAGAGCCTCTTATAGGCCAAGGGGGGGAACCACTTTTAGGGCCTCCGGTGGCATGACTGTTCATCTAATCACCACAACACTCATCATCTGCATATCTGGCAGAGATGTAACTGCAGGACGAGTTTTGCAGCACAAAGATTACCTCTTGTAGGGGCTGGATTTTTTTTTTTACAGAGTGTGTTATCAACTTCTTCTCCTCCATTTCCCTTTTTATTACATATATAGATCCCTTATCAAGATTCTTGATATCGGAGTAAGTACTTTTTATGTTTCTAAGTTGCAATATGTTCAGAGATATTTAAACCTCAAGAAAAAGAGGCTGTATGAAATAAGAAAAAAAGAGTATACTTTTCCTCCAGAATTAATGCCACCCCTGTTCTTTGGTATTGCAGCTCAGCCTTAGTCAAGTGAATGTGGCTAAGCTGCAATGCCAGGGCAGCTAATAGACAAGTGTAGAACTGTTTATAGTACAATTGTCAGATTATTCTAATCGCATGCAATCCTTAACTAGAACATTGTTAAAGAATGCCTGACTTTTCATAATTAGGCACTGTATGTCCAAGAGGAATAACACTATTTCTGGTCATTATAGGACTTATGTATTTTCATCCTTTTTCTGCATGCAGTCTGTAGATCTAGTTTCCTGTTCTCTTGGATCTAGTTGGAGGAGTCTAGTTTTTGTGTTATCTTCTATATACTGCATATGGAGAAACCAGCAGATTCTGCTCTCTGTAACACATAGAGAAATAATATCAGGGAGGGCACTAGAGAAGTACTGAGCAGTGCAGTTGTGATTTTAGTAGGTTGTAATACAGTAAATCACCTGCTATTATTGGTGAGATATAGAACACAGAGCTCTTTAAAGGCACACACACCAATCCAGGACAGTACATTTAATACTACTTTAATATACAGCAGAGACATGACCAAGCCTTAAACCAGGATCTCTATATCTAGTGACTTTTTGCACATGAAGCCATTTTACTTTTCTTGAAATCTGTAAACTCTGTATTTTTTTTATCCTGGTGATCTATTTGATGGTCTGTTTGGGATCACACGACTGATTATGAGGAACAGGTATCAACCCCTTTGTAGAGGCACACTATGCTGTGCAGCACAGCTGATCAAGGTGAGTGGCTTCTATTACAGCAGGTTATCTGTACCCAGTGGGGCTGCACAGAAAGCGCTTTTCATTTCAAGTTTGTTTTATTCAAAATATTACAAGATTATTACAGGAAACAGTCATACAGAATTTGTACGATATCCCTTTCTTGTTCATACAGACAAAAGAGAAGGAAAAGGGATGTCTTCTCCTTTGCTCAATAGCATGAAAACGCCCCAAATCTGTTATCATAAATTATAATAAACAACTCAACAGACATATTGGCTTTTGTGCATACATATCTTATATAACATGTTGTAGTTTATGTATCTATCTCGGTAGAAGCATTTATAGTGTTTGACACGAGTTGAGCCAAGATCGCCATATCTTTTGAAATTTATCAGGACATTCCCTCTGTTGATTTATTTTTTCATAGGGGATTGTTGTACTAACCAGCCCCACCCAACCTGACACTAGGGCGACTCCACAGCCACCCACCTCATAGCAATTGTTTTCCTGGCCAGGAACAAAACTTCCCTAAGGATAATTTGGGTATAGTGCGGCCATACTTCTCCATCCAATAGACCAAACAACGCTATCTTGGGATCCAAGTTAAGATGGGAAGGGCAGAAGTGATGATAGGAAGGTAAAAACATCTGCCCAAAAATCTATGATGTGGGGACATTCCCATATTAATTGCCAGAAATTTGCATTTGGCTGATGACATCTTTGAGAAGACGGTGTGGGAATTCTACCCATTTTATATAGTCTAATCAGGGTTAAATAGGATTGATAAACCATATAAAGTTGTATCAACTTATTGTTATTAGCTGGGGATACAGTTCGATGTGAGTCCATCACATCTAGCCAGTCTTCTGATGATAGCGTAGGGATGTGAGATTCCCATTCGTTATATACCGTCAATGGGTTGTGGCTGATGTGGGCTGATAGGAGATGTGTGTATGGTATAAAGATTAGTCCCTTAGGTCCTTGTGATTTTTGTATTCCTATTGTAGGATAGTTAGAAATTTTAGTTAGGCCGTGAGGGAATTGGGCATTTAGAGCATGGTGTACTTAAAAATATCTGAACAGCTGGAGTTGAGGTGTTTGTAGATTTTCACGTAATTGGGTAAATGACACCAAGACATTATCCTTATATGCATCCCTCAATGTGTCTATTCCCAACTTGGTCCAGTACCTATAGCCCGGTGTAGATTGTAGGGAGGGTAGAGCAGGATTATACCATAGTTGAAGATCTGACACCACATCTGTGAAATGTTGGATGTTATTAGTATTACGGCAAATAGACAAGGCTAATTTATGTAATGGTAGTAGGGCAGAGGTTTTAGTATATTCCAGGTGTTCCAGGAAATTAAGAAAATTCTTTCCTAACACCAACCCAGCCAGGTAGCGGTCGGCTAGGGGGGAGTTCTTCCTACTAAACCAGAGTTTTAGGTTTCGCAGTTGGCCCGCAAGATAATAGAGTTTAAAATCAAATGAATACAGTGATACGGCAGTTCAAGTATTGGAAGAAACTTAGCGGAACCTTCACTGGCATATGTTGTAGGGGAGATAAGCATTTCGGCTGTATAACCATTTTGATCAAATTAACTCAGCCCTCCGCAGAGATATATACTGCTCCTCTCATGCAAGGGGGGGAGGTGGGACAGGACCAAAGCTAGTGCACTGAGCTCTCAGCCCCTTTCCACCCTCTCTCCGCCCCTCACCCCTGTTTGAAACAGGAGGGGCGGGGTGAAACTTAGCTCCGCCCTATCCTGACCCTCCCATTGCAAATAATGGTGAGGGACGGAGAGGGGGCAGCAGGTCCCCTCCCCACCTCCTCCCCTTGCAGAGAGGGGCAGCGTATATCGGCCGGGTATGAAAACTCAACCGATATACGCCTGTACCCGACCGATATAAGACCTTAATATAAAAAAGAAAAAAATCACAGGTCTGGTATTCCTGCATTCGTAATGACCCAGAGAAAACGTTAGTATATTATTTAACCCGCAGGGTACATGCCATGTAAAAAAGCAGAAAAACAAAACATGTCAGAAATAGCAAATTTTGCTGACAAATTTTGCTTACAAAAAATGGAATAGAAAGTGATAAAAACGTTGTATGGCTCAACAAATCCAGCCTGCGACCAAGTGCCGTATATTTACAGTGCTTGGTCCTTAATGGGTTAAAAAGAACATCTCATTCTGCAAAAAAGAACCCTCGCAGAGTACCGTTGACAAAAAAGAAAAATGTTAGGGATCTTTGAATGTAATGATAAAATAATTTATTTTTTTAAAGTGTGAAAAAGTTGAAAAAAAAGATTAGCTGGTCATTGGGGCACAAACATGCCTTCTCACTAAGGCCGGCTTCAAATGGGTGCAATTGTGTGCGCAATACGTAGATAATAGAACCCTTTTCCGTATTTTGCACATGCATTTTGGTTATGCGAAAAAAAATACAACATGCTCTATTCTTCTTTGTGCACCAAAGGACACCATAGAAGTCAATGAGAGGTTCGCAAATATGTTTGAAATACATGTAAAGCCTGCATAATGCAGCTGGAAAAAGAACACACCTGGAACTCATTCAGACTAATTAGCCATTACAACCAGAGTGTCCCTATTTACTGAGCCTTGCAGGCGCAAAAAGTACAGTAATAAGCATTGTTCGTTCTGCAGACACAATACGTAGAAAGGCATATCAACTCAATAACAGGACCAGCAGAGGGACTGGATCTCAATCCAACTGAAAATCTATGGTGAAAATAAATACATTGATCCGTGACGCGCCACCGTCCTGCTGATCTGTCAACCACTGGCGAGAAGTATGGAACCAGCTTGAGGTTAAATATTGCTTATGAATAAAGTTCCGTCCAATGTAGAAGCCAGAGGAGGAACAATAAAGTAGTCGCTGGGATTTTTGTTGATGATTCCATCATTTTTTCCTCTACTTGATTTGGAAAAACGTACGCCATTATTACAATAATTGACTTTCATTAGTTCGAGGTCTGTTCCATGAAGCCAGAATGTTCAGCTATTAAACATTATTTGTATTCCAGCTGTCATTTGTGTATTTGCCATGAAGTACAAAAGTTAGGTGAACGTCTAAGCCTGATGATTCCATAATCTTCCTCATGGCTGTACAAGAACTGTTATAAATATGGAGACGTCATTTATACTCTAATACGGTTATTTTAACTATAAACTGTAGTTTAACTGTATATTTACACCTGGCGGAAATGCGGCAGATTTAGCGAGGCGGAAAATTCCATGGCAAAATTCAGATGCGCAGCTGATTTCAAGTCACAATCCACACTTAGGGCTCATTCACATGAACATAAAATTCTGCACTGTTAGCAGCGCACAGACCACACTTCTAATAGGAACCAATAGGTTCCTATAGGTGCTAACTCACATGTCGGCTCTGAGGTTTGGGCAAACATAGGACATGCCCTATCTTTGCTGTGCGCTTTCCATAGCCTCGTAGCAGGCACCATGGAGCATGTGAACGGGCTGCTTGAGGGTGCTGAAGCAGCCCGATCACGTGATCCTCACAGCGCTGATATCAGCGAGCTGTGCTTCCTACTAGCAGCGTAGAATTTTACGTTCATGTGAATGAGCCTTAAGGCCTTGGTCAGACGAGCGTTTTTTTGTCCACCAATAGGCGCGCCAAAAAAATTGCTTCTGCTGTGTTCTCGGAGCACTCAGCTGGTGTACCGCTGAGCACTCCGAGCAGGGTATACAGAAGACAGCTGGAGAGCTTTTCTTTATAAGACCTGTGCAATAGGGAGTGAAATCATGGTTAATGCAGGGAAAAATTTCAGCAAAAATACAATTTTTTATGACACTGAACTTGAGAACGAAGTTAGTTCAAACAGGAAAGTAAACCAATGTAATGCCCAGATTTATCACCGTGGTTCCAGGCTGAATATTCCCGAATGTGTGGTAATGGTTTAAGTCTTAGTTATTTAAATTGAAACTCCCAGAATGGTCCCTGAAAGCCCTACAGTGTGCACAGCATCGATCTGAATGCTGGCAAAGTATTACTACGTCGCGATTTAGTTCACAGCGTTTTGCCACAATTTTATTGCCCCCGACAGCGGGTTTTAACGCACCCCATCATTCTGTTGAAAATTGTGGCGCTAGAAAGCACCACGTTCAAGCGCATGTCTGCAAGACCCATTGAAATCAATTGGAGCGTTATACCGTGATTACCGCAGTGTTCAAAATGCCGTGGTAACCACAGTAAAAAGCGCATGTGTGAGAGTGGCCTTAGTTTTCACAACTAGATATCTTCTGCCTCTTTCTCCAGGCACGAGGGCTTTTCTTTTCTGTCCACAACTCCCAGGCACCAATCAGCATACCCCATATTGAGCATGCTCAGTCCAACCTGTTGTGGCATGCTGGGAGCTATAGATAAAAGTAGAAAAAGCAGCAGCACTTCCCTGTGTAAAACCGCTGGTGCGAGGTAATCGTTCATATGCAAAGCCCAAAAAAGGAACCGGACTCCCAAGGTTCCAAACCACAGGTATCAAATAGATCACAGCTGGGCAGCATCAATATATAAAAGAAGTTCCTTTAATCGTCCATAACAGGAGGGGATGTACAAGCCACGTATCGACGGGTCTTTGTCAAGCTCGATATGGCCACCCATATTGTGAATCAGAGGAGCAGCAGGTGATAATAGAGGCCATGATAATGGTCACTAAATCTGGAGGCAAAGTTGTTCTATGCAGAATGCTGATATGGGACTGTGGTGTAGTTTGAGACACTCCATGGTTATGGATTTGCAGAGCTGGACTAGACATGGCAACAGCTGTACGTGTATCAGCGGTCCACAAAGACAGAAGACCTTCCTGAGTCCATAGTCTGCACTGGGCAGAACAGGATGAATACACCCGCTTCTGTGGTCCTCATGGCTAGTGGATAGTTTGTGTTTGGTGGCTATGGGCAGTTGCTAAACAACACTGGAGAAAGGCAGCTGCACAGATGGTCAAGAGCAAAAAGATGGAGAGCTATGCTATATTTGGGACAATGAAGTAGACAATGAGCATGATGCGATAGAGATTTATGAATTTCGGTTAGCTGCCACTGAAATAAGAGGTGTCCTGCCTGCATCAATGGGGCCCTGCATACCTGCTGCTGAACTGATTCTTGTGTTGTCCTTCTGATTCTGAGGCCTGGTAATCAGAATGTGCCCCACATGTAAAGGGTTGATTATCCCATGGGAACCAGAGCTGGTGCCAAACCCGGCTATGCCCTGCTTGCAGATGCAAAATGGTTAGTCACAATTTAGTGAGCTGGTGGCACTGTAGCCATCAGTGGAGCGAAGAAAAATCTTAGAAAAGTATTGCTCCTACTTAAAACGTCAATCCAGATGGGTTCATCTTTCTAGTGTGCCACAATGCCTCCACCAAGCACTCTTTAATTGCATGTCTATTGCGTATCGCTCCTTACTGTGGTCCTTGATATTACCCCATAACTTTTTGATGACATTTTTGTTTCCTTATAGCAATACAATGGGTTCCTATTTTCAAGTATAGTCCTATTGCTACAGTAATCTACTAAGATTAAAATGCATACAGGTGAAGAATTTAGTTTTGCTGTAAGTGGTTGGGGAAGGGGACCCAAGCTCAACTTTTGTACCAGATACCATAAGACTTTAATTATGCCCCATGGTTAGGGCAGTATGAATCTGGGGACAGGTTCCCTTTAAAGTTCTTTAGTATGATTTAGGGATTGACTTGTGTCCTTTGCTATCATCCGGAGAAAAAAAAAATTGGGGTTTCTTTAATTCCTGCAAATTCATTTTACCACATATATCTGAATATAGACTTAGCTTGGAGCGACCAATAGGTCAATACACATTTATCACAATAATTTACTGCTCTGCTTAGAAATCAGAAAAGATAAATAAGGTGAGAAGCCTGCTTCATTAACAAATTACATTTCAATGGTTCATAAGAAAATGCATTGAAAAATACCAATGTGTCTGGCATCAAAGTATCCTTATGGAGGTTAATTATGTCCTGTGAGGGAGCCATGGTGTCTATTGCACTTGAACAAATACTTATGGATGAACTGATAACAGGATGAATCCTAAATATTCCCATTGTTTTTTCAGTGATAAAGAACCTTCAGTATTAAAGAATTCACAGCTCTGTGCCAATGTCAATTAACCCTACAACCTAGCCAGAGCAATGGAACCTACATTACCTCCTTATATGCAAAGTCTTATTACTATGCTATTTTTTATTTAAGCTCTTTTAGAATAAACGATTTGCTAGGAATGAGCAGATCCACATGTGCAAATTAAGCATTTGTATAATTCGTACTTGGCAGCTGATATTTCAGTGTAATGTGAGTTTTAACCCAACTATACCATAGGCTGAATCGAAATAATGGTTCTAGAAGGCAGGGCTACATATCAGGTTTGATGCTGGGATTGTTGGCAAGTCGTGTTAAATCTTAGGGGAAAGTACTTCTACTTTCCCCTAAGACCGAGACCGCCAAGCGGTGTAGAATGTCAACCAACGCGACCTTTGTCTATTTTTAATGGTGTTTTACACTTCTTTAACTGACTTTATGGTTTCTAATATACAAGTTGGATCAGGAATGACTGGGGACTTACCTGAAATGTTACGTTGCACCAGGGGTCTTCATTGTAATTTAAACTAGCTTGTTTTGAGTCAAGAATGGCCTTTTTACTTATGGTCAAGTTATAATTCTTATATATGAACCTAACTGCAGGATTGATTGCTGCCAAGTGGAGGAATATAGTACTGATCATTACAAATAGTGCTGCCTGGACTCTCTGAGCCTAGTAGTACTTGAATAAGACATGATGCCCTGGCCTAATATGGACTCTGCTTTAACACTGACCAGTAGAACGGGGAATGCAAGGCATCTGTTCTATCATGGAGCTTGATTAGTTCCCGGGCTTGTGCACTACCCTGAAAATAGTCTCCACCTAAAGTGCAGACGTAAACATAACAATAGTGGAAAACTTTTGCACAAACAATGTATGTGTATCATTCTGAACCTTTTTGGACGCTACTCTGTAATCTGTCGCAACTTTAGTTAAAGAAACTCTGTCATCTCATTTGACTCCCAAACCAATAAGGAAGGTGGAATAATACCTCCACAGTGCCAGCTACAGTCAAAGTTAGACTCTTTATACAAGCCTTGTAACAATGACCGGGAATTGTTACAAGGCTTGTATAAAGAGTCTAACTTTGACTTGAAGGAATGCTCCCCTCCAATAGGTGGCACTGTGGAGGTATTATTCCATCTCTCATATTTGCATATTACCCAAAGGATCATAAATGGCCTTTTGAGTCTCCTCCCTCATCGTCTAGATTCTCTCCCTAAGGAGAAAATATAGCGTTTCTGGCTCCCAAACCACTAATGCTAATACCTAACACCCTAAAGAGACTAAACGTAACAATGTTGCCAATTTACATTACGTGGGAGCATAAATAAACAATTTTTAAATCTGCCACACGCTAATTAGTGTATGGTGATCATTCAAATATTCTTGGCTTTTTGCTGTAAAGCCTTCAAGGACACATAACAAAGGTAGACCACTATTGATGTCACTCAAGACCAAAGCGGAGGATTTGGGGACTGTCTACAGCTGAGAGCTCAGGTCACTTCAATGCTTATTGCACACTTGGCATCCAGTTGCATATATTCTGTGACAGGCTGAAACTTTGTTTTCTCAGTTAAGGTGCTTTTACACGGGCCAATAATCGTTTGAATTCCCCCGATCCAGCGGTAATCTGAACAATCATCGTTCAATGGAAATGCACTGACTGGACGACAAATGAGAAGTCGTTCGCTTCTCGTTCATCATTCAGTTTCTGCAGGCATAAAACCGAGTGATGAATTGGCCCTTGTAAACAGTTCACTTATGACTGCCTGCTTACTGTGAATGGAGGCGGGCGAGTCGGAACAATCTCTGGCCCGCTCCGCCTCCATTCACTAGCGATAATCGTTACTGTGTAAAACCACATAAATGATTATCGCTGGGATGACCTGTTGGGAATCTTGCACCCAACAGGCTGTCCTGTGTAAAAAGCCCCCTTAAGCTCCCACTCAGGTTGGCATGTTATTCTGTTTTCCATATCACTTCTATAGTGGTGGTCTGGGGGAGGTTGAATACAAAAGTGATAACAGATTATCTTCAACCACTACAGAGCAAACCTCATTATCAATTGCCAAGGGGCTTTGGATTGCTTGCATTAGCAGGACAGCACGATTTCCACCTCACTGCACCAAAGCCACTCGTGAAAGAGATGGTAAAACCCCTAAGTAGCTAGGACAGGAAACTTGAGTGCAGGGTACCCAAAGAGCTTCCAAAGCTACTGTGTTTCCCTGAAAATAGGACCTAGCCTTATAATAAGACCTACCCTGGTTTTGGGGGGGAGGCTTCAAATATAAGGCCTCCCACAAAAATAAGGCCTAGCTAACCTGCATTAATGATGGTATACACTGAGAGGCTGTGATTGGCTCATCGAGCGCTGGCTGTGATTGGCTGGGGCTCGATTAGCTAATCACAGCGTGCACTTTGCTGGAAGCGGGGTATTCAAAGCCCTGTCACCAGGAAGAAGCTCAGCTGTCAGACAGGCAGGACGCATTTTTCCGCAGCGCTGCCAAAGACCATCAGAAGGCATCTGGACACCGCGGACCAGGTGAGTATAAGCCCCCTTCTCCCCCTGAAAATACGACACTGTGCCTCTTTTGGGGCAAACTTTAATATAAGGCAGTGTCTTATTTTCGGGGAAACATGGTAAGTGACTGAGAGCTGCAGCAGTTCATAACCAGGATGCCTCGGAGGAGGTGGGGGCGCTGCAGTTGTGAGTTTGCTTGCACAGACAATGGTTCTTCAGTAAAGACAAAGCCTTAAACTCTTGCCCGAGTAATCTTGCCACAATACTCCTGCATCCTTTTACATTTTATTAGCAATCAATGCAGAAATTCAAGTATTTACAAGGGATTCACTTACTTTTACTTGCAACTGAATATGACTATATCAAGCACTATCGTTTTGCTAAACAACAAATCACTTTAAACAGACTTTTGGCAGAGGTTTAAAATCCAACATCCAGTCGTGCAGAAGATTATCTCAGCTATGACTATTAAAAGAGCTTTGGATGTGCATCCGAATGCACCTGTATTTTTCAATTCAGTTGAGTTAATGAGTCCACGCTCATCTTCCTTCATGGTGCAGTTTCTCCCATATTGATATTCCTAAGCTGCACAAATAAATCAATGGATAAAATATCTGCATTTATTACACATTCTATTATAGTCAGTAACAACTTACTGTATTTGCTATATATAGCCAGCTGGATATGAATGCATTCCTCACATTAAATGGTCACTAACTTTTCCACAAACTTATGCTTATGTCATGGTCAATATTATAGCTAGCAAAGTAGAAATCACTTTATTTACCTTTTTGTCACTGGAAAGGCCCGAACATAAAATATAACTTTTATTAATTTAAAAGATAAAAAACCCCTCTGAATTTCCGGGGTGGTTAAGACCCAAAACAGACACAAAGTGACAAACAAACAAAAAACCCTATGGGAATTTTAAGCAATTGGCTTGAGTACACCAATTCTTACCATCCTCCTTGGTTTTGGAGGTAGGTATTGCTTTGAGGGCAGCTGTGCTGCTAGAAACACTGTGGTACAGCAGATCCCAGCCAGCACAACCCTAACACTGGGGGAGCTGAATCTCAACTTATCTATGCATGTCATGTGGAGATATCATAGCAGCTACTCTCCATCCACCAGCTCAGGGCAAACTAATAATTAGAGATGGAGCTTTCAGAGGAAAAAAAAGGAAAAAAATGCCACATACAAGTCATATAATGGCCAGAAAAAGTGTTATGTACACAATTATGAAAAGTCACCTGAAAAATTGGTTACGCTTTAAAGAGTACCTGCACTTTTACTTTGGAGCGCTCCTGCTCCATCAGCTGTTTTTGACTCATTCTGTCAGCCAAAGACAGACACACATAGCGCTATGGGTTCATTCTCATTTTGCTTTTGCTTAACCCCTTTTCAGAGGGATTAAGAAGAAGGTGTGTCAATTGCACTGTGTATGGGCAGTGTATAAATGCGCCAGGGGCGTAACTATAGAGGATGCAGGGGATGCGGTTGCACCTGGGCCCAGGAGCCTCAGGGGGGCCATAAGGTCTCTCCTCTCCATATAGGGAGCCCGGTACTATGAATAAAGCATTATAGTTGGGGGCCATGTTACAGATTTTGCATTGGGGCCCAGAAGCTTCATGTTACGCCTCTGATATGCGCCACTGTGAAGCATCAGTGCAGGAAATTTGAACAGAAAAAAAACAGGTGCACTGCATATAACAGCATGCGTAAGATACGGCGACAGCGCATCATTATCTGTACTGCACATGTGTGCCGGCGTGCCGTCTGGCACATCCGCAGCACAGGTAAGAAGACAGTGGACAGGTACGCTGGGGTTACTGGCTGGGCAACGGGTCTGATTCTGCTGCGGGATCCTGCATACGGAGTCTGACCCGGTTGTGTGCATTCGGCCTAAGCAAATTTATATAGTTGTTGTTGTGCTTTACTACTTTTTCAATATAACAATATAAAAACATTGTGCTGATATATTCTGAGAGCCGTAACTTTTTATTGTTACATCAATGGAGCTATTAGGGCTTGTTTTTTGTGAGGCGAGCTGTAGTATTTATTGGTACCATTTTGAGCAACATGCTACTTTTTTAATCAACTTTTTAATTTTTTTACCACCCCCTTTTTTATTTTTTTGTCAGGTGAGGTGACCAGGAAACAGCAATCCTGGATTTACTCTTTTTTTCCCCTTTTTTGATTGTGTTCACCTTACAATGATAGATAAGGTGATATTTTAATGGTCCTGGCTTTTACAGATATGGTGATACTAATTATGGCTTTTTAAAGCCATAATTGGCTACATGATAAATGAAGGGGGTCGGGGGAGGGAGGGGTAATTTTTAAAAAAATATTTTTGAAAATTTAATTCAAAGCTAGTTTACATTTTGTATGTGCTGATGCAAGTGTATATGCTTTTTTAAAATGCTAAATAGTACTAAGCAGCCGCCTCCTCCATATAAGGAAGGCAAGCGTATTTGCTCATACATTCGTCTGTTGAAGGCCCAATACGTTACAATATCTCTGTATTGCAATGTATTATGTCTGTCAGTCAGATGGCAGGGCCTTTTTTGCCAGGGTCTGATGGATTTCCATACATGGCAGGCCTGGGGACCATTGTTAGGCTCAGAGCTGCCATAAAAACTGCTTGCCCCCCTGTGATCTGCAATTTCTGTATTCTCCAATTCCAGCCTTTGCAGGTATACACAGCTGTATAAGGTTGGACTCGGGTAGAGAATAGAACCCATTGATTTCAATGGGCTCGTTCCCATAAATTAATTTGGCGGGCGCAAAAAAACCAATACAGCATGCGTTATTTTTGTGCATTTGTGCAACACAGGCCCCATAGATGTTTACGGGAAATGCACAAATGCGCGCTCTATCCCCACATGATTGTGCAACAGGCTGCACAAGGTTGTGTGAAAAAGAGCACATCTGAAACTGAGGCTGGATTCAGACGACCGTATATCGGCTTGGTTTTCACGCCGAGCCGATATACGTCGTCCTCATCTGCAGGGGGGGGGGGATAGAAGAGCCAGGAGCAGGAACTGAGCTCCCGCCCCTCTCTGCCTCCTCTCCACCCCCCCCCCTCTGCCCCTCTGTACTATTTGCAATAAAAGGAGGCGGGACGGGGGTGGGGCTAAGTTCCGAGAATTAGCCCCGCCCAGCCTCTCCCCATTGCAAATAGTGCAGAGGGGCGGAGCTCAGTTCCTGCTCCTGGCTCTTCCAGGCTCCCCCCCTGCAGAGAGAGACGACGTATATCGAGCCGATATACGTTCGTGTGAATCCAGCCTGAATAGGCTAAATAGCCGTTTAAATCTACGTGCGGCTGTGTTCCGCATTCATGTTAACCCTTTGCAATCCAATGTCGGGCCTGCCCCGACATCATAATTTCCCTCCACAGCTCCGATGTCGGGGCAGGCTCGACACTGCAGTGCAGGAGTGCATCTGCACCCGATGTGTCTGATGATCGGGTGCAGATGCACTCCTGCACTAGTCCTCATCGAGGACCCCCGAGGAGAAGGCAGAAAGGGTTTATAACCCTTTCTGCCTTCTCCTTTACACATTACATAGCGCTCAATTAGCGCTATGTAATGCACAGAGATTCCGGACAGCGATCATGTGACCGCCGGTGTCACCTGACCCCAGCGGTCACATGATCGCCGAGCCAGGAGGCAGAAGGGAGAATGCGGAAAACGCTGGACAGGTAAGCAGGTTCCTTCCATGTGCGGTGAGCACCTGCACCCTCCTGAATTCTGTCAGTTCAGGAGGGTGCAGGGAAATGTATTTTTTCTCATCCATTCTCACCAGCTCCAGTTTATTTGGAGTTGGGGAGAATGGATGAGAAAAAATAATTGGATTGGAAAGGGTTAAATGGCCTTGCAAGTGCAAAAAGTACAGTAAGGAGTCCTGCAAACAGGCGATTTTGCTTAAACACATGGATGCAAGCATAAATACACTTGCCGCTACGAAGCATATTTGTGCATGAATCGGTGATTTTTTAAAACTATTCAAACTCCACACTGTTTCGTGCAAGTTGTTTTAAAATAAAAACCAGGAAAATAGGCCCGCCGTATCTTTTCTCGCACGTAGTGTTAACATGTGAGAATCCTGCTAGTGAAAATGAAACCATTGAAATCAATGGTTAATTTCGTCTCGTTTCGCGGCCGTGATTTTTCAGAGCCGCAAACCCAAACAAAATCATGGCCATGTGTTTAATCATGATCGTGGGTTAACTACAGCCTTTAGAGAAGTGTCACTTTTGCAGAGTGTTAGGTCGGTTTCACATGGACGAGGAAATCGCGAAAGATTTGTACGTTGCAAGAAGCACAAATCTCACACAAATATGAACACCATTCACTTGAATGGGTTCATACACATGAGAAATGTTTTCCTGCATGGCACCGTATTGCGATTCTATAAGGGAATCACATCACAGCATGTTCTGCGTCATCGTCCATTGCTTTCAATGGGGCTAGCAGCAGCGCCGGCTGTCAAAGACAGCTGACACCCACATTGTATGGAGCGGGATCGACCCTCGATCCCACTCCATACAAACCCCGAACCTCCATGATGTAACTGTAGGTCATGGGGTGTTATACAAGCCTTCTGTACAGTTTCCTTTAAAATATTCATAGAAACTTAGTTTAAGATGCCTTCCTGGAAGAGAATGGATACGGTATGTAATACTGTTGTGTACAAAACTGACAAACAATTGTGAATTAAAGGACTAGCAAGAGATTATAAAAAACGGGTTGCTTTCTTCTCAAAGCAGCCCCACATGTACAAGGGTTGTGTGTTATTGCAGTTCACCATAATTTACTTGGATTCAACTGAGCTGCAATACCAGACACAATGTGTGGACAGCTGTGGCACTGTTTCTGGTAGAAAACACATATTTTTCAGAATGCTGCACAACCTTTTTAACCCTTCCTTGCTTAAAAACAGCAAGAAATAGAGCTGGTGAACCACTATCGAGAACTGGGTGCAACCAGATGCATAACCTGAAGCTCCTAGGATCTAATGCTAAATATATGAACTAAGACATCATTTATAGCACTTCTCTTCTATTATGGGTCAGAGGACCCCTTCCCCATAATTGAACCCCTACCAATATCATGCTTTACTGTAAGAAAAGCATAAACAGCGCTTCCATGGTGAATTCTGAGAACAAAGGAGAGAGAATTCAAAAAGTTTAGTAAATTCTCACCTTGGATAGAGTCAGAAAAGCATAGCAAGTACAGGTAGAGGACAGCTTCAGAACTCCACTGCCAGACCGCGGGTATGCATCCAATATGACTCAAAGTGTTAGGGGAAACAAGGGGTGATTGGCGCTGCTGTAAGGAGCACTAGGATTGCAAGAAGGTAAAAGGATAGAAAAAGAAGATGGAGCAACCCAAGCAAAGAAAAATAGGAGATGTGAGGACTATGTCCATTTGTGAAGATGTATGGACTGAAGTTTTCAGTTTGTAAAAAGAGAGAGGGGGTGTTCTTCTTTCTTTTTTTGTGTATGATTTGTGCCGCCGACCCCAAGTTCCATCGCACCCTTTTGGTTAGATGTATGAATAATAGATAACAGAAAGGTTAGAAGATGGGGTAAGAGGCATGACCTACATACCAAGCATCCCTGTGGCCAAATGTCAGCACCCAGGTCATGATGCATGTCCCCAGCAAATACTGAGGAAGAGGTCGGCCGAACTCGAAACGAGTATTTAAGCTGATTTATAAATGAACAGAGAAGGTTGGCAACATCCTATGTGCAATCATTTCTATTGGTTGTGCCTTATAGCCAATCTTCTAACCTTTCTGGTATCTATTACCATGATTGCAAGAAGAAAATTCCTTTTTTTGGGCTACGCACTTCTGAGCCGGACCAGCCCCTTCATCACACCCGATGAAAGAGACAGTCTGGCTCAGAAACGCGTAGCCCAATAAAGGAATTTTCTTCTTGCCATCTTGGTCCCCCTTACAGCAGCGCTGATCTTCTCCCAACACTTCAATATCACGCTGTAGGTAAAGGCTGTAAGTCTTGTTACTAAGCAATAACAACATATTTAGCACTGAAAGAGTCATTTATGAAGAATTTTAATGATCAACTCTGTTAGGCTGCTTTCACTTCTACGTTGGAACCTCCAGTTGGAGGTTCTGTCGTAGATCCGGCACAAAATCCTGGAAGAAATAGTCCTGCATGTGGTGCTTTCTTTTCCGGTAAAGTGCCGAGCAGCTGAAGGAAACCTATTATAGTCAATGGGGTCCATTTGGTTCCATCATAAGACGGATCTGTCTAGTTGAGTGATTCCCCTTTACTGCTCGGGAAAGAGGAACTTTCAATGCAGATGTAAAGGCAGTTTTTAGGGTGGTTTCTGGGGATTCCTCATTCCTGCTGCGTTTGGGGAGCAGGAAATGGGAATCCCCACGGCCAACCACCCTTGTCTCTGAACCAAACAGTGACGGATGGACGCCATTGACTATAACTGGGGCCACCTGCTTTCTGCCAGGCTTTTGGACAGAAGAAAAAAAGTGCTGCATGAATCCCTTTTACTTCCGTTATTTTCAGCCACATCTGTGATGGAACCTCGGCGTTAAAGGGGTTGTCCCGCGCCGAAACGGGTTTTTTTTTTTTCAACCCCCCCCCCCCGTTCGGCGCGAGACAACCCCGATGCAGGGAAGTAAAGAAAGTTTACCGGAGCGCTTACCTTAATCCCCGCGCTCCGGTGACTTCAATACTTACCGCTGAAGATGGCCGCCGGGATCCTCTGTCTTCGTGGACCGCAGCTCTTCTGTGCGGTCCATTGCCGATTCCAGCCTCCTGATTGGCTGGAATCGGCACGTGACGGGGCGGAGCTACACGGAGCCGCTCTCTGGCACGAGCGGCTCCATAGAAGACTGCTGAAGACCCGGACTGCGCAAGCGCGGCTAATTTGGCCATCGGAGGCCAAAAATTAGTCGGCACCATGGAGACGAGGACGCTAGCAACGGAGCAGGTAAGTAAAAAACTTTTTATAACTTCTGTATGGCTCATAATTAATGCACAATGTATATTACAAAGTGCATTATTATGGCCATACAGAAGTGTATAGACCCACTTGCTGCCGCGGGACAACCCCTTTAAGGTTGCGATACAGATATACCAACCTTCTTCGTGCAACATCATTGTGTATATCATAACAAGTAGAGAGAGCCTCTTCTATCTTCCCACCTTGTTTAACATAAAAAGTTATATTATTATATATTCCTACCAACATTGTTACATAGCAGACCAAAAAACATTAATTTCAACTTTATGGCTCATTTCACATACTCCAAACTAAGCATAATTTTTATGAGTACTTATGCCATTTTGTACGACATGTTGGTTAGTATAAATTGGCTATGAATCATCCTGCACTTCTCCAAAGATGTTTTATTTCTGAAGCTACAGACATATTTTTTATTTCAAATAAAGCACTATCATAGAACATATTCTACCTTCACAAAATCGGGGGAAAATGATGTTATACTTTACATCCGTGTGAGAATCTGTGCCAGGCTAGGTATTTGCAGTTGATGTGGATATGCTAATTGGTAGCAATTTAGGATGGCCTAGTTTAAACTGCACAGCATTTTTTCTTTCTCCGAGAGCTTGTAAATTGCTATGATATATATTTTTTTCAGTTGCATACCAATAAAGAGCAGATGGTGCTATGAATATGTAGCATTTTGTATTATAATTTGTAATTTGAAATATTCAGTTATTGCTTATCAGAACTCTGAATGCAGCAGCAGTTTCAGAAGATTACGATCTCTTGCACTGCACTAATAGGGCATACAGATTCCTCATTTCCAGCGCTGGTGGGGATTGACTAAGTCAACTTCAGTAATGTCAAGGCAATTCTGTTAACATGCCACCAATATGATTATATTGAAGAAAGGAGGATTTCCTGGGTCGCTAATATAAAGTTCAAATAATTCAGTATATGGCTAAATAAACGCAATATCTACCTCCCCTTCATATCGTTTTCATGCCGGCTAAATGGAAGAGAACACTGTTGATTCTAACCTCTGAAATATATCACTTCGTTCCAATAGCCAAGGTCATTTTTACCTTCAAGGAAAGTGGAACATATAAAATTGTCCGTCATAAAGCGATGACAGTTGTGAAGAAGTCAGCGAGGTTGTAGCTACATCTTGTAATTCATTTAGCTAGTAGAAGATGGATGTTATTTTTTTACAGGCAGAGTTTAACCTTGCAAATACTGTTCTCTGATAATTTCTCTTCTGAGGATTCAATTGTGCATTCAGCACTAAGGAACGGAAAATAAATGGCAGCAAGGTAATAAATAACATTCAGCCTGTGTACCCGGAAAGATGACAATCAGACAGTTTTATTGCTGACATGGCAGATCCTTCAGCAGCTCATGCATTGATTGGATATCTGTTAATATGTGCAATTGACTATCCGTTTGGCTAAGATGTGAAAGGGAAATTACTGCGTAGTCAATTTATGAAGCTGTCCTTCCCTATAGGGAGAACATTAAGAAAATGAACTTTAAGAGTGTCTGCTTTCACGCTGCAAGCTGTCAGCTCTACCGCTGTGTTAACCAATAAACTAATAGAGAAAGTAACCTCCGCGAATGTGGATTCATACATAATTCATGATGTTGATCTTTTTTTTTTCTTTCTACACTAAATGAGAAATATAAACTGAAAATTGTATGTTCTTGTTTAAAATAAGCAGCAGTTTGGATTTTTGCAGATGTAAGTACATAGAATCATAGAATGGTGGAGTTGGAAGGGACCTCCAGGGTCATCGGGTCCAACCCCCTGCTCAGTGCAGGATCACTAAATCATCCCAGACAGATGTCTGTTCAGCCTTTGTTTGAAGACTTCCATTGAAGGAGAACTCACCACCTCCCGTGGCAACCTGTTCCACACATTGATCACCCTCACTGTCATAGATGAGACTCGTTCCTTTATCCTTTGACCTCATGTCTTGCCCTTCTACGCAATCACTGTCAGACACATATTTTTAATGATGTCATGAACATGTTCTGTTTGTATGATATTATTATCATACACTCCTCAAAATTGCAACACCAAGAAGGACAAGCGATTAGGTTGTGCAAATCAAGGAAGTTGAAGGTGTTGGTAAGAGATGCAAATGTTCAAATTTTCAAACACCTAGCTCCAATCTGTGGCATACACAAGGGGCTTCAATGGTATCAAAGACAGACTTAAAGCAATTTTTTTCAGCCACAAGAAACCTCAAAAAATGTATAAAGTCTTGTAAGATTGTGCGATTTCTCCTGCTGGTCAGTGTGCCATTGATTGTCACTTGTTACAAACTGAGTGGGACAGAATACTTGAACTGAAAAAACTTGGTTTATCACTTCAACAGATCACTATACACATAGGCTGAGATATCACCACTGTTCAATATTGTGTTTCTCAGTCGTTGGGAAAAGAGTGATGAACTCAAACGTCAGCAACCGTTGCACAGACAGATCAGCAGATTAGAAGAATGGCACATAGTGATTTATTCTGGACTGTGAGTGAAATTGGACATTACATCCCAAGCCTAGGGGAATTAAAAAGTGTCTACACAAACTATCAGAAGGCGCTTGCAAAAATTGGTGTTCCATTGACCTCACGTCACTGCTCTCAAAGGCTACCATGGGGCCGAGCAAGACAGCAATGGAAGCTGAAATGGAGGTTTATGCTCTTCAGCAATGAGTCCCGCTTTTGTCTCAGATGAAACGATAGTCGGAGATTGGTCTGGAGGCCATGTGGTAAATGCCATGAAGAGGCCTTCACAAGGGAATGTCACATTAGTTCTACTCCCTTCATTAATGTGTAGGGAGACATAATGTATGGTAGCTGGACCCCTCTAGTCTTCTTTCCAGGTATGGTAACAGCTTAGCATTAGATTGATTTGGTTAATGAACCAATGGTTCGGCCTTTTCTCCAAAGTGTCCCATGAGCAGTTTTTCAACACAACAACAGCAGGCCACATGTTGTTCATGCAACTGTAAGCAGCCTGCATGGCCTAAACATACTACCATAGCCTGCACCATCTCTGAATTCTGTCTCCCTTCAAGCACATCTGGATGTCATTGGTTGGCAATTGCAAAGGCAGCTGCCAGCAACATGTTGATGATTTACATGCCCAAGTGCATTGAACATGGCAGAACATTTCTCAGACAAGTATTAATAACCTCATCTTAATAACCAAACTAGAACAATATGGAAAGGGAAGTGAAAGGCCAGGTAAAAATATACAACTAATTAATACATTTGAGATCCTTGCTATTAGAAGGTGAAAGAAGGAACAAAGACAACAAATTCAGAAGGAAAGTAGAGGAGCAAGAGACACCGATCACAAACTAATTTTTTTTACACAAATGCGCAAAGCATAGGAAACAAACAAGGAGAATTGGAGTTCCTAACACAGGAAGAGAAATATGATGTCATAGGCATCACGGAAACTTGGTGGGATGGTACACATGATTGGAATACAAGACTTTAAGCATACAACCATTTTATACAAAACAGACTTAATAAAAGGGGAGGAGGTGTTGTGGTGTATGTTAGGAAAACATTCATCTCCACAGAGATTCAAGCTTAAGAGCATGGTAGCTCTGTAGAAACTGTTTGGGTAAGAATGCAAGGAGAGAACAACATAAAGGACACCATTGTAGGCATTTACTGTAGGCCGTCTGGACAAGCAGAAGATATTGATGAACTCTTTCTACATCAGATGGCCAAGCTCTCAAAGAAGCACAACATAGTGATCATGGGAGATTTTAACTATCCAGACATTTGTAGGAAATTGAGCAAAGTGGTAAAGCAGCAAAATGGAATCCACAGTCTTCAGGAAGTTTTCATGTTAAAATTCACGCATTATTCGATCCAACACACATACGACATTTCAACCATGTCATATATGTGTTGGATCTAATAAAGCCTGAATTTTAATATGAAAACTTTCTGAAGACTGTGGATTCCATTGTGCTGCTTTACCACTTTGTTTGATCTGTGCATTTGGTTGATTATTGAGGTCCTAGCCCTGGGTAAGCATTTTTACAGCTTCCACAAGCAGTTGCTTGTTTTATTCCTGTGCTATTGATGCGATTTGTTGGGAATCTCTCTTAGGCAAAAGTAATGGGTCCAACCAATTTTTATCCGCTCTTGCTGTTAACCTTATCTTCCAAAAACTTGAAGTAAAACAAAAACCTAATTCTTACTAACAAGGAGGAAATGGTTGAGGAAGTAAGTGTGGCTGGGACCTTAGGAGGCACTGATCATGATATCCTTGAATGTTGGATAACAAGAGGAGGAAGACCTGCGAAGACTCAGATCTCAAGGTTGGATTTTAGAAAGGCAGATTTCAATGAACTCAGAAAGAGGGTAGGAAGAATCCAATGGCTCGATGTTCTTAAGCAATGTCCAAGAAGGTTGGGAAATATTGCGAAATTAGATTCTCAAAGCACAATCGTTAACAATTAGTGATGAGCGAGCATACTCGCTAAGGGCAATTGCTCGAGCGAGCATTGCCTTTAGCGAGTACCTGCCCGCTCGAGACAAAAGGTTCGGGTGCCGGCGGCGGGCAGGGAGCTGCAGGGGAGAGCGGGGCGGAACGGAGGGGAGATCTCTCTCTTCCTCTCTCCCCCCCCGCTCCCACCTGCTGACTGCCGCTACACACCGCTCTCCCGCGCCAGCACCCGAACCTTTTGTCTCGAGCGGGCAGGTACTCGCTAAGGACAATGCTCGCTCGAGCAATTGCCCTTAGCGAGTATGCTCGCTCATCTCTATTAACAATCCCTAAAAGAAGGAAGAATGAGAAGCATTTAAAGAAACCAGGATGGATGAACGCAGAACTTGCACACATGTTAAAAAGGAAAAAAAATATGTTTATCAAATGGAAAGAGGGGGGAATGTCTAAAGAAGAATATGATGCGGTCTGCAGAAACTGTAGGGCAAGTGTCAGAAAAGCTAAGGCTAATAATGAATTGAGGCTTGCAACAGAGGCCAAAGGCAATAAAAAATGATTTTGGGGGTATGACAAAAGAAAAGTCAAAGATACTAGAGGATGTTTACAGGATGAAAATGGTGAATTAGGGAAAAATTATGTTGAGAAGGCCGAACTTTTAAATTCCAATTTTGTATCCGTTTTCTCTTAGAAAGTAGATGTAACATCAGCTGATCTTCCCTATGCTTTTGGGGGAATGAAAGAATGCAGGCTATCTATGAACAGAGAGATGTAAGGAAACACTTAGCTAACTTAAATGAATTCAAGTCCAAGGTCCAGATGAATTACATCCTAGGATACTAAAGGAAGTAGCGGAGGTAATTGCTGAACCACTCGCCAGAATCTTTTAAAATTCCTGGAGAACAGGAGAAGTCCCAGGAGATTGGAAAAGGGCACATGTTGTCCATATCTTCAAAAAAGGTGGATCCAGGAAACTACAGGCCTGTAAGCCTGACTTCTATACTGGGAAAGATCTTTGAACAAATTATTAAACAGCATGTATGCCAGTACTTGGATGAAAATGGAGTAATTAACCAGAGCCAGCATGGGTTTATAACAAACAAGTCATGCCAGACGAATCTAATTTCCTTCTATGACAGAATCACTAATTGGGCTGATCAGGGAAATGTGGTAGATATAGTATATCTTGACTGTAGTAAAGCATTTGACAAAGTATTTCATACCATACTTATAGAAAAAAATTACTAAATATGGGATTGATAAGGAAAAATGCAAAGTCCTACATCTGGGCAATCAAAATGAAAAAAGCACATACAGAATGGGAGAAATTAGGCTAAGCAGCATATGTGAAAAGACAGGTATACTATTAGATCATAGACTGAACGGTGTGATGCAGCAGCAAAAAAGACAATCACAATTCTGGGATGTATTAAGAGAAGCATAGAGTCTAGATCACGTTAGGTAATTATCCCCCTGTACTGAGCAGGGGGTTTGACCTGATGACCCTTAAAAGCCCCTTCTAACTCTACCATTCTATAATTCATTGATAATGCATGCCAATTTACGTATGTGCATTTCTGTGTGTGACTCTCAGGGCTCATTCAGACGAGCATGTTTATGTTCGTACATACGCATGCACAAAACCGCCAGTCTATCAGAACCATTGGTTTCCTATGATGTGTTCACATGTCCGTGTTTTACGGGCGTGCAAACGTGTTCACCTGCAAAAGATAGGACATGTGTGCACCGCATAGGTCGGTGTTGCGTGTAAATATTCCCCGCGGGGAGTCCCCTCATCACTGAACACTGTGACAGCACTGTAAAGAATCCCCTGCCACAGCTGTCACAGCTGTGGCAGAGGATCATTATGTTCTCTCATTACTTTCAATGGGGCCGCTGCTGCTGCCGGCAGCCCCATTGAAAGCATTGGGCTGCTGGCAACCCCTGCAGTGATTTTCGGGGAAGGGCTTTAAATATAAGCCCTTCCCTGAAAATCATCCCTAGCTGCTGTAAAAAAAAATCACTGCACTGCTCTAAAGCTCTTTCAGCAGGCTGAGATTTAAAATCCCTGCCTGCTGAATGGGCTGCGTCTGATTGGATGAGCATTCATATATTTAAAGCCCTTCCCCGAAAATCACTGCGGGAGGTACCTGCAGCCCATTGCTTTCAATGGGGCCACCGGCAGCAACAGCGGCCCCATTGAAAGCAATTGGCAGAGAGTTTTTTTCACATGTTTTTCTGCACATCCATGCAGCACATCCATTTGCATATCATTAACATGTCTATTGATCTTGTGATGTACAGAATTCCACGACGTTTCCTTCTTGGTGTTGCAATTTCAATATTTTTTTCACTTAATATTTTTAGTTTTTGCCTAAATTGCATTGGATGTTTGTCCCTACCTTTAGTATGTTGGGATTCAAAACCCCAATCATTATTCTACCATATCAGAAATATACTAAGAAAGGGTTTACTGCATTTGTCCCACTGATCTATAGATCTCATTTATCAAAGCCATCATACAGAAAAATTGGCTTTGCAGTTCAAAGCAATCAATCAAGGCCCAACTTTAATTTCTTAAGCTGCTCAGTAAAAATAAAAGGTACCCTGTAGTTATGTGCTTTCACAAGATTGCCAAGAGGTAGTAAAATATTATTACTAATAACGAAACCAACTAAGATGGTTAAAACCACTAGGTAGTAACACAGCACCAAATATCAAATATGGGAGGAAAATAAGTATACCCAGCTAGCTTCTGTTCCATATAGGTCTAGGGCTATTTTGTGCACCCAAACCTCTAATGAAACATATTGGAGAGGGGTAATCTCTGATTTTTAATTAGCTAGATAGCAGTGCCTCAACAACCCAGATGCTTTTGGCTAGGAAGAAATACCCTAGAACATTTGTCAAAGTCGAGACCAGCGGGCCAAATCCAGCCTACCACGTCATTTTATATGGCCCGCAAGGTCCAGACGCAGAAGTACCAGCTCTCTACTTTCCCCAGGGGATGCAGACAGTATTTGAAATAGGGGGTAGCAGCAGCACGGGGAGCGTGTGCCATCTTGCATTATGAATTCCAGCGCACACCTCTACACTGCTCTCTTCAACAACCCCTGGTGGTGGCACAGCTCCGCCAGACCTACCCGGGCATCCTAGCCACCCTCCATGGTAGGAAGCTCAGTACTAAAGAGATGGAAGGAGAGAAACACCATCATAGTGCATTGAGCTCCATAGCCGTTTAAGGAGTGGGAGTATACAGTTTCGGTCTGTGAAATGCATAGCATTGCCTTGGACCGAAACTGTGCACTTTCATTGTGTATTTAGACTTTGTAACATTTTTTTGTGCAAATATTCACAGAATTTTTATATGTGCACAAAAACACGAAACGCTCCCATAGATTTCTCCTGTCTTCAAGTGGAAAAACACAGTGAATACACATAATGAGCCCTTATCAATGGCCTTTTCAAGGCAACCATAATGCTGATGTGCCCCTCAGTGAAAATGAGTTTGACACTCCTGCCCTAGACCTATATAAAATAGATGCAATTTTTTGGTCTTCTGATCTCTATTTTTCCTCCCCGCTTTCCAGGATCCATACGTTTTGTTTTTTCCCCATCGTTATAGCCATTTAACACCTTGATTTTTGCAGAACAAGTTGTATTTTTTATGGTACCATTTAGCGTACCATATAATGTACTGAGATACTTCAAAAAATTTGTAAGTGCAGTGAAATGCCAGACAACCCAACGGCTGTGCTATTGGTTTTTGGGGCTTCTTTACGTTTATTCACGATGTAGTGAAAATTACATGTTTACTTTATTCTGCAGGTCAGTACAATTATGACAATACCAAACGTCTTTTTTTACAGAGTGTGGGGTGCTTTTATGAAATAATAGACTGCATTTGAGCCCTCACATCATGTTGGGTTGACCACCAGTGCTCAAATTATGGGCTTAAACAGACCAATGTGCTTGCAGAGGTTTTTGCGTGCATGAAAATCTCACCCGCAAAACGTGACAAAGAGAAAGTAGCACTTTTTCTTCCAGTATATTATTCCAGATCTGCAACAGAACCTCTGAACGGAAGTTCTGATGCAGATGTGATACCACTAGAGATGAGCAAGAACGCTTGGATAAGTCATTACTCGAGCAAGCCTCGCTCTTCTTGAGTAACTGCATTCTTGTCCGAGCATGCTCGGGAGGTGGCGGGGGAGAGAATGGATGATTTTCTGCAGCACTAGTTGCGAGCATCAGACGCATATTTTCAGCCATTCATATGGCCAGGACTGACAGAAAAGATGTGCTACTGGAGAGAGAGATGAGGGAGTCCCTGGGGGAACCCCCTTCATCTCTGCAGGGATGAAGGGGGTTCCCACAGGGCTTCCCTTCATCTCTCTCCAGTGAAAGGAAGCCTCACTGTGGGAATGAAGAGGATTCCCTAGGGCCTTCCCTTCATCTCTTTCTCTCCAGTGAAGGGAAGCCCCGCCGTGGAGATGAAAGGGGTTCCCCCGGGGCTTCCCTTCATCGCCAGGGACTCAATTCATCTCAGCGGGGATGGAGGGGTTCCCCTGCAGGGGAGAAGAAGGGATTACCCCACAGTGGGGATAGAGAGGTTCCCTTCCATCCCCGCTGCGGGGAGCCCCTCCATCTCCCCTCCAGGAAAACCCCTCCATCTTCACTGCCGGGGAACCCCTTCATCTTCCTTTGCCAGCTGGCTTTCATGAATTAAATGTCCAGATGCATTTACGCCATGGTTGCGGCAATACAGTACAAGGAAAAACACGTGCCTTAAACACTTCAAGCATTTAATATCTGAATTTAACCCCTTAGTACTGTGCCTATTTTGTGCCTTAATGAACAAGCTATTTTCTTTGTTTTTTTTCACTGTCATATTGAAAGAGCCATAGCTTTTGTACTTTTTCATCAACAAAGCCATATGAGGGCTTGTTTTTTGCGAGACAACTTATATTTTTAAGGGCACGGCTTTCAGTTATCTATAATTTGTTGTAAAACGTTTAGTTATATAATTTTTTTGGGGGGAAAGGTATTAAGAAAAAAAATTCCACAATTGTTTATTGGGTTTTGTTTTATTGGTGTTCACTATACAGTAAAATACCCATGACATGGTTATTCTCTGGATCAGCACAATTACAGCAATACCAAGTTTATACAGCTTTTTTATGTGTAACTTCTGCACACTAAAAACATTTATCGCCTTATTACAAAACCAAATAAAAAAGCTTTTTTATTTTTTCAACGACAGGGCTGTAGAAGGACCTATTTTTGTGGGTCAGCCTGTAGTTTTGATTGCTACCATTTTGGGCTACAGATGACTTTTCAATCACTTTTTATTCCGCTTTTCGGGAGGCAGAAGTAGCAAGAAGAAGCAATTTTAGAATAGTTTTTTTTACAGTATTCACTGTGTGGCATAAATGACCCTTTTCCTCTGAAACGATTACACTGATACCAAATTTACATAGTTTAAAAAAATTATATTTTTATGCAATGTAAACACATTTTTTTTAAGGACTGCATTCCAAGACCCATAATTTTGTTATTTTCCAACAATGGAGATATGTGAGGTTTTTTTTTTTGTAGGAAGAGTTGTAGTTTTCATTGATAACATTTTGGGGTACATGCAACCTTTTAAAATCACGTTGTATTTCTTTTTTTTACGAGGTGGGTGGACAAAAAATAGCAATTCTTACTTTTTTAAGTTACTTTTTATGTTGGTCACCATGTGGGATAAATAACTAAATATTTTTGAGTTGTTATTAGCGTGGCAATACGTATTATGTATTTTTTTATTCTTTGATGTTTCATCTAAAAAGTGTCCTGTGTTGTAAACTTTATTGAACTTTTTTGACATTGCTTTACAGTCCTTCAGGCCTCTTTCACACAGCGACAGTGATATCGCCGCGAGAAAATCACAGCAATATCGCATGTGTTTTCTGCGTTTTTTCATGGAGATATCGTGATTTTGTGCAGCTACAAAGCGGCACGTGGTGCTACAATGTCGCATAACTTTGTAGTGGCTGGTATTTTCGGTAGGGGCTTGAAATATAATCCCTACCCCGAAAGTAAGCCCTGGCTGCAGTACAAAAAAAACCCACAATACATCACCTAACAGGCACTGTCTGCTCAGCTGTACTTCTCCTCGCAGGACCCCGCAACACTTGCCTATAGTTTTCCCCCAGCGCTTCCTGGTCAGGGGTTCGAAAACCCCGCCTTCGGGAAACGCTGTCTCTGATTTGTTCTCGAGCGCCGTGGCTCAGCCAATCACTGCAGCGCTTGATGAGCCAATCACAGCCATTCAATGCGTTTATCAAACAATCAGAGACAGTGCTAAAAAAAAGTGTGCTAATGTTAGAAAAATTATGTTGCCTAGCAACCGACAGTCTCAATAATCAAATGGCACAGACTGCATGCAGTCTACCTTCAAGGCTGGAGGTTTTTGCCTGATCCTCTGCTTTTTTGCTGTGGTGTTTTTCACCACAATTTCCACCAGGCAGTGTTAGATAGGAAATTAGATCTGTAACCTGGGGGAAATACTAGTTAGATGCAGGTTCATTCATTGGATAGACTCCCTATCATTCTTTTGCTTGATTGGAGCTCTAGTGGGGACATTGTTCCAGCACTAAGGGGTCCAAGGGATACCAGCGATAGCAGCTTGTGTCAGGCAGAGAGACATTGGTTCTTTTGTCACTTTGTTGCTCAACACGGATACAGTCTGTGCCATTTGATTATTGTGACTGTCCGTTGCCAGGCAACATCATTTCTCTAACATTAGCACATTTTTGTGCAATGTTCTAGTGGTTCATGCAAGTTCCTGAGGAGCCGGTCACGCGGCAGAAAAGCATCGAGCAAATTATGGAACCATAAATACTTCTTTTTAATCAAATACTCTGAACAAATGATTCAACCTATGTTATTGGTCTGGAATCATTCAGAACTGATATGTTTGACACTCCAGGACCATTACCTATTGAGTGTTGCTGTTATAGGGGAACTGCTCCCACGGTGTGACAATTGACCGACAAGGGGTTAATATCCAGTGGAGCCATTCCTTATACAGCCTTGCGTATGTTTGTTTTATCCCTTAGTTCTTCCTATTTTAGATCGTATTCAATAAAGGTTACGTTTTAGGGATCATTACAGTGAAAGATAGTCTCTTAGTTTATTTTTAATTCCTCTGCCACTGGGAAACAGTTCAAACCAATGGATTAGATTCAAAGGTGAAAGTTACTGAAGAAGGGCAAAATAAAGTTGGAATTCCAAAATTGGCTACAGATACTCATTAAATAGTGCGTTATGTCTTGATGTATCATTACCTGTGTTATTTTCACACAAAGTCCAACAAAAGCCTATATTAGTTCACTTAACTATCAGTCTTTTTTTTGTTCCTCTGCAGAAATGTGGTCAGCCATGTGGCAGAACTTGAAATATATCGCTTATGCTGTTTTCACATGGGGTTCTGTACTAATCTAAGCTTGTTTAGACTCCGACTCCAGGTTGGGAGTGGTGCTGGAGACTGACCTGTGTACAAATCCAGTTCTGTCGCCCATTCGTTCTATGGATCAGTAAAGTTGCGGAAGTTGGATCTCTGTGATCAGATTTAATAACTGATGGTTTATCCTATGATGGTCAGAAACGCATTTGAAAATATGTAATGATTTTCTTTTATATATTAGTAAAAACATTTGGAGTATTAAAACTCCCACGAGAGAAGAGCTTTGACAGCAAAACTATGTAGGACCGATGTAAAAGAGATTCCAATGCTCTTTTATCTGCATATGAATTCGACATCTGAATAGTGCAATCATCCAAGCTTAAAAACGGCCTTGAACAAGTGCAAGATCATGCCTGCCAGCTTTCCGGTAACTCTGAAGGTTATATAAATATTGAACACCCTCTATTATTTCTTATTTGTTTTCTTCCGGTAGAAAGCCATGGTTTTATTTACCGTGTCACTTCAGAAAGATGTCACTCTTTTATTAAAGACTTGCGTGCCATGCTTTTGCACTTTTCAAGGGTTGCTGCCTTCTTCAGCAACAGAAATATGCTAGAAGAGCTCTGCAAGGAAACGGCCACCTCAGCCAAAATAGCAAAGAAAGTGGATTTAGTCAAATGTCAAAAGAAGACTACTGTCCCCCAAAAGAGATTCTACAAATCATTTATGGGACGACTTCTTCCATCATCTTCAGTTTTCTGGAGGTTAGTTTAGCAAGTGGGCATTAGTCCCTTTAAAGAGAAACTGTCATGACATTAGAGCCCCATAAACTACATTATGAGAACCAAAGGTGAGGGAATGGGGAGTCCAGGGAGTTGTGTGCTCATACTCACCATTAGAGATGAGCGAGCATACTCGTTAAGGACAAATACTCGAGCAAGTATCGTCTTTTTCGAGTATCTGCCTGCTCGATGGCAAAGATTAAGGTGCCGCCGGGGGTGAGTGGTGGGTTGTGGGAGTGAGCAGGGAGGAGTGGGGGGGAGGAGAGAGATCTCCCCCTTGTTCCCCCCCACTCTCCCTGGCCATCCCCCGCCTCCCGCCAGCACCTGAATCTTTGCGGATGAGCAGGCAGATACTCGAAAAGGACCATACTCGCTCGAGTATTTGTCCTTAACGAGTATGCTCGCTCATCTCTACTCACCATATTCCCCATTCCTGCACTTTGTCCTCACGAGGTTGGTGTACCCACACAGCTTGACTCTTTTCAGACAGCTCTGTGTGACCGGTCTCCCATTCATCTCTATATGGTGCTCTGTGTGCGTGCGCCAACTTCATTGTTAGGGAAGTGGACGTGGATCCACTGTGTCAACCTACCGGATATACGATGACTTGATCTGACGAGGCAGACAGCTGAACCTTTAGCGTGTGAGGGTGAGATACCAGATGATTGCAACCAAATTCGGGAATGCAAACTAGGAGAGGTAGCTATCCCTAAGCTAGTATACAGGAGAGGAAAGACCCTGCCTGTAAGCAGGGCAGGTGTTCTGATAAGAACGACCCTGCGGTCTTCCCCTAGGTGCTGCCTGACCCTGACAGTACAGAACACCTATATGACAAAAGATAGACCAGGACTGGTAGGAATCAAGAGACAGGAGAAGAGACAGGCTTACAAGAAAACACAGAGGAACAGGTGCAGATTATATAGAGAGGAGCATGAAGAGACAAGACGACAAAGCACAGGACACAGAATGCAAACGGGTAACTTGCACAAATAGGAGCAACCTAGGAGCCAGAGAGCAGGTTTGAAACAATATTAACTCTGCAGCACTGATGTGAAGTCCCAGCACAGCTATATAGAAAGGAGATTGGCAAAGAGCCTACAGCTGAGCAGGGAAGCCCTGGAGCAATTAACCATAGCAGTACTGGAAGCAGGTAAGAAAGCTAAGGTTACAGGGAGGGCAGAATGCCGCCTACGTCTGCTGGCACCAGGAAGAGGGAAGTTAGTCTGAACAGAGGATCTAACATTCATGGGGAGACATTGCTGGAACAAGGCATCCAGCGAGCATAAAACACAGCTCCCAGGACTTCCCATTCCCTCACCTTTTGTGCCTTATAACATAGTTTATAGGTCCCAAGGTTGATGACTGGTTACTATTTAGGACCACAAAATGACATACCAAAGTAGCAACCATTGACTTGACATTTAATGTGTTAGATAACTCAACCGCAACAACTATAACTCTGTTAACTGTGTTATCACAATGCACCAGTAATGGTAAACAGGTTCTCCAAGGAAAATACTATTGATGACCTATCCTCAGGATAAGTCATTAAAAGGTGATCGGCTGGGGTCTATCGCTCAGGACCACAACTGTCCAGCTTGTTATACGCCCACAGTACCGTAATTACACAAAGGTCGGCGTGAAAGCAGCGGAAGTCATTTTAATGGTATTCTAGAGTTTTTGGTCATCTTTTATAGCACCGCCAACTGTAGTTTAGCGTACAGTTCTATACATTTACAGTATGGTGTTCTCCCTAGTACATCAGATTTGCTCGAGGGGTGGTTTTGGTCAAGTAACATACCCCCCCTCCCACGACTATGACCATGGGTTACAGGAAAACTCTAATCCTGGCTGTCCATCCCCTCTGATGACAGCAAAATAAGTAAGTTCCCTTTGTCACTCAACTCTCTGCCATTGTAATCTAATAGGACTAATGCTTTAATAATGACTGTCCAGGCACAAGGGTCCCTACGGGTCTTATGAGGGTCCCTATTAAGTCACCCCATGCATAGTCTACATTAATACTCTTCTTTAGTAAAATAGCAACGAGCAACCAAAATTTCAGCTTTTGTTTGAATTTCTTCATCAATTTCATTACTCATTGATTACTATAACTTCTGCTAGTATTTCCCGCCACTCCAGACTTGGATTTACCTACCACATATCTCCAGAAAATGACATGCAAATCACTGTGCGCTCCCTCCCTATAAGATTAGTAATATATTCCTGGTTCTGTTCTATCATTACAATAACATGGAAAATACAGTAATGAAATATATTAAAGACAATTAAATTACTGAAAGCTGCAAACAGTAACTGACAATAATTTACATACAACACTCTGCTAGAATCACAATGTTCATTTCACCTCTACATTTATTAAGTGTGCAAAGTAGATCTTTCAGTTTGGCCTTTGACTTCTTTGAATATCCAGCTTCTACGTGTAATAACTGATAATGTCCAAAGGAAAGCAATAAATCACTTTACTCTGCAGGATATAATAGAGCCATGTTATTGTGTGCACTGGCATTTTTATTAGTAGATTATTATTGCTATCATTTATTTATAAGATGCCAGCATATTCTAGTAGACAGCCAATGGGAGAAAGAATGAAAAGCTATAGTCGAAGCAACATTTTGACCTAATTAAACACATTCTTCATATGCTGTGCATAAGAATCACACTCCGAACAGCTGCAAAGCTATAATTATTTGTTACAATGGAATACAACGCAGTGATATTATACAGAGTTTTGTATTTATACTACAACGTGACCTTGACCAGCTACAAGATCATAATAGAAAAAAAAACAAGAAATTTGGAAGGAGATCAAAACTTGGTGGTTTGTTTATAGAAAGCAGATCGTTAAGAAAATTTGTAGAGATTTTTTTTACCTAAAATGTAGCTGTGCCTATAAAAAAAGTATTTTCACCTTTTGCAAATTCCCAGTTTATTGAGTGACAGCATTGGAATTCATTAATTTTAATACACTCAACAACAACCAAAAAAACGCCATAATGTCGAAGTGAATACAAATCTGTACAAAGCAACCTACAGGAGTTACAATTGTTAAACGTATAATAATCGAGTCCTCAGCTGTTCACCTACACAATTATTGTGACAGCCAGTTGGTTTTAGAAGTTGAATAATTAGTCATATTTAACAGCACAGTGCTCCCTCAAGTGACAATGACCTCAGGTGACAATATTTTCAACAATGGTCATTCCTGAGTTATTGCGACTTGAACCCAGACTCAAGATACAATGTCACAGACATTCCGGATCTGCGGCATGTGCACTTTAATGGAAAATCCAGTCAATCAGCATGAAGAACTAGTTATAAAAGAATGCAGCGCTTCAAATACAGCTATATAGAGAAACACAGCAGCAATCACTTATCCGACTCCTATATGGGTCCAATAGTATGATGTCACGCCTCTGTTCGAGTTGGATCAAATACCCGCTTAGGCTTGACAAAGATTTGTTTAGATTGAAACATCACTGTGTCATTTCTGCTGTACTGCTGCATCTGTATATTGCTGCTTGTGGGACCAACATGGAATAAAGTTCCTTTTATCTGAAATGGACTGCCGTGGATGCTGCCTCTAAATGCCGGGCTTCAGGTGTGGGTAGAGAAGAAAATGATGCTGATTGACATCACTCAGCCAGTTGTGAATCCACCTAACAGTTGCCTTGTCAATCCCATATTTGGTCATTTTTTTCAATAAGAATGGTATGAGATTCTTTGTCAAATGCTTTACTAAAGTCAAGATGTACAATATATCTACTGCATTTTCCTTATCAACGCAGTCAGTGATTCTGTCATAGAAGGAAATTACGTTAGTCTGGCATGACTTGTTTGATACAAACCCATGCTGGCTCTGGTTAATTACTTAATTTTCATCCAGCAACTTGCAAAAATGCTGTTTAAAATTTTGGTCAAAGATCTTTCCCGGTATAGAAGTCAGGCTCACAGGCCTGTAGTTTCCTGGATCCACCTTATTCCCTTTTTGAAGATAGGGACAACATTTGCCCTTCTCCAATCGTCTGAGACTTGTTCTGTATCAAAGAAATTTTCAGAGATTCTAGCAAGTGGTTAAGCAATTATCTCTGCTGCTTCCTTCAGTATCCTAGGATGTAATTCATCTGGACCTTGAGACTTGAATTAATTTAAATTAGCTAAACATTCCTTCGACATCTCTCTGTTTATGAATAGCCTGGATTATTTTATTCCCCCAAAAGCACAGGGAAGATCAACTGATGTTACATTTACTTTCTGGAAGAAAGCAGATACAAAATAGGAATTTAAAAGTTCAGCCATCTTAAATTCAATTTTAACCAACTCACCATTTTCATCCTGTAAAACTCCTATAGCTTCTTTGACTTTTCTTTTGCTTTTGACATATCCCCCAAATCCTTTTTTATTGCTTTTGACCCATCTTGCACTCCTCAATTCATTATTAGCTTTAGCTTTTCTGACACTTGCCCTACAGTTTCTACAGACCACATTATATCCTTCTTTAGATATCCCCCCCTCTTTCCATTTGATAAACATGTTTTTCCTCCTTTTAGCATGTATTTAAGTTCCGTGTTCATCCAACCTGGTCTCTTTAAATCCTTCCCATTCTTTCTTCTTTTAGGGATTGTTAACGATTGTACATTGAGAATCTCATTTAGCAATATTTCCCAACCTTCTTGGACATTTCTGTCCTTAAGAACATCCAGCCATTGGATCCTTCCTTCCCTCTTTCTGAGTTCATTAAAATCTGCCTTTCTGAAATCCAACCTTGTGGTCTGAATCTTCTCAGGTCCTCCTTCTCTTGTTATCCAAAATTTAAGGCTAGCATGATCACTGCCTCCTAAGGTCCCAGCCACCCTTACTTCCTCATCCATTCCCTCTCTGTTTGTAAGAACTAGGTCCAAGATAGCAGATCCCGTTTTTTTTTATATTCTTCCTTTTGGAAGATAAAGTTGTCAGCAAGAGCGGATAAGAATTTGTTGGATCCATTACTTTTACTTGAGAGAGATTCCCAACAAATGTCTGGATGGGTAAAATCTCCCATGATCACTATGTTGGGCTTTTTTGAGAATTTGTGTATCTGATGTAGAAAGAGTTCTTCCATATCTTCTGCTTGTTCAGATGGCCTATAGTAAACGCCTACAATACTGTTTTTTCTGTTTTCTCCTGGCATTTTTACCCAAACAGTTTCTACAGAATTACCATTCTCTGAAGCTTAAATCTCTATTGAGTTGTATTCTTTCGTAACATACAATCCAACTCCTCCTTCTCTTTTATTAAAGGGGTTTTCCAGGGAAATAATTTTGATGACCTATCATCAGGATAGGTCATCAATAGTTGGTCAGCTGGGGTCTGTCACTCGGGACCCCGACCGATCAGCTGAGCGGGCGCATGTTGTACACAGAGGTTGGAGCAGAAATCTGCACACCGACCTCCGTGCAGTTACTGGCGCTTGATTTCAATGAGAGCCGAGCCTGCAGTTACAAGCGCCGGTCACTACATGGGAGGTCAGCGCGTTTACTTCTGCTCCAAAAACACAGAGGTCAGAGCGTAAGCCTTCGCTCCGACCTCCATATAGTGGCCGGTGCTTGTAACTGCAGGCACAGCTCTCATTGAAATCAATGGGAGCCATGCTTGCATTTACAAGCGCCGGCCACTACACAGAGGTCGGCACTGAGGCTTCCACCTCTGACCTCTGTGTATTTGCGGTGCTGACAGCATGCACCTGCTCAGCTCAGCACTCAGAGTCCCGAGCGATGGACCCCAGCCGATCAACTATTGATGACCTATCCTGATGATAACTCATCAATAGAATTTCCCTGGAAAACCTCTTTAAGGGCCCATTTATACACATACATGTCTTTTGAGCGATCATTTTGCATAAACTATTACTTGGTACTAATGCCTATTAGTACCAATTAGTAGCATGTGAGCCATCGGGAGGTGTACTCAGAGAATAGACCACGTGCTGTTCTCTGACTAAATTCCCTTTGTTCTGCTACGGGGCTGACAGCTGAGACAATGTAATCAGCGCTCCCCAGGCAGAACACAGCGTGTGGTCCGTCTTATCAGCTCTTCTGGCGAAGGATGGATTTTATGCCGAACTGCAAAAGATGGGCACATTTACACCCAACGATTATCGCTCAAAAGATAGCTTTTGAGCAAATTTTGAGCGATAATCATTGTGTGTAAAAGGGTCTTAAGTTTTTGTTTCTTAAGGCCTTGTTTCTTATAAATGAGCTGCTTCAAGTTTTCTATTTTAATCATCTGTATCATCTCACCAAGTTTCTGTAATGCATATGGCATCATATTTTCATGTTAGGAGCTCCAATTCTCCTTATTTATTTCCCATGCTCTGTGCATTTGTGTAAAAACATGTTAGTTTGTAATCGGTGTCTCTTGCTCCTCTACTTTCCTTCTGAATTTTTTGTCTTTGTTCTTTCTTTCCACTTCTAATAGCGAGGTTCTCAAATGTATTAATTAGCTGTATATTTTTACCTTGCCTTTCACTTCCTTTCCCATATTGTTCTAGTTTAAAGCTCTCCTAATGAGTGAAGCAAGGCGCTCACCAAATATATGCTTACCTGTTTTTGTAAGGTGCAACTCGTCTCTAGCAAGCAGTCCCTCATATAGGTAATTCACTCCATCGTCTAGGAATCCAAATCATTGCTGACGACACCATTGACGTAGCCAGTTGTTCACCTCTAGAATCCTGTTCCATCTTCTTTTTCCATGGCCATCCACTGGGAGAATGGATGAGAAGACTACCTGTGCTCCTAGTTACTTCACCTTCTTTCCGAGGTCTTCAAAGTCTCTGCAGATTGTTGCAAGGTCTTTTTGTGCAGTGTTATTTGTCCCTACATGTATTAGTAGGAATGGGTGGTGTTCTGTAGGACTGAAAAGTCTTGACAGTCTCGACAGTCTTGATCAGACACATCTTTGATTTGTGCACCTGGAAGACAGCACACCTCTCGTGAGGCATCAGGTCTGCAGACAGCGGCCTCTGTTCGTCTCAAGAGGGAATCCCCCACAATCACCACTCCCTTTTCTTCTCCACAACAACACTTCCTTTTTCTCCATCCAAGAGGATTCTGGTTGCTTACTAGACTTGGCTCTGAAGTCTGCAGTCCAGTCATCAATTGCGGAGGAGAGGCCTGAAGTAGGCAAGTTACTGCCCCTACACACAACTGCCACACTGTACTCAGAGACTACTGCATGATCAGGGAGGAAGATGGAGGAAGTGGCAGCTACAGCAGCAGAAAGGGGAGCAGGATGAGACTGGGCCAAGTGGACTCTCCAAGGCAGCGGGTGTTGGGAGTTCATGTGACTTTTCATACATGTTGTGTTGAGGTTGTTTACAATGTTTCTGCATTTTAAACGCTCAACACAGATCTTACAGATGACTGCTCTTCTGTTATCGTACAGTTTCTGAGAAAATGCCCAGGCTGCACAAGTACTGTGAGCAAACCTAGCTGTGGGCCTGATGTTGGTGCTGCTGCAACTAGTAGTAGCTGATGGTAGCTGTATAGCCCTTATGTTTGTTTGGGATACCCTACTCCCTGTCTTAGAATGGTGCAGCCCCACAACTTCCACCTCTTCCTCCTCCCCCTGTGAGCTGCTGTCATGACTCTCCCTGCCTGTCCATGTTGTATCAAGCACCTCATTGTCTTCCACTTCCTCTCCTTCTTCATTGTCCTTTTCCTCCTATGTGGTCACAATGAACATCAGGAGCTTACACATCCATTTTCATATCCCCCTAAGTACTTATCTTCTGTGGAGGACTGACTATGCCCACTGAGCCACCATCATCTTCCCCTTCTGAGGAAAAAAATGGTTCGGAATCAGTGAATTCAATGTCTTTGTCTTCTCCCTCTGGTTGTTTGGACTGTCCCATTGACATCAATAACACTGAATGATCAAACAGCCTGATCCATGTGGACTGCTTTGGAGTTTGTGGGGGGATGTTCATGGCTACCTGGTGCAGACTGATTTATGTGTGCCTGCGACTGAGAAGAAGAAGAGGTGGTGGTACTTGATGCTGTGTCATCCACTCTACAACCTGTCTGGTGCTGCGGATGTAACACATGGGCAGAACCACTATTAAGGAATGGCAATGGGCTTATCTCTTACAGAAAGTGGAGCTGTTGCTTCAGTGGGAGCCACTTGAAGTGCCAACTTGGCCCATCCTCTACCACCTCCATCACCAGCACTAACACATCCACTACCCCGTGCTTTCTCCATGTTTCCTTTTTAATTTTTATTTTTAATTAGCCCTTTTGTTTATTTTAGTGTAGTTTGTGTAATTTTTCAGCTAACTTTGTAGTTTGCAGAGAACCACTACTAGCTGCATAAGGCCTGCTAATAATTCGTAGTCACCGGACTAATGGCTGAATAGCATCTGAGGCTGCTGACATGCACTGTGTGTATTTACTATATCCCTGTTTGGTTTTCTTTTTTTATATATTAACACAAAACACCACCGCCAACAGAGGTCATCACAGTACAGCTTGTATATTTGCGCACTGCCCTTGTTTGGCACAGCGTAATTAAATTCCCCAAACCCCATTGCTAGCTGCTTAAGATCTTCAAATAATTTGCAGTGGCCAGACTGGAGACTTTGAATAATATCTGAGGCCCCTGACACACATTGTGTGTATTTGCTTTTTGCCTTTTTGGTTTTATTTTTGTTTTATATTAACAAAAAAGTACCGCCAACTAAATAAGCTACAATCCCTGCAAGGCATGATATGTGAGAATAGAGACCACATAGTATAGCTGGTATATTTGTGCACTGCTCCTGTTTGGTGCAACGTAATTGAATTCTCCAAACCCCACTGCTAGCTGTATAAGTTCTCTAAATAATTCATAGTGTCTGGACCGGCGACTTTGAACAACTTCTGAGGCCACAAACAGTGAACTGCAATATTTCCCACGCCAAAGCATAGTTTGTCTGTCTGCTTTGCTGCTATATACGGTGACAGCAGCCGAAATATACCCTCTCCCAAAGTACAGACCACATTTCATATAGGGATATAAATGTGATGCAGCTTTTTTTCTCTACTCCCTCCAATAGAAACCCATTTAAGTTTTCTGCTGATATACAAACTTTTACACCTACCAGGAATATATATATATCCTCTAGAATATCTGTCCCTAACAACAGACCACATTTTATATAAGCATTAGAGATGAGCGAGCACCAAAATGCTCAGGTGGTCGTTACTCAAGCCAAACTTTTTGTAATGCTCGAGAGCTCGTTTCGAGTAACAAACCCCATTGAAGTCAATGGGAGACTCGACCATTTTTCAAGGTGACCCATGCTCTGCATAGGGGAGGGTGTGATTCACCTGAAAACATCAGAAAGTGATGGAAACACCACAGAAATGGATAGGGAATGGCAGGGTCAGCATGCATAGATGTATCTGAGGCTCCCAGATTGCACTATTAAGCCAAATTGTGGGTAAGAGCCTGGTTGTCACCCCCCTAACAATTTACTTGGGCCAGAACATAATAAGCAAGGCACACACGCTGGCACATCTTAGCAAAGCAACACACTAGGTGGAACGAAGGCCAATCACCGCCTGCGGGTGACACCACTGCCACTTCTCCTGTGTTACATGCTGGCATTGCTGTTCAATCCCCCCAGAACGCAGGACGTTACCCCCTATGTCTGCTAAGGACCACTTGGTACCTGGTCCTCGTCCGGATGGTGAGGGTGTGTGCATTAGGGATACAAGTGTGAATGGGAATACTACTGGTTCAGTCTGGGTTTCTGATGCTGTTAAGAGCTCAGAGACCAGGGCAGCTCTTGGCGCTTTTGATATGGGGGCATGTGCTGCACAAGCAAGTACTGTATCTGTAGGTAGTCAGGAGGGGTCACATGTTCCTGCGATTGTACGCAAAAAAAACCAGTGTGTGTCCTGTCGATCCACACTATATAACAAGACTGTACACATTTTAAACTGTCTATTTTTGGCTTAAAGAGTACATAAAATACCCTTAGTATGTGTGTCCTCTCGATCTGCACTGAAATCAATAGATGGCTGAGCGCTGCCTGTGATTGTCTGAGCACTCAGCCAATCAGACGCAACACTTTCAGGAGGCGGGGATTTTAAATCCCTGTCTGCTCAAAGGGCTTTAGTACAGTCCGGCAAGCCAAGCATCTAGATGCCAAGCCCCAACAGCAGCGGTGGTGAGTGTATGTATATATATATATATATATATATATTTTTTTTTTTTACACAAGCTAGGGATGATCCTCAGGGAAGGGCTTAAATTTAAAGCCCTTCCCCCAAAATCACTGCAGTGGTTGCCCGCAGCACATTGCTTTCAATGGGGTCTCCGGCAGCAGCCGTGGCTCCATTGAAAGCAATGGGAGAACACTGCGGTCCACTGCCACAGTTGTGATAGCTGTAGCAGGGGATTCTTTACTCCCTTGAGGGAGTGCCATCATCACTGAACGCTGTGACAGTGCTGTTACAATGTTCAGTGATTAGGGGACTCCCCGAGGGGTATCTTTACGTGCAGCACGGACCTATACAATGCACACATGTCCTATCTTTTGCAAGTGCGCAAATTTGCACAGCTATAAAGCACGGACATGTGAACACACCATAGGAAAACAATGGTTCTTATAGACGCCTGGTTTTGTGCACACATATGCACGCACAAATACACGCTCATGTGAACGAGGCCTCAGATGTGATGCAGCTTCTTTGTTCTGTGCACAACTGTAAATTGCCACTGGTTACATTGTGCCTATGTTATAGATGGCTAGGTCATGTGATGCAGGCTTTCAATGAAAGTGCTGCCCATATACAAGATGAAGGACACATTTAGTGACATCATCAACGTGCCCTGGCTTCTGATTAGCTGCACTCTGACCTCTGAAGCAGGCATGTTGGGAAATTTGATTTTCATCAAAAATTGGGTCAAACTTACCCGATCCGATTTGGCAAAAGTCCGGGTGATTTTATTGCCTAACCAATCAAGACAAGCAAGCAACGCTAGTAGATAATTGCTACAATTATAGCAATAATGTTCAGCGCTAGAAAAGTATAATTGGGAATGTTGAATACATTTCTGCCAGAATAATTGGTTTCAACTAGATTCCCCGAACGCCTGTGCACATAAGGCTGCATGCATGTTAATTCTCTGTAAGTTTTGCAGACACAAAGTGGAATTTTGTGTGTGATAAAAAATGGTATTTGTTTAAAAGGTCCGTACAATATATACCTAGATTTTCTAAACTTTTTGTTACGATCCGCAGGATAGTTATAAACGACTCTCTAAGGGCTAAATCAGACAAACGTGTTTGCACTCATTTTTGCGCACCTGAAAATCATGCCCGCAAAATGTGACGAATAGGACCCTTTGATTTTATTGGGTTTGTTCTCATGAGCATGTTTCTCGTGCGCAATTCCTGCACGTGAGAAAAGATGGGACCTGCCCTATCTTTTTGCATATTACGCAGCAAGCTGTCATAGATGTCTATGGCAGGTTCAACAAAGAAAGGGTAAGGCCTCATGTCCACGGGGACAGATCCGCAGCGGGTCACCCGCATGCATAATCCGCGCCCCATAGGGATGTATTGGACACCCGCACATAATTAAATACCTGCGGATGTCTTTTTCCCCTGAGGCGCGGATTGCGTGTGCGGGAAAACCCCCACGGCATGCTCCATTTTAGTGCGGGTCTGCCGCAGGGACAGCTCCCGCAGGCTTCTATTGAAGCCTATGGAAGCCGTCCGGATCCACGGCAGACCCGCAGCTGAATTCCTGCTCTCCGGCGCACATCCACCGGGTCGAAGAAAGAAGATCCGGCCACGACGGAGGGAAGATCCGCAGTGTCCAGATAGGCAAGTAAATTCTTCTTTTTAGGCCTCATGTCCGCGTGGAAGGAGGGACCTGCTGGGAGATTCTGCATGAAGAATCCGTGGTGGGCCTGATTTTTCCCATGGACATGAGGCCTAAGGGCTTATTCAGACGACCGTATATCGGCTGGGTTTTCACGCTGAGCCGATATACGGTGTCTTTGTCTTCAGGGGGGAGGATGGAAGAGCCAGGAGCAGGAACTGAGCTCCCGCCCCTTCCCCGCCCTCTTTCCGCCCCTTCCCTACCCTCTCTCCGCCCCTCGCCACTATTTGCAATGGGAGGGGCGGGCAGGGGCGGAGCTAAGCGGGGGGGGGCAGGAGCTCAGTTCCTGCTCCTGGCTCTTCCATCCTCCTCACTCTGTAGACAAGGACACCATATATCGGCTCAGTGTGAAAACCCAGCCGATATACAGTCATCTGAATAAGCCCTAAGGATGTGACATTACGTAAAACGCAGGGAAAAGAAGACAGCTGGCCCTTATTAGGCTTTAAATAGCCATTCAACTCCACAGAAAGGGAGCATCACATGTGTGTCTGAACTGGCCTTACAAGTGCAACAATTACAGTACAATGCGCAGATACACGTGTAGCAACCTGATGATCGCTCTCTCCAAACCTTGTTCATGCACAAATATGCTGCGCTGCGAATTCCTGAATCCACAGAGAAATTGAAAACTTATCGGTCAGTATATGCCTGCCCTGACTGAACGACCAATGAAAATTAGTTTCCTTCTCGTTCATCATTCAGTTTCTGAATGCAGAAAACTGAATGATGGCTCGGCCTGTGTGAACAGGCAGTAGGTTACTTATGAATGACTGCCAGTTTATTGTGAATGAAGGCAGATGTGTCAGTGTGATCCTTGACCTGATCTGCCTAGATTCACTAAGTGATGCTTGTTTCTGTGCAAGATCACAGAAACGATTATCGCTGGGACGATCTGTTGGGCTTCTGTGTCTGACAAGTTGTCCCTTATAAAAGGACCCTTAGGCTTTATTTCCACGAGCGCATATTCACCGCGTTTTCACACCCGGGCATAAAGACAGTACCCATGTTAAGCATTGGTTGCCAATGCAGCTGTTCACACGGGCAAATATATGGCGTGCAAATATGCCTGCAGCGTGAAAAATAGAGCATATATGTGGCCGGCGCATATAGGCTCAGCCAAAATATAGACTACAATAGAGGGAGGGAAAGAGAAGAGAGGGAGAGGCATTTTTGCAGTTTCCAACTGTGCAAAAAGCTTACAATTGTCTCTATATAGGCACTGGAAGGCATCCCGAGGATTTTGGCAGAGCAAGTGTTTTTCGGGGTGCGTCATATTTTTTCGCTAAAAACGATGCTCGCGGTCGTGTGAATGGACGAGAAAACGCTGGCCATGATCGCTGAAAAACGCTCATTCAGGCGCTTATAAGGACCAGGCATGAAAACGTAAAAACACCATTGCTGTTTATGCCCTCGTGGTAAAGAGCCCTAGTCTAATATATTCTAGTTTGACCAGTCAGAATATCTTGTTCCTTGATTACTCCTAGTCTAGTCTGTATTTCCTAGTCTGTTTTTTGGCTTTTCATTCATTGTTTGTTTCTGTCTGCCTTGGTTCATGTTTCAGCTTTGCTCGTTAGCTGAATGTCTGGGCCCTAGTATCCTCTTTTTCTCATGGATAGTATTTCAGACAGGGTCATTAGTAGGGCTAACTGGGGACTTCCAGGCTAGATGGCTTCTCATCAGTGCAGTGTTGCTCCTGTCGTTATGGGGAGTTACTTCTTAGCACTGTGGCTTTTATCTGGTCTTTCTCTGTTTGCTTCTGCTTGTCTTGCTTCATAGTTCAACTTTGCTCAATTTGGCTTTCTTGCCTTTGGGTCTGAGGAACCCTGTTTGTTTGTCTGGATCAATGTTTCAGGTAAGTTTTCTTTAGGGGTATCTTTCAGGATAATTCATGAGTATCCCCCAGCATCATATGCTTTTATTGTCCATCATATATTTCCACCATAAGAAAACAGAGTAATACACAGATTAAAAGTACGCATTGCAGACCATAACAGGGTCCTTATTCATAGCATATTTTTTCTTACATTATACAACTACACTATTTAAAATAGTGCTAACCAATAGAGGATCAATATTCAGATGGCATACTGTGTAAAACACAGATGACTCTATATTAAAACTATATTATGTAATAATGTTATATAAGCATATAACTATAAAGTGAACTGTAAATACAACTACTAATAATATAACAATAAATCTCGCTTTAAATTTAAACCCATTGTTTGTAAATGCAACATCTAATAAGCCTTTGACCTCAGAGGTAACTGCCTGTGGTTACGACTCCTGTTAGGGTGCTCTACTTCTTTAATACCAGGGATTCTAAAATAGCTAGTGGATTGTGCATGACTGCTAATAAAGTGTTGTGCCACCCCCGATTCACTACAATCAATAGCAAGGGAAAGTATCTTTAGTATTCTAGTAGTGCCCCCTATATAACTCAGATTGCATTTTGTACAAAAGATGCAGTAAACACATATAATCCGTAATAAAAAAAACAACAGGCATTCAATATGTCAATAAACAAAACGGCAAGCCTCCACATACTGATATGTGCAACGGGGTTAGAAAAGCAAAAGCAGGAACTCCAGGATAAAGAAAAAACTTCAGCAGTATCAGCGGTGCTAATCAACAAAGGAGATTTTTATTCCTCCATCACATACAGACAGGCTCCTCAATGCTTGAGAAAGGCCAAGATGGCTGAAACGTCACCTGTCTGTATGAAGATGGAGGAATGAAAATCTCCTTTGTTGATTAGCACCGCTGATACTTCTGAAGTTTTTTCTTTATCCTGGATATTTTCTTCAGGAGGAGGATTCGGTCTCCTGGACACTTTGGCTGCTGCATAGCCCTCTCGACCCTAACTGGGTTTATATTGGTGCTGCTGACGTAAACCTCTATTATATCAAAAGAAGGAAATCCTGTGTGATGTAACCAGGTTGTAGAAACAGTTTTTCTACAGGAAAAATAACATTGTCTAAAGTCGGTGTTCTCCTACTAGGAATGCACTTTATTTTGCAATTAGCATTGTATAATCAAGTTGTGATCCCTTTACTTTTCCTATTTAGGACCTAAAGAATGGTCGTGCCAAGTTTTATGCTTGTACGACACCGGGAAGTTACATTACATAGGGGTGCACTTACTTTTGCAATTGAAACCCCTTTACTATTTTAGAAACTGGGCTCAAAAGAGGAAATCATTCTCATACATTCATACAGATTATAAGCACATTCAGTTTTAATCCCGTAAGGAGCAGCCATTGTTTGGCTTTTCGTTCTCATTCTTTCATCCTTGTCTTCTAAGAGCCGTACCTTTTTAATATCTCGGTTGACATAGCTGTCATAGCTATATGAAGGCTTGTTTTTGTAGGTCAAGTTGCATTTTTGAATTATATAATTTAATGTACTGTGTAATGTGCTGACCCCCCCCCCCCCCCCTTTACAATTATGCTATTGTTTTTTGGGTCTTGTTTAGGGTGTTGATGGTGTGGTAAAAAGTACATGTTCACTTTATTAACCCCCCTAAGGCCTCATGTCCATGGGGAAAATCAGGCCCGCTACAGATTCTCCATGTAGAATCCGTAGCGGGTCCCTCCTGCCCCGCGGACATGAGCGTTGAAAATAGGAATAAATGAGAATAAACTTATCTCCCATCCGCTCCGTTTCTTCTCTTCGCTGCGGCGTCATCTTCTCTCGTCGCGGCCGGATCTTCTTTCTTCGGCTCGGCGGATGTGCATGATGACGTCGGTGACGTGCCCCGCGCATGCGCCGGGCCGAAGCAAAATGATCCGGCCGCGACTGAGAGAAGATGGCGCTGCGCCGAAGAGAAGAACCGGAGCGTGTGAGTAAAATATGATTTTTGTCTCCCGCGGATCCGGACGGCTTCCATAGGCTTCAATAGAAGCCCGCGGGAGCCGTCCCCGTGGGAGACCCGCATGAAAATGGAGCATGGTCCAGATTTTTTCATGCTCCATTTTTTTTTAAATCACTTTTATTGACGATCCGCGGGTATTTATCTACCCGCGGGTGGTCAATGCATCCCTATGGGGTGCGGATCCGCGCGCGGGAGAAGAGTTAAAATCCGCTGCGGATTTTAATTCTTATTTTCCCCGTGGACATGAGGCCTAACGGCTTAGATGCCATTGTCAATATTGACAGCGGCATCTAAGGAGCTAAACAGTTACAATTGGAGATAGCTTTGATTGCGGCCATTGCTGTAGGATGTTAGCTGTTGAAAACTCCTGATCCCATTCCATGACCCATGAAGTGACCAATAACAGATATATCAATCATTAGTTGTTAAGGGGTTAATTGCATAATAAACTGTTTTGTCATCATTTTTCACAAAAGACATATCTTCAATTAGGTCTTATAAGTCATTTGTAAATCATCTCACATAATGGAGCTTAGTGGCAAGCGACTGGCTCCAAAGTCAACATCAAATAGGTAGTCTTCTGCTACGCCTTTGGTCCTTTTAATTGTGTTAAATCCTGGGCCCACCGCAGCAACCTCATTCCGTAGGTCAGACAGTTGTCTTAAATAGTTTGAATTAATTAGGAACAAATATCAGGCAGAAATTGTGTTCTACCCTACATGTTTGTTTTAGTAAGGCACTACTATATGATATAATATCTACTGATCAACCATGGCATTAAAACCACTTGGCTACTATTGGATCAGTCCCCATTGTCCCACAAATACAGCTCTGACACAGCGAGGCATGGATTCCACAAGGCCTTTAAAGATGTCCTGTAGTATTTGGCACCAAAACATTACCAGCAGATTCTTTAAAGAGGACCTGTCATGGTGTTGAAGCAGGGTGAGTGGTATGTGGGGTGCAGGGGTAATAGACACAGGCGGAGCCAGCATTTTTTGCTAAACTTTACTCAAAGAATATAATGCTTAAAGATCTTCACTCTATGGGAGGGCGATAATTACTTGAACGTTACATTATAACATTTTAAGTATATATATTGCCTTTGCACTCCCCCTTGAACTGCTCTGTAACAAGTCACCTGCAAGGTGTATTTATTCTTGATACCCGATGCTGTCTCCATTGAAGTACGGGCTGAGTCTTTCCCTACGAAACACCTGACATCGTAGACATCACCATTTGCAAATATCTACTCTTCACTTAGACACACCTACTTGCTACACTTAGAAGAGCAGGTGGCTTATTGCTCGCTCACATGTATCACACAGTACTATTTAGTTTAGGAAGCAGTTTGTTAAAAGAATACCCTTATGCAGAACTGTTATGTAATCCTGACTATGACGAACTAAGGCTACTTAAAAATTATTATGGTGTGCATCCCAGGAAATAACAACCTTATTGTTAATACTCAAGAAATGGAATCACTTGAACTTCAACACGATCTATTAGAACAATAATCGCAGCTTAACACGTATAGTTTGTAAACAGCAAAACTACCTTCTGTGCCCTTCAGATTTGAAAAGACTCCAATAAAAGGGCCGACCTCACTTACAGACCATAAAGTCTTGATGTCCTCTGGTGGAGTCCAATCTGTCGTACAAAACTCTTGCTACAGAAATGTTACAGGGGTCCACCTATACACTTGCTACTGAAAGGTTTGAGTGGTTCACCTATACTCTTGCTACAGAAATGATACAGGGGTCCACCTATACACTTGCTACTGAAAGGTTTGAGGGGTTCATCTACACTCTTGCTACAGAAATGTTACAGGGGTTCGCCTATACTCTTGCTACAGAAATGTTACAGGGGTCCACCTATACACTTGCTACTGAAAAGTTTCAGGGGTCCGTCTGTAATCTTACTAAAGGAAGGTTTGAGGGGGTTCGCCTATACTCTTGCTACAGAAATGTTACAGTGGTCCGCCTATACACTTGCTACTGAAATGTAACAAGGGTTCGCCTATACTCTTCCTACAGAAATGCTGCAGGGGTCTGCCCATACCCTTGCTACTGGAAGGTTTGAGGGGTTCGCCTATACTCTTGCTACAGAAATGTTACAGGGGTTCACCTATACACTTACTGCAGGAAGGTTTGAGGGGTTCGCCTATACTCTTGATACAGAAATGTTTGGCAGGCAGTGAATGGCCTTGGTTGCTCTTAGTGTGGTGCTTAGCTACTTAGTTACTTTCTCTCCCCATCCCCAGAAGTAGACATGGGCTGCAGGCAAAGTGTATGAGCCATGTGTGAATATACTCTTTTAGGGCACATCTACAGCATAGCACAGTGGTACAGTGTGTCAAGGAGTAGATAACAGGCCGTCACATGGGGCAAAGATAGTCATCATCAACTGTAAATAATGCACTTAGCCAGCCGTAGTACATGAGCAAACCAGTACATTGCTTCCCTAAGGGAATCCCCCATAGCACGAGAGAGAGAGGGTGGGGCACACTTCTAACCTTGTGAATGCCATAAAAGTAAAATCCCGCTAATAATGATGCAATTGTGTTTTTCTTAAATTTCACCCTATTTAGTCCTTATTCACAAGACTGTATATGTGCCGCTATTTGGCTGCGTTAAAAAATCACTTGAGGTTATACAGGCTATACTTTTTTAGCGTAAATTTACTCGTTTTAAAAATAAACAAATATAAATGAAGACAAATATTTCTTTTAGATCTTTAGCTCTAATACCCCCCCCCCCCATAGAATCATAGAATGGTAGAGTTGGAAGGGACCTCCAGGGTCATCGGGTCCAACCCCCTGCTCAGTGCAGAATCACTAAATCATCCCAAGTCCGATGGATGCCTACAGTAGATGTCATCTGTCACCATAGCTCCTATGTAAAAAAAAACAACTATACATCTAACCTGTTTTTTTCTTGGATGACTTTGTGCATGTTCATTGTGATACCAAATGATTGAAAGATTGACAGTTTTAGCAATCGTTTTGCCTAAAGTGCTAATGGACACCAATGTCTATTAGCACTTTATCATCTTCATTAGCATGTTATTGCAGAGCACAGCAGGTGGTCTGAGGTCTGAAATCAGCTTCATTGTCCTTGCAAGGGCTGCTTGAAAAATACAATGTAATCTCCAGCTCCTTTGATGAACACAGCATTTGGTCTGAAGGATGGATTTTAGGCTCATCTAAACATCAACCTTAAGAAAAAAAGTGCACGATGGTAGCATTTACATGCAACGATTATCACTCATATGCCATTGTTTGAACCAATTTCGAGCGATAATCGTTGCATGCAAATGGGGCTTTACTCTCATATCCTCTTCTTGGTGACAATGAGAGGACCGTTGTGACCTGCCAAATACAGCAGCCCCTTCATACTCATGATCAGTGAGAATCCCAGGTCTTACAGCACTGATCACATACTGACGGCACATCCAGGCTATATGTGGGTATTATTACACTGGACGCCTGTAAATTAAATTTTACTATCACACAGAAATAGAAAAAAATGACTCAGACCAAGGGTAGTAAGTTTAATGACATAAGATTTATTTTTATTCTATGTGGTTTGGTTGTTACCTCCCATCACTCACAAAGAGGATACAGCAACATGCAGGACAGGAAAACCCCCCTGTTGGGGAAACCTGCAGGGAAACCATGGCTGCTGTACTGCCCTTCCTCCGGGCATACTAAGGGAGGTAACACTATAACATGTGTGCAAGGTGAAGTGTGTGACTATCTATGGTGAGTGCATGTGACTATCTACAGTGTGTAATGATGCTTATTGAATGTGTTTATGGCTATACAGTATGTGTACATGTATGAGTATCAGCCATAAATGTATAAGCAGTGTCTGTGTGCATGTGTGTGACTATAAAAAGCATACGGGTCTTCATCCGTCGAGGTTGTCGTCGGGATCCTCCTCTGCTTGGCAGAATTTCCTCATCAATGGATACCGGCGGAGGGTCTTACAGAGGATGCAGTCTGGATGTTGGAACCGTCTGTGGCTGATGATGAAATCTTCCTCGTCCATCCTGAATATGGGAATAGCCAAGCTGTGATCCGGCTGCCGCTCTCTTGTCCATGCCCAATGGGAAGGGGCTTCTGCCATGACCTGGAATTAAACAGTGTATGAATATCCTTAGCACCAGTGACTCTTCATCAAAGACCGGAGTATTTTATATTATTTCTACTAACCAGATCACAGGTGGTTCGGTCCACCCAAGCTCTAAATCCCATCCGGTGGAGCAGCTGGAAGAGTAGCTCTGTGTTCTCCATCCAGGTGTTTCCTAGGGCCCAGGGGTAGATCTGCCACCGAAATGGGAGTTCCTCTTCCATCTGATTGACTAAGAACCTTGCAGAAAAAAATTAAATGAGATGATAAAACGGGTCAGAACCATGTAGAGCGGATTACCTATATAAGAAGGAGAGACCTGGAGAAAAGGGGAAGACTAATGACCACTAGTGTTAGTAATGTTACCGGATCCTGGAATCTTCTCCGTATCTCACTTGGACTCTCCTGTTACTTTCTTTAGTATTCTTTTTTATATTTACAGATATGGTATAAAAGCAACTCACAGAGCTGGGAAGAAGTTCTTTCTATATTTCTCGGTACGCAGTCCGGCTCTCCTGAAGTACACGAGGACCATCGCCAGGAGGTACTGGTGGGAGGAGAAGGACAGTTAGAGGCTGCGACTACTAACACGTAAAGGATCTAATAACTACTCTGGATGGGTAAATCTCATTGTTACATCTAATAAGGACTATTACGTCACCAAGTTATACAGTGCAGTGTATAAGTCCCTATATGTATGTATGGTGAATATTCTGTAATATCACCTTGTCGGATATCTTCATGCAGCCATCACAGGCGAGAAACATCCAGAAATATTCTTCCTCTAGAAAAAAAAAATCAATATTTCATCAATAAATGTATTCATTTGTTTAGTGGCTATAGTAAAGTTACATAATTCTCCTGGCACATAACTCTGAAATAAGCAGCAGCGGTGGAAGTATTGCATTGCAGTGAATGAATTCTGGGGTGAAATCTGCTGTATTTGAGCAATAAATAGAGCAGCGTTGGATTTGAAAATCTGTAGTATGACTTTCCTCCACTGCTGATTTCCTCTGCACCGAGTAAATGGGGTTTGTTAAAGCCTCATTCACTTGCATTGTACTGTACATTGCTGCAAAACAGCAGCTTGCATCCCCAGCCGAAAGTCTGCAGCAAATCTACTGTGGGTTAACTCAACCTAAAAAAACTCAAAAATGGTTGTGATTAGAGATGAGCGAACACCAAAATGCTCGGGTGTTCGTTATTCGAAACGAACTTCCCGCGATGTTCGAGGGTTCGTTTCGAATAACGAACCCCATTGAAGTCAATGGGCGACCGGAGCATTTTTGTATTTCGCCGATGCTCGCTAAGGTTTTCATGTGAAAATCTGGGCAATTCAACAAAGTGATGGGAACGACACAGAAACGGATAGGGCAGGCGAGGGGCTACATGTTGGGCTGCATCTCAAGTTCACAGGTCCCACTATTAAGCCACAATACCGGCAAGAGTGGGCCCCCCCCCTCCCAACAACTTTTACTTCTGAAAAGCCCTCATTAGCAATGCATACCTTAGCTAAGCACCACACTACCTCCAACAAAGCACAATCACTGCCTGCATGACACTCCGCTGCCACTTCTCCTGGGTTACATGCTGACCAACCGCCCCCCCTCCCCCCCACAGCGCACACCAAAGTGTCCCTGCACCGCCTTCAGCTGCCCTCATGCCACACCACCGTCATGTCTATTTAGAAGTGCGTCTGCCATGACGAGGGACCGCAGGCACACACTGCACAGGGTTGGCACGGCTAGGCAGCGACCCTCTTTAAAAGGGGCGGGGCGATAGCCCACAATGCTGTACAGAAGCAATGAGAAATAGAATCCTGTGCCACCGCCATCAGGAGCTGCACACGTGGGCATAGCAATGGGGAACCTATGTGCCACACACTATTCATTCTGTCAAGGTGTCTGCATGCCCCAGTCAGACCGCGATTTTTAATTCATAGACACAGGCAGGTACAACTCCCTATTGTGAAGTCCCTGTGGACCCACAGCATGGGTGGCTCCCTGAACCCACCGGCGGTACACAAAAATATCCCATTGCATTGCCCAACACAGCTGAGGTAGTAATGTTGTGCTTAATGCAGGTGGGCTTCGGCCCACACTGCATGCCCCAGTCAGACTGGGGTTCCTTACAAGTGGAAACAGATGCATTTATAATTCCCTGTGGACCCACAGCATGGGTGGCTCCCTGGAACCCACCGGCGGTACACAAAAATATCCCATTGCATTGCCCAACACAGCTGAGGTAGTAATGTCGTGCTTAATGCAGGTGGGCTTCGGCCCACACTGCATGCCCCAGTCAGACTGGGGTTCTTTACAAGTGGAAACACATGCATTTATAATTCCCTGTGGACCCACAGCATGGGTGGGTGCCAGGAAGCCACCGGTGGTACATAAATATATCCCATTGCATTGCCCAACACAGCTGAGGTAACGTCAGCTGGAATGCAGGTGGGCTAAAAATTAATTTGATTACACTGTAGGCGAGGGCCCACAAAAATTGCTGTATCAACAGTACTAATGTACATCCCAAAAATTGGCCATGGCCAGCCAAGAGGGCAGGTGAAACCCATTAATCGCTTTGGTTAATGTGGCTTAAGTGGTAACTAGGCCTGGAGGCAGCCCAGTGTAACGAAAAATTGGTTCAAGTGAAAGTTCCAACGCTTTTAAGCGCATTGAAACTTTTAAAAATTGTTCAGAAAAATTATTTGAGTGAGCCTTGTGGCCCTAAGAAAAATTGCCCGTTCAGCGTGATTACGTGAGGTTTCAGGAGGAGGAGCAGGAGGAGGAGGAATATTAGACGCAGAAATGTCCCCGTTTTGGATGGTGAGAGAGAACGTAGCTTCCATCCGCGGGTGCAGCCTACGTATTGCTTACGTATCCTTGCTGTCCGCTGGTGGAGAAGAGAAGTCTGGCGAAATCCAGGCTTTGTTCATCTTGATGAGTGTTAGCCTGTCGGCACTGTCGGTTGACAAGCGGGTACGCTTATCTGTGATGACTCCCCCAGCCGCACTAAACACCCTCTCTGACAAGACGCTAGCCGCAGGACAAGCAAGCACCTCCAGGGCATACAGCGCTAGTTCAGGCCACGTGTCCAGCTTCGACACCCAGTAGTTGTAGGTGGCAGAGGCGTCACGGAGGACGGTCGTGCGATCAGCTACGTACTCCCTCACCATCCTTTTACAGTGCTCCTGCCGACTCAGCCTTGACTGGGGAGCGGTGACACAGTCTTGGTGGGGAGCCATAAAGCTGTCCAGGCCCTTAAAGACTGTTGCACTGCCTGGGATGTACATGCTGCTCGATCTCCGCACCTCCCCTGCTACCTTGCCCTCGGTACTGCGCCTTCTGCCACTAGCGCTGTCGGCTGGGAATTTTACCATCAGCTTGTCCGCAAGGGTCCTGTGGTATAGCAACACTCTCGAACCCCTTTCCACTTCGGGAATGAGAGTGGGCAGGTTCTCCTTATAGCGTGGGTCGAGCAGTGTGTACACCCAGTAATCCGTTGTGGCCAGAATGCGTGCAACGCGAGGGTCACGAGAAAGGCATCCTAACATGAAGTCAGCCATGTGTGCCAGGGTACCTGTACGCAACACATGGCTGTCTTCACTAGGAAGATCACTTTCAGGATCCTCCTCCTCCTCCTCCTCCTCAGGCCATACACGCTGAAAGGATGACAGGCAATCAGCCAGTGTACCGTCAGCAGCGGGCCAAGCTGTCTCTTCCCCCTCCTCCTCATCCTCCTCATGCTCCTCCTCCTCCTCCTGTACGCGCTGAGAAATAGACAGGAGGGTGCCCTGACTATCCAGCGGCTTACTGTCTTCCACCGCCCCCGTTTCCGAGCGCAAAGCAGCTGCCTTTATGATTTGCAGGGAATTTCTCAAGATGCATAGCAGAGGAATGGTGACGCTAATGATTGCAGCATCGCCGCTCACCACCTGGGTAGACTCCTCAAAATTACCAAGGACATGGCAGATGTCTGCCAACCAGGCCCACTCTTCTGAAAGGAATTGAGGAGGCTGACTCCCACTGCGCCGCCCATGTTGGAGTTGGAATTCGACTATAGCTCTACGCTGTTCATAGAGCCTGGCCAACATGTGGAGCGTAGAGTTCCACCGTGTGGGCACGTCGCACAGCAGTCGGTGCACTGGCAGCTTAAAGCGATGTTGCAGGGTGCGCAGGGTGGCAGCGTCCGTGTGGGACTTGCGGAAATGTGCGCAGAGCCGGCGCGCCTTTACGAGCAGGTCTGACAAGCGTGGGTAGCTTTTCAGAAAGCGCTGAACCACCAAATTAAAGACGTGGGCCAGGCATGGCACGTGCGTGAGGCTGCCGAGCTGCAGAGCCGCCACCAGGTTACGGTCACACACGACCATGCCCGGTTGGAGGCTCAGCGGCGCAAGCCAGCGGTCGGTCTGCTGTGTCAGACCCTGCAGCAGTTCGTGGGCCGTGTGCCTCTTATCTCCTAAGCTGAGTAGTTTCAGCACGGCCTGCTGACGCTTGCCCACCGCTGTGCTGCCACACCGCGCGACACCGACTGCTGGCGACGTGCTGCTGCTAACACATCTTGATTGCGAGACAGAGGTTGCGGAGGAGGAGGAGGAGGAGTGTGCTTTAGTGGAGGAAGCATACACCTCCGCAGATACCACCACCGAGCTGGGGCCCGCAATTCTGGGGGTGGGTAGGACGTGAGCGGTCCCAGGCTCTGACTCTGTCCCAGCCTCCACTAAATTCACCCAATGTGCCGTCAGGGAGATGTAGTGGCGCTGCCCGCCTGTGCTTGTCCACGTGTCCGTTGTTAAGTGGACCGTGGCAGTAACCGCGTTGGTGAGGGCGCGTACAATGTTGCGGGAGACGTGGTCATGCAGGGCTGGGACGGCACATCGGGAAAAGTAGTGGCGACTGGGAACTGAGTAGCGCGGGGCCGCCGCCTCCATGATACTTTTGAAGGACTCCGTTTCCACAACCCTATACGGCAGCATCTCAAGGCTGATGAATTTTGCTATGCGGACGGTTAACGTTTGAGCGTGCGAGTGCGTGGTGGCGTACTTGCGCTTGCGCTCCAACAGTTGCGCAAGCGACGGCTGGACGGTGCGCTGAACTACACTGGTGGATGGGGCCGAGGACAGCGGAGGTGAGGGTGTGGGTGCAGGCCATGAGGCGGTAGTGCCCGTGTCCTGAGAGGGGGGTTGCATCTCAGTGGCAGGTTGGGGCACAGGGGGAGAGGCAGGGGTGCAAACCGGAGGCGGTGAACGGCCTTCGTTCCACCTTGTGGGGTGCTTGGCCATCATATGTCTGCGCATGCTGGTGGTGGTGAGGCTGTTGGTGTTGGCTCCCCGGCTGAGCTTTGCGCGACAAAGGTTGCACACCACTGTTCGTCGGTCGTCAGGCGTCTCTGTGAAAAACTGCCAGACCTTAGAGCACCTCGGCCTCTGCAGGGTGGCATGGCGCGAGGGTGCGCTTTGGGAAACAGTTGGTGGATTATTCGGTCTGGCCCTGCCTCTACCCCTGGCCACCGCACTGCCTCTTCCAACCTGCCCTGCTGCTGCCCCTGCCTCCCCCTCTGAAGACCTGTCCTGAGTACGCGTTGCAAACCAGGTGGGGTCAGTCACCTCATCGTCCTGCTGCTCTTCCTCAGAATCCTCTGTGTGCTCCTCCCTCGCACTTACTGCCCTCACTACTACCTGACTGTAAGACAACTGTGTCTCATCGTCATCGTCCTCCTCACCCACAGAAAGTTCTTGAGACAGTTGGCGGAATTCCCCAGCCTCATCCCCCGGACCCCGGGAACTTTCCAATGGTTGGGCATCAGTGACGATAAACTCCTCTGGTGGGAGAGGAACCACTGCTGCCCAATCTGAGCAGGGGCCAGAGAACAGTTCCTGGGAGTCTTCACGCAGCTGAGCAGGTGTCATTGGAGTGGAGTGAGGAGGCTGGGAGGAAGGAGGAGCAGCAGACAGAGGATTCTGATTTGCAGCAGTGGACGGCGCAGAACTGCGGGTGGACGATAGGTTGCTCGAAGCACTTTCTGCCATCCAGGACAGGACCTGCTCACACTGCTCATTTTCTAATAACCGTCTCCCGCGTGGACCCATTAATTGGGCGATGAATGTGGGGACGCCAGAAACGTGCCTCTCTCCTAATCGCGCAGCAGTCGGCTACGACACACCTGGATCAGGAGCTCGGCCTGTGCCCACACCCTGACTTGGCCCTCCGCGTCCTTGGCCGCGTCCACGTCCTCTAGGCCTACCCCTACCCCTCAGCATGCTGTATTACCAGTGATTTGATTTCACAGGCAGGAAATAAATTGGCGCAAGACTGCAGGCCAAATATAATTTTTTCCCTTTTTTGAAAACGAAAGGCCCCACTGCCTCTAGTGAATGAATAATCTAAGTTTAATAACTGTGCTGTGTCCCTGCTAATGTGTCACAGAACTTGAGGGTAGCAGAGTTATTAACTCTGGCAGAGCAGGTATTTTTTTCCCAATTAAGGAAAGCAAATGGCGAAGCCAGCAGTAAAGCGTAGCTGGGTGCGTCTGATTTTTTAACGTTGTACACGCAGCTCACACGTGTCCACAGCCCTTAGGACGGACAGAGGCAGGACAAATAGATTTCGTTTCCCTTTTTTTACACCAAAAGGACCCACTGCGTATATTCAATGAACATGAGAAGTTTAATAACTGTGCTGTGTCAATGCTAATGTGTCACAGAACTTGAGGGTAGCAGAGTTATTAACTCTGGCAGAGCAGGTATTTTTTTCCCAATTAAGGAAAGCAAATGGTGAAGCCAGCAGTAAAGCGTAGCTGGGTGCGTCTGATTTTTTAACGTTGTACACGCAGCTCACACGTGTCCACAGCCCTTAGGACGGACAGAGGCAGGACAAATAGATTTCGTTTCCCTTTTTTTACACCAAAAGGACCCACTGCGTATATTCAATGAACATGAGAAGTTTAATAACTGTGCTGTGTCAATGCTAATGTGTCACAGAACTTGAGGGTAGCAGAGTTATTAACTCTGGCAGAGCAGGTATTTTTTTCCCAATTAAGGAAAGCAAATGGCGAAGCCAGCAGTAAAGCGTAGCTGGGTGCGTCTGATTTTTTAACGTTGTACACGCAGCTCACACGTGTCCACAGCCCTTAGGACGGACAGAGGCAGGACAAATAGATTTTGTTTCCCTTTTTTTACACCAAAAGGACCCACTGCGTATATTCAATGAACATGAGAAGTTTAATAACTGTGCTGTGTCAATGCTAATGTGTCACAGAACTTGAGGGTAGCAGAGTTATTAACTCTGGCAGAGCAGGTATTTTTTTCCCAATTAAGGAAAGCAAATGGCGAAGCCAGCAGTAAAGCGTAGCTGGGTGCGTCTGATTTTTTAACGTTGTACACGCAGCTCACACGTGTCCACAGCCCTTAGGACGGACAGAGGCAGGACAAATAGATTTCGTTTCCCTTTTTTTACACCAAAAGGACCCACTGCGTATATTCAATGAACATGAGAAGTTTAATAACTGTGCTGTGTCAATGCTAATGTGTCACAGAACTTGAGGGTAGCAGAGTTATTAACTCTGGCAGAGCAGGTATTTTTTTCCCAATTAAGGAAAGCAAATGGCGAAGCCAGCAGTAAAGCGTAGCTGGGTGCGTCTGATTTTTTAACGTTGTACACGCAGCTCACACGTGTCCACAGCCCTTAGGACGGACAGAGGCAGGACAAATAGATTTCGTTTCCCTTTTTTTACACCAAAAGGCCGCACTGCGTATATTCAATGAATAATAACTGTGTTGTGGCCCTGCCTACACAATTCTTTCCCTGTAGTATCAATGGAGGGTGCAATGCTCTGCAGAGGCGATTTTGAGAAAAAAAAAAATATGCAGCACAGCTAACAGCAGCCAGCACAGTACTACACACGGTTAAATATGGCCCTAGAAAGGACCGTTGAGGTTCTTGAAGGCTACACTCACTCCTAACACTCTCCCTGCCTATCCAACACTTCTGTCCCTAATGCCGGGTGCAACGCTCTGCAGAGGCGATTTTGAGAAAAAAAAATAAAAAATCACTGCTAACAGCAGCCAACACACAGGTATTACTGGCCCTAATAAGGACCTTTGGGGTTCTTGAAGCCTACACTAACTGCGATTTCTCTCCCTACAGCAGCTCCGGTACCAGCAGCACTGTCCCTCATCTAACTCACAAGGCATCTGTGGCGAGCCGCGGGAGGGGCCGACTTTTATATTCGGGTGACATCTGATCTCCCCAGCCACTCACTGCAGGGGGGTGGTATAGGGCTTGAACGTCACAGGGGGAAGTTGTAATGCCTTCCCTGTCTTTCAATTGGCCAGAAAAGCGCGCTAACGTCTCAGAGAGGAAAGTGAAAGTAACCAGAACACCGCATGGTGTTCGTTACGAATAACGAACATCCCGAACACCCTAATATTCGCACGAATATCAAGCTCGGACGAATACGTTCGCTCATCTCTAGTTGTGATGTATCAAATATCAGTGACATAATGCAGTCTAACAGCTTCATCTTGGAGAATGTTTGCCTGGTCAATACTACAAGCGTTGGAAAGGACCAATGTGTCTTACCGAGGACCATCTCCTCATGCGGTTGGGCCCGGTCATCCCTCATCCTCTTCTGAGGGGCTTCTTCACATGGGCTGGGATCCCTCTTCCTCTTCTGTCCTCTGTCGCCTCTTCTAAACAGGGTACGTAGTATCCCAACTACGGCGTCCATGATCCTTAACGGGAAATAAAAAGGGGTTATTATTAGGACAAACACTTCCTAGTTTCTATGTCCAGTGTAACTACATTAAACTTATAGATCCCAGTGTAGTCCCTATAGACCTGTCATTACATTATGTGTATATGTCCCTATAGACCTGTCATTACATTATATATATATGTCCCTATAGACCTGTCATTACATTATGTGTATATGTCCCTATAGACCTGTCATTACATTAGGTGTATATGTCCCTATAGACCTGTCATTACATTATATATTTATGTCCCTATAGACCTGTCATTACATTATGTGTATATGTCCCTATAGACCTGTCATTATATTATATATATATGTCCCTATAGACCTGTCATTACTAGAGATGAGCGAGCACCAAAATGCTCGGGTGCTCGTTACTCGGGACGAAATTATTGCGATGCTCGAGGGTTCATTTCGAGTAACGAACCCGATTGAAGTCAATGGGCGACCCGAGCATTTTTGTATATCGCCGATGCTCCACTAAGGTTTTCATTTGTGAAAATCTGGGCAATTCAAGAAAGTGATGGGAACGACACAGCAACGGATAGGGCAGGCGAGGGGCTACATGTTGGGCTGCATCTCAAGTTCCCAGGTCCCACTATTAAGCCACAATAGCGGCAAGAGTGCCCCCCCCCTTCCAACAACTTTTACTTCTGAAAAGTCCTCATTAGCAATGCATACCTTAGCAAAGCACCACACTACCTCCAACAAAGCACAATCACTGCCTGCATGACACTCCGCTGCCACTTCTCCTGGGTTACATGCTGCCCAAACCCCCCCCCCCCCCGCATGACGCAGTGTCCACAGCGCACACCAAAGTGTCCCTGCGCAGCCTTCAGCTGCACTCATGCCACACCACCCTCATGTCTATAAGTGCGTCTGCCATGAGAAGGAACTGCAGGCACACACTGCAGAGGACACTGCAGAGGGTTGGCACGGCTAGGCAGCGACCCTCTTTAAAAGGGGCGGGGCGATAGCCCACAATGCTGTACAGAAGCAATGAGAAATATAATCCTGTGCCACCGCCATCAGGAGCTGCACACGTGGGCATAGCAATGGGGAACCTATGTGCCACACACTATTCATTCTGTCAAGGTGTCTGCATGCCCCAGTCAGACCGCGGTTTTTTATAAATAGTCACAGGCAGGTACAACTCCGCAATGGGAATTCCGTGTGCACCAACAGCATGGGTGGCTCCCTGGAACCCACCGGCTGTACATAAATGTATCCCATTGCAGTGCCCATCACAGCTGAGGTAACGTCCGATTAAATGCAGGTGGGCTTCGGCCCACACTGCATGTCCCAGTCAGACTGGGGTTCTTTAGAAGTGGACACATGCAGTTACAACTCCCTGTGGACCCACAGCATGGTTGGGTGCCAGGAAGCCACCGGCGGTACATAAATATATCCCATTGCATTGCCCATCACAGCTGAGGTAATGTCATGTTAAATGCAGGTGGGCTTCGGCCCACACTGCATGCCCCAATCAGACTGGGGTTCTTTAGAAGTAGACACATGCAGTTACAACTCCCTGTGGACCCACAGCATGGGTTGCTCCCTGGAACCCACCGGCGGTACATAAATATATCCCATTGCAGTGCCCAGCACAGCTGATGTAACGTCAGCTTTAATGCAGGTGGGCAAAAAATTAATTGGATTACACTGTAGGCGAGGGCCCCAAAAAATTGGTGTACCAACAGTACTAATGTACCTCAGAAAAATTGCCCATGCCCAACCAAGAGGGCAGGTGAAACCCATTAATCGCTTTGGTTAATGTGGCTTAATTTGTAACTAGGCCTGGAGGCAGCCCAGTTAAAATAAAAATCAGTTCAGGTGAAAGTTTCAATGCTTTAATGATCATTGAAACGTATAAAAATTGTTTACAAAAATTATATGACTGAGCCTTGTGGGCCTAAGAAAAATTGCCCGTGATTACGTCAGGTTTCAGGAGGAGGAGCAGGAGGATGAATATTATACACAGATTGATGAAGCTAAAAGGTCCCCGTTTTTGATGGTGATAGAGAACAATGCTTCCATCCGCGGGTGCAGCCTACGTATTGTTTAGGTATCGCTGCTGTCCGCTGGTGGAGAAGAGAAGTCTGGGGAAATCCAGACTTTGTTCATCTTGATGAGTGTAAGCCTGTCGGCACTGTCGGTTGACAGGCGGGTACGCTTATCTGTGATGATTCCCCCAGCCGCACTAAACACCCTCTCTGACAAGACGCTAGCCGCAGGACAAGCAAGCACCTCCAGGGCATACAGCGCGAGTTCAGGCCACGTGTCCAGCTTCGACACCCAGTAGTTGTAGGAGGCAGAGGCGTCACGGAGGACGGTCGTGCGATCGTCTACGTACTCCCTCACCATCCTTTTACAGTGGTCCCACCGACTCAGCCTTGACTGGGGAGCGGTGACACAGTCTTGCTGGGGAGCCAGAAAGCTGTCAAAGGCCTTAGAGAGAGTTCCCCTGCCTGTGCTGTACATGCTGCCTGATCTCTGCGCCTCCCCTGCTACCTGGCCCTCGGAACTGCGCCTTCGGCCACTAGCGCTGTCGGATGGGAATTTTACCATCAGTTTGTCCGCCAGGGTCCTGTGGTATAGCATCACTCTCGAACCCCTTTCCTCTTCGGGTATGAGAGTGGAAAGGTTCTCCTTATACCGTGGGTTGAGCAGTGTGTACACCCAGTAATCCGTAGTGGCCAGAATGCGTGTAACGCGAGGGTCACGAGAAAGGCATCCTAACATGAAGTCAGCCATGTGTGCCAAGGTACCTGTACGCAACACATGGCTGTCCTCACTAGGAAGATCACTTTCAGGATCCTCATCCTCCTCCTCCTCAGGCCATACACGCTGAAAGGATGACAGGCAAGCAGCATGGGTACCCTCAGCAGTGGACCAAGCTGTCTCTTCCCCCTCCTCCTCATCCCCCTCATGCTCCTCCTCCTCCTCCTCAACGCGCTGAGATATAGACAGGCGGGTGCTCTGACTATCCAGCGACATACTATCTTCCCCCGCCTGTTTCCGAGCGCAAAGCGTCTGCCTTTATGCTTTGCAGGGAACCTCTCAAGAGGCATAGCAGAGGAATGGTGACGCTAATGATTGCAGCATCGCCGCTCACCATCTGGGTAGACTCCTCAAAGTTTCCAAGGACCTGGCAGATGTCTGCCAACTAGGCCCACTCTTCTGTAAAGAATTGAGGAGGCTGACTCCCACTGCGCCGCCCATGTTGGAGTTGGTATTCCACTATAGCTCTACGCTGCTCATAGAGCCTGGCCAACATGTGGAGCGTAGAGTTCCACTGTGTGGGCACGTCGCACAGCAGTCGGTGCACTGGCAGATGAAACCGATGTTGCAGGGTGCGCAGGGTGGCAGCGTCCGTGTGGGACTTGCGGAAATGTGCACAGAGCCGGCGCATGTTTCCGAGCACGTCTGACAAGCGTGGGTAGCTTTTCAGAAAGCGCTGAACCACCAAATTAAAGACGTGGGCCAGGCATGGCACGTGCGTGAAGCTGCCGAGCTGCAGAGCCGCCACCAGGTTACGGCCGTTGTCACACACGACCATGCCCGGTTGGAGGCGCAAGCCAGCGGTCGGTCTGCTCTGTCAGACCCTGCAGCAGTTCGTGGGCCGTGTGCCTCTTCTCTCCTAAGCTGAGTAGTTTCAGCACGGCCTGCTGACGCTTGCCCACCGCTGTGCTGCCACGCCGCGCGACACTGACTGCTGGCGACGTGCTGCTGCTGACACATCTTGATTGCGAGACAGAGGTTGCGTAGGAGGAGGAGGAGGAGGAGGAGGGTGGTTTAGTGGAGGAAGCATACACCGCCGCAGATACCACCACCGAGCTGGGGCCCACAATTCTGGGGGTGGGTAGGACGTGAGCGGTCCCAGGCTCTGACTCTGTCCCAGCCTCCACTAAATTCACCCAATGTGCCGTCAGGGAGATATAGTGGCCCTGCCCGCCTGTGCTTGTCCACGTGTCCGTTGTTAAGTGGACCGTGGCAGAAACCGCATTGGTGAGGGCGCGTACAATGTTGCGGGAGACGTGGTCGTGCAGGGCTGGGACGGCACATCGGGAAAAGTAGTGGCGACTGGGAACTGAGTAGCGCGGGGCCGCCGCCGCCATCATACCTTTGAAAGCCTCCATTTCCACAACCCTATACGGCAGCATCTCCAGGCTGATAAATTTGGCTATGTGCACGTTTAACGCTTGAGAGTGCGAGTGCGTGGCGGCGTACTTGCGCTTGCGCTCCAACACTTGCGCTAGCGATGGCTGGACGGTGCGCTGAGAGACATTGGTGGATGGGGCCGAGCACAGCGGAGGTGAGGGTTTGGGTGCAGGCCAGGAGACGGTAGTGCCTGTGTCCTGAGAGGGGGGCTGGATCTCAGTGGCAGGTTGGGGCACAGGGGGAGAGGCAGCGGTGCAAACCGGAGGCGGCGAACGGCCTTCGTCCCACCTTGTGGGGTGCTTGGCCATCATATGTCTGCGCATGCTGGTGGTGGTGGCTCCCCGGCTGATCTTGGCACGACAAAGGTTGCACACCACTGTTCGTCGGTCGTCTGCACTCTCAGTGAAAAACTGCCAGACCTTTGAGCACCTCGGCCTCTGCAGGGTAGCATGGCGCGAGGGTGCGCTTTGGGAAACAGTTGGTGGATTATTCGGTCTGGCCCTGCCTCTACCCCTGGCCACCGCACTGCCTCTTCCAACCTGCCCTGCTGCTGCACTTGCCTCCCCCTCTGAAGACCTGTCCTCAGTAGGCGTAGCAAACCAGGTGGGGTCAGTCACCTCATCATCCTGCTGATCTTCCTCCGAATCCTCTGTGCGCTCCTCCCTCGGACTTACTTCAATTACTACTACCTGAGTGATAGACAACTGTGTCTCATCGTCATCGTCCTCCTCACCCACTGAAAGCTCTTGAGACAGTTGCCGGAAGTCCCCAGCCTCATCCCCCCGGACCCCGGGAACTTTCCAAAGGTTGGGCATCGGTCACGACAAACTCCTCCGGTGGGAGAGGAACCATTGCTGGCCATTCTGGGCAGGGGCCCGGGAACAGTTCCTGGGAGTCTTCCTGCTCCTCAGAATGTGTCATTGTAATGGAGTGAGGAGGCTGGGAGGAAGGAGGAGCAGCAGCCAGAGGATTCAGAGTTGCAGCAGTGGACGGCGCAGAACTCTGGGTGGTCGATAGATTGCTGGATGCACTTTCTGCCATCCACGACAGGACCTGCTCACACTGCTCATTTTCTAATAAAGGTCTACCGCGTGGACCCATTAATTGTGAGATGAATGTGGGGACGCCAGAAACGTGCCTCTCTCCTAATCCCGCAGCAGTCGGCTGCGATACACCTGGATCAGGAGCTCGGCCTGTGCCCACACCCTGACTTGGGCCTCCGCGTCCTCGCCCGCGTCCACATCCTCTAGGCCTACCCCTACCCCTCAGCATGCTGTATAATGTGCCGCTTATTGGCCTGTGGTTGAAGGCTGACTTCGCTTACGGAACGCACAGCAGAGCCAGGAAACAATTTTGCGCACGCCTGTAGTGAGACGTAGGTGCGTATGACTGAGCTAGTGGAATTCACAGTGCAGAAGCAGTCAAGTGGCCAAGGGCCAGTAGTAGGCCTTAAGTATTTTGCTTTTTTTTTTTTTAAATGCTGAGCTGATACAGCAGACAGATACTGTAGGCAGCGTATAATATTATGTATACTGTTTCCCTCTGGCGGGATGACGGCGAGCATGTAACAGAGACAGCAGATCCAGGAAACAATTTTGCGCAAGCCTGCTGTAACGCTTAGCTGCGTATTAATTAGGACTACAACCCCCAGCAGATAGATACTGTAGGCAGCGTATAATATTATGTATATTGTTTCCCTCTGGCGGGATGACAGCGCTGATGTAACAGAGACAGCAGATCCAGGAAACAATTTTGCGCAAGCCTGCTGTAACGCTTAGCTGCGTATTAATTAGGACTACAACCCCCAGCAGATAGATACTGTAGGCAGCATATAATATTATGTATACTGTTTCCCTCTGGCGGGATGACAGCGCTGATGTAACAGAGACAGCAGATCCAGGAAACAATTTTGCGCAAGCCTGCTGTAACGCTTAGCTGCGTATTAATTAGGACTACAACCCCCAGCAGATAGATACTGTAGGCAGCGTATAATATTATGTATACTGTTTCCCTCTGGCGGGATGACGGCAATCATGTAACAGAGACAGCAGATCCACGAAACAATTTTGCGCAAGCCTGCTGTAACGCTTAGCTGCGTATTAATTAGGACTACAACCCCCAGCAGATAGATACTGTAGGCAGCGTATAATATTATGTATACTGTTTCCCTCTGGCGGAATGACAGCGCTGATGTAACAGAGACAGCAGATCCAGGAAACAATTTTGCGCAAGCCTGCTGTAACGCTTAGCTGCGTATTAATTAGGACTACAACCCCCAGCAGATAGATACTGTAGGCAGCGTATAATATTATGTATACTGTTTCCCTCTGGCGGGATGACGGCGCTGATGTAACATAGACAGCAGATCCAGGAAACAATTTTGCGCAAGCCTGCTGTAACGCTTAGCTGCGTATTAATTAGGACTACAACCCCCAGCAGATAGATACTGTAGGCAGCGTATAATATTATGTATACTCTTTCCCTCTGGCGGGATGACGGCGATCAATTTTTTGGAAAAAGCCCACTGCCTATATAGCCTGTATATCTCTTTCCCTGCCTCACCAGTACTGGCCCTATACTCTGTACAATGACTGCAGACTGCGGACGCAATGCTCTGCACGGCCGATATACAAAAAAAAAAAATTGTGCAACACTGCTAAAAGCAGCCTCCGCAGTACTGCACACGGTCAGATGTGGCCCTAAGAAGGACCGTTGGGGTTCTTGAAGCCTAAAATCACTCCTAACGCTCTCCCTATAGCAGCTCCGGCATCAGCAGCACTTTCCCTGAGCTATGTCAGAACGCATCTGTGGCGAGCCGCGGGAGGGGCCGATTTTTATACTCGGGTGACACCTGATCTCGCCAGCCACTCACTGCAGGGGGGTGCTATAGGGCTTGAACGTCGCAGGGGGAAGTTGTAATGCCTTCCCTGTCTTTCTATTGGCCAGAAAAGCGCGCTAACGTCTCAGAGAGGAAACTGAAAGTAACCCGAACACCGCGTGGTGCTCGTCTCGAGTAACGAGCATCTCGAACACGCTAATACTCGAACGAGCATCAAGCTCGGACGAGTAAGTTCGCTCATCTCTAGTCATTACATTATGTATATATGTCCCTGCTCCCTATAGACCTGTCATTACATTATATATATATATATATGTCCCTATAGACCTGTCATTACATTATGTGTATATGTCCCTGCTCCCTATAGACCTGTCATTACATTATATATATATATATGTCCCTATAGACCTGTCATTACATTATGTGTATATGTCCCTATAGACCTGTCATTACATTATGTGTATATGTGCCTAAAGACCTGTCATTAGAATATATATATATATATATATATATATATATATATATATATATATATATGTCCCTATAGACCTGTAATTACATTATGTGTATGTGTTCCGTCCCCCCCTGTATAGTAAGTGAGCCCTAGAAGGAACTTAATAGCTTACCTGGAGGTAATATCATCTCTTCTACACAGAAAAGAAGAAATAAAGAAAATGTCAATAAAGATTTATGTAAGTATAGTAAAAAAATGAACACAATGCCATATATATTCCTTATCATCCCCATAGGGCCGCCTGCAGACGAGCGGAAATCCCGCGGCGGGATTTCCCGCGCGATTTCTGCCGCTCAAAGCCTGCATAGGATTGCGTTAACAAACAAACAAACCGCGGCACGCCCTATTTTTGTGCGGGGCTCGCAGAGCCTCGCACAGAAACGTCACTCACGCAGCCGGCGGCTCCGGTCTGCGCATGCGCCGGCTGCCCGGCAGCCGGCACATGAAAGAGCCGGGGCTGCCGGGCGCGGGTGAGTACGCGCTCGTCCCTGCAGGCGCTCGGGTCAGGTCCCGCGGCGAGAATTCTTGCCGCCGGATCCGACCCGCTCGTCTGCAGGCGGCCTAACTCTGTATTTATTCACAGATACAAGAGAAGAGAGCAGCGTTGTGTGAGACGTCCGGGCAGCGGAGGGATGCCGGCGTCACAAGCTGCATCCCATGTTCATATAGAATCTTAAAAAATGTGCAGCTCTCCCAAATAGATCAGGTGCAATAGTGATTTATTCACCCCAAATGTTACATTTCTTTCCTCTTCCAGGCACTTTTGGCAAATAATGAATCAGCACTGATACAAAATATTTTAAGTTTCAAAAAATCTTTTAGGGTTCAGTCAGACAGGCGTTTTTTGCTGCATATGTTTTTTTGCTTAGCCATTGAATGACAACTAAGCGCTGCCTGTGATTGGTCCCTGCCTTCAGCCAATCAGAGGCAGCACTCAGCTATTCAATGGCTAAGCGCTGCCTGTGATTGGTCATAGTGCTCAGCCAATCAGAGGCAGCTCTTTCAGCAGGCAGGGATTTTAAATCCCTGCCTGCTGAAAGCACTTCAGAGCAGTTCAGCAGGACAAGCGGTTGGATGCGCTTGAGCCCCGGCAGCGCCGGAGAGGTGAGTTTAATTTTTTTAATGCATTCTAGGGATGATTTTCAGGGAAGGGCTTATATTTAAAGTCTTTCCCTGAAAATCACTGCAGGGGTTGACGACAGCCCATTGCTTTCAATGGGGCTGCAGAAGCGCCCATCCCATTGAAAGCAATGGGAGAACATCGTGCTCCTGTGCCACAATGCTGTCACAGTGTTCAGTGATGAGGGGACTCCCCATGGAGATAAAGAAATCCTTGGCCACAGCTCTCACAGCTGTGCCAAAGGATTGCGATCTTCACTGTATGCTCTCAATGGGGTCGGCGCTGTTGCTGCTGGCCCCATTGACCACAAGGTAAAAACCCTGAATGGGGCAGTATCCAGATGTTTCACATCCAAGGAATCCTCTGCTACAGCTGTCACAGCCGCAGCAGGGGATAGCGGGCACTGCACTTTATGTGCAAATTTTAAACACAGCCAAGTGTGTTTTTTTTCAGCGTGGCGCCCGTTTCGGTCACACGAATTTCTGTGCGCATGCGCTTTGTGCAAAAAAAGGAACAGCCAACAAACGCCCTTCTGACTGAGCCCTTACAGGGGTTTTACAAGTTCAAACTTTTATGCAAAAAAGAGTCCCCTTATAAAAAACATAGTAAAAAGCTCATACTCCTGTCTCCAATCAGGGGCAGGTCTGACTCACACCCCCTTCACACCCACTGCAGGCCGGCCGCGCTGAACTCCGTCTGCCGGGACAAAGTGAGTATATATATTTTTTTTATTTTAACACATTTCTGGATGAATTGCAGGGAAGGGCTTATATATTTAAGCCCTTCCCGACAATTCATCCCGCGCACGCCGGCAGCCCATTGCTTTCAGTGGAACCTGCTGTATTGTATGGGCAAACATTGTTCTTCTCTGCCACAGCTGTTACAGCTGTGGCAGAGAAGAATGATTTGTCTTCTATATGTTCTCAATGGGGTCGGTGCTGCTGCCGCCGGCCCCAGTGAGCGCATATAGAGAGGAGAACAGGAATCGCAGATCGCAGATAGGTGCGATCTGCGATTTCTGTTCTATAATTTATCGGACGAGCGCATAAAAAGCGCTCATGTGTCCGATACCATTGCAAAGCAATGGTTTTAAAAAAATCGCCGGACGCATGCGCATGCGCAAATCGGGCGAAAAAACGCCCGTCTGACTGAGGCCTTACACAGTATATATGGTTTTGGTGGTGGCTAAGCATATGTTGGGGCTTGTAGCCCCAAGACCTTTTTACATCATAACAACCCCCCCGGCTGTTGGTGCTAAATCCCCGGGTCACTTAAAAGGGGTTATCGCACCAAAATTATTTATCACCTATCCATAGGACACATGATAAATGGATGATTGCTGGGGGTCCAACTACTGGGACCCCCAGGGTTTGTGAGAACGGCACACCCCAAGCCCCCCCAAGTGAATGGAGAGTGAGGGAGATAGCTGAGTATATCTCCACTGTGTCCATAGACAGTTAATGAAGTGATTGCTCTATTTGCTTAGTGGGTCTCAGGGTATGCTATTATTATGATCCCTGGGGGGAGTAATAGCTAAAGTGAATGGCGCCTTAGCAAGGACAGCCACATACATGTTAAATAAAATGCACATATACTGAGTATACTACAAAAAAGTCATCATAGATACATCTACTAAATCCCAGAAAGTGCAAATATATATAATAATACAAATTGACCATACAATATAAAATATATTACATAGAGAAGCGTGATAAATACATCCTCATGTCCATATTTATTCATCATCATTCATTATATCTTCACATATATTCACTAACCCAAATCTCTTCATATTGTCACCAAAACTAGTCAGATTTCTTAATAATCCACATTCTTTTACATTCTGATTAAACCCACAAACATCATTTCCTATTAGTCTACATTGACCAATCATCACTATATGGGATAACATAAGCAAGCATTTCCATGTATGAGGTTTGGCTCTTACCCCTCCTCAGGAACGTCAGGCGGTGAATTCTCCATCACGATGATGACGCAGGTGACGTAGATCCGAATCTCGGTTCAAGAAGAAAGTTCCTAAAGTCGCTGAGAGCAATAGGGAGCCAATCTGAACTCTAGCAGAGCGATCGCTGACTGGCACCAACTGCCGTTTTCCTGCTCGGCTTGAAACCAAATGCTGCGATTCTATTGGCTGCTGCTGGTGGCACCCGTCACAGTGGTTCACACAGCAGTAGATGTAAAGGGAAGCCGCCGCTCATCATCTCCCCCTCCAGGCTGGGATATTATGGGATACAGTTGGATGGTGTAATAACACTTTGTCTCCTCTCATCCTCTTCCTATGTAGGGGCCTTTCTGGAAGCCGCCATGTTGTTCTCTTGGGGGAGATACAATCTTTAATACTGAACATTCTTGACCTTGGATATAAAATAATCTAATTTATATACTTTCTCTTTAGTGCGTTTTTCCTGCGGCTCCCAGATGTTACAGCGGATGAAGAAAGGCAACTTTTTTAAACTCTGTATTTTCTATTATTCTGGTTATTTTGGCCAGTTTTGTGGCAGGTTTTACCTTCTGATTTAAATATAGCGGGTCTGAAGGACTGACAATGGGACCTAAGAGCTTTAACCCCTTCAGGCGGGAACTATTTTGGCCAAAAGAACACAATAATTTTTTGGGGATTATCATATCCACTTTTCAAAAGCTATCATTTTTACATGTTTCCATCAACATGGCTGTTTGAGGGCTTGTTTTTTACATGGCAAACTTTAGTTTTTATTGGTCTCATTTCTGGGAATATAGAATGTATTTTGAGAGTTTTATACAGCTTTTGAAGGGCAGGGTGAGAAAACAAATTCTGACATTGTCTTTTTTATAGCATTAATCATGCAGCATAAAAGATCTTTTTTTGCAGGCTGGTACAATTATAACGATACCAAAATTATTACTTTTTTCTTAGGTTTTTCTACTCTTGCTCAATAAAAATCCTTTTCTGGGATTTTTTTTTACACCGTTGCATTCAAAGTCCCCTATCCGCATTTTTTATTTTTTTAATGGATATGACTCCAAGAGAGCTGATTTTTTGTGTGAAGAGCTGTAGTTTTTAGCATTTTGGGGTACATACTGTTTTTTGATCACTTTTAGGGCTTATTCCCACAAGCGTATGTCGGCCACCATTTTCACGACCAGCCGATAAACGTTTCCATCTAAACAGTTCCCCCCTTCCCTTCCACTCACTGGCTCTCTGCCGCTCCCCCCCACCCCTGCGTTTGCAATGGGAGGGGGTGGGATGGGGGTGGAGCTAAGCTCCGCTCTGTCCCTCCCACTCCCATTGCTGGTTATAGACAAGGGGCGGACAGGAGGCGGAAGCTTAGCTCCAACCCCATCCCACCCACTCCCATTGCAAATTGCTTGGAGGGGAGGAGACAAGCAAACAGTCAGTGAGTGGGAGGGACAGTGTATATTGGCCGGGTGAGAAAACACTGTCTGAATAAGTTTTTCTTTTTAAGGTTTTTTGCTGTACAGAATAAATACTATGTTCCATCTATTATACAGGTTGTTACAGAGATGATAGCACCAAATATGCAGGGTTTTAATTTTTTAAAATTTGAATAGGGAAAAGTGTACAAAAGAGGGGTTTTAGTTTTTTTTTTTTTACATTTTTTATGTCCCTGTAGGGAACTTGAACCATAAAAGCTCTTATCTCTATGAGAATGCATTGCAGTAGCACTGCTTGTATAAGGTTACTTGTACATGCTATGGGTCTCTGCCTTAAAGGGGTTGTCTCGCGGCAGCAAGTGGGGTTATACACTTCTGTATGGCCATATTAATGCACTTTGTAATATACATCGTGCATTAAATATGAGCCATACAGAAGTTATTCACTTACCTGCTCCGTTGCTGGCGTCCCCGTCTCCATGGCTCCGTCTAATTCTGAGGTCTTCTGGCGTTTTTAGACGCGCTTGCGCTGTGCTCCCTTCGGCTCCGCTCGGCAGCATCAGCGTTTTGGCTCCGCCCCCTTGTACGCGTCATCGCGTAGCTCCGCCCCATGACATGGCCGGTTCCAGCCTCCTGATTGGCTGGAATCGGCATGTGACGGGGGCGGAGCTACACGAAGTGAGTGGTTGGCGGGATCAGGGGACCGCGAGTACTTAAGCTGGTGCCGCCTGAGGCTTGCCTCAGATGCATGTTTGCAGAGCTTAGGGACAGAGTTGCTGCTGATATAGGGAAAGTCCTTCTTAGGGCTACTCCTTATTGTGTGCATTGTGTGCATGACACATTGAGAGCGCAGGGAACAAGACCAATGAAGAGCCTGTCTAGTTGAATTAAAGTGAATATGACATTTAAAAAAAGACAGGTTAGAGACTATAGGGTCATGACTACGGAGCCATGAAGCCAGCTATGTGGACTTTACACCATGTCAGGTTCTCTTTAAGTTCTGTAAGTCCTGAGATGAGGCCTCCATTGATTTAACTAGTTTTCCAGCACATTCCATCGATGCTCAATCAGATTCAGATCTGGGTAACTTAAAGGCCAAGTCAACAACTTTGTCATGTTCTTCAAACCATTTTTCAGGGTGTATTATCTGGCTGAAAGAGGCCTCTGCCATTAGGGAATGCTGTTAACATGAGGGGGGGGGGGACTTGGTCTACAACAATGTTTAAACAGGTGGTAGGTATATCCAGGTAACAGCCACATGAATGCCAGGACCCAAGCTAGATAACATTGCACAGAGCACAGTGCCTGTGTCAGTTTACTTTCTTCCCATGGTGCATATTCTGAAGGTATCACACATGCACCCGGCCGTATAAAAGAGAATCAATTTTTTCCACTGCCCCATGGTCCATTACTGATGCTCATAGGCCCACTGTAGACACTCTCAGCATTGGACAGCCTGGGCACATTCACTTGTCTGCTGTTAGCAGCCCCATATACACCAACCTGTCACAACTTTTATCAACAATTACTAATATGAAAGACTAGAAGCAATGGGATGAAACTGAAAGGGAGGAGACTCAAATTAGATATTAGAAAAAACTTTCTGACAGTGAGGGTGATCAGTGAGTGGAACAGGTTGCCATCAAAGGTGGTGAGTTCTCCTTCAATAGAAATGTTCAAACAAAGGCTGGACAAATATCTGTCTGGGATGATTTAGTGAATCCTGCACTGAGCAGGGGGTTGGACCCGATGACTCTGGAGCTCCCTTCCAGCTCTACCATTCTATGATTCTCATACTCAACTGGCTAGCCTTCTCTATCCACACATATCAAAGAGACTTGGCCATCCATGATCCTGTCACCAGGTCACCATTTGTCCTTCTTTGGACCAATTTTTGTCTGTACTGACCAACACATACCAGAAATGTTTCAACTGAGTCATGTAGTCATCACAATTTGACCCACGTCTGATTCAGTCAACTGACTCCACTTGACCATTTTTCCTGCTTCTCACGCATCAACCTCAAGAACTGCCTTTACCTGTAGCCTAATATATCCACCAGTTGACAGTTGCCATGCTATTCACCTTGCCTACCAATGGTTTTTTAATGTTATGGCATCACTTGGAAGTGCCCATTGTGGCTCACAATCTAATTTCACCTATTACTTTGTTTGAACCAGAGGAAACCCATGCAAACATGGGAAGAACATACAAACTCCATGCAGACGTTGTCTTTGGTGTGATTTGAACCCATGACTGGTGCTGCAAGGCCACCGTGCTGATCATTGTAGCTATATATGTACCTAAATATATTTTTTTCTTTTTCCATTGTATCGGTTCAAGCTCTCAGCCTCCACTCTGAATGTGTGAATAGGGACTCATTGTGTTAACAAGGTTTCACCTCAAATGCATAAAATAGGATATATGAGACTCTACAGCATTTCTCCGTTTAACATTCTATTGTTCTTTATTTTTTTTCCCCAAATGTAAGTTAAAAGTGTGACTTATCTTGAACGAAACTTTATTTCCATTAGTATAAAAACAAGAAGTTTAAAGGCTTTCTGGAAATAATTGAAGACAAATCCTTGATCTTCTACACGGTGCATTTATATCTATCAATATTTTAACAGAGCATAGTAGAAGTGCTAAAAAGGTTTTTACAAGAGAAGCGAGCTATGAAAATCAGCTGAGGCTTGTAAATGAAGTGTGAAGACAGGAAAGCAGCATATCAATAACTGAAATAATTTCCATTTCCTCCCACATATCAGTGCAATCCTTAAAGCATGTTACTACTAGGAGTTTCGGCAGGAAAAACTATTAGACATTTTCATAAGTAAAAGCAAACATACAATGCTTGGTTTAGAAACAACAGAGGCAGAAAGCAAAATTAGAACCCGGAATGAAGCTCTCCTTTAAGGCACTTTAACACTCCATTAGGGAACTGTATTATGAGCAATTCTGTCACTTATACCTATCCATTATCTGAATCACTTCCTTTATGGGAACCGTTTGGGTAATAGTGTAGCGCAGCAGCAGCAGTAAGCAGTTTAAACTCCTTCTAAATGCCCTCTTGGCACCACCAGCAAGGTAAAGTCTGGACTTATGTGTTTTCTGTGAATGGAGAGAGCAAAATTGCAAATAACGCCTGTTGGGGGCGCTAGGCCTACACTATCTCCTACTTTGCCGACATATTTTTTTTCTTGAAAATCAGGTTCCCTATGATAGAAAATAACATACTAGCTAATACTCATCCTTCCCGTCTTGGCATCTCCCATACTGACAGCTCAGGGTCTTCCCCAAGATGTAAAGTTTACAGGCTGCAGCAGAATTTGTATGGGATGTCACATGCTGCTGCAGACAATCACAAACCTCAACACTATGATATAATATTTTGTATATTACAGTGTTCTTGCCATTGGCTCCCCCATCGTTCAAAGCCACATGCCAGTGCCACTGTAGTTCAACTTTGGGGTGCAGGGCAGTTCATTGGATTAAAATATGGTGTCATTAATAGGTTTTAAGCCTGCATGGTGCACTACATCAATTCCCTCCCCCAAATCATTTATAAAAATGTTGACCAACACTGGGCCTAGGACAGAGCCTTGTGGTCCCCACTTGATACATTCTGCCACTTGGATGTGCAGCCATTTATGACACTCTTCGAGTACGATCACTCAGCCAGTTGTGAATCCACCTAACAGTTGCCTTGTAAATCCCAGATTTGGTCATTTTTTCAGTACGTATGGTATGAGATACTTTGTCAAATGCTTTACTAAGGTAAAAAAAAACTATATCCACCGCATTTCCCTGCTCAACCCAGTCGGTGATTCTATCATAGAAGGGAATTAGATTAGTCTGGCATGACTTGTTTGCTACAAACCCATGCTGGTTCTGGTTAATTACTCCATTCTCATCCAAGTACTTGCATACATGCTGTTTAATAATTTGTTCAAAGATCTTTATAGAAATCAGACTCACAGGCCTGTAGTTTCCTGGGTCCAACTTTTCTTTTTTTTATAAAGATTAGGGCAACATTTGCCCTTCTCCAATCTTCTTGGACTTCTCCTGTTTTTCAGAAATTTTCAAAGATTATGGTGAGTGGCTCAGCAATTACCTCTGCTGCTTCTTTTAGTATCCTAGGATCTGGAGACTTGAATTCATTTTGCATTAGCTAAGTGTTCCCTTACTATATCTCAGCTTATAGATAGCCTACATTCTTTAATTTCTTCAATAGCACAGGGAAGATCATTTTCAACCAATTCCCCATTTTCATCCTGTAAACATCCTATAGCATCTTTGACTTTTCTTTTGCTTTTGACATACCCCCCAAATCCTTTTTATTGCTTTTGGCCTCTGTTGCAAGCCTCAATTCATTATTAGCTTTTCTGACACTTGCCCTACAGTTTCTGCAGACTGCATTATATTCTTCTATAAATATCCCCCCTCTTTCCATTTGATAAACATCTTTTTCTTTCTTTTTATCATATGTTTAAATGCTTCCCATTCTTCCTTCATTTAGGGATTGTTAACGATTTGGCTTTGAGAATATCATTTCACAATATTTCCCATCCGTTCTGCATAAATTCCCAGCCATCTAATGCTATGACATCCTGTCTCCATCTGTACAAAAAGCTGACAAATAAGCTGAAAATGGAAACATAATGTCCTATAGGGTCTGGCCCAAAACGACAAAAGTTGAAGATTTTATGTTGATATTTATATACATAAAAAAAAACCACAATAAATTTGTGTAATAGATATTGTGATAATTTGGGGTCTGTCAACTTACAAAGATCACCATCTTCTGGTTAAGACGGTCCACAACCATAGGACCTTTACTCCAACACACTAGATTTTGGCCTCTGCCTGTTTCACTCACTTTTTACACCACTTCACATAATGCAGTTCACACTTCACAGTACATAAACACACAAAAATTCTAGGCTTGTGTAGTGGCCCATAAATGGGTCGTACAAAAGCGCCTTTGTCATTATTTGTTGGTGTTTAATTTCAGCAGGGCAGGCAGGGGTTAGCCAATGGTTAACCTGCCCTGCAACTGAGCCATTAATAATCTGCCCGGCAACCAGTTAATTATCATTAGTTCCTGGCAGATTTCGCCCTGATAGGACGGCAGCACAGATGAGCCGACCTGATAGGCTGTCAAACCGGGAGATGACAGGAGCATGGAAGCCTGTGAATGGATAGCCTTTTGCCTGGTGACACCAGAGCAGCGCACCAGAGGAAAGAGAATAACAGCGTACGCTGTGAGGTAACAGTTGGTCCAGGCAGATAGTCTAGTGAGTTAGTCCAGCAAGTTGCTCTAGTCAGTTGGTGCAATCGGTGAGTTCAGACAGAGGAGAGGGAGAGAGGCGTCAAGTCAGTCATTCCTGTGAAAAGACAGAAGTTAGTGTTAGTCAGTGAGTTACTGCTAGACAGAGAGGGGTATAGCCAATATACTAGATAGTGTAGTCCATGCCGTGTGTAGGGGCCAGAAAATAGTAAGCGGTAGATAACAGAGAGTGTGAGAGATCAGTTAGTGTCCAGTCAGCTGTCAGTCAGTGTGTGCAGCAAAGAAGAAGGCAGTGTTGGTATAGGAGAGAGTATCAATAGAATAGTGGTAGTCTGTTAGTCTGTTTTAGTGAAAGATAGCAGTGTAGTGGAACGTGCCTGTAGGAGTTGTCGTAGGGACGCAGTCGTTGGATAGTGAGGAGAGGATTAGCGACAGTCAAAGCCGTTGCCTGGACGTCGGAGGAGTCTGGAGCCCTGCGGATTCCTGTCAGGAACCCATCAGACCCCATGTGGTGAGTTGTAGCTACTACAGCAGAATGACACCACTGATCTCTGAGGAGATAGCGAGCAAGTGATCGCTGAAGGTAAGTACCATCAAAACCCCCGTGCCATACACCATTCATTATTGGAATTTCCAGGGAGACTGTTTATGTCAGGAGGCCCCTTCAGCAGCGCCTCCTAACAATCAGGAGAGATAAGGCTCCAAATTTCTGTTAAGGCCTAACGGTCCACCAGTGCCTGCACGGTGGCAAATTAATGTGCAGACCAGGAGTCAAAGCCATACCTAGGCACAATTACAAGGTTGTCAAAAGGAGACCCATAAACTGAGGTCACCAGTCTGTGGATCTAAAGGAGTAAAAGTGTTTAATTGCTGCGGATTGATATAATTTCTGCTATAATCTCCATTACAAAAGAGAAAAGAAAAAATAAATAATTATGTTTATTTTACTAAACCTGGCTCTGTGTGATAACTCATCATCTTCATCACCCATTGTATTTCCTGCTGTAAAGCACTGGCGTCACGAACAAATTAATAGGAATAGTAAACGTATTCCGCAAAAACCCCCATTTATCACTGCTACAATATACATAAAATGGCCGGGAAAAATAGCACATCGGTGACCATTTCCGGTCACCAATTTTATATGCAGCGTCAGAAGATAGGTCTTGCCCTATCTTTTGCTGAGATACACTGGAAGCTCCCATAAACTCCAATGAGAGGTGAAAAAAAGGAAGGGGAGGGGGAGTTTAGCTGCGTCCGGCGCTCGGAAAAGAAAACAGCTTCTCTATTTAGGCATTAGCAGTCATTCCAAGGATTTCTGCTGATCGAAGGAATTCCACGTTGCAGCATATTTGTTTGTCAATACGCAGCCGCCGCTCTTGTGAATGGCCGACAATACGCTAATTAGGATCGGGACTTGATCGCAGCTATTCTTCATTCATGCCCTTTTTAAGCGCGTACAGCCGAATGTAAAAGCGCATACGGTTGTATGAAAGAGGGCATGTAATGTAATGGCAAGGATTTAAGAGCGCTGGCCACCCAGGACTTCTTAGCTATTGCAATAATATCACTACTCCTACAAGTAACAGATCTCCTCTCCACTTCACTCCACTCATCCATTCCCTGATATAAAATGGCGATTAGACATTTCCCCTCCTGTCATTAGTTTCACAGCCTGATTGGTGGAGCCTGCCATTGATAGAGCTCCATGGTGACTTTGATGAAGCAACATCAAGTCTCATAAAAGTCACAAAAACCGTGCATATAAAAAACGCAGTAGACAATAGAACACATTGATTACAATTGATTCGCTTACAATACTCATTTTTGTGTACGCAGTTCCGTCAGGCGAAAAAATACACGACATGATCTATTTTTGTGCGCAAAGGTCCCCATAGGAGTCTATTGGGGTACACAAATGCACATGAATTACGCACAAACAAGCGTGGAAAACAGCGTAATTTCGCAGCCACCTGTCAGGACACTATAAAGTTTGCAGCTAATTGCAGGGAAGGCACTTTGGAGATCGTTTAGGAGAATCTCATTTTGGAAGTGTGCTCAGCCAAGCTGAAATGGATGTGGTTGAGAAGGGGCCGGCACTCCGCGACACCATGGGATGAACCCAGAACCGCTGACTCCTCCTTCTAGAACAACCTCCGCCATCTCACATGACTACCCAAATCTGCACACCAGCAACCAAGGCAAAAGAACATCCTCGTCATCAGAAGACGTCTCCGACATCAGCCTCTCTCTCACAAACCTGGAAACTTTGCACGTGCAAATAAGAAGCTATAATGAATAGAAAAAAATAGATAAATATACGCCGTTACGAGCGCAAAAAGGACTCATTTGCTGAAAAAATACATTGTGCAATATTTGCGCTTGTGCTCGCCTGCAGGAAACCTAAGGCTGGATTCACACAGGCATATTTGCACCTGTATTTGTGCATAAATAGAACCCATTGATTTTTATTGCGTATTTACGTTGCGCCAAAAATTCCCAGCATGTCGTATTTTCCTGCACATTTGCACAGGATAATAGAAAATATGAAAATAATTAAGCTAATTAGCCATTTCAGTGTATGGGACTGTGGCTGCGGGTTTATTTGCACACACGATTTGCACACTCTGTCTGTCTCTCTTATTGACTGTCTGTCTGTTTATCTCTCTGTCTGCCTCTCGCTCTATCTGTCTGCCTCTCTCTGTTTCTGTCTGTCTATCTCTCTCTGTCTCTATATCGCTCTGTCCCTCTGTCTGTTTGTCTCTTTTGTTCTCTTTCTGTCCCTCACTCTCTCTCTATTGCGTTCTCTGGATCTCTGTATCTCTTTCTCTGGGTTTCTCTATCGCTTTCTCTGGGTCTTTCTATTGCTCTCTCGTTCTGTCTGTCTATCGCTCTCATTCTGTCTGTCTATTGCTCTCGTTCTGTCTGGCTATCGCTCTCACTCTGTCTGTCTATCGCTCTTTCTTTTTTTCTCTGTCTCTCTATTGCTTTCTCCCTCTATTTGTCTCTCTATTGCTCTGTCTGTCTATCGCTTCCTATCTCTCTACGCTCTCTCTCTACCATTCTCTCTTTCTGTCTGTCTCTCTATTGCTCTCTCTGTTTCTCTATCACTCTCCCGCTGTCTGTTTCTCTATTTCTCTCTCTCTGTCTCTCTCTGTCTCACTATCTCTTTCTATCGCTCTCTCTTTCCCTCTGTGTTTCTATCGCTCTTTCTCTCACTATCTCTCTCTATTGCTCTCTCTATCTCCATCACTCTCTCACTCTGTCTCTCTATTGCTCTCTGTTTGTCTCTCTATTGCTCTCTATCGCTCTTTCTCTCACTGTCTATCACTTTATCACTCTCTCACTCTGTCTCTCTATTGCTCTCTCTCTATCTTTGTCTCTCTCTATCGCTGTCTCTCTCTATCGCTGTCTCTCTCTATGTCTATATCGCTCTCTCTCTCTCTCTGTCTCTCTATTGCTCTTGGTTGGGCAGTGTATGGTGCAGCTTAGCAGTGGATGCTGTTTTGCTTAACAACGCTTCCCTCATTCCAGCGCATGTCTGAAGCACAGCACCGCCCATAGACTTAACATTGTAACTTTCAATCCGCTTGACAGTCGCTGAATGTATTAAACTCACATGTGATGATTTTACAGCAGCGGTGAGCATGTGTGTCATCTAATGATACTAACATCATACACCAAAATTACAGCAAAGGGGGCAAAGTGTGGGGTAAGAAAAAGCAGGGAGGCTTATTTATATTAGAAGTGGTTCTGCTCTAGCCATGATTACAGCTCCTGCAGGCTGGATTACACTAGTTTCGTACACCCCTGAATGACACATCTGCCTCCCCATGTAATGCTTCCTGCTCTCATAGTGATGCATAACAACAAATTTGTTATTCAAAGTTTTAGTAAAGTTTGTAAGAAGCCTTCTGGGAGTTCTAATGGCGAATTATCTGCTTGTGCCCACCGGTCCCAGATGTAGATACAGCTACAAGAATAGAATTTTGAGCAGCACAGCTAAAGGCCAATTAGATTTATTGATTCTAGCTGGAAATGCTCTGTGAGGACAAGTTACAGTAAGTGGCGGATTAGAATTGTCCTACATATTGGCTGCAGTAACAACTCCATACATCTCAGTATTCTTCATTTATACAGTGTATTATATAAGATGTCATGTCCTTTGCATCATCTTGTGTTCCAGGTCTTTGGGGTCTCACTGCAGCAACAATTACTTAAGAAACATCACTTATTTAGGCTAGATTCAACTCACACGGACATATCTGCGCACCCAAAGTTTGCATGTGCATTACCCAGTGAATAGAGCCTATTGATTTCAATGGGTTTGTTCACATTTCGCACATTTCGGTTGCACAAAAAAAAAACGTAGCATGCCCTACTTTTAACATTTTATCATAGAACTGTATTAAACAGATGATTTCAATTGTTTTGTTTTCACTAGTAGTAATTTTGCCTGTTGATACTACGTGCGAGAAAGACAGGGCAGGACCGCACGGAATAGCGTGGAGTTTGAAAGGCAAAAAATGATTTTTTACCTTGTTCATGCACAACTACGCTTCCTAGTGGCGAGCATAGTGGCGCATATGCCTGTGTAAAGAAGCCCCTATATAGGAAAGTTCACATCTCAGCTTAGTTGTGTGCAAGGTGTTGAGTGTAACCGTACTTGATGCGGATACATTGTAAAGTATGAAATTTGTCCAGTATTAGGGCAGCTTCAGGCGAGCGTATTGCAAAATACGCTTGCTCCTGCATAACGTTTAGCGCAGTGAACGAGGGTACTTTACGCGCTTGCCGGTGAACAATACTGCGCATATTTAAACGAGCACCGCTAGTTCACGTGATTTAAATGGCTTTTAAGCCAAAGGAGGTGTTAGTGTGTGCGAGCTTGTTCAGCAAATTGCACATGTACGCGCATATATAAGTGTGCATTTGTGCACCTACCATAGACCTTTACGGAGCTCTTTGGTGCGCAGATGTGCATAAATTAGAGCAAGCGAGAACCATGCACGCAAAAAAGAAAAGAAATGAGAATGCATCCACTGAAATCAATATGTTCTATTCTCCGCATATTGCGTGGTATTTTTCCATGCACAAATACAATCGTATAAAGAAGTCCTTATGGCAACATTAGCTAATTAGTAAGAAAAAGTTCTAAAAAGTTATTAACAAGGGGAAATTAGTTCTGTCTCTGTGCAGTGCAAGACTTCATCTTCATTGGTTTGATAACTGACCAGGCGAGAATCCATGCCAGAGATAAAACATAGGATAGCATTGGGGTGAAGCGCGATGCTAAACATGGGCAAAATCTGGAAAAGTAGGGATATTGGCATAGCAACTAAACGCAGGATAGTGCAAATCATCGTATCCCCCAGAGCCGTGTATGGATGCGAAAGCTGGACTGCAAAAACAGCTGTTAGAAGGAGTATTGATGCATTGGAGCTGTAGTGCTGGCGAAAGCTGCTGCGTATACCCTGGACGTCGAGAGCAACAAACAGAGAACTCCTGAATCGTGTAAGACCCGATATATCACTGGAGGGCAAGATGACTGGGCTCGGGCTCCTGGAGGACAAGATGACCGGACTCAGGCTTATGGAGGACAAGATGACCCAGCTCAGGCCGACGGGGGACAAGATGGCCCGGCTCAGGCTCACAGAGGACAAGATGACCGGACTCAGGCTTATGGAGGGTGAGATGACCGGACTCAGGCTCACAGATTTTGGCCATATAATGTGAGCATTATAGATTCTTCTAGATTCCTAGAAGAATCTATAATGCTTGGACAGATCAGTGGCAAAAGAAGACCTGGCCACTAGAGATGAGCGAGCATGCTCGTCCGAGCTTGCTGCTGGTTCAAGCATTAGCGTACTCGAATGTACTCGTTACTCGAGTCAAGCACCAAGCGGTGCTCGAGAAAATTTCCCCTCCTCCACAGCTCCGTTGACAACAATGGTCTGCTGGCACCCCTGAATTGTTTTTCATGGAAGCGCTTTACATATAAGCCCTTCCCTGAAAAACAATAATTTTAATTTAAAATAAAAACAAAAAAATCCTTACTAGAGATGAGCGAACGTACTCGTCCGAGCTTGATGCTCGGGCGAATATTAGCGTGTTCGGGATGCTCGTTACTCGTAACGAGTACCACGCGATGTTCCGGTTACTTTCAGTTTCCTCTCTGAGACGTTAGCGCGCTTTTCTGGCCAATTGAAAGACAGGGAAGGCATTACAACTTCCCCCTGTGACGTTCAAGCCCTATACCACCCCCCTGCTGTGAGTGGCTGGGGAGATCAGATGTCACCCGAGTATAAAAGTCGGCCCCTCCCGCGGCTCGCCTCAGATGCCTTGTGACTGAGTTAGCTGAGGGAAAGTGCTGCTGCTGGTGCTGCTGTAGGGAGAGTGTTAGGAGTGAGTGTAGGCTTCAAGAACCCCAACGGTCCTTCTCAGGGCCACATCTATCCGTGTGCAGTACTGTGGAGGGTGCTGTTAGCAGTGTTGCACAATTTTTTTTTTTTCAAAATCGGCTGTCTGCAGAGCATTGTGCCCTGCAGTAATAGTCCAGGGACAGAAGTGGTGGTTAGGCAGGGAGAGTGTTAGGAGTGAGTGTAGGCTTCAAGAACCCCAACGGTCCTTCTTAGGGCCACATTTAACCGTGTGCAGTACTGTGCAGGCTGCTGTTAGCAGTGTTGCATTTTTTTTTTTTTCAAAATCGGCTGTGCAGAGCATTGCGCCCGGCAGTAATACTACAGGGACAGAATTGTGTAGGCAGGGCCAGAAGACATATATTATTGATTGAATATAGTCAGTGGGCCTTTTCTTTTTAAAAAAAGGGAAAAATTCTATGTGCCCTGCCTCTGTCAGTCCTCAGCGTTCTGTGTACGTGTGTGGTGGGTGGAGATAGTAAACAAATCATACGCAGCCAGCTACGTTTAACAGCAGGCTTGCGCCAATTTATTTCCTGCCTTCCTGGGAAAAATCACCGCTCTGCTGCACTTCATATAACTGCATTTCTGTGGAACAGATTTCTTATCTGATTGAATATAGTCAGTGGGCCTTTTCTTTTTAAAAAAAGGGAAAAATTCTATGTGCCCTGCCTCTGTCAGTCCTCAGCGTTCTGTGTACGTGTGTGGAGGGTGGAGATAGTAAACAAATCATATGCAGCCAGCTACGTTTAACAGCAGGCTTGCGCCAATTTATTTCCTGCCTTCCTGGGAAAAATCACCGCTCTGCTGCACTTCATATAACTGCATTTCTGTGGAACAGATTTCTTATCTGATTGAATATAGTCAGTGGGCCTTTTCTTTTTAAAAAAAGGGAAAAATTCTATGTGCCCTGCCTCTGTCAGTCCTCAGCGTTCTGTGTACGTGTGTGGTGGGTGGAGATAGTAAACAAATCATACGCAACCAGCTACGTTTAACAGCAGGCTTGCGCCAATTTATTTCCTGCCTTCCTGGGAAAAATCACCGCTCTGCTGCACTTCATATAACTGCATTTCTGTGGAACAGATTTCTTATCTGATTGAATATAGTCAGTGGGCCTTTTCCTTTTAAAAAAAGGGAAAAATTCTATGTGCCCTGCCTCTGTCAGTCCTCAGCGTTCTGTGTACGTGTGTGGTGGGTGGAGATAGTAAACAAATCATACGCAGCCAGCTACGTTTAACAGCAGGCTTGCGCCAATTTATTTCCTGCCTTCCTGGGAAAAATCACCGCTCTGCTGCACTTCATATAACTGCATTTCTGTGGAACAGATTTCTTATCTGATTGAATATAGTCAGTGGGCCTTTTCTTTTTTAAAAAAAGGGAAAAATTCTATGTGCCCTGTCTCTGTCAGTCCTCAGCGTTCTGTGTACGTGTGTGGTGGGTGGAGATAGTAAACAAATCATACGCAGCCAGCTACGTTTAACAGCAGGCTTGCGCCAATTTATTTCCTGCCTTCCTGGGAAAAATCACCGCTCTGCTGCACTTCATATAACTGCATTTCTGTGGAACAGATTTCTTATCTGATTGAATATAGTCAGTGGGCCTTTTCTTTTTAAAAAAAGGGAAAAATTCTATGTGCCCTGCCTCTGTCAGTCCTCAGCGTTCTGTGTACGTGTGTGGTGGGTGGAGATAGTAAAAAATTCATACGCAGCCAGCTACGTTTAACAGCAGGCTTGCGCCACTTTCTTTCCTGCCTGTAAAATTCCTTGCTCAGCTGTAGTTAATAACTCTGCAACACTAAAGTTCTGTGACACATTTGCAGGGGCACAACACAGTTATTAAACTTATTATTCATTGAATAGACGCAGTGGGCCTTTCCTTTTAAAAAAATGGGAAAAAAGTATACTTGGCCTGCCTCTGACAGTCCTCGGGGCTCTGGGTACGTGTGTGCTGCGTGGAGAACGCTAAAAAATCAGACGCAACCAGCTACGTTTAACAGCAGGCTTGCGCCAATTTATTTCCTGCCTGGGAAATCAAATCACTGGTAATACACCATGCTGAGGGGTAGGGGTAGGCCTATAGGACGTGGACGCGGGCGAGGACGCGGAGGCCCAAGTCAGGGTGTGGGCACAGGCCGAGCCAGTGCGGTGGCCAGGGGTAGAGGCAGGGCCAGACCGAATAATCCACCAACTGTTTCCCAAAGCGCCCCCTCGCGCCATGCCACCCTGCACAGGTCAAGGTGCTCTACGGTGTGGCAGTTTTTCACAGAGACGCCTGTCAACCGACGAACAGTGGTGTGCAACCTTTGTCACGCCAAGATCAGCTGGGGAGGCACCACCAACAGCATGCGCAGGCATATGATGGCCAAGCACCCCACAAGGTGGGACGATGCCCGTTCACCGCCTCCGGTTTGCACCACTGCCTCTCCCCCTGTGCCCCAACCTGCCACTGGGATCCAACCCCCCTCTGAGGACACAGGCACTACCGTCTCCTGGCCTGCACCCACACCCTCACCTCCGCTGTCCTCGGCCCCATCCAGCAATGTCTCTCAGCGTAGCGTCCAGACGTCGCTAGCGCCACAGTTTGAGCGCAAGCGCAAGTACGACGCCACGCACCCGCACGCTCAAGCGTTAAACGTGCACATTGCAAAATTGATCAGCCTAGAGATGCTGCCGTATAGGCTTGTGGAAACGGAGGCTTTCAAAAGCATGATGGCGGCGGCGGCCCCGCGCTACTCGGTTCCCAGTCGCCACTACTTTTCCCGATGTGCCGTCCCAGGCCTGCACGACCACGTCTCCCGCAACATTGTACGCGCCCTCACCAACGCGGTTACTGCCAAGGTCCACTTAACAACAGACACGTGGACAAGCACAGGCGGGCAGGGCCACTATATCTCCCTGATGGCACATTGGGTGAATTTAGTGGAGGCTGGGACAGAGTCAGAGCCTGGGACCGCTCACGTCCTACCCACCCCCCGAATTGCGTGCCCCAGCTCGGTGGTGGTATCTGCGGGGGTGTATGCTTCCTCCACTAAACCACCCTCCTCCTCCTCCTACGCAACCTGTGTCTCGCAATCAAGATGTGTCAGCAGCAGCACGTCGCCAGCAGTCGGTGTCACGCGGCGTGGCAGCACAGCGGTGGGCAAGCGTCAGCAGGCCGTGCTGAAACTACTCAGCTTAGGAGATAAGAGGCACACGGCCCACGAACTGCTGCAGGGTCTGACAGAGCAGACCGACCGCTGGCTTGCGCCGCTGAGCCTCCAACCGGGCATGGTCGTGTGTGACAACGGCCGTAAGCTGGTGGCGGCTCTGCAGCTCGGCAGCCTCACGCACGTGCGATGCCTGGCCCATGTGTTTAATTTGGTGGTTCAGCGCTTTCTGAAAAGCTACCCCCACTTGTCATACCTGCTCGGAAAGGTGCGCCGGATCTGCGCACATTTCCGCAAATCACACACGCACGCTGTCACCCTGCGGACCCTGTGCACCGACTGCTGTGCGACGTGCCCACACAGTGGAACTCTACACTCCATATGTTGGCAAGACTCTATGAGCAGCGTAGAGCTATAGTGGAATACCAACTCCAACTTGCGCGGCGCAGTGGGAGTCAGCCTCCTCAATTATTTACAGAAGAGTGGGCCTGGTTGGCAGCCATCTGCCAGGTCCTTGGAAAATTTGAGGAGTCTACCCAGGTGGTGAGCGGCGATGCTGCAATCATTAGCGTCACCATTCCTCTGCCATGCATCTTGAGAAGTTCCCTGCAAAGCATAAAGGCAGACGCTTTGCGCTCGGAAACAGAGCCGGGGGAAGACAGTATGTCGCTGGATAGTCAGAGCACCCTCCTGTCTATATCTCAGCGCGTTCAGGAGGAGGAGGAGGAGCATGAGGAGGATGAGGAGGAGGGGGAAGAGACAGCTTGGCCCACTGCTGACGGTACCCATGCTGCTTGCCTGTCATCCTTTCAGCGTGTATGGCCTGAGGAGGAGGAAGAGGAGGAGGAGGAGGATCCTGAAAGTGATCTTCCTAGTGAAGACAGCCATGTGTTGCGTACAGGTACCCTGGCACACATGGCTGACTTCATGTTAGGATGCCTTTCTCGTGACCCTCGCGTTACACGCATTCTGGCCACTACGGATTACTGGGTGTACACACTGCTCGACCCACGGTATAAGGAGAGCCTTTGCACTCTCATTCCCGAAGAGGAAAGGGGTTCGAGAATGATGCTATACCACAGGGCGCTGGTGGACAAACTGATGGTAAACTTCCCATCCGACAGCGCTAGTGGCAGAAGGCGCAGTTCCGAGGGCCAGGTAGCAGGGGAGGCGCAGAGATCAGGCAGCATGTACAGCGCAGGCAGGGGAACATTCTCCAAGGCCTTTGCCAGCTTTATGGCTCCCCAGCAAGACTGTGTCACCGCTCCCCAGTCAAGGCTGAGTCGGCGGGAGCACTGTAAAAGGATGGTGAGGGAGTACGTAGCCGATTGCACGACCGTCCTCCGTGACGCCTCTGCCACCTACAACTACTGGGTGTCAAAGCTGGACACGTGGCCTGAACTCGCGCTGTATGCCCTGGAGGTGCTTGCTTGTCCTGCAGCTAGCGTCTTGTCAGAGAGTGTGTTTAGTGTGGCTGGGGGAATCATCACGGATAAGCGTACCCACCTGTCAACCGACAGTGCCGACAGGCTTACACTTATCAAGATGAACAAAGCCTGGATTTCCCCAGACTTCTCTTCTCCACCAGCGGACAGCAGCGATACCTAAGCAATACGTAGGCTGCACCCGCGGATGGAAGCATCGTTCTCTCTCACCATCCAAAACGGGGACATTTCTGCTTCATCAATCTGTGTATAATATTCCTCCTCCTCCTCCTCCTGCTCCTCCTCCTGAAACCTCACGTAATCACGCCGAACGGGCAATTTTTCTTAGGGCCACAAGGCTCACTCATATAATTTTTCTAAACAATTTTTATACGTTTCAATGCTCTTAAAAGCGCTGAAACTTTAACTTGAACCAATTTTTCGTTAAACTGGGCTGCCCCCAGGCCTAGTTACCACTTAAGCCACATTAACCAAAGCGATTAATGGGTTTCACCTGCCCTCTTGGTTGGCCATGGCCAATTTTTCTGATGTACATTAGTACTGTTGATACAGCAATTTTTGTGGGCCCTCGCCTACAGTGTAATCAAATGAATTTTTAGCCCACCTGCATTACAGCTGACGTTACATCCGCTGTGTTGGGCAATGCAATGGGATATATTTATGTACCGCCGGTGGCTTCCTGGCACCCACCCATGCTGTGGGTCCACAGAGAATTATAAATGCATCTGAAACCACATCTAAAGAACCCCAGTCAGACTGGGGCATGCAGTGTGGGCCGAAGCCCACCTGCATTAAGCACGACATTACTACCTCAGCTGTGTTGGGCAATGCAATGGGATATTTTTATGTACCGCCGGTGGGTTCCAGGGAGCCACCCATGCTGTGGGTCCACAGGGAATTATAAATGCATCTGTTTCCACTTCTAAAGAACCCCAGTCTGACTGGGGCATGCAGTGTGGGCCGAAGCCCACCTGCATTAAGCACGACATTACTACCTCAGCTGTGTTGGGCAATGCAATGGGATATATTTATGTACCGCCGGTGGCTTCCTGGCACCCACCCATGCTGTGGGTCCACAGAGAATTATAAATGCATCTGAAACCACATCTAAAGAACCCCAGTCAGAATGGGGCATGCAGTGTGGGCCGAAGCCCACCTGCATTTAATCGGACGTTACCTCAGCTGTGTTGGGCAATGCAATGGGATATTTTTATGTACCGCCGGTGGCTTCCTGGCACCCACCCATGCTGTCGGTCCACAGGGACTTCACAATAGGGAGTTGTACCTGCCTGTGTCTATGAATTAAAAACCGCGGTCTGACTGGGGCATGCAGACACCTTGACAGAATGAATAGTGTGTGGCACATAGGTTCCCCATTGCTATGCCCACGTGTGCAGCTCCTGATGGCGGTGGCACAGGATTATATTTCTCATTGCTTCTGTACAGCATTGTGGGCTATCGCCCCGCCCCTTTTAAAGAGGGTCGCTGCCTAGCCGTGCCAACCCTCTGCAGTGTGTGCCTGCGGTTCCTCTTCATGGCAGACGCACTTATAAATAGACATGAGGGTGGTGTGGCATGAGGGCAGCTGAAAGCTGCGCAGGGACACTTTTGTGTGCGCTGTGGACACTGGGTCGTGCAGGGGGGGTTGGGCAGCATGTAACCCAGGAGAAGTGGCAGCGGAGTGTCATGCAGGCAGTGATTGTGCTTTGTTGGAGGTAGTGTGGTGCTTAGCAAAGGTATGCCATGCTAATGAGGGCTTTTCACAAGGAAAAGTTGTTGGGAGGGGGGGGGGCCCACTCTTGCCGGTATTGTGGCTTAATAGTGGGACCTGTGAACTTGAGATGCAGCCCAACATGTAGCCCCTCACCTGCCCTATCCGTTGCTGTGTCATTCCCATCACTTTCTTGAATTGCCCAGATTTTCACAAATGAAAACCTTAGCGAGCATCGGCGAAATACAAAAATGCTCCGGTTGCCCATTGACTTCAATGGGGTTCGTTACTCGAAACGAACCCTCGAGCATCGCGATAAGTTCGTCCCGAGTAACGAGCACCCGAGCATTTTGGTGCTCGCTCATCTCTAATCCTTACCTTTTGCTGTTGCCATGTCCCCCGCAGGGCTGAAGAACACATCTGCCGCATCCTCAGCGTCTCCTCCCCCTGCTGCTAATGCAACCCACCCTTCTCCATTATCGGCGATGGGTAATACACTAGGACAGTACAGTACTGTACAATTGCACTCCAATGTAACAGCACAGAGAACACAGTGATAACGCTGAGGACAGATAATGATGTCACCTGCAGTCCTATGTAACACCACAGATAACACACAGTGACATGTCAAATGTTCATTTATTCTTTACAGTAGTCTTTTATATTTATTATTGTTATTCTTTTTGGTATTAAATACCATATTTATTCTCTATTAAATGAGGTTTGGTCAGTTTTTGGAATATCTAGAACATATTAATTGGATTTACATTGATTCCTATGGAAAAAGGTAGCAACGGTTTCAGATAAAGCCGATTGCTTTCGGACAGATTACCAACATTAGTAGAGGTTTTACTGTATATCTTAAAACTATATTCTTGCATTTCTGCACTAAACTGTGTGCTGTGCACTAATTGTACAAAATTTCAATTTCTAATTAATTATTGTATGTTTATACCCCGTATTAGTGCACCATAAGAGTACTTTTACACGTGTGTAATATTTCTGCAGGACACACGTAAAGGCGCAGAAAATTCAGCACCAAAATCATCATGTATACATGCAGGTCATGGAGTAGAAATCTGCAGCAGCAGATTAAGTTGTGTCTTAGGGTGCATTCACATGAACGTATATCGGCTCGGTATTCACGCCGAGCCGATATACGTTGTCCTCATCTGCAGGGGGGGAGGATGGAAGAGCCAGGAGCAGGAACTGAGCTCCCGCCTCCTCTCTGCCTCCTCTCCGCCCCTCTGCACTATTTGCAATGGGAAGAGGTGGGACGGGGGCGGGGCTAATTCTCGCAACTTAGCCCCGCCCCGCCTCCTTTCATTGCAAATAGTGCAGAGGGGTGGAGAGGAGGCAGAGAGGGGGCGGGAGCTCAGTTCCTGCTCCTGGCTCTTCCATCCACCCCCCTCTGCAGATGAGGACAACGTATATCGGCTCGGCGTGAAAACTGAGCCGATATACGTTCGTGGGAATGCAGCCTTATGGCGCATTCAGACGACCATATATCGACCGGGTTTTCATGCCCGGCCGATATACGGTGTCCCTCTCTGCGGGGGAGGAGGCTAGAAGAGCTGGGAGCAGTGCACTGAGCTCCTGTCCCCTCTCTGGCCCCTCGGCACTATCTGAAATGGGGGGGGGGCTAAGTCCCAGAACTTAGCTCCGTCCCCGCCCTGCCCCCTCCCATTGCAAATAGAGCTGACGGGCTGAGAGGGTGCAGGAGCTCACTTCACTGCTCCCAGCTCTTTCAGCCTCCTCCCCCTGCAGAGAGGGACACCGTATATCGGACAGGCGTGAAAACCCATCCGATATACGGTCGTCTGAATAAGTCCTTAAGGTGTATTTTATGGAAATATTCCACATGTGTGAAAGGTCTTTGAGTTTTTTCCCCCACATTTCAGTTATTTAGCATTGTAAATAATGGTATGCACAATAGCTCAAAATTTATATAACAAAATATATGAGAAAAATACCTGTAACATTGTTTGTCATGAAGAATCAGTAGGATTTGGCTGTAGATGTGATCAGACTACTAGTGACTTTACGAAGGTCAGTTTGGAACTCTACAACTTACAGACATGTCTCCTAGTTGCTGGCAAGACGCCTGTGTTGTGAGAGATCTGTTGGTCCCCTCATGACAGAATGAGCTCATCGAATAAATGCTCTTCTAAATTTTTTGGCAAGTCTCTGCCCTCAATACTGTTGAGAGAGAACCACCCCACTATGGAATGCGTTCTAAAGCATGCCTTCCTCATTTATAATTAGCCGGGAACCTCTCTCATAACTGGAGACCTTCAAATGACCCAGCTTTGACCTGGTTACTCATCTACTGCAAGATGACTCTGGCCAAAGTATGACCTTGCCATTGAACAGTTAATACCTATTTATAGGCCCACTAGAGATTGACCCCAATTCTAGAGTGCTTTATATAGATGTAGTAGGAGTGAGATAAACATCAGCTAAATAAAGAAAGTATTTTTTTGTGGCTATTTTAGATATCGTAGTGCCTCCTATTGGCTGGATGTCATAAACAGTGTTCGGACTATATATAGTGTAGTGAGTATAAATAGTATCAATAGTAGGAAAACAATAATGCATTTGTCAAGGACATTGACTTGCGTGAATGCTGATTTTCAATAGGTGGCGCTATAGAGGAATTGTTCCATCTTCTCGTTTGCATAAATTTCCGTGAGGAGCATGCATGGCCTTATAAGTCTCCTCACTAGATGTTCTCCCCAAGGAGAAACCATATCCTTACTGACACACCTCATAGGTCTTTAACAAGCCAAGCCAGCAACCTACTGTACACTGATGAGGAACAAAAACCCTGAAACAGAATGTTTTGTACATGGTTTATCTTTTCCTTCTGGAGAAGACCCTGGCTTTGACTTATATTCCCAGTCATTGTTACAAGGCTTGTTAAACGGTCTTCCAAAGGGTGGCGCTGTAGACGTTTTGTTCTGTCTTTTCATTTGCATACATTTCCTAGAGGAGCATGCATGGCCTTAAGTCTCTTCAGTAGGTGCTCTCCCTAAGGGCTTAGTCACACGGGCGCATCCGGGCGCCGATGTGCCCGTGTTACTGCACAAAGAAAACAGTCGCACTGCAGGTGCGGACGACTCTCCGCACCGCCGGAAGAAAGAACACATGACTGGTGCGGAGAGTCGTCTGCACCTGCAGTGCGGCGGTCTTATCCTGCAGTAACACGGGCGCATCGGCGCCCGGATGTGCCCGTGTGACTAAGCCCTAAGGAAAAACCAAAACCTTCCTTACCCTTGAAGCATGAATTTACAGAAAAGAAGGTTTTGCGGGTTTTAGAATATTTATCCAGGTTAATAAAGCCTAATACACACAGCCGAATTTGCATTACGAAATCCGGAGCGGGTGTCCGCCTCCGGATTCCACAGCAAATACTTGCCATAGCATGTAATGTAAAAGCCAGTTTCCATGCCCACAAGCGGAAATCAATTGCGATTTTCTACTTGTAGGGGGAGAATCGCAGCATGCTCTATTTTGAGCTGGATTCTATGCGGACATCAATGGAAGCTGTCCGTCCCGCTGCCCTCCTGCAATCATTATTGCGGAAAGGCCATGGAATCCGCAGCATTGTCCAGCAACAACGTGGTCACATCTGTACTGAGCATGTGTGCTGGCGCTCCGGCCAGCACATCCGGAGTACAGAAGAAAAAGCATCCGGACTGAGATGCATGGTTCACCAGCCGGGCATCGGGGTCGGATTCTGCTGCAAATTACTGACAAATATATGTAAGATATGTAACTACTGACAAATATATGTAATATATGTAACTATTGACAAATATATGTAATATATGTAACTTGATTAAATATTTGTTAGATTATCTCCTAGTATATCATAAAGTTACATACATTTTAGATATTTCTGGTTTAAAAAATTGTAACAATAATGCTAATTATTTACTTGGTCATTCTGAACCTCAATTTTAATTTTAGTTTAGAGTAGTTTGGTGTACTTCCTTACCTGACTTTTTTTTCTGGATGCCATAGTCATTTTTGTTACCTTGAACATAGAACTTGAAATCAAATTCCAGGAATTGATGTTGTCAGCATGTGCCCGAGTAATGGAAAAAAGATAAGAACCCACTTAACTTAAAATAGTCTTCCGCTATGCATGTGCCAGAGGGCACAGCTGCACCCAGAGCAACCACATTAGAAGTAGTCAGACCAATGCTTAAGTTGCAAATAAGATTGCCGAATCACATGCACAAAATTATATTAGCTATCAGCACAATTTAATTAGAATGGTGAAGAATGAAGCTATGTTTAGAAGAGAATTTAACTATTATTTTAGGAATTATATCATGAAAAGTATGTTATCTGAATTAGTTTCTTTACAAGTACAAGTGAGTCTGATAATACGTTGGCAAAACTGCTGGGAAATTAACTGCTGTGTTGCAGATTGCAAGTGGCATTTAAAGAGATAGTCAAAGTATAGACATTGGTGGCATATCACTAAAATGATTAGCCCTGCCTCTGCCAATCACTGAACTGAAGTGTTGGTGGTACCAGGAAAGCACTGTGACACTTCACTGATGGCTTTGCCTTTTCCAAATGGCAGCATTGTCCGTCGTTGACTAAAGCTAGTCGATCCTGTGGCCTTTAAAGAAACCCAAGCAAAACTGACAGGACACAATATAGTGCAATGCTTATATAACATCACTGCCACCTTATTCTAGTGATCGTCATTGTCAAATACATTGAACTCCTCTAATTGGACATTGATAGGATATTCTAATGATATGTCAATATGTGTATTTTGAGATGACATCTTAAACCCCTTCCTACCCCAGAGCGAATATGTACATCCTGGGTTGGAAGAGGTTTGTGCAAAAAAGATATAGTTATGTAATATGGATGGCATAGGCTCAGGAGCTGAGCCCATACCCTCCACAAGGGGAGAGGACTGTGACTGACAGCTGGCCTTACACTGCACTGATCCCCCCTGATAACGCCTTACATGCCTTTTCTTCCCGCTTCCTAAAACTTAACATGGGAAAAAAACTGAATTTGTAATTTTTTCTCCACCTCACACTGCACTCCCACTAGACCCATTAATCACTATATCAATGGGTCCATACTTTCACCAGTTCCACAGTTGACTCTGACCTCTCCTTTAACCCCTTTAGTGGCATGCCCGGAAAATCTCTGCACTGACCATGCAGTTAAACCCCAGAAAATTTCCGTGGACAGCTCTAGTGCTGAAATGTGCAGAGCATTGAGCTGTCATCTGAAATCTTTCGAGGTTTTTACTGCATACTGAGCACAGCAAGCCCTGGATATTTCCCTGCCTTAGTACCAACTGTCAAAGTAATGCAGTACTTTCAAATACTTGCGAGATTAAATTGCATTCTTGACTCATTTAAAAAAACTGCCCTGTGAGGAATAACATGGTAATAATAAACCTGCCACTGAAGGGGTTAAACCACACATACAAGGTATTACCACCTCCTGCCACCTCCAGCTCAAAAACTACTCTCGGATATGATCTTTCCTCAACCCCAGGTCAAAAAAATACTAGTGCATGCTCTCATCATCTGTCTAGGATACTGCAACATTCTTCTCTGTAGCCTCCATTTCCAATGCTTTTGCACTCCTTCAATGCATCCTCAACTCTGCTGCCCAGTTTATCCACCTCTCCTCCCATTACTTCCTTACCTCTCCTAACCCTCTCATTGGCTGTCTATTACCCAATAAATACAGTTGAAATTATTATCAATTTTTAGACAAAGCCATCCACAACGTCACCTTCATACTTTGCTGACCTAATCTCTCGATAGCTCCCCACAGTCCCCACAAGACTTCCTCCTCGACTGTCCCTTAGTGAGCTCACACAATTGTCTCCAGGATTTCTCCCATGTGTCACCTAAACTCTAGAACTCACTCCCTCAACCCATCAGACTCTCTGCCACCTAGGAAAGCTTCAAAAGAAACCTGAAAACCAACCTCTTCAGACAAGCCTACAACCTACCCTGCTGCTACCACAAGATGAGTGACTCCTACCCCCACTTACTGTCTCCTTCCACCTTCTGCTGTGCACTGTTAGCACTTATGGGCAGGGCGATCAGAACATTGCAGCTTCAAGTCACTCGAAGGGATGGGAAAAAAGATGGAAAAAAAAAGAGTAAAAAAATTCATATAAAAAATAATGAAAAGAGAACTTTATTGTTATTTCTTTCCTTTTTGATAAAAGAAATAATAATAAAAAAAACATATGTTTGGTTTTACTGCATCCATAATGACCAGCACACTTTTTATCCTGCATGGCAAATGCTATTAAAAATAAAGCAAAAAATCTGTACCAAAATGCTTTTTTTTGTTCATTTTGCTCCTGAAAAAATGCAATAAAAGTGATAAAAAAAAGTCACTGCAAAATGGTACAAATAAAAACTACATTACACAGCTCCATCCATGGAAGAATAAAAAGTTATGGGTCTTGAATGCAGCCATGCAAGAAAAAAGTATTTTTAAAAGAGTTTTTCTTGTAAAAAAAAAAAAGTGGAACACTCCCTCCCAAATTTATAATTGCGGTATAGTTGTAATCGTAACGAACCATAGAAAACAGTTATCCCATGGGGATGGCTTGATAGGCATTCTGCCAAGACAGCCCTGGGGCCTTTCACAGCTCCCTGTGATCTCATCGTGGGTGGAGCCATACGGAACACCCGAACACCGTTCGGAAGATTTAAATGCCACTGTTGGAATTGTCAGCGGCACTTAAAGGGTTCACAGCTCCGATCAGCCGCGCGGAGAGTTCAAGGTTCTTCAACCCTCATCTGGTGAAGTATGGAAGAGGAAGAGAGGTTTCCCTGATGGTCTAATGCCTAGGATTCCTACCTTAAAAAAAGAGAGAGCGAAGAGAAAAGGGTTCCGCCCCGCAGTGTCCTGAAACTGTCAGCGAGTGAGTGTCAGTGGAGTGTTTTGTCCTCCTCTTGAGTGTGTCCAGGAGCGGAGTCATACAGATAACTTGACTGTAGGCTCCGTGTCATCCTGTGTCCTTCCTCCCTGACCTCCATCTTTGTTCTTCCTGTCCTGGTATGTGAAATTCCCACAAAGAATTGTGAGTGTGTATCCAGATAATCTATCTGCAAGTAAAGTTCCAGTTGTTGACCGTTCCCAGCAACTGAGTTACTCAAGTTAACTGTGTGTGGACTCTCTTATTTTTCCCGTCGGATATCCTACGGAGTAAGGAACGGTGGCGTCATCCGTGACAAGAGTCTTCCAGTCCACAACACAATTTATTCAGGTAACCGTTGCCCTGGAGAGGCCTGTTAGTGCCTTGTCTGAGTGTCACATGCGTCCCTCCAGGGAGGAGTTGGTAGTGCCACTGTGACATCCCTGCCAACTACCCCACTATCTCCTTAGTGGTGTGCCTTGTGCCTCGGTCACTGCAGCTGTAATAAACAGCCGGTGCCAGCGCTGTATGAAGAGAGATCGCCCCACAATCTCTCATCATACCTACCCTGACGCTGTAGGACATAAATGTACGTCCTATAGTGGGAAGGGGTTAATAAACATTTAATTTTAAAGACATATACACATAAAAACATTACCACATTTCCTATTATGTAGTGCCCACTCTGGGCCACTACATCAGTATACTTGCCCACAGTGTTTATCAGTCCACAGCAAACATGGGTGTTCTTTTTTCCTGATATCTTCCACTTTCAGCTGACTGATGGCTGAAGGGGTGTGGATTAACTAAGAGCGGAATGTGGCATTCCTTGTCTCCTATTGTGGGCGCAGCAGAGGGGGGAGGCTCCTGCTGCAGCCAGTTGACTTACAGCCAGACACAGGATGGTGAGAAGGTGGAGGGGGAACTAGCTGATCTACTGGGACATCAGTAGGACTGTATACTGTGTTTCATTTTATGCTACATTGGGCACTCATAATTCGATATACTGGTATATTTAACTTATTTCTATCCATCTTTATCTGTATACCAGCCCTTAAACCTATTTACTCTGGCCATATTTCCATTCTTCATGCAGTATATTAATAGATAGTGAATAATATCTTGTGTTATTCTGTGTGTTCAAGGCTATCAGAGTGATTCACAGTAATGATGTCATCCTTGGAACAGACTGCAGAAAATCCATCCGGAGTGTGGTTTGCCTGGTATGACAGACAGAACATGCTATTTTTTTTAACTTTTACTGCAGTCTTCACTGAAACTTTTAAAATCCCCCAAATATCCCACATTACACCTGACCTAAAAGGAATGGTTGGTCACCAAAAATGGGCTTTTACCAATCCTGATTTGAAGAACCACTTGAAGTTTAGTGGTAAATTTTGGTAAGGTTTGGTAAACCTTTCGTACAGTAATGGACAGCATATATACCAAAGTGCTGCCCCCTCCCCCCCCCCCCCCCCCCCGCAGTCAGGTCGGGATACTATCAGAGAGGAAGGACTCACTTTGCCATCCCTGTACACCATATATCACCCTTTGCTAGAAGAATCTTATTTCAAGTACAAGGTTGGGGACCTCTGTGTTATACAGAAATATTATATATATATATATATATATATATATATATATATATATATATATATATATATGTATATATATATATATAAAAGGATAAAGAAAGAGCACAGACATAGAATTCAGATAAAGAAAGAGAAAAGGGCTCCAATCCTTAACACAAAATCCAGAAGAAATATTTTACCTGTCAACTGCTTAAAGAAAATCGACAACTAAGAATAAACGTGAGCTTTACTGTCTTATGCGTTAACCTGACTCCCAGAGATTATTTCTCACCTACCGCGTTTCCCTGAAAATAAGCCCTGCCCTGCTTTTCTGTTGAGAGGGTGGGTGTGAAATATAAGCCCCCCCCCCCCCAAATAAGCCCTAGCTTCACTATATGAAAAAGAAAGAAAAAACAATACTCACCTAGCAGGCAGCGTCCTGGTCCCTCAGGCTGGGGTGTGGCGCTCCGGCAGTCTTCCTCTGTGTAGTCCTTGGCGCTGAGAGAGCATTCTCTTCCTGGTTAACAAGGTTTGAATACCCTGCCTCCAGCAAGAGATTGCTGTGATTGGTTAAGAAACACAGCCTCAGTCAATTAGAGCTGGCGCTCAATGAACCAATCACAGCAATTTAATGATGGACCACAACCCCCAAGATCCCTATTTCCATCACAAGAACTTTGCCAATAGCGGGCTCAGGCCTGGCCATGGACTGGCGTCATGACAAACTATAAAGTGGTTCTTACTCGACTATTGGTAGCGGTTCTAATAGTTTATGCCAATTCAGTCAGTTGCCAGTGTTTTGGGGGAAGTTAAAAACAGCATGGTAACCACCGTGAAAGGGTGTCTGGCCCTGAGACTAGCGTTCGCATAGTTGTCTGCAAAAACCACCACCACCATTCTGGCTGGCGGCTACACTGTGTATATCTATCTATCATAATTTACTGACATGAGGATTAGGGTATCATGTTGAAATGATAAAAAGATATTCTGTCACCAGGTTCATAAAATTTGGCTTGGAGCTGAGCTCCAAGTCAAGGACGCGGGCCGTGTTGGCTTCTCTCCACCCACATCATGCAGACTGACATGTCTCTCTGCTTTCATGTACAGGAAGAGAGCTGTTACCCGGCATGCTGCAGGCAGAAAGAGGCCGGCCTCACTAACCTCTGTTACTCAGAGCTCAGCGAAGTCAAACTTCATGAACCTGGGTATAGAATCCCTTTAATAGCCACTTACTAAATGTAATAAAAGTTCTGCAAGTTATGTCAAGAAAGGAAAGCTCTGTCAAAAGCTCTGAAAGCTGGTGATCTTGTTAACAGAATAAGAACCTAATATCTACATGCCACAAACAGTGAGAAGTAGCAGTAACAAGGAAGGCATTTTGAGAGAGCAAATCACTGTCAACATTTTCACTGTCAAATGATAGGAATAGAATTCCACATGAACAACCCTCCAGAGACATCACATCACACAGAGCTGACATCCCAATGTAGTGGACACATTGTTAGGATAAGTTTAGAATGATGACAGCATGGGTTACAGATAAGGCTCTGCCACTCCAAGTTTTGCAACCTTGAACTTTTATTTTCAGTGGTTAATAAGATCTAGATGCCTATTTCCCATCATATTTCCCATCATATTTCCCTTCATATTTCTCATTTTGAATTCCTAGTAGTTTAACATTAGATTTTATAACAGGTTTACGTCTTTTGCATGTCTTACTAAGTTTTCCAATGGAGCCTACGACCACATTGTACACACTGCTATAGTTATAAAGTTCAGTTTTTAAAGGGAACCCCTCACATTCCTACAGCACCAGAAACTTCCACGATTCAGTGCTATGACCGGGTGAAGATCATGCGGCGCATGAAAATCGGACTCTTTTCAGATTTCCAATGTGCACACTCTCCAATACAAGTCTATGGGAGAGCACGCACAGGAACCTAAAAAGAACCAGATTTTTGTGCTGCCCACTGACTTCACTGGTGGCAACGCTCAATCTCGGGAGTGGGTGAGTATAAAAAATACATCACCCGGCTTCTTGTCACCTCCCCTAACAGCATCATCATTTAGTTTATAGAGCTGTAGGGATGTGACAGGTTCCCTTTAAAGGGGTTGTCCTCTTTGAACAGGCACTTTTTCTTCAAAGGGTTCTTTAATAAGATGTTGACCGTGTCCTACTGCTGTCCTTAGTGCTAACAGGATTGAGGGACCCATGTTCCGCTGTTAGTTGCAGGTCCCAGAGGTGGGATCCATAACTAATAGATGTCCAAGATGGGAATGTTCCAGATGGTAATACCCATTCACAGTTTAATTTTTTATTATCCTTCTTGCATTGTCATATTCTGAAAGCCATAATTTTATTTTCCATAGTTATATAAAGGCTTGCAGGATGAGTTGTATATTTTGGTGGCACCAATGTTCATAGGGCGAATTGGTTAACTTGTGTTAATTCCTTCTGAGGGTGGGTTTGAAAGAAGCAGCAATTCCACCATTATTTTTTGCATTTTATGTTTTCCACTGTTAGGCCAGTGGATTTCCATTTCCTGCACCCAGAGGAGGAAAGCAAAACCCCTGATGCAGATCTGAAACCAGCCTTACTGAAATCTAGTTCCCCCTTTCACTTCAGACTTAACTGAAGCAATCGATGCCAGGCAGCTGCTGCAAGGGCAAATAAAGTTTTGGCGTGCATTAAAAGAGGTATAGGGGCGAAGGCCGAGAACATTATCCTTCCATTATATAAGGCACTTGTCAGGCCTCACATGGAATACTGTGTACACTTCTGGACACCGGTGCTCAGGAAAGATGTTGCAGTACTTGAGGGAGTTCAACAAAGGACAACTAAATTAATAAACAGAATAGGAGGACTGTAATACCCAGAGAGGCTATCAAAATTGGGATTATTCATCCTAGAAAAAAAAGAAGATTAAGGGGTGACCAAATAACTATGTATAAATACATTAGGGAACAATACTAAGGTCTCTCCAATCATCTATTTACACCCAGGACTGCGACAGTTGCAAGAGGGCATCGGCTACATCTAGATGAAAGAAGGTCTCATCACCAACACAGAAGGGGGTTCTTTACTGTAAGAGCAGTGAGACTGTGGAACTCTTTGCCTGAGGACGTGGTGATGGCAAAATCCATATGATATTACAGGATATAGACATTAAATAACCAGCAGGGTTGTTGATCCGGGGATCTTCCGACAGCCGGACTTGGAGTCAGGAAGGAACTTTTCTCTGAAGAGTGTTAATCCAAGATTATTCTGAGTGCCATTATGGAGTCAGGAAGGAATGTTTTTCCCCAAAATGGGGTAAATTGGCTTCTACCTCATTGTGTTTTTTTTTTGCCTTCCACTGCATCAACATGCTGGGGGGGGGGGGGGGGGTCTTTTTTCCGCCTAGCATACTATGTAACTATGTTTGTCTTTTCACATTTGTATATCCTGTTTTAATGTGCAATGACATATTTAGAGCACAAAACATTTTTGTACAATGAAGCCATAAACCACATTTGGATTTGCACTGTAAACCACAAAAGGCTAAAATTAATTTTCAGGTATTACTGTATCACTGCAGTACTAGACCAATAATGTCTTGTAACTTCCCCGCTGTTCAGAGTGTTATGTGTTATGATGTATTAGCAAAAGCTATGAGAATGATAAAACACTTTATGTGTCTCAGTGTACAAGGAATAAAGAAGTATAAACAGAACGTTTACATACACCAATAATCACACGGAAAGCACTAAAACCAAGCAAAGTAATAAAGGAAAAGTCAGTTGGATTGCGCTGTCGAACACTGATAACAATTGGAAGTCAAAATGCCAGGCAGTTTTCTGGGAGATTAACCAGAAGAAATCAACGTTAGACACGTAAAATGTTTTTCTTTTAGACTTTCTATTTAACGCAACAAAGTTTTGCTAGAGGGGAAAAGGAACTTTCTGGATCATTTCCTGCAATGAAATACTTCAGGGCTCTCACTGTAAGAGAGTAAAAGAGAAATAAAGATAGCATGACGCGTGAATGAGCATTCTTTTTTTCATAACAGAAGGTGAACTGAAAGTAAATGAATAGCATATTAACTTGCAAAAACTTATTATAATAGAAAATTGTACCATGTTCAAAAAAGATGTATAAAAGACGAAGAAAGTAAGAAAGATAATTCAGTAGCTGACTATAGTGAAGACCGAAGCCCGCATTCAAGATCCTTATGGCATTCAAGATCTTCAATTATGTCTGCTATGGTTAGCAATGTAGCTCTCATGAATTACTCTTTACTCAATGCTTCCTCACAGAAGACAATATTCTTGCTAAAAGAAATAGGAAACAAAGGGAAAACTAAATGTGAGGTTTCTGAATTAGTACAATATGTCAATTTAGCTTTGGGTTTATCCGTGTGGTTACTTTGACAGGATTTTCTTGGTTTTGTCATGAGCTTTCTACCGGTCTGTCTACATATACACTCTTTGTTGAGACAAATTAAGCAGCTAGGAGGAGTTGTTTTGCTGCAAAACTTGGCATGCAGTTCCATCTCAGACAGATATGCAAATGGTAAGTGTTGTGGCATGATGAGATGAACAGTATTGTCACCTGAGGCTCTAAAAGTGGTTCCACTCTTGGCCTATAGAGGTTCTCAGAGGCTCCATGTGTGTAGTGACCTCCTTTAGGTGGTACAACAGGGTACTAGAGCCTCCATGGCTGCTCATATCACATCTTGTATCCAAGCTAGAGGTGGTCCAACAGGGTATTAGAGCCTCCATGCCTGCCTGTATCACATTTTGTATCCAAGCTAGAGGCAGTACAACAGGGTACTAGAGCCTCCATGCTGTCCGTATCACATCTTGTATCCAAGCTAGAGGCGGTACAACAGGGCACTAGAGCCTCCATGACCACCCATATCACATCTTGTATCCAAGCTAGAGGCAGCACAACAGGGTACTAGAGCCTCCATTCTGTCCGTATCACATCTTGTATCCAAGCTAGAGGCGGTACAACAGGGCACTAGAGCCTCCATGACCACCCATATCACATCTTGTATCCAAGCTAAAGGCAGCACAACAGGGTACTAGAGCCTCCATTCTGTCCGTATCACATCTTGTATCCAAGCTAGAGGCGGTACAACAGGGCACTAGAGCCTCCATGACCACCCGTATCACATCTTGTATCCAAGCTAGCGGCGGTACAACAGGGTACTAGAGCCTCCCTGACCACCCGTATCACATCTTGTATCCAAGCTAGAGGCGGTACAACAGGGTACTAGAGCCTCCATGCACACCTGTATCACATCTTGTATCCAAGCTAGAGGCGGTACAACAGGGTACTAGAGCCTCCATGCACACCTGTATCACATCTTGTATCCAAGCTAGAGGCGGTACAACAGGGTACTAGAGCCTCCATGCACACCCGTATCACATCTTGTATCCAAGCTATAGGCGGTACAACAGGGTACTAGAGCCTTCATGCACACCCGTATCACATCTTGTATCCAAGCTAGAGGCGGTACAACACGGTACTAGAGCCTCCATGCCCGCCTGTATCACATCTTGTATCCAAGCTAGAGGCGGTACAACAGGGTACTAGAGCCTCCATGCACACCTGTATCACATCTTTAGTAAAAGAAAAAAAGCTGATTTTGCGCTCGTCGGGATAAAAGATGAAGAGTGTAAATATAATTAAATTTATTTACATAAATACGAGCGACGCGTTTCGGCGAGTACAATCGCCTTTTTCAAGCTCAAAAATAATATTAATGTTGCTATAAACGAAATAGTGTTTAAAAAGCATTCTCACTTTTAAACACTATTTCGTTTATAGCAAGATTAATACACTATAATTGAGTGTGGCTGGATGCATTTGAATTTGATTTTGACCGTACCGTGTTTTCGGTCGTTTTTAAATAAAGTTTTATTAATGAATACATGGAACGCTCAGAGCGCTCCATGTGATGTAGTTCTAATTGACACTACCAGTGACGTAATTGTGGGACGGGAGGGGCGATTCCTACGCCTCCTACCTTTCCCTTGGGAGCAACCTTGATTGCTGCTTTGAAAGCATATGGAAGCATGTGAGTAGACTATTTAAATACCTGCTTTGTAGTACTTGTATGTATGTTTATTTTTGAGCTTGAAAAAGGCGATTGTACTCGCCGAAACGCGTCGCTCGTATTTATGTAAATAAATGTAATTATATTTACACTCTTCATCTTTTATCCCGACGAGCGCAAAAGCAGCTTTTTTCTTTTATTATTTGCCGTCTATCAAGCACCGGACAGGCGCTTGTTTGCTGTGTACTCTTTTGCTGCTCTCCGTCATGCTGCGGATGTGGGAATAAAAGAACCTGTGCTAAGTCTTCCTGGACATCGGTGCCGACGGGGTTTATCAGGCTGATTTCCCCATCAGGCACCAGGTGAGTTAATATTGACTCATTGTATTATACTGCATTAATCACCTGGCGCGTCCCTGATCTACTCTCTGTATCACATCTTGTATCCAAGCTAGATGCGGTACAACAGGGTACTAGAGCCTCCATGCCTGCCCGTATCACATCTTGTATCCAAGCTAGAGGCGGTACAACAGGGTACTAGAGCGTCCATACCAGCCTTTATCACATCTTGTATCTAAGCTAGCTGCGGTACAATAGGGTACTAGAGCCTCCATGCACACCTGTATCACATCTTGTATCCAAGCTAGAGGCGGTACATCAGGGTACTAGAGCGTCCATACCAGCCTGTATCAAATCTTGTATCCAAGCTAGAGGCGGTCCAACAGGGTACAAGAGCCTCCATGCCCACCCGGATCACATCTTGTATCCAAGCTAGAGGCGGTACAACAGGGTACTGGGGTCTCCCTATAAGTGTTCAGTTCTCCACAATAAATGATTTGCTCTGATATTGTAATCACTTCCTTATAACAACGTTACAATCACGCAGAAAATGTTTCATTCGACTCCGACAACTCCTTCTAGGTGCTTGATGTTTTTGACAATGAGTGTAAAAGCAGATCACCATGAAGTAATGTAATGGTAGGGCTACTATTTGAAACCATTCACTACTAGGTTACAATAGTGGTTCCCAAATTATTTTAAAGCACAGAATCCTAAATGAATCTGTGTGTGATGTCACATGAGCGGGCCCTGAAGAAGAGAATCCGAGACCAGTGCAAACAGTTCAATTTTACGGAACATGACTGCAAATTCAGGGGCACAGAATCTTAGTGGTTACTGTGACTTTAAGAAGGCCCAGGCTCATATTGGTTACAGATATATGCTATGTGGCTCTTTGGGTAAGGACATACGGCAGTTCTGCAGCTACACGCTGCAACACGTTCATTTTGGACTGTTTTCTATGGTAGTTTGGCTGTGCTTGTTGTATTGATTTCGTGAACTGGATAAAGAGTTTGTCCGTAGGTTTCTCTCTGCCTGTCTTCATGTGTTCTGTTGGGTTTTGTGCCGGGACTACATGTCTTATATTACGTACATGTCGATTATCTGGCTCATTGATACATTATACTAGACACCAGTGCTGTCAGTGGCCTTTAAACGTGCAGTTAAAAAGTGCATTGCAACGGCAGTCATTTGGTGGGAAAAAACACATGTGGTCAACTTCATGTAGTTTTCGAGAGCAACAAGACCACATCCAAACTGCATCCTGATTGGCCCGTGTGTGCCTACACAAAAACTTCAATGTTGCAGAGTTTAAGTGCATAAGGAACAACTATTTTCCAGCTCCTGTTGACTTCACAAGAGTCCCACTTAAAGCAATCCAAGATGGCCACACCGCCTATCTGACTACCTGGCACTACACGCTGCTCTGATTGGCCAGCTTAGTATTGGCCAGCTTTATATTTAAGGGATACTATTTGATGCCAATATAATGTATTGAAAAACCTTAGAAATATTTTAAGTGGGTTGAAGTTAAAAGATGCAATTGTGAAATTTCAAAAAAAATTTTGGGGTGTTGTTTTTATTGCATTGAAGGTATGGTAAAAATGTCCTGTTAGCTTTATGTTATGCGTTGGTGTGATAATATATTGGTGTCAAATATATAGAGTTTTATCTCCAATATTTTACTACTTAAAAAAAATAAAAAAAACACATTCTGATACTCATAAAATGTTTCCATTGATTGGGATGTCTTATATTTTGGTGGGGTGAGCTGTTGTTTTTATTGGCATCCTTTTGGCGTGCCTACGACTTTTTGTTAATTTTTTATACTATGTTACGGCCTCATTAATACAAGTGTTATAACGCTGCGCCGGCCGCGTCGCGGCCAAAAATCGCATCACTGAGGAATAGCTTTGATCGAGTCCCCCAATTAATTAGCGTTTTCTTGCAAATTCACATGGGCATATCACACGAAAAAAATGTTGCAGTGTGGAATTGCTTCAGTCGGCAGAAATCCTCGTAATGACTTCTAATGCTTAAAAAGAGCCAGCTGTCTTCTTTTCCGAGCACCGGATGCAGGTAAACCCCCCCATCCTTTTTTCTTCAGCTCCCATAGAAGTCTATGGGAGCCTCGAGCGTTCTCCGTCAAAAGACATGGCAAAACATGCAGCGTTAAAAATCGGCAATCGAAAGCACTCATTGAATTAACAATTCAACTGCGCGTTTTTTTTTCTCGCACCCAAGAATCGCCATCCAATGCTTCACATGGTCACGATTTTCGGCCAAAGTTTTATTGTGGCAAATCAGCCGCGTAAAAACGCTCGTGAAGGAGGCCTAATTCTGATATTGCATATTTTTTTTCTTATGGCGCTCACTATGTGGAATAAATAAAGCTGTATTATATTAGGCAGGACTCTTTCAAAAGTGATGATAATGAAAGTATTTTTTTTATCATTTATATTTTCGATGTAAAAAAATTAGAGAAGTTTTTTTTTTTTAACTTTAATAGTTTTACAGCTGAGGAAATCGTGTGAGATTTGTGTGCTGCGAAACTCACGCGAGGGGATCGGAACATCGTTATAACGCAAGATGTTTTTGCCTCAAAAACGCCTTGCATCCGTGAGTAAATGACAGGTTGACGAGCCCGATATTTGGCCAAGTTTTACAGCCCGATATCGCACTCGCCTGTGTGTAGGTAGCCTTATTTTTTATAGTGCCCAAGTGCAACTTGAATAGGCAATCTTTTGATCCCTTCTACAATACATGGCAGCACTATTAGTAGGCTCTGAGGCTTTCACTAGGCCTCTGCCTGGCATTACAACTGAATGGGTTCCCACAATTACTTAATTTTGAAGGACCTGTTCGGAGGATACAGGGAACCCTAAAGATATGTAGGGAGGCCTACATGAAGATATGTAGGAGGAGGCCTAACCAACTGGCTGTAAGAGGCCCAGAATTTTTGCTGGCAGTTGTCAGATAAAATATGAGGCTTAGCGATTAAAGAGGTTGTCTCGTTCTCGTGAAGTAAAGTAACTAGCTGATTGTTGGCCACTTTCCATGGAGCCACCAGAGATAGGTGAGCTCAAGTGCTTGGCTATCTCCAGCAGCCCAAGTAAAATAAATGGAACAGTAGTATGCATGCATGGCCATTGCTTCATTCATTCAGGGACTCTATGATCCCCATTTTCCTGGTCAGCAATGATTAGCTAGTTACTTAATTTTGTGGAACAACCCCTTTAATATAAATAACAGTAAGACTTTTCTATTTGCAGATCCCTAAAGCATACCTAACTTTTTAAAGAACTTTTAAGATGAAGGCCTCATGTCCACAGGCGTACCGGTAAAACGCTGTTGGTCCCCATGCCCATGTAGCTCAAACGTATAGGGCTCAAACTGCGTGGTATGTTGAACATGCTGCAATCTATTTATCACATGTATCTACACACAATATTGACTTTCATTAATTCCATTCACTGCGTATTATGTGTCCGTGCATCGCGAATACCTGTGGACATGAGGCCTAAGTGTCTACATGAGAAATTACACTATTTCTGGCCACTATACAACTTGTATTCTGCATTTATCCTTATTTTTCCCTCTGCAGGCTGTACCTCTAATTCTCAGTTCTCTCTGAACTGAATGAAAGAATGTGGCTATTAGGATGTGCTCTATAGACTGCACACAAAGACATAGTGAAAACTACAGATCTATTCCCTGTCTGTTACAAACACATACAGCATCATCAGGGAGGTCACTAGAGAAGTACTGAGCAGTGGACATGTGATTCCAGTAGCTATAGCACAGTAAGCAATCACTTATACACACAGGCACTTGTGTGTTAATCTCTCTCCCTACAACAGCTCACTCCTGCTCCCCTTCTCTCATCTCTACATAGACTTCTATGGGCAGTGTGAGTTATTCCCCTCATCCAAATCCTGTTTTCGATTTTATCAACTTTATTACTAGAGACAGGCTTCACTTGACCACAGGCATTGGGTAGCAATTAGAAGGAAGGGAGATCCCTAGTAGCTACCATTTAGAGTGATTTATCCACAAAAGAAGGGATGCATATATGCATTGGCAATACGCAAGGGGATGCGCTATTCAGAGAAAAAAAGAACACAGCTGGACCCATAGGTGTAACTTTAAGCTCCTGGACCCCAACTATAAAGCTTCATTGATAGTATTGGTTTGCAATATGGGAAAGAGTAACTTTATGGGCCCCCTAGGGCTCCTGCACTCTCTGCACCCCCTATACGTACGCCCATGTCTGGACCTCATTAGGCTAAATAGCCTTTTACATCAAGGCGGAGGGGGGAGGGGTGGTGTTGCGCGTGCATATGAACAGGCCCTGTGTGTGGAAGAAAAGGACAGTCCTATGTGCGGACACACAAGGAAAAAAAACTCGTTCACTACGCAAAAACATTGCACTGAAATGTGCGCAATTGGACATATACTTGTCTGAAGGGGCTATAGGGTCGAATTCACATGAGCATAAGCACATTTGCACGTATATGAGCGCAGCGATTTTATGGAACAAACGATACTTTTATGCATGAGCATTGCCGTATTTTACTGTACGTTTTCCATGCGCAAGGCGTATGCATTTGCGCACGACAAAAAAATATGCACCGTTTGTAATGGCTAATTAGTCTAATGAATTCCAGATATTTTTTCACGCATCTCCTAGGGTATCTTGCGCGCAGTTGTGCATCCCTATTGACTTCTATAGGGACTTTTGGTGCGCAAATGCACAGGGAAAATGCTGCGTTTTTTTTTTGCAACCGGAATGCGCAGAAAAAATACGTGTGAACAAACCCATTGAAATCAATAAGTTCTATTTACTGCATTGTGTGCGCACAAATGTTGCATGCGCATATACCCCCGTGTGAAGGGGCCTAATACAAGTCACAGTTCTTGCCCCCTATACTCCAAAACTGGTGTTGCATTGGGTTGTGTTCTCCTTGCAAGCCACTCGGCTCTTTCTCAGATAAGAGCCTTGAAGTCTATAGTTCGGCATCCCTTACATAATCCTTTGTTCCTTATACATCTCCTCCGCTGTGTTTTGTCAAATGCTAAACAGAATAATACAAATAGCCTCCCAGGTTCCTTATCGCTACTATTTTATGGCACATTTCACAACCACAAAACATTATCTCCAGTTTGTGGAGTTCAAAGGCTACAAGACAAATTCAGTACATCAGAGGAATAGCGCCATTGGGCTCTTTACAGAAGATATTAGGAATTTAAGTCCCGACCTCTGAAGAGTCTGAAGTTTACTGTTGAGTTTCTTCGCATATATTAATGTGACTGAGTTATCGTCTTGGCGGGGCTAGCACTGCCGCCTGACACAAGCCCCATAATGTTCCTTCACCTCTGTCTTCTATGGAACTGGATTATTTATCAAACCCTTCACTGAAATACATTGCTGCTCATGCAATTCACAGTCCCGAAACCCTACGAGGAAAAGTAATTGGAGGGTCAATGATCTAGTCATGTACTTTGGGGCTCATCACATGACCGTGCTTGCGGAGCTTTTTCAGTCCGTGAAAATCACGGCCGTAAAAGTAACAAAATGAAACCATTGATTTTAATGTTTTGTTTTGCCTGGCATGACTCTCACGCGATATAACTACGCGCGAGGATAGATAGACCTTGCCCTATCTTTCTCATATATAGTTTTTCTACAAGCGACAATAGATCGGGCAGGACGTATCTTACTGCTTTGGCTTTTACTGCTAAATTTAGACAGTAAGAAAAAAGATTCTTGACTAACTCCATAGCGGCTAAAGTATAAGCGCACATATCCGTCTATATAGGAGTATAGGCGCACACGTCCGTCTATATAGGAGTATAGGCGCACACGTCCATCTATATAGGAGTATAGGTGCACACGTCCGTCTATATAATAGTATAGGTGCACACGTCCGTCTATATAGGAGTATAGGTGCACACGTCCGTCTATATAGGAGTATAGGTGCACACGTCCGTCTATATAGGAGTATAGGCGCACACGTCCGTCTATATAGGAGTATAGGCGCACACACTCATATATATATAAGAGTATAGGCGCACACGTCCGTCTATATAGGAGTATAGGTGCACACGTCCATCTATATAAGAGTATAGGCGCACACACTCATATATATATATAAGAGTATAGGCGCACACGTCCGTCTATATAGGAGTATAGGTGCACACATCCGTCTATATATGAGTATAAGCGCACACGTCCATCTATATAAGAGTATAGGCGCACACACTCATATATATATAAGAGTATAAGCGCACACGTCCATCTATATAAGAGTATAGGCGCACACGTCCATCTATATAAGAGTATAGGCGCACACGTCCGTCTATATAAGAGTATAGGCGCACACGTCCGTCTATATAGGAGTATAGGCGCACACGCTCGTCTATATGTGAGTATAGGCGCACACGCTCGTCTATATGTGAGTATAGGCGCACACGTCCGTCTATATATAAGAGTATAGGCGCACACGTCCGTCTATATAAGAGTATAGGCGCACACGTCCGTCTATATAGGAGTATAGGCGCACACGCTCGTCTATATGTGAGTATAGGCGCACACGCTCGTCTATATGTGAGTATAGGCGCACACGTCCGTCTATATATATGAGTATAAGCGCACACGCCCGTCTATATAGGAGTATAGGCGCACACGTCCATCTATATAAGAGTATAGGCGCACACGTCCGTCTATATAGGAGTATAGGCGCACACGCTCGTCTATATGTGAGTATACACGCTCGTCTATATGTGAGTATAGGTGCACACACTCATATATATGAGTATAAGCGCACACACCCGTCTATATAGGAGTATAGGCGCACACGTCCGTCTATATAGGAATATAGGCGCACACGTCCGTCTATATAGGAGTATAGGCGCACACGTCCGTCTATATAGGAGTATAGGCGCACACGCTCGTCTATATGTGAGTATAGGCGCACACACTCATATATATATGAGTATAAGTGCACACGCCTGTCTATATAGGAGTATAGGCGCACGCGCTCGTCTATATGTGAGTATAGGCGCACACGTCCGTCTATATATAAGAGTATAGGCGCACACACTCATATATATATAAGAGTATAAGCACACACGCCCGTCTATATAGGAGTATAGGCGCACATGCTTGTCTATATGTGAGTATAGGCGCACACGCCCGTCTATATAAGAGTATAGGCGCACACGCTCATATATATATATGAGTATAAGCGCACATGCCCGTCTATATAGGAGTATAGGTGCACAAGCTCGTCTATATGTGAGTATAGGCGCACATGTCCGTCTATATATAAGAGTATAGGCGCACACACTCATATATATATAAGACTATAAGCGCACACGCCCGTCTATATAGGAGTATAGGCGCACATGCTTGTCTATATGTGAGTATAGGCGCACACGCCCGTCTATATAAGAGTATAGGCGCACACGCTCATATATATATATGAGTATAAGCGCACATGCCCGTCTATATAGGAGTATAGGTGCACAAGCTCGTCTATATGTGAGTATAGGCGCACACGTCCATCTATATGTGAGTATAGGCGCACACGCTCGTCTGTATAGGAGTATAGGCGCACACACTCATATATATATGAGTAGAAGCGCACACGCCCGTCTATATAGGAGTATAGGCGCACACGCTTGTCTATATGTGAGTATAGGCGCACACGCCCGTCTATATAAGAGTATAGGCGCACACGTCCGTCTATATATAAGAGTATAGGCGCACACACTCATATATATATATGAGTATAAGCGCACATGCTCGTCTATATAGGAGTATAGGCGCACACGCTCGTCTATATGTGAGTATAGGCGCACACGTCCGTCTATATGTGAGTATAGGCGAAACACGTCCATCTATATATGAGTATAGGCGCACACACTCATATATATATGAATATAAGCGCACACGTCCGTCTATATGTGAGTATAGGCGCACACGCTCGTCTATATAGGAGTATAGGCGCACACGTCCGTCTATATAGGAGTATAGGCGCACACACTCATATATATATGAGTATAAGCGCACACGCCCGTCTATATAGGAGTATAGGCGCACACACTCATATATATATATAAGAGTATAAGCGCACACGCCCGTCTATATAGGAGTATAGGCGCACACACTCGTCTATATGTGAGTATAGGCGAAACACGTCCATCTATATATGAGTATAGGCGCACACACTCATATATATATAAGAGTATAAGTGCACACGCCCGTCTATATAGGAGTATAGGCGCACACGCTCGTCTATATGTGAGTATAGGCGCACACGTCCGTCTATATATGAGTATAGGCGCACACACTCATATATATATGAGTATAAGCGCACACGCCCGTCTATATAGGAGTATAGGCGCACACACTCATATATATATATAAGAGTATAAGCGCACACGCCCGTCTATATAGGAGTATAGGCGCACACACTCGTCTATATGTGAGTATAGGCGCACACGTCCGTCTATATATAAGAGTATAGGCGCACACACTCATATATATATAAGAGTATAAGCGCACACGCCCGTCTATATAGGAGTATAGGCGCACATGCTTGTCTATATGTGAGTATAGGCGCACACACATATATATATGAGTATAAGCGCACACGCCCGTCTATATAGGAGTATAGGCGCACACGCTTGTCTATATGTGAGTATAGGCGCACACGCCCGTCTATATAAGAGTATAGGCGCACACGTCGGTCTATATATAAGAGTATAGGCGCACACACTCATATATATATATGAGTATAAGCACACATGCTCGTCTATATAGGAGTATAGGCGCACACACTCGTCTATATGTGAGTATAGGCGCACACGCCCGTCTATATGTGAGTATAGGCGCACACGCTCGTCTATATATAAGACATTAGCCGCACACGCTCGTCCAAGCCAGGAGTCAATTTTAAATAAATTTCATAGATGTTAAAGAGAGATAGAATTGCATTAATACTATGAAAATGGTTGTGGAGCATGTTCTGGAATCATTAGATGGCTTATATAGTTGTGAGCAGGGCCTAAAATGTCTATTGAAAGAGACACATTGTCCAACTTTGACACTTAGGAGTGGTTTTATTTTCAAATGTCTAGATTTGGGCCATTGAAGTCAGTGATTGTCTTCAGTCAGAGCTTCAGGTGAATTGCATTTTAAAGAATAATGTGGTCAAAATATTGCTTACGTTGTTATAATTTAAGCTCATTAAACAAACAATTGTGGCATCACTAGGTGCTGACATACATTTACCTTAGGGGACATAGGCACCAAGAGAATTAAAGAATCAAAGAATGGTACAGTTGGAAGGGACCTCCAGCCTTTGTTTGATGATTTCCATTCAAGGAGAACTCCCCACCTCCCGTGGCAACCTGTTCCAATCATTGATCCCCCTCACTGTTTTATATCTAATCTGTGTCTCCTTCCTTTCAGTTTCAGGATGAGAGCATGCTGCAAATTTCTTCACCCTGACTAAACTACTTGTGTTTCTGGGTGTCTAACAGAGTGTTTCTTAAGCTGTGATGTGGACTTTACTAGTTGGGAGTCCCCTGGTTCTTGGTAAGCGGCAGTTGGGAAGGCAGTTTTGACAGAAGTGGTTATATACCGCATAGGCCTTTCTAAGCCTACAATAATTTGGGGTTTTGCAAATTTGGGGTTTTCTAAGATAGGTTCCATCCAAGTGTTCTACTTTTGGGATTTTAAACATCCAGGACTTCTGGAAAGAGACTAAAGCATTATGTGAACAGAGCATGCAGAGTGACGCAAACTGCACCTTAGGCCGGGTTCACACTGTATTTCAGTATGCATCCAGAGTTTCTGTCCCAGGGTTCTGTCTGAATCACCCAAAATGGTATTCAAACAAATCTCTGGACCAAACTGTAGACTTTCATTTATCAAGCGGAGATCAAGTTGGTCTCTGCTTTACAGGATTTTGTTTGTTTTTTTGTTATTTTTGCTGGAAAGATTGGCACACTTGACTATGTTAATAGGTTGGGCAAAAATGCCAGAAGGGAGTGAAATCTTGCAAAATGGAGACCAATGTGTTCTCCGTTTGCCAAATGCAGCCTATGATTTTGTGCAGGGTTCTGTCTAAATGCCGTTTTTGATCATTCAGACAGAACCCTGGGACAGAAAAGCTGGGCACATAGTGAAACACAGTATGAACCCAGCCTTACGAATACATAGGCACACTTTTACCAATACATGCACACACAGACTTGGTTTTACATACATACACATGTTCTACATCAGCATAATTTCTAACACTCTCAGACATACATAGTCCCTACTGTGGAGGAATATGTGGCACCTAGAGAGAGCAGCATTGCCCAATTGTCAGCGGCCCAGTAGGATTGCCGGGGGTTAGGGAGTGGTGGTCAGATTGCCTCATCAGTGGCACAGTAGGTGTGTGTGTGTGTGTGTGGGGGGGGGGGGGTGTTTGTAGCCCCACTGCCCTTCCCTGTCACTGTAAGATAACAGGGGGCTGTGCGCTGCTTTCTTGTCAATGGCGTTGAAGATCCCTGGGGTGTATCGCCATATGGTCAATGAAGGGGTGGGAAGATGGGCATTCTCTCTGACATGACCTAGAATGCAGAGGGGAAAAATTCAAGATAGAATTAGCCTGAATCGACTTGTAAGAACTGCTTTATAGGATGGTGGGACAGTAGGACAGTGGACAATAGTGGATTACAAAATAGGCAGTTTGGGTGGCAGTGGGCCCCCTGAAGCCTCGGGCCAGGATGGCCACCCCTACGATTATAATCCACCATTGTGAAGAGTGAGTGACGACAATCCCTGTACAGCACTGAAGAATATATATGTATGTGTTATATAAATGAATAAAATTAAACAGACTGTGGCATATGGCATGCAAAAAGAAATAGAGTGCTGACTAGTTTTGCCATGTTTAAATTCAGTTTTGCTTTTGCACATGGCTTGTAGCATCATTATTTTATATTTCATTCATTTATTCAGTCCCATAAAATATTGCCCAGTGCTGCTTCCTATATAGGTCCCCTCTAGAGATGAGCGAACGTACTCTGTTTGGGTGTTTTTGGACTCGAGCACCGCTTTTTCCGAGTAACTGACTACTCGGACGAAAAGATTCGGGGGGCGCAGGGGGTTGCAGAGGGGAGTGGGGGGGGGGGAGAGAGAGAGAGAGCTCCCCCTGTTCCCCACTGCTACCCCCCGCTCCACCACGCCACCCCGGTGCCCCCTGAATCTTTTCGTCCGAGTAGTCAGTTACTCGGAAAAAGCGGTGCTCGAGTCCAAAAACACCCGAACAGAGTACGTTCGCTCATCTCAAGTCCCCCCCTACTTGATGATGTCCCTGGTGACACATTAGTTGTGGCACCAAGGGAGGAGGATCTGCTTCCCAACACTTTCTCTTTTGCACCCTGTTCTTTTGGGCTAGTGACAACATGGGGCAGGCCTTGCATACTGGACTTGTCGGAACGGCCACAGCTGTTCATATCTTTAAGCAGAGGAGTTGTCAGGGAGCTCCTCTACTTCCTTACAAGTTGATTGGTCCAAGCGATTCATGAGAAATCTGCCAATCACTAAGGAGAGATCTATAGTCTGATTGTGAAAGGAAAAACATAACTCCTGCATTTCAGTTACCTTATGTAATTGGATTATAACCTGGTTCGTCAAGATTGAAGATCTCACGCCCTTCACATCTTTCGGGGGATGTTCTATGGACACATGATTACTCAAAAAATGTTTTATTTCCAAAGTTAAACTTTTACTTTGTTTGATCAGCTCAAATTCTGAGGTGTATAACGAGCCATAAAAATTATAGTTGAATGTGGTTTTCCAATAGTTTTCCCATTTCTTTTGTAGCTGTTTTGAATCTCTCGTATGGAATTTGTTTTATATATGAAGCACTGTATAATTGAATATGGAATTTTATGGCCGTGTATTGATTTTACTGAGTAGAAAATGTTCAACAAGTTAATCCTGATATGATCTGTATAGCATGAGTAAATATGCAGTAATGTACCAGCGCATAAACTGTCCGTACAGCTCCCTGAGATCTCAATTTACTGTAGATGCTGAAGCAATGGAACTTTTATAAAGCTAAGAAGTTTTTTAAAGTTTTAAATTATTTCTTCATTGAATTCTTCCTCAAGTTTGCCCCGGAGTAAAGCATTCAAATGTCTGTTTATGGTTTTCTTGTCATTCATGGTTGGTCTGTTTAGGTTGTCATTCTGGACAAAAACTCCAATCAAATCACCATGTGATGTCTGCTTTGATCTGTGACCTGAATTAAAGTTGTATAACTGTTACATTTAATCACACGTAGGAATTTGGCATTTTTATGCAGCTAGTACTGTAAATATTTCAGGTATGCAATCTTCATTTAGATGTTAAATGTTGTGGAATGCCGTTGCCAGGTATTTCTGCTTGTATTGTATTGTCACTGCCATGGCGTATGTGCACCTACATATTAAATTCATTTGCAGAAAGTGCGGATTGAATTTGATTTTTGTTGCATTTGATCTGTGACCTGAGCTTTACTTCTTACGGGGGTGCAAATTGTTTGCTTGGAACAAATGACTTTCCAAGTATGCTGAATGACTGAAAAAAATCCAACACATTAGATTAAGTTAACAGATGTAAGTTTTAAGGACCCCAGTGACAAGTACAGACAAACCCAATGCACAAACTGGTAACTGACAGATGATAAACACACTTACCACTCAGTCTCACACACTAAAGCCAATGGTAAAGCTGAATATAAAATGAGAGATTAGTTCATACATTGGCCAATGAACTTAAGCCGCAAGGCCACGATCAAGCTCCTTGTGTCTTGAGGCCCCTACTCTAGCAAGACACAAAACAAGGCAGCACAAGACACAAAACACCCAGCAAGCTTCAAGCTGACCAGACACTACACACACAGCAAGCTGCAAGCTGACATGACACAAACACAGGAAGACAAGACTGAGGAAATACAGTTTCCTCTTGCAGAAGGGCTGGGCTATATATCCACCCTCAAACCCAGGGGATTGGCTGACCAGAACAATCATACTCAGCTAGCTCAATTAACCTCTACCTGTTAAGGTGTACTCCCAGAACCTTGAAATACAACACAGAGTCCAGAAGCACAACCTGACACATAGGTTTAGTGTCATTAAAAAAGGTAACTGATACCAAAAAGCAGTCAAAATCTATATTTATGGATGGCAAAGATCACCATTGTTTGGACAACTTTAGAGTATAAATACTTTTATTGGAAAATAGAATCATAGAATAAAAATGTAGATTTAAAAGGGACCTCCAGGGTCATCGGGTCCAACCCCCTGCTCAATGCAGGATTCAGTAAATCATCCCAGATAGATGTCTGTCCAGTCTGTTTGAATACTTCCATTGAAGAACTCACAACCTTGTGTGGCAACCTGTTCCACTCATTGATCACCCTCACTGTCTAATATCTAATCTGTGTCTCCTCCTTTTCAGTTTTATCCCATTGCTTCTAGTCTTTCCTTGTGCAAATGAGAATAGGGCTGATCCCTCTGCAGTGTGACAGCCCTTCAGATATTTGTAGACCGCTATTAAAGGGGTTGTCCCGAGGCAGCAAGTGGGTCTGTACACTTCTGCATGGCCATAATAATGCACTTTGTAATGTACATTGTGCATTAATTATGAGCCATGCAGAAGTTATAAAAAGTTTTATACTTACCTGTTCCGTTGCTGGCGTCCTCGTCTCCATGGTGCCGACTAATTTTCGCCCTCCGATGGCCAAATTAGCCGCGCTTGCGCAGTCCGGGTCTTCTGCAGTCTTCTATGGGGCTCCGTGTAGCTCCGTGTAGCTCCGCCCCGTCACGTGCCGATTCCAGCCAATCAGGAGGCTGGAATCGGCAGTGGACCGCACAGAAGAGCTGCGGTCCACGGAGGAAGAGGCCATCTTCAGCGGTGAGTAGAGAAGTCACCGGAGCGCGGGGATTCAGGTAAGCGCTCCGGTGAGCTTTCTTTACCTCCCTGCATCGGGGTTGTCTCGCGCCGAACGGGGGGGGGGTTGAAAAAAAAAAAAACCCGTTTCGGCGCGGGACAACCCCTTTAAGTCTCCTCTAAGGTTTCTTTTTTGCAAGCTAAGCAGATCCTTTAACTGACATGATCTGCAGACTGCTCACCATCTTGGTAGCTCTTCTCTGAACTTGCTCCAGTTTGTCCATGTTTAAGTTGAGGTTCCCAGAATTGGACAGAGTATTCCAGATGAGGTTTGACTAATGGCCCATTTACACGTAATGATTATCACTCAAAATTCATTCAAACAATTACTCCCTATTCGTTTGTGGCTGTCGCTGGTTCACAGGCTTCTCGTTGCACATAAAAACTTCCCACTCAGCAGAGGGGAGTGAAGCGCTGAGCGAGAAGCCAGTGATGTCTTTTAGTCTAAGCACTCTGCACAAGCATGGACGACCTTAGTGGTGACATCAGCGCTCGTGCATTGGTTTAAAGATTGTTGGCCCGTGTAAAAGGGCCATAAAGAAGAGTACAGGAGAATAATTACCTCACATGATCTAGACTCTGTTTCTCTTAATACGTCCCAGAATTGTGTTTGCCTTTTTTGCTACTACATCACAATGTTCACTCATGTTCAGACTATGATCGATTAGTATACCGAAGTCATTTTCACACATGCTGTTGCTTAGCTCAATTCCTCCCATTCTATATGTGCTTTTTTCACTTTTCTTGCCCAGATGTAGAACTTTGCATTTCTCCTTGTTAAAAACCATTCTGTTACTTGCCACCCACTGTTCAAGCTTGCCTAGATGTTTTTGAATCCTTTCTCTCACCCTTTAAGGTTAGCTATCTGTACTAGCTTTCTGTTGTCTGCAAATGTGATCAGTTTCCCCTCAATTTCCTTCTCTAGATATTTATAAAAGCATTGAAAAACACTGGGCCTTGGACAGAGCCTTGTGGTACCCCACTTGATGCATTCTTCCATTTGGATGTGCAGCCATTTATGACCACTCTTTGAGTAGATCACTCAGCCTGTTGTGAATCCACCTAACAGTTGCCTTGTCAATCCCACTTATTTTTTTCAATAAGGACGGTATGAGATACCATATTTTTCGCTCTTTAAGACACACCTAATGATAAGACGCACCTAGGTTTTAGAGGAGGAAAATAACAGAGTGTAAATGTAATGGTAATCTTATTACTTGTCACCCAGGTTTCCAGGAGCCCTGAATGTCATGTTTGACTAACTCTGCAGTTGGCATTCAGGATCCTGTAAGAGCTGAGTGACAATGTAATGATGATTCCATTAGTTACCACCCAACTTTCCAGAAGGCCTGCAAGGCATGCCTCATCATGGTTATGTATGGTGTATACATTTGTGCACAGCTAGGCACAAATGTATACAGTACACCGTACAGGCATTCTCCCCCTCCCCCTCCCTGTGCAATGTAGCCGGCAGATGTGAGAGCCGTCTATACCCACAGCTGATTGATGAGGCGGGGGAGCAGCAGTTCCTTCTGACTGATCAGCTGTTTTACGGGGGCGCTGCTATGGAGCAGACCTGCAATCTTTATCACACTGTCAGATCGATAGCAAGAGCCACTCGCCTGTACAACAGCTGATTACTAAGCTCTCTGCTGCTCTCCCTCCTCCAGCAATCAGCTGTTGTAGGGGCTGCTCTGGTCTCTTGCTGTGCCTGCTTTGTATGCAAACAGCCAGCAGCTGTATGAGAAGGATTTGCCATCCTTTTCAGCTGCCACCTGGGTCTGTTTTCGGCATGTTCACTCTATAGGGTGCACTGACTTTTTCCTCCCACTTTGGAGGGGAAAAAAAGTGCCTCCAATAGAGCGAAATATATGGTACTTTGTCAAATGCTTGTCTAAAGTCAAGATATACCATATTTACCGCAGTTTCCTGATCAACCTAGTTGGTGATCCTGTCATAGAAGGAAATTAGATTAGTCTGGCATGGCTTGTTTGTTACAAACCCATGCTGGCTCTGGTTAATTACTCTATTCTCATTCAAGTACTTGCATATATGCTGTTTAATAATTTGTTCAAAGATCCTTCCTGGTATAGAAATCAGGCTCACAGGCCCATAGTTTCCTTGGTCTACTTTCTGCCCTTTTTTGAAGATTGGGACAACATTTGCCCTTCTCCAATTTTCTGGGACTTCTGTTCTTCATGAATTTTCAAAGATTACGGCAACTGGTTCAGCAAGTATCTCTGCTGCCTTCATTAGTATCCTGGGAAGTAATTCATCTAAACCTGGAGACTTGAATTTATTTAAACTAGTTAAGCGTTCCCTCACAATATCTCTACTTATAGATGTAACATCAACAGGGACAATCAGTTGATGTTACATCTACTTTCTGAGAGAAAAGAGATACAAAATAGAAATTTAAAAGTTTGGCCTTCACAACATCATTTTAAACCAATTCGCCATTTTCATTCTGTAAATATCCTATAGCTTCTTTGATTTTCCTTTTGCTTTTCACATACTCCCCAAATCCTTTTTTATTGCTTTTGGCCTCTTTTGCAAGCTTTAGCTTTTCTGACACTTGCCCTACAGCAGAATGAAGGAGTTGCAGCATTCTCTGGAGCACAGCTTTCCAATGGCCTATATTGTCTAGCAAAGCTACTCTGATCCCAGTCAGTCTAATTTCACTGAAATGAAGCGACTAATGAGCTACTTCTCGCTCGGTGTAAACAGGCAGTCAACAGTCATTCATCTATGAATGACTGCCTGTTCACAATGGATGAAGACGGGCAGCCGGAAGAAATCTCCGATGCATTCGACTTCCCCTCACTGAACAACTATCGCTCCTGTGTGAAAGCATAGAAGCGATAGACGTTCCATGTAAAAGTACGTTTAATGGTTACATTCTGTTCATGCACAGATGCTCGCTAAGGCCGAGATTGTCTGAGTGGTCATGCAAACAATGAACAGCACATAACTGCTGCAGTCACAGCAGGGATTGGAGTGGCTGCAATGGATGAGAGAGGCAATTGGAAAGCTGAATATGGCTTTTTTTTTACTATTTTCGACCATTATCTGCCACTTGTAATTTTTTTTAAATGTCGGAAAACCCCATTAAATTGAAACATCGTAAACAGTAGAGGACAGGTAGATTGGAAGATATGGCCTATAAGCTCATAGAAATACATTAGGCATACAACACATTAGGCTCATAAATATATTAGGTTTAATATGTTCTATTGATTTTCTTCAGTATGAAACCACAATTTTGAAACTGTTTTCCTTCTTCATAATCAAAATAGCTACTAAGTAGCATATCTAACAGTCTCTCCAGGCCGGCTTCAGTGCCCTCAGAAAGAATGATTAAAAAAGGCATCTTATCTCCTCGTAGTGCTCTTCTGCCTACTAGACTAACCTTCAACCTCACTGCCAATTGCAAAGTACATAACAGACAGGAAGAAAATGTATTAAAGTAGATGATTAAAAACTGGAATGTAGTGATGCACAAAATTAAACATCTTGGCTAGATGTGTTTGAATTATTCTGCTGAAGCAGAAAATTGTTTTGTAAACTCAATAAACATTGAAAGGCACATGATTCAAATAATTTTTGGAATTAACCTATTATAATTAGTTCTCAAGTGGTGTCGATTAGAGACTTCAGATATTGACATTTAGATATATGTTTGCATTGTATATCAAATCATACTGCCATTGTTTGCCATCCAGATATCTTGGGTAATGTTACACAGTTATCGAAATTCAGCTGAACAATTCGATTACAGCATTAAGACGCCATTAGTCTCATTCATGGAGACAAAAGGAAACGGGAAATTGAAGGAACTATTCATTTCCACTAATCTTGAGTTTGTGACTGTCTCTGACAACTGAGCACCCAACCTGACTATTGCATCTGGAGCTTTGACAATAGTCATCCAAGAGTCGTTAAGGGGAAAGTTTGAGCACATTAACATTACGCATGTAAATTTCTGCTTAATGTGGGTTTAGAAGTCCAGCAGATAGTATAGGGGAAGGTTTAGACGGTTTGATTCTAATTGCGGAATCCGCATTAGCCATCTGAGCGGAAGATCCACAACAAAACACATAGACTTTAGATTTTTCCTTCACATTCACGGATACAAATTGCGTATTCTGTGAGTGGAAGAAAAATTGCAACATGCTCTATTTTGCCAAAGACGGCCTCTGTTGAAGTCACTGGAGGTGTCCGACCCACAGCCCATACATAATTAACATTGCATAGGGGCTGCGGGTTCCCACGTCATTACTTAGTGATCGCACAAGAAATACAAACAATGAAAGGAAAACTGCACTGCGCATGACCAACAGTGAGCCACCGCGGTCATCCACAATACCAAAAGGTCAGATGCGCAGGGTGACTGGCTGGGATCACAGCCGGAATCCGCTGCGGGTCTTCCGGAATTCTATCCATTCGTGTGAGCCTTTACCGTATCAGTATGCATATAGAGATAGCTACCATCTACTAAGGCTATATCAACTATTACATTTTTCCAGCCACTTGACTCATATGTCCACAGTGAGCAGCGATTTAAACCAATATTAGTTATATCAATGTACTCAACTCCTATTACTCTTTAATTGCTCAATGTGACAAGTTCCCTTCATTGTGTTGAGTAGAATTAAATTAAGGTATCTGTAAGCTGTAGCTGCAATTACAAATGTAGTAGAGCTGGATTTTTAGATGGCCTTCACGTTTGACTAAAAACGGTGACAAGTGCTGAAGAAGCATGACACCTTTTTGTGGTCAGCTTGCTCTTGCCATTAGCGGTTGTCCCGCTAATTGGACATTGATGGCATATCCTAGCAATATGTCACAAAAGTCTTCACCAAGACAACCCCTTTAAAGAACCACTGCAATCTTTGTGACATTATTGTTTTAATGGGCTATGTGCAAAATGGGGTCACTTTATTTGAACTTCCCAAATTACCAATTTCCTCCTTGCAGAATATGTCTTATATGAATTCAAAGAGTGCAAATTTACTTTAGAAATGATCAACCATTCATTGCCACCCACTCAGTGTTAGGAACTGTGAAGAAAGTAATGTTGGATATGAATAAATGCTCATTTGTTGGGTGACTTGCATCTTTTATGTGGCAATGTAACAATGCCAGCTGGACAATAGAGGGCAGAACTGGACTTCACCTATAGCAGTTGCCTTATATGAAGATCGTATCAACACCAATAGGAAACACAAGACTAGGAACTCACAAAAAAATGACTGCAACATACTGATGTTGATGATGACAGTCAGATAATGGAACAGATGGTTTGTAGAAACGGAAAGAGCAACCTGACAATACCTAAATGTAATGCTAGCTATCTCTACGTTTCTCCCTAAGCTATCCCCCATGCTGACCCTAACAGCAGACACCAGTGTCCCTGAGTAACCCCACAGATATCCCTAAAGGAAACTCTATTTGATTCACCATTCCTGACAAACAATAAGAGGGTCACTATGACCCAGATTCAAGGCCAATCAAAGCAAAACTGAACTATAAAACAAGAATAGGCATATACAAAATGAACAGACAAAACCACAAGGTTAAAATGCAAGGCTTGGTCCAGGCTTAACTACAGCAACAAAACTACACCGACAAGAACAGGCTAAGGTAGAACAAAATATTACAAGTAAACGAGGAATGCTGAATTAAAATACACATGGGCCTCATTTATCAAAACTGTACAACAGTAAAATTGTCTTTGTTGCCAGGGAAACCAATCAGAGTTCAGCTTTCATTTTTCTAGAGCAGTTTAAGAAGTAAAAGCTGAACTCTAATTAGTTGCTATGGATAATGAAGACATAAAACAGCCCCATTGTGTCCACTATAACCAGTGACACTCAGAAACTATGAATATGTTAATGAGAGGCCAATCACTCAGGATGTCCTACCTAAATCAGGAAGCACTAAGCAGTATGGTCAGCTGACGCACCTTAATGGACCACCTTTGGGACAGTCACATAGCAACTGCCCCAACAGCAAGCTAGAAGACAGGAGTTGATGATACAGCAAAAGAGCACCAAAAATGATCAGTTGTTGACAGCACATAGCCCCATGTAAACAGCTATGTGCTTGTGGTAATAGCCCCAAAACGCATTGCAGCTACTATTCCTTTAGCTCTATATACCTCCCTTTGTATTTTATATGTTTGATTTGGAACAATTAATATCCTTCCATTGCATACCTGGACAAAGACTTTTTATCTCTGGTTATAAATTGGCTCTCGGGAGGTCCTCTGGAGAGAGACCTCCCACCAAGAGTAAGTGGCTTTACTCCTCTACCCTTTTGCACTTATCTTGTGAGCACTGGATCACTTTTTTATAATTCTTCTGTTTTCTCCTGGATTGCCAATATTTAGCAAACTGGTGTAAATCGATCTTCCCAGATCCACCTACTTATGGTGGATCTGGGAAGCATCGGGTTGTGTTTGGGCATTATTCCAGTTTGAGGTTGACTATTCTTTCATTGTTGGCCCCTAACTTGTTGGATTTGTTTACCCCCAAATTTTAAAAAATATTATTTTTTCTGTATACATTTTTTAGTTTCAACAAGGTTTTGTTGAATATTATCACAGAATTAAATGGCATTTTAAAGTCCTAATTCCCCAGGCAGGGGGTTAAATATTGCAAGTTTGAAAACTATACACTTCAATATAACATGTCAGTCCAATAGAAAAATGAGTAAGAGGGAGGGAGGTAATATAGAACACATAACAGGGAGTCATCAAGAATCCACAACTATTCTTCATAGTTTCCATACTTGGGAGTCATAGCTAGTTAATGATGGTCAGGTTAGGTAGTTGAGATATTATATTATAGCCCCCGGGCTTCCTGGTGATCAATCCAGCCTTGCCAAACATTCATGAAATTGGCCAGAAAATCTGTTCTGATTGCATGCATTCTTTCATACAGCATAATGAAATATATCCTATTAAGAACTGAAAGAATGATTTATGGATTTCCATCTGTAGGCAATGTGCATTCTTGTGGCCATACAAATATACTGTATAAGTTTATGGACTGTGAACCTAATATGTGGTGGGTGATCTCCTAGTAAGAAGACTGAAAGGGACCTTGGTAGTAGACCTATAAACATGTGGTGTAATAGGCTACAGACCTATGTCCGTAGACTGTCCACTACTGGGCATGACCATCACGTGTGGATCATGATCCCTGTTTCTTGATAACCTCAAAAACATAGCAGGGATGTTGATGGGAACAGGCGGTGTACCATTTGTGGAACCAAGTACATTCTATGTAGAATCTTAATTGAGGTTTCCATAAGGGAGACCTGATGGCTACCTTTAGATATCGTTGTGCAGCAATGTTGCCGTCTTTCTCATGTCATCTCTATCCCCAAGTCCTCCTCCCATTTTCTCATGAGGGGAAATTTCTCTTCATTAGTTGGTTGGTTTATTATATTGTAAATTTGTAAAGGAGCACCTCTCTGGGAGGGGTGATTGGCACATAAGTTTTCGAAAGGTGTAAGTTTGTGGAGTGAGGACCTGGGGAGATAAAGGGAACCCCCGGGGAGATGAATAAAAGTCATCCCTGCGTTGGGGATGAAGGGAGTTCCTCGCTGCGGGGCTTCCCTTCATCCCTGTGGGGACACAGTGCTTCTCCGTTTAGTGACGTGGCAGAACTCACTCCCTTTCCCTTTTTTTCAGCTCCCATAGCAGTCTATAGACACTCCTGCATTTTGCACACAAAAATTAGGTCAAGACTAGAGATGAGCGAACGTACTCGTCCGAGCTTGATGCTCGGGCGAATATTAGCGTGTTCGGGATGCTCGTTACTCGTAACGAGTACCACGCGATGTTCGGGTTACTTTAAGTTTCCTGTCTGAGACGTTAGCGCGCTTTTCTGGCCAATTGAAAGACAGGGAAGGCATTACAACTTCCCCCTGTGATGTTCCAGCCCTATACCACCCCCCTGCTGTGAGTGGCTGGGGAGATCTGATGTCACCCGAGTATAAAAGTCGGCCCCTCCCGCGGCTCGCCTCAGATGCCTTGTGAGATAGCTGAGGGACAGTGCTGTTGGTGTCGGAGCTGCTATAGGGAGAGCGTTAGGAGTTAGTGTAGGCTATTTGGCCTGCAGGCTTGCGCCAATTTATTTCCTGCCTGGGAAATCACCGCTCTGCTGTAGTTAATAACTCTGCAACACTGCAGTTCTGTGACACATTTGCAGGGCCACAACACATTTATTATTGATTGAATATACGCAGTGGGCCTTTCCTTTAAAAAAAGGGAAAAAATTCTATTTGGCCTGCAGGCTTGCGCCAATTTATTTCCTGCCTGGGAAATCACCGCTCTGCTGTAGTTATTAACTCTGCAACACTGCAGTTCTGTGACACATTTGCAGGGCCACAACACATTTATTATTGATTGAATATACGCAGTGGGCCTTTCCTTTAAAAAAAAGGGAAAAAATTCTATTTGGCCTGCCTCTGACAGTCCTCAGCGTTCTGGGTACATGTGTGCTGGGTGGAGAACGTAAAAAAAATCATACGCAGTCAGCTAAGTTTAACAGCAGGCTTGCGCCAATTTATTTCCTGCCTGGGAAATCTCCGCTCTGCTGTAGTTAATAACTCTGCAACACTGCAGTTCTGTGACACATTTGCAGGACCACAACACATTTGTTATTGATTGAATATACGCAGTGGGCCTTTCCTTTAAAAAAAAGGGAAAAAATTCTATTTGGCCTGCAGGCTTGCGCCAATTTATTTCCTGCCTGGGAAATCACCGCTCTGCTGTAGTTAATAACTCTGCAACACTGCAGTTCTGTGACACATTTGCAGGGCCACAACACATTTATTATTGATTGAATATACGCAATGGGCCTTTCCTTTAAAAAAAAGGGAAAAAATTCTATTTGGCCTGCAGGCTTGCGCCAATTTATTTCCTGCCTGGGAAATCACCGCTCTGCTGTAGTTAATAACTCTGCAACACTGCAGTTCTGTGACACATTTACAGGGCCACTACACATTTATTATTGATTGAATATACGCAGTGGGCCTTTCCTTTAAAAAAAAGGGAAAAAATTCTATTTGGCCTGCCTCTGACAGTCCTCAGCGTTCTGGGTACGTGTGTGCTGGGTGGAGAACTTAAACAAAAATCATACGCAGCCAGCTAAGTTTAACAGCAGGCTTGCGCCAATTTATTTCGTGGCTGGGAAATCAAATCACTGGTAATACAGCATGCTGAGGGGTAGGGGTAGGCCTAGAGGACGTGGACGCGGCCGAGGGCGCGGAGGGCCAAGTGAGGGTGTGGGCACAGGCCGAACTCCTGATCCAGGTGTATCGCAGCCGACTGCTGCGCGATTAGGAGAGAGGCACGTTTCTGGCGTCCCCACATTCATTGCACAATTAATGGGTCCACGCGGGAGACCTTTATTAGAAAATGAGCAGTGTGAGCAGGTCCTGTCGTGGATGGCAGAAAGTGCTTCGAGCAACCTATCATCTACCCACAGTTCTGCGCCGTCCACTGCTGCAAATCCGAATCCTCTGTCTGCTGCTCCTCCTTCCTCCCAGCCTCCTCACTCCACTACAATGACACATGCTCAGGAGCGGGAAGACTCCCAGGAACTGCTCTCGGGCCCCTGCTCAGATTGGGCAGCAGTGGTTCCTCTCCCACCAGAGGAGTTTATTGTCACTGATGCCCAACCATTGAAAAGTTCCCGGGGTCCGGGGGATGAGGCTGGGGACTTCCGGCAACTGTCTCAAGACCTTTCAGTGGGTGAGGAGGACGATGACGATGAGACACAATTGTCTATCGGTGAGGTAGTAGTAAGGGCAGTAAGTCCGAGGGAGGAGCGCACAGAGGATTCTGAGTAAGAGCAGCAGGACGATGAGGTGACTGACCCCACCTGGTTTGCAACGCCTACTCAGGACAGGTCTTCAGAGGGGGAGGCAAGGGCAGCAGCAGGGCAGGTTGCAAGAGGCAGTGCGGTGGCCAGGGGTAGAGGCAGGGCCAGACCGAATAATCCACCAACTGTTTCCCAAAGCGCACCCTCGCGCCATGCCACCCTGCAGAGGCCAAGGTGCTCTAAGGTCTGGCAGTTTTTCCTAGAGACGCCTGACGACCGACGAACAGTGGTGTGCAACCTTTGTCGCGCCAAGATCAGCCGGGGAGCCACCACCAACAGCCTCACCACCACCAGCATGCGCAGACATATGATGGCCAAGCACCCCACAAGGTGGGACGAAGGCCGTTCACCGCCTCCGGTTTGCACCGCTGCCTCTCCCCCTGTGCCCCAACCTGCCACTGAGATCCAACCCCGCTCTGAGGACACAGGCACTACCGTCTCCTGGCCTGCACCCACACCCTCACCTCTGCTGTCCTCGGCCCAATCTAGCAATGTCTCGCACCGCATCGTCCAGCCGTCGCTAGCGCAAGTGTTTGAGCGCAAGCGCAAGTACGCCGCCACGCACCCGCACGCTCAAGCGTTAACCGTCCACATAGCCAAATTTATCAGCCTTGAGATGCTGCCGTATAGGGTTGTGGAAACGGAGTCCTTCAAAAGTATGATGGCGGCGGCGGCCCCGCGCTACTCAGTTCCCAGTCGCCACTACTTTTCCCGATGTGCCGTCCCAGCCCTGCACGACCACGTCTCCCGCAACATTGTACGCGCCCTCACCAACGCGGTTACTGCCAAGGTCCACTTAACAACGGACACGTGGACAAGCACAGGCGGGCAGGGCCACTACATCTCCCTGACGGCACATTGGGTGAATTTAGTGGAGGCTGGGACAGAGTCAGAGCCTGGGACCGCTCACGTCCTACCCACCCCCAGAATTGCGGGCCCCAGCTCGGTGGTGGTATCTGCGGCGGTGTATGCTTCCTCCACTAAAGCACCCTCCTCCTCCTCCAACGCAACCTCTGTCTCGCAATCAAGATGTGTCAGCAGCAGCACGTCGGCAGCAGTCGGTGTCGCGTGGCGTGGCAGCACAGCGGTGGGCAAGCGTCAGCAGGCCGTGCTGAAACTACTCAGCTTAGGAGATAAGAGGCACACGGCCCACAAACTGCTGCAGGGTCTGACAGAGCAGACCGACCGCTGGCTTGCGCCGCTGAGCCTCCAACCGGGCATGGTCGTGTGTGACAACGGCCGTAACCTGGTGGCGGCTCTGCAGCTCGGCAGCCTCACGCACGTGCCATGCCTGGCCCACGTCTTTAATTTGGTGGTTCAGCGCTTTCTGAAAAGCTACCCACGCTTGTCAGACCTGCTCGTAAAGGTGCGCCGGCTCTGCGCACATTTCCGCAAGTCCCACACGGACGCTGCCACCCTGCGGACCCTGCAACATCGGTTTAATCTGCCAGTGCACCGACTGCTGTGCGACGTGCCCACACGGTGGAACTCTACGCTCCACATGTTGGCCAGGCTCTATGAGCAGCGTAGAGCTATAGTGGAATACCAACTCCAACATGGGCGGCGCAGTGGGAGTCAGCCTCCTCAATTATTTTCAGAAGAGTGGGCCTGGTTGGCAGACATCTGCCAGGTCCTTTGAAACTTTGAGCAGTCTACCCAGGTGGTGAGCGGCGATGCCGCAATCATTAGCGTCACCATTCCTCTGCTATGCATCTTGAGAAGTTCCCTGCAAAGCATAAAGGCAGATGCTTTGCGCTCGGAAACAGAGGCGGGGGAAGACAGTATGTCGCTGGATAGTCAGAGCACCCTCCTGTCTATATCTCAGCGCGTTCAGGAGGAGGAGGAGGAGCATGAGGAGGATGAGGAGGAGGGGGAAGAGACAGCTTGGCCCACTGCTGACGGTACCCATGCTGCTTGCCTGTCATCCTTTCAGCGTGTATGGCCTGAGGAGGAGGAGGAGGATCCTGAAAGTGATCTTCCTAGTGAAGACAGCCATGTGTTGCGTACAGGTACCCTGGCACACATGGCTGACTTCATGTTAGGATGCCTTTCTCGTGAACCTCGCGTTACACGCATTCTGGCCACTACGGATTACTGGGTGTACACACTGCTCGACCCACAGTATAAGGAGAACCTTTCCACTCTCATACCCGAAGAGGAAATGGGTTCAAGAGTGTTGCTATACCACAGGACCCTGGCGGACAAGCTGATGGTAAAATTCCCATCCGACAGCGCTAGTGGCAGAAGGCGCAGTTCCGAGGGCCAGGTAGCAGGGGAGGTGCGGAGATCGAGCAGCATGTACAGCACAGGCAGTGCAACAGTCTTTAAGGCCCTGGACAGCTTTATGGCTCCCCAGCAAGACTGTGTCACCGCTCCCCAGTCAAGGCTGAGTCGGCGGGAGCACTGTAAAAGGATGGTGAGGGAGTACGTAGCCGATCGCACGACCGTCCTCCGTGACGCCTCTGCCACCTACAACTACTGGGTGTCGAAGCTGGACACGTGGCCTGAACTAGCGCTGTATGCCCTGGAGGTGCTTGCTTGTCCTGCAGCTAGCGTCTTGTCAGAGAGGATGTTTAGTGCGGCTGGGGGAATCATCACAGATAAGCGTACCCGCCTGTCAACCGACAGTGCCGACAGGCTAACACTCATCAAGATGAACAAAGCCTGGATTTCCCCAGACTTCTCTTCTCCACCAGCGGACAGCAGCGATACCTAAGCAATACGTAGGCTGCACCCGCGGATGGAAGCATTGTTCTCTCTCACCATCCAAAACGGGGACATTTCTGCTTCATCAATCTGTGTATTATATTCCTCCTACTCCTCCTGCTCCTCCTCCTGAAACCTCACGTAATCACGCAGAACGGGCAATTTTTCTTAGGGCCACAAGGCTCACTCATATAATTTTTCTAAACAATTTTTATATGTTTCAATGCTCTTAAAAGCGTTGAAACTTTAACTTGAACCAATTCTTCGTTAAACTGGGCTGCCTCCTGGCCTAGTTACCACTTAAGCCACATTAACCAAAGCGATTAATGGGTTTCACCTGCCATCTTGGTTGGGCATGGCCAATTTTTTCAGAGGTACATTACTACTGTTGGTACACCAATTTTTTGGGCCCTCACCTACAGTGTAATTATAGTAATTTCTATGTTCTTCACCTGCACTCATGGTACAGAAAGGTGTGTGGGGTTGGCCTACACTTTAGCTACATAAATGTAACTGGGGCCTTGTCTATACTGCAGCTACTGAAATGTGAAAGAGACTGTTATCTCCCTAAACTGCTGCAATGGGAATGTTACTGGGGCCTGTCTTGAGTGCTACTATTACTGAAATGGAACTAAGACTGCGCTCCCCCTATACTGCTGCTAGTGATATGTTAGTGGGGCCTGTCCCTAATGCTACCGCTGAAATGTTAATAATTCTGGGCTCTGCCTATACCGCTGCTAATGGTATGTCACTGGGGTGTGGAAACAGAGGCTTCACAAAGACATGATGGCGGCGAGGCCATTTCCCACCAACGCTGTTACTGTTAAGGTGCATATAACCATGGACACGTGTAGAGGACACATAGTGCCTCCAAAACATCCCCCTCCTCCTCCAACAATGAAAACATTCTTGGCAAATACCTTTGCATTGGTCCGTCTGGTGGCAGTCCAAGAATTTCACCTTTAACGACACAACAAGAGAGCACCACCACCATCCCCCCGCCACGGCCCACTTAATCCTGGCCACATTCCGAAAACCAACTACATAAAACCGCGCTACCAGGTCCGCAGTCACCACCACATTACCACCAACGAGGTTACTGTTAAGGTACATATTACCAGTCTGACTGGGGCATGCAGTGTGGGCCGAAGCCCACCTGCATTAAGCACGACATTACTACCTCAGCTGTGTTGGGCAATGCAATGGGATATTTTTATGTACCGCCGGTGGGTTCCAGGGAGCCACCCATGCTGTAGGTGCACACGGAGTTTAACCTACATCTGTCCACTTGTAAAGAACCCCAGTCAGACTGGGGCATGCAGTGTGGGCCGAAGCCCACCTGTATTAAGCACGACATTACTACCTCAGCTGTGTTGGGCAATGCAATGGGATATTTTTATGTACCGCCGGTGGGTTCCAGGGAGCCACCCATGCTGTAGGTGCACACGGAGTTTAACCTACATGTGTCCACTTGTAAAGAACCCCAGTCAGACTGGGGCATGCAGTGTGGGCCGAAGCCCACCTGTATTAAGCACGACATTACTACCTCAGCTGTGTTGGGCAATGCAATGGGATATATTTATGTACCGCCGGTGGCTTCCTGGCACCCACCCATGCTGTGGGTCCACAGGGAGTTGTAAATGCATCTGTTTCCACTTCTAAAGAACCCCAGTCTGACTGGGGCATGCAGTGTGGGCCGAAGCCCACCTGCATTAAGCACGACATTACTACCTCAGCTGTGTTGGGCAATGCAATGGGATATTTTTATGTACCGCCGGTGGCTTCCTGGCACCCACCCATGCTGTGGGTCCACAGGGAGTTTAACCTACATCTGTCCACTTGTAAAGAACCCCAGTCAGACTGGGGCATGCAGTGTGGGCCGAAGCCCACCTGTATTAAGCACGACATTACTACCTCAGCTGTGTTGCGCACTGCAATGGGATATATTTATGTACCGCCGGTGGCTTCCTGGCACCCACCCATGCTGTGGGTCCACAGGGAATTATAAATGCATCTGTTTCCACTTATAAAGAACCCCAGTCTGACTGGGGCATGCAGTGTGGGCCGAAGCCCACCTGCATTAAGCACGACATTACTACCTCAGCTGTGTTGGGCAATGCAATGGGATATATTTATGTACCGCCGGTGGCTTCCTGGCACCCACCCATGCTGTGGGTCCACAGGGAATTATAAATGCATCTGTTTCCACTTATAAAGAACCCCAGTCAGACTGGGGCATGCAGTGTGGGCCGATGCCCACCTGCATTAAGCACGACATTACTACCTCAGCTGTGTTGGGCAATGCAATGGGATATATTTATGTACCGCCGGTGGCTTCCTGGCACCCACCCATGCTGTGGGTCCACAGGGAGTTGTAAATGCATCTGGTTTCCACTTCTAAGGAACCCCAGTCTGACTGGGGCATGCAGTGTGGGCCGAAGCCCACCTGCATTAAACATGACATTACTACCTCAGCTGTGATGGGCACTGCAATGGGATATTTTTATGTACCGCCGGTGGGTTCCAGGGAGCCACCCATGCTGTCGGTCCACAGGGACTTCACAATAGGGAGTTGTACCTGCCTGTGTCTATGAATTAAAAAGCTCGGTCTGACTGGGGCATGCAGACACCTTGACAGAATGAATAGTGTCTGGCACATAGGTTCCCCATTGCTATGCCCACGTGTGCAGCTCCTGATGGCGGTGGCACAGGATTCTATTTCTCATTGCTTCTGTACAGCATTGTGGGCTATCGCCCAGCCCCTTTTAAAGAGGGTCGCTGCCTAGCCGTGCCAACCCTCTGCAGTGTGTGCCTGCGGTTCCTCCTCATGGCAGACGCACTTATAAATAGACATGAGGGTGGTGTGGCATGAGGGCAGCTGAAGGCTGCGCAGGGCGACTTCGGTGTGCGCTGTGGACACTGGGTCATGCGGGGGGGTTGGGCAGCATGTAACCCAGGAGAAGTGGCAGCGGAGTGTCATGCAGGCAGTGATTGTGCTTTGTTGGAGGTAGTGTGGTGCTTAGCTAAGGTATGCATTGCTAATGAGGGCTTTTCAGAAGTAAAAGTTGTTGGGAGGGGGGGCAGTCTTGCCGCTATTGTGGCTTAATAGTGGGACCTGTGAACTTGAGATGCAGCCCAACATGTAGCCCCTCGCCTGCCCTATCCGTTGCTGTGTCGTTCCCATCCATTTTCACACATGAAAACCTTAGCGGGCATCGGCGAAATACAAAAATGCTCGGGTCGCCCATTGACTTCAATGGGGTTCGTTACTCGAAACGAACCCCCGAGCATCGCGATAATTTCGTCCCGAGTAACGAGCACCCGAGCATTTTGGTGCTCGCTCATCTCTAGTCAAGATCTATATTTTCGCACAGCAGAGGATTTCTGATGTCCTATTTTTTTAGATGAGATTTTTTTTTTGCGTGTCTAAAACTCCTTTGTCTGAATGTTTCCTTAGAAAACCATTGGTTATAATAGTCTCAATTTTTTTGTGAGGCTAACTTAGCTGCACAAATTGCCTTGTGAGAACAAGCCCTTACAGTAGTTGGACAATTATTATCACTGCTTTGCATTTCTCTATATAAACTATGCAAATAATAGAACTTCAGAAGAGCTCAGAAACTTCGCTTGAGTATTTCTCATTGTGTTCTTCTCTGATGCATCGAATAATAATTAGGCATATGTGATTGATAAGGCTACAATCCCAGTTGATTATCCCCTAAATTGAACATATACTCTAACGACATGTTATTAAATATCTTGTTGCACACCAGCAATCTATTATTGATAGGAGAAACCTTGGGCTAAAGAGTTGACTGTAGGATATAAATGAAGGTAATTTGTAACCTATCCTGGAATCTTTGTGATTACTGCATAGACCATGATGATTGCAGCGTATATGATAGATTTCATGTATTTGCTTATTTACAGAGCTGTTTGTATTCAAGTCTACATTACAAGGCACCTGTGTTTTTTAGACACTCTTGCAATAAATGTCATTGTCCATTCACCGGATTTTAATTGTATACTGGGATGAAAATGTATTAAGGTGCGGGCAGGTAATTGGTATAGCTGACACTTGTTAAAGACAGAGAATGGTGATATTGATTGGGTCATTGAAGCTGGATTGTCTTGCTTTGTCAAAATGTCAAAATAATAGCTTCAGCAGACATTGAAAGTTAATCTTAATGAAATTGCCTCTCTAGCCTTGTTGCCAGAACATGTATATCATGGAAATAGAAAAATGATGATTGCAGGAGACGGTAAAGCTGTTTTCCCCTAAGTTTCAACAATTCAGCACTGACTTTTTAAAGTGGATTTCCAGTAATCCAAATCAGTCTCAGTGAAAGACTCTAAAGGGCCTGTATTCTTTTGATTACATTTTAAAGACTATTTTTACCTGAAATGAAAAAAACTCTCCTGTAAATATAAGCCCTTGAGATTTCCTATCCTGCTAATTTGTTATATTGGCTATTCAGATGTTTCTTGTTCTGCTTCTTTTCTTTGTGTTTCCAAAGGTAATAATAAAGCCATAGAACCAATAAAACAGTCCTACACATAAGATCATTTACTGTAGTTCCCAGAAACAGTACTACTTGAAAGTTTGTGAACCCTTCAGAATTTTCAATTTTCTCCTTATTAGAGTCGAGCGACCGTACTCTGTCGAGCTTGATGCTCGTTCGAGTATTAGCATACTCGATAGTGCTCATTACTCGAACGAGCATCAAATCGTGTTCGACCCCGCCCCAGCTTTTGGCTCCTCCCCGCTGTGACGTGCCTGTTTTGGGCCCTCCCCAGAGAGAGAGAGAGAGAGACCAAGAAGAAAAAAAAAAGCTCGGGACCTGGCGTCCCACATACAAAAATGCTCGAGTCTCCCATTGTAGTCAGTGGGGTTCGTTACTCGAGTAGAGCTCTCGAATTTTACGAAAAGCTTGACTTGAATAACGCGGACCCGAGCATTTGGGCACTCGCTCATCTCTACTCCTTATTTATGACCTTAGACTGCATCAGATTTTCACGCAAGTCAAAAAGTAAATAAAGAGAACCAAAACAGTCAAAAATATATAAATAGACTTCATCATTTATTTATTATTCATTGCTGTGAGTGGCAAAAGTATGTGAACCTTTGCTTTCAGTATCTTGTATGAAGCCCTTATGCAGCAATAACTAACTACATGTAAACATTTCTGGAAATTGGTCAATAGTCCTATACATCAGCCTAGAGGAATTATAGCGCCTTCCTATGTACAAAATGGCTTTACCTCTGTTATATTAGTGATTTTCCTCCTATGAACCGTTCGCTTCAGGGCCTTCCACGACTTTTCTATAGGATTGAGGTCAGGGATTTGACTTGGGCACTCCAAAACTGTAACTTCATTCTTCTTCAACCATTTTTTTGTAGAATGACTTGTGCGCTTTGGGTTCGTTGTCTTGCTGCATGACCCAAGTTTTCTTGAGATTCAGCTCATGGACAGATGTTCTGACAGTTCCTTTAGAATTTGCTGGTATAATAAAGAATTCTTTGCTCTATCTGTAATGGTGAGCTGTTCTGGCCCAGATGCAGTAAGACTGGTCCAAACCATGATATTACCACCACCGTGTTTCACAGATGGTGTGAGGTTTTTATGCTGTAACGCAGTGCTTTTCTTTCTCCAAACATAATGTTTCTCAATTAAATAAAAAAAGTTCTATTTTGCTCTCATCATTTCACAAAACATTGTTCCAATAGCCTTCTGGCTTGTCCAGGTGGTCTTTAGTAAACTGCATGTTCTTTTTGGAGAGTAACAGTTTTCTCCTTGCAATCCTGCCATGCACACCATTGTTGTTCAGTGTCCTCCTGATGGTTGCTTCAAGAACATTAACATTAGCTAATATGAGAAAAGACTTTAGTTGCTAAAGGCCCATTTACACCAGGAGATGATCGCTCCAAAATCGCTCAAACGACAGTTTGAGTGACAGCTTTGATCAATTATTTTGCATAAAATATTAACCCTTTCCAATCCACTGTCTGACATCTGAAGACATTCTGATTGAAGGCTGTACAGCTCCGATGTCTGAAGACGACCGGCAGGGTATTCTTACTGTATATTACTGGCTGCTCTGTTGTTGGGGGCTTTTCCAGCATGTCCCATACCGCAGAACTGGCTCTAGCCAGTGGATGGTGCCATTTTATAATGGCAGAAAGAGAAAGCCCCCTAGGAAACCCTGAATCCAAAATTGGATTACAAAGGGTTAAGTAGCTACTCAGCTACTTAAATACCAATTAGGTGTGCAAATTAAGCCTTCCCTGAACTCAGTTAATAGCCTGGGGCTATTATCTGTGCTCAGATCCTTTGTTCTCTTTGGGGAAAGATTGCTACCAGCACTCCCAGAGGAGAACTACTGATAAAAGTGAATGCCGATTTTTAGGTTGGCTTGAATTTAACAGTGCCTGAAAATGGGCGCACATTTACACGCACCGATTATAGCTAAAACGATCGCTGATAAGCGATATTTTTAGAGATCATCGGCTGGTGTAAATGGGCCTTTAGAAGTTACCTTGAGTTCCTTTGTGAACTTGTGTACTATTATATGCCTTATTTTTGGCGTGATCTTTGTTGGTGCTGGGAGGGTAATAATGGTCTTGAATTCCTTTCATTTGTCACCATCTGTCTGACTGTAGACTGATGGGGTCCAAACTCTTTCGATATGATTTTGTAACATTTTACAGCTTTATGAACATCATCAACAATTCTTCTTCTGAGCTCCTTAGAAGACTCTTTGGTCGTGCCATGAGACATTTCCACCGACGTGTTATATAGATCAGACTTTGCTGGATCCCTTGTCCTTTAAATAAAACAGGCCATTTACTCACACCTAATTGCTATCCCATCGATTAAAAACATCTGACTGTAATTTCACCTTCAAATTATCTGCAATCTTAAAAGTTCACATACTCTACAGACATGTGATATTGGATCATTTTCCTCAAATAAATGACAAAGTCTAATATCATTTGTTTCATTTGGATTTCTTTATCTGCTTTTAGGACTTGTGTGAAAATCTGATGTAATCAAATAGAAATATATAAATTATGAAGGGTTCACAAACTTTTAAGCACCACTATGTGTTTGCTGACACTCAATCATGTATGTTTGTTATTTCTATTAGAAAATTGGAAAAGTTACTCTTAATTCTGGTGCAACTCATATCTCTGTGGTAAACAGATGCGCAGTCTGCTGTATTATCAGGTTTGTTCTTGTTGATCTGGGCATCCTGAACTTGCATCCTAGATTTGTTACCTAAACCTATGAGAAGACAGCTGCACAGGATGCTACAAGCAAATGCTTAACAATTTACTTGCTCTCGATTATGAAAATGAGATCCGATGGCTGTAGGTTCTAATAACTTGTTACCGAATAAGAGATGATAAAGCACAATAGGGACTTTACGAGGACATCATTTATTGCCTCCCTGTACTTAGGTCATTGGACGGATCAATGGTTTTGTTTCATCCCATTTTGCGGCCGTGTTCATCATGGCCGTATAACGGGACGAAATCATGCCCGTCTGAAGAAGCCCTAAGGGTTCCCTTACATGAGCGTATGCACTTCAAAATGTATTTGTGCTATGAACAAGGTAGATTTGTGCATGTATTGGCGCATTTTATTGTTTTGGGGGGTTTGTGCACGGGACACTACAATGCCTTGATTTAAAAGGCTATTTAGCTTAATGACGTCCAGATGTGTTATTATTTTCATGGAATTGTCATGCTCAGGCCCTTGCAGTGCGTAAGACGATAGCTTGGATGATGATAAGAATGGTATATGAAATAAAATAATGTCACAGCAGCTATCCCCATAGCTCTTCAGGTAGTAACATCTGCAGTGGAGCCCAACAAATGTTATGGTATTGTAGATAATGTGATATGTCGTGACGCCAGTGCTGTAGAGCACAATAGTTATTTTCACTGAGGCAGAAATGAGGTCTATTTCCAAATTAAGTGCCCTTCACAGTATAGACACTGTTAAAATCCAATTTTATTAGAACTAGTTAAAATTAGGGCTGAAACCATACACAAATATAGAAGGACACCATCAATCCACTCATGGCAAGGTGGTTACCAGGAGTAGGTCCGAGCGTCCATAGACATACAGACAACACACAAATAGTCAACCAGCTAGTGGATTATTGTCTCTATCTTGAGACTACCCGGGAGTATAGCTGGTGTCATCTAAGATTGGACTCTAGCTTGACTACCTCTTATGTGTGAGCTGATAGAAGGCCTCATCTAGATCGGAGATCTAGAATTCTAATAACCATATGAGTTGTGTCTAGATATATACCTAAAATCTAATTTTCCCAAAATGTGGGAAATACCCACACTTTTTTGCTCTATTTAGTGAAAGTTCTCAGAGTTCCTGATGAACTGTTAAATAATAATAAACTTTATTTGTATAGCGCCAACACAGGGAAACACGTTGAACCAAGAATCAACCAATTGTATTATTAAACCTAGAAATTGCATAAAATGAATCTAGGACCATGCAACTCCACAATTGACAGCTCAAGGACTATTTTGTAGTTCTTTCAGTGTGAACAAATGAAGCTATCCTTGCTGTCTTAGCCCATCTACTTCCACTGAATTGACCTATGTTACTAATCGATCTACTAGCTATTTCTAAACCTTTATCCCTTTGACCAGTGCTGTCACCATCATTCAGAAAGTAACTGGCCAATAGAACCCTGGGATTTAATACTCAGGAGCTCCTTATTTATGGATCGCTGAGACAATAATCCACTAGCTGGTTGACTATTTGTGTGTTGTCTGTATGTCTATGGACCCTCGGACCTACTCCCGGTAACCATGTTCTTCTACATGTGTGTATGGTTTCAGCCCTAATTTTAACTAGCTCTAATACAATTGGGTTTTAAAAGTGTCTATACTGTGAAGGGATAGCACAATAGTTATGAAGCCCCTAGCTGAATGCAGTTAAAGGGGTTGTCCCGCGCCGAAACGGGTTTTTTTTTTTTCAATAGCCCCCCCGTTCGGCGCGAGACAAACCCGATGCAGGGGTTTTTAAAAAAAACTGATAGTACTTACCCGAATCCCCGCGCTCCGGTGACTTCTTACTTACCTTGCGAAGATGGCCGCCGGGATCTTCACCCTCGGTGGACCGCAGGTCTTCTGTGCGGTCCATTGCCGATTCCAGCCTCCTGATTGGCTGGAATCGGCACACGTGACGGGGCGGAGCTACGAGCAGCAGCTCTCTGGCACGAGCGGCCCCATTCAGAAGGGAGAAGACCGGACTGCGCAAGCGCGTCTAATCGGGCGATTAGACGCTGAAAATTAGACGGCACCATGGAGACGAGGACGCTAGCAACGGAACAGGTAAGTGAATAACTTCTGTTTGGCTCATATTTAATGCACGATGTATATTACAAAGTGCATTAATATGGCCATACAGAAGTGTATACCCCAACTTTGTTTCGCGGGACAACCCCTTTAATAGCCGGAGGGTTATTATCTCCATTCAGCTCCTTTGTTCTCCGACGGGTAACAATGCCATCAGCACTACCGGTGGAGAACTCAGCACGCGGTCCTGATAAGACTGAACAATAATTGGCCTGAATTTAACGATCAGCCAGCAGTGCATGAAAAGTGCACGATGGCCGCATGTTTAGATGCAACGATTATCACTCAAACTATCACTTTTTAGCGATTTTTGAGTGATCATCGCTCCGTATAAATGGGCCTTTAGGTGTGAAGAGTCAGTGGTTAGGTAAATATTAAAATAAACATTCTTTACTGTCATTTTATCAGAGCACTATCTGCTTACTGCGCACGCCAATGCGATCATGTGATGCTGCTCTAAATGAGGAATGAAATTTACAGCAAAATCTGTAACAATATGTGTGTGTTACATGGGGATTTTGAACAGATTGTGGGCTGGATTTTGACACAGATCTGCACCAAAATCTGCTACACGTAACCGTAGTTTAAGACTTCATTCACATCTATGTCTTTCTATAGACTTTGTTTGAAGCCTCCAGCCAGATCCAGCACAGATCCCTGCCCTACAAGCTGAAAGCCGGACATACCCCATTACGGTTGATATCAGAAGAGATCGGAGCCGAACAACAGAAATAGACTGGAGGCCTGGATACAGGTCTGAATGTGCCCGGATGCTGTTATTTTAGTAAAGCGAAGAACTATAATTATATTTGATTAAAAAACCCTTTCTTTTATAAATCGCTTACGGACGTTTATAAAGCTTTTACATATAAAAGGTATTTCTAAAAATATTTTTTTACATATGCTAAAAAGGATTACCTGTAGTGTTCTGAGTGCCATATTTTAAAAGCAGGAGACATATTAATGTGTTGGGGCCTCTGAGGATAGCAATGCTAATGCTGAGAGATACAAGGGCATTCGCTGTTATGTGAGTCAAAAACTCATTGCCCAAGAGATAAAATCTGCAGTAATTAAAAGGAATGTTTGGCTTTTAAATGAGCTGATGAATCCTTTAAATATCATTTGACGGGTCATAAATCTGTACTAAAAAACACTTTACGGACTTGGCACATCTACAAAAAGAGACAATCAGAGTGAACCTGCAATAAAAGTTCTTGTATGTTCTGTAAGTTCATGGCTGCTGCTCTGAAACATGCAAGTGTGTAATGATGACACAAAGTGGACACGCTATTTTATTTATTTCTGTTAAGCCATGACATTTGGAAATATGTGAAATAAAAAGGGAGGCAATTACACTTGATGTCTTTCTGGAGAGGAAGGATATTATAGGCTATAAAACTAAGATTATTTGTTAATCCGGGTATACAGGCAGGTAGGATCTATTAGGGGTTGATCCAGGGAACAGTCTGATTGCCATTAGGGAGTCGGGAAGGAATTTTTTCCCCAAAAGGGCTAATTGGCTTCTGCTCTTGGGGTTTTTTGCCTTCCTCTGGATCAACACAGGAGGCTAACAGGCTGGACTAGATGGACATTGTCTTCATTCAGCCTTACATACTATGTTACTATGTTACACTTAGCATTACTAGTATTAATAATACCATTATTGTTACAGGGAACCTGATAGCAGTTTTCTCCCATATGAACAATTTTGTTTTCCCCAAAATAGGACTTATGCCAAAAATAAGCCCTAGCTAGATTACATAAAAAAATGCAATGGCTGTCATTGGTTCATTAAGCGCTGCATTGATTGGCTGAGCAGCAGTCGAAGAACCAATCACAGCAATCGCTTCCTGGAGGCAGGATTTTTTAATTCCATAACCAGGAAGGGATGTTGTATGAGCGGCTGAGGACTGCGGGACTCTGGAGCTCCGAAGAGTGGCATCAGGGACCCAGACCACACCTGCTGGGTAAGTATAAGACATTCCTTGAAAATAAGACCTAGTGCCTCTTTTGGGGCAAAAATTAATATAAGAGAGTGTCTTATTTTTGGGGAAACATGGTAATAACAGTGCTCTAAGTATGAAGCATCCCTTTTTACAACATCTTATGACTGCGGCCAAAAGCATAACTGAGGTTTGAAAATGTCCCGCGTGGCAAGCCAGATTGTCCCAGCTAGCTCTATGTAAAGCTGGAAATCCTACCCCGCTAGCCTTCTCAGACGTGGATGGTGGCTAGCTATGGCCTCCTGCACACGGGTGATTTTGCACTTCTTTTTGCGTGCATAATTTCGGTCGCAGAAACCACATCCATTAAAACCCATTGATTACAATGAGTTATCTCACAATGCTTGTTTTTTCACACGCCTTTCCGTTGTGGTGGAAAATACATGGCATGCTCTATTTTTGCGCAGAATTGCACACCAAAAGCCCCATAGGAGTCTATCGGGGCTGTGAAAGGCGCACGAACTGTGAACGAACATGCATGGGAAACGTTAATTTTCTGCAGCCACCTGTAAGGGCGCTATAAAGTTTGCAGCTAATTGCAGGGAAGACATTTTGGATATTGCTTAGCAGAGGCTCTTTTTGGAGGCCTCCTCAATCATTTGGAGATTGAATTGCTCATAAATTTCACAGCTCAGAGGCCATCCCAAGCTGGGTGCTCATTTTACCAACCTCAGAAGGATGGAAGGCTGAGTCAACCTTGAGCCCGCTACCTGAACCATGCAGGCATTGCAACCTTTAGGTTGTGAGCGAGAGCTTATGACTACATTTCTGCTGCCTTACCACTCTGCACCACATGGGACTCTTTCTGTCATCAATGCTTTTCTCCGAAATGCACCCTGAGCCCGGAAAGCGGTGAATGCACAAAAAAACTGTCACTTCTGTGGGCATGATTGCAGAGATTATCTGTGCATGCACTGACATGCGAGCTCAGAGGGCAGATGTGGGATTTTGGAGAGATGCATGAATGATGTATTGGGCATTATCCACTTCTGAAGAGGCTAGCGGGGTGGAATTCCATCTATCAGAGATGGTCCGGCCTTCCCACTGGACCGCTCTGCTAGAGTCCCAAAGCTCAGGAATATTTTTTTCCCGTGGTCATAACACATACAGTGTTGGGATGAGGGATGCCTCATACTTATAATGCTGTTATTAGTTCATATGAAAAACAACTGCTGACAGGTTCCCTTTAATACAAGGTGCGGCTGATAAGTTTTTGGCTTTTTGATCTTTATATGTTTTCACAATAATAGAAGACGGAATAATGGCTATATGTTCAGATGACACAAGGTTTATTTGTAGCTTGTCACCATGGAGATAAGTCTGCAAAGTAGATGTAAACACAAAGTGGTCGGAGGTTTTTAATCAAGACTATTCATAAATTGCTTCAGCTTTTATTTCAGACGGTAACAAGGGGGCGCCCTCTACGTCTAGAGGAAAGAAGTTTGTACACTAACATAGAAGGATGTTCTTTACTGTAAGAGCCGTGAGACTGGGGAACTCTCTGCCTGAGGATGTGGAGTTGGCACATTCGATAAAAGAGTTTAAGAGGGGCCTGGACACCTTTCGTGAGTGTTGCTATATTACATATTATAGTCACTGATTACTTCTGAAGGGTCGGTGATCCGGGGATTATTCTAATTGCGAGATGGGAGTCGGGAAGGAATTATTTCCCTTAAATGGGGAAAATAAGCGTCTACCTCATTGGGTATTTTTTGCCTTCCTCTGGATCAACATTGGGGGGTAATAGGCTGAACTGGATGGACATATGTCTATTTTTCAACCTAACACACTATGTTACTATGTTAACTTTAGCGCAATTATGAAAAATTAGAATCTGAAACTAAACCCGTCCTACAGGCACATTCCTCACAGAAGCAGAGCATTGTTATCTTTCATTACAGAGACTGGCAAAAATGTTTCCGTTCCTATAATCATGAAATAGGTGTCTAGGATAAGCTTCCCTGAGATCCAAAGCTGCTTTACACAATCCCAGTTGCACATTGGGGAATTACTTTTCTGTCAGTTCCTAAAATTATAAAAATCACTTACAAATTACATTCTAGGAAACATTTACTGTAAATGGTGCTGGATGCCTCCTCTGAAGCTAATATTAAGGTACAATATGCTAATTATAAGGACATAGAAGATAGATTCACAGGCATCAGCGGAGCTTCACCTTGAGTCACCGTGATTCCTGTAAGCAGTAATTACAGTCTGGGAAGGATCTACCACTTGATTATAGGTTGTACATGGAGGTTTTCTGCCTTAGCAACAAATGTCTACATGATAATGTGACTAAAAGTAGATTTTTGTCTTAAAAGGAATATCTGGATAAGAAAATGATTTTTTCACTATCCTATTAGGGAATTTTGGGCTCCAGTACCTGCTGCTATTAGGGTCCATTTAAACCTGCCAATTTGTTATTTTACCATTTTTTTGAGCGATAATCCTTGCCGTGAAAACGGGCCTTAAAGGGGTTGTCCCGCGAAACAAAGTTGGGGTATACACTTCTGTATGGCTATATCAATGCACTTTGTAATGTACATTGTGCATTAATTATGAGCCATACAGAAGTTATTCACTCACCTGTTCCGTTGCTGGCGTCCTCGTCTCCATGGTGCCGTCTAATTTTCGGCGTCTAATCTCCAGATTAGACGCGCTTGCGCAGTCCGGTCTTCTTCTTTTCTCAATGGGGCCGCTCGTGCAGGAGAGCGGCTCCGTGTAGCTCCGCCCCATCACGTGCCGATTCCAGCCAATCAGGAGGCTGGAATCAGCAATGGACCGCACAGAAGAGCTGCGGTCCACGGAGGGAGAAGATCCCGGCGGCCATCTTCACAAGGTAAGTAAGAAGTCACCGGAGCGCGGGGATTCAGGTAAGCGCTATCCGGTGTTCTTGTTTAACCCCTGCATCGGGGTTGTCTCGCGCCGAACGGGGGGGGCTGTTGAAAAAAAAAAAAAACCCGTTTCGGCGCGGGACAACCCCTTTAAGTCAGAGTGAAAGCGGGTACAAATAGATTCTTGTGTTGCGTTACACATACAGGCCATTATTTTCAACAGGCACGGTATAATGATTAATTTCCCCTGTTGTGATTCTGCAGGGAAGTTGAACACTTGCGGCTAAATTACACCGGCCATAGCTAAAAACTGTTGGGCCTCGCAGGAAACTTTTCAAAGCCCCTCCACAAGCATTTAGCTGTGAAAGTACAACTCCCAGCATAACTCGACAAATGATCAGAGCATACTATCAGCCACATAAGGATTTGAGGAATGGCAGGCATTAAAGCCCAGATCAGACCCCAAAGTAAATTCAGACCCCACATCATACTTCTAAAGTCATTTAGACCCTACGTCAGATCAAAAATTAATTCAAACCCCAGATCAGACCCTAATATTAATTCAGGCCTCGGACCAGATGCCTACATTAATTCCAACCCTAGATTAAGTCTGGCCAGTGTCAAGCAGTTCTATGCCAGGACTTGAAGGGCTTAATGTGGTAGAAGGGGGCTGTGGGGTCCATTAGGTTTTGGAATCCTGTTGTATATGCAACTCCCCCCCCCTCCCCCCGTCCTGCAGCCTACACTATGGATGATAGGAAATACAGCAATGGGACATCTCCAGTTTAGGAGATTCGTGTGCAGGGACCATCCTTTCCAAGACAATAACTGCTTGTGCGGGGGGGGGGGGGGGCAGATAGAAACGTGATATTAGGGTGAATAGTCTTACTTGACAGTTCTGCCTATATATGGCATTTAACTAGGCTTATGGAGCTCTGTATCAATGGTTATGAGGCCCATATTATTTTGACAGTTGTTGTTACAGTGAGGCTAATCTTCCCTTCTCCTTAGATTTGGGTACTATGATAATGGTGTAAGTCTAATGCATATTTTAAAGGGTTTTTCTGACATTTTGCATTGGTGGGTCGAGGTATGTGTAAAATAAAAAATATACATACCTCCCACTGCGTGTTGCTCCCCCGCCGCTGCTGGCCACTGTTCCAGTCTCAGTTTACTTTAACGGCAGTGGTCACATGAGTTGTTTACCCACATGACCGCTGCAGCCAATGGGAGGCTGGCAGGGATGTTATTAGAATCCCACGTGACAAGTCACCTGTTAAATGCCACAGCACCAGACTGCCGAAATGGCAGTTTGGCACTGCAGTGAGTATATTTCTTTTATATAGTCTTGGACATGGGAAATCCAAAACTCCTTTAACCATGAGTGTTTGATAGAAATAAAAATATTTGTAGAAAAAAATTAGTTTTATTGGTTTTGCTTAGTCCGTGATAGGTATTTACATTGGTGGGCCTGGGGTAAACCTCCATGTACATGTGTATACCTCCAAACTAATAATGCATGTAAAGAAGATCACACTAGGTGACGTGCTCAATGCAGTACACAATTTTTGTTTTTTTCAACAAAATACCACCCAGTGAAGTCCAACCTGCAGCTAGTATGCAGAGAACAGAATGACCTGTAATAAAGCTCTAGAGCCCTGACTCATTGAAGTGTTGAACAGTTAGTGAAATATTCGAGTCGAGACTGCATGGTCTGATTTTTATTTTTTTTATAAGTTATTGTGAATAGGAGCAGCAGATTCCAACTTCCTTTGAAGTTAGAGATGAGCGAACGCGTTCGTCCGAGCTTGATATTCGTGCGAATATTAGGGTGTTCGGGATGTTCGTTATTCGTAACGAACACCATGCGGTGTTCTGGTTACTTTCACTTCCTTCCCTGAGACGTTAGCGCGCTTTTCTGGCCAATTGAAAGACAGGGAAGGCATTACAACTTCCCCCTGCAACGTTTAAGCCCTATACCACCCCCCTGCTGTGAGTGGCTGGGAAGATCAGGTGTTCGCCTAATATAAAAGTCGGCCCCTCCCGCGGCTCGCTTCAGATGCCTGGTGAGTTAGATGAGGGACAGTGCTGTTTGTACCGGAGCTGCTGTAGGGAAAGAATTGGTAGTTAGTGTAGGCTTCAAGACCCCCCAAAGGTCCTTATTAGGGCCACTGATAGCTGTGTGTTGGCTGCTGTTAGCAGTGGCATTTTTTTTTTTCTCAAAATCGGCTCTGCAGAGCGTTGCACCTGGCATTAGGGACAGAAGTGCTGCATAGGCAGGGAGAGTGTTAGGAGTGAGTGTAGCCTTCAAGAACCTCAACGGTCCTTTCTAGGGCCATATTTATCCGTGTGCAGTTCTGTTCAGGCTGCTGTTAGCTGTGCTGCATTTTTTTTGGGCTTCTCAAAATCGCCTCTGCAGAGCATTCCACCCTCCATTGATACTGCAGGGAAAGAATTGTATAGGCAGGGCCACAACACAGTTATTATTCATAGAATATACGCAGTGCTGCCTTTTGCTTGTAAAACAAGTGAAAATAATTCTATTTGTCCAGCCTCTGTCCGTCCTAACGCCTGTGGACACGTGTGAGCTGCGTGAAAAACATTGCTAAATCATACGCACCCAGCTACGCTTTACTGCTGGCTTCGCCATTTGCTTTCCTTAATTGGGAAAAAAAATACCTGCTCTGCCAGAGTTATAATAACTCTGCTACCCTCACGTTCTGTGACACATAAGCAGGGACACAGCACAGTTATTAAACTTCTCATGTTCATTGAATATACGCAGTGCTGCCTTTTGGTGGGAAAAAACTGAAAACAAATCTATTTGTCCAGCCTCTGTCCGTCCTAACGCCTGTGGACACGTGTGAGCTGCGTGAAATACATTGCTAAATCATACGCACCCAGCTACGCTTTACTGCTGGCTTCGCCATTTGCTTTCCTTAATTGGGAAAAAAAATACCTGCTCTGCCAGAGTTATAATAACTCTGCTACCCTCACGTTCTGTGACACATAAGCAGGGACACAGCACAGTTATTAAACTTCTCATGTTCATTGAATATACGCAGTGCTGCCTTTTGGTGGGAAAAAACTGAAAACAAATCTATTTGTCCAGCCTCTGTCCGTCCTAACGCCTGTGGACACGTGTGAGCTGCGTGAAATACATTGCTAAATCATACGCACCCAGCTACGCTTTACTGCTGGCTTCGCCATTTGCTTTCCTTAATTGGGAAAAAAAATACCTGCTCTGCCAGAGTTATAATAACTCTGCTACCCTCACGTTCTGTGACACATAAGCAGGGACACAGCACAGTTATTAAACTTCTCATGTTCATTGAATATACGCAGTGCTGCCTTTTGGTGGGAAAAAACAGAAAACAAATCTATTTGTCCAGCCTCTGTCCGTCCTAACGCCTGTGGACACGTGTGAGCTGCGTGAAATACATTGCTAAATCATACGCACCCAGCTACGCTTTACTGCTGGCTTCGCCATTTGCTTTCCTTAATTGGGAAAAAAAATACCTGCTCTGCCAGAGTTATAATAACTCTGCTACCCTCACGTTCTGTGACACATAAGCAGGGACACAGCACAGTTATTAAACTTCTCATGTTCATTGAATATACGCAGTGCTGCCTTTTGGTGGGAAAAAACAGAAAACAAATCTATTTGTCCAGCCTCTGTCCGTCCTAACGCCTGTGGACACGTGTGAGCTGCGTGAAATACATTGCTAAATCATACGCACCCAGCTACGCTTTACTGCTGGCTTCGCCATTTGCTTTCCTTAATTGGGAAAAAAAATACCTGCTCTGCCAGAGTTATAATAACTCTGCTACCCTCACGTTCTGTGACACATTAGCAGGGACACAGCACAGTTATTAAACTGAGATTATTCATTCACTAGAGGCAGTGGGGCCTTTCGTTTTCCAAAAAGGGCAAAAATTATATTTGGCCTGCAGTCTTGCGCCAATTTATTTCCTGCCTGTGAAATCAAATCACTGGTAATACAGCATGCTGAGGGGTAGGGGTAGGCCTAGAGGACGTGGACGCGGCCGAGGACGCGGAGGGCCAAGTCAGGGTGTGGGCACAGGCCGAGCTCCGGATCCCGGTGTGTCGCAGCCGACTGCTGCGCGATTAGGAGAGAGGCACGTTTCTGGCGTCCCCACATTCATCGCCCAATTAATGGGTCCACGCGGGAGACGGTTATTAGAAAATGAGCAGTGTGAGCAGGTCCTGTCCTGGATGGCAGAAAGTGCTTCGAGCAACCTATCGTCAACACGCAGTTCTGCGCCGTCCACTGCTGCAAATCCGAATCCTCTGTCTGCTGCTCCTCCTTCCTCCCAGCCTCCTCACTCCACTACAATGACACCTGCTCAGGAGCGGGAACACTCCCAGGAACTGTTCTCGGGCCCCTGCTCAGATTGGGCAGCAGCGGTTCCTCTCCCACCAGAGGAGTTTATAGTCACTGATGCCCAACCATTCGAAAGTTCCCGGGGTCCGGGGGATGAGGCTGGGGACTTCCGCCAACTGTCTCAACAACTTTCTGTGGGTGAGGAGGACGATGACGATCAGACACAGTTGTCTTGCAGTGAGGTAGTAGTAAGGGCAGTAAGTCCGAGGGAGCAGCGCACAGAGGATTCGGAGGAAGAGCAGCAGGACGATGAGGTGACTGACCCCACCTGGTGTGCAACGCTTACTCAGGAGGACAGGTCTTCAGAGGGGGAGTCAAGGGCATCAGCAGGGCAGGTTGCAAGAGGCAGTGCGGTGGCCAGGGGTAGAGGCAGGGCCAGACCGAATAATCCACCAAGTGTTTCCCAAAGCGCCCCCTCGCGCCATGCCACCCTGCAGAGGCCGAGGTGCTCTAAGGTCTGGCAGTTTTTCACAGAGACGCCTGACGACCGACGAACTGTGGTGTGCAACCTTTGTCGCGCAAAGCTCAGCCGGGGAGCCAACACCAACAGCCTCACCACCACCACCATGCGCAGGCATATGATGGCCAAGCACCCCACAAGGTGGGACGAAGGCCGTTCACCGCCTCCGGTTTGCACCCCTGCCTCTCCCCCTGTGCCCCAACCTGCCACTGAGATGCAACCCCCCTCTCAGGACACAGGCACGACCGTCTCATGGCCTGCACCCACACCCTCACCTCCGCTGTCCTCGGCCCCATACTCCAATGTCTCGCACCGCACAGTCCAGCCGTCGCTAGCGCAACTGTTGGAGCGCAAGCGCAAGTACGCCGCCACGCACCCGCACGCTCAAACGTTAACCGTCCGCATAGCAAAATTCATCAGCCTTGAGATGCTGCCATATAGGGTTGTGGAAACGGAGTCCTTCAAAAGTATCATGGAGGCGGCGGCCCCGCTCTACTCTGTTCCCAGTCGCCACTACTTTTCCCGATGTGCCGTCCCAGCCCTGCACGACCACGTCTCCCGCAACATTGTACGCGCCCTCACCAACGCGGTTACTGCCACGGTCCACTTAACTACGGACACGTGGACAAGCACAGGCGGGCAGGGCCACTACATCTCCCTGACGGCACATTGGGTGAATTTAGTGGAGGCTGGGACCGAGTCAGAGCCTGGGACCGCTCACGTCCTACCCACCCCCAGAATTGCGGGCCCCAGCTCGGTGCTGGTATCTGCGGAGGTGTATGCTTCCTCCACTAAAGCACCCTCCTCCTCCTCCTCCTCTGTCTCGCAATCAAGATGTGTTAGCAGCAGCATGTCGCCAGCAGTCGGTGTCGCGCGGTGTGGCAGCACAGCGGTGGGCAAGCGTCAGCAGGCCGTGCTGAAACTACTCAGCTTAGGCGATAAGAGGCACACGGCCCACGAACTGCTGCAGGGTCTGACACAGCAGACCGACCGCTGGCTTGCGCCGCTGAGCCTCCAACCGGGCATGGTCGTGTGTGACAACGGCCGTAACCTGGTGGCGGCTCTGCAGCTCGGCAGCCTCACGCACGTGCCATGCCTGGCCCACGTCTTTAATTTGGTGGTTCAGCGCTTTCTGAAAAGCTACCCACGCTTGTCAGACCTGCTCGTAAAGGCGCGCCGGCTCTGCGCACATTTCCGCAAGTCCCACACGGACGCTGCCACCCTGCGCACCCTGCAACATCACTTTAAGCTGGCAGTGCACCGACTGCTGTGCGACGTGCCCACACGGTGGAACTCTACGCTCCACATGTTGGCCAGGCTCTATGAACAACGGAGAGCTATAGTCGAATACCAACTCCAACATGGGCGGCGCAGTGGGAGTCAGCCTCCTCAATTCCTTTCAGAAGAGTGGGCCTGGTTGGCAGACATCTGCCATGTCCTTGGTAATTTTGAGGAGTCTACCCAGGTGGTGAGCGGCGATGCTACAATCATTAGCGTCACCATTCCTCTGCTATGCATCTTGAGAAATTCCCTGCAAACCATAAAGGCAGCTGCTTTGCGCTCGGAAACGGGGGCGGGGGAAGACAGTATGCCGCTGGATAGTCAGGGCACCCTCCTGTCTATTTCTCAGCGCGTACAGGAGGAGGAGGAGGAGCATGAGGAGGAGGGGGAAGAGACAGCTTGGGCCGCTGCTGACGGTACACCGGCTGATTGCCTGTCATCCTTTCAGCGTGTATGGCCTGAGGAGGAGGAGGAGGAGGAGGAGGAGGATCCTGAAAGTGATCTTCCTAGTGAGGACAGCCATGTGTTGCGTACAGGTACCCTGGCACACATGGCTGACTTCATGTTAGGATGCCTTTCTCGTGACCCTCGCGTTGCACGCATTCTGGCCACGACGGATTACTGGGTGTACACACTGCTCGATCCACGGTATAAGGAGAACCTGCCCACTCTGATTCCCGAAGAGGAAAGGGGTTCGAGAGTGTTGCTATACCACAGGACCCTTGCGGACAAGCTGATGGTAAAATTCCCAGCCGACAGCGCTAGTGGCAGAAGGCGCAGTACCGAGGGCAAGGTAGCAGGGGATGTGCGTAGATCGAGCAGCATGTACATCCCAGGCAGTGCAACAGTCTTTAAGGGCCTGGCCAGCTTTATGGCTCCCCACCAAGACTGTGTCACCGCTCCCCAGTCACGGCTGAGTCGGCGGGAGCACTGTAAAAGGATGGTGAGGGAGTACGTAGCGGATCGCACGACCATCCTTGGTGACGCCTCTGCCCCCTACAACTACTGGGTGTCGAAGCTGGACACGTGGCCTGAACTCGCGCTGTATGCCCTGGAGGTGCTTGCTTGTCCTGCGGCTAGCGTCTTGTCGGAAAGGGTGTTTAGTGCGGCTGGGGAAATCATCACAGATAAGCGTAGCCGCTTGTCAACCGACAGTGCCGACAGGCTAACACTCATCAAGATGAACAAAGGCTGGATTTCCCCAGACTTCTGTTCTCCACCAGCGGACAGCAGCGATACGTAAGCAATACGTAGGCTGCACCCGCGGATGGAAGCTACGTTCTCTCTCACCATCCAAAACGGGGACATTTCTGCTTCATCAATCTGTGTCTAATATTCCTCCTCCTCCTCCTCCTGCTCCTCCTCCTGAAACCTCACGTAATCACGCTGAACGGGCAATTTTTCTTAGGGCCACAAGGCTCAGTCAAATAATTTTTCAGAACAATTTTTAAAAGTTTCAATGCGCTTAAAAGCATTGGAACTTTAACTTGAACCAATTTTTCGTTACACTGGGCTGCCTCCAGGCCTAGTTACCACTTAAGCCACATTAACCAAAGCGATTAATGTGTTTCACCTGCCCTCTTGGCTGGCCATGGCCAATTTTTGGGATGTACATTAGTACTGTTGATACAGCAATTTTTGTGGGCCCTCGCCTACAGTGTAATCAAATTAATTTTTAGCCCACCTGCATTACAGCTGACGTAACCTCAGCTGTGTTGGGCAATGCAATGGGATATTTTTATGTACCGCCGGTGGGTTCCAGGGAGCCACCCATGCTGTAGGTGCACACGGAGTTTTTAATACATCTGTACACTTCTAAAGAACCCCAGTCTGACTGGGGCATGCAGTGTGGGCCGAAGCCCACCTGTATTACGCACAACATTACTACCTCAGCTGTGTTGGGCAATGCAATGGGATATTTCTATGTACCGCCGGTGGCTTCCTGGCACCCACCCAGGCAGTGGGTCCACAGGGAGTTTAACCTACATGTGTCCACTTGTAAAGAACCCCAGTCTGACTGGGGCATGCAGTGTGGGCCGAAGCCCACCTGCATTAAGCACGACATTACTACCTCAGCTGTGTTGGGCAATGCAATGGGATATTTTTGTGTACCGCCGGTGGGTTCCAGGGAGCCACCCATGCTGTAGGTGCACACGGAGTTTTTAATACATCTGTACACTTCTAAAGAACCCCAGTCTGACTGGGGCATGCAGTGTGGGCCGAAGCCCACCTGTATTACGCACAACATTACTACCTCAGCTGTGTTGGGCAATGCAATGGGATATTTCTATGTACCGCCGGTGGCTTCCTGGCACCCACCCAGGCAGTGGGTCCACAGGGAATTATAAATGCATCTGTTTCCACTTATAAAGAAACCCAGTCTGACTGGGGCATGCAGTGTGGGCCGAAACCCACCTGCATTAACCCTTTCCAGTCCACTGTGTGACCTGTGAAGACATTAGGGTTTAAGGCTGTACAGCTCCGTTGTTGGTAGACGTCCGTCGGGGTTCTCTTACTGTATATTGCCAGCCTCTCTGCTGTCGGAGCCTATCCTACGTGTCAGCTCATGCAGTACTGGCTTTAGCCAGCATATAGCGCCGTTGTATAACGGCAGAAAAAGAGTAAGCCCCCTAGGAAAACCATATACAAATTGGATTGGAAAGGGTTAAGCACAACATTACTACCTCAGCTGTGTTGGGCAATGCAATGGGATATTTCTATGTACTGCCGGTGGCTTCCTGGCACCCACCCATGCTGTAGGTGCACACGGAGTTTTTACTACATCTGTACACTTATAAAGAACCCCAGTCAGACTGGGGCATGCAGTATGGGCCGAAGCCCACCTGCATTAAGCACGACATTACTACCTCAGCTGTGTTGGGCAATGCAATGGGATATTTCTGTGTACCACCGGTGGGTTCCAGGGAGCCACCCATGCTGTGGGTCGACAGGGACTTCACAATAGGGAGTTGTACCTGCCTGTGTCTATGAATTAAAAAGCCCGGTCTGACTGGGGCATGCAGACACCTTGACAGAATGAATAGTGTGTGGCACATAGGTTCCCCATTGCTATGCCCACGTGTGCAGCTCCTGATGGCGGTGGCACAGGATTCTATTTCTCATTGCTTCTGTACAGCATTGTGGGCTATCGCTCCGCCACTTTTAAAGAGGGTCGCTGCCTAGCCGTGCCAACCTCTGCAGTGTGTGCCTGCGGTCCCTCGTCATGGCAGACGCAATTCTAAATAGACATGAGCGTGGTGTGGCATGAGGGCAGCTGAAGGCTGCCCAGGGACACTTTGGTGTGCGCTGTGGGGGGGAGGGGGGGCGGTTGGTCAGCATGTAACCCAGGAGAAGTGTCAGTGGAGTGTCATGCACTTTTGAGCCACCACAAAATTCCACCACTGCAAGGCAGCAGTGCTAACAACTGAGCCACCACACCGTTCCTTTTTGGCCTATTGGAGAAAAATAGGAATAATAAAAACAAAGAAAGTAAATACAACATTCAGATGCTGACCTTGGACCTACAACTACAACCTACAACTCCGGCACCACAAGGCAGCAGTCCTAAAAACGGAGCTAGCAGTTATCAGGTGTCAACATAGATCCCCAGTGCTACAAGGCAACTATGCTAGCCACTGAGTCACCAAAGCTTCTTCCCTCCTCCTGCTACTTCTTCTCTGTAGGAAGAGAAGGCGAAAAAAAGAGAAGAAAGGAAGATCTTATTCTTGTTCATCTATTCCTCCTCCTCGGAAGAGCAAGCACGGTGGCTCAGTCTTTGGCATTGTAACATGCTAGACACCTACATCTATTAATTTCGCTGATGTGCCCTCTGACAACTTTTATAGTGAGAATTTGGGGTAATCTTTCGTTTTATATACCCTTTTACATTGTAGTTTTATTTCTGTGGTGTTTCGTTTAAGCCCTCTCGTTTTATTTTATTCTACTATGGGGTTTTCCTTTTTCCTATACATCACTGCTAGTCTAATCAGCTTCATCGGATGTTATATTGCAATTTGAATTTTATAAAAACTTTGGAGACATGCTTACTGTTTCTACTGCAATGTTATGTCCTGTATGCCTTTTCTCAATATACTTTTCAGTATAAACACTTTCTGTTCAATAGTTTTATTTGTTCTTTTATTTGATTCTTCAACTGTAATTTCCCATCTCTGTGTTGGGACCTCACACATGCGTGTTTCATATTTTTTACTTTTTCTAATCCTTTTTCTTTTGCTCAAACCTCATGAAGAATAATTTACTATTGCCTATTTTTAGTATGTAATCCAACTGATGAAGCCGTTTCCCCACGAGATGAATTTTCCGATGTTGGTCGCTTATATTACCAAATAAAGAAGTTGAACCTAATCATTTTATGAATTTGATTGCCCCTGGTGGGCTGTGCTGAGCCACCAGTTTTTCTTAATCTCTCCGTTCACCCACGCCCACTTAGGTGGCGCAGGATCTGGTTGGCAGCACATACATAAAATCTTCAAACCCACTTCAAACCTATGTGGCCCTTGCCTTTTTTTTTTGGACAATCTTACCACATGGGTTTTATTCCAACCTTTTTATTATTCTGCCTCTATAGTCTTACTGTTAGACAGTTTTGTTAAATGAAAACTTTTGAGTTTCTGTTTCCATTTACCGTGTTTCCCCGAAAGTAAGCCCTATCCTGATTTTCATGGAAGGCTTGAAATATAAGCCCTACCCGAAAATAAGCTCTCACTAAAGTACCTGAAAAAAAAAACCATCAACAGTCTCTCGCAACAGTCCCTGTTACTGCGGCAAGCTACCCTGTTCTCTGCACTGAGATATCCTCTTCTTTCTGGTGACGGGGCTTTGAATAGCAAGCCTCCAGCAAAGTGAGTGCTGTGATTGGATCGAGCTTCAGCCAATCAGAGCCGGCGCTCAATTATTCACAGCCATTCAGTGAATGACATCACTGAATGTCTGTGATTGGTTCATCAAGCGCCGCCACTGACTGGCTGGCGCTCGACCCAATTATAGAGCTCACTTTGCTGGAGGTGGGGTATTCAAAGCCCTGTCACCAGAAAGAAGAAGATATCTCAACACAGAGGACATAGCAGACTGCCGCATCGCCACCGTAGACTAGCAGCGTGAGGCACCGGGATGCCGTGGAGCAGGTGAGAATAAGCCCCCCTAAATAAGACACTTTGTCTTTTTTGGGGCAAAAATTGATGAAATACAGTGTCTTATTTTCGGGGTAACACAGTATATCAAATTTATGCATCTGATTTTCAATAAATACGAGTTATAAGTGTTTCACATAGGGAAGATAATGTGTAATAATACTGTATAGTTAGATGAGTCAAATTAAAAATCTACAGCAAAAAGTGACATTATTGGAGGGCTTTTCCAATTTTTATGTGACTGTTAGGGGCTAATAAAAAATGTAATTAGTAAGTAAGGCTCTAAAAAACTATAAATAGCTGAACTAGCCCCCCCCAGCTTGTGTTTGTTTCTGTCACCTGGATAATGTAGTACAGATGATATGTTATTTTGTACAGTATATTCTTTCTTACTTTCTTCACCTCTCCCCCCATCTTCTCCCCCACAATCAGAGCTGAGGGGCTACCTTTCACCTCTCCTGCTGCTGGAAGTTCACTACAAGTTTTTGTGTATGAAATTTTTCCTTTCTGTTGGCTATGACTTCCACCGAAAGAATTAGTAAATTGCTGGTCTTCTTCTGTAAAAATCTTAGCTTATTTTTCTTCCAGACAGGATTCTCTTTTGATATCTACAATCATTTCTACCAAAGGTTCCTTTATTTTATAATGTCAACTAACTCATCTCCCTTCTGGTATTTTGTCCTACGCCTTGCTCTGAGAACTAATTTAGTCTCCACACACTAGACCTCTCCCATTGCCTGAAAATCTGTCCACAAGTAGGAAGAAAGATTGAGAATCTCCTTATTCTCTTTCAGGAAAACGAGGGTCCCAAGCTTCTAAACCATTGCTAGATGGATTAAGGATGCCATTAGAATTTCTTATGAATTGCAGAGTTCACCTGCATTTGTAAGCACCCATTCAACCACGGCAGTTTGCACCTCTTGGGCCAAATCAAGTTTGATCCCTTTGGATCAAATCTATAATGCAACCTATTAGAGCCTTTGTCAAATATTATAGATTGGAACTCATGGATTTTAGAAGTTACAACATTTGGGTCATCCATTCTGAATTCTGACTGTTGTGAAGAACCTTCCTAATGGGATTACTTCTTGCTAAATCCCCACCATTGTGCTGCTACTTAGGATGTTAAGGAAGCAATAATTTCTAACATGAATTGGTCTTCTCTTAATCGTAACAGCAACACAAGCTTTCCTTCCAAGATATATACTACTCTTACGTCCAAGCGCCAAACCTCCGCACGGACCCAAGATGGTGGCCTAATAAAACTGCAACACTCTCACATCATTTGCAAGGACCAATAACATCTCTGCAGGTAAAGATGGAAGGATACCTGCCCCTTACTAATCAGAGAATGTGAAGAATCCCTGCCTAAAAGTGGGGTGATTGTCACAATAAGGACAGCCCCACTGACTTCATCTAGGATTTGGCTATCCCTGATTAGGAACCTGGAGATATGCAAAAAACACAGAACAAGTCACTGTTCACACCAACATCTGGAGGGCGCACCTGTAAAGGGAAAGGGAGAAACCTGCAGGTGTATGTACCTGTCAGGTCACCGTACCACACACTACTTGATGCACACACCATAGAATGCAGGGAGGGAGGGACAAAAGGTGTCCAGACCATCCTCAGGGAAGGTGGGAGACATTTCAGACAAGCATGCATAACACCAGCTATGAGTGGGATTAATACAAAATACAAAGACAACATAAAATGACCAGCATTGTCTCACAAGAATGTGCAGCGGACTAGAGGGATTGGCTGATGGAGAACACCACACCCCACCAGCTTAATTAACCCATAGCTGAGACGTTGTGCTCATGGAATCTCATAGAACTACAGATCCCAGAAGCAAAACCTAACAACTAGTACTTTACAATAAACACAAGCCATTAAAATTGCTTAGGGGCTTATTTACTTATTTAATTTTTTCATTAAAACTTCCATCTGCCCTAGTAGCCCACATGGGCAGAAATACCCAATTTTTGTGCTGCTGTTTGGAATAAAGCAAAAGAGACTAGCATTACAAAGCAACACTTATTTGCACTTAATTCAGGATTTTTGGAACACTAATTGAACAGTGTCAGACTATATAAAAAAGAAAATGGTAACACCAGTTGCCAATGTATTCATACATTTCTAGGATGAATAACAGAAAATACAGTTCTAAAATAAATGCTCCAGAATTGATTTTATATGGGGAATAGCAGTATTTACTAAAACAGACATGTCAGGAGAGCTAACAGGTCCTCTTTAAACCGATAGTAAAAAGAAGCAAACTTTCCAAAACTTTAAACTTTTCCTTGAGCTTTTAGAAGACTATGATCATTTTTGAAGAGTTATGAAGATGTGATGTATAAATATTTGATTAGAAGTCAATTTAATTGGAGTTCTTTATTACATTCTGGAAGTTCTGGTTATTTTAATGTTCTATTAATAATCATTATAGGAAAATATATAAACTAAATACAGTGTAATTCCTTTATATTGGCATCTGATAATCATGAAAGTCTGATAAACCAGCACTAACTAGAGCCTAAAGGCCATTTAGACGATGCAAACAATGTGTCGCAGATGAGTGTCGGGCAAGCAATGCTCGACACTCGTCCCCGCATAGACTCGCTCCTGTGCTGTTACACGGGAGCTAGTATCGCTGGCTCACTCACAGAGCAGCCAGCAGGGGGGCCGCTACAGGAGATTTCACTCCATGTTCTCCCCCGCCTCTCTCCATTCACTTAACATAGTGGCCGTTCAATACTGAACGGCTGCTATTTACACTGAGCCATCTATTTACACTGAGCCATCAGTGTTCAGCTCATCATCCATCGTTTATGCTGCATTAAGATAGACGATGAGCTGATCGTTCAGTGTAAATAGCAGCCGTTCAGTACTGAACCGCCGCTATGTTATGTCAATGGAGAGGGGCGAGGGAGTGCGGGGAGAGAAATCTCCTCCAGCCTGCCCGCTGTGAGCCAGCGATACTAGCTCCTGCGCAACAGCATGGGAGCGAGTTTGTGTGGGTATGAGTGTCGGGCATGGTTTGCCCGACAGTTGTCCTGTCTCAATGACTAAATAGAGATAAATAGTTTGGACATTCTTCTCATGAGAAAACAAAGCTTCAGTTGCAAATTTCTTATTAACACTTTAAAGGGGTTGTCCCGCGGCAGCAAGTGGGTCTATACACTTCTGTATGGCCATATTAATGCACTTTGTAATATACATTGTGCATTAATTATGAGCCATACAGAAGTTATAAAAAGTTTTATACTTACCTGCTCCGTTGCTGGCGTCCTCGTCTCCATGGTTGCCGTCTAATTTTCGCCGTCTAAAATGGCCTAATGGCCAAATTAGACGCGCTTGCGCAGTCCAGGTCTTCTCCTGTTCTCTATGGGGCTCCGTGTAGCTCCGTGTAGCTCCGCCCCGTCACGTGCCGATTCCAGCCAATCAGGAGGCTGGAATCGGCAATGGACCGCACAGAAGAGCTGCGGTCCACGGAGGAAGAGGATCCCGGCGGCCATCTTCACCGGTAAGTATAGAAGTCACCGGAGCGCGGGGATTAAGGTAAGCGCTCCGGTAAGCTTTCTTTAGGTCCCTGCATCGGGGTTGTCTCGCGCCGAACGGGGGGGGGGGGTTGAAAAAAAAAAAAAACCCGTTTCGGCGCGGGACAACCCCTTTAATTTGTGCTTTTTTCGTGAAGATCCTCTATCTTTCCATGTGAATTTTCCTACAGTTCTATAAATGTTCAATAATTATTATATTACGGAATATTTGGTAATCTGGCACCTACCAGCTCACATTGAAGTTGAATTACTTGAATTTGACAATAGCTGTTAGAACATGCAGTATAGTATTACTGGCTAAGACTGTAGACGCACCTCCAGGATAAGCGCAGAGGTTTAATAAACTTGGTCCTTTTTTACCATGTCACTGCTTGCTACCTTCTAACTCCCTGCAAGCACTGTTATCACTCTGCCCTACATCACAATGTAATTTCTTTCTTATCTAACAATGCTAAAACTTTTCTGCTGTCTTTCAGCGACAGTCTAGGAAGCAGTACTGCACCGGATGCCTCATATATGATTTTTTGATAAAATGGTATGAGTGACGTTTAATAGTTTCCACTATACTTGTTTTAAGAGATGCACAAAGGCTGTGAATTTTGGTAAATGATATAAGCCGTATATTAATATCAATTAAATTCAGTGTTAAACATCATAAACTGTCAGGCAGTAAATATGCCAAGCAATATAGATTGCTGAAATTATCTCCCTTTCAGTGATAACATTTACTCACTGACATTCTATTAGAGATAAACACTGCCAGCTCAATTACTTTCAGTGAGAATTATTTTTCCCCTGGCTTTCTCTGCAAGATAAATATCACTGGCTCCGATCAATTTACTGATTATTTAGGAGTCACTAGGTGGTGCACATTAAAGATATGTATACTGGTAGAGCGTAGCGTATATAGCATGATGTATAATAAGATGGTTATTAGTTAGAAACTCTTCTTAGACTTTGCTTTAAAATATACTATGTGGAGTATAATGTTAATCAAATCTGCATAAGTCATTTACGAAGAACTGAAGACTTCTGAATCAGAACGTTCAAATCTGAAATTTAATCATCATTAATTATGTTTTTATTTATCCTGATTTTATTGGGTTTTTGTCATCAGGTAATATAAAACTTACTAGACTTACAAATACTAGGACAGAACACAAAGAAAGGGCAAAACAAAACATTATACACAAAGGTACCAGGAGACAAAAGAGGCGTCCACCCTGGCTCACTCATATGGTGGGTCCCACTTGGAGCCTCAGATGCCTGGGAAAGCCCCACACTTAGCTGTAGGACTCTGATAAAGTTGAAACCTCAGTCTTCAGATTGAGGAATGGTAGAAAGGGAACCTATGGCTCCCTGCTCTACCATTCCTCAATCTGTAGACTGCAGGCCACAGGTGGCTTCAGGCCTGAGGTCTACAGAAAGCCTAGACCATGTAAAGAACCTTCAGCATCCCAACACAGGTGATGTGATGATGTCACTGAATCATGCCGCCTGTATCACTCCAGAAGAGGACTTTGTAATCATCGGAGTTCGGTAAATATGAGTTTTATTTTATTTCCATCATATAATTTAATGGTTTTGGCAGTTAGAAAGCACTATTGCTATTAAATGGGCATCTGGGGGCATTATTATTATTCTGGTGGGCACTATTACTATTAAGAGGGCACTATAACTTTGGATGAGCACTTGGGAGCACTATTACTTATAGGAGGGTACTATTACTTTTAAAAGACACTATTATTATTAAGGAGCACTTGGTGCTCTTTTACTGTTAAGCATGCCCTTGGGGGCATTACTTCTTTTAGGGAGCACTTGGGACACTATTCCTTTTAAGACACACTTGGGGACACCACTGCTTTTAAAGGGGATTTTGGGGCACAAAAAAAGTTTAAAGAATAATAAAAAAAACAAAAGCCAAATTGTCATTACTTTGGTGGTTCTCATATGCGTTCCCCCCTCCCCCCTTGTATAATCACATTTAGAAACAAATTTAGTGCTGGATATTTTCTTACTACGATATAACTTTTAAGGAAGAAGCTGGTGGTGCTACTATCTCCAAGGGGAATTTGAAATCAAACAATTGCCTCAGGGATTGTGCCAGGCTTATTAGTTAACTTATAACAAAACAAATGCCCAAAGGGCAAAACCGCAGCCTTTGGTTATACCCCCGATGAAAACGTAACTTTTATTAGACTTTATTAAACAACTAAGGCCGCCTGCAGACGGACGGGTCGGATCCCGCTGTAGGAATTCTCGCAGCAGGACCCGACCCGAGCCCCTGCAGGAACCAGTGCGGCGCTCACCTCTCCCGTGGCTCCGGCTGTTTACCCGCACAGAAATAGAGAATGCTGTGATTTGTTTTCCACATGCATTTTCATACGGACGGAAAATATAGGTTTCGGACTTTTTTCGTGTGATACACGATAGTGGCTTCCATAAACTCCTACTGGAGCTACAAAAAAAGGGGATTGTATGCCGACTGAGGGATTTCCGGGCTGTGGCGTATATTTTCGGTAGTATGCCATAGCCGCTTATGTGAATGAGTGAAAAAACGCCAATTTTGGCTGCGAATTGCTTTTAACATGTTTTTCTTCGCGATGCGGCCAGCGTGAAAACGCGTGAAAGAGGCCTTAAAGCCAAGTTAGGGTGTCTGAACTTAGAGCAGTAGCAAGCCCTCCCGACATGTTTCACCAGTGTACTGGCTTCCCTAGGGGTATAGGGTTGCTACTGGGGGGGAGGGGGAGTTTAGCAGCGCCCAACACTGCAAAAACATTTCAGCTGACTCTAGTTACGCATTAGAAGCCATGCCAAGGTTTTATGCCGACCAAAGGATTTCCGAGCTGCAGCGTTTATTTTTGCTAATACACTGCAGCCACTCGTGTGAATTTTGGCCGCGACTTGACAGCGACTTTTTCTTCTCCACGCGTTTTTCGGCCCTGATTTAGCCGTCATGAAACTGCATCACCTGTGTGAAAGAGACCTTGAAGCCAAATCACGATGTCTGAACTAAAAAGAGAAGCAAACCCTCCTGACAAGTTTCTCCAGTGTACTGGCTTCCTTAGAGGTATAGGGTTGCTACATGCGCATGCGCATCCTTTACAGCTGTTATATAATCTGGGAGGAGAGCTTTCCCTGTTTTTCTGAGTGGTATGTGGCTGTGCACACGCAGTCCAATGGAGGCCATCCTTAGTTAGCTGACTGATCTCAGTACCAATCCCTAACCTTTTGTCCCGTAGACATGTTCAATCCCCGATGTCTGATGACATAAGTCTCTACACAGATGACAGTCTAGGCCCTGCATGCTGCAATAGTATATCACCCAGCATGCGCTCTACTGTGCATGCGCAGTGCATCACATTCTGGACTTAGAGTGATCTGCTTGCAAGTGTAAAGCAAATGCTTTCTGACTAAAAAGCTAAACTTAGAGATAATACTACACCCTTTAACTGCCTATTGCCAGTTATTTGCTTGCTCATGTGAAGAACATGCACTGCATACAAGGCCATACTTCGAGGGAATAAAAATGTTAAGTCTATTAATCACATATGGGCATATTTAAATAATTTCCCAGAGTAGGGGCTGGAATACCGAGACGTATACCTATAAGAGACATCGGGCATTTACTTAGTCCCTGTATCCTCACTTCCAGCTACTGCCAGGAATAACAATTAGAACGAATTCCTTATACCAGCTATTGAGTATTGATCATGATTAGAGATGAGCGAGCGCCAAAATGCTCGAGTGCTCGTTACTCGAGTCGAACTTTCAGTGATGCTCAAGAGTTCGTTTCGAGTAACGAACCCCATTGAAGTCAATGGGCGACTGGAGCATTTTTGTATATGACTGGTGCTCCGCTAAGGTTTTCATTTGTGAAAATCTTAGCAAATCACCAAAGTCATGTAAAAAACACAGAAATGGATAAGGCAGGCGAGGAGCAACATGCAGGGCTGCATTTCGGGCTCCGAGGTCTCACTATTAAGCCACAATAGTGGCAAGAGTGAGACCCCCCCCCCCCCCCCGCGCACTGTCAGCATAAAGATCGTTCTCCTCTGCCACAGCTGTAACAGCAGTGGCTCCATTGAAGAGAATGCCTGCATTTTAATTTTTTTTTACACTAAAATCTTTCTTTTTCAGGGAAGGGCTTATATGTAAAGTCCTTCCCTGAAAAGGAAGGCAGGGAGCCAGCAGGCCATTGTTTTCAATGGAGCCGCCGGCAGCAGCCGCGGCTCCATTGAAAACCATGCATGCATTCCCTATGGTGCACGCATGTCCTATCTTTGCAGGCACGCACCTGCAAAGTACAGACATGTGCACACACCATAGGGAATTCAGTGTTGTAAATACAAGCGTGTTTTTGTGCCTGCGTATGCACACACCAAAACACGCTCATCTGAACGCACCCTTAAGGATGATTTTCAGGTAAGGCCAAATATTTTTAAGCCCTTCCCGAAAATTCATCCCGCGCTCGCTGGCAGCCCATTGCTTTCAATGGAGCCGGCTGTATTGCCGGCTCTATTGAATTCAATGGTCAGTGCTCGTTTAATTGAGACGAGTACCGCGTGGTGCTTGTCTCGAGTAACGAGCATCTCGAGCACCCTAATACTCGAACGAGCATCAAGCTCGGACGAGTATGCTCGCTCATCTCTAATCATGATATATATTTTGTATATATTATATATTATACCAACAATGTACTTGTATAAATCCATACAATTCAAAGAGGGGTATATTTCCAAAAGGGAGGATATTAGAGATGAGCGAACGTATTCGTCCGAGCTTGATATTCGTGCGAATATTAGGGTGTTCGGGATGTTCGTTATTCGTAACGAACACCATGCGGTGTTCTGGTTACTTTCACTTCCTTCCCTGAGACGTTTGCGCGCTTTTCTGGCCAATTGAAAGACAGGGAAGGCATTACAACTTCCCCCTGCGACGTTCAAGCCCTATACCACCCCCCTGCTGTGAGTGGCTGGGGAGATCAGATGTCACCCGAGTATAAAAGTCGGCCCCTCCCGCGGCTCGCCACAGATGCATTGTGAGTTAGATGAGGGACAGTGCTGCTGGTACCGGAGCTGCTGTAGGGAGAGAAATAGCAGTTAGTGTAGGCTTCAAGAACCCCAAAGGTCCTTATTAGGGCCAGTAATACCTGTGTGTTGGCTGCTGTTAGCAGTGACTTTTTTTTTCTTTTTCTCAAAATCGCCTCTGCAGAGCGTTGCACCCGGCATTAGGGACAGAAGTGTTGGATAGGCAGGGAGAGTGTTAGGAGTGAGTGTAGCCTTCAAGAACCTCAACGGTCCTTTCTAGGGCCATATTTAACCGTGTGCAGTACTGTGCTGGCTGCTGTTAGCTGTGCTGCATTTTTTTTGTTTTCCTCAAAATCGCCTCTGCAGAGCATTGCACCCGGCATTAGGGACAGAAGTGTTGGATAGGCAGGGAGAGTGTTAGGAGTAAGTGTAGCCTTCAAGAACCTCAACGGTCCTTTCTAGGGCCATATTTAACCGTGTGCAGTACTGTGCTGGCTGCTGTTAGCTGTGCTGCATATTTTTTTTTTTCTCAAAATCGCCTCTGCAGAGCATTGCACCCTCCATTGATACTACAGGGAAAGAATTGTGTAGGCAGGGCCACAACACAGTTATTATTCATTGAATATACGCAGTGGGTCCTTTTGGTGTAAAAAAAGGGAAAAGAAATCTATTTGTTCTGCCTCTGTCCGTCCTAAGGGCTGTGGACACGTGTGAGCTGCGTGTACAACGTTAAAAAATCAGACGCACCCAGCTACGGTTTACTGCTGGCTTCGCCATTTGCTTTCCTTAATTGGGAAAAAAATACCTGCTCTGCCAGAGTTAATAACTCTGCTACCCTCAAGTTCTGTGACACATTAGCAGGGCCACATCACAGTTATTAAACTTCTCATGTTCATTGAATATACGCAGTGGGTCCTTTTGGTGTAAAAAAAGGGAAAAGAAATCTATTTGTACTGCCTCTGTCCGTCCTAAGGGCTGTGGACACGTGTGAGCTGCGTGTACAACATTAAAAAATCAGACGCACCCAGCTACGGTTTACTGCTGGCTTCGCCATTTGCTTTCCTTAATTGGGAAAAAAATACCTGCTCTGCCAGAGTTAATAACTCTGCTACCCTCAAGTTCTGTGACACATTAGCAGGGCCACAGCACAGTTATTAAACTTAGATTATTCATTCACTAGAGGCAGTGGGGCCTTTTGTTTTCAAAAAAGGGAAAAAATTATATTTGGCCTGCAGTCTTGCGCCAATTTATTTCCTGCCTGTGAAATCAAATCACTGGTAATACAGCATTCTGAGGGGTAGGGGTAGGCCTAGAGGACGTGGACGCGGCCGAGGACGCGGAGGGCCAAGTCAGGGTGTGGGCACAGGCCGAACTCCGGTTCTAGGTGTATCGCAGCCGTCTGCTGCGCGATTAGTAGACAGGCACGTTTCTGGCGTCCCGACAGTCATCGCACAATTCATGGGTCCACGCGGGAGACGGTTATTAGAAAATGAGCAGTGTGAGCAGGTCCTGTCCTGGATGGCAGAAAGTGCTTCGAGCAGCCTATCGTCCACCCGCAGTTCTGCGCCGTCCACTGCTGCAAATCAGAATCCTCTGTCTGCTGCTCCTCCTTCCTCCCAGCCTCCTCACTCCACTCCAATGACACCTGCTCAGCTGCGTGAAGACTCCCAGGAACTGTTCTCTGGCCCCTGCTCAGATTGGGCAGCAGTGGTTCCTCTCCCACCAGAGGAGTTTATCGTCACTGATGCCCAACCATTGCAAAGTTCCCGGGGTCCGGGGGATGAGGCTGGGGAATTCCGCCAACTGTCTCAAGAACTTTCTGTGGGTGAGGAGGACGATGACGATGAGACACAGTTGTCTTGCAGTCAGGTAGTAGTGAGGGCAGTAAGTGCGAGGGAGGAGCGCACAGAGGATTCTGAGGAAGAGCAGCAGGACGATGAGGTGACTGACCCCACCTGGTTTGCAACGCCTACTCAGGACAGGTCTTCAGAGGGGGAGGCAAGGGCAGCAGCAGGGCAGGTTGCAAGAGGCAGTGCGGTGTCCAGGGGTAGAGGCAGGGCCAGACCGAATAATCGACCAACTGTTTCCCAAAGCACACCCTCGCGCCATGCCACCCTGCAGAGGCCGAGGTGCTCTAAGGTCTGGCAGTTTTTCACAGAGACGCCTGACGACCGACGAACAGTGGTGTGCAACCTTTGTCGCGCAAAGCTCAGCCGGGGAGCCAACACCAACAGCCTCACCACCAGCAGCATGCGCAGACATATGATGGCCAAGCACCCCACAAGGTGGGACGAAGGCCGTTCTCCGCCTCCGGTTTGCACCCCTGCCTCTCCCCCTGTGCCCCAACCTGCCACTGAGATGCAACCCCCCTCTCAGGACACGGGCACTACCGCCTCATGGCCTGCACCCACACCCTCACCTCCGCTGTCCTCGGCCCCATCCACCAGTGTAGTTCAGCGCACCGTCCAGCCGTCGCTTGCGCAACTGTTGGAGCGCAAGCGCAAGTACGCCGCCACGCACCCGCACGCTCAAACGTTAACCGTCCGCATAGCAAAATTCATCAGCCTTGAGATGCTGCCGTATAGGGTTGTGGAAACGGAGTCCTTCAAAAGTATCATGGAGGCGGCGGCCCCGCGCTACTCAGTTCCCAGTCGCCACTACTTTTCCCGATGTGCCGTCCCAGCCCTGCACGACCACGTCTCCCGCAACATTGTACGCGCCCTCACCAACGCGGTTACTGCCACGGTCCACTTAACAACGGACACGTGGACAAGCACAGGCGGGCAGGGCCACTACATCTCCCTGACGGCACATTGGGTGAATTTAGTGGAGGCTGGGACAGAGTCAGAGCCTGGGACCGCTCACGTCCTACCCACCCCCAGAATTGCGGGCCCCAGCTCGGTGGTGGTATCTGCGGAGGTGTATGCTTCCTCCACTAAAGCACCCTCCTCCTCCTCCTCCGCAACCTCTGTCTCGCAATCAAGATGTGTTAGCAGCAGCATGTCGCCAGCAGTTGGTGTCGCGCGGTGTGGCAGCACAGCGGTGGGCAAGCGTCAGCAGGCCGTGCTGAAACTACTCAGCTTAGGAGATAAGAGGCACACGGCCCACGAACTGCTGCAGAGTCTGACACAGCAGACCGACCGCTGGCTTGCGCCGCTGAGCCTCCAACCGGGCATGGTCGTGGCGGCTCTGCAGCTCGGCAGCCTCACGCACGTGCCATGCCTGGCCCACGTCTTTAATTTGGTGGTTCAGCGCTTTCTGAAAAGCTACCCACGCTTGTCAGACCTGCTCGTAAAGGCGCGCCGGCTCTGCGCACATTTCCGCTAGTCCCACACGGACGCTGCCACCCTGCGCACCCTGCAACATCGCTTTAAGCTGCCAGTGCACCGACTGCTGTGCGACGTGCCCACACGGTGGAACTCTACGCTCCACATGTTGGCCAGGCTCTATGAACAGCGTAGAGCTATAGTTGAATACCAACTCCAACATGGGCGGCGCAGTGGGAGTCAGCCTCCTCAATTCTTTTCAGAAGAGTGGGCCTGGTTGGCAGACATCTGCCATGTCCTTGGTAATTTTGAGCAGTCTACCCAGGTGGTGAGCGGCGATGCTGCAATCATTAGCGTCACCATTCCTCTGCTATGCATCTTGAGAAATTCCCTGCAAAGCATAAAGGCAGCTGCTTTGCGCTCGGAAACGGGGGCGGTGGAAGACAGTATGCCGCTGGATAGTCAGGGCACCCTCCTGTCTATTTCTCAGCGCGTACAGGAGGAGGAGGAGGAGCATGAGGAGGATGAGGAGGAGGGTGAAGAGACAGCTTGGCCCGCTGCTGACGGTACACCGGCTGATTGCCTGTCATCCTTTCAGCGTGTATGGCCTGAGGAGGAGGAGGAGGTGGAGGAGGAGGAGGAGGAGGAGGAGGATCCTGCAAGTGATCTTCCTAGTGAAGACAGCCATGTGTTGCGTACAGGTACCCTGGCACACATGGCTGACTTCATGTTAGGATGCCTTTCTCGTGACCCTCGCGTTGCACGCATTCTGGCCACAACGGATTACTGGGTGTACACACTGCTCGACCCACGCTATAAGGAGAACCTGCCCACTCTCATTCCCGAAGAGGAAAGGGGTTCGAGAGTGTTGCTATACCACAGGACCCTTGCGGACAAGCTGATGGTAAAATTCCCAGCCGACAGCGCTAGTGGCAGAAGGCGCAGTACCGAGGGCAAGGTAGCAGGGGAGGTGCGGAGATCGAGCAGCATGTACATCCCAGGCAGTGCAACAGTCTTTAAGGGCCTGGACAGCTTTATGGCTCCCCACCAAGACTGTGTCACCGCTCCCCAGTCAAGGCTGAGTCGGCGGGAGCACTGTAAAAGGATGGTGAGGGAGTACGTAGCCGATCGCACGACCGTCCTCCGTGACGCCTCTGCCACCTACAACTACTGGGTGTCGAAGCTGGACACGTGGCCTGAACTAGCGCTGTATGCCCTGGAGGTGCTTGCTTGTCCTGCGGCTAGCGTCTTGTCGGAGAGGGTGTTTAGTGCGGCTGGGGGAATCATCACAGATAAGCGTACCCGCTTGTCAACCAACAGTGCCGACAGGCTAACACTCATCAAGATGAACAAAGCCTGGATTTCGCCAGACTTCTCTTCTCCACCAGCGGACAGCAAGCATACGTAAGCAATACGTAGGCTGCACCCGCGGATGGAAGCTACGTTCTCTCTCACCATCCAAAACGGGGACATTTCTGCTTCATCAATCTGTGTCTAATATTCCTCCTCCTCCTCCTGCTCCTCCTCCTGAAACCTCACGTAATCACGCTGAACGGGCAATTTTTCTTAGGGCCACAAGGCTCACTCAAATAATTTTTCTGAACAATTTTTAAAAGTTTCAATGCGCTTAAAAGCGTTGGAACTTTAACTTGAACCAATTTTTCGTTACACTGGGCTGCCTCCAGGCCTAGTTACCACTTAAGCCACATTAACCAACGCGATTAATGGGTTTCACCTGCCCTCTTGGCTGGCCATGGCCAATTTTTTCTGATGTACATTAGTACTGTTGATACAGCAATTTTTGTGGGCCCTCGCCTACAGTGTAATCAAATTAATTTTTAGCCCACCTGCATTACAGCTGACGTTACCTCAGCTGTGTTGGGCAATGCAATGGGATATATTTATGTACCGCCGGTGGCTTCCTGGCACCCACCCAGGCAGTGGGTCCACAGGGAATTATAAATGCATCTGTTTCCACTTGTAAAGAACCCCAGTCTGACTGGGGCATGCAGTGTGGGCCGAAGATTACCTGTATTACACACGACATTACTACCTCAGCTGTGTTGGGCAATGCAATGGGATATTTTTGTGTACCGCCGGTGGGTTCCAGGGAGCCACCCATGCTGTAGGTGCACACGGAGTGTAACCTACATGTGTCCACTTGTAAAGAACCCCAGTCTGACTGGGGCATGCAGTGTGGGCCGAAGCCCACCTGTATTACGCACGACATTACTACCTCAGCTGTGTTGGGCAATGCAATGGGATATTTTTGTGTACCGCCGGTGGGTTCCAGGGAGCCACCCATGCTGTCGGTCGACAGGGACTTCACAATAGGGAGTTGTACCTGCCTGTGTCTATGAATTAAAAAGCCCGGTCTAACTGGGGCATGCAGACACCTGGACAGAATGAATAGTGTGTGGCACATAGGTTCCCCATTGCTATGCCCACGTGTGCAGCTCCTGATGGCGGTGGCACAGGATTCTATTTCTCATTGCTTCTGTACAGCATTGTGGGCTATCGCCCCGCCCCTTTTAAAGAGGGTCGCTGCCTAGCCGTGCCAACCCTGTGCAGTGTGTGCCTGCGGTCCCTCGTCATGGCAGACGCACTTCTAAATAGACATGAGGGTGGTGTGGCATGAGGGGAGCTGAAGGCTGCGCAGGGACAGTTTGGTGTGCGCTGTGGGGGGGAGGGGGTGCGGTTGGGCAGCATGTAACCCAGGAGAAGTGTCAGTGGAGTGTCATGCAGGCAGTGATTGTGCTTTGTTGGAGGTAGTGTGGTGCTTAGCAAAGGTATGCCATGCTAATGAGGGCTTTTCAGAAGTAAAAGTTTTTGGGAGGGGGGGCCCACTCTTGCCGGTATTGTGGCTTAATAGTGGGACCTGTGAACTTGAGATGCAGCCCAACATGTAGCCCCTCGCCTGCCCTATCCGTTGCTGTGTCGTTCCCATCACTTTCTTGAATTTCCCAGATTTTCACACATGAAAACCTTAGCGAGCATCGGCGAAATACAAAAATGCTCTGGTCGCCCATTGACTTCAATGGGGTTCGTTATTCGAAACGAACCCTCGAACATCGCGGGAAGTTCGTTTCGAATAACGAACACCCGAGCATTTTGGTGTTCGCTCATCTCTAGAGGATATCATCAGCCCAGGGATATTAGCTACTGCCCATATGGTTAGGGCAGACATACTATTGGTCCATATTAACTGAATATGAAGGAAAAGGATGGCTAATTACAAAATCACAGCCTCAGGACTTCTTCACACGGGCACTGTGATTTTTGGCTGGCCGCGTCATGGCCACAGAGTGGACGAAATCACATGAATGAATTGCATGAACCAAGTCACGTCTGCATCTCCCATTTAAGCACCTGTTCAGATGGCCCGTATACGTCACAGCCCGGATTACCGTTGGGCAGGGAGAGAGTTTAGCTCTGCCAAACTCCCTCCCCGTTCCCTCCCCCTCTCTGCCCCTTGCCGGCTCATGACAATGGCGGGATGGAGTAGAAGCTTTTAGTTCAGACACCGTGACTTGGATTTAATAGTAAGTGCCGATGTCTGATACATCATACTGTGGGTATATAGCAGAGTAGATACAGTTGTATATTACACCAATGGATTATCTAGAAAAATACTCCTAATCTACAGCCGAGTTGATATTTGCTATTTTCACTCTGTTTTAATAGAGTCAAATAAAAGGGAAATTTTCTTTGTGGATATAACTAAAGGCTGCGATTTTCCCCTTTGGGCATTTGAATTGTGTGAACGTAGCTTTAGGCCATATTCACATCTGTTCAGAAAATCGTTTAAACAAGCGAACACAGGCAATGACTGAATGACGAATGAAAATCGGGAGGTTTTCTTCGCTTGTTATTTCATTTCGGCCGGCATAAAAATGGACTGACTTGTTCACATGTCGGGCAGTTTAAACATAGGAATGTGGAACCCTGAACAACAAGTGAGCAAGAACTGCACGATTGTCATCAAGAATCAGACAGTCTAGATAGGGGCCTGAGAGCAGACGAGCTGGTGGTGATGTCACCAGCTTGTTCGTTAGGGCAAATGAGAATCATCCCCTATAAAAGGGGAATAAGAGATGTAAATTAATTGACTCCTACCATGAATATACATTGTAACACAATATTAACTGTCATTAAAAGAAAAAACTGTGTGGATGCTCTTTCTGTAAATGAGTTCATTACAGGTGTGAAGGCTAGAGAAAGCGTTATTTGATGCAAAACAGCTGTCATCTGTGTGCACCGCATCCTTGTAAAACCCCATTTACACGCAACGATTATCGCTCAAAATGAATTCAAACGATAGCATATGAGTGATAATCATTACATGTAAATGCTACCATCGTTTACTTTTCGGCTGGACGATGATTTTAAATGAGCTTAAAATCCATCCTTCAGCTGGAAAGTAGATAACAGTGACTGCATTCTGTGTTCTTCACAGGAGTAGAAGATTATGTTGTATTCAGCCAACAGCCAATGCCAGAACAATGGAGCTGTGTGCAGATCTCAGACCACCTGCTGAGCTCTGTAAACAGCTACTGGAGGCTCATATACATGCAAATGAAGATTATAAACTGCTAAAGGACATTTTGCTCTTTATGCAAAATGATCTCTAAAACCATCAATCTTTCAATCGTTTGAAGGATTGTCTTTGCGTGTAAGTGGGCCTTCATATGTCCCCCGCACTTTCAGCACTGACGTATGGAATAAAGTAATTCCTGCCATTTTAAAGAATTTTGGAGAGCGCTGCTTTTTTCTTCCTATGTTGTGGATATCTGGTATTTTTATCCTTTGGCCTGAGCACCATTGATTACGACACTGAACCAAGGTCTGGACTGATTGATCCATCGATGAGTGCCGTTTGCTTTCTTTTCCGGTTTGCATTGAGTTCCCTCATACTACTAAATGGCATCTTAGATGTAGCGCCATCATTATCACTTTTTATATTTCGTCCTAGATCAACCCTGAATTGAGTGGAAAGTATTTATACATGTTACAATCTGTCTCATTAGTTTACTGTATGCTGTGGGCCTACCTTCCAATCATTGGGTATTATTCTTTGACTTGACAGGTTTTCGTACTTTGATATAGAATTTTTGTACTCATTGTTTGCACATGAAGTCTGTCTTCTGAGACAGTGTTGATTAATACAAGATAAGTGATTACACTGATGTATTCTATCTGTATTATAATTAAGGTGTCATGATTATCCACTTATTCTGTTCTCTTGCCTATTTTCTCCCAATTAGACCCCATCATGACCTCATTTTAAAGCTTAACTTTTCAAGCATTGGTAGATTAATAGCGTTGTTAAATTATTTACACTTCCCAGTTATATTTCTAGTCTATATTTAATCCCTATAACTTACAGGCCGTATTTGATCTTGTTGAAATTACTTTATGTTACCATGATCAGCAAAGGAAACGTTGATAGCTTTTCACAAGAAAGGCAAGAATGTTTATGGCTCATTTCTCTTTATTTCTCATTATTTGTGAGCGCTAGAAAGATTCAGATCCTGCTCATTCTGCATGTGAAGTTTAAATAGATCATGCACTGGAATCATGCATAATATGTGAGCAAACAAATTATAGCAACAGAAACAGTATAGTTTATGGCGCATCTGCAATCACACTACATCTACGAGGTCAACAGGATAAATGCTGCCATGTCCCTGATTCAAATATCTGTATCCATGGCACAGTTCAGCAACTACCAGACATACTGTATGAGTTGCCACACAGGGGTCCACTGCAGTCTTTATGTTCATTGAGAAACAAATGTGCAGGGAAGACGTGTTGAGTGATCCGAAACAGTCAAACTGTTTCCCGTCAAGCTTTGCTAAAAGTTCAGTTCAAGGTGAACCCGTACCTCAGGCAGTTTGTCTTGGCCAAACTCGATAAAAGAAGAATGATAAAGAAGGAAAAAAAGGAGACAAAATAATCTTTTCCTTCTCCTACTTTTTGCTTTTGTTAATGTATTTTTTCTTCTTTTTTCATTAACTTTGCCTAAAAAATTGTTCAAAAGTTGACCTAAGAGTGTTACACGGTGTTTTATGGCTCTTAGATTGTTATAACCAGGTTTATGGGTTTTGGTGACGGTCAGATTTGATTTAAATTAAACTTTTACCAAAATTTTTACTGAAATTTGGTCTAATTTGTAAAATTGACCAAACCAAACTTTTTAAAAGTTCACTCATCGCTACAGGAAATGATTTTGTCAAGTACAGTAGTGGTTTATGAAAATAAGTGATCAGCTATTGAAGCAATGAGTACAGACTGGCAAAAAATATGTTTTATGTATTTGGGTATCTGGGCAAATGTAGCAATGTTATCTTGTTACAGTTGGTGAATGTGTTAAATTCTATGGAAGCTTTCGCACAGATTTTTTTTGCTGTTCATTTCCTTCCTGAATGCAAAATTGAGCAACTTTCCAAAGTGTATCGAAATTGCCCTACCACTGTGTTGCTGCAAAGACTTTGAAAGTCTTTAACATAATTGGTTGTGCTGCTGCCTAGATCTGACAGCACATTGCTCCTGTCCACTCAGGGCTGATGTTATCTATCAGCCTTATTAAGAGCTCTCTCTGCTCTACCCCTGCCATCTCTAACAGTAGCACAATGTTAGATATACAGATGTAGCAATAGTTAACATGACTGGCAAACAATCTTTTAGGAGTTGCTGTATTGTAAGAAGAAAGGAGTACAGGTTCTGATACATGAGAGCAATGGTGGATTATAACATGGGCGGCTTGGGTGGCCCCCTGGGCCTAAGGCTGCCCAAACTGCCTAGAGGCTTTACGTAACTTAGAAGCATCAAGGCTGATTTTACAGCATTCATGGAGTTATAAAAATGACATGCCAACTTCATTCTGTGGGTCACCATGATTACAACAATGCCAATTTTGAACAGTTTTTCTAGTGTGCTACACTTTAAGGCCTTAGTCAGACGGGTGCTTTTAGCGGCGATTTGCGCATGCGCATGCGTCCGGCGATTTTATAAAACCATTGCTTTGCAATGGTATCGGACACATGAGTGCTTTTTATGCGCTCGTCCGATAAATTATAGAACAAAAAATCGCAGATCGCACCTATCTGCGATTCCTGTTCTCTTCTCTATATGCGCTCAATGGGGCCGGCGGCAGCAGCGCCGACCCCATTGAGAACATATAGAAGACAAATCATTCTCCTCTACCACAGCTGTAACAGCTGTGGCAGAGAAGAACGATGTTTGCCCATTGAATTCAATGGAGCGGCAATACAGCCGCTCCATTGAAAGCAATGGGCTGCCGGCGTGCGCGGGGTGAATTGTCGGGAAGGGCTTAAATATATAAGCCCTTCCCTGCAATTCATCCTAAAATGTGTTAAAATAAAAAAAAATTGTATACCCACCTTTCCGCTGCAGCCGGAGTTCAGCCGCGGCCGCTGTCAGTTCTCCTGAACTGCTTCTCGGCACTATTCAGCCGGCGGGGCTTTAAAATTCCCGCCTGCTGAATGATCTGCCTCTGATTGGTCACAGCCCTGACCAATCAGAGGCCGGTTTCACTCACACACCCATTCATGAATTCATGAATGGGTGTGAGTGAGGCATGCCTCTAATTGGCTCAGCGCTGAGCCAATCAGGGGGCAGGTCTGACTCACACCCCCTTCACACCCACTGCAGGACGGCCGCGCGGAGCTCCGGCTGCCGGGAGAAGGTGAGTATACAATTTTTTTTTATTTTAACACATTTTAGGATGCATTGCAGGGAAGGGCTTATATATTTAAGCCCTTACCGACAATTCATCCCGGGCTCGCCCACAGCGCATTGCTTTAAATGTAGACGGCTCTATTGCCGTCTCCATTGAATGCAATGCGCTGCACAGCTCCGGCCCGTTTCTAATGAAACGCGGCTAGGAGCAGATTTTCGGGCGATTTGCGGGCGACTTGCGCGCACCGGTCACGCGATTTGCGGATGCGCATCCGTCATGCGATCCGCAAATAGCGCGAAAAAACGCCCGTCTGACTAAGGCCTAAAAAAGTTAAATATTTTTTTTTTTATTGTGTTTTGTTGCCATATTCTGACTTCCATAACTTTTAAAATTATCCATCGGTGGGGCTTTGTATGGGCTTGTTTTTTTGTACGACAAGCTTTAGATTTTATTGGGTTGAATTTGATGTATGACTTTTTGATTGGATTTTACTAAATTTTTTTTTGGGGAGGTGACCAAAAAAATTCTGTGTTTTTTCTGACAGTGTTTACTGTGAGGGATACATAATGCAGTATTTTAATGTTCAGACTTTTATTGATGCAATTATGCTTATTTATTTAATTGTTATGGACAAAAGGGGGAAAGGTTAATTTAAACTTAAAATTTTTTGGTTGGGGGGGGTAATATTTAAAATCAATTTTATTTAGTATATTTTACTTGGACTTATTTTAGTTGTTTTTGCTTAGGTAAATGTTTGTACTTATTTTACTTACTTTATTTTGTACTTATTTTTACTTGTACTTATATACCCATTTTACTTGTACAAGCAATCAGAGAATCCCTAGTTCATGGTTCTCTAGGGAACTTGAAAGAGCAATCGAGTAATTATTTGTACAATGTACTGCAATAATTCAGTATTGCAATTATATTGTACATTTCTTACCAGCCTATTATTTGGCTGAAATCCATAGCATGCCTGAGAGCCTTTGCTGGGCTTTAGGTTTCCACAACAACCAAACGACATTTTCCGATCTTGTTGGAGTTATAGTCCGATCTGCTGTGGCCAGCTGCTACACTCCATGTATGGAGTAGACTTGGCTTAGATCCTGCTCCATACAAACCTTGCGCACATCTCTTCCTCTGTTCAGCTGTTCAGTGCACCAAACAAACAATATAGAGACAAGGGGGACCAGCACACCAACAAGTGAGTATGTAGGCTTTATTGAAAGATGTTGCAAAGCCAAACTGTCTTCTTCCTTGGGTGAATCTCTACGGATACAAACAATATCCTAAGGATGAATTATATAACCTAATAACCCACAAATTGCAAGATAAGATTCATCAAACATGCAGAATTATTAATAACCCCCCCCCCCCCTTCGCCCCCAAATCAATAGACATGAATAAAATAACAGATACTCTTAAGATACTCTTGAGGGCTCAGTCACACGGGCAATTTTTCGCTCGATTTGCGGGTCGCATAACGGATGTGCTCCAAATGATCGCGTGACCGAGGCCAGCGTCACGGCTGAAAAAACGCTGCTAGCAGCGTTTATCAGCCGAAAGGGTTCAGTCATACAAGCACTGCCCGCTATCTCAGCTGTTATTCGATAGCTGAGAGCTGCCTCTGATTGGTCACAGTGCTCATCCAATCAGAGGCAGCACTCAGTCACCCATTCATATATTCATGAATGGGTGAGTAAGAGCTGCCTCTGATTGGCTGAGGGCTGTGACCAATCAGAGGGAGTCCATTCAGCAGGCGGGGATTTTAAATCTGAATACTGCAGAAAGCAGTTTAGGATGCGGCTGAACTCTGGCAGCTGCAAAAAGGTGAGTATATATATTTTTTTATTTTTTACACTTTTTTGCGTGGTTTTCAGGGAAGGGCTTATATTTGAAGCCCTTCCCCGAAAATTAATACAGCGCTTGCCAGCAGCCCATTGCTTTCAATGGAGCCGGCTGTATTGCCGGCTCCATTGACTTCAATGGGAGAACATTGTTCTTCTCTGCCACAGCTGTGGCAGTGGAGAACAATCTTTAGTATATGTTCTCAATAGGGTCGGCGCTGCTGCCAACGGCCCCATTGAGCGCATATACAAGGACACCGATTTGCGCAGAATGCAGTTACATGCCTTCTGTGTGTGTCATATAATCATCGACACATCCGCATCAAAAACGGCCAGGTGACCGATCCCATTGGGATGCATTGGGTCTATATATCTGCAGATCGCAAGCGCGTCTGCAAATCAGACCAAAAAACGCCCGTGTGACTGAGGCCTCAAGTGGATGAATTCATATAAATTTACATGCAAAAGCATCATTCTGGAACCAGTATCGCCCCCAGTCCACTGACCCATACTAAAACCCAAGGAATCAATAAAATATGCATAAAAATGGGATATGTATAAAAATAAAGTTGAGAAGTACATAAAATGAGAGGTTAAAAATCATGTAAAAAATAAACAGAAAAAAAGTTTTTCACGGGGACTACTTACCCGATGGTGTTACTGATGTAATAAATGACACATGACCAATAAATATCAACATTTTTAGTGAAACTAGTATTAGAGAAGGAATTGGTACAAAAATAACAAAGCCAGTCAATAGCACCCTTATAACTTGGAAGATGCCTAGATGTACACTACCGTTCAAAAGTTTGGGGTCACATTGAAATGTCCTTATTTTTGAAGGAAAAGCACTGTACTTTGCAATGAAGATAACTTTAAACTAGTCCTAACTTTAAACAAATGCACTCTATACATTGCTAATGTGGTAAATGACTATTCTAGCTGCAAATGCCTGGTTTTTTGTGCAATATCTACAAAGGTGAATAGAGGCGCATTTCCAGCAACTATCACTCCAGTGTTCTAATAGTACAATGTGTTTGCTCATTGGCTCAGAAGGCTAATTGATGATTAGAAAACCCTTGTGCAATCATGTTCACACATCTGAAAACAGTCTAGCTCGTTACAGAAGCTACAAAACTGACCTTCCTGTGAGCAGATTGAGTTTCTGGAGCATCACATTTGTGGGGTCAATTAAACGCTCAAAATGGCCAGAAAAAGAGAACTTTCATCTGAAACTCGACAGTCTATTCTTGTTCTTAGAAATGAAGGCTATTCCATGCGAGAAATTGCTAAGAAATTGAAGATTTCCTACAACGGTGTGTACTACTCCCTTCAGAGGACAGCACAAACAGGCTCTAACCAGAGTAGAAAAAGAAGTGGGAGGCCGCGTTGCACAACTAAGCAAGAAGATAAGCACATTAGAGTCTCTAGTTTGAAAAACAGACGCCTCACAGGTACCCAACTGGCATCTTCATTAAATAGTACCCGCAAAACACCAGTGTCAACATCTACAGTGAAGAGGCGGCTGCGGGATTTTGGGCTTCAGAGCAGAGTGGCAAAGAAAAAGCCATATCTGAGACTGGCCAATAAAAGAAAAAGATTAAGATGGGCAAAAGAACACAGACATTGGACAGAGGAAGACTGGAAAAAAGTGTTGCGGACGGATGAATCTAAGTTTAAGGTGTTTGGATCACAAAGAAGAACGTTTGTGAGACGCAGAACAAATGAAAAGATGCTGGAAGAATGCCTGACGCCATCTGTTAAGCATGGTGGAGGTAATGTGATGGTCTGGGGTTGCTTTGGTGCTGGTAAGGTGGGAGATTTGTACAGGGTTAAAGGGATTCTGAATAAGGAAGGCTATCACTCCATTTTGCAACGCCATGCCATACCCAGTGGACAGCGCTTGATTGGAACCAATTTCATCCTACAACAGGACAATGACCCTAAACACACCTCCAAATTGTGCAAGAACTATTTACAGCAGAAGCAGGCAGCTGGTATTCTATCGGTAATGGAGTGGCCAGCGCAGTCACCAGATCTGAACCCCATTGAGCTGTTGTGGGAGCAGCTTGACCGTATGGTACGCCAGAAGTGCCCATCCAACCAATCCAACTTGTGGGAGATGCTTCTAGAAGCGTGGGGTGCAATTTCACAAGCTTACCTCAACAAATTAACAGCTAGAATGTCAAAGGTGTGCAATGCTGTAATTGCTGCAAAAGGAGGATTCTTTGACGAAAGCAAAGTTTGATGTAAAAACAATGTTATTTCAAATACAAATCATTATTTCTAACCTTGTCAATGTCTTGACTCTATTTTCTATTCATTTCACAACGCATGGTGGTGAATAAGTGTGACTTTTCATGGAAAACACAAAATTGTTTGGGTGACCCCAAACTTTTGAACAGTAGTGTATGTTAGGGAGGGACTGATAAAAGATGAAAACCGGCGTAAAATCAAGGGACCACAAGATAGAAAAAAACTGTTTAAATACACATAAAAATATAAAATGGACAGAAAATATATATTAAAATACAGAATCTGCCAGTTCATTCAAACACATTGGGGCAAGGGTATCTTCCAGGCTATAAAGGTGATATTGATCATTTTTGTATCAATTCCTTCTCTAATACTTGTTTTACTAAGCAAGTTAACATTTAGTCGCCCTGTCATTATTAGAGATGAGCGCCGCTATTTTCGAGTAACTGCATGCTTGTCGGAGAAAGTTCTGGTGGGGTGGAAGAGAGAGGTCTCTCTCACCCCCCCCCCCCCTGAATTTTCTCCGATAGCGGTACTCTCTCGAGTAACTGCCCTTACCGAGCATGCTTGCTCATCTCTAGTCATTATACATCATTCATAACATTGGGTATGTAGACCCGGTGGATACTTTTTTCTCCTTTTTCCTTTTGCATGATTTTAACCTCTCATTTTAAATACTTCTTAACTTTATTTCTTGATTTTAGTTTATATATATATATATAATTTTTCTGCATATTTAGTTGTTTCCTTGGGTTTTTGTATGGGGCAGTGGACTTGTGGCATTACTGGTCCAAGAATGGCATTTTTGCATGTAAATTTGTATAAATTCATCCACTGCAACTGTATCTACTTTCATTCATTATTTATTCATGCCTATTGATTACTTTTTGTTATTTATTCTCATGCTTGATGAATGTTGTCCTGCAGTTTGTGGATTATCAGGTATATAATTGGCCATTAGGATATTGTTTGTATCAGTGGAGATTTGTCTGAGGAAGAAGCCAGTTCGGTTTTGAAACATGTAGCTGTTTCCCTCCGATTCAGTAAAGCTTCCAGACACTTACCTGTTAGAGTTGTGGTCCTGCAGCGGCCCAAAGTTCTCCCCTTGTCTGCATCATTTCTTATTAATTTTAGCATTTCAGAGGTTGATGAAGTTATGAATAATAATATGCTTTCAGCATTATCATTGGAGAAGCTCTGCAGCTGTTTTAGGTTATGTTCATGAACCCATTATAAAGAAATGTAAATCTAGATATGAAAAGAACTCCTGCCAGTATAATTGCTTAGCTCAGTCCTATTTATCCCATAATGATAGGGCCATTTTTACTATGATATACAATACTAAACAAAATGGTAAAATGCTGCAAAGTAAGAAGGCATTCAAATATAGACGTGCTAATCGTTTATTTTTGACAATTAATAAAATTCAAAGTGAATGGACAAAAGAGAAATCTAAATCAAATCAATATTTGGTGTGACCGCCCTTCGTCTTCAAAACAGTATCAATTCTTCTAGGTGCACTTGGACAGAATTTTTGAAGGAACTTGGCAGAGAGGTTGTTCCAGACATCTTGGAGAACTAATTACAGATCTTCTGTGGATGTAGGCTTGCTTAAATCTTTCAGTTTCATCATGCAATCCCAGATAGACTCGATGTTGGTTTCAGAGCTTTTTAAGGTCCATATGATCACTTCTAGGACTCCATCTTCTTCTTTATGCTGAAGATAGTTCTTAATGACATTCGCTGTATGTTTGGGTTTTTTGTCCTGCTGAAGAATAAATTTGGAGCCAATCAGATGCCTCCCTGTTGGTATTACATTATAGAAAAGTATCGGCTTATATTTCACATCATTGAGGACACCATTAATCCTGACCGAATCCCCAACTCTATTTGCTGAAATTCAGCCCCAAACTTGCAAGGAACCTCCACCATGCTTCACAGTTGTCTGCAAACAATGATTATTGTACAGCTCTTCAGCCCTTCAGAGAACAAACTACCTTCTGCTACAGCCAGATATTTCATGTTTTGACTCATCAGAGCACCTGCTGCCTTTTTCTCCTCCCCAGTCCCTGTGTCTTAATACATAGTTGAGTCCCTTGGCTTTGTTTCTACATCAAAAGCATGGCTTTTTGGCCATAATTCTTCCATAAAGACCACTTCTAGTCAGATTTCTCCAAACACTAAATGGGAGAAACCTGAGTCAACTGGTTTCTGGCAGTTCTGAGCTGATGACACTGCTGGACATCTTCTGATTTTGAAGGATGGAAATAAGCATGACGTGTCTTTCATCTGCTGCACTACGTTTCCTTGCCTGACTACTGCATCTATGGTCCCTAATGTTGCTTGTTTCTTTGTGCTTCTTCAAATGAGCTGGAAGAACACATCTTGAAATCCCAGCCTGCTTTTAAATATTTGCCTGGAAGAAACACTGATGACGCAGTTTAATGACCTTGTGTCTTGTTGCTGTGCTCAGTCTTGACATGGTGTGTGACCTGTGACATGAAACTGTCTTCCAGAACCTTAACTTTGTAGCAGAATTTGGCCGTTCATACAGTTTTAAGCCTCCTACATGGTTGTTTCTGTTTCAGTAAATAACTGTATTTCAACCCACATATGAAAATGATGATCATTTCTCTCTTGTTCATTAACTTTGCATTTTGTTAATTGACAAAAATAAGCAATTAACACTTTTATTTTGGAAACCATCTTTACTTTGCAGCATTTACCCACACCTGCCTAAATCTTTTGCACAGTATTGTACCTTTAATAGCCTCTTATAATTTACAGTACTAATAGTGTGGTATCATATTCACAAGACAAATCTATGTGATGTTAAAGGGGTTGTCCCGCACCGAAACGGGTTTTTTTTTTTTTCAACCCCCCCCCCCGTTCGGCGCGAGACAACCCCGATGCAGGGAAGTAAAGGAAGCTTACCGGAGCGCTTACCTTAATCCCCGCGCTCCGGTGACTTCAATACTTACCGCTGAAGATGGCCGCCGGGATCCTCTGTCTTCGTGGACCGCAGCTCTTCTGTGCGGTCCACTGCCGATTCCAGCCTCCTGATTGGCTGGAATCGGCACGTGACGGGGCGGAGCTACACGGAGCCGCTCTCTGGCACGAGCGGCTCCATAGAAGACTACAGAAGACCCGGACTGCGCAAGCGCGGCTAATTTGGCCATCGGAGGGCGAAAATTAGTCGGCACCATGGAGACGAGGACGCCAGCAACGGAGCAGGTAAGTAAAAAACTTTTTATAACTTCTGTATGGCTCATAATTAATGCACAATGTATATTACAAAGTGCATTATTATGGCCATACAGAAGTGTATAGACCCACTTGCTGCCTCGGGACAACCCCTTTAAATACTTGTATACAAAAAAGTATTAAGGAGGTGATACCGTTAATGGCTAACTAGAAAGATTATAATTGCAAGCTTTCAGAGCTCAGAGGTCCATTCTTTAACCAAGTTAACAAATGAACAACAGAGAGAAAATCACAACATTAAGTGATGTTAAATCAAGACATTGCGCATGGGGCCACACATCCTTAAGGAAATGGGAATTTTCTACTTATTCATTTTGCTGTCTTGTCTATTTATGACATATGTAACATGTTTATTCTTTGAAGCCAATGAAAAAAGCTTGGAGAAGAAAAGATAAGCCAGAGCAATAAAGCTATGGTTTGTGTGTTACATGGAAGATTTAAAGATGATGACTTAAGAATCAGACTCAGTCTGATGTGAAGTGTTCATGTGGTGTGTCATAAATCGAGGCAATAGATTGAGTCCTTGGGTTAATGACTGGAAAGTTCTTCACAGTTTGAATTCACAATTTTTCTAATCATTCTTAAAATGACTTTTGAATTTTAATACATTTCCTGGATATGACAATATACATAAAAAACGATACCATACAAACATCACTGTAATATGAAATATGATGTCATAGGCATCACGGAAACTTGTTGGGATGATACACATGATTGGAATACAAGGCTTGAAGAGTACAACTTATTTATCAGGAAAAGACCTAAAAAAAGGGGAGGAGGTATTGTGTTGTATGTTAGGAAAACATCATCTCTAGAGATGAGCGAGCACCAAAATGCTCGGGTGCTCGTTACTCGGGACGAAATTTTCGCGATGCTCGAGAGTTCGTTTCGAGTAACGAACCCCATTGAAGTCAATGGGCGACCCGAGCATTTTTGTACATCGCCGATGCTCGCTAAGGTTTTCATTTGTGAAAATCTGGGCAATTCAAGAAAGTGATGGGAACGACACAGCAACGGATAGGGCAGGCGAGGGGCTACATGTTGGGCTGCATCTCAAGTTCCCAGGTCCCACTATTAAGCCACAATACCGGCAAGAGTGGGCCCCCCCCCCTCCCAACAATTTTTACTTCTGAAAAGCCCTCATTAGCAATGCATACCTTAGCTAAGCACCACACTACCTCCAACAAAGCACAATCACTGCCTGCATGACACTCCGCTGCCACTTCTCCTGGGTTACATGCTGTCCACCCCCCCCCCACGACCCAGTGTCCACAGCGCACACCAAATTGTCCCTGCGCAGCCTTCAGCTGCCCTCATGCCACGCCACCCTCATGTCTATTTATAAGTGCGTCTGCCATGAGGAGGAACCGCAGGCACACACTGCAGAGGGTTGGCACGGCTAGGCAGCGACCCTCTTTAAAAGGGGCGGGGCGATAGCCCACAATGCTGTACAGAAGCAATGAGAAATATAATCCTGTGCCACCGCCATCAGGAGCTGCACACGTGGGCATAGCAATGGGGAACCTATGTGCCACACACTATTCATTCTGTCAAGGTGTCTGCATGCCCCAGTCAGACCACGGTTTTTTATAAATAGTCACAGGCAGGTACAACTCCGCAATGGGAATTCCGTGTGCACCCACAGCATGGGTGGCTCCCTGGAACCCACCCGCTGTACATAAATGTATCCCATTGCAGTGCCCTGGACAGCAGAGCTAACGTCAGATTAAATGCAGGTGGGCTTCGGCCCACACTGCATGCCCCAACCTGACCGGGCTTTTTAATTCATAGACACAGGCAGGTACAACTCCCTATTGTGAAGTCCCTGTGGACCGACAGCATGGGTGGGTGCCAGGAAGCCACCGGCGGCACATAAATATATCCCATAGCATTGCCCATCACAGCTGAGGTAATGTCATGTTTAATGCAGGTGGGCTTCGGCCCACACTGCATGCCCCAGTCAGACTGGGGTTCTTTAGAAGTGGACACATGTAGTTACAACTCCGTGTGGACCGACAGCATGGGTGGGTGCCAGGAAGCCACCGGCGGTACATAAATAAATGCCATTGCAGTGCCCATCACAGCTGAGGTAATGTCATGTTTAATGCAGGTGGGCTTCGGCCCACACTGCATGCCCCAGTCAGACTGGGGTTCTTTAGAAGTGGACACATGTGATTACAACTCCGTGTGGACCGACAGCATGGGTGGCTCCCTGGAAGCCACCGGCGGTACATAAAAATATCCCATTGCAGTGCCCAGCACAGCTGATGTAACGTCAGCTGTAATGCAGGTGGGCAAAAAATTAATTGGATTACACTGTAGGCGAGGGCCCCAAAAAATTGGTGTACCAACAGTACTAATGTACCTCAGAAAAATTGCCCATGCCCAACCAAGAGGGCAGGTGAAACCCATTAATCGCTTTGGTTAATGTGGCTTAATTGGTAAATAGGCCTGGAGGCAACCCAGATAAAATAAAAATTGGTTCAGGTGCAAGTTTCAACGCTTTAATGAGCATTGAAACGTATAAAAATTGTTTACAAAAATTATATGACTGTGCCTTGTGGGCCTAAGAAAAATTGCCCGTTCGGCGTGATTACGTGAGGTTTCAGGAGGAGGAGCAGGAGGAGGAGGAGGAATATTATACACAGATTGATGAAGCAAAAATGTCCCCGTTTTTGATGGTGATAGAGAACGATGCTTCCATCCGCGGGTGCAGCCTACGTATTGCTTAGGTATCGCTGCTGTCCGCTGGTGAAGAAGAGAAGTCTGGGGAAATCCAGGCTTTGTTCATCTTGATGAGTGTAAGCCTGTCGGCACTGTCGGTTGACAGGCGGGTACGCTTATCCGTGATGATTCCCCCAGCCGCACTAAACACACTCTCTGACAAGACGCTAGCCGCAGGACAAGCAAGCACCTCCAGGGCATACAGCGCGAGTTCAGGCCACGTGTCCAGCTTCAACACCCAGTAGTTGTAGGAGGCAGAGGCGTCACCGAGGACGGTCGTGCGATCGGCTATGTACTCCCTCACCATCCTTTTAAAGTGTTCCCGCCAACTCAGCCTTGACTGGGGAGCGGTGACACAGTCTTGCTGGGGAGCCATAAAGCTGGCAAAGGCCTTGGAGAATGTTCCCCTGCCTGCGCTGTACATGCTGCCTGATCTCCACGCCTCCCCTGCTACCTGGCCCTCGGAACTGCGCCTTCGGCCACTAGCGCTGTCGGATGGGAATTTTACCATCAGTTTGTCCGCCAGGGTCCTGTGGTATAGCATCACTCTCGAACCCCTTTCCTCTTCGGGTATGAGAGTGGAAAGGTTCTCCTTATACCGTGGGTCAAGCAGTGTGTACACCCAGTAATCCGTAGTGGCCAGAATGCGTGTAACGCGAGGGTCACGAGAGAGGCATCCTAACATGAAGTCAGCCATGTGTGCCAGGGTACCTGTACGCAACACATGGCTGTCCTCACTAGGAAGATCACTTTCAGGATCCTCCTCCTCCTCCTCCGGCCATACACGCTGAAAGGATGACAGGCAAGCAGCATGGGTACCCTCAGCAGTGGGCCAAGCTGTCTCTTCCCCCTCCTCCTCATGCTCCTCCTCCCCCTCCTCCTCCTCCTCAACGCGCTGAGATATAGACATGAGGGTGCTCTGACTATCCAGCGACATACTGTCTTCCCACGCCTCCGTTTCTGAGTGCAAAGCGTCTGCCTTTATGCTTTGCAGGGAACTTCTCAAGAGGCATAGCAGAGGAATGGTGATGCTAATGATTGCAGCATCCCCGCTCACCATCTGGGTAGACTCCTCAAAGTTTCCAAGGACCTGGCAGATGTCTGCCAACCAGGCCCACTCTTCTGTAAAGAATTGAGGAGGCTGACTCCCACTACGCCGCCCATGTTGGAGTTGGTATTCCACTATAGCTCTACGCTGCTCATAGAGCCTGGCCAACATGTGGAGCGTAGAGTTCCACCGTGTGGGCACGTCGCACAGCAGTCGGTGCACTGGCAGATTAAACCTCTGTTGCAGGTTCTGCAGGGTGGCAGCGTCCGTCTTGGAGTTGCGGAAATGTGCGCAGAGCCGGCGCACCTTTCCGAGCAGGTCTGACAAGCGTGGGTAGCTTTTCAGAAAGCGCTGAACCACCAAATTAAAGATGTGGGCCAGGCATGGCACATGCGTGAGGCTGCCGAGCTGCAGAGCCGCCACCAGGTTACGGCCGTTGTCACACACGACCATGCCCGGTTGGAGGCTCAGCGGCGCAAGCCAGCGGTCGGTTTGCTCTGTCAGACCTTGCAGCAGTTCATGGGCCGTGTGCCTCTTCTCTCCTAAGCTGAGTAGTTTCAGCACGGCCTTCTGACGCTTGCCCACCGCTGTGCTGCCGTGCCGCGCGACACCGACTGCTGGCGACGTGCTGCTGCTGACACATCTTGATTGCGAGACAGAGGTTGCGTAGGAGGAGGGGGATGAGGAGGGTGGTTTAGTGGAGGAAGCATACACCGCCGCAGATACCAGCACCGAGCTGGGGCCCGCAATTCTGGGGGTGGGTAGGACGTGACCGGTCCCAGGCTCTGACTCTGTCCCAGCCTCCACTAAATTCACCCAATGTGCCGTCAGGGAGATATAGTGGCCCTGCCCGCCTGTGCTTGTCCACGTGTCCGTTGTTAAGTGGACCTTGGCAGTAACCGCGTTGGTGAGGGCGCGTACAATGTTGCGGGAGACGTGGTCGTGCAGGGCTGGGACGGCACATCGGGAAAAGTAGTGGCGACTGGGAACTGAGTAGCGCGGGGCCGCCGCCGCCATCATACCTTTGAAAGCCTCCATTTCCACAACCCTATATGGCAGCATCTCCAGGCTGATAAATTAGGCTATGTGCTTGTTTAACGCTTGAGCGTGCGGGTGCGTGGCGGCGTACTTGCGCTTGCGCTCCAACACTTGCGCTAGCGACGGCTAGACGGTGCGCTGAGAGACATTGGTGGATAGGGCCGAGGACAGCGGAGGTGAGGGTGTGGGTGCAGGCCAGGAGACGGTAGTGCCTGTGTCCTGCGAGGGGGGTTGGAACTCAGTGGCAGGTTGGGGCACAGGGGGAGAGGCAGCGGTGCAAACCGGAGGCGGTGAACGGCCTTCGTCCCACTTTGTGGGGTGCTTGGCTATCATATGTCTGCGCATGCTGGTGGTGGTGAGGCTGGTGGTGGTGGCTCCCCGGCTGATCTTGGCGCGACAAAGGTTGCACACCACTGTTCGTCGGTCGTCTGCACTCTCAGTGAAAAACTGCCAGACCTTTGAGCACCTCGGCCTCTGCAGGGTGGCATGGCGCGAGGGGGCGCTTTGGGAAGCAGTTGGTGGATTATTTGGTCTGGCCCTGCCTCTACCCCTGGCCACCGCACTGCCTCTTCCAACCTGCCCTGCTGCCGCACTTGCCTCCCCCTCTGAAGACCTGTCCTCAGTAGGCGTAGCAAACCAGGTGGGGTCAGTCACCTCATCGTCCTGCTGCTCTTCCTCCGAATCCTCTGTGCGCTCCTCCCTCGGACTTACTCCAATTACTACTACCTGAGTGATAGACAACTGTGTCTCATCGTCATCGTCCTCCTCACCCACTAAAAGCTCTTGAGACAGTTGCCGGAAGTCCCCAGCCTCATCCCCCCGGACCCTGGGAACTTTCCAAAGGTTGGGCATCGGTCACGACAAACTCCTCCAGTGGGACAGGATTCGGAACCATTGCTGCCCATTCTGGGCAGGGGCCCGAGAACAGTTCCTGGGAGTCTGCCTGCTCCTCAGAATGTGTCATTGTAATGGAGTGAGGAGGTTGGGAGGAAGGAGGAGCAGCAGCCAGAGGATTCAGAGTTGCAGCAGTGGACGGCGCAGAATTCTGGGTGGTCGATAGATTGCTGGATGCACTTTCTGCCATCCACGACAGGACCTGCTCACACTGCTCATTTTCTAATAAAGGTCTACCGCGTGGACCCAGTAATTGTGAGATGAATGTGGGGACGCCAGAAACGTGCCTCTCTCCTAATCCCGCAGCAGTCGGCTGCGATACACCTGGATCAGGAGCTCGGCCTGTGCCCACACCCTGACTTGGGCCTCCGCGTCCTCGGCCGCGTCCACGTCCTCTAGGCCTACCCCTACCCCTCAGCATGCTGTATTACCAGTAGTGCAGAAACAGAACGCTGTAATTAAATGTGCCGCTTATTGGCCTGTGGTTGGAGGCTGACTTCACTTACGGAACGCACAGCAGAGGCAGGAAAGAATTTTGCGCAAGCCTGCTGTAACACTTAGCTGGCTGCGTATGAATTAGGACAACTACCCCCAGCAGAGACGCAGTACAGTCAGGACGGTCACAGGCAGCCTAAATAGATTTTTTTTTCCCAAATTTTTTTGGAAAAGCCCACTGCCTATATAGACTGGATATGTCTTTCACTGTCCCTGCCTCACCACCACTACTGGCCCTGGACTACGTAAAATTACTGCAGACTGTTTCACTCTGGACAGGATGACAGCGGTGATGTAAGAGGCAACGCAGAGCCAGGAAAGAATTTTGCGCAAGCCTGCTGTAACACTTAGTTGGCTGCGTATGAATTAGGACAACTACCCCCAGCAGAGACGCAATACAGTCAGGACGATCACAGGCAGCCCAAATAGATTTTTTTTCCCAAATTTTTTTGGAAAAGCCCACTGTCTATATAGACTGGATATGTCATTCACTGTCCCTGCCTCACCACCACTACTGGCCCTGGACTATGTAAAATTACTGCAGGACGCAATGCTCTGGACGCAATGCTCTACACGGCCGATATACAAAAAAAAAAATGTGCAACACTGCAAAAAGCAGCCTCAACAGTACTGCACACGGTCAGATGTGGCCCTAAGAAGGACCATTGGGGTTCTTGAAGCCTAAAATCAATCCTAACACTCTCCCTATAGCAGCTCCGGCATCAGCAGCACTTTCCCTGATCTCTGTCAGAATGCATCTGTGGCGAGCCGCGGGAGGGGCCGATTTATATACTCGGGTGACACCTGATCTCGCCAGCCACTCACTGCAGGGGGGTGGTATAGGGCTTGAACGTCGCAGGGGGAAGTTGTAATGCCTTCCCTGTCTTTCTATTGGCCAGAAAAGCGCACTAACGTCTCAGAGATGAAAGTGAAAGTAACTCGAACATCACGTGGTGCTCGCCTCTAGTAATGAGCATCTCGAACATGCTAATACTCGAACGAGTATCAAGCTCGGACGAGTACGTTCGCTCATCTCTAGACACCATTGTAGGCATTTACTATAGGCCGCCTGGACAAACAGAACGTATTGATGAACTCTTTTTACATAAGATGGCCAAGTTGTCAAAAAAAAGCATGACATAGTGATCATGGGAGATTTTAACTATCCAGAGATTTGTTGGGAATCTCTCACAAGTAAAAGAAATGGGTCCAACAAATTCTTATCCACTCTTGCTGACTACTTTATCCTTCAAAATGTAGAAGAGAAAACAAGGGAATCTGCAATCTTGGACGTAATTCTTACCAACTGGGAGGAAGTGGTTAAATTTTGGGTAAAAAGGGGAGAAAGACCTGAGAAGACTCAGATCTCAAGATTGTATTTTAGAAAGGCAGATTTTAATGTACTCAGAAAGAGGATAGGAAGAATCCAATGGCTGGATGTTCTTAAGGACAGAAATGTCCAAGAAGGTTGGGAAATATTACGAAATGAGATTCTCAAAGCACAATCGTTTACAATCTCTAAAAGAAGGAAGAATAGGAAGCATTTAAAGAGACCAGGATGGATGAACACAGAACTTGCACACATATGTTAAAAAGGAAGAAAAATATGTTTATTAAATGGAAAGAGGGGAGAAGATCTAAAGAAGAATATAATGCGGTCTGCAGAATCTGCAGAACAAGTGTCAGAAAAAGTTAAAGCTTTGAAAATTCCTGGAGAACAGGAGAAGTCCACAAGATTGGAAAAGGGCAAGTGTTGTTCCTATCTTCAAGTAAGGGAAGAAGGTGGATCCAAGAAACTACAGGCCTGTGAGCCTGACTTCTATACCTGTAAAGAGTTTTGAACAAATTATTAAACAGCATGTATGCAAGTACTTGGATAAGAATGTAGTAACTAACCAGAGCCAGCGTTTGTAACAACAGAGTTTGTAACAAACAAGTCAGACCAGATGAATCTAATTCCCTTCATCAACTGGGTTGATCAGGAAACAGTGGTAGATATAGTATATCTTGACTTTAGTAAAGCATTTGACAAAATATCTCATACCATACTTATTGAAAAAATGGCCAAATATGGGATTGACAAGGCAACTGTTAGGTGGATGCACAACTGGCTGAGTGATCGTATTCAAAGAGTGGGCATAAATGGCTGCCTATCCAATTGGAAGAATGTGTCAAGTAGGGTACCACAAGGCTCTGTGCTAGGCCCAGTGTTGTTCACCATTTTTATAAATGATCTGGAGGAGGAAATTGAGGGGAAACTGATCAAATTTGCCAGTGACATAAAGCTAGGAGGGATAGCTAACACTAGGGAAGAGAGAGAGAGAGGATTCAAAAAGATCTACAAAGCTTTGAACAGTGGGTGGTGACTAACAGAATGGTATTTAACAAGAATAAATGCAACGTCCTATATATGGGCAAGAAAAATGGAAAAAAAAAACACATACAGAATGGGAGGAATTGGGCTAAGCAGCACATGTGAAAAAGATTTGGGTATACTAATAGATCACAGACTGAACATGAGTCAATAGTGTGATGCAGCGACAAAAAAGGGCAAACACAATTCTGGGATGTATTAAGAGAAGCATAGAGTCTAGATCATGTGAGGTAGTTATCCCCCTCTGCTCTTTCTTAATCTGACCTCATCTGGAATACTGTGTCCAGTTCTGGGCACCACAATTTAAAAAAGACATGAGCAAACTTGAGAAAATTCAAAGAAGAGCAACCAGGATGGTGAGCGGTCTGCAAATCATACCCCATGAGAACAGTTAAAGTATTTTGGAATGTTTAGCTTGCCAAAAAGAAGGCTGAGAGGAGACTTAATAGTGGTCTACAAATATCTGAAGGGCTGTCACAGTGCAGAGGGATCAGCCCTATTCTCATCTGCACAAGGAAAAACTAGAAGCAATGGGATGAAACTGAAAGGGAGGAGGCATACATTAGATATTAGACAGTGAGAGGGATCAATGAGTGGAACACGTTGCAACGGAAGGTGGTGAGTTCTTTTTTAATGGAAGTCTTTTAAACAAAAGCTGGATAAACATCTGTCTGGGATTATTTAGTGGATCCTGCATTGAGGTGGGTGTTGGACCCGATGACTCTGGAGGTCCCTTCCATTCTATGATTATAAACCTACAAACCATCCAGCATATGTAAGATGGAACCGTTTTCATCCATGATACATATAGAAGTCCATCATCTACAGCCAAACTGTGTGATACATCCAGATCTGTTAAGCTAGAAAGCAACATCTGTCATCTCTGAAGAAAACTTTATCATCTACTGGATATTGATGAGGTACAAGGACTCTAAGAAGCAGTCTTTTGGAATAAGAGCAGAAGGAAGAGAATAGCAAGGTGTCCCTAGTGGTCACATACAACCCCCCAGATGAACATCTTAAGGAAAATCACTGCTGATCTTCATCCCATATTCCACACAGCTACTAACTGAAATATTCCAAGATTTACCTCTCATACAAACAGCCACCAAACCTAAGATATCTCTTCGGCAGAAGTAGTCTTTCATTACCATCAGAGACTGAAACCTTCCCTTGCAACATCAGAAAATGCAAAACCTGTACACACACCCTACCAATAGACATGGTCCACTTACCCAACACACAACAGGACTATATAATCACTGATTCTTTCTCATTTATACCGTCCAATGTGGTGTATATGATACAGTGTGCAAGGAGCCATGAAGGAATTTACATTGGGGAAGCAAAACAGAGACCACTCTTCAAGATGAATTTGAACAGAGATTCAATAATGAAGAAGCTTGATACACCTATGGGAAAACATTCCTCAGGACCAGACCACAGTGGGACAATTTTAAAAGTCTTAATATATTCAAAGGTCATTTTAATTACAATAGAGAAAGATTTGAGAATTCAAAATGACAAGAACTTTTTAGTCATTAACCCAAGGACTTTATCTAATGCCTGGATTCATGACCCACTACATGGGTACTTCACATATCAGACTGAGCTCAGAACTATGAACGATCATCTTTGAAAATTCTTTAAAGGGGTTGTCTCGCGGCGAAAGCGAAAAAAACTTTTTTTCACTTACCCCCGCATTCTGCCCTGTTAAAAAGAAAGCATAGGTTAGTTTTTAAAAAGCACATTGCACTTACCTGCATCAGCGTTCTGCAGCTTCTTCTATTCTTCTTTTAAAGATGGCGCCGCTGGTCTTCTCCCACGGTGGAACGCGGGTCTTCTCTCATGGTGCACCGTGGATTTTCTTCTCCTTCCTTGCGTTCCATTGCCGATTCCAGCCTCCTGATTGGCTGGAATCGGCACACGTGACGGGGCGGAGCTACGATGACGACGCGGTGAGCAGCTCTCTGGCACGAGCGGCCCCATTCACCAGGCAGAAGACCGCACAGCGCAAGCGCGTCTAAAAAAGCAAGAAGCCAGCGAAATTAGACGGAGCCATGGAGACGGGGACGCTAGCAACGGAGCAGGTAAGTGAATAACTTCTGTATGGCTCATATTTAATGCACGATGTACATTACAAAGTGCATTAATATGGCCATACAGAAGTGTATAACCCCACTTGCTTTCGCGAGACAACCCCTTTAAGGAACAAGTTAAATCCAAGTTAAAGGCTTTAATCCCAGTTGATAGCAAAAGAACGACACAGATTTAAAGCTCCTGCAATCTAACAGGAGCAGTTCGGGTCCTCAGCTGTACGTCACAGCTAAGGACCCGGAGGAGAAGGTAGAAGCGGTTTTTAACACTTCTTACCAAATGGTTGATTTTCCATATTCAGGACTAACATAAACACCTTTTTTTTGTTTTTACGTATATTTATTTCAACTTTTTTTTTGCTTGTGCTTAGAATCCACACCAGAAAAATCCACTGTAGCTCTGCCACTTGACCTGCGGCAGAAATCTGAGGCTGCACTTTGGATTTCTGCTGTGGATTTGTATTACAAATGTCATGGATTTACGTCTTATGTGATGGCGATTTTAAATCCATGTGTGGAAAACTTTAGCGAGGAAGTTTATTAAAGTGAACAGGATGCAGATTTGATGCAGAACAAGTTGAATATTCAGAGATGCCGTGTGGATTTCACATCAAGTTTGCATGCATTTCGCTGTATGAACATAACCTTACTACTAAGTGATGTAAATGGCATATAGCAGTCACAAACGTTTACAAAATAGTGAAAAAAATATTAAAGAAGGCAAAAAGATACTATTTTCAGCTTTGTGAGGTTGTCCTCAAGTTTCTGAAAGCTCTTTTATGGTTTTAAATTCTTTAATTGCAAAAAATACAACATTCATTTGTCTGATGAGGGAGCAATCATCCTAAATTCCTTGGGCTTTCATACAGGATGGAGTAATCTGCACGACACTGCGGAATATTCCACTGTCTGGAAAAAGCCTTACTAAAATCCACATGTCTAACAGACCTGACCCTCTGTGTGCTCTATTTACTGGACTTTGACAGATTGTCAGAAGGCCCCACATTAGAAGGTCCTAAGATGATAAAGGAGAGAGTAAAGGCCCTTTCACACAAGACGATTATCGCTCTGGTCATTCAAAACCCCGTGCTACCGTGGGGTCTTAAACGATAATCATTCCATGTAAAAGCATGCAGAAACTGAACAACTGAACGAGAATTTTTACTATGAGCTTTAATCCCAGCATATAGTAAAAATATGGCGGGGGTTTAAAGCCCCTGCTTCTACAATAAATCCGAAGCATGTCAGGGTTGGCAGCTGTTAGTGACAGCTGAGAACCCGTGGGAGAAGGCAGGAATGGTTTTTAACCCCTTAATGACTGCCCCATCGGGAAACTACATCCTCAGTAAGTGGGCTTTAATCCTAGAGGACGTAGTTTTATGCATCCTCTTAGGATTAATGCCCACCTGCCTGAGGACGTGACAGCTCCATGGTTTCGGTGCCCGCAGGTAGCCAACAGCATGGAGCTGTCATCCCAGGATGCGGGCAGTCCCCCTGGCATTGCGATCAGCGCTATCCAATGGATAGCGCCGATCGCAAAAAAGTAAATAAAAGTGTGTAAAAAAGTAGTAATTCAGCTGCCCTGATGGATAGGATGCATCAGGGCAGCTGAAAATTCTCACCTGGCTTGTCGGTGGTGTCCCCCAGAGATCTGGTCCTCCCGGACCCGCCGCCAGCCTTCTGCGCATGCACGCCAGACGATGAAGTCAGGCGCATGCGCAGAAGCCCGGGAGCCCCCGGGAAATTTAAAATCTCCTGGCTCCTGAAGGTAGCTGTGAACCAGGAGGTGTTACCGGGGACCACTGTGAGCGGTCCCCAGGCCCGCGATTGCCGCTATCACGAAAAAGTTTAAAAAGTTTAAAAAAAAGTAAAGTTTCACCTCCCCTCATGGATCAGATCCATGAGGGGAGGTGAAAATACTCACCTCGGTCCTCCCTGATGTCCCGGGTGCCCAAATCCCCGTCTGCGCATGCGCACCCGATCATCGGGCGCGTGCACAGACAGGCTCGAGCCCCGGGAAATTTAAAATCCCTCTGCTCCTGGCTGCCATGTGTAGCCAGGAGCAGAGGGATTTCACCAGGGACATGATCACTGTCATCCAATGGATGACAGTGATCATGCAAAGTAAAAAAAAAGTGTAAAAAAGTAAAAAAAAAAAAGGGTAAAAAGTAAAAAAAAAGTTTAAAAAAGTTAAAAAAAGCTTGCATTTCATCTCCCCCCACGGATCATATCCGTGAGGGAGGATGAAATGACGTACCTAAGGCCCGCGGATTTATCCGTGGACCTTACCCCAGCTTCTGCGCACGCGCCTGTCGCCAAAATGGCGGACGCATGCGCAAAAGCTGTGGTAATTTAAAATCTCCCTGCTCCTGGCTACAAAACTTAGCCGAGAGCCTGGAGATTTCACGGGGGGCCGCAGTGAATGGTTCCTGATCACGTGTTCGCCGTTATCCAATGCATAATGGCGATCACGTAAAAGTAAAAAAAAGGTGAATGTTCATCTCCCCTTACCAATGCGATCGGTGAGAGCAGATGAAACTTTTTACCGGAGGCCTCCGTATTTGCACACCGACGCGATCCTCCTCCGTGAACTTTCCCGGATTCTGCACATGCGACCGCTGGCAAAACACCGGACACATGTGCAGGAGTCGGGGAGCCCAGGAAACTTAAAACCTCCTTGCTCCCAGCGACCAACGGTTGCCAAGAGCCTGGAGCAGTGACGGGTGGCCTCGTTGAGCGGTCCCCGGTCATGTGATAAAAGGGTAGCGATCTACCTTTGGCTGGTCTCACATGACCGGATAGGAATTACGGATTCCGCATGCGTCTGATCCGCGGTAATACGCAGATCAATCACATTGGATTACACAATTTCGCTCACATTAGTGGGTCGGAATTGCGTAATCCACTCGCAGAAAAGAGAACGCAGCAGGTTCTATTTTACCGCGAATATCCACAACATAGAGCCCATTGTGCTCCATGGTCGCGGATATACCAGCTGCCCATACACAACGACGTTGTATACGGGCTGCGGGTACCCGTGTCATCGCTAAGTGACGGTGCGGGAAATGCAAACAAAAAAAAAGTACTGCGCATGACCGCCCGTGCGAGTAGGCAGTTATGCGCAGTACATTACGCGGCCGTACGCAGGGTCACGGCTGGCTCACAGCTGGGATCCGCTGCGAGCCTCCGCAAGCGGATTCCATCTACGGCTGCGTGAGCCTGGCGTTATTCAGACCGTTACCTGTAATACGCAATTTACAAGAAGCCCCAGGAACGTTCACCTTCATGCAGTTCCAGGAGCAGCTTGTTGAGTGCCTTCTGTGTGAGACCGCCGCACCTCATCAAGCTTACGGAGACTCACAGAGCGCCACTTTTTACACCCCATACCCACTACTGAGGTCACGAAATACTCCCAAAAAGCATGAGAGGAGGGGGGATACCCGATTTTATTTCCCTATGTACCCATCCAACCAGCCTCCGTAATTACCCATGTCTTCGGAAATACTACACAGTTCACATTATTACTTTTATCTAAGATTTGGGAAACGCTGAGATGGGCGCGGAGGGCTAGAGGGGTGTGTGTGTGTGTGGGGGGGATATTTTTTTAAGGTGTCAATTTTTATTCAGTACAAGTGGGCAATGGGACCTGGAATTTATTCAGTTGTGCCCTGCAATCCAACGGGTGTTCCCTCCATTATAGGCCTTGCCATGTTTCCTGTAAGTAGATTAGGGCCTCAATGGGTATGTTTTTGAACACGGGACAAATGGGGGTATCCATTTTGGGGTGAACATCTTCATTCCTATGTACACTGTACAATAAAAACAGTTTTTAAATTGACAAAATTGCCAAAAAAATGAAAATTGTAATTTTTTCTTTCTGCTTTGCTTAGATTTATTCAAATACTGTAGGGTGAAAATATGCAGTACACCCCTAGATGAATTCGTTAAGGGGTCTAGTTTTTAAAATGGGGTCATTTGTAGGGGTTCTTTATCGTTTTGGATGCTCAATGGCTCTATAAGTGGGCGATGGGGCCTGGAATTTATTCCGTTGTACCCTGAAATCCAACAGGTGCTCCTTCTATTATAGGCCTAGCCATGTGTCCTTTAAGTAGATTAGGGCCACAAGGGGTATGGTTCTGAACACGGGACAAACAGGGGTATCCATTTTGGGGTGAAAGTCTTCATTCCTATGTGTGCTATACAAAAAAAACAGTTTTTAAATTGATACAACTGCCAAAAAAATGAAAATTGTAATTTTTTTCCTACTGCTTTGCTTAGATTTATTCAAAAATTGTAGTGTAAAAATACACAGTACACCCCAAGATAAATTCGTTAGGGCGTCTAGTTTTCAAAATGGGGTCATTTGTGGGGGTTCTCTGTCGTTTTGGCCGCTCAAGGGCTCTACAAGTGGGCAATGGGACCTAAATCACATTCAAGCTAAATTTCTGTTCTGAAAGCCACACTCCTTTCATTTTGGGCCCCGTTGTGCATCTAGACAAAAGAGTAGGGCCACAATGGGTATGTCTCTGAACACGGGACAAACAGGCGTATCTATTTTGGGGTGCAAGTCTTGATTCATATGTGTGCTGTACAAAAAAAGCAGTTTTTAAAATGACAGAATTGCCAAAAAAACGAAAATCACATTTTTTTCCTTTTGCTTTGCTTGAATTCATTCAAAAACTGTGGGGTCAAAATGGGCAGTACACCCCTAGATAAATTGGTTAAGGGGTTTAGTTTTCAAAATGTTGTCACTTGTGGGGGTTCTCTATTGTTTTGGCCACTCAAGAGCTCTACAAATGTGCTATGGGGCCTAAAACGCCTTCAAGCAAAATTTATGTTCTGAAAGACACCGACTACTCCTTTCATTTTGGGCCCCGTTGTGCATCCAGACAAAAGATTAGGGCCACAATAGGTATGTCTCTGAACACGGGACTAACAGGGGTGTCCATTTTGAGGTGTAAGGCTTCATTCATATGTGTGCTGTACAAAAAAAGCTGTTTTTCAAATGACAGAATTGACAAAAAAACGAAAATCACAATTTTTTCCTTTTGCTTTGCTTGAATTCATTCAAAAAATGTGGGGTCAAAATGGGCAGTACACCCCTAGATAAATTCGTTAAGGGGTCCAGTTTTCATAATGGGGTCATTTGTGGAGGTTCTTTTTGGTTTTGGCTGCTCAAGAGCTCTACAAAAGTGCTATGGGGCCTAAAACGCCTTCAAGCTAAATTTATGTTCTGAAAGACACCGACTATTCCTTTCATTTTGGGCCCCGTTGTGCATCCAGACATAAGATTAGGGCCACAATGGGTATGTTTCTGAACATGGGAGAAACGGGGGTATCCATTTTGGCATGTAAATCCTCATTTTCATGGGCACTATAGGAAAAAAATCTATCTTTAAATTGACATATTTGCAAAAATATGAAATTTTATTTTTTCTCCTCTAAATTTAATTAATTCCTGAAAAAAATCGGTGGGGTCAAAATACTCATGACACCCCTCAGTGGATACATTAAGGGGTGTAGTTTTTTAAATGGGCTCATTTGGGGGGTATCTATTATTCTGACACTAATGAGCCTTTGCAAACTTGGCTTGGTGCAGGAAAGCAAAGTGTTCCTCAAAATGCTGAAAAGTAACGTTAAATTTGTACGTCATCTAAATGGTTAAAAAAAACACAAAAGTTTTTCAAACATGCATTCAGAATAAGGTAAACAGATGGAAATATATATCTTATCAAAAATTTGTACAGTATGTTTGGACATATTTGAGATATTACAGTTGAAAATGTGAAAAAAATGACAATTTTTTCAAAATTTTCCCAATATTGGCGCTTTTAATAAAAACACACAAATTATATCGGTCTCTTTTTACAACCAAAATGAAGTACAACATGTGGCGAAAAAACAATGTCAGAATCACTGGGATATGTAAAGCCTTTACGGAGTTATGCTACGTTGAACGACGCATGTCAGATTCCCAAAATTTGGCTCCGTCACTAAGGCGCAAACAGGCTTCGTCACTAAGGGGTTAAACCCTTTCTGCCTTCTCTTTTCTCTAGTACACAGCACTCATTTGTACCAAAGAGTGAGAGTGAAAATCGTTCTTCCACAAGCGAGCCTGCTGCCGGGATCCCCTGTTACAGCAGAACTACAGGATCCTAACAGACCCTGATCAGCTCTGTCAGTGACTAATGTCACTACAGGGGATGTTTTTCCCTGTAACTGGGGCTCCTAGGGATGCCCCATCTACAGTGGGAAAGTGTCAAATAAAAATAAACAAAAAAACATGTAAAGGTCCCCCAGAGGTCTTATATGATGTCATGGGGGTCATAGATAGTAAAAAACATAATTTCTAGAGATGAGCGAGCACCAAAATGCTCGGGTGCTCGTTACTCGGGACAAAATTATCGTGATGCTCGAGGGTTCGTTTCAAGTAACGAACCCCATTGAAGTCAATGGGCGACCCGAGCATTTTTGTATATCGCCGATGCTCGCTAAGGTTTTCATTTGTGAAAATCTGGGCAATTCAAGAAAGTGATGGGAACGACACAGCAATGGATAGGGCAGGCGAGGGGCAACATGTTGGGCTGCATCTCAAGTTCCCAGGTCCCACTATTAAGCCACAATAGCGGCAAGAGTGCCCCCCCCTCCCAACAACTTTTACTTCTGAAAAACCCTCATTAGCAATGCATACCTTAGCTAAGCACCACACTACCTCCAACAAAGCACAATCACTGCCTGCATGACACTCCGCTGCCACTTCTCCTGGGTTACATGCTTATAGCCGGTTCCACTGAAAGCAATGGGCTGCCGGCGTGCGCGGGATGAATTGTCGGGAAGGGCTTAAATATAGGCTGAGCCAATCAGGGGGTAGGTCTGACTCACACCCCCTTCACACCCACTGTAGGCCGCGCTGAACTCCGTCTGCCGGGACAAGGTAAGTATATATATATTTTTTATTTTAACACATTTCTGGATGAATTGCAGGGAAGGGCTTCTATATTTAAGCCCTTCCCGACAATTCATTCCGCGCACGCCGGCAGCCCATTGCTTTCAGTGGAACCTGCTGTATTGCCGGCTCCATTGAATTCAATGGGCAAACATCGTTCTTCTCTGCACAGCTGTTACAGCTGTGGAAGAGAAGAATGATTTGTCTTCTATATGTTCTCAATGGGGTCGGCGCTGCTGCCGCCGGCCCCATTGAGTGCATATAGAGAAGAGAACAGGAATCGCAGATCGTAAATAGGTGCGATCTGCGATTTCTGACTATGGCCTAAGAAGGAACGTTGGGGTTCTTGAAGCCTAAAATAACTCCTAACGCTCTCCCTATAGCAGCTTCGGCATCAACAGCACTGTCCCTGATCTCTGTCAGAATGCATCTGTGGCGAGCTGCGGGCGGGCAGATTTTAATACTCGGGTGACACCTGATCTCGCCAGCCACTCACTGCAGGGGGGTGGTATAGGGCTGGAACATCACAGGAGGAAGTTGTAATGCCTTCCCTGTCTTTCTATTGTCCAGAAAAGCACGCAAATTTCTCAGGGAAGAAAATGAAAGTAACCCGAACATCGCGTGGTACTCGTCTCGAGTAACGAGCATCTCGAACACCCTAATACTCGAACGAGTATCAAGCTCGGACGAGTACGCTCGCTCATCTCTAATAATTACATAATAAAATAAAAATATATACATTAAAAGGAAAATAATGCAAAGCTGACGCCAACCAAAACCGTCGCCGTACGCGCCCTGTAATCCAAAACCATACATATTATATATCAAAACGTCTGAAACAAGATGAGGAACCCGTTCCCATACTTTATTTTAGCATAAATATATTAATTTTTTTTAAAAATAAGTATAAATGTAACAAAATTTTTTTTTAGCTTTTTACCCCCAATAAAGCTAAAAAAATGGGGGGAAAAGTCAGTGAAAAGGATATTTAAAAAAATAGCCCTATATGTCACAGAAAAAAACTACAAAAAAATAGGACATTAAAACCACCACATGAGTAAAATCCTTAAAAAGTGTCCTGTTCTTAAGGTACAAAACAGCCAGGTCGTTAACGGGTTAAGTAGCTCAAAATCTAAGTGACAAAGTGTTCCGTGTAAACAGCAGCCTTTCAGTACTAAAGCCGCCTGCAGACGAGCGGGTCGGATCCGGCGGCGAGAATTCTCGCCGCGGGACCCGACCCGAGAGCCTGCAGTGACGAGCGCGTACTCACCAGCGCCCGGCGGCCTCGGCTCTTTCATGTGCCGGCTGCTGGGCAGCCGGCGCATGCGCAGACCGGAGCCAGTGGCCGGGTGAGTGATGTTTCTGTGCGAGGCTCTGCGAGCCCCGCACAAAAATAGGACATGCCGCGGTTTGTTTGCCGCGTGAAATTTCGCGCAGCCAAACCGCGGCCGTCTGCATAGGAGTGCGTATTGTAATGCACTCCTATGCAAGCTTTCAGTGGCGGAAATCCCGTGGGAAATCCCGCCACAGGATTTCCGCCCGTGTGCAGGCAGCCTAAAGGGCCACTGCTTACATTGAATGGAGAGGGGCGGGGGTAGAGTGGGGACAGTACTCTCCTTCAGTTGCTCCACCTCCCTGCTGGCCGCTCTGAGCGAGCCAGCGATACTCACTCCTGTGCAAAGAGAGCATCACAGGGACAAGTGTTGGGCATCATTTGCCCAACACCCGTTATGTGTAAAAGGACCCTAAGGACTGAGCATAATCACTGAAAATTTTCTTTTAGGATGAAGCTGTAAAAATAAAGAGGGCAATTAGAGCTGCATGTTTGTTGTGTTCTGCTGGGCTGAAGGACTGAAGGCTGCAGTGCTGACTGCCAGAGCGCTGAAGACTGAGAGAGCAATAATCTGCAGAGGCGCTGCTGAGGAACTGTCAGGAGAGGTGCAACAGCTTGCAGGGAAGCTGGTGGAGAGAGGTCCTATAGTTGCTGCACTAAGGAAACTGAGACTGCTTAATGCAACAAAGAGAGAGAGAGAGAGAAAAAGAGTCTGTGCAACAACCCCAAACTGGTAGGGGCATCTGGACTGACTAAGAGTATCGGAATAATGCAATGGTGTTGTGCTAGTTTGTGATTCCCATGCAATGCAACCGTAAGTGGGGTCAGCTTCCAACAGATAGTTGTGCGCACCAGAAAGAAACTCAGTCCGTTAATTAGTAGGTCTGCTATAAGAGATAAGTCTAACAGTATGGACATGGGACTTTAAACACGTTTTGGGTGCTTGAACCAGTGTTCTTAAGAGATTGAGTGGGGTATTGATCACTGAAAGTGAAGTGTTAACCCTTTAAAGGTGAACCATATAACACTATGTGGTTTATATTTGCAGCATTATCAATACTGTATTTCCTGTCATTCTTTCATGTTAAGCACAAAGTACTAATCCTAGGATTTAGTTAGCTGTAGCAGCAGGTGATTCTACAGTAAAGGTTGATTGTTTGCTTGCTAAAATACTATTATTTGCTTGCAGTTCTTTATAACTATTGCATATTTTTGTAACTCCTTCTGCTGCATCACATCCTGAATCTACCACCCTCCTGCAACGCATACAAGTTGTACAGTACTACACTGTACTTAAAATGCCGGAAACAAATTAAAAACCTGCTGAAACAGAGACCTAAACTTAAAGCTTTCGTCTCTTTTTCAATAATTGTAGTCATGCAGGGTCCTGTCTGAAAGCTGGAATTGTCCTGCTTAAAAGTGAACAGTGCAAAAAAACAAGACCTCCTTTGGCTATATCAGTGAAAAAAAAATAGAAAATTTTAGTTGAGGCAAAAGGTAAAAATATGACTGTATCATTTTTACCTGAACTGGGTGAATTCTGAGTAGGTGAACCACTTGTAAGAACATTGGGCTTCACGAATCCCAACTTCACAACAGAGAACTCTTCTTTTTGCCTAAAGCAACCTTTCAGAGCTCCTCAGCGCTACTTTTTAAACTGCCCTGAAGTAAAAGCAGCTGCAGTGTGATTGGTTTCTACAGGCATAAAAGAGCAGTTTTTCGATTTAACAATTTTGACAAACTAGTTCTTAAAGTAGATAAACAATTAAGAAACCCTGTTAAAACTAATCAGCCGGTATCACATTTTTAACATTTCTTAGTGTAAAATGCCATTGCGCTACAACAAGCCATGATTAAGTGGGTCCTAAAACAAGTACAAGTAACATTTCTTAACTTTCTATTATTAAGGTCTATTCAAGCAGATTCCTTTAAACTCTACCTGCTGTTGTGCCGCTGGGCCTAAACTCTAAAAAATACTGTTGTGCCGTAATGAACACGAACAGCTGGCCCCTTTTTATTACTCTGCGCGAGTTATGGTCTTCTGGGTAAGGAATCATCCTCAGTTCTTGCTCTACACAGTCTGAACACCGGCAGTTCTTAACCTTGGGCAAGTAACTGTGTTATTAATAATTATGATAATTATAATAATAAAATAACTTGGTTTGTTTCCATGTCAATTCTCAGCTAAAAAGCAATTAATGCATGGAACCTGAACTTTTTAGTGAGTGGCGATGCACATTGGGATTTTTCTCTATATGGAGTTTAAGATAAAGAAAATTGTTTTATAAGGATTAGAATGAAATTCAAGGCAATATCAACTCATTAAAATGCATTCAGTATCTATGCTGGCTCTAAATTATGATGATTTTATTTATGTTGTCATGTTCCATTTGTGTAAGTAATCATGTTTCAAGCAGCAAAGTCAAAACAGCTTCTTGAAAATGGTAAATCTATACTTAAAATTAAAGTCTATGCAAGCCGAGAACAGATATTGTGTTACTTGTTGCCTAAAGCATTCCTGACTCGCTGGATAACTTATAAGCCATTATTGTTCTAAAACACGGCCAGCGCTGCTCCCTCCCAGCAGTAATAAATGAAATGTCTGTGGTGTAAATCTTGGATGAAATATCAGTTTAGTTGTTCATAAAACTTTTTTATTATTTTATATATTATACAGTTTAATGTCAAGGGAAACTGAAAATAAAAATGTATTCAGATTGTAAGTAAAAAAGCTATAAGCAGTTTACCCAGATTAGATAATTGACACACTGTGCATGTTTCTGGATAAACATCTTTGGAAGCGGCTTGCATAATGCCACGCAGTATTGGTAATGCAGTGTTAGAAATGCTAGACAATGGCACTACTCATCATTGTAATTCTCCTGCCCACTCATGGCTTTCCAACATATTTTCTCACACTCTGTTTTTGCAGTAAAACAGAGCATCTATGTTTAATTTCATTCGTAAACCTCCACCCATTTTTCCAGTACTGTTTTCACATCAGATTGAAAAAAATGCAGGATTTTCATCTTTAGCTCATGTTTCCAGGGGAGAACTAGTAATCACTCTTCTTCCTGTCTGGTTGTGGGACACATTGAAAGTATATCGTTGTCTACACCCCCTGAAATTCCCTGTCTGTGCCCCAGTAGCCCACCTGAGATCATGATAAGCTATCAGACAATTTATCACAACTGTATGTTGGTGGCCGGAGGTGTAACACGTTACCAAGGAACCCCCTGTTGTGGTGTGCTGGCCGCAATCAGGAAATGGAACCAAGGGTCCATTTGCCCTGTCATTCGGTGTTGGGTGCTGATGAGTGCCTTCTTCTTGTCATTGCAGAAGGCTCTTGAGGTGTCATCCTCTAGCCGGTTAATCAACCATAATGGAAGTGTATTTATTTCAGGCTTGCCTCCACATGGGCACCATTTATTGTCCGGCCTGAGGTGTTTGGTGAGGCAGTGGACTCCTGCCCGCTCAGTACCTGTGGCTAATTATTCTGTTTGGGGCTTATTCACTTCTACCAAATACTGTGCTATAACATTTCTTTTTTCATCAGCATTGAATATTTTCTCTATCTTCCATCTGGGGACAGACCAGGGTTCCTAGGTTCACAGTCTGCCTCCCCTCCCTATGGGAGGATGGAGGGGCACCCTGCTTCTAGGCAGAGTCTGACACACCAAAGTTGGTCAAGGATAGCGTTCCCCTTTTTCCATTTCCATTATTTGCCTTATTTTGTGTTTGCCATGTTGTGGTGATATAATATATGCCTGGACATCTTTCTTGAGCGATACAATATTTTATTTTATAATCACTAATTACTTAAAAAGGGTTGGTGATCCGGGGATTATTCCGATTGCCAGATTGGAGTCAGGAAAGAATTTTTTCCCTTAAATGGGGAAATTTGGCTTCTACCTCATTGGGGTTCTTTACCTTCCTCTGGATCAACGTTGGGGGGGGGGGGTAAAAGGCTGAACTGGATGGACATATGTCTTTTCTGGTCTTACATACTATGTTACTATGTCTATATTGGTGCATTTAGGACATTAAGTACGTCTTGGTCTGACGTGTTGATGATGTCAATGAAGGGGGCCATACTTGTGCCCTGTATGAATGTAACAGCCCCATGACAATACCAGGATTGAGGCTCCATTACATTACATCTTCCTTACATCTAGGAAAGTTTAGGACTTCTAAAGATTATACTATTGTGTCTTTCTTTCGTTTCCCCTGTGATTCTGTGATTAGGAATCAATTTTTGTCTTCCTTTTTTTTTCATCATCTATAGTTTTTCATTATTTAACTGATCCGGGTATATAGGCAGGTAGGAACTATTAAAGGTTGATCCAGGGAATTGTCTGATTGCCATTAGGGAGTCGGGAAGGAATTTTCCCCCCAAAAGGGCTAATTGGCTTCTGCCTCTTGGGAGTTTTTACCTTCCTCAGGATCAACAAGGAGGATAAACAGACTGAACTATATGGACATTGTCTTCATTTGGCCTTACAAACTATGTTACTATGTAACTCATCTGTCAGTGGAGTTGAGTCCCCTTGACTTCTGGACCCTTTTGCATGTACTATGCTTTCTACTCAGGTAATTAATATCCTTGACCATGGCCACCATTTTGCAAGCTGGACAGGTTCAAGTTAAGTATATTATTAAAGGCTCCCCATCTGTAAATAAAAATACAGATAAAGGATCAAAATAATAAAAATGTCTAGTATGGTAATTGTTTTGATGACTTATAAGGTTTGATATTGATTTCCATATATTATGTTTATTACTTGTATTTCATGTTTTCTTCTATTCCTTTAACTAGCGGAAAGTTTAGTTTTTCAAACAAATAAAATATTACCTTTTCCACATTGCAAATTTGTGTTTATATGGTTCTAAGCATAATTTATGATGAAATATGGAACCAGATTAACTCTATTATATGCTTAATTAAAATCAGTGAAATTATACATTTACAGGAGCTGGTAGAGGAAGATAAGGATTCTATTTTAAGCACTAAAAGGTACAGAAAGTATTTAAAGTGAAAAACATAATATGAGGAATGAATGAAAAAGAAACATTGTTCCGCTTTGATGTATTTAATGCTAAAGGTATTATTTTGTTATGCGTGGAGGCATGTATGAAAAATTACCTCCTTCCATTACTCTCATCCCTTAATCTACTGGATGCCCTTTCAAGTGACCTTGAAAATTGAGAGAAACTTTTTAGTGAAAATACTGTGTAAGTTAGCAACTGGGTATTGGGTATGTGCCCATTTGTGTTTTTGAAAAATTGGCATTTTCGTTTCTGTTTCTCATCATCTTTCTACCATCAGCATCAGGTGCATTCTGACATGCAATCCATTTATTTAGTGTTTTGTTTTTTGCCATGTTGCTGCTCTTCACCATTTTCCCCTATTCACTCTTCAGATATGGTTTCAGGCCTTAGCAATGCATTCTTTGGTTCTTCACTTCACTAAAGACTATGTAAAGTTTCCACAGCTGTAATACATCAGGACCTAACAGGAAATTTCTGCTTAGTGGAGTCCAGACCTCAGCAAAGGGGGGAAGGTGAAGATTAGTAAATCTGCTAGTAATTATTAGGAAATTATAGTACCAGTGTTTCTAGTTTGCACAATGCGCCACACAGCTGTGCTACATGGTACATCCATTATGATTCACAGACATCACACACACAGCTCTAATACATCCATCCTGATTCCCACACATTACACACACACAGCTCTATTACTTCCATCCTGACTCCCACACATCAAACACACAACACATTACACACAGCTTTACTACAAGCCACATATAGTTCTACTACATCCATCTTGATTCCCACACATTACACACACAGCACATCATACACACAGCTCTGCTACATCCTGATTCATACACATCATGCACACAGCTCTACTACATCCATCCTGACCCCACACATCACACACACAGCACATGACAAACATAGCCTGCTACATACTGATTCACACACACAGCTCTGCTACATGGTATATCCATTATGATCCCCACACATTACACACACAGCTCCACTACATCCATCCCGACCCCACCCATTACACACAGAGCACGACACAAACAGCTCTGCTACATCCTGCTACGTACACATCATACACACAGCTCTACTACATTCATCTTGATTCACACACATGACACACACAGCTGTACTACATCCACACTGATTCACACACACACAGCTCTACTACATCCATCCTGATTCACACACATGACACACACAGCACTACTACATCCATCCTGATTCACACACATGACACACACAGCTCATGACACACAGCTCTGCTACATCCTGATTCACACACATCACACACACACAGCTCTGCTGCATTCACATCCATCCTGATTTCCACACATCACCAGACTCCTGGATGCAGTGATGAGACGGTGACGTTATCACTGGTCCTGGTAGTAACTGCAGTCGGTTTATCCATTATACAGTACTTTCTACCAAACTGCACAATGGCTCCTCTCACAGAAATGACATCACCACAGATCCTTCAGCCCACCGGATCTCTGAGGTGGCTGTAGGTCGCTGTCTTCTGTCAGGACCGCTGAGTTGTGTCTGAGAAGATAACGGCTAAATTGTATTCTCATTTAGTTTTTTGTGTTGTTCTTCTGTTGGTCAGGCTCTGTGTTTTATATATGTTGTAGGGCTTGCGATGACCTCACCAGGGGCAGAGCGATGACATCACCAGGGGCGGAGCATCAGAAACACTCTATTACTAACTGTCAAGTGGTTGTTAGTAGTTTGATTAGATTCTGTACTTCAGTTTGCTAGTGCCAGTCTGAATGTGGCGCAAAGGGTTCACTTTCTTCAGCCATTTTTGCCCTGTAAGGGACACTTATGTAATACTAATTTGAAACACCGTAAGGTTTTTTGGAAAAGTGCCTTTACAGGAGTAAGTGAGATAAGACTCGTCGAAGAACTAGGGACGAAAAAAGGTTCTACAAAAAACTTCAAAGAACTTTAAGATACTTAAACAAACATTACAGAATACAGCTGCTTACAAAACCAACACATAGACTGCAAATTATTATCACCAAACATAGTGAACCAATATGACATCAATTAACATTCAGATCCACATCTTACCATGGGAATCTTAACACAAAACCAAAATTTGGCTGGAGAAAAGCAACATTGTGAAAGCTGGAATTTACAATGGTGGGAAATGACTCCAGGCTGTAATAAGTGAAAACCTGAGAACAGAAAACACAAACCTCTGCACACCTACTATCATATAGTCATATACACTGCTGATTTTGGCTTGTGTTAAAAGATAGCTGAGAAGTGAAACATAAGATAACAAGGAAATACTGTATATAGTAACTGTAAAGCTATTTACTATGAAGGATATGAGGCACAAAATACAAAGTATAGTTGTTAAATAGAGAATGCAATTATAATGCAATCTATAGTGAGTAATACATCAGCATCAAACAGTAAGAATCCAAATTCTTCAGTTGTGTTAGATACTAGAGATGAGCGAACGTACTCGTCCGAGCTTGATACTCGTTCGAGTATTAGCATGTTCGAGATGCTCGTTACTCGAGACGAGTACCACGCGATGTTCGAGTTACTTTCACTTTCATCTCTGAGATGTTAGCGCGCTTTTCTGGCCAATAGAAAGACAGGGAACGCATTACAACTTCCCCCTGCGACGTTCAAGCCCTATACCACCCCCCTGCAGTGAGTGGCTGGGGAGATCAGGTGTCACCCGAGTATATAAATCAGCCCCTCCCGCGGCTCGCCACAGATTTATTCTGACATAGTTCAGGGAAAGTGCTGTCTTGCTGAAGTTGCTATAGGGAGAGTGTTAGGAGTTATTTTAGGCTTCAAGAACCCCAACGGTCCTTCTTAGGGCCACATCTAACCGTGTGCAGTAGTGTGGAGGCTGCTTTTTGCAGTGTTGCACATTTTTTTTTTTTGTATATCGGCCGTGCAGAGCATTGTGTCCTGCAGTAATTTTACATTGCCCAGGGCCAGTAGTGGTGAGGCAGGGACAGAAGACATATTTAGTGTATATGGGCAGTGGGCCTTTGCAAAAACATTTGGGAAAAAAAATCTATTTGGGCTGCCTGTGACCGTCCTCAGTGTACTGGGTCTCTGCTGGGGGTAGTTGTCCTAATTCATACACAGCCAGCTAAGTGTTACAGCAGGCTTGCGCAAAATTCTTTTCTGCCTCTGTGTTGCCTCTTACATCACCGCTGTATTCCTGTCCACAAGTGTACTGGGTCTCTGCTGGGGGTAGTTGTCCTAATTCATACGCAGCCAGCTAAGTGTTACAGCAGGCTTGCGCAAAATTCTTTTCTGCCTCTGTGTTGCCTCTTACATCACCGCTGTATTCCTGTCCACAAGTGTACTGGGTCTCTGCTGGGGGTAGTTGTCCTAATTCATACGCAGCCAGCTAAGTGTTACAGCAGGCTTGCGCAAAATTCTTTTCTGCCTCTGTGTTGCCTCTTACATCACCGCTGTATTCCAGTCCACAAGTGTACTGGGTCTCTGCTGGGGGTAGTTGTCCTAATTCATACGCAGCCAGCTAACTGTTACAGCAGGCTTGCGCAAAATTTTTCCTGCCTCTGCTGTGCGTTCCGTAAGCGAAGTCAGCCTCCAACCAAGGGCCAATAAGTGGCACATTTAATTACAGCGTTCTGTTTCTACACTACTGGTAATACAGCATGCTGAGGGGTAGGGGTAGGCCTAGAGGACGTGGACGCGGGCGAGGACGCGGAGGCCAGTGTCAGGGTGTGGACACAGGCCGAGCCAGTGCGGTGGCCAGGTGTAGAGGCAGGGCCAGACCGAATAATCCACCAACTGTTTCCCAAAGCGCCCCCTCGCGCCATGCCACCCTGCAGAGGCCAAGGTGCTCTAAGGTGTGGCAGTTTTTCACAGAGATGCCTGACGACCGACGAACAGTGGTGTGCAACCTTTGCCGTGCCAAGATCAGCTGGGGAGCCACCACCACCAACATGCGCAGGCATATGATGGCCAAGCACCCCACAAGGTGGGACGAAGGCCGTTCACCGCCTCTGGTTTGCACCACTGCCTCTCCCCCTGTGCCCCAACCTGCCACTGAGATCCAACCCCCCTCTGAGGACACAGGCACGAGTGCCTACCAGCCTGCACCCACACCCTCACCTCCGCTGTCCTCGGCCCCATCCAGCAATGTCTCTCAGCGCAGCGTCCAGACGTCGCTAGCACAACTGTTTGAGCGCAAGTATGCCGCCACGCACCCGCACGCTCAAGCGTTAAACGTGCACATAGCCAAATTGATCAGCCTGGAGATGCTGCCGTATAGGGTTGTGGAAACGGAGGCTTTCAAAAGCATGATGGCGGCGGCCCCGCGCTACTCGGTTCCCAGTCGCCACTACTTTTCCAGATGTGCCGTCCCAGCCCTGCACGACCACGTCTCCCGCAACATTGTACGCGCCCTCACCAACGCGGTTACTGCCAAGGTCCACTTAACAACGGACGCGTGGACAAGCACAGGCGGGAAGGGCCACTATATCTCCCTGACGGCACATTGGGTGAATTTAGTGGAGGCTGGGACAGAGTCAGAGCCTGGGACCGCTCACGTCCTACCCACCCCCAGAATTGCGGGCCCCAGCTCGGTGCTGGTATCTGCGGCAGTGTATGCTTCCTCCACTAAACCACCCTCCTCCTCCTCCAACGCAACCTCTGTCTCGCAATCAAGATGTGTCAGCAGCAGCAGCACGTCGCCAGCAGTCGGTGTCGCGCGGCGTGGCAGCACAGCGGTGGGCAAGCGTCAGCAGGCCGTGCTGAAACTACTCAGCTTAGGAGAGAAGAGGCACACGGCCCACGAACTGCTGCAGGGTCTGACACAGCAGACCGACCGCTGGCTTTCGCCGCTGAGCCTCCAACCGGGCATGGTCATGTGTGACAACGGCCGTAACCTGGTGGCGGCTCTGCAGCTTGGCAGCCTCACGCACGTGCCATGCCTGGCCCATGTCTTTAATTTGGTGGTTCAGCGCTTTCTGAAAAGCTACCCACACTTGTCATACCTGCTCGGAAAGGTGCGCCAGCTCTGCGCACATTTCCGCAAGTCCAAGACGGACGCTGCCACCCTGCGCACCCTGCAACATCGGTTTCATCTGCCAGTGCACCGACTGCTGTGCGACGTGCCCACACGGTGGAACTCTACGCTCCATATGTTGGCCAGACTCTATGAGCAGCGTAGAGCTATAGTGGAATACCAACTCCAACATGGGCGGCGTAGTGGGAATCAGCCTCCTCAATTCTTTACAGAAGAGTGGGCCTGGTTGGCAGCCATCTGCCAGGTCCTTGGAAACTTTGAGGAGTCTACCCAGATGGTGAGCGGGGATGCTGCAATCATTAGCGTCACCATTCCTCTGCTATGCCTCTTGAGAAGTTCCCTGCAAAGCATAAAGGCAGATGCTTTGCACTCCGAAACGGAGGCAGGGGAAGACAGTATGTCGCTGGATAGTCAGAGCACCCTCATGTCTATATCTCAGCGCGTTGAGGAGGAGGGGAAGGAGCATGAGGAGGAGGGGGAAGAGACAGCTTGGCCCACTGCTGAGGGTACCCATGCTGCTTGCCTGTCATCCTTTCAGCGTGTATGGCCTGAGGAGGAGGAGGAGGATCCTGAAAGTGATCTTCCTAGTGAGGACAGCCATGTGTTGCGTACAGGTACCCTGGCACACATGGCTGACTTAATGTTAGGATGCCTTTCTCGAGACCCTTGCGTTACACGCATTCTGGCCACTACGGATTACTGGGTGTACACACTGCTCGACCCACGGTATAAGGAGAACCTTTCCACTCTCATACCCGAAGAGGAAAGGGGTTCGAGAGTGATGCTATACCACAGGACCCTGGCGGACAAACTGATGGTAACATTCCCATCCGACAGCGCTAGTGGCAGAAGGTGCAGTTCCGAGGGCCAGGTAGCAGGGGAGGCGCACAGATCAGGCAGCATGTACAGCGCAGGCAGGGGAACATTCTCCAAGGCCTTTGCCAGCTTTATGGCTCCCCAGCAAGACTGTGTCACCGCTCCCCAGTCAAGGCTGAGTTGGCGGGAGCACTGTAAAAGGATGGTGAGTGAGTACGTAGCCGATCGCACGACCGTCCTCGGTGACGCCTCTGCCCCCTACAACTACTGGGTGTCGAAGCTGGACACGTGGCCTGAACTCGCGCTGTATGCCCTGGAGGTGCTTGCTTGTCCTGCGGCTAGCGTCTTGTCAGGGAGGGTGTTTAGTGCGGCTGGGGGAATCATCACGGATAAGCGTACCCGCCTGTCAACCGACAGTGCCGACAGGCTTACACTCATCAAGATGAACAAAGCCTGGATTTCCCCAGACTTCTCTTCTCCACCAGCGAACAGCAGTGATACCTAAGCAATACGTAGGCTGCACCCGCGGATGGAAGCATTGTTCTCTATCACCATCAAAAACGGGGACCTTTTTGCTTCATCAATCTGTGTATTCTATTCATCCTCCTCCTCCTGCTCCTCCTCCTGAAACCTCACGTTATCACGCCGAACGGGCAATTTTTCTTAGGCCCACAAGGCTCAGCCACATAATTTTTATAAACAATTTTTATACGTTTCAATGCTCATTAAAGCGTTGAAACTTTCACCTGAACCAATTTTTATTTTAACTGGGCTGCCTCCAGGCCTAGTTACCAATTAAGCCACATTAACCAAAGCGATTAATGGGTTTCACCTGCCCTCTTGGTTGGGCATGGGCAATTTTTCTGAGGTACATTAGTACTGTTGGTACACCAATTTTTGGGGGCCCTCGCCTACAGTGTAATCCAATTAATTTTTTGCCCACCTGCATTAAAGCTGACGTTACATCAGCTGTGATGGGCGATGCAATGGGATATATTTATGTACCGCCGGTGGCTTCCTGGCACCCACCCATGCTGTGGGTCCACAGGGAGTTGTAACTGCATGTGTCCACTTCTAAAGAACCCCAGTCTGACTGGGGCATGCAGTGTGGGCCGAAGCCCACCTGCATTAAACATGACATTACCTCAGCTGTGATGGGCAATGCAATGGGATATATTTATGTACCGCCGGTGGCTTCCTGGCACCCACCCATGCTGTCGGTCCACACAGAGTTGTAACTCCATGTGTACACTTCTAAAGAACCCCAGTCTGACTGGGGCATGCAGTGTGGGCCGAAGCCCACCTGCATTTAATCGGACGTTACCTGAGCTGTGATGGGCACTGCAATGGGATACATTTATGTACAGCCGGTGGGTTCCAGGGAGCCACCTATGCTGTGGGTGCACACGGAATTCCCATTGCGGAGTTGTAGCTGTCGGTGACTATTTATAAAAAACCGCGGTCTGACTGGGGCATGCAGACACCTTGACAGAATGAATAGTGTGTGGCACATAGGTTCCCCATTGCTATGCCCACGTGTGCAGCTCCTGATGGCGGTGGCACAGGATTATATTTCTCATTGCTTCTGTACAGCATTGTGGGCTATCGCCCCGCCCCTTTTAAAGAGGGTTGCTGCCTAGCCGTGCCAACCCTCTGCAGTGTGTGCCTGCGGTTCCTCCACATGGCAGACGCACTTATAAATAGACATGAGGGTGGTGTGGCATGAGTGCAGCTGAAGGCTGCGCAGGGACACTTTGGTGTGCGCTGTGGACACTGGGTCGTGCAGGGGGGGGGGGGGGTTGGGCAGCATGTAACCCAGGAGAAGTGGCAGCGGAGTGTCATGCAGGCAGTGATTGTGCTTTGTTGGATGTAGTGTGGTGCTTAGCTAAGGTATGCATTGCTAATGAGGGCTTTTCAGAAGTAAAAGTTGTTGGGGGGGGGGGGGCCCACTCTTGCCGCTATTGTGGCTTAATAGTGGAACCTGGGAACTTGAGATGCAGCCCAACATGTTGCCCCTCGCCTGCCCTATCCGTTGCTGTCTCGTTTCCATCACTTTCTTAAATTGCCCAGATTTTCACAAATGAAAACCTTAGCAAGCATCGGCGATATACAAAAATGCTTGGGTCGCCCATTGACTTCAATGCGGTTCGTTACTCGAAACGAACCCTCGAGCATCGCGATAATTTCGTCCCGAGTAACGAGCACCCGAGCATTTTGGTGCTCACTCATCTCTATTAGATACCCATAGAGATCGATCCTAAAAACATTCACTCTAGGGGCTCAGTCACACGGGCGCCGATCCGCCTGTGTACCTGCACAATAAGACGGCAGCACCGCGTGCGCACGATTCTCTGCATGACCGGCTCCATGTGTTCTTTCTTCGGGCGGTGCGGAGAATCGTCCGCACCTGCAGTGCAGCGGTCTTAATCGTGCAGGAACACGGGCGGATCGGCGCCCATGTGACTGAGCCCTAATTTACTAAAACCTGTTCAGTCAATTCTACACTTTCTAGTTACTGGTTGGTTCTATAGTTACTACTTGACTTTACTAGTTGTTCCTATTGTTCCACATAACAGTAACTGAGAATTTACAACGTATGCCATGCAACTGCCAAATGTGCCTGATTTATAAAGTCAAGCAAAAAAATTAATTAAAATATTTTCAGAAGTTCAAATAAAGGGAAAATCATTCCATTTGCAGTAACATTTTAATTTGGTTCAAATATAGATCCTGCTGCTCTCACCATCAAGGGGCTGAGGTAAATCAACACATTGAAGGGGTATTCTCATCTTGGTTTTCCATAGCCGAGATGGGAAACAGCTGCCATGGCTATGGGCCACCTGGGCTGAAGCCTACGGAAAGAGCCAAATGCTCTGAAGCTCTCATTGAAGTGAATGGGTGTTACAGAAACAGCATAGCACAACGCACTGCACAGTAACTCCCCAAGTTACGTAAATGGCACACTATGTTATGCTGTAGCTCCCATTCACTTCAATGAAAGCTACAGAAGCAGCACTCAACTCAAGCGCTCGGCTTTTTCCAACAGGTGGTCAGAACAGACCGCTAGGTTTTTCTTTCTTGGCCATGAATAGCCAAGATGGGGATACCTCTTAAATATGACAAGGCAACTCAGGTTCAAGATGTGTGCGGAGGATGATAACTGTACTGCAAGTGAGAGAGAAGGGCTCATGTTTATATGGTGGCAAGATGCCTCCTGAGCTTGGGAGCCCACTGAGCAGTAACACCCACCATAGTGGGCAGTAGAGAAGGGCACAATAACATCACATTTCAGGACTATTGTCAGTGACTGTGCTATATGTCGGAAAATTCACTTGGCATCAAGAAAAAGAGAAAGGAGAGTGGAGCAACTTCTATTGGCACTGCGGATAGAGGAATTATTCGAGACTAGCAACATAATGTTTGTTCCTGTCAAACTATGACCAAATAGAGAAGGATTAAGCCCTGTCCCTTCCACTCTACAGTTGCATTCTCCCATTCTAAAATGGCTTTCCACAGGCTACATGTACAACAAACATTTTGTGGCAATCCTAGATAAACCCTTTAATTAAGATAAAAAAGTGCCTGATTTTCTGATGCACAACAAATAATTGAGGCCTGGAGTCAACTTAGTCTAATGAACACTTTACATATGAAATAATAAAATAATTATAGTTATGAGTTAGTGCTTCCAGAGGAGAAGAGCTCAGAACATATGAAGCCCAAAAAACCAATAACTGGAAGATATTTAGTTGTTGCTACCCACCTGAGTATTGCCTATGTTGGTGTCAATTTGGACTCATTTTAGGTGTAGTCATCAGAGTTTACGATCATTTCATGTGTAGAGGGCCGTTGTCACATCTACACTAGAACCTCTGTTCGGACGTTCCATCACAGATATGGTACAAACTACCAGAAGAAAAAGCACTGCGAGCAGCACTTTTTGTCTGGTAAAATGTCATACAGCTGAGCAGAAATCAAATGGACCCCATTATAGTCAATGGGGTCCGTTCAACGCTGTACAGTTGTGTCATAAGACGGATCCATTCAGCCTATAATGGAGCAGGAAAACAGAACCCCCAAGCGCGGATGTGAACGAACCCAATCATTGGCCACTTGCTGTTCATATCTCATTATCACTGTAGAACGGAGAAGGATCTTAGCTAGAGATGAGCGAACGTACTCGTCCGAGCTTGATACTCAATCGAGTATTAGTGTGTTCGAGATGCTCGTTATTCGAAACGAGCACCACGCGATGTTCGAGTTACTTTCACTTTCATCTCTGAGACGTTAGCGCGCTTTTCTGGCCAATAGAAAGACAGGGAAGGCATTACAACTTCCCCCTGCGACGTTCAAGCCCTATACCACCCCCCTGCAGTGAGTGGCTGGCGAGATCAGGTGTCACCCGAGTATATAAATCGGCCCCTCCCGCGGCTCGCCACAGATGCATTCTGACATAGAGGAGGGAAAGTGCTATCTTGGTGGAGCTGCTATAGGGAGAGTGTTAGGAGTTATTTTAGGCTTCAAGAACCCCAACGGTCCTTCTTAGGGCCACATCTAACCGTGTGCAGTAGTGTGGAGGCTGCTTTTTGCAGTGTTGCACATTTTTTTTTTTTGTATATCGGCCGTGCAGAGCATTGCGTCCTGCAGTAATTTTACATTGTCCAGGGCCAGTAGTGGTGAGACAGGGACAGAAGACATATTTAGTGTATATAGGCAGTGGGCCTTTCCAAAAACATTTGGGAAAAAAAATCTATTTGGGCTGCCTGTGACCGTCCTCAGTGTACTGGGTCTCTGCTGGGGGTAGTTGTCCTAATTCATACGCAGCCAGCTAAGTGTTACAGCAGGCTTGCGCAAAATTCTTTCCTGGCTCTGTGTTGCCTGTTACATCACCGCTGTATTCCTGTCCACAGTAAAACAGTCTGCAGTAATTTTACATTGTCCAGGGCCAGTAGTGGTGAGGCAGGGACAGAAGACAAATTTAGTGTATATAGGCAGTGGGCCTTTCCAAAAACATTTGGGAAAAAAATCTATTTGGGCTGCCTGTGACCGTCCTCAGTGTACTGGGTCTCTGCTGGGGGTAGTTGTCCTAATTCATACGCAGCCAGCTAAGTGTTACAGCAGGCTTGCGCAAAATTCTTTCCTGCCTCTGCTGTGCATTCCGTAAGCGAAGTCAGCCTCCAACCACAGGCCAATAAGCGGCACATTTAATTACAGCGTTCTGTTTCTGCACTACTGGTAATACACCATGCTGAGGGGTAGGGGTAGGCCTAGAGGACGTGGACGCGGCCGAGGACGCGGAGGCCCAAGTCAGGGTGTGGGCACAGGCCGAGCTCCTGATCCAGGTGTATCGCAGCCGACTGCTGCAGGATTAGGAGAGAGGCACGTTTCTGGCGTCCCCACATGCATCTCACAATTAATGGGTCCACACGGTAGACCTTTATTAGAAAATGAGCAGTGTGAGCAGGTCCTATTGTGGATGGCAGAAAGTGCATCCAGCAATCTATCGACCACCCAGAGTTCTGCGCCGTCCACTGCTGCAACTCTGAATCCTCTGGCTGCTGCTCCTCCTTCCTCCCAGCCTCCTCACTCCATTACAATGACACATTCTGAGGAGCAGGCAGACTCCCAGGAACTGTTCTCGGGCCCCTGCCCAGAATGGGCAGCAATGGTTCCGAATCCTCTCCCACTGGAGGAGTTTGTCGTGACCGATGCCCAACCTTTGGAAAGTTCCCGGGGTCCGGGGGATGAGGCTGGGGACTTCCGGCAACTGTCTCAAGAGCTTTCAGTGGGTGACGAGGACGATGACGATGAGACACAGTTGTCTATCACTCAGGTAGTAGTAATTGGAGTAAGTCCGAGGGAGGAGTGCACAGAGGATTCGGAGGAAGAGCAGCAGGACGATGAGGTGACTGACCCCACCTGGTTTGCTACGCCTACTGAGGACAGGTCTTCAGAGGGGGAGGCAAGGGCAGCAGCAGGGCAGGTTGGAAGAAGCAGTGCGGTGGCCAGGGGTAGAGGCAGGGCCAGACTGAATAATCCACCAACTGTTTCCCAAAGCGCCCCCTCGCGCCATGCCACCCTGCAGAGGCCGAGGTGCTCAAAGGTCTGGCAGTTTTTCACTGAGAGTGCAGACGACCGACGAACAGTGGTGTGCAACCTTTGTCGCACCAAGATCAGCCCGGGAGCCACCACCACCAGCCTCACCACCACCAGCATGCGCAGACATATGATGGCCAAGCACCCCACAAGGTGGGACGAAGGCCGTTCACCGCCTCTGGTTTGCACCGCTGCCACTCCCCCTGTGCCCCAACCTGCCACTGAGATCCAACCCCCCTCTCAGGACACAGGCACTACCGTCTCCTGGCCTGCACCCACACCCTCACCTCCGCTGTCCTCGGCCCCATCCACCAATGTCTGTCAGCGCACCGTCCAGCCGTCGCTAGCGCAAGTGTTGGAGCGCAAGCGCAAGTACTCCACCACGCACCCGCACGCTCAAGCGTTAAACGTGCACATAGCCAAATTTATCAGCCTGGAGATGCTGCTGTATAGGGTTGTGGAAACGGAGGCTTTCAAAGGTGTGATGGCGGCGGCGGCCCCGCGCTACTCAGTTCCCAGTCGCCACTACTTTTCCCGATGTGCCGTCCCAGCCCTGCACGACCACGTCTCTCGCAGCATTGTACGCGCCCTCACCAACGCAGTTATTGCCAAGGTCCACTTAACAACGGACACGTGGACAAGCACAGGTGGGCAGGGCCACTATATCTCCCTGACGGCAGATTGGGTGAATTTAGTGGAGGCTGGGACAGAGTCAGAGCCTGGGACCGCTCACGTCCTACCCACCCCCAGAATTGCGGGCCCCAGCTCGGTGGTGGTATCTGCGGCAGTGTATGCTTCCTCCACTAAACCACCCTCCGCAACCTCTGTCTCGCAATCAAGATGTGTCAGCAGCAGCACGTCGGCAGCAGTCGGTGTCACGCGTCGTGGCAGCACAGCGGTGGGCAAGCGTCAGCAGGCCGTGCTGAAACTACTCAGCTTAGGAGATAAGAGGCACACGGCCCACGAACTGCTGCAGGGTCTGACAGAGCAGACCGATCGCTGGCTTGCGCCGCTAAGCCTCCAACCGGGCATGGTCGTGTGTGACAACGGCCGTAACCTGGTGGCGGCTCTGCAGCTTGGCAGCCTCATGCACGTGCCATGCCTGGCCCACATCTTTAATTTGGTGGTTCAGCGCTTTCTGAAAAGCTACCCACGCTTGTCAGACCTGCTCGGAGAGGTGCGCCGGCTCAGAGCACCCTCCTGTCTATATCTCAGCGCGTTGAGGAGGAGGAGGAGGAGCATGAGGAGGATGAGGAGGAGGGGGAAGAGACAGCTTGGCCCACTGCTGAGCGTACCCATGCTGCTTGCATGTCATCCTTTCAGCGTGTATGGCCTGAGGAGGAGGAGGAGGAGGATCCTGAAAGTGATCTTCCTAGTGAGGACAGCCATGTGTTGCGTACAGATACCCTGGCACACATGGCGGACTTCATGTTAGTATGCCTTTCTTGTGACCCTCGCGTTACACGCATTCTGGCCACTACGGATTACTGGGTGTACACACTGCTCGACCCACGGTATAAGGAGAACCTTTCCACTCTGATACCGGAAGAGGAAAGGGGTTCGAGAGTGATGCTATACCACAGGACCCTGGCGGACAAGCTGATGATAAAATTCCCATCTGACAGCACTAGTGGCAGAAGGCGCAGTTCCGAGGGCCAGGTAGCAGGGGAGGCGCGGAGATCAGGCAGCATGTACAGCACAGGCAGGGGAACACTCTCTAAGGCCTTTGACAGCTTTATGGCTCCCCAGCAAGACTGTGTCACCGCTCCCCAGTCAAGGCTGAGTCGGCGGGAGCACTGTAAAAGGATGGTGAGGGAGTACGTAGCCGATCGCACGACCGTCCTCCGTGACGCCTCTGCCCCCTACAACTACTGGGTGTCGAAGCTGGACACGTGGCCTGAACTCGCGCTGTATGCCCTGGAGGTGCTTGCTTGTCCTGCGGCTAGCGCCTTGTCAGAGAGTGTGTTTAGTGCGGCTGGGGGAATCATCACAGATAAGCGTACCTGCTTGTCAACCGACAGTGCCGACAGGCTTACACTCATCAAGATGAACAAAGCCTGGATTTCCCCAGACTTCTCTTCTCCACCAGCGGACAGCAGCGATACCTAAGTAATACGTAGGCTGCACCCGCGGATGGAAGCATCGTTCTCTATCACCATCAAAAATGGGGACATTTTAGCTTCATCAATCTGTGTATAATACTCATCCTCCTCCTCCTGCTCCTCCTCCTGAAACCTGACGTAATCACGCCGAACGGGCAATTTTTCTTAGGCCCACAAGGCTCAGTCATATAATTTTTGTAAACAATTTTTATATGTTTCAATGCTCATTAAAGCGTTGAAACTTTCACCTCAACCAATTTTTATTTTAACTGGGCTGCCTCCAGGCCTAGTTACAAATTAAGCCACATTAACCAAAGCGATTAATGGGTTTCACCTGCCCTCTTGGTTGGGCATGGGAAATTTTTCTGACGTACATTAGTACTGTTGGTACACCAATTTTTTGGGGCCCTCGCCTACAGTGTAATCCAATTAATTTTTAGCCCACCTGCATTAAAGCTGACGTTACCTCAGCTGTGCTGGGCACTGCAATGGGATATATTTATGTACCGCCGGTGGGTTCCAGGGAGCCACCCATGCTGTCGGTCCACACGGAGTTGTAACTACATGTGTCCACTTCTAAAGAACCCCAGTCTGACTGGGGCATACAGTGTGGGCCGAAGCCCACCTGCATTAAACATGACATTACCTCAGCTGTGATGGGCAATGCAATGGGATATATTTATGTGCCGCCGGTGGCTTCCTGGCACCCACCCATGCTGTCGGTCCACAGGGACTTCACAATAGGGAGTTGTACCTGCCTGTGTCTATTAATTAAAAACCCCGGTAAGGTTGCGGCATGCAGTGTGGGCCGAAGCCCACCTGCATTTAATCTAACGTTAGCTCTGCTGTCCTGGGCACTGCAATGGGATACATTTATGTACAGCCGGTGGGTTCCAGGGAGCCACCCATGCTGTGGGTGCACACGGAATTCCCATTGCTGAGTTGTACCTGCCTGTGACTATTTATAAAAAACCGCGGTCTGACTGGGGCATGCAGACACCTTGACAGAATGAATAGTGTGTGGCACATAGGTTCCCCATTGCTATGCCCACATGTGCAGCTCCTGATGGCGGTAGCACAGGATTATATTTCTCACTGCTTTTGTACAGCATTGTGGGCTATCGTCATGCCCCCTTTAAAGAGGGTCGCTGTCTAGCCGTGTCAACCCTTTGCAGTGTGTGCCTGCGGTTCCTCCTCATGGCAGACGCACTTATAAATAGACATGAGTGTGGCGTGGCATGAGGGCAGCTGAAGGCTGCGCAGGGACACTTAGGTGTGTGCTGTGGACACTGGGTCGTGCGGGGGGGTTGGGCAGCATGTAACCCAGGAGAAGTGGCAGTGGAGTGTCATGCAGGCAGTGATTGTGCTTTGTTGGAGGTAGTGTGGTGCTTAGCTAAGGTATGCATTGCTAATGAGGGCTTTTCAGAAGTAAAAATTGTTGGGGGGGGGGGGCACTCTTGCCGCTTTTGTGGCTTAATAGTGGGACCTGGGAACTTGAGATGCAGCCCAACATGTAGCCCCTCGCCTGCCCTATCCGTTGCTGTGTCGTTCCCATCACTTTCTTGAATTGCCCAGATTTTCACACATGAAAACCTTAGCGAGCATCGGCGATATACAAAAATGCTCGGGTCGCCCATTGACTTCAATGGGGTTCGTTATTCGAAACGAACCCTCGAGCATCGCGAAATTTTCGTCCCGAGTAACGAGCCCCCGAGCATTTTGGTGCTCGCTCATCTCTAATCTTAGCTACTATTATATATCTATACAGTTGACAAAAGTATAACACCAAACTGATTCCTCTATTGGCTGTAAAGAACTCATTACAATTACAACACCCCTTTACTGGGTAGATGAAGAGGCTGTCCTGAATTTTTGAAATTGTAATTTTTGCACTTACTCTAAAAAGATAATTTGGTAATATTTTTGTCTTTTTTTGACACAAAAGTATCTAACATTGTGTAGGTTGTGAAGATACAGCATTCCTCTTAGGGTGCAATCACACGGGCAAGTTTCACATACAAGTTCTGTCTGATAGCAATATAGACGGGACTCGCGTGTGTTAACAGCACACTGATTTCAATGTCTTTATTCACATGAGCAATTGTTTGCTGGCTACGAGATTGGATAATCGTTGTATGTCCTATTTTTGAGTGATTTCTTGTAAGCAATCAACCATTATGGTTCCTATGGAACCTTTAAAAAAAATTGCCATGTGATTTGCATGTGAGTCCGATGCGATTTTTACCATTGAAATCAATTGGAAACACTTGCGATCCTTTCACGCACATGAAAATGACTACGGTAGTACATAGATGTGAGTGTATGCAGTTTTTTTAAGCAAAAATGCTAGAACGAGAATGGCAATTTTAGGACGGTTTCAGATGGCCATACGCACAACTATGCTCACCGTAATTGCGCACGAATGAGGCTTTTTGCCGGCTGTTAAAACTCGGCATCATAGCACAGGAGTTTGTAAACAATTGCAGGAGGATAGGTCCTGCCCTATCTTTCCCACACGTAGTTAATACTACGTTTTATCTTTTCTTGCACGTACAACCAACAGGCCAGAATCCCAATAGTGAAAACGAAACCACTGAAATCAATTGAAATCAATGGTCTCATTTTGACCCATTATATAACCATGATTATTATGGCCGCATAGCAGGACTAAAATACATTCCTGTGTTTAAGCCCTTACAACCAAAATATCAGTCTGAGTTTCTGGGACCAACATTGTGATCGCCCATGTGAATGCACCCCTACTAAATAGGGTTGGTTACTAAGTAGGTAAGTTGGTTCCAATACAAACCCTGCCAATTTTGTCGAAAGCATGCAAGCAAGGGGACTATGGATCATGACTGACGATAGATTAAACGGGTTTCCCATTACAACAGGACTATATCTTAGATAGCTCCAAGGACTAACTGGAACGTATTACATTTGGAAGATGGGGATTTAAGCATAGAATGTATTTATTAAGCAGTCGTTTCTCAATGACTTGTTTGACATACAATCTTGTTTGAGGTAAGACCTACAGAAGTGTATAAGAGAGAAGTCTCAGCTGGCAAGGCTGGATCTCACAGGCAGCTCTTTGCTGCGAGTAGGTTCCTAGTTTGTATACTGTCAGGACAATATGAGTCTTTATAACTGAGAAATGTTTGAAAGCCACAGCCTGAGAATGTAACTTGATACAGCCGAGAAACACTTTTGGATTAACATCCAAGGAGACATGAAGACAGATTTCATTTTGTTCCCATGTGCACAATCAATGCTGTTCTGTCTCACTAGATGTTGCTCTAGGGTTGTTTGGGTTCATTAGCTTCTTCCCAAGCACTGATATCCTTTGAATCAGCTACCAAAATATTCATGTGAAAGTTCCAAAAATAGCTGTCTGCAGGAAGTGTTTGAGAGCATGCAGCCTGGCGAATCCACCGCCGTCTGTTGATTCAGAATCAGCAGGCAAGGGTGGGATTATCATTTCTCTTGCTTTTTCTCTCTTCTCTGCATGAAAATGCTGGTTAAGTTCCCACTGGGTTTAGCAGAGGTGTTTGCAAATGTGAGATTGATGGCAAACTCTAGGCTGATTTGCTTACCTTTCACATGAATACTGTTCGTCACTTCAAAAACAGTGATGTTTGAATGTTTCAGTCCCTTGTCTCCCTCATCTGTAGCAGCAGAGCATTACTCAGAGACCAGATGGTACTTGTAATATTTAATAGCAGGTTATTTTGCTTCTGATTCTTTAGCCGTGAACTAGTGTTTATTCTTCTAGCGCATCAGAATAGACTTTAATTCAGTGTAATAGTTCATTCATTTTGGGTTTTAATATTTTAGTTTCATGTTTAGATGATATGAACTTAAGCAAAGGCATAAAAAAGAACAACCTAAAAAGAAATGTTTACGTACATTATAAGATATGCGTTCAGTCCTACTGAGAGGACAAATCATACTTGTCTACAGAGGCTTAGGTAAAGGGGTTTTGTCAGAAAAAATAAAATTGTAGACTCACCTATTCTTTTACAGGCAAACTCCTTATGGCATCTTCTCCTCCCTGATTTTGTCCAGTCCCCCGGGGTCAGCTCACCACAAGCCAGCCAGCTTGTTATGAAGCCTACATTCCTTGCATTCTTCTTTCTGCATGTCAGTGGAGGTCTCGTCCCTGTGACGTAGCATTCACTGGCTAGGAAAGAATGCTGATCCATTGTGGAGACAGTAACATGCTCAGCCTCTGCAATAGCTCGGCACTCCGTGCTAGGCTGCGAACTAGTGATGTAGCGTACATTTCCAGGCAGGAAGAAGAATGCCTGTGAATGTACGTAATGTCACGGGAAGCAAAAGAAACAGTCAGCTGGAGGTGAAGTGACCTCATGGGACTGCAGGAAAGAAGAGAAGATCAGCAAGAAGAAGATCTGGTAAGAAGACTGCCTGGGAAGAAATAGGTAAGTATAGAATTCTTTTTTAAATGACAGAACCTCTTTAAAGGCTCATGGGCCCGGATGCAAAAGCTTAGAATGGGACACTTCCACAATTGCTCTCTGCATTGCTGGGTCTCTTAAGAAGGCCATCAATACAGCACTAGCAAGTAGGGCATTGCTAGGATCTTAAAATATTAGGCAAAGGCTAAATGTATGGGGCCCCAGTGCAAAATCTGTAGCATGGCCCCTCAACCATCCATGTGCCATTTATAATACAGTTTTTTTTTATATGATAGAAGGGCCTTTGGGCTCCCTAAGGCTCCAGGCCCTAGTAGCAAATACTACCTCTCACCCCCTATAGCTACGCCCCTGCTTGTCTACTTTTGAGAAGGGACATGAAGGTAAGTTTAAGAAGTGATATCTATGTATTAACTGGTAGATGAAGTTTGGCATACAATTTTTTGTTTATATATGTCATGCCCATTTTATAGAGAAAGTCCATTTCAATCACAAATTGTACATATGGCTTCCTTAGTCAGAGCCCAAAATTAATATAAACACCAGACAACCTAAACAAATACAGACCTCAGATCAAACTCCCTAAGCAAATACAGCCCCCAAACAAGTCCCCTTAACCCTTAAGAACCAAAGCGCTGCGGTCCTAAAGGATCAGACAGTTTTTAGCATTTTTACACATGTGGGAGTTTTATGGCCTATGTTTTTGTTGTTCAACTGACAATATTATTTTTGTTTTTGTTTTTTTTTGTCATATAAAGCTATTTTTCAACATCTTTTTTACTAAAAATGTTAATGTTTTTTTTTTTGCTTCATTAGGAGTAGAGATGAGCGAACGTGCTCGGTCCCGCCCCTTTTTCGCCCGAATACCGCGATTTTCGAGTACTTCCGTACTCGGGCGAAAAAATTCGGGGGGCGCCGTGGCGGCGCGGGGGGTTGCAGCGGGTAGTGGGGGGGAGAGAGAGAGAGAGAGGGCTCCCCCCTGTTCCCCGCTGCTACCCCCCGCACCGCCGCGCCTCTCCCTGCCCCCCGGCGCCCCCCGAATCTATACGCGCGAGTACTGAAGTACTCGAAAATGGCGGTACTCGGGTGCGTAAGTACTCATTACGAGTACGTTCGCTCATCTCTAATTAGGAGTAATGTGTATAATGTGTATAAAAAGTTAGGAAAATAAGAATTTTTTAAAAAATTGATAGTTCTTTATTTTTGCAATTAATATATTTACACTAAAATAAAGTACAGGACTGGGTTCCCCATTTTTTTGTTTTGGACATTTTGATATACAATTTGTATAGTCTCAGATTACAGGGTTGCTACAGTGTCATTTTCTTTTTCTCATATAATTGTATTTTATTTTGTATTTTTTTAAACATGTATGTCCCCCATCACTTTGTATAAGACCTCTAAGGAACATTCACAATGTCTTTTTTTCTATTTAACAGCTTTCCACTGTAATTTGGGGAATCCATAGGAGCCCTAGTTACAGGAGAAAATACCAGCACACCCCAACTGCTCATATTTTCAGGATATCCCACAGTAAGAACATCTATGGCAATGTCTGAGGCACTGACAATAATTGCATCACTTGAGTAATACTGATGATATCCTGAAAACATGACCTGTTAGGGATCTCTGAGGGCTAGAGTTAGGAAATACTGCCCCAAAATGACAGTAATCAGTGGTAGTGCTGATCTGGGTCTGGTAAGACCCAGCTGCTCTGCCAAGCTAGGTGATACCCAGTGATCACGTTATCGCTAGATTCAATGGAGGAAATGTCACTGATTCTTCATAGTGATCATTGGGCACTGTGCAGTCTGCAAAAGAGAATGTAGAAGCGGTTATAAAATGCTTCTGTCTCCTCCTCCGGGTCCTCTGCTATCTGTGACAGCCGAGCACCCAACCTGCTCCTACTAGATTGCAAGAGCAGGAGCTCTAAACCTGTGCCGTATTTTTACTATTGGACAGGATTAAAGCCCAAACACTTTGTTCTAAAAAAGTAAAACTAATTCGGACCCTAGACCAAACTGCACCTCCGCAACCACGGCATCAGGATGCTGTCCTTGGTGATGCCTGGTAGTGAAGAAGACTTTATAAAAGAAAAGAGGCAAGTATCTATTACTTTAGTAATTACAAGCAGGAGACGCCTCTTTTTTACTCTTCCAGAACCTCTCCCAGATAATTTAGTAGAGTAGGCATATATGTTGATTAGTGCTGCAAATAAAATAATACTGTATGAAGTACATATCCATGTGCATTATAATTGCTGAAATGCATATTAGCTAAACCTGAGAGTAATTACAGTCAAAACGGCACTTGCTACAAAGAGCCAGGAGATTTCAGCATCTGTAGGACAGTAAATCACTCACTATTATCAGCAACATGTCTGTGTGAGTCTCTCTCCCTCTTCCTTCTCCCCCTCTCCTCCCCATAGCCTTATACAGGCAGCATACGTTATCTTCTTCATTTCCTGGTCTCCATCTCGTTATCTCAGGCACTGGACAGCAAATTAGAAGAAAGGGATTCCCCCACTTTAGAGTGATTTTTCAGCACAAAAACATAATTTTAGGGAAATAAAGTCAGCTGCACTTTTGCTAGTAATCACATTGGCTGTCATGTCTCAAAGTGCAGTGACCATTTAAGTGGAGTGTTTATGTGGCCTGTCTGATTATATGCAGGAAGACAAGGATGCACCCCACAAAAGCTCAAATGGAAATATGGCTTCTGTACTAAATGACTGTTGGTTTCATAGAAGGAGTCATTATGTTGGGATAGTACAGGTAATATAATTTAAGATGAGACTTCTTTCTTATGTATGACTTGAGAGCAAGCATCAGAGAAGGGGGCCAGGCTGCAAAACCAGCTATATAAGACTCTCCGGGTCCAGGTGGGAGGTCAACATTTAAGATGCAGAGTAGACACCACTCTTCTTCCTTGGACTCCAATGATATACAGATCTACTCTATGAAGTTATAAGAACTAGTAGAGGATTAAGCTTCATCCTCCAAGGAGGAATGTAAGAGATATTTCTTCCCTTAAGAGAATGTGGATACAATTTTGAAAGCCATCAAAAGTACAGTGAAACTGGAAGAACTCAAGGAACCTTGTACTTTTCAGAATAAAATGTTTGAAGACCTAAGGACAAGGCAAAAGAAAGGATTCCCATTTCATGAAAATGTTATTAAAATGATCGACAAGTAATGGGCGGCACCAGAAGAAATAGTCCTAAGGCATCTAAAAAGACAGTTTCATTTGATGAGGAAAATACTGAAAATTGAGAAACTATCCTGAAGATTGATACAGCTGTTACTAAGGTGGCCAAAAAGATGGCGATAGTTTTTTAGGCTGCTTCTCAGTCAAATGGATAGAAAAGTAGAAGAGATTCTGAAGAGAACTCTGCAATCTGCAGCCAGTATGATGAGACGGAATGCAGCATCCACACTGTGTAGCCAGATCCAGTCATTCCTGTCATGTATGGTTAAACCAGCTGGAAAATATGGGCAGATAAAAGCTTTCCTGGCCTGAAAATGTTTAGTAAGAGAAAGAAAATAATTGTGTAGATATGATATCCTTTAATGGCTATCAAAAAGAATTTTTGTTAATAGCGCAAGCTTTCGAGACTACTTAGGTCTCTTCATCAGGCATGTCATAACAAAATATATAATACTAGCTGATTACCCGGCATTGCCCATGTATTTTATTTTTAGACACGAAAAGAATTTAAATATGTGTGTGTGTGTATATATATATATATATATATATATATATATATTTATTTATGTGTGTACTGATTTAATATGAGTATATTAGTATATGAGGAGGAAGAGGTCATCTGTGTAATATATTGGTATATGAGGAGGAGGTCGTCTGTGTAATATCTATATATATAAAGGTGAAAGCGCTCACTCACTGACTGACTCGGCACTAATTCTCTAACTTCCCGATGTCATACAAACATGAAATTTGGCAGGAAAAGGTGCTAAACAGGAAAAGTAAAGGTGTCACAACTCGAAAATTCAATGCTAAGTGCAAAAGTATTGGCACCCCTGTGTAATATACCTAATCCAATTCTCTAACTTCCCGCTGTCGTGCAAACATGAACTTTGGAACAACCATTCTTTAGGTCCTAAATAGGAAAAGAAAGGGGGTCACAACTCAATTTTTCAATGCTAAGGGTAAAGGTAAGTGCAGCCCTATGTTATGTAACTTTTAGGTGTCGTACAAGCGTGAAATTTGGCGTGAGCATTCTTTAGATCATAAATGAGGAGAGTGGAAGGGGTGGCACACTCTGCAGAGGGACATCTGTACATGCAGCTTGAGGAGAATCTAACGTTCCTCTATGTGTATACATATTTTATTCCTCGGTTACTCTAAAGTAACCTTGACTTCATAAAATTTTCTGTGCAAACAACATGTAAACACCTGTATCAAATTAACTCATTTTTTATAGTATATCAGCTAGTATTGGTATATGAGGAGGAGGTCATCTGTGTAATATTAGTATTCGAGGAGGAGGAAGTTGTCTGTATAAGGTATTATTATCTAAGGAGCAGGAGGTCTGTGTAATACTGGCATAATTAAAAATCAAAAACTCACCAACTTCCCCTGTAATTTTTGTTGCCAATAGCAACCAATCACAGCTTAGCTTTCACTTGTTATACTGCTGAGGTAAAATGAAAGCTGCGCTGTGATTGGTTGATAAGGGCAATTCTCCGCTCGCGGGTGGCAAATCGCAGCATGCTGCGATTTGTCACGATTCTCCACTGTGAGCCTATCTGTCAGATAGGTTCAGTGCGGAGAACCGTCAGCTCTCTCCTGCTCCCGCGGCGGAGATCCGCCGTGGGATATCGCTATGCTCGTGGACAGGCAGTTTAATATGAAGAGAGATCCTTGTGTCTACAAAATCTGGTGCTTAAATCAATTATACAGTAAAGCTTTTTTTATCCCTAGCTACTCCCACCAGCTCAGAGGCATCACTAACCTCAGTAGATGGCTAATTTTTGACAGGCTACTGACTCTGAGGAACTCCCACCCTGTCAGGGCCACAAAAGCATCAGACCCAACTACGATTACATAGGATCAAAGTAGTGAAGAGGAGGCCATACCCGCTTGACTCATTTTAAACAATTTTGAACCAACTCCAAAGAACCTGCACCAGCCAACAGCAGCCATGATAACATAAAACCCCACCACAAACCAACATTTGATTCAATGTTCTTTGAAAAACTCCTCTGCTCTATCCTTTCCAAAATGGCATTCTCCGTAGTCTAGCCCCGACCCTAACCACCCTCTTCTTATCTTTAATTCCTTAGCTCCCTCACTCCCTGCTAACTATGTCAAGTGGGCCTTCTCCCATGGCCCCATAGTCCTCATTTCAGCCTCTTCTGTCCACTGATTCTCTTACCAGAGAGCTCCAGGAAATTGAGTTACCATTAGGGCTCAGTCGCACGGGTGCATGGGCATCCGTACACTGGCGCCGATGTGCCCGTGTGACTGCAGGAAGGAGACGGACGGACGTACCTGCAGACAGCCGTCTCTCTGCAGCGCCGGAGGAAAGAACATGTGGCCGTCTTCAGGTACGTCCGTCTCCTTCCTGCAGTCACACGGGCGCATTGGCGCCGGTGTACGGATGCCGATGCGCCCGTGTGACTGAGCCCTTAAGTAGTATTTCTTTATTTTTTGTTGTAGTGTGAAGATGGCAATGACTAATAAAACAGCATTTCAAAAATGTCCACAATTCTAGCACATTCCTGTAAGGGCTATATAGTTTTTTAGAATAGTCTGAAAAGTCAGAACATTTATGTTAAGGCTACACAGCAACTTTGGCTGCGACTGATGAAAGATCACTGTGTAGCCCTGTGACCTCACACTCTCATTGAAGTTAAATGGGTCACAGTGTAACTTGCAAGCTGCCTTGACCCAGAGATCACAGAAAGTTTTACAAGGTTGTAACATAGTAAAATAGTATGTAAGGCTGAAAAAAGTCATATGCCCATCCAGTTCAGCTTATTATCTTGCAATGTTGAACTCAGAGGAAGAAAATAAACCCATTACGTACAAAACAGTCTTTCTCATTTTAGAGAGAATAAATCCTTCCCAACTCCAAATGTGGCAATTAGTCAATAATCTGGCAATAATCCCTGGAATAGCGACCCTTCTACAGTAATCACTGACTACAACATGTAATATTGCTGCTCTCAAGAAAGACGTCCATGCCACTCTTGCACTCTTTTATTGAGTTTACCATCACCACATCCTCAGGCAGAGAGCTCAATAGTCTCACTGCTCTTACAGTAAAGAACCCCCTTCTATGTCGGTACAGAAACCTTCTTTCCTTTGGATGAAGAGGAGGCCCCCTTGTTACAGTCACAGTCCTGTGTATAAACAGATAATGGGAGAGATCTCTGTATTGTCCCCTGATATGTTTATACATAGTTATTAGAGAGCCCCTTGTTACAGTCCTGTGTATATATAGATGATAGGAGAGATCTCTGTATTATCCCCTGATATATTTATACATAGTTATTAGGTTACAGCAGCTGCCTGACACTGGTTGCTTCAGTTAAGCCTACAGTTAACTAAAATCCCCAAGTCCTAGTCAATGTTAGTGTTAATCAGCGGTTTCCTGTTTAGTATGTCATTGTTACGATCGTGTGGGCAAACCAAGCATGGGGCCCACACGATTGTGACCAAGAGGATGGATACACACGAATATTCTGACAGCTGGCCCTGTGCTACAGGCGGGGATGATGACATGGCCCTACCTAAGCAGGGACGTCGCCCCAATAAAGGGCAGCCCAGCAGTCTCCGGAACTGGGCCCTAGCTGATCTTAGGAACCATGCACCAGAACAGGATACACACACATGCCACATGACAGGGACAGAACAACGGAACACACAGAGCCAGAAAACACAGCATACAGCAGGCAAATGCAACCACTAGTAACAGATGATAAGCTGAATATAAATACCAGCTATTAGTTGACATTTTGTACAAAACATGGAAGCTAGCGGGCCACTTTACGGCTCCTGGCTATACCGCTAGTCCCTACACTAACCAGGAGTCCAGTGGCACCGGACACAGGTTACACAGCAAGCTGCAGCAGGACAGGAACAGAACACAGGTTACACAAATCACACAGCAAGCTGCAACAGGACAGAACAGAGCACAGATCACAAATGAAACTCCACAGCAAGTCTTTGTGACCTCATACGGGGGGGGGGGGGATAGACAGTCAGCCACCGAGCTGACATAGGGAACTGTGTCAGGGATCCACCAACTGACACACAGAGAGAGATGTAAGACATTTGGAGGCCACACCTATAAAGGGGAAGGGAAAAGGGGCACTGTATGTGCTACAGACAAGGACTACAGGTGTCTAAACTGTCATGGGGAAGCAGAGAGACACAACAGACCTATATGCAACATAGTTCTGAGTGGGAACAAGCTGCACAGAACAGATAACAAGTTGCACAGAAGTAACATGACTGTTCACCCTGGAACCCAGACAGACACTGCCAGGAGCTGGGTTTATATGTGAGCTCAGAACCAGGGGATTGGCTAGCAGGAGAACACCACACCCAGCTAGCTCAATCATTCAGCCACCTGTGAGATGTGCTTCTAGGAACATTATAGTACAACAGATCCCAGCAGCACATCCTAACAGTACCTTCCCTTAAAAAAAAGGCCACCAGACCCTTTAAGCACAACAACAAAAATTATGCAACTCCTCCAAAAGACACAGATATAGTAAAGGACTTATTCATACGTGCCTAGTACTGCCGAACATGTCACCCAGGATAGGCGTAGCACAGGACTTATCCATATGAGCCTGATGCAGACACACAAATACCTGTGAAGGAGGGGGCAAACGTAACACATAGCGTGCACGTAGTCAGAGGGGAAAACATGGCACCCCTTCCTACTGACATAGCGTGCACAGGACTTATCCATACGGGCCTAATGCGGATGCCAGCCAGTCAGCAGGAGAAAAGAAAAAGCTCAGGTACATACCATACAGGGGTCTACAAGAAATTATGTCTGCAGGGCGCACCTCGCTGCAAGACGGACACCGGTACAGGAAATACTGACTGCATAATGCAGGACAGGTAACCGACAGAGCTGGAACTCAGACACAGACAGGGAAACAGACCAAACAAAGACCTAACATCCGCCTACCAATGGACTAGGGGTCAGGATACAGATCAGGCGTCCGCCCAACAACGGACGGGTAGACATACAGGAACAGGAATCAGGCGTCCACAACCAATGGACGGGTGGCTCAGACAAACAGGGCCCTAAAATCCGCCTACCAATGGACAAGGAGGACAGAATTCAGATCAGGCGTCCGCCCACCAATGGACGGATAGACATAAAGAAACAGGAATCAGGCATCCACAACCAATGGACGGGTGGATCAGACAGACAGGGAACAAAAACTATCAGAAACAGACATATCAAACAAAACGGAGCATACATGCATGCCAACATACTAACATAGTATTACGGCACTCTGCCCCCTGAGCGCCAAGTGGGGTGCCCTGATCTTCCCGCACCCCACTGTCTCTGCCTACTTGCCTCGGCCCTGGCTAACCCCAGGCGGACAACTGGACGGCGGTCCCTGCCCTGGCTAGGGACCTGGCGGCTGACAAGAAGAAAGCTACCTAATGGGGGGAACAGAGTGCCGACAGGGGAGGCAGATGGATCAGATCAACAAAACTGACAAGGCTGGAGATGGAGCTCACAGGCAAACTGGAAGAATGCTGGATAGCAACTAGTGCTGACTGGGCCAGACTAGACTAGAGGCTAAACGAACTAACAAGAACAAACAGAGCTATAGGGAACCAGAAGGAGCTGACCGGCAACTAGGGACTGGCTGAGGATAACCGCAGCCAGACTGGCTAGGTGCATGCAGAACCAATAACTGGCAGTGAGCTTAATTCACTGCCAGTCTTTTAACCACAAGGTTCCGCCCAGGGGCGGAGAGTGGGAGGAGACAACTCCACCCACTGCTGTATAAGAAGAACGGAGGAGTACGGGCGGGCACGCCCACGCCGCCGCCCACTGGCCACCCCAAGCTGCTGGGATGACCTCGACACAGGGCTCCAGGCCGCCGGAGCGACGTGCGCCGACCGCGGGACCCCGTGCCGCGCTGTATGGTAACACATAGATAACATACATGTGTAACATAACAAACACATACTAACATATGCCTACCAACATAACATGCAACAACATATTATGTAATGCATACCAACATACTAACATAGCAGGATAACATATTCCATACCAACATAATGCATCCCCTTTTGTAAGTGAGCGGGCATTATGTTACAATCGTGTGGGCAAACTAAGCATAGCACATCCTAACAGTAATAGTGGCATGTATTTCCTCTGTCCATGAGCAGAACTTTACATTTATCAGTAACATAGTATGTTAGGCTAAAAGAAAACAATATCCATCTAGTTCAGCCTCTTTCCATCCCCCCTGGTTGGTCCAGAGGAAGGCAGAAAACCCCTCAATGAAGCAAAAGCCAACTAAGCCTATTTGGGGGAAAAATTCCTTCCCAACTCCATAATGGCAATCAGAATAATCCCTGGATCAACGTTTGAAAGTTCCTACCTGACTCCAAGTCCCAGATCAACAACCCTCTTGGTTATTGAAGGTCTATATTCTGTAATATCATAGCACTCTAGAAAGACATCTAGTCCCCTCTTAAACTCCTCTATTGATTTTGCCATCACCACGTCCTCAGGCAAAGGGTTTCACAGTCTCACTGCTCTTACAGTAAAGAACCCCCTTCTGTGTTGGTGATGAAACCTTCTATCCTCTTACCGTAGCCGATGCCCTCTTGTTACTGTTGCAGTCCTGGGTATAAACAAATCATGGGAGAGATCCTTGTATTGTCCCCTAATGTAGTTATACATAGTTATTTGGTCGCCCCTTAACTGTCTTTTTTCCAGGGTGAATAATCACAATTTTGATTACCTCTCCGGGTATTCCAGTCCTCCCATTCTGTTTATTAATTTAGTTGCCCTTCATTGAACCCCCTCAAACACTGCTACATCTTTCCTGAGCACTGGTGTCCAGAACGGTACACAGTATTCCATGTGAGGCCTGACAAGTGCCTTATATACTGGAAGAATAATGTTCTTGTCCTACACCCCTATACTTCTTTTAAGAGACTCCAAGACTTTATTTGCTTTATTTGCTTTTGCAGCAGCTGACTGGCATTGGTTGCTCCAGTTACATCTACAGTCCACTAGTACCCCAGGTCTTTTTCCATATCACTTTTCCCTAGCAGTACCCCATTTAATGTATATTGGTGACATCCGTTTCTTCTGTCCATATGCATAACCTTACATTTATTGATGTTGAACTTCATTTGCCATTTTTCTACCCAAGCCCCCAACTCTAGATCCATTTGCAGCCATACATTATCCTCCGTTGTACTAATTATCTTGTATAATTTTGTATCGTCTACAAATATCAATATTTTACTGTGCAGTCCTTCTATGAGGTCATTCATAAATATATTGAACAGAATGGGACCTATGTAGCACCTCATTAGCAACAGTGGCCCAATCAGAGTACAAACCATTTATTACCACCTCTGCTTTCTATCTCCGAGCCAGTTCTTTACCCAGATACACACGTTTTTGCCCGGTCCGAGCTGTCTCATTTTATATATTACCCTATTATGCAGTACGGTGTCAAATGCTTTAGAAAAATCCGGATATACAAGATCAATAGACTCCCCCAGGTCCAGCCTAGAACTTACTTAGTTGTAGAAGCTGATCAGATTGGTCTGACATGATCGACCCTTCATGAACCAATGTTGATCAGAAGTTATACTGTTGTTTTCCTTGAGGTATTCCAGGATGGGATCTCTCAGAAACCCCTCGAATATTTTTCCAATTATTGAAGTGAGACTTACCGGCCCGTAGTTACCAGGCTCTCTTTTAGACCCCTTTTTGTATATTGGAACCACATTGGCAATGCGCCAATCCAGTAGTACAATCCCACTCTCAATAAAGTCCTTAAATATAAAAAATAGTGGGCTATCTATCACGTCACTTAGTTCCCGTAGAACCTTTGGGTGTATTCCATTTAGGCCTGGTGATTTGTCAATTTTAATCTTTTTTAGCCAGCTCTGTACTTCTTCCTTTGTTAGGCAGGTGGGGGTGGGGGGCGGTGTTCGTCTTACTCTCCTTCATCTCATGTAACATTTATTCTTCCTTCATGAATACACTTGAGAGAAAACTATTTGCCTTCGCCCCATCATCTTCTATGGTTTCTTCTGCATTATTTGTTAAAGGGCCAGTGCTTTCATTGCAAATCCTTATACCGTTTATATAATTGAAAAATAGTTTAGGGTTATTTTTGCTCTCTTTGGCGATCAGTCTCTCAGCCTCCTTCTTGGCAGGTTTTATCTGCTCCTTACATACTTTGTTTTTCTCCTTGTATGTTTTTAGCGCTTCTTCACTGCCTTCTTGTTTTAATAATTGAAAAGCTTTCTTTTTTCACTTATTGCCCCCCTTACAGTCTTAAACCTCATTCAGTGTTAAACCTCATTTGCCACTTTTCTGCCCAAGCCTTCAGGTTATCCAGATCCATTTGCAACCATGTATTGTCCTCTCTTGCGTTAATTACTTTACATAGTTTTGTATCATCTGCAAATATTGATATTTTACTGTACAACCCTTCTAATAGATCATTAATAAATATATTTTTTTTTAAAAAAAGGCCCTAATAATGCCCTTGTGGTACCCCATTAGTAACAATGACCCCTCCAATACTGCCCCCTGTAGTACCCCACTAGTAACGGTGACCCAATAAGAGTATGTACCATTAATAACCACCTTCTGCTTTCTATCACTGAGCCAGTTACTTACCCACTTACACACATTACCGCCCAGATCAAGCATTCTCATATTATATACCAACTGTTTATGTGGCACAGTATCAAACACTTTGGAAAAGCCCAGATATACACGATCCAAAAAAGGATAAAATAGGTCTGCACTTCCCAATAGAAATCTATAGGTGCACATTAAACCATGGCTGCAACATACTGTAGACGCAGAAACCAAAAAGTGGCAACAGCACTCAAAATATAAGCAATATACATACCTATAATAAATAATGCAAGGTTCTTGGTGTATAATTTGATCAAATGATATTGGCCCATCCACCAATGTCTAGGTGACCAAGCTTTCAGATGGGCCTAATGCTAATACCAGGTAGTTTAACCTTAACCTGGGAATGATGGGTACATACCTCCCAGAATGCTCCTCTCTTGGGACTAAGCCTACAAATAAAACCAGGGAAGGTAGGATACTATTTATATGCTCCAATAGGAGGGACAGAAGGTAAATGGGCGGTGGGCATGCGGAATTGAAAGAAGCCGTGAAAGACAGAAATGCGTGGAGAACATTGATCCATGGAGTGACTGTGGGTCGGATGTGACTGAACGGATAATCATCAATCAATCCAGTGGAACAGACCCCGTCACTATAGAGCTTACTTTCTTTTTTAGTTCTAAGGGTTGCGGATGTCTTGCGATCAGCTAGCGAATTTCACCCCGACCCCATTGAGAGTGCGAGGTTGCAGTGATACACAGCGATCTTTAGTGGTGCTAGCCATGTCACAGCCATAGTCACTGCGTAGCCAGCCCTAGCCTCCTTAAGATGTACAGTATTACAATTTCTCCGTATTCAGCATAGAACTTACAGTAGTTTATATTTGTACAGCTCTGGTGCCATGTCTCATTAGTATATAGAGTATGAAAATAATTTAGGTGTTGAATATAATAATAGTGGGTCACAAGTTTATTGCCTCAATGAGAATGCCAATTTAACATTACTATTTCATTATTTTCTTGAAGGCAAAAGGATAAACACCAGTATATTTTTTGTCCATTTTTTGTACACTTCCACTTCTGCTGATACCATTAAAGTATGAAACACAAAGCTTGATATTTATGCCCTATATTCCAGTTGACACAAGCTACAATGCGATTTTAATACATCTATTTTTATGCATTTTGTTATAATGATGCATGTCTGTTTGTCATTCTATCCACTGTTTAGCTAGCTGTACCTATTATTTTGGAAGCTTTGTAGTTAACAATAACTCAAGTGGTATGAAGTTGAGTCATTGAAACATAAACTCTGGTTATAACTAAGGTTCAGCGTTTTTGTGTAATATTTATCTACTTTAAACGTTTTTTCTTTGTTTCCAGTGACACATATTTCCAGTTTTCTTTAGAATTACTGAAAGCAGCTAAATCCACAACACTTGAAATATTCAGTTCCGGAGAAAAAAAAGAAAATTGTTTACTATAACATATCCAAAGTGACAATTATGACACAGCCTTGGGATATGTTTTTGTTAAGGTTAGCTTGGCTAAAATCAGTCAGTAGCATTCAAAAAGCATAAAGATACAAGATTTTCCTGACTATAGTTTTTTTTCTGATTACTTAATCTCTTGACTGACAACTTTATCCCAAGTTCTTTAAAAATTACCTGGTCCTTTTAAATTCAAATGTATCAGGAAATCCAGTTATCACGCAGTTTGACAGAATTGAATGTAACCTACAAGTAATTTTAATAGAAAAGGCAACATTATTGAATTGGTTATAGTGAAAAAAGTTTGGCACCGTGTTAGCCAGTACAGCAAAATGTGATTGTTCTCAGTGAGAGAAACCAAGTAATCTTGTAGATATGATACCCTTTAATGGCTAACAAAAATACATAATGTTATAGCTAGCTTTTGAACCTACTCAGGATTTTTCCTTAGATTTAAATGAAATAGATCCAAAGATTATATACCCGGCTTCGCCTGAGTTAGTTTGATACAGGTGTTTACGTGTTGTTCGCACAGTAAATTTTATTAAGTCAAGGTCACTTTACAGTAACCAAGGAATAAAATATGTATACAAAAAGAGGAGCATTAGATTCTCCTCAGGCTGCATGTACTGATGTCCCTCTGCAGAATGTGCCACCCTTACCACTCTCCTCATTTGGGACCTAAAGAATGCTTGCGCCAAATTTCACACATTTACAACCTCAGGAAGTTACATTACATAGGGGTGCACTTACTTTTGGACTTAGCATTGCATAATCAAGTTGTGACCCCTTTTCTTTTCCTATTTAGGACCTAAAGAATGGTTGTGCCAAATTTCATGTTTGTACGACACCAAGAAGTTGCATTACATAGGGGTGCCAATATTTTTGCACTTAGCATTGAATATTCGAGTTGTGACCCCTTTACTTTTCCTACTTAGGACCTAAAGATTGGGCGTGCCAAATTTCATGGTTGTGCGGCACTGGAAGGTTAGAGAATTAGATTAGGTACATTACATAGGGGTGCCAATACTTTTGCAATTAGCATTGAATAATTGAGTTGTGACCCCTTTACTTTTTCTATTTATCCCCTAAATAGGAAAAGTAAAGAGGTCACAACTCAATTATTTGGAGTGCCAAATTTCATGTGTGTACGACACCAGGAAGTTAGAGGTCAGTCAGTGAGTCAGTCAGTGGGGGCTTTCATACACACACACACACACACACACATATATATATCCACTGATGCAAAATGCCCCCTCTGAAGTTCACTCCACTCTTGAGAGTATCAAGGATGGTTATAAACTTGTACTCCCAAATTCTTCTGTGACGTTGATATTTGAAATTGCCTTTTATTATAGTAGCTTTCATATGTTCTATGTTGTGTCCATGTCTAGAAAAATGCTCCGCCACAGGTAATTCTGTCATTCTTTCTTTTATTATGCGATGACCTCATTTATGCATCTGTGCTGTGAGCCCTGACTGTAGCCTGTCTATTTACTATGTGTCAGTTCCTACCTTCAGCTATTACACCTTGGCCCAATTCAGCAACAGCTGCCACATAACTGGGACTATCTGTGTACGTAATAGCCTAGAGACCCTGCAAGCACAGCTGGCATCCCACTTGAAGGGGTTAAGCATTCAAACAGGGGTTCCCTAGGTGCTGCCACTTCAGTTAGCCCACAGGCAAACTGGTGTATGGCAAGGCAGATCCACATCTGTCTATTTGATACAGCGTTATTCTGTTCTGATCTTCTGAATATGGGGGGCAATAATTGTATTCCTCCCCTTTGAAGTAAGTTTTCCTTTGGGACTTCATGCATGAGCATTAAATCATTGGTCCATTACCTTGAGCACTACTCTTTTGTTTTTTGTTGGCTTTTCTGATTATGATCAAGTAGATGGCACACATAGTGAGAAGTCAGAAAAATATTGATAGTTTTAAGATAATAAAGACAATGCCTACTTTATACGTGGCCCATAGAACAAAACAGTGATATAGCTAGGATAGCTGGCAAAGCAGTGAGGCAGTCCGGGCCCACTTACATGGTGAAGCCCACCCACTGTGTGCAGTTATAACTTATGGTACAGTTGTAATATAGGTAGAGTAGGAAGAGGAAGCCATAGGCTCCCTTCCCTATCGTTCTCCCATGTGATTGCAACCTACATGAATCTGGGACCACTGACAGAATATCAGCATCCCAAAGCAGGCAGCACAACCACTGGATTAGGGGTTTTTAACATATAGTTTAAAAAGCAAAAGTTACAAACAAAAGTAAAGATTTCTGCAGACTGTAGCGCCTTTGTCAAGCAGACAACACATACAATTGTAACAGAATATATAGCTTACTTACTGCATTTCAGAGCAGCTGTAGGGCGTTTGTGTGGGGACTGTGGCGGGCACGGTGCCCCGTGACGTCATGGCGACTAGCATGGTCACATGACTAAAGGTTTTGATGGATATGGCTCCCAAGTGGAACGCAATGTGCGCTCCACCAGGAGTAGGATAGTCACATGGCAGGAAGTTACAATAAACTTGGCTCCCAGATGGATTGCACCAAATGTTCCACCGAGAGCCGATTGGTGCAAATCTATTGAATTGAAAAAACTGCAATTAATAATAAAATCAGGCTCAAATAGGGGGGCTCAAAGTACTTGATGACGCAGCCAATACTTAAAATGCAAGTAAAAACTGTATTAACGACCGCTCATCCATTGGTCATGTGATCAAGAATTAAAGCCTGGCTGCTGTTTGGAGCGCAAAATGCGTTCCACTACAAAAAGGAGGAATACCGGGGGGCAGGTGTTCATTCTAAATACATTTTCATGATAATAAGCACATATAGACATATATAAGCAATAGAGATGAGCGAGCACCAAAATGCTCGGGTGCTCGTTACTCGGGACGAAAATTTCGCGATGCTCGAGGGTTCGTTTCGAGTAACGAACCCCATTGAAGTCAATGGGCGACCCGAGCATTTTTGTATATCGCCGATGCTCGCTAAGGTTTCCATTTGTGAAAATCTGGGCAATTCAAGAAAGTGATGGGAACGACACAGCAACGGATAGGGCAGGCGAGGGGCTACATGTTGGGCTGCACCTCAAGTTCCCAGGTCCCACTATTAAGCCACAATAGCGGCAAGAGTGGGCCCCCCCCCTCCCAACAATTTTTACTTCTGAAAACCCCTCATTAGCAAGGCATACCTTAGCTAAGCACCACACTACCTCCAACAAAGCACAATCACTGCCTGCATGACACTCCGCTGCCACTTCTCCTGGGTTACATGCTGCCCAGCCCCCCCCCCTTCCCCGCACGACCCAGTGTCCACAGCACACACCAAAGTGTCCCTGCGCAGCCTTCAGCTGCCCTCATGCCACACCACCCTCATGTCTATTTATAAGTGCGTCTGCCCACACCTTGACTTGGGCCTCCGCGTCCTCGCCCGCGTCCATGTCCTCTAGGCCTACCCCTACCCCTCAGCATGCTGTATTACCAGTAGTGCAGAAACAGAATGCTGTAATTAAATGTGCCGCTTATTGGCCTGTGGTTGGAGGCTGACTACGCTTACGGAACGCACAGCAGAGCCAGGAAAGAATTTTGCGCAAGCCTGCTGTAACAGTTAGCTGGCTGCGTATTAATTAGGACTACTACCCCCAGCAGAGACGCAGTACACTCAGGACGGTCACAGGCAGCCCAAATATATTTTTTTGTCCCAAATTTTTTTGGAAAAGCCCACTGCCTATATAGACAGTATATCTCTTTCACTGTCCCTGCCTCACCACTACTGGCCCTGGACTATGTAAAATTACTGCAGACTGTTTCCCTCTGGACAGGATAACAGCGGTGATGTAACGGCCAACGCAGAGCCAGGAAAGAATTTTGCGCAAGCCTGCTGTAACACTTAGCTGCGTATTAATTAGGACTACTACCCCCAGCAGAGAGGCAGTACAGTCAGGACGGTCACAGGCAGCCCAAATAGAATGTTTTTTCCCAAATTTTTTTGTAAAAGCCCACTGCCTATATAGACAGTATATGTCTTTCACCTTTTTCACTGTCCCTGCCTCAGCACTACTGGCCCTATACTATGTAAAATTACTGCAGGCTGAGGACGCAATGCTCTGCACAGCCGATATACAAAAAAAAAAAGAAAATGTGCAACACTGCAAAAAGCAGCCTCAACAGTACTGCACACAGTCAGATGTGGCCCTAAGAAGGACCGTTGGGGTTCTTGAAGCCTAAAATAACTCCTATAGCAGCTCCACCATCAGCAGCAATTTCCCTGATCTCTGTCAGAATGCATCTGAGGCGAGCCGCGGGCGGGCAGATTTTTATACTAGGGTGACATCTGATACCCCAGCCACTCACAGCAGGGGGGTGGTATAGGGCTTGAACGTCGCAGGGGGAAGTTGTAATGCCTTCCCTGTCTTTCTATCGGCCAGAAAAGCGCGCTAACGTCTCAGAGATGAAAGTGAAAGTAACTCGAACATTGCGTGGTGCTCGCCTCTAGTAACGAGCATCTCGAACATGCTAATACTCGAACGAGCATCAAGCTCGGACGAGTACGTTCGCTCATCTCTAATAAGAAACAAATAATGTTAGTGTTTTAGAATGCAGCAGTGAATGCATAAACATTCAATAGTATTCAAGCTCTCACTATATAAAGAAGAGCAATATAATAAATAGTACTTCATTGTATAGGAAACCTCAATAAATGTTTAAGATACGTATTATAATCAGAAATAATAAAATAAATAAAATGTAAAAAACAATTACAATAATATAATGATTAGCAATTTCATGAGAGATAGATAAGCCACATAAAAAACACTACATTTTCCCCCTTTTTCTTTTTTATCATGATAAAATTAAAAAATCTCTCCTTAAAAAAATCATTTCTGTAGTTCTCAGACCATCAGAATCTTTTCAACACTTCGTTGAGGCCTCCAGGAACAAGGGTATTTAATCTGAATATCCAGAACATTTCTTTTGACCTAAACTGTATAAAGGAGTTATTGCTTATACGTTCCAAAGGAGTTATGGGTCATAGTGAAGGGTCTTTAGTGAGAAAATTCGTAAAATGTCGAGAAATGCTATGCTTAGCCTATCCATTCAGGATATTGAATCTGTGCTTATTCATACATGTGTGAAGAATATTAGTGCTTTGCCCTATGTATGTTAGCCCACACGGGCATTCTAAAAGGTATATTACATAGCTTGACTCACAATTCATATATTGTCTCAATTTGATGGCTTTCTGTTCGGTTCGTGATTAATGAAAACGTCATTTCTCCCATGCTGTATGTGGGGACAGCACTTACAATGGGCTGAGCAACAGCTAAATACGCCCATAAGTGGGAGTTTTCGTTTGGTATTTGGACGACTCTTTCGCAAACAAGAGAGGGCTAGAATGTTTTTTAGAGTCCAGCTTTTTTCGGAAGATGATTTTTGGGTTTTCTGGAATAGTATTCCTTAAATACAGATCTCCCTTTAAAATATCCCAATGTTTGAGGAAAATTTTCTTAATCAGACTGTTGAGCACTATATTTCCTAATAATATTTCATTTTGTGGTTTGAATCATTATTAGAGATGAGCGAGCGTACTCGTCCGAGCTTGATGCTCGTTCGAGTATTAGCGTGTTCGAGATGCTCGTTACTAGAGGCGAGCACCACGCGATGTTCGAGTTACTTTCACTTTCATCTCTGAGATGTTAGTGCACTTTTCTGGCCAATAGAAAGACAGGGAAGGCATTACAACTTCCCCCTGCGACGTTCAAGCCCTATACCACCCCCTGCAGTGAGTGGCTGGCGAGATCAGGTGTCACCCGAGTATATAAATTGGCCCCTCCCGCGGCTCGCCACAGATGCGTTCTCACAGAGATCAGGGAAAGTGCTGTCTTGCTGGAGTTGCTATAGGGAGAGTGTTAGGAGTATTTTAGGCTTCAAGAACCCCAACGGTCCTTCTTAGGGCCAAATCTAACCGTGTGCAGTAGTGTGGAGGCTGCTTTTTGCAGTGTTGCACTTTTTTTTTTTTTTTGTATATCGGCCGTGCAGAGCATTGCGTCCTGCAGTAATTTTACATTGTCCAGGGCCAGTAGTGGTGAGGCAGGGACAGAAGACATATTTAGTGTATATAGGCAGTGGGCCTTTCCAAAAACATTTGGGAAAAAATCTATTTGGGCTGCCTGTGACCGTCCTCAGTGTACTGGGTCTCTGCTGGGGGTAGTTGTCCTAATTCATACGCAGCCAGCTAAGTGTTACAGCAGGCTTGCGCAAAATTCTTTCCTGCCTCTGTGTTGCCTCTTACATCACCGCTGTATTCCTGTCCACAAGTGTACTGGGTCTCTGCTGGGGGTAGTTGTCCTAATTCATACGCAGCCAGCTAAGTGTTACAGCAGGCTTGCACAAAATTCTTTCCTGCCTCTGTGTTGCCTCTTACATCACCGCTGTATTCCTGTCCACAAGTGTACTGGGTCTCTGCTGGGGGTAGTTGTCCTAATTCATACGCAGCCAGCTAAGTGTTACAGCAGGCTTGCGCAAAATTCTTTCCTGCCTCTGCTGTGCGTTCCGTAAGCGAAGTCCGCCTCCAACCACAGGCCAATAAGCGGCACATTTAATTACAGCGTTCTGTTTCTGCACTACTGGTAATACACCATGCTGAGGGGTAGGGGTAGGCCTAGAGGACGTGGACGCGGGCGAGGACGCGGAGGCCCAAGTCAGGGTGTGGGCACAGGCCGAGCTCCTGATCCAGATGTGTCGCAGCCGACTGCTGCGGGATTAGGAGAGAGGCACGTTTCTGGCGTCCCCACATTCATCTCACAATTAATGGGTCCACGCGGTAGACCTTTATTAGGAAATGAGCAGTGTGAGCAGGTCCTGTCATGGATGGCAGAAAGTGCATCCAGCTATCTATCGACCACCCAGAGTTCTGCGCTGTCCACTGCTGCAACTCTGAATCCTCTGGCTGCTGCTCCTCCTTCCTCCCAGCCTCCTCACTCCATTACAATGACACATTCTGAGGAGCAGGCAGACTCCCAGGAACTGTTCCCGGGACCCTGCCCAGAATGGCCAGCAATGGTTCCTCTCCCACCGGAGGAGTTTGTCGTGACCGATGCCCAACCTTTGGAAAGTTCCCGGGGTCCGGGGGATGAGGCTGGGGACTTCCGGCAACTGTCTCAAGAGCTTTCAGTGGGTGAGAAGGACGATGACGATGAGACACAGTTGTCTGTCACTCAGGTAGTAGTAATTGGAGTAAGTCCGAGGGAGGAGCGCACAGAGGATTCGGAGGAAGAGCAGCAGGACGATGAGGTGACTGACCCCACCTGGTTTGCTACGCCTACTGAGGACAGGTCTTCAGAGGGGGAGGCAAGTGCAGCAGCAGGGCAGGTTGGAAGAGGCAGTGCGGTGGCCAGGGGTAGAGGCAGGGCCAGACCGAATAATCCACCAACTGTTTCCCAAAGCGCCCCCTCGCGCCATGCCACCCTGCAGAGGCCGAGGTGCTCAAAGGTCTGGCAGTTTTTCACTGAGAGTGCAGACGACCGACGAACAGTGGTGTGCAACCTTTGTCGCACCAAGATCAGTCGGGGAGCCACCACCACCAGCCTCACTACCACCAGCATGCGCAGACATATGATGGCCAAGCACCCCACAAGGTGGGACGAAGGCCGTTCACCGCCTCCGGTTTGCACTGCTGCCTCTCCCCCTGTGCCCCAACCTGCCACTGAGATCCAACCCCCCTCTCAGGACACAGGCACTACCATTTCCTGGCCTGCACCCACACCCTCACCTCCGCTGTCCTCGCCCCCATCCACCAATATCTGTCAGCGCACCGTCCAGCCGTCGCTAGCGCAAGTGTTGGAGCGCAAGCGCAAGTACGCCGCCACGCACCCGCACGCTAAAGCGTTAAACGTGCACATAGCCAAATTTATCAGCCTGGAGATGCTGCCGTATAGGATTGTGGAAACGGAGGCTTTCAAAGGTATGATGGCGGCGGCGGCCCTGCGCTACTTAGTTCCCAGTCGCCACTACTTTTCCCGATGTGCCGTCCCAGCGCTGCACGACCACGTCTCCCGCAACATTGTACGCGCCCTCACCAACGCGGTTACTGCCAAGGTCCACTTAACAACGGACACGTGGACAAGCACAGGCGGGCAGGGCCACTATATCTCCCTGACGGCACATTGGGTGAATTTAGTGGAGGCTGGGACAGAGTCAGAGCCTGGGACCGCTCACGTCCTACCCACCCCCAGAATTGCGGGCCCCAGCTCGGTGGTGGTATCTGCGGCGGTGTATGCTTCCTCCACTAAACCACCCTCCTCCTCCTCCTCCTACGCAACCTCTGTCTCGCAATCAAGATGTATCAGCAGCACGTCGCCAGCAGTCGGAGTCGCGCAACGTGGTAGCACAGCGGTGGGCAAGCGTCAGCAGGCCGTGCTGAAACTACTCAGCTTAGGAGAGAAGAGGCACACGGCCCACGAACTGCTGCAGGGTCTGACAGAGCAGACCGACCACTGGCTTGCGCCGCTGAGCCTCCAACCGGGCATGGTCGTGTGTGACAACGGCCGTAGCCTGGTGGCGGCTCTGCAGCTCGGCAGCCTCACGTACGTGCCATGCCTGGCCCACGTCTTTAATTTGGTGGTTCAGCGCTTTCTGAAAAGCTACCCACGCTTGTCAGACCTGCTCGGAAAGGTGCGCCGGCTCTGCGCACATTTCCGCAAGTCCCACACGGACGCTGCCACCCTGCGCACCCTGCAACATCAGTTTCATCTGCCAGTGCACCGACTGCTGTGCGACATGCCCACACGGTGGAACTCTACGCTCCACATGTTGGCCAGGCTCTATGAGCAGCGTAGAGCTATAGTGGAATACCAACTCCAACATGGGCGGCGTAGTGGGAGTCACCCTCCTCAATTCTTTACAGAAGAGTGGGCCTGGTTGACAGACATCTGCCAGGTCCTTGGAAACTTTGAGGAGTCTACCCTGATGGTGAGCAGAGATGCTGCAATCATTAGCGTCACCATTCCTCTGCTATGCCTCTTGAGAAGTTCCCTGCAAAGCATAAAGGCAGACGCTTTGCGCTCGGAAACAGAGGCGGGGGAAGACAGTATGTCGCTGGATAGTCAGAGCACCCTCCTGTCTATATCTCAGCGTGTTGAGGAAGAGGAGGAGGAGCATGAGGAGGATGAGGAGGAGGGGGAAGAGACAGCGTGGCCCAATGCTGAGGGTACCCATGCTGCTTGCCTGTCATCCTTTCAGCATGTATGGCCTGAGGAGGAGGAGGAGGAGGAGGAGGATCCTGAAAGTGATCTTCCTAGTGCGGACAGCCATGTGTTGCGTATAGGTACCCTGGCACACATGGCTGACTTCATGTTAGGATGCCTTTCTCGTGACCCTCGCGTTACACGCATTCTGGCCACTATGGATTACTGGGTATACACACTGCTCGACCCACGGTATAAGGAGAACCTTTCCACTCTCATACCCGGAGAGGAAAGGGGTTCGAGAGTGATGCTATACCACAGGACCCTGGCGGACAAGCTGATGGTAAAATTCCCATCCGACAGCGCTAGTGGCCGAAGGCGCAGTTCCGAGGGCCAGGTAGCAGGGGAGGCCCAGAGATCAGGCAGCACGTACAGCACAGGCAGGGGAACACTCTCTAAGGCCTTTGATAGCTTTCTGGCTCCCCAACAAGACTGTGTCACCGCTCCCCAGTCAAGGCTGAGTCGGCGGGAGCACTGTAAAAGGATGGTTAGGGAGTACGTAGCCGATCGCACGACCGTCCTCCGTGATGCCTCTGCCCCCTACAACTACTGGGTGTCGAAGCTGGACACGTGGCCTGAACTCGCGCTCTATGCCCTGGAGGTGCTTGCTTGTCCTGCGGCTAGCGTCTTGTCAGAGAGGGTGTTTAGTGCGGCTGGGGGAATCATCACGGATAAGCGTACCCGCCTGTCAACCGACAGTGCCGACAGGCTTACACTCATCAAGATGAACAAAGCCTGGATTTCCCCAGACTTCTCTTCTCCACCAGCGGACAGCAGCGATACCTAAACAATACGTAGGCTGCACCCGTGGATGGAAGCATTGTTCTCTATCACCATCAAAAACGTGGACCTTTTAGCTTCATCAATCTGTGTATAATATTCATCCTCCTCCTCCTGCTCCTCCTCCTGAAACCTCACATAATCACGCCGAACGGGCAATTTTTCTTAGGCCCACAAGGCTCAGTCATATAATTTTTGTAAACAATTTTTATACGTTTCAATGCGCTTAAAAGCGTTGAAACTTTCTCCTGAACCAATTTTTATTTTAACTGGGCTGCCTCCAGGCCTAGTTACAAATTAAGCCAAATTAACCGAAGCGATTATTGGGTTTCACCTGCCCTCTTGGTTGGGCATGGGCAATTTTTCTGACGTACATTAGTACTGTTGGTACACCAATTTTTTGGGGCCCTCGCCTACAGTGTAATCCAATTAATTTTTTGCCCACCTGCATTAAAGCTGACGTTACATCAGCTGTGCTGGGCACTGCAATGGGATATATTTATGTACCGCCGGTGGGTTCCAGGGAGCCACCCATGCTGTGGGTCCACAGGGAGTTGTAACTGCATGTGTCTACTTATAAAGAACCCCAGTCTGACTGGGGCATGCAGTGTGGGCCGAAGCCCACCTGCATTAAACATGACATTACCTCAGCTGTGATGGGCAATGCAATGGGATACATTTATGTACCGCCGGTGGCTTCCTGGCACCCACCCATGCTGTGGGTCCACAGGGAGTTGTACCTGCCTGTGTCTATGAATTAAAAACCCCGGTCAGGTTGGGGCATGCAGTGTGGGCCGAAACCCACCTGCATTTAATCTGACGTTAGCTCTGCTGTCCAGGGCACTGCAATGGGATACATTTATGTACAGCCGGTGGGTTCCAGGGAGCCACCCATGCTGTGGGTGCACACGGAATTCCCATTGTGGAGTTGTACCTGCCTGTGACTATTAATAAAAAACCGCGGTCTGACTGGGGCATGCAGACACCTTGACAGAGTGAATAGTGTGTGGCACATAGGTTCCCCATTGCTATGCCCACGTGTGCAGCTCCTGATGGCGGTGGCACAGGATTATATTTCTCATTGCTTCTGTACAGCATTGTGGGCTATCGCCTCGCCCCTTTTAAAGTGGGTCGCTGCCTAGCCGTGCCAACCCTCTGCAGTGTGTGCCTCCGGCTCCTCCTCATGGCAGACGCACTTATAAATAGACATGAGGGTGGTGTGGCATGAGTGCAGCTGAAGGCTGCGCAGGGACAGTTTGGTGTGCGCTGTGGACACTGGGTCGTGCGGGGGGGTTGGGCAGCATGTAACCCAGGAGAAGTGGCAGCAGAGTGTCATGCAGGCAGTGATTGTGCTTTGTTGGAGGTAGTGTGGTGCTTAGCTAAGGTATGCATTGCTAATGAGGGCTTTTCAGAAGTAAAAGTTGTTGGGAGGGGGGGGGCCACTCTTGCCCCTATTGTGGCTTAATAGTGGGACCTGGGAACTTGAGATGCAGCCCAACATGTAGCCCTTCGCCCGCCCTATCCGTTGCTGTGTTGTTCCTATCACTTTCTTGAATTGCCTCGATTTTCACAAATGGAAACCTTAGCGAGCATCCGCGATATACAAAAATGCTCGGGTCGCCCATTGACTTCAATGGGGTTCGTTACTCGAAACGAACCCTCGAGCATCGCGATAATTTCGTCCCGAGTAACGAGCACCCGAGCATTTTGGTGCTTGCTCATCTCTAGTTACAAACTTTGCAGAGACAAGTCATGGCTGAACAAAGACATCATGGCGATCTGGTTCAGATGAAGAAGTCAGGAAAGTGAACAACTCCAATCAGAGAAGACGTCATCTGTGAATCTCTGCTGCTGTATATACATGTTACCTGGTTTGGACCTGGATTCATATTTTTCACCACCTCCCCTCGGGCTGAACAGCAAACTGCAACTCTGGGACAAATTATTGTTATATAAAATGTAAAAGGTGGCTGTATTTGCCCATCTAGTTATTGAGAAGGGTTCATACATATTGATGAGCAGAAATGTGCAGCACAGGGAGGACCTGCCTATCAGCAACTGGAAGGAAAAGCAGGGTGGGGAGCAGGGGCGTAGCTAGAGGCTCATGGGCCCGGGTGCAAAAGTTTAGCTTGGGGCCTCCCTACAGACCCCTCCAACCCCCACTCCTTTTCACAGCTACTCCTTCTACACCACTTTTAGCTACATTACTGTTTTTTTTAAATGACCCATCAATAGATAATTAGTAACGAGGGGTTTTAGCAGAGTTTTAAAACATCCAGAACACAAGCCTCAAGGCACGCTTCGCTTCCTCAGGAAAGAAAATTTATTTATATATATATATACACACACATATACATTGGAGACAGCATAATAACAATACATACAACAGAGACGACATAAGCTAACTTTATATAACATGTTAGGGCTCATGTCCACGGCCGGGTTTTCACTACGTATCATGCGTGGGTTGGGCACACACACGTGGTGCGCAGTGAACTGAGTTAATGGACTGCGTGTAGATATGCAAGAGAAATAAATCCCAGCATGCTCTCTTTCTTTGTGTACCATGCAACGTGAGCCCTGTACACTTGTATGGGCTGCATGTGATACACCGCCCATACGCAATACATTGTTTCCATACGCATTAACACTCTAAACACTCCCCATCACATGGAACACCCCTTGTAGTCGTCGCCCCCCCCACTCCCCATCACACAGAATGCCCCTTATACCCCCCCCCCCACTCCCCATTACACGGAGCGCCCCTTGTTTTCCCCCCACACACTCCCCATCACACAGAACGCCTCTCGTTCCCCACCCCCCACTCCCCATCACACAGGATCCCCCTCATTCTCCCCCCCCCCGATCACACAGGATCCCTCTCGTTCTCTCCCCCCATCACACAGTATCCCCCTCGTTTTCCCCCCATCACACAGGGTCCCCCTCGTGCTCCCCCCATCACACAGGGTCCCCCTCGTGCTCCCCCCCATCAAACAGGGTCCCCCTCGTGCTCCCCCCATCACACAGGGTCCCCCTCGTGCTCCCCACCCCATCACACAGGGTCCCGCACACTGACTGCAGTTTCAGCCCCACTTCTGTAGCCTTGAGTACTTCCAGCAACCTCATTGGTTGTTGGGGACACACCTTCCTTTCAGATGTGCCCGAGGATACAGTTACACAGAGCTGTGCACGAGAAGCAGGTGCTGACAGGAGTACAGTTACACAGATCTGCCGTGTATTCACAGAGCTGTGGAAGCACGAGAAACACTGAATACACCGCAGATCTGTGTAAGTGTACTCCTGTCAGCACCTGCTTCTCGTGCACAGCTCTGTGCACATGTATCCTCGGGCACATCTGAAAGGAAGGTGTGTCCCCAACAACCAATGAGGTTGCTGGAAGTACTCAAGGCTACAGAAGTGGGGCTGAAAAGAAACATATGCGCGGGGGCCGGCAGCTTCTCCTGCAGAGGGGAGGAGTCTGAGCGGAGGTCCGGGAGGAAGCACCGGTGTGCAGGAGATGCTGCCGGCCGGCGCAGAGACCTTAATGAAAGTAACTGCGGTCATTCCGTGTGAAAGAGGGCCCCCGGGGGCTCAGGGGCCGGGTCGCAACCGCGACCCCAGCACCTCCTATATGTACGCCTATGGTGGGGAGAGTGTACATATATGTATTGGACTCATCTCCAGTCCATCCCAGCAAATTTCAAAAGGAAGATTGGAGGAAACAGTAATACATGACAGCCCGTCTGTGACTACACCCTGCAGCCTGGGCAGCTTAGGGCACCAGGCAGGTTCCCGGAAACAGAAGGGCAATACAAAAGTTCGAGCTGACGAAGGGGTTATCACCAAAACTTGTTTTCTTATGCTGGCCAAGTACCTTATTCAATAAAAGGAGATGTTTTTGCACCACATACTGTGTTTCCCCAAAAATAAGACATTGACTTATATTGATATTTGCCCCAAAAAGGGCACAGTGTCTTATTTTTGGGGGGGGGGGGGGGGGCTTATACTCACCTGGTACGCGGCATCCCGATGCGTCCTAATGGTGTCCGCTGCGGCGCTGCATCCTCCTTGTCTTACAGCTGATCTTCTGTGATTGGCTGCCGGCACTCGATTAGCCAATCACAGCGCTAGGTTTGCTGGAGGCGGGGTATTCAAAGCCCCGTCACCAGCAGAAGATCAGCTGTAAGACGAGGAGGACGCAGCGCCACCGGAGACAATCGGGACGCCGCGGACCAGGTGAGTATTGATTTTTTTTTACTGGGCACTTTAGCTAGGTCCTATTTTCGGGGGAGGCCTTATATCTCAAGCCTCCCCCGAAAACCCAATAAGTCTTACTATCAGGATAGGACCTATTTTTGGGAAAACACGGTGGTTTCTATCAATAATTTCAATCGTGTTGCGCCATCACCGCCAGTCTTTTAGTCCTAATCTCCTGCTCATTTACGCCCACCTGGGTCATCTGGTCAGGCGGCACCTCTACCACTGCTACCTTCGTCCTATTCTTTATATATACAAATAATCTTTTTCTTCACCAACACGACCGTACGGGTTTTGTGTTTATCAATAGAGCCCAATTTACTTATAAAGTCATGCATTTGTATTTGGCCCAATGGTAATCAACTGCATTATAGAAAACTGAGCAACGACTGAAAGGTATTTCAAAACTGAATCTGCGATGTCCTTACGTTTGACAGCAGTTCCCAAACTAAAGTTAATATTTTCAATGTGGATTTAATACAGAAAACAATTACGGACGGACATCGGGAATGTGTGAAGCAACAAAACAAGTGTATTTCCAAAATTTATATTGCTAATTGTATTTCCAGATTTTCAATGACCTTTGATTCCATTCACCACCTCGACTTAATTGAATTTATTCACTTTTCACTCCTTATGTTTTGCCCTAAGTAATTGAGATAAGTAAGTCAGCCCGTTAAGAGAACAGTGCTAGTTTTGATAGCATTCATTTGAATGTTCTGTAAGGTTGTATATGGGAAATTGTATATGCAGAAATATCATCCAAGATCATTCGGGGGCTGCATTCCCACGAACGTATATCGGCTCGGTTTTCACGCCGAGCCGATATACGTGGTCCTCATGTGCAGGGGGGGGGGGGGATGGAAGAGCCAGGAGCAGGAACTGAGCTCCCGCCCCCTCTCTGCCTCCTCTCCACCCCTCTGCACTATTTGCAATGGAAGGAGGCGTGGTGGGGCTAAGTTCTGCGACTTAGCCCCACCCCCGTTCCGCCTCTCCTTATTGCAAATAGAGCAGAGGGGTGAAGAGGAGGCAGAGAGGGGGCGGGAGCTCAGTTCCTGCTCCTGGCTCTTCCATCCCCCCCCCCCCCTGCAAATGAGGACGACGTATATCGGCTCGGCGTGAAAACCGAACCGATATACGTTCGTGGGAATGTAGCCTCAAGCTGTTTTTACTTGTTAAGACATCAAGTGAGTTAAATTGCTGAAGCAAAGTCTCTTGTAGGGTAAAATGATTATTTGCTGTTTTCATGAAATGAGTCGCTGTTACATTGACCGGGGGTTTGACTGGCTGTTGCTTCACTATATGCTTATGATGCTACATAGACTGTATATTTGCAACAATTGGCATGTGATCCATTCTCAGCGTGTCTATACAATATAAAATTCTGAACCACAGAAGAGACTTTTGGTTGCCATTTCTTCACCCCCCTCCCCCCTTCACACGGGAGTATTAGAACTCATTAATTTAATGGGTTCGCTCAGATGCACGTTTTTTTCCCGCCATGCCATGCTCTATTTTCCTGCGCATTTGCTCACCCAAAGTCCCTGTAGCAGTTAATAGGGATGTGCAAATACTTGCCCTATACGCTAGAAGATGAAACACTATGCAATGTGCAGGAAAAATAACACATGGTTCAGGTAGCCGGCTCAACCTTCAAGTCGTGAGTCTTCCATCCTTCCGAGGTTGGTAAGAGGAGTACCAAGCTTGCTGGGGGGCAATAAGTTTGAAAAGCTTATTACCTGAAAGCACTGTGGAATAAGTTAGTGCTATACAAATAACACGATTTATTTATTTATTATTATACCGATGTGCACGCAAATACACATAAGCTCGTGTGAAGGGGGCCTGAAGGCTGCCTGTCCACGCGCGAGGCGGAATATTGCTAGCGATATTCCACCACGGGGAAGCAGGAGGGAGAAATGACAGGTCTCCGTGGTAAGCCTATTTGATAGATAGGCTTACCGCGGAGAATCACAGCAAATCGCAGCATGCCGGGATTTGAATCCCGCAATCAGAGAATCGCTATGATTCTCCACTCGTGGACGTTGGGCTGCGCTTTCCATAGTTAAGTCTATAGAAAGCTCTCACTGTTACCCGCGGCCGGATTATCGCTTTGGATAACTCAGTGACATATCGCCCGTGGAAAGGAGGCCTAAGAAGGAAAGGAAAGCAAGGAGAAAGCACAGACAGAATCCAGTATTAGGGCTCCTCCACATGGGTGTTTTTACGTGCAGAAAATTTGCATGCGCAATATGCAGGGTATAGAATGGGTTCGTACAAATATTTCGCTTTTTCATGCACATTTCTTGCATGCAGGATAATAATAATAATAATCTTTATTTGTATGGCGCCAACATATTGCGCAGCGCTTACAAAGACAGGGGGAATACAGAAAGAGAAAAGTACAAACATTACAGAACCACGGTTACATAGTAGTTGATGGGTCCTGCTCCAACGAGATTACATACTACAAGTAATGGGGTGATACAGAAGGTAAAGGGGCTGGAGATGTGCACGGTATGGGGGGGTGGAAAGTGAGGGGTGATATACATATAGACAATGGTCAGACATTTAGCCATGTGACGGCAGAATTGGTATGACTCCAGGAGCTAGCAGGGATTGCAGTCAATAGGTCAGGGAGCATGTTATCAGGCGGTGTACAGAGGGGTTTGTTTAGGGAATTCAGTATGCCTCCCTGAAGAGGTGCGTTTTTAGAGCACGCCTGAAGTTCTGCGAGTCCTGGATTGCTCGGGTAGCTTTTGGTAGTGCGTTCCAGAGGACCGGTGCTGCTCTGGAGACGTCTTGGAGGCGGGAATGAGAAGTTCGAATTAAAGGGGCGCACAGTCTGGTTTCGTTAGCTGAGCAGAGAGCCTGGGGTGGGTGATGGATTGAGATGAGGGAGGCAATATAGGGGGGCGCTGCGCTGTGGAGGGCTTTGTGGATGAAGGTAGCGAGTTTACATTGAATTCTGTATTTAACGGGCAGCCAGTGCAGTGACCGGCACAGGGCAGAGGCGTCCGATTAGCGGCTGGACAGGAAGATGAGCCTGGCTGCCGCATTCAGGATGGATTGGAGAGGGTAGAGTCTGCTGCAGGGGAGGCTGATCGGCAACGAGTTCCAATAATCGAGCCGAGAGTGGATGAGGGCAACAGTGAGCGTTTTTAGTGTGTCCACAGTGAGAAAAGAGCGAATTCTTGCGATGTTCTTGGGGTGCAGCTGACATGTTCGGGCCAGAGTTTGGATGTAGGGGGTAAAAGAGAGATCAGAATCAAATATGACCCCAAGGCAGCAGGCATGTGTCTAGGAGTTATGGTGGTGCCACACACTGAGATGGAGATGTCAGGATGAGGTTGGTTAGTGGAGGGTGGAAATACCAGTAAGTCAGTTTTAGAGAGGTTTAGTTTTAGGTAGAGAGAGGACATGGTGTTAGAGACAGCGGACAGGCAGTCGGTGATGTTTTGGAGGAAAGGTGCAGAGATGTCACGGGAAGAGGTGTATAGCTGGGTGTCGTCAGAATACAGGTGGTATTGGAGGCCAAATCTCCTAATGGTTTGTCCAATTGGGGCTGTGTAGATAGAGAAAAGGAGGGGGCCGAGGACCGAGCCCTGGGGGACCCCAACAGCAAGGGGAAGAGGAGGGGAGATAGAGCCAGCTAAGGAGACGCTGAAAGAGCGGTCAGGTAGGTAGGAGGAGAACCAGGAGAGAGCAGTGTCCTTTAGGCCGATGGAGCAAAGCATACTGAGGAAGAGTTTGTGGTCAACAGTGTCAAAGGCTGCAGAAAGGTCGAGGAGGATGAGTAGGGAGTAATCGACAATCGATTTGGCTGTCAGTAGGTCATTGGATACCCTTGTAAGGGCAGTTTCTGTTGAGTGTTGCGGTCGGAAGCCAGACTGTAGAGGCTCTAGGAGAGAGTTCTCTGATAGATAGCTTACAAGTCGGGAGTAAACCAGGCGTTCTAGTAGTTTGGAGATGAAGAGGAGGTTTGAGATGGGTCGGTAGTTGGCAGCATCAATCGTGTCCAGAGTCGGCTTCTGTAGCAGTGGGGATATGATGGTGTGTTTGAAAGAAGAGGGAAAGATGCCAGAGGTCAGAGAGAGGTTGAATATAGTGGTGAGATGGGAGATGACCACTGGGGAGAGGGACCAGAGGAGGTGTGAGGGGAGAGGGTTGCTAGCACAGGTGTTGGGGCGAGCAGAGCAAGCAGAGGGATGAGAACAGATTCAGATGAGCGTAGATACAACTAGTTGTGCCTGAATGAGGGGAATTTTCCCCCATTCGCTGGCTTTTCAAACTCCACGCCAGAATGCAGAAGTTTGAAAAAAGCAGCAGGAAGATAGGTGCCGCCTGATCTTTTACTATGTGCGGTAAAGATAGAACAGGAAACAATTAATGCTGAGAAATGAACAGTGAAATCCTATTGAAATTAAGGCTTTTGTTTTGTCCCATTATGTGGCCGTGATTATCACAGCTGCATAAGGGGACAAAACCCCGCTCTTCTGAATGTGCACTTAGGGCGGCTTCACACGGGTGTATTTCTGAGCACAAAATTTGCATAAGCAATACGCACAAATTCTTTGTTTTTGAGCGCACATTTCCTGGGTGTGGAATAAATTAGGACCTGCTTTATTTTGTGCGCCTTTTCTGCATCAAAGTTCCCCATCGACATCCATGAGAGGTGCACAAATACTAGCGCAATGCGTACAAAGATGCGCAAAACGCTGAAAAAAAAGAACACATCTCGAACTCATTAGGCTAAAGAGCCATTTAAAACAGGACGGGGGGAGTGTTCAACGCACATGTGAATATGCCATGCGTGCGCAAGAAAGTACTGTAAACTACACATATGAGTGTAAATACGTTGTGCTAAAGCATGTGTATTTGCGCATAAGCCCATTTGAAAGAATCCCAAAGGCTCCTGCACACGATATACGATTGCGAGAGGATGATGTGTTTGCACTTTATATGCAGTGCCTCATCTGGCGCAGAGTGTTACGGCAATAGAAATGCAATCCTAAGCTCTCGCTCATGACCTGAAGGTTGTAAGTTCAATCCCCGCAAGGTTCAGGTTACCGGCTCCAGGTTGACTCAGCCTTCCATCCTTCTGAAGATGGTAAAATGAGAACCCAGCTTGGTGGGGGGAAATAAATTACCTTAAAGTGCTACGGAATAAGTTGGCCCTATACAAAAAACTAGTGCCTTTCTATTTGCTTTTTGTGCGTTCCTGCGCATTTTACAGTAATTTTGTGTTCTACCGTGCCCATTCACATTGTTGCAGGACACTCCTGCGCCAGTTTTGAACTCGCTCAGCAGCCTAGTTAGTCCTTGGTGTTATCCATTGACACCGCAAAATCGCGCAGTTAGGCACGCAATGTTGTGTCGACAGGGTGTGCAAATGCACAGACTCCCATGGTGGTTCGGGTTCACAAACACACAAAAATAGAGTATGTTGCGTATTGTTTTGCTTGATGAAAATGCGGGTGAAAAAACACTTAATGTGAGTGAGCCCATCGAAGTCAATGGATTCTATTGCCAACAGTTTACGCTAGCGATTTTGCATGCTCAAAAACGCATGCAAAATCGTCTGTGTGCAGTCATTGCCTCATTCCTAATCTACTGTAATGTGTCCATGCACATTATGATGCGGCTACTGCTTCAGCCCTTGGCGACAGCCTCATCGATAGTTTTCTAGCTGTTCATACTGGCCGTAGTCATCAAGATAAATTACATATCAAATGTACAATGTGACTTTCCTTTGTTTTCACATCCACAGGCTAATGCCCACGGAGGGATTTCTGCTGCGTTTCCCACAGTGGAATTCCGCAGCTATTAGGTTCTATTGAGCCTAATAGCTTTCCTGCTGCCAATGCTCGCATGCGGAATTCTGCCGTGGATTTCTGCTGCGGGGAAAAAAATCACGGCATGTTCTATTTCACCGTGGATTCCGCAGCGGGAGGTCTCCATTAATATAGCATTAATGGAGATCATGGCGGAATTCTACAATCACTCGCGTTTTAAACGCAATACTCCCGCAACAGAATCCCATGATGCTCGTGGGCACGAGCCCTAAATGAATCCAGCGCAAAATAATTTTCTGTTAACTTCAGTCTGCAATCAGTTTCCACTACATAGTCCTGCTACAATATATGTAATAGATCAAGTGCCTATAATAACTATACCTATAATACACTCCCTCATTATGCATGTTTACATGTTTATTTGTGGTTTTGAGCTTTTATACCGAGTGGGTGTTTTGGGGAATTTTGACATATTTTTACTGAGATGATTTTTTAAGCTATGATTCCTACAGCAAAACTGCATTAACTATTACATTGGTGAAAAGTGAGATATGGTAATTAGTCTTCAGAGAGTTTTGTCTTCTGTTCCACCTTACATTGAAGGTGAGAATGTTATATTATTCTCACCCCTGATGAATAATCAACATGGAGATAAATATGTATAGAAAATTTCCATTTACTTTATTGATGTTCTCTTCTATTCATACTTTAGACACATAAATTACACATGGCAGGAAGCATTCATATAGGCTTGAAACAGTTCATGGTGCTGAGGAACATAACATGAGAAGAAATATTAACACATATAAGCCTGCATGAACCCTTAAAGGAGCAAAATAATTAATGGAACCAATTCTAAAAGATATCGTTACTGACAACACAGAAAGTTTACAAACATGGGGTGGTATCAGCTAATGCGAAAACTAAACTGTAATCTTAATCTGTTATCAGATCTCAATAGAGGATCCTCAACAAGAATCATAGAATGGTAGAGGGGGAAGAGACTTAAGGAACCTCCAGGGTCATCGGGTCCAACCCCCTGCTCAATGCAGGATGACTAAATCATCCCAGAAAGATGTCTGTCCAGCCTCTGTTTGAAGACTTCCACTAAAGGAGAACTTACCACCTCCCATGGTAACCTGTTCCATTCATTGATCACCCACTCTGTCAGAAAGTTTTTTCTAATATCTAATATCTTCTCCAGTCAGGACACTGAGGCACGGGTCCAGAGAACTGACCATATGGCCACATGTGGCCTGACAAATGAGTCGATCCCACTCCATAATGCGCAGCCAAATAAAAGTTTATTCTTAACTCATCCTGGTTCTACTCCTTGGACAGCAGTGCCATTACTCCTACTTCTGCATTTCTATCTGGTCATATATCCTTATGTCTTATATAGTACAAATTGCTAGTGTCCAGATCCCGTTAGTGAAAATGTAACCATTAGATGGTTATGTAAAATATATTCTAGGACTAGGTTGTACTCTTTTTGTTTTATTAAAATAAGATCGTATGCAAGTAGCCATTGTGTTTTTCTAGGTTGTGAATCTCTCACTAAATAGTGACATTTGGCCCTGTTTTTCCTTCAGAAGACAATAGGTGGCTAATGTCCAGTGTTGCTAAAGTTATGGGCAGCTGACCAAGATTGCTAAACCAGAGTCTTCCCCGGAAGGAGAAGATGACCATGTACAGATAGGTTGTGCACAGACAAGAGTCTTCCAGAGAAGAATGTTCTCATTCTTATGACAAGGCTGTTAGAAGGATTCACAGAGAGGTGCACTACCGTTTACATAAATATATACCATTTATTAATAATTATTTTTTAAAAAGCCTATTTGCACCCTGAGATGTCCCAAACATTAGTCTACAGATAGAATAACGGAGTAACCACCGCAAAAAGAGCAACTGCTCACAGGAACATAACCCTACCCCACCCTACCTTTTCCTTAATAAAAAAGGGAGGGGAAAAAAGGGGGAGATATCCAATGTTAAGGATCAGCAAAAAACTAAATCCAAGTAGTAGGAAATAGGCCAAAACTGAAAAATTATGATTTTTGGTCATTATACAACTATTATGTGCAATGAACAAGATGTCATTCAAAGATAGAAATTCTTTTTAAAGTGATACTCATGGCACCAATCTATATGGATGATAAACGTACTCTTTTTTTCCTACACGTTTCACCCCTAGATTTAAGGAGCTCATCAAGGACCAATCAATCAACGACCAGTGTCACAGTCGAGTTTCATAAATATTAATGCATGTAACCAAATCTCTCAGATATAAATGCTGTCAACAATGATCGAATCATTTCTATTCCCAAATATGGATTAGATCTCAAAGTCTAGAGGCTCACATTTTTAGATATAATACCTGCTTTACCACCTAAGGTACTAACAGATGACAAAAATATACATAAGTACCAAAAGAGTCATATGTTCCATATTGTAATGGCAAGCAGATATGTAAATGAAGTCTATTCGTACAGGCTGTGCCCTGCAGTATTTTAGATATCTCAGCTAAGGTGTAATATGTTCCAAACTGGGTCAAGAAGAATATCGTTTCCCCTTAAGGAGATCACCTAGATGGTGTGAAGAGACTTGTAAGGCCATTCATGCTTCTCTTGGAAATATGCAAATGGAAGATGGCACAATACCTCTTGTCAGAAAGTTTGATATTGACTTGCAGAAATGTTGCCTTCCAATTGGTGGTGCTGTAGAGGTATTGTTCCATCTTCATATTTGTATATTTCCCAGAGGAGCATGGATGGCCTTATAAGTCACCTAACACCTTCTAGGTGCTCTCCATACAGAGAAATAATACAGTTTCTGATCCACATCTATAGGCATGTCACTAGTCAAGCCAGAAACCTGCTGCACTCTAATGAGAGGTAATCACCCCAAAACACCTGCCTGTGCATGGTTATCTTCTTCTGGAGAAGATTCTGGTTTTGACTTATATTCACCGTGATTGTTATAAGGCTTGTTAAAAAGTCTGACATTGACTTGCAGGACTGCTGCCTTCCAATAGGTGGTGCTGTGGAGGCATTATTTCATCTTCCAATTTGCATGTTTCATATTGTAATGGAAGCAGATATGTAAATGAAGTATATTTATTCACGCTATACTCTGTAGTATCCCAATTAAAGGTAGATTACATATATCAGAAACACATATTGATTTCAGACATACCAAAAAGAACATGAGGATGCCATAAAATAGTACTTCAGCTGGTTTATATGGTACTAATATGGGACCACATACTTCAATGTCCCAATACTGAATCATACTATGAATGCCATATGTTCCATATTGTAATGGCAAGCAAAACCAGGATTAATCAACAATGAAGGCATAAGTAAACACTTGCAATTAAATCTATATATATAAAGACGAAAGCCCTCACTGACGGACTGACTGACTCACTCACTCACTCACTGACGGACTCACTGACTGACTGACTCACTGACTCACTGACTCACTAACTGACTCGCCAAAAGTTCTCCAACTTCCCAATGTCGTAGAAACATGAATTTTGGCACAAGCATAGATTATCTCCAAAATAGGAAAAGTAATTGGGTCCCAACTCGATTATTAAATTCTAGTGCAAAAGAATTAGCGTCGAAATTTAACGTACATAATCTAAATCTCTCACTTCCCAATGTCTTAGAAACTTTGGCACAGGCATTGAATATGTCATAAATAGGAAAAGCTAATGGGTCCCAACTCGATTATTCCATTCTATACGCAAAAGAATTAGCGTCCAAATTTTACGTATGGAATCTAATTCTCTCACTTCCCGGTGTCATAGAAACTCAAAATTTGGCAGGAGCATTGATTATGTCATAAATAGGAAAAGCTAATGGGTCCCAACTCGATTATTCAATTCTATGCGTAAAAGAATTAGCGTGGAAATTTTACGTACAGAATGTAATTTTCTCATTTATGATTATGTCATAAATAGGAAAAGCTAATGGGTCCCAACTCGATTATTCAATTCTATGTGTAAAAGAATTAGCGTCGAAATTTTACATACAGAATGTAATATTCTCATTTATGATTATGTCATAAATAGGAAAAGTTAATGGGTCCCAACTCGATTATTTAATTCTAGTGCAAAAGAATTAGCGTCGAAATTTTACGTACATAATCTAAATCTCTCACTTCCCAATGTCATAGAAACATGAAATTTGCCATAAGCATTAAATATGTCATAAATAGGAAAAGTTAATGGGTCCCAACTCGATTATTCAATTCTAGCGCAAAAGAACCAGCGTCCAAATTTTACGTACGGAATCTAATTCTTTCACTTCTTGGTGTCATAGAAACATGAAATTTGGAACGGGCATTGATTATGTCATAAATAGAAAAAGTTAATGGGTCCCACCTCGATTGTTTAATTCTAAGCGCAAAAGAATTAGCATTCACATTTTACATACGAAATCTAATTCTCTCACTTCCCGATGTCATAGAAACTTGAAATTTGGCACAGGCATTGATTATGTCATAAATAGGAAAAGTTAATGGGTCCCACCTCGATTATTCAATTCTAAGTGCAAAAGAATTAACGTCCAAATTTTATGTACGGAATCTAATTCTCTCACTTCCTGATGCCATTTTATATAAAGGAAACGTCGCATGGTTACCTCCCCGTGGTTTTTCCTGGGTAACGCAGAGAACTATGCAAAATGGTGAACATATGTTTTTCCGGTATCTCTAAAGTAACCACGACTTCATAAGATTTTCAGTGTGAACACCAGATAAACACCAGTACCAAACTAACTCGGGCGAAGATGGGTATATCAGCTAGTGATTTTATAAATGCAGAAAATCCACATATATCAGGATTAGAGATGAGCGAGCATACTTGTCCGAGCTTGATGCTCGTTCGAGTATTAGGGTGCTCGAGATGCTCGTTACTCGAGACGAGCACTATGCGGTACTCATCTCGATTAAACGAGCACTGACCATTGAATTCAATGGAGCCGGCAATACAGCCGGCTCCATTGAAAGCAATGGCCTGCCGGTGAGCGCGGGATGAATTGTCGGGAAGGGCTTAAATATATAAGCCCTTCCCTGCAATTCATCCAGAAATGTGTAAAAATAAAAAATATATATATACTCACCTGGTCCCGGCAGACGGAGTTCAGTGCGGCCAGCGGCAGTCCTCCTGAACTGCTCTGAACAGCTGTGAGTAGTATCCAGCAGCCGGGGATTTAAAATCCCCGCCTGCTGAATGAGCTGCCTCTAATTGGTCACAGCCTGACCAATCAGAGGCAGATTCCACTCACACACCCATTTATGAATTTATGAATGGGTGTGTGACTGCTGCCTCTGATTGGCTCAGCGGGACCAATCAAATGAGAGGCAGCAGTCACTCACCCATTCATAAATTCATGAATGGGTGTGTGAGTGGAATCTGCCTCTGATTGGTCAGGCTGTGACCAATTAGAGGCAGCTCATTCAGCAGGCGGGGATTTTAAATCCCCGGCTGCTGAATACTACTCACAGCTGTGCAGAGCAGTTCAGGAGGACTGCCGCTGGCCGCGCTGAACTCCGTCTGCCGGGACCAGGTGAGTATATATATATTTTTTATTTTTACACATTTCTGGATGAATTGCAGGGAAGGGCTTATATATTTAACCCCTTCCCGACAATTCATCCCGCGATCGCCGGCAGCCCATTGCTTTCAACGGGAGCCGGCTGTATTGCCGGCTCCATTGAATTCAATGGGCTAACATCGTTCTGCCGGGACAAGGTGAGTATATTTTTTTTTTATTTTTACACATTTCTGGATGAATTGCAGGGAAGGGCTTATATATTTAAGCCCTTCCCGACAATTCATCCCGCGATCGCTGGCAGCCCATTGCTTTCAATGGAGCCAGCTGTATTGCCGGCTCCATTGAATTCAATGGGCTAACATCGTTCTTCTCTGCCACAGCTGTTACAGCTGTGGCAGAGGAGAACGATCTTTATGCTGACAGTGCGCGCGCGGGGGGGGGGGGGGGTCTCACTCTTGCCACTATTGTGGCTTAATAGTGGGACCTGGGAACTTGAGATGCAGCCCAACATGTAGCCCCTCGCCTGCCCTATCCGTTTCTGTGTCGTTCCCATCACTTTCTTGAATTTCCCAGGTTTTCACAAATGAAAACCTTAGCGAGCATCGGCGATATACAAAAATGCTCGAGTCGCCCATTGACTTCAATGGGGTTCGTTACTCGAAACGAACTCTCGAGCATCACTGAAAGTTCGACTCGAGTAACGAGCACCCGAGCATTTTGGTGCTCGCTCATCTCTAATCAGGATGTATCCAAATCAAACGAAGACTTCTATTGATACAAGTATCCTATTACATCCCTCATAATCAAGTAGCCAAAATATCTCATTATGCCAAAAATCCCTTCTGTGCCATGTTATACTAGTCAGCAAAACCCTAAACTCTAATAATACATTTGAATCTTTAGATATTACACAGGGTCTTCTCCTGGTGAATAAATGGATTCATCCTAGGGTGCTGCTTGGTGATAAGTATGAGAGGAAGAAAGTGACCAAACAGCCCTCCTTAAATCTCCCCTTAAAGGGGTTTTGTCATTAAAAGAAAAATTATCTAAACTTCCCTATTACTTCCCTGTCAGTCTCCTTATCACATCTTCTCCTGGTTGAGCTTCTCCAGTGCCCCAGGTCAGCTCACTGCAGGCTGGGCCCAGCTTGTTATGAAGGCTGCTTTATCATAAACTCCTTCCTGCTGGGTCAGTGAAGGTCACATCCCTGTGCTGTAGTTTCACTGCCTAGGAAGGAATTGTAATCTATTTCAGAGACAGCTCATATGAGCAATCTCTGAAGAAGATAGGCAGTCCTCCTGCTGGCCTGTGAGCTGTGATGTAACCTAATGTACATAACCTCACAGGAAGGAGCAGAATCAGGCAAGTGAAACCTGGACTGCAGGAGACAGGAGAAGATAAGGGAGGTGAAGATCTGGTAAGTAGACTGATGGGGGAGGAATAGATAAGTCTAGCATTTTTCTTTTTTAGTGACAGAACCCCTTTAAGGTTACTTCATCCCCACGCACCCATACATTCCTGTCGCATATGTGACAAAGTGACCCTTAGATAACACCTCAGATACAGCGCTCAATAGAAGAAAAATACGTGAATGCAAACGGAATTGAAATGTGCTGAGATGTGCTTTTCGAGGGAGAATTGGACCAATGTTAAAACATTATCTAGCTTACTGATGGAAAATGAATGGCATCAAAGAAAGGGTCCTTTTAGTACTTGTCGCCAGAGAAACATACTACAAAGTATTGTAGTAAAATCTGCAGATAAAGCTGGGAATTTGGTGATATTGCACCAAGAACAATATTGGGATATGTGTTTTAAAATTTTTAGGGACAAGGAAAGCTACAAACCTTTGATGACTGATCCCACAGCAAAATTGAAGAAGGAGCTGACATTGATCCTACATGAAGCCCACACATTAGAGCCAATAGATAAGGATACATTTCTTTCTCATTTCCACTGTTTCCTCAAGTAGCCACATTTAACCCTTTCCAATCCAATGTCGGGCTTCCCCCGACATCATAATTTTCCTCCACAGCTCCGATGTCGGGGCAGGCCCGACACTGCAGTGCAGGAGTGCATCTGCACCCGATCGTCAGACACATCAGGTGCAGATACACTCCTGCACTGGTCCTCATTGAGGAGCCCCGAGGAGAAGGCAGAAAGGGTTTTTAACCCTTTCTGCCTTCTCCTTTACACATTACATAGCGCTCAATTAGCGCTATGTAATGCACGGAGATTCCGGCCGGCGATCATGTGACCGCCGGTGTCACCTGACCCCAAGCTGTCACATGAACGCCGAGTCGGGAGCCTGCACCGTGGGGGGGCCTGCTTACCTGTCCGGTGTCTTCTGCATTCTCCCTTCTGTCTCCCGGCTCGGCAATCATGTGACCGCTGGATGCCACCTGACCCCAGTGGTTACATGATCGCCAAGCCGGGAGGCAGAAGGGAGAATGCGGAAGACGCCGGACAGGTAAGCAGGCCCTCCCACGGTGCAGTGAGCATCTGCACCCTCCTGAACTCTGTCAGTTCAGGAGGTTGCAGGAAAATGTATTTTTTCTCATCCATTCTCACCAGCTCTAATTGGATTGGAAAGAGTTAAGGTCTCCTTAATGACCACAAGGTTCTGAATCCCCTTAAATATCACTCGACAGTGTCTGGAATAGATAGTCTGATGCAGAATTTGGGAATATATCTGGACCAAATTCTTCATTCCTTTGTCCCAACTAAATTGTTAGGGGGGTGATCGCCAGGCTCTTGCCCCCAATTTGGCTTAATAGTGGGACCGGGTGTCTCAGATGCAGTCATGCATGCTTCCCCTGCTCGATTCTCGATTCCCCCATTGACTTCAATGGGGTTCGTTACTTGAAATGAGCTCTCAAGCATTACGAAAAGTTCGACTTGAGCGACGAGCACCCGAGCATTTTGGTGCTGGCTCATCTCTAGTGGGAATCTTTTTAATGGGGATGAAGTTAGCCATCTTTGTGAGTTGGTCCACGACCACAAGGATGGTAGTCATTCCCCTCAAGGGGGGCAGATCCACTATAAAAGTCCATAGATATAGACCCCCCATGGCCTGGATGGGACTGGAAGAGCTATAGCAAACCAAGAGGGTGAGGGGTGAGCTCAGGGTATCTTGTTCCGAGCACATACTTTGCAAGAGGTAACGTATATCTTTACATCCTTCCTGCAGTCGTGCCACCAGAAAAAGCGAAGTAGAAGCTCCAAGGTCTTTGTGACCTCAAGGTGACCGGCAAATTTAGAGTCATGGACTAGTTTAAGGACCTTAATTCAACCAGGTTCAGGGACATATAATTGATGTCCCTGTCTCCTAAGTTCATTCTCAAAAGAGAGCTTCACGAGGACGATTTAGAAAAGAGTTGCTTTTGCAGCCTCCTTTACACTGTGTTATGAGGTCCTCTGAATGCAAGATAACTAAAAACCTATTTGAAGACAGAATTGTGTGATCTGTATTTAACTTCTCTTCAGGGTCTGAAAATATCCTGGACAATGCATCTGCCTTGCCATTTCTGGAACCTGGACGGAAGGAAAGAACTAAATTAAACCTGGAGAAGAACAAGGCCCGTCATGCCTGTCTTGCAGATAATCTCTTGGCAGAACAGAGGAATTCTATGTTTTTATGGTCAATAAGCACCATTACTAGATGATAGGCTGCTTCCAAGAGGTTTTCACCATTTGGTGAAAGCTACTTTGATAGCCAAAAGTTGCTTGTTCCCGACATCATAGTTTTTCTCTGCGGGTGACAGGGTGTAGGACAGAAATGCGCAAGGATGTGGTTGCATCTTATCTCTGACTTGCTGTGACAGGATGGCTCCCACAGCGGAGTTGGAGGTGTCCATCTCCACGTCTAAAGGCAATTCTGAGCTTGGGTGGATCAGTAACTAAACAGAGTCTTTAGTTTCTCAAAAGCACCTTGTGCCTCCCGGGACCAGAAAAACGTGAGTGCTTTCTTTGTAAGGGAGGTGATGGGAGAGATGACCTTTGAGAAGTCCTTGATAAATCTTCTGTAGAAATGTGTGAAACCAATCAAGCACTGTACTTCCTTCAAATTTCTTGAAATGGCCCAATCTAGGATGGTTTTTATCTTGCTGGGATCCATATTTAAGCCCTCTGGGGAGATAATGTATCCCAAGAACTATATTTGGGTTTGTTTGAACTCACATTTCTCTTACTTGATGTAGAGGTTATTTTTTTTGAGTCATTCTAAGATCACCCGCACATGTCCGCGATCTTCCTCCAAATTGTCAGAGAATATGAGGATGTCATCAAGATATGCCACTATGAATTGATCCAACAGGTCCCAAAACACATCACTGATAAAGTGTTGGAAGGTAGAGGGAGCATTGCAGAGACCGAACAGCATCAGTAGTGATTCAAAGTGTCAATATCTTGTTTTGAAGGCTGACTTCCACTCTTCTCCAGGACAGATCTGTACTAGGTTACATGTTCCTCTGAGGTCCAGTTTGGTAAAGACATTGGCTGCTCTGGAGTTAATGGGAGAGGATAGCGATTCCTGATGGCAATCTTGTTTAGTCCCCGGTTATTGATGCATGGACAAAGAGTAGAATCCTTTTTAACAAAGGAAATGGGTAGTCTTGCCAGAGAGGAAGAAGGCTGGATGAAGCCTTTTGTTAGATTTTCATCCAGATGTTCCCAAAGCTCCTAATTCAGATTCGACGAGGTTGAAGATACATCCAAATAAAATAGAAGATCCCATGAGCAGCTCAATACAACAGTCATATGGCCTGTGAGGTGGGAGCTGGTCAGCCTTCTTCTTACTGCAAACATCCTTGAAAATCCGGTAGTGAACTGGTAATTTCAGCATGGTCAAATGGAAGCCAGAGGTCAGCAGCAGGAGGTATCAGTATGCAGTACAATGGGAGGGGATGGAAGCATAGTCAAATGGAAGCCAGTTCTCAGCAGCAGGAGGTATCAGTACAAAAAGGGGAGGAGCAGTGGCGCTTGATCAAGGTGGGGGACCACAATAATCACACACTGGACCCAGAGGGGGTTGAATAAAACATGGTTGTATGTATGTTTTTTGTAGACCTTTTTGCCCTTATGTCCACTTTTGTACTTACAAAAGAAACTCACATATATATTTATTAAGTATCGTATACACTGTGCACCAATTGTTAATGCTTTCTATGGGAGAGGGACTTCCTAATGTTGCTTCAGGTACTTTTACGCTGCATACATGATATATCCATTATGTACAATTTATTGTGGAAGCACTTTCGGTTGCTGATACAAAGAAGCGCAAATGGTGTGATGAAGGGTCATTGATAACACATCTTCATACTTTCTTTGTTTTGATCTGGTATCTTCCCTCTATGTGGATGGTTAAAATAAAAAGGTATATATGCCTCTTGTGCTTTGGGATATAACTTTGGATGCGTGCGTATGATGATCTTAGGTGAATGCGGGGGAGATGAATGCATATGCAAACTTTTTGTCTATTATTGCCCATGCAATATAGATACTTGTTGCGTGTGTTTTTTCAAACAAAGGTTCATGCCCTAACATATGCATTCACAAAGGTGCAGAGCCCGTAATCGGGTGCCTAATCTGTCTATTTGGTAATCTGGAACTGGGTGGCACTGCAGAGGTATTGTATCAACTCCATTTGCATACTACATTTCCTAGAGGAGCATCGCATGACCTATAAGTCTTCTGGCCTTCTTAGCGCTCTCTACAATAAGAAACAGTATCCCTTCCATCTCTCTGTAACATTACATTGTCATGCAGGAACAGGTTAGATGAAAAGAGCACTCAATGCTCACAATAATTGAAAGCAACCTTTAGTAGCAGGAATGTAACTATGTGCAACTTTATCCCTAATGTTATTCCTACTTAGTAGAGAAAAATAAATTACATGCACTGTGGCATCAATGGGCGTGAAAAAATGATTTTCTAGAATCAGTGGTCTAAACCAATGGTTCTCAATAGAGATGAGCGAGCACCAAAATGCTCGGGTGCTCGTTACTCGAGACGAATTTTTCGCGATGCTCGAGGGTTCGTTTCGAGTAACGAACCCCATTGAAGTCAATGGGCGACCCGAGCATTTTTGTATATCGCCGATGCTCGCTAAGGTTTTCATTTGTGAAAATCTGGGCAATTCTACAAAGTGATGGGAACGACACAGCTACGGATAGGGCAGGCGAGAGGCTACATGTTGGGCTGCATCTCAAGTTCCCAGATCCCACTATTAAGCCACAATAGCGGCAAGAGTGCCCCCCCCCCTCCCAACAACTTTTACTTCTGAAAAGCCCTCATTAGCAATGGATACCTTAGCTAAGCACCACACTACCTCCAACAAAGCACAATCACTGCCTGCATGACACTCCGCTGCCACTTCTCCTGGGTTACATGCTGCCCACCCCCCCCCCCCCCCCGCACGACCCAGTGTCCACAGCACACACCAAATTGTCCCTGCGCAGCCTTCAGCTGCCCTCATGCCACGCCACACTCATGTCTATTTATAAGTGCGTCTGCCAGAGGAACCGCAGGCACACACTGCAGAGGGTTGGCACGGCTAGGCAGCGACATTCTTTAAAAGGGGCGGGGCGATAGCCCACAATGCTGTACAGAAGCAATGAGAAATCCAATCCTGTGCCACCTCCATCTGGAGCTGCACACGTGGGCATAGCAATGGGGAACCTATGTGCCACACACTATTCATTCTGTCAAGGTGTCTGCACGCCCCAGTCAGACTGCAGTTTTTTATAAATAGTCAAAGGCAGGTACAACTCCGCAATGGGAATTCCGTGTGCACCCACAGCATGGGTGGCTCCCTGGAACCCACCGGCGGTACATAAAAATATCCCATTGCATTGCCCAACACAGCTGAGGTAGTAATGTCGTGCTTAATGCAGGTGGGCTTCGGCCCACACTGCATGCCCCAGTCAGACTGGGGTTCTTTAGAAGTGGAAACAGATGCATTTACAACTCCCTGTGGACCCACAGCATGGGTGGGTGCTAGGAAGCCACCGGCGGTACATAAATATATCCCATTGCAGTGCCCATCACAGCTGAGGTAGTAATGTCATGTTTAATGCAGGTGGGCTTCGGCCCACACTGCATGCCCCAGTCAGACTGGGGTTCTTTAGAAGTGGAAACAGATGCATTTACAACTCCCTGTGGACCCACAGCATGGGTGGGTGCTAGGGAGCCACCGGCAGTACATAAATATATCCCATTGCAGTGCCCATCACAGCTGAGGTAGTAATGTCATGTTTAATGCAGGTGGGCTTCGGCCCACACTGCATGCCCCAGTCAGACTGGGGTTCTTTAGAAGTGGAAACAGATGCATTTACAACTCCCTGTGGACCCACAGCATGGGTGGCTCCCTGGAACCCACCGGCGGTACATAAAAATATCCCATTGCATTGCCCAACACAGCTGAGGTAGTAATGTCGTGCTTAATGCAGGTGGGCTTCGGCCCACACTGCATGCCCCAGTCAGACTGGGGTTCTTTAGAAGTGGAAACAGATGCATTTACAACTCCCTGTGGACCGACAGCATGGGTGGGTGCTAGGAAGCCACCAGAGGTACATAAAAATATCCCATTGCATTGCCCAACACAGCTGAGGTAGTAATGTCGTGCTTAATGCAGGTGGGCTTCGGCCCACACTGCATGCCCCAGTCAGACTGGGGTTCTTTAGAAGTGGACACAGATGCATTTACAACTCCCTGTGGACCCACAGCATGGGTGGCTCCCTGGAACCCACCGGCGGTACATAAAAATATCCCATTGCATTGCCCAACACAGCTGAGGTAGTAATGTCGTGCTTAATGCAGGTGGGCTTCGGCTCACACTGCATGCCCCAGTCAGACTGGGGTTCTTTAGAAGTGGAAACAGATGCATTTACAACTCCCTGTGGACCGACAGCATGGGTGGGTGCCAGGAAGCCAACGGCGGTACATAAAAATATCCCATTGCATTGCCCAACACAGCGGATGTAACGTCAGCTGTAATGCAGGTGGGCTAAAAATTCATTTGATTACACTGTAGGCGAGGGCCCACAAAAATTGCTGTATCAACAGTACTAATGTACATCAGCAAAATTGGCTATGGCCAACCAAGAGGGCAGGTGAAACCCATTAATCGCTTTGGTTAATGTGGCTTAATTGGTAACTAGGCCAGGAGGCAGCCCAGTTAAAATAAAAATTGTTGGAGGTGAAAGTTTCAACGCTTTAATGAGCATTGAAACGTATAAAAATTGTTTAGAAAAATTATATGACTGAGCCTTGTGGGCCTAAGAAAAATTGCCCGTTCGGCGTGATTATGTGAGGTTTCAGGAGGAGGAGCAGGAGGAGGAGGAGGAATATTATACACAGATTGATGAAGCGAAAAGGTCCCCGTTTTTGATGGGGATACAGAACGATGCTTCCATCCGCGGGTGCAGCCTACGTATTGCTTAGGTAGCGCTGCTGTCCGCTGGTGAAGAAGAGAAGTCTGGGGAAATCCAGGCTTTGTTCATCTTGATGAGTGTAAGCCTGTCGGCACTGTCGGTTAACAGGCGGGTACGCTTATCTGTGATGATTCCCCCAGCCGCACTAAACACCCTCTCTGACAAGACGCTAGCCGCAGGACAAACAAGCACCTCCAGGGCATACAGCGCGAGTTCAGGCCACGTGTCCAGCTTCGACACCCAGTAGTTGTAGGGGGCAGAGGCGTCACGGAGGACGGTCGTGCGATCGGCTACGTACTCCCTCACCATCCTTTTACAGTGCTCCCGCCAACTCAGCCGTGACTGGGGAGCAGTGACACAGTCTTGCTGGGGAGCCATAAAGCTGTCAAGGGCCTTAAAGAGTGTTGGCCTGCCTGTGCTGTACATGCTGCCTGATCTCCGCGCCTCCCCTGCTACCTGGCCCTCGGAACTGCGCCTTCGGCCACTACCGCTGTCGTATGGGAATTTTACCATCAGTTTGTCCGCCAGGGTCCTGTGGTATAGCATCACTCTCGAACCCCTTTCCTCTTCGGGTATGAGAGTGGAAAGGTTCTCCTTATACCGTGGGTCGAGCAGTGTGTACACCCAGTAATCCGTAGTGGCCAGAATGCGTGTAACGCGAGGGTCACGAGAAAGGCATCCTAACATGAAGTCAGCCATGTGTGCCAGGGTACCTGTACGCAACACATGGCTGTCCTCACTAGGAAGATCACTTTCAGGATCCTCCTCCTCCTCCTCCTCAGGCCATACACGCTGAAAGGATGACAGGCCACCAGCATGTCTACCCTCACCAGTGGGCCAAGCTGTGTCTTCCCCCTCCTCCTCATCTTCCTCCTCCTCCTCCTCCTCCTCACCGCGCTGAGATATAGACAGGAGGGTGCTCTGACTATCCAGCGACATACTGTCTTCCCCCGGCTCTGTTTCCGAGTGCAAAGCGTCTGCCTTTATGCTTTGCAGGGAACTTCTCAAGAGGCATAGCAGAGGAATGGTGACGCTAATGATTGCAGCATCGCCACTCACCACCTGGGTAGACTCCTCAAAGTTTCCAAGGACCTGGCAGATGTCTGCCAACCAGGCCCACTCTTCTGAAAATAATTAAGGAGGCTGACTCCCACTGCGCCGCCCATGTTGGAGTTGGTATTCCACTATAGCTCTACGCTGCTCATAGAGCCTGGCCAACATGTGGAGCGTAGAGTTCCACCGTGTGGGCACGTCGCACAGCAGTCGGTGCACTGGCAGATTAAACCGATGTTGCAGGGTGCGCAGGGTGGCAGCGTCCGTGTGGGACTTGCGGAAATGTGCGCAGAGCCGGCGCACCTTTACGAGCAGGTCTGACAAGCGTGGGTAGCTTTTCAGAAAGCGCTGAACCACCAAATTAAAGACGTGGGCCAGGCATGGCACGTGCGTGAGGCTGCCGAGCTGCAGAGCCGCCACCAGGTTACGGCCGTTGTCACACACGACCATGCCCGGTTGGAGGCTCAGCGGCGCAAGCCAGCGGTCGGTCTGCTCTGTCAGACCCTGCAGCAGTTCGTGGGCCGTGTGCCTCTTATCTCCTAAGCTGAGTAGTTTCAGCACGGCCTGCTGACGCTTGCCCACCGCTGTGCTGCCACGCCGCGCGACATCGACTGCTGGCGACGTGCTGCTGCTGACACATCTTGATTGCGAGACAGAGGTTGCGGAGGAGGAGGAGGAGGAGGGTGGTTTAGTGGAGGAAGCATACACCGCCACAAATACCAGCACCGAGCTGGGGCCCGCAATTCTGGGGGTGGGTAGGACGTGAGCGGTCCCAGGCTCTGACTCGGTCCCAGCCTCCACTAAATTCACCCAATGTGCCGTCAGGGAGATATAGTGGCCCTGCCCGCCTGTGCTTGTCCACGTGTCCGTTGTTAAGTGGACCTTGGCAGTAACCGCGTTGGTGAGGGCGCGTACAATGTTGCGGGAGACGTGGTCGTGCAGGGCTGGGACGGCACATCGGGAAAAGTAGTGGCGACTGGGAACTGAGTAGCGCGGGGCAGCCGCTGCCATCATACCTTTGAAAGCCTCCGTTACCACAACCCTATACGGCAGCATCTCCAGGCTGATAAATTTGGCTATGTGCACGTTTAACAGTTGAGCGTGGCGGCGTACTTGCGCTTGCGCTCCAACACTTGCGCTAGCGACGGCTGGACGGTGCACTGACAGACATTGGTGGATGGGGCCGAGGACAGCGGAGGTGAGGGTGTGGGTGCAGGCCAGGAAACGGTAGTGCCTGTGTCCTGAGAGGGGGGTTGGATCTCAGTGGCAGGTTGGGGCACAGGGGGAGAGGCAGCGGTGCAAACCGGAGGCGGTGAGTAGCGCGGGGCCGCCGCCGCCATCATACTTTTGAAGGACTCCGTTTCCACAACCCTATACGGCAGCATCTCCAGGCTGATAAATTTTGCTATGTGCACGTTTAACGCTTGAGCGTGCGGGTGCGTGGCGGCGTACTTGCGCTTGCGCTCAAACACTTGCGCTAGCTACGGCTGGACGGTGCGCTGAGAGACATTGGTGGATGGGGCCGAGGACAGCGGAGGTGAGGGTGTGGGTGCAGGCCATGAGACGGTTGTGCCTGTGTCCTGAGAGGGAGGTTGTATCTCAGTGGCAGGTTGGGGCACAGGGGGAGAGGCAGCGGTGCAAACCGGAGGCGGTGAACGGCCTTCGTCCCACCTTGTGGGGTGCTTGGCCATCATATGTCTGCGCATGCTGGTGGTGGTGAGGCTGCTGGTGGTGGCTCCCCGGCTGATCTTGGCGCGACAAAGGTTGCACACCACTGTTCGTCGGTCGTCTGCACTCTCAGTGAAAAACTGCCAGACCTTTGAGCACCTCGGCCTCTGCAGGGTGGCATGGCGCGAGGGGGCGCTTTGGGAAACAGTTGGTGGATTATTCGGTCTGGCCCTGCCTCTACCCCTGGCCACCGCACTGCCTCTTGCAACCTGCCCTGCTGCTGCCCTTGCCTCCCCCTCTGAAGACCTGTCCTCAGTAGGCGTAGCAAACCAGGTGGGGTCAGTCACCTCATCGTCCTGCTGCTCTTCCTCAGAATCCTCGGTGCGCTCCTCCCTCGGACTTAATGCGCTTACTACTACCTCACTGATAGACAACTGTGTCTCATCGTCATCGGCCTCCTCACCCACTGAAAGGTCTTGAGACAGTTGCCGGAAGTCCCCAGCCTCATCCCCCGGACCCCGGGAACTTTGCAATGGTTGGGCATCAGTCACGATAAACTCCTCTGGTGGGAGAGGAACCACTGCTGCCCAATCTGAGCAGGGGCCCGAGAACAGTTCCTGGGAGTCTGCCCGCTCCTCAGAATGTCTCATTTTCATGGAGTGAGGAGGCTGGGAGGAAGGAGGAGCAGCAACCAGAGGATTCTGAGTTGCAGCAGTGGACGGCGCAGAACTCTGGGTGGACGATAGGTTGCTCGAAGCACTTTCTGCCATCCACGACAGGACCTGCTCACACTGCTCATTTTCTAATAAGGGTCTACCGCGTGGACCCATTAAATGTGCTATGAATGTGGGGACGCCAGAAACGTGCCTCTCTCCTAATCCCGCAGAAGTCGGCTGCGCTACACCAGGATCAGGAGCTCGGCCTGTGCCCACACCCGGACTAGGGCCTCCGCGTCCTCGGCCGCGCCCACGTCCTCTAGGCCTACCCCTACCCCTCAGCATGCTGTATTACCAGGAATGCAGAAACACAACACTGTAATTAAATGTGCCGCTTATTGGCCTGTGGTTTGAGGCTGAGTTCGCTTAGGGAACGCCAGGAAATAATTTTGCGCAAGCCTGCTGTAACACTTAGCTGGCTGCGTGTTTATTTGGAGAAATTTTACCCCCAGCACACATGGACCCACAACACTGAGCAGAGTGACAGGCAGGCCAAATAGATTTTTTTCTAATCTTTTTTTGCACAAGGACCACTGCGTATATTCAATCTATAAGATGTCTTCTGGCCCTGCTTACGCAATTCTGTCCCTGATGTGTGTGACGGAACTGCAGTGTTGCACTGTCTGTTATTAAGTGCAACAGAGCGGTGATTTCAGAGCCAGGAAATAATTTTGCGCAAGCCTGCTGTAACACTTAGCTGGCTGCGTATTTATTTGGAGAACTACAACCCGCAGCAGACACAGACCCAGAACACTGAGCAGAGTGACAGGCAGGCCAAATATTTGTTTTTCAAAGATTTTTTTGCAAAAGGACCACTGCGTATATTCAATCTATAATATATGTCTTCTGGCCCTGCCTTGACAATTCTGTCCCTGTAGTATTACTGCAGGGCGCAATACTCTGCACGGCCGATATAGCAAAAAAAAAAAAAAGTGCAACACTGCTAAAAGCAGCCTCCACACTACTGCACACGGTTAGATGTGGCCCTAAGAAGGACCGTTGGGGTTCTTGAAGCCTACACTAACTCCTAACACTCTCCCTGCCTAACCACCACTTCTGTCCCTGTAGTATTACTGCAGGGCGCAATGCTCTGCACGGCCGATATAGCAAAAAAAAAAAAAAGTGCAACACTGCTAAAAGCAGCCTCCACAGTACTGCACACGGTTAGATGTGGCCCTAAGAAGGACCGTTGGGGTTCTTGAAGCCTACACTAACTCCTAACACTCTCCCTGCCTAACCACCACTTCTGTCCCTGTAGTATTACTGCAGGGCGCAATGCTCTGCACGGCCGATATAGCAAAAAAAAAAAAATGTGCAACACTGCTAAAAGCAGCCTCCACACTACGGCACACTGTTAGATGTGGCCCTAAGAAGGACCGTTGGGGTTCTTGAAGCCTACACTAACTCCTAACGCTCTCCCTACAGCAGCTCCAACACTATAGCACTGTCCCTCAGCTATCTCACAACGCATCTGAGGCGAGCCGCGGGAGGGGCCGATTTTTATACTCGGGTGACACCTGATCTCCCCAGCCACTCACAGCAGGGGGGTGGTATAGGGCTTGAACGACGCAGGGGGAAGTTGTAATGCCTTCCCTGTCTTTCAATTGGCCAGAAAAGCGCGCTAACGTCTCAGAGAGGAAACTGAAAGTAACTCGAACATCGCGTGGTACTCGTTACGAGTAACGAGCATCTCGAACACGCTAATACTCGAACAAGTATCAAGCTCGGACGAGTACGTTCGCTCATCTCTAGTTCTCAACCTTTTTCAGCCCAGTGCCCCCTTTAGGTATTGGGACAGTGGTCAGCACCCACCAAGCCTTACTAGTTTAATCCCAGTCAAAGTTTAACTTGTTTACAAAGTTAAAAGTACAAATTAAAATACTGAATACTTTTTTTGGAAAGTTTGATAGTGCTTACAGATTAGCATTAATTGTGAAAACGTCTCTAAAAATTACCAAAGAAGTATTTTAGTCAGCTAAATATTTAAAAACAGGTTAATTGTGGATCCAATAATAAATGGGTTTTATTGCAGAAGATATTTTTGGGGGGAAGGAAGCAATAATACCATCTTTAACTAGAAACGTACAACGCACAACGATACACCTTAATGCTTAATGGTCAGAAGACTAATTAAAATGCAAGCACAATGAAATTCAACTAATGATGAGCCTGATGAGCAGACGCCAATTTCGCGATATCTGGTTCTATCTTCATCAACCGCCGTCTCAAGTTGCCCCTTACACATTTCTGAAGTTTGTCTCTTGCTTTTCTAAGGAGCTGCTTTACCGCACTGAAGTCCATCTCCACTAAGTATGTAGATGGAAAAGCTAACACGAGCAACTTAACGTCCTGCCACAGGATAAGATAGGAATTCTTCGCTTTCACCCAAAAACATTCATAGCCATTCATAGCCACATTGATGGAAAAGTGCTTGGGCTTCGCTATCGTGTTTCAAGTCGATCAGCTGCTCTTGCAATCTGAGATGAAATTCTCCTGCATCTGCTAAAAATGGAATGAGTACCCACATTGGTCTTTCAAGAGTACACAGATCATGAAACCTAGTTTGCATGTCTTCTTTGGCATGTTTGAGGTGTGAGCAAAAAACGTCTAAGTCTGCATCTTGAAGTTTGTCTACATCTTGGCGTGCGATTTCTTGAAGACTCGGAAGCTGACAGAGCTCACGTTGACTCAGGTTATTGGTACGAAGGTCCAGTTTGACAATGAAGGAAGAGATTATACCTTTAGCCTTAATGAAATTCATTTTATATCCTTGTAGTTTTGTGTTGACCTTGTTGAGTTTGTCGAATATGTCTGTGAGATAGACAATGTCAAGATGTCGTAGTTCAATTGCATCACAAAGCCCTGGGTCAATCAGCCGAAGAAACTCGACTACTGTGCCAAAAAAATATTGTGTCAAGCATCAATTCTTTTAGATACACTTGTGCACGTTTTTAAGGAATTTAGTAAGGTGGCTGTTCCAAACATCTTGGAGAACTATATTTGGAAAATATATTTCTTAATGATGTTGGCTGAATGTTTGGGGTTGTTGTAATGTTGCAGAATTAATTTAGAGGCAATCACACGTCTCCCTGATGGTATTGCATGAGGGTATCTGCCTGTATTTCTCAGCATTCAGGACACAGTTAAAGAGGTTTTCCAAGATCTGTCTTCACATAAAATCCAGCTCCCCTTGCCATAAAATAGCAGATCGGCTTATACTCGCCTCTCCCATTCTCGCTGTGTCCCACACCGCCATTCTGGTCTCCCCTCTCACATCATGCTTCCAGGCTTCTGTAGCCTGGTTACAGGATGTCGCAGATGCTGCAGCTAAATGACAGAGCTCAGTGATTGTGACACTCTGTAAACCGGGTGCTACTGCAACTTGTACGCAAACACCGGGAGCAGGACTGAATGGAAGGGGGGAGTATAAGCCTATTTATTATTTTATGACAGGGTGGAGCTGGAGTTTATGTAAATCTGGCTAGTTTTTTACAGAGGCAGGCAGATTGTTATAGGGGCAGCCCTGGCGGCCCACTCTGTAGCACTCCTCCGGGAATCAGCCTGGTAGGGCACTCTGACAGTCCAGACCTGCTGTGCAATTTTGTTTGGCACCATGCATTAAATGCCATGTGAAATCTCAATACATATAAAGAGAGGTTATTTAAGAGCACTGTATGAATTATAGCTCCTATATAGGAGGAAGAGAGAGATTATGTTGAATGAATATGTGAACAGTTCTACTGTAGGTATTGTGAAGATGCCAGTAAAACATGTTGTCCTGATCATCTGGTTGAGATAAGTGCCATGTGTCCCATAAATGCTAAGAAGAGATATTACCCCTCCCGGCCCATGTCACAGGCCTCTCACTAACCAAACCAGAAACTTACTGCATGCTGGTGAGGGGCAAAAAACCCCGGCTGGTCTTCTGCATCCAACTGTTCCCCCTCCGAGCGCCCAGGTGTTATACAGCCGGGTGCTCTGAGCGGGGTATGTAGAATAGAGCTGGACCGCTCTGTTCTTAATACCCCGCCTGTCATCAGGGAGCAGGATACCGCTGAAACAATAGTATCAGCTGTATCCCGCTGTAAATCCCTGATAAGACTCATCATCAGCAAGCTGAAAGACAACGATGAGCGATGGCTTAATGAAAACTGCATGATGTCAGTGCAGCCAGACACAACGATTATCGCTGAAAAGACGGTTTTTCCTACATCCTACCCATTATTTTATATAAGATCAGGATGCTCCCTATCCACCTCCCCTCGAGTTTTTTCAAAGAGCTCCGAGCGGCCTTCTCGGGCTTCGTGTGGAGGTGGAGGAGACCGAGACTGGCACATAACCTGATGATAAGGGGCCGTAAAGAGGGCGGCATTGATCTCCCCAACCTTTGTGACTACTACAAGGCGTCCCAACTTCGCTACTGGTGGGACCTGACTCAGAGGGAGGGGGATAAGCTTCTGGTGAGCCTGGCAGATGGCTACAACAGGCATTCTCTAGATGACGACCTATGGTTTCCAGTGAGAGCACGCTATCAGTCCAGAACCTACAGTCCGCTACTCAGGGGCCCCTGCGAGGTCTGGGACAGACTTAGAGATATATTGGCCCCGGCCCCTTCACCAATGCTACCGATGTCCTCCATGCCGAACATACTGAACCCTCTGTCGAGAGGGGACATTGCGCCGGTGTGGGAGAAACTTAGGCCCCTTCACATCTCTAACTTGCAGGCCATGGCTCACTGCGATCCGAACAGCATTCTTCAGATGCTGCGCCCGGAAGAGAACTTCACATTCTTAGAGAGGGCCCAGGTAACGGGCACGATCAGAGTTTTCCTTAATAAATTCAAATCCACCAGACCCTGTACTCCCTTTGAGAGGGCCTGGCTGGGAAATAAAACATCCCAAAAAAGCATCTCCTATCTCAGGAAGAACTTTGTCTCCCCAGGACAGTCCTACAAACCAGCCTTCCTCTCCTCATGGGAGAAGGAACTGGGTATACACATTAATGCAGAAGAGTCTAGATCAATCTTGAACACGGCATTCGGCTTGTCCCCTTGCATTATAGCCCAAGAGGCACATTACAAGTTGCTCGTAAGATGGTATCGGACCCCCCAGTGGCTTTTTGACCGCAAGCTCGCCACCCAGAATCTCTGTTGGAGATGTGGGACCGGGGAGGGGACATACCTACACATATGGTGGTCATGCCCACTCCTGACTCCCTTCTGGAGGGGAGTGGACACAATTATTAGGAAGATTTCTCCAAAGACGATAATCTCACCAGACCTAGTCTTTCTATGGAGGCCACAGACACATTTCCATCCTAAAAGGAACAAACTGATAGCCCTACTTCTGGATGCAGCTAAATCACTGATTCCCTGTCTTTGGCTGCAAAACACCCCCCCTTCGATGGGTCATTGGAGGGAGAGAGTCGATAACCTATACTCTATGGAGGAACTGCACAGCTGGACAAACAACATGTATGACCAGTTTATCGTAACCTGGGCACCATGGCGCGAGGTTCGGCTCCTGGCGTTGTGGGATTAACGAGACGAGGTACACCTGCTATCTGACTGTTTTCTATTCACTAGGCAGAGATTCACCATACCCTAAGGCCCCCCCCCCCCCACCCCTCTTCCCCCCCCCCTCATTCCTCCCCCCCCCCCCCCCTTCCCTCCTTTGTGTGTATAACTCATCGTTATTGTTTACCGGGTTGTAGTGTTTTATCCCGAGTGATATTACCTGTTGGTCTGAACCGCTGATATTGCTAACATGGAGATATCTGTTTCTGCTTATCCAGAGACATCAGACAACTATGTTTGTATACATTTGTGTTTATTGAAAAAATTAATAAAAATTTGATTTGAAAAAAAAAAGAAAAGACGGTTTTTGAGCAAATTTTGAGCGATAATCGTTGTGTCTAAATGGGCATTTACTCAGTGCCTTAAACCTTGAGCTTCCACATAACATGGTTGGAATAGTTCCATTTTTAACTGCTGAAAGGACATTTGTTCCTTAGATTTCGGGATTGGTAGGAGTTTTGGATGTATTGAACAGCCCCACTGATTAGAATGTTAAGGTATATCTTAGTGAAATCCATTTAAAGGGAATATATCACCTATATTTGTTTTTACTAATTAAAGCTAGATAGTGATTTTTTAAACTTTTTTATTTCCTAATCGCAGTTTTTCAAATTCTATTTCCAGTACATGACCATGGGGCTGCCATCTTCCCAGAGTTGTATTTTACAGCATTTAAAGATGTGCTTTACAGCAGGCTCATGGGCCATAGATACAATGGACAGGTGGGAGCCCATTGGCTTCTATTGCTAAGTGTACTAGACATGCTCTGTGATACATGCAGAGGTTATTGTGCAGGAAGGGGGAAGAGGTAAGCTGTGCCCATCACGTATTGCGAATGGTGGATCCTCTGTTATCTGTATGTAGGTGTTCCTTTTTATTGTCATCTTGTCCGTGATGATAATGAAATGACTGCTAAAGTGTTTTTTTCTACAGATTAGGGATTGTTAAACTATTATTATGTTGAGGGGGGGGGTTAAAAATCTAGATTATAACATTGACAAAAAAAAACAACAAATACTGTTAAAAAGTATGTTGGTTCATACAATAATTCACTTCCTGATGACACATTATGGTTTGTAGTAAGAATACTGTCTGGAACAATCTGTACAAGGCTGGTTTCACATCTGCATTGGAACCTCCAACGAGGTTTCATCACAAATCCGTCTCAGACTACCAGAAGTAAAAGCGCTGCACGCAGCACTGTTTCTTCCATCCAATGGACGGGCAGCTGAGCAGAAAGTGGGCGGACCCCATTATAGTTAATGGGGTCCACCTGACGCTGTTCAGTCCCATCCAGAGACTACATAGTAACATACATAGTAACATAGTTTGTAAGGCCGAATGAAGAGAATGTCCATCTAGTCCAGCCTGTCTAGCCTCCTGTGTTGTTGATCCAGAGGAAGGCAAAAAACCCCAAGAGCAGAAGCCAATTAGCCCTTTTGGAGAAAAAATTCCTTCCCGACTCCCTAATGGCAATCAGACTAATCCCTGGATCAACCCCTAATAGATCCTACCTGCCTGTATACCCGGATTAACAATTAACCTAAGATTAATATCCTGTAATATCCTTCCTCTCCAGAAAGACATCAAGTCCCCTTTTAAACTCCTCTATGGATTTTGCCATCACTACTTCCTCAGGCAGAGAGTTCCACAGTCTAACTGCTCTTACCATAAAGAACCCTTTTCTATGTTGGTGATGAAACCTGCTTTCCTCTAAACGTAGCGGATGCCCTCTTGTTACCGTCGTAGTCCTGGGTATAAACAGATCATGGGAGAGATCCTTGTATTGTCCCCTCATGTATTTATACATAGTTATTTGGTCGCCCCTTAGCCTTCTTTATTCTAGAGTAAATAATCTCAGTTTTGATGCCTCTCTGGGTATTCCAGTCCCGTCATTCCATGTATTAGTTTAGTCGCTCTTCTTTGAACCCCCTCCAATACTGTAACATTTTTCCTGAGCACCGGTGACCAGAACTGTACACAGTATTCCATGTGGGGCCTGACTAGTGCCTTATATAATGGAAGGATAATGTTCCCGTCCTTCACCCCTATACCTCTTTTTATGCATCCCAAGACTTTATTTGCCTTTGCAGCAGCTGACTGACATTGGTTACTCCAGTTTAGTCTACAATCCACTAGTACCCCCAGGTCTTTTTCCATATCACTTTTCCCTAGCAGTACCCCATTAAGTGTATATACTGTAGGTAACATCCATTTTTGCTGCCCATATGCATAACCTTACATTTGTCAACATTGAACTTCATTTGCCATTTTCCTGCCCAAGCCCCCAGCTTATCTAGGTCTGTTTGTAACTGCACATTGTCCTCCGTTGCGTTAATTATATTGTATAATTTTGTGTCATCTGCAAATATTGATATTTTGCTGTGCAGCCCCTCTATCAGGTCGTTGATAAATATATTGAACAGAATGGGGCCTATTACTGAACCCTGTGGCCCCCCACTAGCGACGGTGGCCCAATCAGAGTATGAACCATTTATTACCACACTCTGCTTTCTATCATTGAGCCAATTCTTAACCCAATTGCACACGCTTTCACCCAATCCGAGCTGTCTCATTTTGTATATTAGCCTATTATGTGGCACGGTGTCAAATGCTTTAGAGAAGTCCAGATATACGAGATCAATAGATTCTCCCAGGTCCAGCCTAGAGCTTACTTCACCATAGAAACTGATCAGATTTGTCTGACATGAGCGACTCTTCATGAATCCATGCTGGTGAGGAGTTATTACCTTGTTCTCCTTGAGGTACTCATCAATGGTGTCTCTCAGAATCCCCTCGAAAATTTTTCCCATTACTGAAGTGAGACTTACTGGCCTGTAGTTACCAGGCTCACTTTTGGTCCCCTTTTTGTAAATTGGATCCACGTTGGCAATGCGCCAATCCAATGGTACAACACCGGTCTGGATAGTGTCTAAAAATATTAGATATAGCGGACTAGCTATCTCATCACTTAGTTCCCTTAGTATCCTTGGGTGTATTCCATCCGGGCCTGGCGATTTATCGATTTTAATCTTCTTTAATTGGTTCCGCACTTCCTCCTGCGTTAGGTATGACATATTTTGCGAGGGGTTTATTTTATTCCCCTGTATCTCGTGTGGCATTTCCTTTTCGTTTGTGAATACGCTTGAAAAGAAACTATTAAAGCCGTTCGGCCACGGAGATTTACCTTTCCTGCTCCCCGAAAGGAGCAGGAAGGCGGAATCCCCAACGCAGGTGTGAAACTGCCCCAAGTGTCATTTATAATGCAGACACATTTGCTGACTTTGGGGTTGAATTTTGCATTTATAAGTCCACTAAGACTATATTAGTTTTCTTTAATAACTGCACTGTACCATAAATATTAACACAAATACCTATGGCAGATGTTATTTGACCCTCTCCTCTACATATTCTCCTACAGACGCTTGCCTTTATACCTTTATCAATATTTCCTTCAAGTTTTTATTTTGTCTGTTCTGCAATTTTTTCGTTTTCTCTCTATTTCTGCTATTGATTTTCAATTTACTTAAAGTACTTTGCCAAAAGCCTGCTATAAAAAAATAGTAATCATAATGAATGATCAACTACCAAACAGAATGAATGCATGCATGTTTATTACTGCAAGAGGGAGATATGGATGTATCCGCATCTGCAGGCAAAAGGGGTTTATACACATTACCCACAGTACAAACGTAAGCCCTATGTGTACCGCCAATACAAAATGGAAAGGAATGAATGATGACAAAATAAGGCTGCGACTGAGAGGTACGGATATTATTTAATGCCTTTAATTCATTTAGTTTTAATATTTTTCATTAAATGTTGTCAATCCTTCAAATTAATTCAGATTAATAGATTTAAAAACACAATAATCAATCATGTACTGAAGGTCTAGAGGTCCAGCTCTGTAAAGCCTCTTTCACACCAGCACTTCCATTTCCATTGTTTGGCTGAGTTCAGAAGTCACTTGATCTGTCCGTTAGCTCCCCCCAATAATGCTCTACACCATATTAGAAAGTAGTCATCCAGTTGAGTCCACTGATGGATGGGTCCAGTCATGTACCCTTCTATAAGCAGCTATGTTACGAACAGGAGAATTGTGCTGAGATTGCTCAAAGAGGAGGTAAGCTCTATACCAAAAAAAAAATGGGAAGGTGGACAAATGCCGCTATAGTGCCACCTATGGGAAGGCAGCATTCCTGCATGTCAAGCATTCATCCATGTAAATGTTTGCAAGTTCTGTTCCTTTAAGGGGACTGTGTCATGTCCTATAAACTAGGTTATGGTGCTTATGGGACAGGTCCCGAGGAGTCTGGGGTGTAGTTTAAAGGCTTTCCAGGCTCCACCCATTCCTGCACTGTTACCCCTAGACGTCAGCACTCTGTCTATGAGCATGATGCTTTTCTTCAGTCGGTGTTTGCACACTCACTGTTCTCTATGGGAGTGTAAACATAATGAGTGAAAAAAAGATCACGCTCATAGATGGAGCACTGAGTTCCAGAAGTGGCAATACAGGAATGGGCATAAAAAGTACACCCCCAGACTCCATGGGACCTGTCCTATCGGAACCATAACTTAGTTTATCATGCTAAGAGGACATAACAGGTTCACCTTAAGTGTTTGTAAGGCTGGTTCCCGCGTTTCTGAGGAGAGGCCATGTGATAGAAGAAGAGTGAGTTTTGCAGCCTAAGGCAGAAGAAGAGTGAGTATGAGCAGGAAAGGTGCCTCTGGCATTCTGTGTAATGAGGGATAGTGGCGTATGAAGCGCCTACGGGGCAAGATTCACACTTTGCACAGTTGGATGAGAGACTTGTTAATCTCACATGAGTGTAAAGTTTTTCGTCAGTGAAAAGCCTACATGTGTTGCAGTTATCGTCATTAATGTTTGTGTGCCAGCATCAAATGTGGTCTGCTGATCTGTCTTGCAAGCTTTGCCATGGAGCGCCCACCTGCAATATCATTCTATGATTCCATTGCCCCACAGACCCAGCTTATTGGGGGAATTTGGTGGCACCCCCATGACCATTCCTCCTGCAGATGACCAGTCCACTGACCATGAAGGGAGCGGGGTATTTTACAAGTCTTTTACTTCTGTATCTATAAGCCAAAACCAGGAGTAGAATCTACAGGGACAAGAAGTGTAGTGGAACGATTTGTGTGTCTTTGCTTTCAACCTTCTTCGGATTTTGGCTTACAAATACTGGTACAAAATACTGGTACAGAATACGGTTGCCTGAATGAGGCCTTAGGGTGAATTCACAGACAAGGGTCATAGCGCAGCACGATGCACCACAAACCAGGCTGTCGTGAGGTTTCACTGCCAATTGGCAGAATTCTGAAACTGATTGGTAATCAGTGCTATGCTAATGCAAGGGCCTGATGGGCAGTTGCCGGGGCCCCTACAAGCATAGGGGCCGCATACTAGTCTTTGTATGTCAACATTTTAATGCACCTTGTATCATGTATGATAATGTTGTGTGGCGAGATGTGAACTTGGCTCCAATCTCTCTATGCCGGGTGTGAAGACTTTAATTTTGTCACTTTCTGTTTCACTTTCAAATTACCCAGAATTCCTTTGTAAATTCTATAATAAAAAGAGCGATTTCCCGCCAAAAGGATGTGTGGATCATTCTGTGAAGCGCAGTACATCGTCCCATTACTTTCTAGTGGAAAGTAGCCTGGCACTATAAACAAAGAGACGTCAACTGTGCAAGACGAAAATGGACCCCAGAGACTTAGACATCCGGTACACCGGTCTAGGTCGCTGATTACTAACTCGCTGGTCCTCCCTAGTTTTTTCTACGTCATCCCATGCCTGCCACATCCCGATATAATATATATTCCAGGTGAATAACCCTTTAATCATGTTGATTAGTTGTTACTGCACAGCATGTTTTTAATGTTTAATTTGAGTAGTTGTGGTAGGGGCCCCAGTACACTGCTTTGCCCAGGGGCCCATAATACTGTTAATACGACACCAATGTGAATATAAAAAACTGCATGTCAGTGCAGTTATTGGTTACTCTGCCACTCGGGTAGGTTTCTTTTACTTTATTACACTCCTCGCCCTTTTCAAACTTTTTTTTAATCCCTAAAACTTTTTTAAACTTTTGCAAGATGATCAAACATATTTCAGAAGCTTCCAAATGGTGACTCACGGTCAGAAACGGTTTACATGAGAGTTTTGTAAGAATCTAAGTATGTGCAGTACTTGCCGTATAAACATACATGCTGCGAGAGTCATTGGCTGATATATAGGTGTGTTATATACTTAGTTTTTGTCCAGATCACTTTGAACGGACCTTAAATGGAATCGTACATAACCCGAAGACAAGCACTAACTCACTGATCAACAGAATGCTAGAAGGTATATAAATGGATCGGTTTCCCCAAGTGCAGCACAATTTATTGCATTCAGAAACTAGTTCTTACTGAGCAGGAGAATTCCTGAGGGCATATTCATAATTCATTTATCATATCCATGTTATTTCCAATATCTTGATTTTTTTTAAGAGCACAAAGGAAGAAGGGAAAAAAATAAAGACAAAGAAACCAATTCTTTACCTAACACGTCTAATGAGAGAGGCTTTCCCCAGAGGACATGGCTTCTATCCAAAGGTTCCATATGTCTTGGAAGTTTCTTCCACTTCCTCTTTTAACATAAATACCAAATTCATAATTAATGGTTTTGTTAATTACCAATTTATACTCAAAAATCGAAGGTATGTCTTTAAACATCCATTTCCTAGCACATAAAAGTCAAGCCATAAAGCTATTTAATTAGTCATTTTCTCTTAATCTGAGATGTTTGTATCCGGTCCGCATCTCCTAACAACCAAACAGAGGGTTTATCTGATATTTTATCTGCATTCTCTTTTCTATTATTTTTAAATTCTCTCCAAAATCTTTGAATAGTGGCACGTAAATGAAATGTGTGATGAAGCCCTGCTTGAGGTCTATCACACTTCGGATATAAATTACTTTTATTACTGTTAAATTTGGCAAATCTAAGGGTGGTTTCACATTTGTGCTTGAGGTTCTGCTTTCCTGCTCTGAAAAAAGGGGAAATCCCCGCAGCCGAAACGTCTCAGTCTCTGGACAGAGCCAAACAGCGTTAGGTGGACCCCATTGACTTTCATGGGTTCCGCCTGATTTCCGCTCAGCTGCCTGGCTTTTGGGCGGAAGAAAAAGTGCTGCATGCAGTGCTTTTCCTTCTTTTATTTTAAGCCAGATCTGTGATGCAACCTACAACCAGAGGTTCCAATGCAGATGTGAAATTTAATTTAGGTATAATACTAATTGTACAGAAAATTATGTCACGCTATGTTCCCTATTGTAAAGAAATGCCAGCTTACTGCTGCAGGTACCCAGTATCCTCTTCCTGGCCTTCCAACCCCTCCTGTATTGCACCACTCTGCTGCTAAGTTATATGCATAAGCTGGCTCCTACCGTCTTGAAGGGCGTCTTACTCCAGTTAATACTCCAGTACACTGTGCTTTATTAAGGTGCTTTGCACACAGTTCTGAGTCTAAACAATAATGTCCGTTTGGTTCCAAACTCTACTAAAGTTTGTTTTTTCTGTTCCTTATGGGTTCTATCCAACTCATTTTCGTGACATTGTGTACTTCTCTGCTACTCATTTGACCTCTATCTGATCACTGCTAATGAGTGTACTCCACCTTCCTCGACCCTTTCCCCATCTGACAATGAATTCTGTGTATTGCCTTGGTCAGCCATTGCTAATAGAGAATACTCCAGAAGTGGTCATCTGACAATTCCCTGCGAGAAAGTTCATACTTTCTTAATCCCTTAATGATGCAACCTAGTTTGGTACTTAGCAACATGGCCTCTTCAGGGGGCGGACAACCGCAACTCTGCCATTGCTTCTTGGGTTTTGTTTTTATTGTAAAATATGTAACAAATTGGTGCCAACCCACAATCGCTGTCCAAGTGTTCATGCATGAGATGAACGGAGTCCATATGGATGTTGCACAGGTGCAATAAATCAGCTTGTCATCTGCCAACATATATACTGTAAAGGAAAACAACCGGCACAAATTCATAGGTAACATTTTCAAAGATTTATTCATATTTCAGATACAACATACCCACAGCAGTAGGCCACCCACGCGTTGTCTTTACAGTGGTATAAATGGCATAATAACTTTATTCTGTGGGACGTAAAGATCCCAGTTTTGCACAATAAAAACAGCTTTTAAGAAAATAGTTTGTTTCTGCAGAACTGCATTCAAAGACCCATAACACATTTATCTTTCTATTGTCAGAACTGTATGAAGGCTGTTTTATGGCAGGAGGACTTTTAATTATCATTGATGCCATTTTTGAGTACATAGGTTCCATTGATCCTGTCTGATACCAACTGCCAAAAGGTCTATAAAAACTTTTCAAAGATGAGGGGATAGAGAGGACATCCATATTCAGTTCACCTTAAGAGGCAAAGAACTCTGTCTAAGTTCTCCATATACAAGTATAGCTTCTTTAAGACAGTTGTGACAAGATGTAGACTTATTCACTATACACAAGAGAGAGAATAACTTTATGATCAGTAGGGTTCTGACCTACTTGGACCCCACTGATTTCCAGAGCAGTGGTCCCAAATTACTTTGCATGAATGGTACAGAATACACACAAGTTCGCCAGCACCCTATTTCAATGGGATTGCTGGGGATAGCCAAGTGCTTGTTCTCAGCAATTTCCAGCACTCCGATTAAAATTAATGGAGCAGCAACACACATGAACAACCTCTGCTCCATTCATGTGGGAACCTTTGGAACCCTCATTCTCATAGCCGTCAGAGGTCCCAGTTTACAGGAGATAACTCTACATCTTAGCACAACCTCTTTAAGTGCTTCATAGTAAACTTAGATCCAAACCTATATGTGTCATTTGTGTCAAGTGAACACCAATGGGAGGATCACTCCACGCTGTTGAATTCCTTTACGGCATTTGGTGACAGGATGGGTTGTTTTCCCATCAACCACCTCAAGGTTCCCAAATAATCTTTGAATATTATGGATAATAGATCTACCAGGCATAAACCCACAGTGACCCTTTGAGATCATTGCGGGAATAACATTGTCTAATCTGTTCACTAAAGCCTTAGCGCTAACCTTAACATCGACATTTAATAGTGAAATTGGTCAGAAGGATTCACCATGGATATTATTCTTGCCCGCTTACAACAGCAAAATTATCATAGCCTCATGCATGGATGGAATAAGTACCCCAGAGCTTTGGGCTTCATTAGATATGGCCACCAATTTTGGATTAGGAATTGTGCCATATTTCTGCTAAACATCTAAAGTTAAAGCATCTGATCCAGATGATTTTAAACTTAGGGGCCTTTTTGTCAAGTTCCTCAGGTCATCTGAGGTAAGATCTGCTTCTAAAATTTTTAACTGAAGGGATTAATATACTCCCTGGTCTTCCCCTAAGAATCCCCCAACTAAGATTTATTTATGTATATAAAATCTAAAAAAATTATCTGATCTCATCTTTCTTATTTATTTATTTTTCTAACTCATGTCCCAGGGGATAAACAACTGTTGGGCCTCACATTTCCGTAATTGACGCAAAAAATACCTGGTCTCCCTCCATCCATATATTATTATTGACTGATAAAGAACATTAATAGCAATTCTTCTGGTCAAGTAAATAATAATAATAATATTTCTACCAATTTTTTTTGATAACGAGACAAAGGGCTCATTCACACGAGCGTTTTTACAAGGCTATTTTGTCGTGTTAAAATGTTGTCTGAAAATCGCAACTATGTGAAGCATTGGATTCCAATACATTCATCCACATGGGCCATTTTCAGGAGCATGAAAATAATCATACCATTAAAACATCAAATTGACAACCATTTTTGGTCACCGATTTTTCACACTGCGTCAAAAGATACATCTTGACCTATCGTTTGACGAAAAATGCTGGATGTCCCCATAGACTCCTATGGGAGCTGAAAAAGAAAGGGAGGGGGAGTTTACCTGCATCCGGCACTCGGAAAAGAAGACAGCTGGCTCCATTTAAGCATTAGAAGTAATTGCGAGGATTTCTGCCGATCAATAGAATCCTGCGCTGCAGCATATTTTTCACGCGATATTCCCATGTGAATGGATGAGAAAACGCTAAATAATTTCTGGACTCGATCGTGGCTATCCTTCCATGATACGGTTTTTGGCAGCAATGCAGCCAGCGTAAAAGCGCATCGCCCGTGTAAATGAGGCCTTTATAAGACATTACATACAGTATTAAACCATAAGACAGTTAGAACAATAGGAGAGAAGGCTCTGCTTACAAAAGCTTATAAACTATGAGGAAGTAGGGGGTTACACAAAACGTACGAGTCCTTATTCTGTACAATGGTCCAGCCATCCTTTAGATAAATATGGCAATACACATAAAATATGTATGGGCCTGTCACAAGCTAATATTTATATACAGACAGATGTAAAGTGCATTAAGGTGTAAGACATGTAGGTGATACAGTGGAATAATGGGGTTAGGTTGCAAGGGGGAATGTGTAAGAGGGTAGATAGAGAAGAATTAGGTCATTATTCCCCTCTACTCTTCCTAAGTCAAACCTCATCTGGAATACTGTGTCCAGTTCTGGGCTCCCCACTTTAAAAAAGACAAAGACAAACTGGAGCAAGTTCAGAGAAGAGTTACCAAGATGGTGAGCGGTCTGCAAATCATGTCCTATGAGGAACGGTTAAAGGATCTGGGAATGTTTAGCTTGTAAAAAGGAAGGCTGAGAGGAGACTTAATAGCTGTCTACAAATTTCTGAAGGGCTGTCACAGTGCAGAGGGATCACACCTATTCTCATCTGCACAAGGAAAGACTAGAAGCAATGGGATGAAACTGAAAGGGAGGAGACACAGATTAGATATTAGACAGTGAGGGTGATCACTGAGTGGAACAGGTTGCCACGGGAGGTGGCAAGTTCTCCTTCAATAGAAATGTTCAAACAAAGGCTGGACAAATATCTGTCTAGGATGATTTAGTGATTCATGTCAATGGGTGGGCTGCCCGTGCATCGGACAACACACGGGCAGGTGTCTGTGTAGTGTCTGATGTGAGTTGTGCTCAAATCCTTGGGCAAAGCCCCCACACGCAAGTGTGCTCCCAGCATAAAAGGAATGCAGTGTGTATATAGTTACAGCATCACTATTTGGAAACTAATAAATGTTTTCTCCAGGATCTTTGAAGAGTTTGGGTCCAATAATAAATCTTTGGCAGACCCTCCTATTATAATATGACATTTATGGAACTGTGTTCACTAGCAGAGGGGTTGTTGGATTCATTGAAACACCAAGACCCTGGTGTATCTACTATCTTGGCAATCTGTCTACAGTTGTTAATGTATTTGATCTGCCTACCAAAGCCAATGCTAATCATCCACCATATTTGTATAATTTATGAAATTCTAGATACTCAAAATGGAAAATATATGGGCCAATTGGATAGATTCCTTGGAGATGCTCCAATGACACTGACCAGGAATAGAATAATTGGGGATATAAAGAGATGACCAACTTGTTCTATTACGATGCTACTAATTGGGAGTTTTTCTCATTTTTATGTTTTTGATGTGTTTACTCTGGAAATAGATGATTATAGTAATAGATTGCTTTAGAACACCGGATAACCCAATACACATGGGATGTGAAGAAGGGTGCTTTGTTAAATTGCTTGCATCTAAAAAGCTCGATAAAATTTACATGACTGACAAAAAAAGTTTGCTTTGCCTCTTTCCCTAGAATTGAGTAAAGATTCCTGAGACGTCAGCGGACAAAACAAGAACAGAAATACAATGGTTCCCTCGTACATTCTTCCCAGCTTTTGGTGCCAGCAAAATTTTGTGAACCATGTGCATAACACTGTTATTCCAGTTGATACCTCAGTGATCTCAAGAATGATAAGTTATAATTAGTAATTGGCGCACATTTTATCGCATCTCAATGCATACAGTATATTACAATATTTAGTCTGAAGTAATGTGAAGTGGAGAGCGGAGCGCGGAAATTGGCTTGATATTAAGACCTGTAAGCTGTTCTACTGCTGTATTATAAATAATTGTATACATTTACTATGCTTGTGTGAAGGCTGAATGAAATGTTAATTCTATACATATATCCTGTTTATTAACATTATCAGCTCAAAATGATGGGATTTATTCGACTTAATGGAAAATGTTACTTTTGCAGAAATTAAAATGTACTCGCTGGTTTCTTAGCAACGGACTACAAACTGCTGCTTTGGTAGTACAGGATATGTTAACAAAATGGCAGGGTCGCTAAAGGAGAACATTGGAGAATTTTAAAAATATGGAGGAAATTGTAGAGATAGTTGAGTTTTCCATCACAAAACTATAAATGCTGTTGTAGAGCTTTGGGGAATTACATTTCTGGGTGAAATACTCATCCATTCAAAATTCCGCTTGGTGAGATTACTGGTAATACAAAACACTTCCAAAAAACACCAATGTTGGCCAACAAAGGTCTTTATTGATAAGAAGTCCAAGAACTACGGGTAGAAGCCCTTCTTCAGATCAATAAGAACAGATAGAAACAGTGATATATAAGACCAGGTATAAACACGCAAATGTTCAGGCACAAAAATAACAAGCATAGGCAGAGTTAGGGCGACTACCCACTAGCGTTTTTTTTTCTGCTGCGAATTCGCTGCGTTTTTTTTTTCCGATTGCCAATGGGACTTTCTAATGTTAAAAACGCAAAGTTGCATTGCATCGCGTTGCATTTTTAATATTAGGAAGTCCCTTAGGCATCTGGAAAAAAAAACGCTGCGAATTTTGCAGCGGAAAAAAAATGCTAGTGGGTACTAGTCACCCTTAGGGCTCAGTCTCACAGGCGCATCGGCGCATGTCTTACTGCATGTAGCAGACAGCCGTACCTCAAGACGGACATCTCTCTGCAGCGCCGGGAGAAAGAACCAGCTTCATTGCCGGTCATGTGTTCTTTCATCAGCGCTGCGGGGAGTCGTCTGTCTTCAGGTACGGCCGTCTTCTTCCTGCAGTGAGGGCTCAGTCACACGGGCGCATCGGCGCCGGTGTACGGGTGCCGATGCGCCCGTGTGACTAAGCCCTTATGCTGCGTTTAGACTTATCGATTATAGTCTAAAAAAATCAATAAAACGAGTGAAAGCGAATAATAATACTTTGGTCTAAACACGAGCCAACAATCGAACGACAAACGATAATCGTGTACTTTTTGTTTTTGTCATTCAGTTTCCGCAGGACTAAAAATCATCATTAGATCTTCTACTTCTCGTTGAGTTTAAACACTCTCTGCTTCGCTAGGAATGTAGTACGGAGGTAGAAAACAAAAGGGGTAAATGGAGCAACCCCGGTGTGGAAAAAAGAGGGACCTGGAGCTTGGTAGCAGGGATAGAATGGAGACGACTTGTTTTCTTTTCTCAGAGAGGTGCAGCCCACCTACGAAACATTCTACCCATAAGGTCAACATATGGAATTGCAGACAAAAATAATTTTAAAAACCCAACTTTTTTTGATTGGTGACTGTGGTGCAACCTCCAAACAAAGATGGCTGTCATATACCGGTGTCATATACTGCAATGTGTTTTTAACATTAGAAAGTCCCATTGACAATCGTGTTAAAAAACCGCAAGTGGGTAGGAGCCCGTAGGGAGATATCACTCGATCGTTCACTCATTCAAACAAGAATCAGCTCATCTAAAAGGCTGGTATTGCAGGCTAAGTCCCCACTGAAATAAATGGGAACTAATGCAATACCAAGCCTGGTTACTGCAGTAAAAACAGAGCTGTCTGCTTCCTACAAAAGTCAGATGAGGGCACAAGTATGCCAACCTGGCAAACAACTGATTAGCAAATGTCCTGGGCGACAGACCTATGCCACTCTACTAGTGATGAGCTATCCGGAGGATAGGCTAATATAGTTCACAACTGAACAACCCCTTTCAATCAAAATATTCAATATTTTTTTCCAACAAAGAAATATGGAAGATAATGAATAAAATGATCTAAAGTTTCACAGGGGCTATCCCAAACGAGCAGAAGGTTGTCCATACAGCATTTGTACAAAAATGTAGGTGTGTCGATTATGCAAAACTGTTTTTTTTTCACCCTTGGATTCGAAGTCGTACAGTTTTTTATTTTTCTGCCGCCATTGCCATATAGCCAAATACGGGCGCGTCTTCAGCATCATAACTTACACTTTTATTGGTATCATTTAATGTGGCATTTAATGCATTGAAATACGTTTTACATTTTTTAAGCAAAGTACAATGGAAAAAAGGCAATTCCACTTTTTTATTGTTTTTTTTTTATGTGTTCACTGAGTAGTAAGATTCACATGTTAAGTTTATTCTACAGATCAGCATGATTACAGCATTGTGAATTTTATATATTTTTTGTTATGGCTTACTGGTTTCAAAAAAAAGGATTTTGTTTCATGAAATTTGGATCCCCATAACTGTTTTTTATATTTCCATTGATGGCAGTGTGTGAGGACTTGTTTTTCTGTGGGTTTACGTTTTTATGGGTACTATATTGGGGTACATTGAACAATAGGGAGCGCTCCAGACGGTGGATATCTCAATAGTTGGTAAATTGATGGAAAGAGAAAGAGACTCACCCGACGTTACCAGATAGCCCCTAAGGGTACTGGTACGTCAAAATCCAAAGAGGCGTATATTCCCAGTAGATCCCAGGGTAACTCCAGATGGTCAGAATCCGATACACCGGTCAATTATGGCATCCGACAGGGGAGCGTCATGGTATAGCTCTAGGCATGTGCAGAATACCAGGAAATGAAAATAAGTGGGTAATAAAAATTACCAGCGCTCCGGTGTATGTTTTGAAGATAAAATATACACTGGTAATTTTTATTACCGACTTATTTTGGGGTACATACAACTGTGCAATCACTTTTTTGCCATTTTTTTTAGGTGAAGTGACAAAAACATCGCCAAAATGGAATGAACAGATGGCAAACAATTATATCAAATTCTGTAGCAGTACTTTGTTCCATAACAAAAAGTGCAGGCTGTATTTAAGGGTAGTAACAGATAGAAGCTACTAATATACCAGAGTTTTGTTAAACCAAATACGAAAATCCAGCATCTAATATGAATAAAGGCAAACTGACTTTATTGTAGTACAATAATATACATCAATAGACTGCAAACATCGTAGTTATTGAATCACCACTTATCCATTTTGAGAATTGCTTCACTCTAAAGGCCCATTTAGATGCAACGATTATCACTCAAAATTTGTTTAAACAATGGCATATGAGCGATGATCGTTGTGTGTAAATGCTGCCATCATTCATTCTTCGGCTGAATGATGATTTTAAGGTGAGCTTAAAATCCATCGTTTAGCCGGATAGAGATAACAGGGACTGCATGCTGTTTTCTGCACAGGAATCGGAGAGTTACATTGTATTCTGCTGATAGCCTGTGCGAGAACAATGGAGGTGTGCACAGAGCTCAGACCATATGCTGTGCTCTGCAAACAGCTCCCAGAGGCCCTTTTACACGCACATGAAGCTGATAAAGTGTTGATGAACATTAGCACCCACTAACACTTTATGCAAAATAATCGCTAAAACTGCCAATCTTTCAATCGTTTAAAAGATTGTCGTTGTGTGTAAATGGACGTTTAGTCATTGAAGGTTTACGTCTGGGCATCCAATCATGTGCCTTTTAAGCTTGTGACAGTTATGGCAAATCATTGGTCTCAGTAGCTCCAAGGATAGAAGATAGATCTGGATCTTAGGTCCATAGTGATCTTGAAGGAGAAGAGACCTCTCTAGTAAGTGTATTAGATAGAAATTTCTTGCAGTTTCCAATACGATTAGGTTGAATCATACAAGGGGTACGTCCATACAACATATTCTGTGGCTAAAAGAAGAAGCTGGTTTAGGCTTGATGGACAAATAATAATAATCCATAATTAACTGAATCACTGAATTTAATTGATGTGCCTTTAACTGCAGTATTTTATTCCTTCTTGTTAACCTGCCTCTTCTCTACTACCAGTTGAAACAACATGCAGGTCCGCCTCCAGTTTATTCTGCTCCTGCAGACAAGTGTAGGATAACAGATTGTACATTATCTATGGCTTTTGCATTACAATAAGAATGATGAAGTAGCTGTTGTCATCATAAATGACCTCTTGCACTTTCTCCGACTGCATTTGCTAAGAATAGCGAGCCCTTGTATGTAATTGTTCATACGGAGTATTGCTTTACAACTTTACTTGATGATAGATTATGTTTACAAGTTGCTTTAAGTTGTATATTCCTCAGGTCAAAGATATAGCTGCATCTGTTTATTTTGCAGTCCTCATAAAAGTATGGCTGCACATACACATTAGGCTGGGTTCACACAGGGCGGAAATCCCGCAGAAATCCTGCGGAATGTCCACAGCAGGGCCGCATGGAAATTCTGTGAGATTTCCGCAGCAGAAAGGCAGCTTTAAAACTTGCGCCATTTGGCACGGGTTTGAAGCAGTTTGTCCATCTATATTTTACTGTGGGAATCTCTCCCAATAGAGAAAAGAGAGCCCGCGGCAGAAATGGCGAGTTAAAGCCTATCGCTTTTGCAAATCTCGTCCACTTTGCTGCTAAGTGTAGAAAAAAAGAGTTCGGCGCTCGAAAAGCGAAGATTCATAAAAATTCTTCCGTAATGACGATATGGTCTTTATTACCAAAAACATGCAACGTGTTTCGTCACTATGAATTACGACTTCCTCAAGCACAATAATCTTTAGAGAGACGCATGACAAGTCGTACCTCCTCACAGAAAAGGAAAACAGATGAAAACAGAACTTTGTACAGAAAAAAAGAGCTCGGCGCTTGAAAAGGGAAGACACATAAAAATTCTTCCGTAATGACAATATGGTGTTTATTACCAAAAAAGTGCAACAATAATGATTATTGTGCTTGAGGAAGACGCGGTTCATAGAGACGAAACACGTGGCACTCTTTTGGTAATAAAGACCATCGTCATTACGGAAGAATTTTTATGAGTCTTCCCTTTCCGAGCTCTTTTTTCTGCACCAAGTTCTGCTTTCATCTGTTGGCCTTTTCTGTGAGAAGGTACAACTTGCCAGGTGGCTCTCCTGTTTCTCCCAGGATGTAAGGAAACAACATATGAATCCCATTTGGAGTTGATATACGTCTTCTATGATGTGGAAATGTTGGTGGGTAACCATTATCTGGTTGTCCCACTAACGCCGGGTAAGCCCTATGTTATTCTTTATACATGAATATATTGAGATTGGTGGAGGGCTGTCCCTTATTTATGGTTTGCCCACTTTGCTGCTTAGGCTCGGCTTAGGATTGCAGACGAAATTTCCGTGTGGAAAGTCCACATGGAAATTCAGCAGCAATTCTGCCCCGTTTGAACTCAGCCTTAGAAAGTTAGTTAAGTTTGGAGGCCTTCATAGACAACAGGTGATAGACTGGACCTACCAAAAATGGCTGGCTCGATCAATTTAGATCTGATATGTATGGCCACCCTGATGGCCAATTTAAAGTACCTGCCACTTAATCCCTTAACGCCACATGATGTAAGTCTATGTCCTGGATGTGGGGCACTTAATGCAACAGGATGTAAACTTACATCCTATGGGTGGAGCAGGCTCAGAAATCAGCCCACACCATCCCGCAGCAGGAATCAGCTATGACTGATAGCCGTCCTTCTACTGCAACAGCGTCAATAGGAACATGGATCTCACTCTTAACCCTTTACATGTCGCGATCAATGCACATTGTGGCATGTAAAGGGTTCATAGAGGGAGACATCATCAGCACTCTGCGATGTAATCGTGAAGGGCAGATGAGTTGCAATGGCAATATGGTGCCATACACTGGAGTCCGACCCTGCCATGGTCTGCAATTGCTATTCTGAGCAATAATGAATTGTAGTACAAAAGTACTGCAGTGCATTATCATAGCAGTCATAGCTTTTATTGGTGCAAGTCCCCTACAGGGACATAAAAAATCTAAAATACAAATTAAAAATAATGTAAAAAAAATAACAAGAAGAAACCCTTTTTGTGCACTTTCCTGCTTGTATAAGAATTTTTTTTTTTAAATCCACATATTTGGTATTATTGTATCCCTAACAAGCTTTATAATAAATTTACCATCCTATTTATCCTGCAAGCAAGAACAGTAAAAAAAAAAACCTAAAAAACAGAGAGAAAATGCTTATTTTGTTAATTTTGCCTCCCAAAAAAGTGATCAGAAAAACTATATGTACCCCAAAATGGTAACAATAAAAACTACTGCTTGTCACATAAAAAAAAGCAATCACAGAGTTCCGGCTATGGAAAAATAGGAACATGAATACAACAATGTAAAAACATACTTAAAAAAGAAATTCTATTGTGCAAAGTGGGAAAACCTAAAAAAAAGTAATAATTTTGATTGTAATCGTACCAACCCACAGAAAAAAACAATTATGCCATTTATGCTACATGATTAACGCTGTAAATGAAAAAAACATGGCAGAATTGATGTTTCCTCTCCCTGCTCTCCCCAAAAAATGTATGAAAGTTTTACAATTCATTATATTTACCCCAAAATGGTAGCAATAAAAACTACAGTTTTCTACACAAACAAACAAGCCCTCATACGGCCATGTCGATTGAGAAATAAAAAAATATGACTTTTAAAAAGTGAAGTTGAAAAATTATTTTGTCTTTATGGCCAAAGTAGGCCTTGTCTTTAACCTTTTCCAATCCACTGTCTGACCTCTGAAGGCATTATGATTTAAGGCTGTACAGCTCCGATGCTGGAAGACGGTATTCTCCGTCGGGGTTCTCTTACTGTATATTGCCAGCCCCTCTGCTGTCAGAGCCTATCCAACGTGTCACCTCATGCAGTACTGGCTTTAGCCAGCAGATAGCGCCATTGTATAACAGCAGAAAAAGAGTATGCCCCCTAGGAAAACCAGAATACAAATTGGATTGGAAAGGGTTAAGGAGTTAAAGCCTATCACTTCCAGGTAAGTTGCTATCTACAGTCCTAGACTGGTAAAAAGTTAAGTATACTTAGAAGCCATTTCATATTTAATGAGTATTGGAATTTTCCAAACAGCTGAAAGCCAAAGGAAGGTTCGGGAATATTTATATGCAACATATTGTATGCGAAAATAATGGTAACTACTGAGTCTTCATGTAACATGAAGAGCAACCCGTGAAAATCATATAATTCTAAATATCAGGATTTTCCATTGCAAAAGCTTGTTACCGTTATTTGTTAATATGGGTCCATCACAATGTGTAACAGTCTTTTTCTAAAAAGCTTGATAAACATTTGAGTAATAAATATTTGAAGAAGATTAACTTATTTCTTATGGCAGGTGGCCAAACAACTGTTCAACCATTCTTGCCAACAGTCTAGTGCTGTGGAGAACTTACTATTTAGTCTTAGATGAATAATGATACTTTCCATAAAGTGCATATGCATAATGATATTTCCTGTCATATGTATCAAGAAATAAGTAACTGAAAAGTGGGGATGTTTTGCAGTCAGAGTGTTTAATCTTGCAAGACACAATGAGGAATTTGTAGCGACTGACAGAGTTTGTCTTGCCAAGAGGAAACAATTCATGGGTTTATCATACACTTTCCAACCAGCAAGAGGGATATCAATCAGAACGTTAGCAGATGCACAAGATATTTGTCAGTATAACTTTGATTGAAGTGTCTGTAGTATAAAATATGATGTACTCTAAATGCTAGAATTTAAATGAGAGGATTGGAAAGAGTCTGGAAGCCCGAGCCGCTCCATATCTCCTCTGTTCTGAAGTAACGCAAAGAAGTGACACAAAGCTGACTCCAAGTACATTGTTTAGTGAAGCTTGATCGCAACATTTGTATGGGGGCAAATGACAGCTTTCCCATTTCAAGTTTAAGACTTGGCACCATCGTTTCAAGTTTTACTGGTGTCATCTGGCATACTTTATGATTGGCAACCAAGTGTTGGCTTTATAAGGGTTCTCCGAGATCAAACAAAATGTAGTCAAGCTCGGAAAATGCCATTAAAAGCAAAGGAGTAATTAGTTACCTGATAAACCCACCACCATTTCAGCATCACTGCTCCTTACCCAGTGGTGGCATTATTCCAACATTTTCCTAAAATATCTGGGGATATACGCATAAGGTTAAATACGATGTTTAAAATTATGAGTTGGAACGAACTATAAATAATATTTTTATGGGACAACCCCTTTAAGGAAAACAGTGTAGAACATTAAAAAGGAACTAGGCATGTAAATGTAAAAATAAATATGTTATCAGTTTTTTTTTCAAAGAGTTTTCCAATAGGTTGGCCAATAGTTGTTTTTATGCAGTGCACTAATGTCCTAGAGTCATTTGAATACCATGCTTTTTTAACCCCTTGTTTATTGGATTTTTTCATCACCCCTGGTTTGCATTTTGAAATGTCGTAGATTTGCAGGTTCGTCCCTTTTTTCCAGTATATGGATTCTAACACAGATTTCGGCATGGAATCAGCACACACAAAACATCATGTAAACATGCTTACAGTTACCAGCCTATTTTGTGCCTTAATGACCAAGCTAATTTTTTTAAATTGCCGCCATCTTGGATTGTATGCCAATGTAAGTGAATCATATATTATGATACTGTAGTTGGTTTCATGTATTAAGCATCTATCTTATTACTGATCTCTATTACATGACACTTATATGGTACTAGATGACTTCTGTTCTTCAATCTTACCTTCATATTTTATTGGTATTTTATCATTTCGTATAAGAGATTAATTTCACTCTATGTGTTTGTACCTTTGATTGTAGAGATTGTACACTATCTCTTTGTCAAAAAAAATTCAGCACCTAGAAGAGGTTTTTGTTTTGCTGCAAAACTCGGCATGCAGATACATCTCAGGCAGATATGTAAATGATGAGAGTTGGGGTGTGATTAAATGAACGGTCTTGCCACCTGAGGCCCTAAAAGTGGTTCTACCCTTGGCCTATAAAAAAGCTCTCAGAGGCTACTTGTGTGTAGCGGACCTTTTTTCTACTTGTGTAGAGCTTGTTGACCACTAGACGCCTCTATAATGCAAAAAAAGAGATTTCCTCCAGTTAACAGAGTTTAAGAGGGGGCACATTGGAATACGTGAAGCTGGATGGCCATATTGACAAATTGCCTGGCACCTGGGCCATTCTGACCAGACTGTGAGGAGGTGTTGGGACCAATGGATGCGTGAGGATATGCACATAAGGTGACCAGGGTCAACACACCACCAGTAGAGAGGATATTCTGATCACCTAACAAGCATGAGCAGCTTCAGCTGTTTTGTTGTCTACCATCCAGAGACAGGTGGCACCATCGTTACACTTCTGTGTCTGTCTGAACCATTTATAGGTGCTTGGCTGAAGGACATTTGGTCTCTCGGTGCCCATTACATGTATTGCCTTTGACACCCACCCATCATTGCCTCCATTTGCAGTGGTGTTATGAATAATGAAACTGGATTGCTACATAGTGGAACAAATCCAGGTTTAGTTTGGGCATTGACGATGGCCGTGTTTGTGTCTGAAGACCAAGGGGTGAGCACCTCAATCCTACTTTGCTGAGAAGTGGCAAACTTCCCCCACTGCTGGCATGATGGTCTGGGTGGGGCCATTGTATACGACACTTGGTCACCCTTAGTAGTGCTATAAGGGACAATAACAGCTTAGCAATATGTTCAGGACATCCTGAAATCACATGTATTCCTCTCATGGCAGGGCTTCCTAGAGGAATTTACCAGCAGGACAATGCTTGGTTGCACACAGCAAGGGTGTCACAGGAACACCTCTACAACATTGCCACAATTCCTTGGCCTGCTCAGTCACTAGATTTATCACCAATAGAATATGTATGGGACCGCCAACTTAGCCTACGAGTTTGCATGACCTAGAGGCTCAGTTACAGCAAATGTGGGCCGATATGCCACAGGATACCATACGGAACCTGTATTCCTCCATATTTGCCCATATTACATCTTGCATCCAAGCTAGAGTTGGCCCAGCGGGATTCTAGAGCTTTCCTTTAAATATTTAGTTTTTCACAATAATTTCTCCTTTTGCTGTGATTTTGTAATCACTCACTTATATCAACGTTACAATCGCATATAGAAATTTTCATCCCATTCCAACAACTCCCTCTAGGGGATGGACTTTTTTTTACAATGAGTGTACATTTAGCAAATAGAGCTCCACTGGCACATTAGTGGTATAATTAGACAGTATTTCCAACTGTTTATATGAAATGTGTAGCTTAAATGTGGTGTGCACGAGCCTTCAGTGTGTGATCAGATTTAAAAAAAAACCTCCCCAAGTTTTCAAAGTAGATCTGTCATACAAAAATATTGTAAAAATTATTATTATATCGAAAAAGGCAGTACAACACAGGGACAAGGTGACAGCTTAAAAGTTTGTATTCATAACTCATCAGGACCCACCCAGGAACACAGGATGACACTATGTATCAAGAGATGTTAATTTTGTCAATGTTGAGGTGCTCAAGATCTTAAGGCATGGCATCCAGTATGCAGATTACCACTGGGACCACCAATGCCAGCTTGTGCCAGGGATGCTGTACTTCAACCCTCAAATCTTCATGTATGGTCATTTTCTGTTGTTTCTCATTGACCCTGCCATCAATGTCAACCAGCCACACCCTTTTCTTTTCAATGAAGGTGAAATTGGGCGAGCTATGGACCAGGACTTTGTTTGTATACATAGTAATCCAACAGTATTTTTACTGCTTCATTTTGAACCACTTTTTCAGGCATATGGTCCCACTATTTTGTTTGTTATGAGCAGATGGTAGTTTTTGCAGAGGTTCCAATGAATCATCGAATTGTGTCTTTGTTTGTACTCAATGTGTGCAATTTTTTTCCAACAGATGAGTACGTGGTCAATTGTTTCATCAACTTCTTTAGAGAGACAGTATTTTACATTTATGATAGATTTTTCCACCCTGGCTTTGATCCCATTAGTCTTGATCGTCTGTTCTTGCGCTGCTAAAATCAGTCCTTCTGTTTCTTTTTTCAGGTCTTTCTTTATCAACTTTACCCTTGATTTTTTCCCCAGAAACTGGCCTTGTAATGCTTTGCTGTGCCGCTTAGCAATACAAGTTTTCACAGTTTCATTCCGATATTCTTGTTTTGTTTGCTGGACTTTAAGCAGCTTCTGCTTGTTCACTTCAATCAACGTCCATTCTTTACTTTCTTTGGTGTGATCTGTTTGTCCTCTTCAAATGATAACACTTGTAAATCCATGTTGCATCACTATGTGTCACTTTCTAGTGCTCTTCATGTATAACTAGCAAAGGTTCAGCAACCCATTACTAACACAATCCCTGTAGACATCTCTTCTTGTATGTATAATAGCCCGAAGCTGTAGTGTGTATGTAAGTGGATGGCTGCTGTGAGTGAGTTCTGTATGTGTATCCCTTTAACTGCGTGAGTGACGTGGTTGAGAGATGTGAGTAGTTGTGAGGCGGAGTTTAGAAGGAAAGATTGAGAAAATGTAGTCGGAGGAGGTGGACGTGCCTGCGCTAAGCTCAGCATGGAGTAAAAGTCCACCTGCTAGGGAAAGAGAAGAAAAGTCATTTAAGAAGTCTGAGAACAAGAGCAAGAAACTCGAGTCAATGCTGCTAATAAGTCGGGAGCGCATACCCCATGGACGGTCTATCAGATAACTGGGACTGAGGACATTCTGAGTTCAGAGGGAAGAATGTTTCCTAAGAGTGTAATGGTGAATGTGTGGAAGTGAAAAAAGAATCTGTAACTACTTGATGAAGGTTCAAAGCTGCCAAGTTGTGAGTAAAAAGTACAACCGCGCACCTCTGGTTGTTATTCTGCAAAATTCATTATTGGACTGTGGACTCTTTATTTCGTGCTGTGTGAATAGTAGCCTTTGAAGAGGTGCTGGCGTCACGTGACATTTACATTCTTCACTTCTACGTTTATGTATTGCATGTAGCTCAGCTAGACCAAGCTGGCACCACTGGCAGGAGAGATCACAGAGCCACCCATGACATCCATCTTGGTTTCTGGTATAATAAAGAATAATTCCCCGTGAGTCTAAAACTGCAAAGAAATCTATTAGGCTTTGCTAATGGCACAGCCTAACAGGCGTATATACCATGGGATGCCTGTAGGCCTTACCTAGGCCTCTGGCTACCATGGTTATGCATTAGCATCCTGCACGGTCTGATGGGGACCAAGAGAACCCTCCTCCATCTGTCTAACCACATAGATACTGTGATCACTATTGACCACGGTATCTAGAGAGTTAAATGACTGGGATGAGAGATTTCTCTGATTCTGGCCATTACAATGAAAGCCCAGTTGTCAGTCAGCGCAGAGCTCTCGCCATGATCATGCGGGTGCAGAAACCATAATGAATGTTTTTCATAAGGGCTTAAGACAAGCCAGTCTATGAAGCTTATTTATGTCATGGGGGCTTAAAATATTAAACATAGGTGGCACCTCAATGTTGTGTTCCAATCTTGGCTTTTCATAGCTGAGATAGGAAACTACCATTATGGTTACCGGTCACCAGGTCATATAAAGAGCCTGGAGCTTAGCGCAGCTCTGTTTCCATAGCTCTCATTGAAGAGAATAGGAGCTGCTATGCTGTTTCTGTAGCTCCTAATTACTTTGATGAAGTGCTTTCACTATCGCATCTTGGACCTTTAGCTTTCACCTAGCTTAGAGCGTTGCGTTTTCACCTTCAGTATTGTACCACATTCTCTTACACAGTCTTCTTTTCCTCTTTGGTTCTTTTCAGTATAGGAAGCTGATCAGAGGCGTAGCTTAAAGCTTCTGGGCCCCAATGCAAAATCTGTAACAGGGCCCCCAACTATATAATGCTTTATTCATAGTACTGGGCTCCCTATATGGAGAAGAGAGGCTTTATGGCCCCCCGTAAGGCTTCTGGGCCTGGGTGCAACCACATCCCCTGCATCCCCTATAGTTAGGCCTGTGATGCTGATGAGGCAGGATATAGTGCAGGAAGCAAGCATAGCACTGATTGGTTAAGCCTCAGCCAATCAGTGCTAGACTTGAATACTGCACAAGCCTAGCGAAGATAAAAGAGGCTCTACAATCCTTCATCCTTGCACTGTCTCTCAGTCCATCATCTTTTCAGCACTTTGTTAAACTGCCCAGTGTCCTTCGCATCCCATTTCCCCTTGGCCTGATGTTAGCTCCACCCACAAGGGGCGGTACTAATATTAATTTCTGGATCCTGATGAAAGTCAAAATTATGAAACCAACATAAAGAAAACAGAGCATATTACTCTAAAATCCCAAGCTTTATTCAGCCAATAAGACACTTCAAACATAAATCACACTATAAAAAGGTGGAATCGGCATCAATGTACAAAATGATAACAACAAAGTATAATGATGGAAAACTTATAATTATTCTCATGATATGCAATACAGAATAAATAGGTAAACACAGCCTGAGAGTTCCCAATTGAAAAGGCAAGATTACTATTAGTATAAAGTAGCAAAAAATAAAGGGGCAGCAAAATCAGATCTGCAACATATCACCTCTAAACAACCCGGCGTGGGAATTTTCGACTTACTTCAATTTGGAATTTTCAGGTCACGTCTACCTATTCATTCTGTATTGCATATCATAAGAATATTTTTTACCATCATTATACTCTAATCTTATATTTTTGTATATTGTTGCCGAGTCCTCCTTCTTTTAGAGCAATTTACTTTTCATGTATTTTATTGATTGAATAACTCTTATTATTTTAGTGTTATATGCTCTGTTTTCTTTGTGTTGGCTTCATATATGCTTTTTGAGAATTCTCTAATACTGTAGATTATGATAGTGTTGCGATGTGTTTTGGGAAAAAAGTCAAAATCGTGCCTCAGCAAAATGGCATTTAATTGGGGGTAATTTGATTAAGGGTGGGTTCACACGAGCGTGTTTTTGTGCGTACTTAGGTGCGTACATACGTGCGCACCTAGGTACGAGCAAAAACACGCGTGAACACAGCTGCGTGCTTGTTGACAATGGAGCTTTAGCTGCTGCCGGCTTTACATATAAGCCCTTCCCTGAAAAAGAAACATTTTAGTGCAAAAAAAAAAACTTACCTCTCCGCCGCTGCCATGACCCCCGCGGGCATGAAGAACACATCTGCCGCATGCGGCAGATGTTTTCTTCACCCCTGCTAGTTAAAAGATGCAGCAGAGGAATTCTTCAATTCTCAACTGCAGCTGTCACACATTACAGCTGCGGTAGAGGATCCTGCTGCCGGCACCCGTCAATGGCTTTGAAAAGCCATTTAAGTGTGAAAAAAAAATCTATACTCACCTGCCAGGGCTCAGGCGCGACTTCTAGCGCTGTCCCGGGGTCTGTAGTACTGAGCTATCAGCAGCCGGAGATTTAAAATCCCCGCCTGCTGGTAGCCCTGATTGTGATTGGCTGAAGCGCTCAGCCAATCACAATCAGAGCTACCAGCAGGCGGGGATTTTAAATCCCTGGCTGCTGAAAGCTAAGAACTACAGAGGCGGGGACAGCGCCAGAAGTCGCGGCTGAACCCTGGCAGCTTAAGGGAGGTGAGTATCCTTTTTTTTTTTACACAATTTTTCTTGGATTTTCAGGGAAGGGCTTATGTTTAAAGCCCTTCCCTGAAATCCAATGGCTGGGATGCCGGCAGCAGGATTCTCTACCGCAGCTGTCATGTGTAACAGCTGTGGTTGAGAATTGAAGAGTTCCTCTGCTGCATCTGCCACAGATGTAGAAGCAGGGAATTCTTTTAACTATCAGGGGTGAAGGAAACATCTGCTGCATGCGGCAGATGTGTTCTTCATGCCCGCGGGGGTCACAGCTGCGGCGGAGAGGTAAGATGTTTTTTTTAAACAAAAATGTTTCTTTTTCAGGGAAGGCCTTATATGTAAAGCCCTTCCCTGAAAAAGAATGCAGGGGTGCCGGCAGACCATTGTTGTCAATGGAACCGCCGGCAGCAGCCGCGGCTCAATGGAAAACAATGCGTGCATTTTCAATGGTGCACGCATGTCCTATCTTTGCAGGCACGCACCTGCAAAGTACAGACATGTGAACACACCATAGGGAATGCATTGTTGTAAATACAAGCGTGTTTTTGTGCATGTGTATGCACGCACAAAAACACGCTCATGTGAACCCACCCTAAGGGCTTAAACAGATGAGCGTGATACGCCACAATTATGCACATGGGAAATTCCTGGGCGCGTGACACAGATAATTATAATTATAGAACCCATTGATTTCAATGAATTTATCCTCACTTTATTTTTTTGTGCTGTTATTTTCATGGGTGCAAAAAATAGGACCCGCCCTATCCTGTGCGTGTTTGCACAACAAAGAACTCCATAGAGGTCTATGGGAGGTACGCAAACATGCACATCTGCCCACGTGGGTATACGCTAAACACACACACACACACATATATATATATATATATATATATAGCACACATGTATTTATACCATGTATACACACACATCACACATATATACTACATAAGCTAACATAGAGCGGACACATGCCCCTCCATTCACGCCCCTGTCAATTGTCTAAGTATTGTAATATGTTGGTTCTGCACAATATAAGATACCAAATGATATTTAGTGAGAAAAGGATCCTACTCTAGGAGTACAGGGATTGGATTATAACATCCACAACGCCAGATAAAACCGTAACCTTTCCAAGAATGGATGGCCTGTTTCCTATATTAGCAGTTAGAGATGAATAAACAAAAATCTATTAGAATTCAGTATAAAATTTACCAGTGTTTCTAACCTTTGAAGAAAATCCAATATACTCTAATAACTTCCTAAAAGGTTCTCTTTCAACTCATGACTGTAATAAAAAATTGGGCTGGAAAGTTTCCTGTTCACAGTATCTGCAATGATATAGGATGTATCAGTTTTCTCGGAAATACTACCTGCACCACAAGCCACACTAGAAAGTCATCAGGATCTTAGGGAGATAAACAAACTGGCTCCGGAGTTGGTGTAAGGAGGAGGGATTTGGGTTCCTGGAGAACTGGGATGACTTTGCTGTCGGCTACAGGCTTTACCGCAGGGACAAGCTGCATCTCAATGGGGAGGGTGCAGCTGTGCTGGGGGAGAAGATGGCTAAAAGGCTGAAGGAGTGTTTACACTAGGGACTGGGTGAGAGGGCAAAAAGAGAAACAAGGGGGTAGACAGTGTAGATAGCAACCTGGGATCAAGTAATGGGAAAGGGGGTCGAGAAGGGGGTGGGGTTAGTACAGTTAGAACTGACAAAAAAGCCAACAAAACCGTTAACAGCACAATAAATATAAAGAACAACAACAACCATATAAATTGTAAGGCAATGAATGCAAGAAGTCTGATCAGTAAAGTGAGTGAGCTTGAAGCGAGAATGACTGATGAAAATTACGATATAGTAGGAATAATGGAAACATGCCTTGATGATCAGTGCAATTGGGCGGTGAATTTACAAGTTTACAATCTCTTCAGAAGAGACTGTGGAGAACAGAAAGGGGGAGGGGTATGTCTGTATGTTAAATCCTATTTAATGCAAATGCTACAGGAAGATATAGGTGCAGGAGATGAACACATGGAATCTCTGTGGGTAGAAATACAGGGAGAAAAAAAAAAAAAAATACTGATAGAGGTTTTTCTATATGCCACCAAAAGCAACAGAAGAAACTGAAATCTTACTATTAAGGCAAATATCAGAGGTGTCAAACCACAATGAAGTAATTATTATGGAGGCCTTTAATTATCCGGATATAATATGGGAAGATAAAACCTGCAAATCTAACAAAGGTGATATGTTCTTGAGAACAATGAAAGATACCTTACCACACTCTTATGGGAGCCAACTAGAGGGAGGGCCACTCTGGACTTAGTACTAACTAACAAATCAGACCAAATAGTGGGGGTGCAGGTTGAGGGACACTTGGGAAATAGTGACCACAATATAATTAGTTTCCAGCTTACATTCAATAAGAAGCCTTATCAGGGAGTGACAAAAACGAAACTTTAGTAAAGCAAAATTTCATCAGCTCAGAACTACTATGGGTAACATTAATTGGGATAACATCCTCATAAATAACAGTACAGACAACAAATGGGAGAAGCTTAACAACATCCTAATTACCTCATGTAAGCAGTTCATACCCTTTTAAAGCAAAAGAACTAGAAGTAGAAGGAAACCAATGTGGCTCGACAAGACTGTAAGGGGGGCAATAAACAAAAAAAAGCATTTAAATTACTAAAACAAGAAGGCAGCGAAGAAGCGCTAAAATCATAGAGGGAAAAAAACAAAATATGTAAAGAAAAGATAAAAATTGCTAAGGAGGAGGCAGAAAGATTGACCGCCAAAGAAAGCAGAAATAGCCCTAAACTATTGTTCAATTATATAAACAGTAAAAGTATTTGCACTGAAAGCACTGGCCCTTTAAAAAATAATGCAGGAGAAACTATAGAACACGATGGGGGGAAGGCAAATCTATTAAATAGTTTCTGTTCAAGTGTATTCACGAATGAAAATGAAATGTCACACGAGATGCAGGGATATAAAATGAACCCACCGCTAAATATTGCATGCCTAACACAGAGAGAGGTGCAGAGTAAGTTAAAGAGGATTAAAATCGATAAATCGCTGGGCCCCGGTGGACTACACCCAAGGTTTCAAAAGAAACTAAGTGATGTTATACCTAGACCACTATTTTTTATATTTATGGACACTATTGAGACCGGGGTTGTATCACTGGATTGGCGCATTACCAATGTGGTTCCAATATACAAAAAGGGTCCAAAAGAGAGCCTGGTAACTACAGGCTGGTAAGTCTCACTTCAATAATCGGAAAAATATTCGAGGGGTTTCTGAGAGACGCCATCCTAGAATACCTCAAAGAAAACAATGGTATAACTCCTCATCAGCATGGGTTCATGAGGGGTTGATTATGTCAGACCAATCTGATCAGCTTCTACAATGAAGTAAGCTCTAGACTGGACCTGGGAGAGTCTATTGATCTCATATATCTAGACTTCTCTAAAGCATGTGACACCATGCCACATAATAGGTTTATATATAAAATGAGACAGCTCGGACTGGGTGAAAACGTGTGTAGCTGGGTAAAAAACTGGCTCAGAGACAGAAAGCAGAGGGTGGTAATAAATGGTTCGTACTCTGATTGAGCCATTGTTGCTAGTGGGGGGGCCACAGGGTTCAGTATTGGGCCCCATTCTGTTCAATATATTTATCAGCGACCTGATAGAGGGACTGCAGAGTAAAATATCAATATTTGCAGATGACACAAAATTATACCAGACAATTAATACAATGGAGGACAATGTGCGGCTACAAAAGGAAACAGGCTGAACTAGATGGACATTGTCTTCATTCAGCCTAACATACTATGTTACTATGTAGTTATCGGGTGATTCAGAAACTGCATCATTCAAATGAATGTCATTTCCTTAAACAGATATTTAGGCTTTTGTGTGTAAATTAGGCACTTTGTTACTTTTAAGATATGCTTACCCCTTTTGTTCCCAAGACAACTTTCATACTTTTGGCTAAAGCCAGTGCAAGTAATTCAAATTTGAAGGAGCTGTACTTATTGGGGTTATGTTCCAGGTTCCCCAGAACCCGGCTTCCATAAGCAATTACTTTTTGTGTTGTTCTTGTACCTGAGCCAGTACAGCTCTTAACCTATGGATATGTCCCTTAAAAACGAATCTAAGGGCCTGCAATTTTAGCAAAACCTTTAATGAATCAACTACCTGGCCAGACCAAGGAATGCTCTCAATTCTTGCAGCATCTTTGGCGTTGTCTTTGGAGGGCTGAACCTCATCTCTGGAAACAATATGGCCAAGGTATTTAATCTCATGCTTAAACAGACCACACTTCTTGTGTTTAATTTTTAGGCTATGTGCTTGTAAACACTCTAGTACCTACCCCAGTCATTTCAAATGTTTCTTGAATGTGGAGGAATACATGATGATTTCAAGGTAGGTTAAAGTGACTTCAAAATTGAGAACACTGTCTTTGCCTTTTTCTCTGTGGCAGTACTCACTAGCAGAATCCAGTGTTAGGAACTACCATGCTTTTCCCAAAGCCAAAATAAACTGTTCAATATGGTGTAAAGGATAGAAGTTTTGAACTTTACAAGCATTTAGATTCTGATAATCCACACAAGACCAAACACTCCAATCTTTTTTCTTCATAAGTACCACTGGACCTCCCCACTGACTTTGACTATTCTGAATAACTACGGAATTCAACATCTGGGTTAAAAACTTTTTCACTTCCTGGTACAGCTTTGGTGGAATCTGGCGGTACCTCTCTCAAATGGGAGCTGCACCCCTGTTAGTATTTCATGCTGGATAGCATCAGTGAACCCAAAATCTTCGGTGTGCTGGGCAAAAGCTGTTTGGTATTTCCATAGTGATTTTTCAATTGCCTGAATCTGGGAATCTGAATCTGAGTTAAAAGAGGTTAAGTCAGCTCCCATTTATTTCAGAATGCTCTGTCAGGGTTTCTTTTTTTCCATTGACACTGCGAAGGTCCATACTCTCTACTGGAGCAAGGGACACCTCCTGCTACTTCAGAACATTACCTTGATGCATGTAAACTTGGGCAACTTCCACCCAGGAGTCTGTGGTAACATCATTAGATCATTGGTTAATGCAGCAAACGGACTTGTTCATTTTGGACCGCAGCCACGATTTGAGCTATATGGCATCTGTTAGGTTGTTCTGGTGGGACCTGTTGTTCTACGGGTTTCCAGAAGCACACCTACACAGGTGTGAAATAATTGAGCTGGTTGGGTTGGTGTTCTCCAGTCAGCCAATACCCACTGGTGTGCTGCATGTATATACCAGCTTCTCTGACTAGAGGTTGCTGGTTTCCCAATTCCCTGGGGTTTGCAGTTATGGATGTTATTGTGCAGGTGTGGAGAGTGTCATGTTCTGTGTGTCTGTGCAGGTGGCTGGACATGAGGAAACAGGCATGTTCAGTGTGTATTAATGTGAACAGCAACGTCTTCTGTGTGTCTGTGCAGGTGGCCGAATATGAGATAAACAGGCATGTTCAGTGTGTATTGGTGTGAACAGCGACATGTTCTGTGTGTCTGTTCAGGTGGCCGGCCATTAGATGTGAACAGTTCTGTTCAGGGTGCATGATGTTCTGTGTGGTATGGAATTCCTGGTGTGTTGGTGTAAACTGTGTCCTGTCTTGCTTGGGTCTTTACCATCTAGATCTTGGCAGGCAGGATTCATAGTAAGTTGTCTTGTGAGAGTAGGGACCCATGAGACAACAAGGACTCTTGTCGCGGGCTTGCGAGCTTACGTGTCTTGGCTGAGACACGAACCAATACCTTGTACGTTCTGTAGTATTTCCACCTATCTATGAGTGCTGGTATTCTTGGTCAATGTCTTGGGTGTTTGTCAGTCATGGTTTATGTCTGTCCGTGAGTTCTGTTTGCAGCTTACAAACTCAGTTTGGTTAGAGGTATAGTTGGAGCAGGTTGGAACCTTTATCCTGGATGAAAGCTTTCTGTATTCAGGTAAGCGCTGCTTTCTTTCCTTTTGCTTTTTGTTAGTCTTTTCACAGTTTCTTTGTGGTGTTAAGTGCATCTCTCCAGGTGCCTTATCAGGGATAGTGAGTTATTAGGTCAAGACTGTGGGGCCACCCATAACAGAATGCCTAAGCCACTTTCAGGCAGGGGTTTTCCCAATTTGCCTGATTTGTAAGGGACAGGTTTCTCCATCTATCATTGCCTAGAGAGGCGTTGTCTGTTTCAACATAGTATTATGTATGCTTTATGCGTTCCAGTGTGAACGCTGCCCTGTGTCTGCGCTGCACATGGTGCTCTTCTTTCACGCAGACATGACAGCATCCTTGCCCAGTTCACTGAGCCCCATGAGCTCAACAACTACTTCAGTTCCTTTTAACCACCAATTCGTTTTGACCAGTAAGAAAAGGACCGCTATTTAAGGGACCCTAACAGTTTCCACCAAAGGGTGTTAAGGTATGCTCTTTTGTAGCCCATATGTTCCTATCAGTTGCTGAAAGCTTTTTTATGTTGGCAGATGTGATGTTGCTTGTTTTCAATATCCAGGCCCTCTTTTGGCAAACACAATCTGGTTCAATTCCCAGAGAACATTAATTCCCAAGATCATGGGACCATCTTTTCTAAAGGATTCATGCATAATAATGACTCCTTTCTTGCCCATATCTTGAACACATATGGACACGTTCATCCATGCTACCCCCAGTAGGAAACAGTTAGTTGACAATAGACACCTTAAATATGGTCTCTTGTTGAGATCCAACTAAAGCTTGGAAATGCCAATTAAAGAAGGCTTTTAGTATGGTCGGGACTTGTAAACCTGTATCTACTAAACAATTGACTCCTTTTCCTCCAAAGTCTGCTCAAATCATCGGGAAAACAGAGACTAAATGTTCGAAGTATTTGTTCCTGGGTCGTTTCTATATTTTCCTCACAGTGTTCCCCACTAATACAGGGGTGTTTAGTTTAATGGCTCCTCCAGGCATTGTCTGGTCCCATTTGAGCAACCCATTGTGAGCTCAAAACCACCAACATTGGAATTCCCCTACCCAGTCAGAAAGCATGACATTGTTCAATGGCTTAAATAGGGCCCACTGGTAGTACCCTTGTAGATTTTCCACCACTAGCTGAAATAACTGCTGCTGTAATTTCAACACTTTTGTTGTTAACCTCCATCTCTGAAATTGCATCTTACCAACTGTGCCAGAAAATGACCCAAGTCGAGTTAAGGTGACACAAGTTTCAGGATCAGAAGCAGCTGATGGATTAATGAGAATATACAATATTTATTTAAGATCATGGAATTAACAGCTAATAGTAGGATAATAATACATTAACAATTAAACTTTAACCTTTAATGCTGTAGACACAATTAACTGCTGTATCAACTCTAACTCAATACAGCAGTACCTTCTGGGTAATATTATTAACACTTTACTAATATCAATACAACCTCATAGAAAAACAGAATAGAAAACATAACTCACAGTTTCTCTTTTATCTAAGGCTCACACACTATCTGCATTTTACTTTCTCCTCACAAAAATATCTCATTCTGTGAATGGGGCCTTGACTGACAGAAACTTATCAACAGGTTGATCTCCTGGGTTCAGTCCATATCCACTGCAGCAGGCCTGCTGGCTAACTATTTCTAACCCTAAGGGCTCTTTCACACGAGCGTATATCAGCCGCTGTTATACACTACGATCTGATGAGTATAAAAACTCGTGAACAGGCGCACAAATTTAATGTTTGTCCGCCCGTTCAGATGGCATGGGCCCGGTGCATATACGCTGAGGCCGCAATGCCGCCACCTCTTCCCTTTCCCTTACTGGCTCACCTCCTCTCCCCTCCCTTCAAGTTGTTTGCAATGGGAGGGGCAGGGCGAGGGCGGAACTAAGCTCCTGTCCCCTCCCCACCCTTTGTCCGCAGCCAACAATGGAAGGAGGCGTGATGGGGTGGTGCTTAGCTTCGCTCCCGTCCCACCCCCTCTCCTTTGCAAACAGCCAAAGGGGAGGAGAGAGGAGAAGAGAAGTCATGCTGCTAAACTCCCTCCCATCTCCCTTCTCTGTCCGCTGTCATTGGCTGACATATAAGTCAATGCAGCAGCCAACGTATTCCTGGTCAAAAGATAGTTCCAGGACTATCTTTTTGGCCAGACATAAAAGCGCCTGTCGCTCTACTGGCCTGGCCAGGCGCTTTTACGACGCAGGAATACGGCCATGTGATGTGATGCATTGGAATCCAATGCAACAGATCGTAGTCAGCATATATCGGCCGGCAGTGAAAATGACAGCCGATATACACTCGTGTTAAGGAGCCCTAATGGTGTGAATACCTAAAGTCTCAGCTGAGGCTGTCCTCACTTACGGTTTTATGCACAGGAGTTACAGCTTCTACTGACCCAAGCAATCTTGCAGTGTTGCCTGGGATCACAAGCACTTCTGTCTGCTTCTCTCTCTGTCTCTCTGCCAGCACTGAACGATTAGTGAACAAGCCAACAATTTATCGTTCATTGTTCGATCGTTGGCTGCGTTTACATTAAATGATTAATTGTTCATTTTTACTCATTTGAACGTGTTTTGCATGATAATCGTTCCGTGTAAAAGGGCCCTTAGTTGTATGCTATACAAATATCCTGCAGTTTAGACACGGTATAAGGGTTGCCATACCTGTACATCAGAAGTGGGCTTTGTCTCATATCGTAGGTAATAAATGTTGCTGCATATTCCATATTAGATACCAGAGCCAGTCACAGTTAAAATCTGAAAAAGAATACAGTCCAATAAAATCTAAGAGCGCTGGCACATATTTATAGAATAGCGCAATATTCCTTCAGCTAGATGTCCTTATATAGGGTATCTCACATACTTCACTGCATTTACAAATGTCAACAGTTTCCAACCTAATAATTTGTTTTGACAGCACAAGGTGTTCTTATGTAAGTAGCAGAAAAGTGCTGCAGCTTGCAAATATTATTGGTATAATTCAAGGAACAGCGTATGTCAGCATGAGTGGGATTATCTGTGTTTGCAGTAGCCTCTTACATCCAACTAAGACAATTGCAAATAAATGACACTCTGTCCTTGGCAATCAGAACAAAGGAACCGCATATTAATATCATTAGCGAGAAATGGTACAATAAAGGACAATTCTATGCAATATTTATATAAGATGGTAATGTAATGCAAATGCAACACCACAGCCTAATAGCCATTGCTAAAACTGACAATTAGAGCAAAATTGCTTTTTTGGCCCAAAATAAGAACACTTTACCAAAGTAAGCAAACCATAGAATGTGACTTAATTACTACTTAGTAATGTAGTGCCGAATATTATAATTATCCCTAACTTATAAGGTTACGGGCACCAATCATCTGAGGTAGAGAAGACATATGGAGTTACCTTGGCCAAACCCCAACCCCTCTATACATCCTCACCCCAAGGGGTTGTTGGATACTATTATGGTATAATTATATTGTTGTAGTAATTGGAACTGATTTAGAACTAACATGAAATAATTTGTTTTAAGAGTTTTTTTTTACTTTGCTTATTGCTCAATGTTTATATAGAACAAACATATTTTGTAACACTCACACGGGTCGTTGTTTCAGTCTTGCGCACGTATTTGCTTGCGTAAAATTTGTAAGTGTAGTATGCAGAGAATAATGTCCACTGATTTCAATAGGTTCGCTCTCACTTCCTTTTCTTGTGTGCAGAATTTGCGCACAAGAAATGCGCGAAAAAAGAACGCAGCCTGCTCTACTTTAATGAGCATTTGCGCATCAAAGGTCCCCATAGAAGTCTATGGGGGGTGCATATTCGCATGCAACATGCTGCGCAATTCCATGAGAAAAAGAACACATCTGGAACTTAGTAGGCTAAATAGCCATTTAAATCGTGCGCAAAAAAACGTGCCCTGCGAGTGCAAAAAGTACAGAAAAATACACACATACGTGCGGAAAAAAGACTTGAGTCACGTGCAAAAACGCATATACCGGTGTGAAGGAGTCCTTAGTGTGCTTCATATTGTAATGTCCTATCTCACACATTATAGGCAATTTCACAGGAAGCCAAGTAACCTGTTAGTATGATATTGGAGTTTGAGAGTATTGTCTTATGGCCATGACTGTATTAGGCTTCATTCCCACGGGTGCTGTTTTTATGGCCGGCCAATATACGCTACCATCTGGGGCGTAAAAGCTTGTGAATGGGTGCACAAATCTAATGTTTCTGCATCCGTTCACATGGCATGGGCCCCAGCGCATACATGCTGAGGCTGCCATGCCATTGAGCCTTCCCCTTCCCTCACCCTCACCGGCTCACCTGCTCTCTCCTCCCTTCCGGCTGATTCCAATGGAAGGGGGCGAGACGGGACGGAGCAGTCACACTGCTAAATTCCCTCCCACCTCCCTTCTCCGGACACTGTTTTTGGCTGCCTTAGGAGCCCGTGCAGCAGCTTGGATGTATTCCGGCCCAAAAGACAGTTCCTGCACTTTCTTTTGGGCCTGACCTAAAAATGCCCGGCGCTATATTGGCCGACTGGCCGGCCGGGCGCTTTTATGTATCAGGAATACGGCCATGTGATCTGATGCATTGAAATCCAATACATCAGATCACAACGTATATCGGCCGACCATGAAAACTGAGGGCTGATATACGCTCATGGGAAAAAGCCCTTACAGACACCTTTTATGGCTCTCACTGGGCTCCGCCAGCATTTAAGGCCATACTTAAAGGGGTTGTCCCGCGCCGAAACGGGTTTTGTTTTTTTTCAACCCCCCCCCCCGTTCGGCGCGAGACAACCCCGATGCAGGGAAGTAAAGGAAGTTTACCGGAGCGCTTACCTTAATCCCCGCGCTCCGGTGACTTCAATACTTACCGCTGAAGATGGCCGCCGGGATCCTCTGTCTTCGTGGACCGCAGCTCTTCTGTGCGGTCCACTGCCGATTCCAGCCTCCTGATTGGCTGGAATCGGCACGTGACGGGGCGGAGCTACACGGAGCCGCTCTCTGGCACGAGCGGCTCCATAGAAGATTACAGAAGACCCGGACTGCGCAAGCGCGGCTAATTTGGCCATCGGAGGCCGAAAATTAGTCGGGCTCCATGGGAACGAGGACGCCAGCAACGGAGCAGGTAAGTATAAAACTTTTTATAACTTCTGTATGGCTCATAATTAATGCACAATGTATATTACAAAGTGCATTATTATGGCCATACAGAAGTGTATAGACCCACTTGCTGCCTCGGGACAACCCCTTTAATGATAAGTAAGGGCAGGTGTAGAACCATATGCATGCAAACAGCCAAATTGCTATATGGAGGAGCATTGCATAGGTGTAAAGTATTGATGAACAACCACTTATATACCCACCACATATTAGAGGGCTGCTTAGTATTTTACTTGCACATAGAAAAGGTATACATATGGTACGAAAGCAGCTGATACATGTAGTGCACCATGCAGGACCTTTGATGTGGACTGCAAGCTTGCATATGCTGGCCCAAATATTAACCAATATCTCATATTTAATGGTATTTATCATTATTTTTGCAGTGATTTTTCTGTGATTTAAGCATTTTATGGATCTGTGATATAGAGCATATAGTCAGCGGCATGCTCCATCATATGCCATTAAAGGAGATATTCTCACCAAATTGATTTGCTTCTAGAGGAGATATAGTTTATCTGGACTGCAGTAAAGCCTTTGATACGGGTCACATAAAGAGCTTATAGATAAGTTATTGAGAATTGGACTTGATCCTTCGATAGTCCGGTGGATTCATAGTTGGTTAAAAATACATATCACAGTGTTGTGAAAGGAGTGTATTATGAACAGGGACCAGTTACAAGTGGTGACCACAAGGGTCTGTCCTGGGTCCTAGTCTTTTTAATATGTTTTTCAAGTGACATAGGAGAAGTGTGCAATAGAGTTAATGATCCTGCTGGTGTCTTGTACATGGAGTATAATTTAGCCTTACTGGATAAATCGTCAAAAAATGGAAGCTGCAGCTCAATGTTTCCAAAAGTAAAATAATGCACTTAAGGAGAAAAAACCCTCGGACTGGGTATTATATTGGCTGATCTAGCTTATGCAGGAATACAGAAGGGAAGGATTTAGGGGTTCTGATTTCTAACTGCTTCAAAATGAGTCCACAGTGCGGTCAGGCAGCAGAGAAAGCAAGCAGGATGTTTGGCTGCATAGCTAGAAGTATAACCAGCAGAAAGAGGGAGATTGGGATCCCGCTGTATAGAGCTCTGGTGAGACACATCTGGAATACTGGGGTCAGTTCTAGAGAAAGACATTGATAAAATTGAAAGAGTTCAAAGACGGGCTACAAAAATGGTGAAAGGACTTAAAGGGGTTGTCCCGCGCCGAAACGGGTTTTTTTTTTATTCAATAGGCCCCTCGTTCAGCGCGAGACAAACCCGATGCATGTGTTAAAAAAAAACAAAACGGATAGTACTTACCCGAATCCCGGCGCTGCGGCGACTTCTTCCTTACCTTGCTAAGATGGCCGCCGGGATCTTCACCCACGGTGGACCGCAGGTCTTCTCCCATGGTGCACCGTGGTCTCTGTGCGTTCCATTGCCGATTCCAGCCTCCTGATTGGCTGGAATCGGCACACGTGACGGGGCGGAGCTACGAGGAGCAGCTCTCCGGCACGAGCGGCCCCATTCACCAGGGAGAAGACCGGACTGTGCAAGCGCGTCTAATCGGGCGATTAGACGCTGAAATTAGACGGCTCCATGGCGACGGGGACGCTAGCAATGGAACAGGTAAGTGAATAACTTCTGTATGGCTAATAATTAATGCACGATGTACATTACAAAGTGCATTAATATGGCCATACAGAAGTGCATAACCCCACTTCCTTTCGCGGGACAACCCCTTTAAGAACAAAACTTATCGGGAAAAACTTGAAGAATTTGATTTGTATAGTCTGGAGGAGAGAAGGGGCACATGATTGAAGCCTTTAAAGGTATTAATAAGGCGCAGGAGGGAAATGTTTTTAGGAAGCCAAACGGTGGAACAAAGGGGCACAAACTGAGATTAGTTGGGAAGAATCGGAAGCAATGTCAGGAAATATTTTATTACTGAAGAGTAGCAAATGCCTGGCACAAACTTCCAGCAGGCGTGGTTGGAAAATCAACATCTATCCTAAGAGAGAAATAAAAAGGAAATAATATAAAGGCAGACTAGATGGACCAAGTGAACTTTTTCTGCCATCAATTTTCTGTTAAGGACTCAGTCAGATGAGCGCAAAAAAAGCGTGTCTATTAGAACCATTGGTTGCCTATGGCACTGGTCAGATGTCTGTCTTTTACAGGCGCAAAATATGTGCGCCTGAAAAAGATAGGACATCCGTGCCTCTCATGCGCAGCATGGACCAAACCAGCACGGATAGAGAATCTCCGCGAGGAGTCCCCTCATCACTGAACACTGTCAGTGTTCAGTGATGAGGGGACACCCCATGGAGGTTAAAGAATCCCCTGCCACAGCTGTCACCAGCTGTGACAGAGGACTGTAGTGCTACTGCATTGTTTTTAATGGGACCAGTGCTGCAGCTGGCCTCTTGAAAGCAGTGGGATGCAGGAAACCCCCGTAGTGATTTTTGGCTCAGAGCTAGAAATATAAGTCCTTCCCTGAAAATAAGCCCAAGCTGACAAAAAAAATTAATAATACATCACCTAGCACTCCGGTGAGGCTTCTTTCTGCAGCTCCCTGGCAGTTCTTCTTCTGTATTGGCTGAGCACTGTGACCAGTCAGAGGCTGCGCTCAGCTATTGAATGACAGCTGAGTGCGGCCTCCGATTGGTCAAAGCTCTTAGCCAATCAGAGGCAGTGCTTTCTGAAGGCATGAATTTTTAACTCCTCGGCCACCAGAATACAGAAGGAGAACTGCTGGGGAACTGCAGAAAGAAGCCGCACCGGAGCGCTAGGTAATTTATTATTTTTTCTAATTTTTTGCTGTTAGCTTGGGCTTATTTTCAGGGAAGGGCTTATATTTAAAACCAGCTGTAACTTATTCCGCAGCGCTTAATTATATATTTTAATAGTTTTGATTTGTGAATGCAGTGATGCCAATTATGTTTATTTAATTTATTTTTTGACATAAGAAATAGGAAAACATTTCTTAACTTACAATATTTAAAAAAAATGTATTCAACTTCTCTTTAAGTTTTTTTTTTTAGTTTCCATAGGAAACTTGAACTTCTGAGAGTTTGATCAGCTCTACAACAAACTGCAATACTTTAGTATTGTGGTATATGGTATTCTTAACGATTGTCTACTAAACTTTGTCTGTGAAAGAGCTTAATAGACTGCAATGTATGGCAGCCCTGGGAGCCTCTTTACTAGTCTCCAGACTGCCATATGAACCCATTGGCACCCTGTATTTGTTCTGCAGGGAGGTGATAGAGTGGCGGAGGAGGCCCCCCCTCCAGCTGACTGCTTAGAGACACTGAACTTTAACACTGGCATCAAAACAGTTAACTGCATCAACTGGTGCTACCTCCAATCCCTGCAGCTGCAGGCATCTGTCAACCGTCAGAAACAGCCCCCTCCCTTATGCTTCCACCTTATATTTACGTGTGTCGTCCTCAATGGGCTCATTTGTTTTTAAAGATTTGAGGGTATACTATCACAAATTTCTTCTAGGTTTGCTGCAGATTTCCCATATTGCAGTGCAAAAGAATGAACTCTGCAACCAAATCTGCTGCAAACTTTACATGAGTTTTCGCACTTTACTTTTAAGGCCATTTGTTGTTAGTGCCACATATGCCGAATGTATCCATAGGGTTCTATGCATCTAGTATATGCCACAGAGTGTCCTTTTAGTATACGCTAGGCTGCTATGCATCAACATAACGTCACCAGTTTGCTGGTGAATACAGAACTATGGCATGGCAAATTAAGTTCAAATAGTGAGAATGAGTCTATTTGTCTACAGAATGACTTATCCCGAAAATAAATCCCTAGATGTTTCCAAGTAAGTCTATTCTAAAGCACTGTTTCAGCTCTCAGATGTAATATCGTACAATTCATATCCTATTTGCAGAAAACTGAATGAGCAGATTTCCCCTTTTGACCCCACAGAAGTTGCCTCTAGACCTTTCCAAGGTGTGTATTTCATGTGGGCAGTTCCTGCAGCAGAATAAACGCTCTGTATAGTACATAGCAGAAGGTTTCTGTGCGCAGAGGTCACACAAGTTCCAGCAGCACACTAGGTGATTTAGTAACAGCATGGCTTTTCTAAAAGCTTCTCTTTCACAGATGTGCTTTAAATCGTCAGTGCTGGTTTTTATTGGATTTAGGACTTTAGGTACCTGCCAAGATCAATACAATTCTGATACAAATATTCTCTGTCCTAAAGATACTACGTGGAGTAAGTAAAAGGGCAATTAGAGTGTCAAACAGTGAATAGGGGATATGTGGGCATGCAACTATGTACGTTGTCCCGCCAGATGACTGACTAATGTGTGCAGTGCATACATAAACCTCAGTTCATGTTCTGGTTTCGCACATTGAACTTCAATTGACCCAATTCGCACTCTCTGCCGTGTCAATGACAGACAAAGTGGGCTGTGTTAATAATTTGAGATATGAGGTATAGTTCCAGTGTAACACATCAGGTTTTATAGGCCAAAAATCAGGCTTTAGTTTGAAGTTTTCTTAAAGGGAACCTGCCATCAAGTTTTTCCTATGCAACTTAAGCTATGCATGTAATAGTGTTGATAATGATATTTTCATATTTCTATCTACTGTTGTTGTACATGCCTCAATACCTATACAATCCTCTTTTGAAGTTTTTCCCCACTGTATAAAAATTAGGCAAAAAGAAACAGATTTTCTCCACACAGCCATGCCATGCCACCACCCAGTTTTGATGGATAGACATATTAATTGCTTATCCTCTGATAAAATACTGCACAGGCGCTGTGTCAAAGGATGCCTAGACTTGTGTTGGACCAGTCATTCAATTTAGGTAATACTCAAGGGGTATCGTAGTCTTATCAGCCAGGTATAGCTAATTGTATATACGATGCATTGGAGAAGAACACATTGAGAAACATTCATGTGATGTTTCCAACTCTTCTGAAGCATATTTATTATTGCATCGTTTATATAGAGAAATGTGAAGCTGTGATGACAATCGTTATCATAAGTAGAGTAAGCGTAGCATTTTTCTCCAGCATGTTGTTGCAAATGACAGTCAAGGTCTTTAATGGCGTATGAATATATTAGCTCCATTTACATTCCCCTACAAGCTGGTTCTGGCCAGCCTGTTCTGCTTTTGACCACTTTTATGAGTCTCTGGAATTAACTATATTACACTGAGAGATTATGTGCAGAGGTTAATATTGACCCTGGAGGATAATAGGCAGAATGAATTGCTAAGCTACTCTTAATGTACTAACGTCTGCCTTTACTTGCACTCACGTCATGTGTTGATTGCTCATGTGCTTTCTCGGTCATTACTGGCAAGGTCACCTGACATCAGATGCTGCCCAGCCACTGAGCTGAATGCACATGTGCTTAAGCGGGTGAACAGCATCTGATGTCAGGTGACCCTGCAAGCAATGTCTGAGAAAGCACATGCACATTCAGCACATGAAGGGAGTGCAAGTAAAGGTGGACATTAGTACACAAGCACAGTCATCCTTTGACACAACGCCTGCACGGGATTTCATCAGAGGATAGAAAATTAATGTTCCTGTCCATCAAAACTGAAGACTTCAAAAGAGGATTGTAAAGGTAGCAGGCACATATAACAATAGCATCTAGCAATATGGCAATCTCATTATTAACCCTTTTCAATCCAATGTCTGACGTCTAAAGACATTATGATTTAAGGCTGTACAGCTCCGATGTTGGACGATGTCCGTCGTGGTTTTCTTACTGCATATTGCCAGCCTCTCTGCTGTTGGAGCCTATCCAACCTCAGGTGACAATCTGTATGGCAACCATTTTTTAATGGAGGAATAAAGGTTTGAAATTTTTTACTGCATCTATATGCTGTCGCGGGCTTTCTTTTCATTTCCTCTCCTGAAGGATATGTGCGAACCTTTGCCAAGGCCCTGGCAGGCCTCTCAAGGCAACGCTATTGATGCGATTACCTGTATAGAACTTTGCGTTGAAGCTTCAGTATATGTCATGGGTGACGCCACCGTTCCATCCACTGTGGTGAACTCCGATGATGGTGCATTAAATAGTCCACACACACAGGGCTGTACTTTAAATATACTAAATGGGGAACAGTCGGTAAAGCTTTTCTTTACTGGAACGTCCAACAGGGATAATATACAGCAGTTCTTGCAATGGAGGATTGGTTGTAGGACAACTGCTATTCATGAGGAGGCAGGCTGGCAACTCGGGGCATCTTCATACATACAGTCCACGTTATCTGTATGGTCACTCTCCTGGACAACTTCTCTCACTCTCTCTATCGGCCAACACTCACTGTTTAGTTGTCTGTTAGTGCACTCTCTCAATCCTTCCGTGGTAACTTCTGAACTCTATACCAACTGCGGATAAGATGGGGTATTCTTCATTCTCAGTAGATGGACATATCGCTCCGCTTCTTCCATACTGGATAGGCCTAGGTGGGGATGTCTCCTGTTCACATGTAGACTTGCAGACTCACTCGCTGTCTGATGGACTGACTAGACTGACTGACTGCTTGACTGCCTATTTGCACACCTTGCGAACACATATATCTTTCATGCTCACATGACAACATTGGATACACACAAACTGTTACATTTTCCAGATATACCCAGACATTAACCTCTTGTGCGCTGCAGCTGTGCAATACACATTGAAGACATGACAGACAGTTAAGGACACATATATGAACAGTTATGGAGAGGCCAGATATGTATACTTCAGGCCACTACACCCAGAGTGACTGAATGAGTCAGACAGTCACAGACCTACAAGTGATACCTACTGCCTTGCCATTTGTATAAGCCTGTCTGTGAGTGGAAGCACACAGCCTACCGCTGCATGGCATCGCACAAAACTTGCGTGAGAATATTGTTAGTATGAATGCGCCCTTTAATTGTACAATGTTTTTTTTCGGGTACAGTATAATATATTATTTAGCCATTATATATGCTATCATTTAAGGACAGTATGGTATTCATACGATGGGATCATTTGGGCACACTGTACCATTCTTCTATCTGTAGTATGAACTCATATCATTTAGGCATCATAACGCAGTTATATATCAAAACATTTAAAAAACTTCACTTTTCTTACTTAGGGCCTAACTCACAGCCACAAATTTTACTAGACATTTTTCTTTTGGGTAGTTATGCATCAGCAAAGTCACAGCAGCCAGATGTTCATTTATGAGATGAAATATATAAAAATCTCATTTGTATTTTGCATTTAGAAAAGTGCAGTTTGGATTGCTTGGAAAAACAAAACAGTGGAAAGTGTGAAGTAGTTGTGTGGGAGGGGGTAAGGGCTCCAAAATATAACTCATAGTAACATAGATGTGAGGCCAAAAAAAGATACAGCGTGTTTCCCCCCAAAAAAGACACAGTCTTACATTAATTTTTGCCCCAAAAGACGCACATGGTCTTATTTTCAGGGGGTGTCTTAATACTCACCTAGCAGGCACTGTTTGGGTCCTTCTTGCTAGTCTCCAGCGCTGCGGCAGTCTTCCATGTAGTCCTCAGTGCTGAGAGAGCATTCTCTTTCAGGTAACGGGGCTTGAATACCCTGCCTCCAGCACGAGATTGTTGTGATTGGTTCAAGAACAGCGCCTCATCCAATCAGTGCCAGCGTTCGATGAACCAATCACAGCCATTTAATGATGTCATTGACCAGAGGCGGCCAAAAAAAAACCCCTGTGAGGTAGAAGCCAATTTTCCCTATTTAGTTGAAAAAAATCTTTCCTGACTCCAATCTGGCAATCAGAATAATCCCCGGATCACCGACACTTCTTTAGTAATCAGTGATATAACATGTCATAACATGTCATATTGTAATGCTCAAGAAAAGTGTCCAGACCTTTCTTGAACTCTTTTATCGAACTCCACCCAGAGAGCTACAATATATAGCCTAGCCAGGCGGGATCTAAGGGTGGCCCCTAATTTTTTCTGGCCCTCAGAACAATGTCCTCCTTTGGGCCCAATAAATATCAAAACTGTGCATAGACTTTCAGATTTTCTTAGAGTGTGTTGCTTTAGACCTTTCTTTAAGACCCCCAGGATGACATACATCTTGTAAAGATATCTATAAATCAACAAGTGTGTGAGTGCACATAGTTATACAATGGGTGGGCCATCAAGCAATTTTTTCCATTGAGTTAAACATTATATTATAATAATCTTTATATAGCGCCAACATATTCAGCAGAGCTTACCAAACAGGGGAGGACTGATACAAAAAACAAAGATACAAAAACATCAATTGATGGAAACAGTAGGGGTGAGGGTCCTGCTCCAACGCACTCACATACTAAAAATAATGGGGTGATACAGAAGGTAAAGGGGCTGGAGATGTACACGGTGTGGCGAGGTGGGGAGTGTGGGATGCTATACACATAGACAATGGTGAGACTTAAGCAGTGTGATGGCTGAATCGGTATGACTGCAGGGGAGGTTGATTGCGGCTAGCAGAGATTGCAGTCGGTAGGACAGGGAGCATGTTATCAGGGGAGTACATAGGGTTTGTTTTAGGGTATGTGGTATGCCTCCATGAAGAGATGCATTTTTAGAGCACGCCTGAAGTTTTGTGTGTCAGGGATTGCCTGGATACTTTTGGGTAGCGCGTTCCATAGGACTGTTGCTGCTCTGGAGAAGTCTTGGAGGCAGAGGAAAGACATGTTCAAATTAGAGGGGCACTTAATCTGATTTTGCTAACAAAGCGGAGGGCCCGGGCTGGGTGGTGGATTGGGATGAGAGGGAATGTAGGGCAGCATGGTGCTATGGACAGCTTTATGGATGAAGGTAGTGAGTTTGAATTGAATTTTATATGTGACGGACAGCCAGTGCAGTGACTGGCACAGGACATAGGCATCCGAGTAGCAGTTGGGTGGACAGGTAGATGAGCCTGGCTGCTGCATTCAGGATGGATTGGAGAATGAAAAGTCTGGTGCATGGGAGGACGATCAGCAGCGAGTTGCAATAATCGAGACGAGAGTGAATGGGGGCAACAGTGATCGTTTTCAGCATGTCCGCGGATTCTTGCAATGTTCAGGTGAGAGATTGGATATAGGGGGTAAAGAAGAGATCAGGGTCAAATATAACCCCAAGACAGCAGGTGTGTGGTCTGGGAGTTATGATGGTGCCACATACTGAGATGGAAATGTCAGGATGGGATTGGTTAGTAGAGGGCAGAAACAGGAGAAGGTCAGTTTTTGAGAGGTTAAGTTTTAGGTAGAGAAGGACATGGTGTTAGAGACAGTGGACAGACAGTCAGTGGCCTTCAGGAGGAATGTTGCTGTGATGTCACGGGAGGAGGTATATAACTGGGTGTCATCAGCATAGAGATGGTACTGAAAGCCAAAACTCCTGATGGCTTGTCCAATAAGAGTTGTGTAGATGGAGAAGAGGAGGCGGCGGAGGACTGAGCCCTGGGAGCCCAACAGCAAGGGGAAGGGGAGGGGAGGTAGAGACAGCAAAGCAGACACTGAAAGAGTGGTCAGGAGGAGAACCATAAGAGAGCAGTGTCCTTCAGTCCAATGGAGCAAAGCATGCTGAGGAGGTGTTTGTGGTCAAGTGGGTCAAATGACACGGAGAGATCGAAGAGGATCAGTAGGGAGTAGTCGCCCATTGATTTGGCCATCAATAGGTCGTTTGACACTTTTGTAACGGCCGTTTCTGTCAAGTGCAGAGGGCGGAAGCTAGACTGTAGGTGGTCAGGAATAGAGTTTTCTGATAGATAACTTATAAGGCGGAAGTAAATCATGTGTTCTAATAGTTTGGAGATGGAGGGGAAATTTGAGATGGGTTGGTAGTTGGCAGCATCGGCTGAGTCAAGAGTCAGTTTCTTTAGCAGTGGTTATATGATAGCACATTTGAATGAGGAGTGAAAGATGCCAGAGGTCTGACAGAGGTTGAATATAATGGTAAGGTAGGAGATAACTACTGAGGAGAGGGACTGGAGAAGGTGTGAGGGAAGGGGATCACTAGTGCAGGTGGTGGGGCAAGAAGAGGAAAGCAATCTGGAAACTTCTTCCTCTGTCATTGGCCTGAGTAAAGAGAGTGTGCAGGAGCTAGATGCAGTACTGACAAGACTAGGGTTGGGGCTTGTCTGGGATTGAGAGGTTATTTCCTGCTGGATGTTGTCGATTTTCTTTTTGAAGTAAGCAGCCAGCTCTTCAGCACTGAGATCCATCACTGGGGGCCGCAGTTTAGGGCTGAGAAAGAAGTGAAAAGTGTCAAAGAGTTGTTTAGGGTTGTGAGATAGTGAGAAGACAAGAGAGGTGAAGTAGACTTGTTTAGCATGGTGGAGGGCTAGGTTGTAGGTTCTGAGCATGAATTTAAAGTGGAAAAAGTCAGCGGATGTTTGCGACTTTCTCCACAGCTGTTCAGCACACCTAGAGCACCACCAGATGAAGCATGTATGAGGCATAAGTAAGAGTTGCCAAGGTCTGCATAGGATGGCTTGAGTCACGGGGGGTGCCGCTTTATCCAGGGCATGTTTGTAATGTGTGGCAGCCAGGTTGGGGCAGGAGATGAGAGATATAGGGGACAGAGAAGACTGTAGAGACTCAGCAAAGTTTTGGGTGTGAACGTTCTGAAGGTTCCTGTAAGTACGGTAGGTAGGAGGGTCTGGAGAGATGCTAGTTAGCTTGACAGAAAAAGAGAGGAGTTTATGGTCCGAGAGCGGGTTAGGGGATTTATTGAAGAGAGAAGCAGAGCAGACCCCAGGGAAGACCAGATCAAGAGTATTGCCATTCTTGTAAGTGGGAGAGGCTGTGAATTCTAAGAGACCAAGGGAGGAGGTGAGCAATAGAAGCTGAGAGGCAGATGGGGAGATGGGGTCATTTATGGGGATGTTAAAGTTTCCTAAGCTGAGGGTCAGGATTTTGTAGGATAGGAAGTGGGGGAGCCAAGCAGCAAAGTGATGCAGAAACAGGCGGGGAGGACCTGGTGGGCGGTAGATAACTGCTATTCCCATGGACAGCAGACTCTATCACCAGTTTTCTATTAATTAATACCAAATGGAGAAACATGTTACATTTTTCTAATCTGATTTTATTTTCTGATTGAAGAATCTTTTATTCTGTGGTCTGTGCATGACTATGGGGGCAGCTTTCTTTCCTGAGCTACATTCAACAACATTTAGAGCATTTTAGAGATGCTTTACAGCAGCTTCATGGGTCATTCACACAATGGACAGGAGGGGATCCATTGATTTTTATGGGAGAATTTTCTAGACATGTTCTGTGACCTTTTTAGCGGTTTTGCAGGGAGGAGGAGTAGATAGTCACAGTGGATGACCTCTTGTGAAGGGTGGATCCTGTGTTATCTACATATAGGCTTTACTTTTCACTGCAATCGTCCCGTGATGTTAGTGAGATAACTGCTGCAAAGATTACTCTACAGAACATGTAGCATCAGCCTATTATTAGGCGCTGTGGTCAGCATGAAAAATGCAGGATTTTTTATTTTTAAATGTAGATTGGGAGCAAATATTAGAAAAGAAAAAAAACACAACTCTTAGAAAATATGTTTAACACAAAAATGTTATTTATATAATAGGTATCTTTCTGATGACACATTCCTTTTAACCACTTCAGGGCCACCAAATGAGTATAAACGTCCTGCGGTCCTGAAGTGTCTGATCACGACAGTTAACTGTTGAAGTGCCGTAGTCAAAGTTGACCATGTGTCTAAACATTCAGCATAAGAGGGGGACCCTTTACCACACCCCATGAGCACCCCCCCCCCCGCAACATGATCACAGGATGCTGATGGGCTAGCATAGCAGCTTGAAGGCTCCCAGGGCTGCTATGCATAGATGCTTAACAAGTCCTGCTCGTGTTCTGCAATACTGAAGTATTACAGTATATATTTCAGAATTTGGCGTAAAAAAAGCAATTTTTATTTTAGAAAAATTTTTAGTTACATGTTAAAAACAGATAAACATTTAAAAGCTATATACATTTGTCATCACCGTAATAGTACTGACCCATAGAAGAATGTTCATATGCCATCATTGTGAACGCTGTAAGAACTAAACCCACCAAAATTGCTGCAATTGCATTTCTTTTCATTTTTCCCCACTTAAAATATTTTTAAAGTTTTTCTTTACATTGTATGGTTCATTAAATGGTACCATTAATAAATACAACTCCTACCGACAAAAACAAACAAGCCCCCATATGGGTATATCAATGGAAAAATTAAAAAGTTATGGCTCTTGTAAGGCGGGAATAAAAAAAAAGAATAAAAAGGTATAAATCTCTGGTCCGAAACTGGTTAAACTGAATTTCTGTATGATCACAGCTAGATAAGCATATCCCATACAGGGCAAAGCGTTACTAAGCAACCTCTCAGATGGAGTTATTTTGCTATATTACATTTAATTTATTTGTTATTATCTTGATGTAGTGATCAGACGAGCCCAAGTTTTAGAAGAAATAAGCCGTGTCTGCAGACCCAGCAGTTATTACAATGACAAATCATGGAGTAGACAAAAGTTACTGTTAATTTACTAAGTGACTCAAGACTTTTTGTCATATAGAGACCATTTATTTTTCATATCTGGCTACAAAAGTATAAAACTTTGGAAGACTAGTTACTCGCAAGTATTTTTCCGTCCTGCGTGCAAGACTTCATCTTCCTTGGCTCAGAAATTGACCAGGCTGGAGAATCTATGCCAGAGATAAAATGCAGGATAGCATTGGCGCGAAGCACGATGCTAAACATGGACATAATCAAGAAAAGTAGGGATATCGGTATAGCAACTAAACGCAGGATAGTCCAAACCACCATGTCCCCCATAGCCATGTATGGATGTGAAAGCTGGACTCCAAAAAAAGCTGATAGAAGGAGGATTGATGCGTTGGAGCTGAACATGGACATAATCTGGAAAAGTAGGGATATCGGTATAGCAACTAAGTGCAGGATAGGGCAAACCACCATGTCCCCCATAGCCATGTATGGATGTGAAAGCTGGACTCTAAAAAAGCTGATAGAAGGAGGATTGATGCGTTGGAGCTGTAGTGCTGGTGAAAGCTGCTGTGTATACCCTGGACATTGAGAGTAAAAAACAGAAGTCCTGAATTGTGTAAGACCCGATATATCACTAGAGGACAAGATGACCCGACTCAGACTAACGGAGGACAAGATGACCAGGCTCAGGCTCACGGAGGACAAGATGATCAGGCTCAAGTCAGAGAAGACCAGATCACCTGACTCAGGCTCATGGAGGACAAGATGACTGGGCTCAAGCTCACGGAAGACAAGATGACCAGGTTCAGGCTCATGGAGAACAAGATGACCAGGCTCAGGCTTATGGAGGACAAGATGACCAGGCTCAGGCTCACGGAGGACAAGATGATTGGACTCAGGCTCACGTATTTTGGCCATGTAATGCAAGCAGAGTCGCTAGAAAAATTTATAATGCTTGGACAGATCAGTGGCAAAAGAAGACCTGGCCGCCTCAAGTTTGGATACAAGTTGTGATACAGGTGGGCATAGAGGCTCTAGTACCCTGTTATACGACCTCTAGCTTGGATACAAGATGGGATACGGGCAGGCATGGAGGCTCTAGTACCCTGTTGTACCGCCTCTAGCTTGGGTACAAGATGTGATATGGACCAGCATGGAGGCTCTAGTACCCTGTTGTACCGCCTCTAGCTTGTATATAGGATATGATACAGGCGGGCATGTAGGCATGCAGGTTTTGTATGGTTTCCTGTGGCATATCACTCCACATTTGCCGTACTGAGCGTCTAGATCATGCAAACTTGCAGGGTGTCAAAGTTGGCTTCCTAGATGGTCCCATACCTGTTCTATTAGTGTTCAATCTGGATACAGGGCAGGCCACAGAAGTGTGGCAATGTTGTGGAAGCATTCCTGTGACAGCCTTGTGTGTGCGGCAGTGTGCCGCTCCAAAGAAAAGGTAGGATTGAGGTACTCACCTCTTGATCTCCAGACACAGCCATACATGTCAACAGTGTCCAAACAGAACCTGGATTCATGGCTGAAGACAATCTGGTTCCACTCGATAGCAGTTCAGTTTCATCGCTCATGACACCACTGAAAAGAGAGGAGATGGTGGGTGGGTGTCAAAGGCAATACATGTAATGGCCACCATGAGATCAAATATCCTTTAGCCAATCGCCTGGAAATAGTTTCAACAGAAACAGGGGCCTGTAATTATGTGCCACCTGTCTCTGGATGGTGGGCAATGGAGCAGTTTGAGCTGCTCATGCTTGTCAGACGATCCTCTCTACTGGTGTTCTATGAAGGGCTTCCTGAGCCTGGTCACTTTCTGTGTTTATCCTCACATATCACTGATCCCAACAGCACCTAGCAGTCCAGTCAGAGTGGCCCAAGGAGTGGGCAATTTGTTGATACCACCATCTATTGTCTCACATTCCAATAATGCGCCCCTACTCAACCTCTTTATCAACTGGGCAAAATCTCTGTGATTGCGTCATAGAGGTGTCTAGTGGTCAACAAGCTCTAAGCATGCGGTAAAAGATTTCCGCTGTACACAAGGAGCCTCCGAGAGCCTTTTATAGCCAAGGGTGAACCACTTTTAGGGCCTCAGGTGACAGGACCGTTCATCTAATCACACCACATTTGCATATACGTCTGAGATGTAACTGCATGCCGAGTTTTGCAGCAGAACGACAACTCCTTCTAGGCACTTGATTTTTTTTATACAAAGAGTGTATCTAGCATATGGAATCAAATAGTAGAAAACTGATTCTTTCGAACACTGAAAACATGAGTCATTGGAAAGTAAAATTTAGAAGAAAAAAAAAAAAAGATAATGCTCCTGTCCTTGTGACATTGTTTCCTTAACAGCCCATGTCATATTGATGATACATCCAGAAATAAGTTATGGTCTGGACTCTGCAGTGTTTTGAAAGCTATTAGACATAAATTTAGATGGAAACAGCCACTGAAGAAGAAATAGTGGCATTACTAGCTAACATTCAATACTAACTTAATTAATTCAAAGGCAAAGCTGATAATGACCCTAATTTTGTGTACCTTGCATGAAACATAATGGATTGAAAATATGTTTGGAGATGTTCCAGAGCTAAATAGAAGCGAATTGTTTCACTTTTCCCTCCGAGTGCTTTTGATCAATATTCAGAGATAATGGATTCCGTCATAGACTTAGATGACAAAATCAAACTTGGGCTCGATCAATATAAACTCATTACTGGTGACCAGGGAGAACAAGCTAGAGTTTTTTTCCTCGTTTTCTTTGTACTTTACTTTGCTGATAAACATTTTCTCTATTCACAAATTCTCAGTGAGCTTTATTTTTTTCTCTCAGGTATAAAATACCCCATAGAAATTTACACTTCCATGAACTGAAAGATAATTCTGCAGAATTAATGTGTCACAGGAGGTGCCTACAAGATTTATATATGGCTGGATAGTCCAGGACAAAAAGGTTATCCATCCTTAATAATATATAACACATTCTAGGGGAAAACTATTTTATAGATTTAATGTTACCCAAGATGGACACAAAATTCATGTGCTGAGGTATTTTTGCGAATAACTATTTAGCTTCTGAGTTATGTCGTTTCTTTACAGTTAGTCGGAAACATGACAACCACACTGGTGACTGAAAGACAGAAATGTAGCAAGGAAAGTACTTCGAAATGAGGTTACTTACTAATGATGTCTCAAAATACAATGTAACTGTGAGATTCAATATTTTTTGGCTGAGTTGACCTTAGCTGTATGAGTGAAATTGCCTTAACTAGACAAGTGCCTTCTACAATGTAGGTGGCCAAATGGCATTTTGCCATGTTAATAGACATCGAAATAGGGAGCATCATTGGAATGGAAGGAGCAAGATGGTCATTTCGACGAATTACCAGCCATCTTGGCCGTTCTGACCAAGCTGTTAGGAGGTGTTTTGAGTAGTGGTTATGTAATGGCACACACATGGCAAACAGACTCCGGATGGCCGAGACAGACTGCCAATAGAGAGGATCATTTGACTCACTGACAAGCAGGAGCAGATCCAATAGTTTTGTTGTTCACCATCCAGACACACGTGGCACCTTCATTATAGACCCCTGTCTCTGCCCAGACTATTTCAAGGCACATAGCAGAAGTAAATTTGGTGTCACAGTGCCCATTACGTGTTCTGTCATTAACACCACAACACTGTTGCCTTCATTCACAGTGGTGTAATGTGCAAGAAACCTAGACTGCTAAAGACAGGAACAGTTTCATCTTTAGTGATAATTCCAGGTTCTGTGGGAGCGGACAACGGTCATGTTGGAGTATGAAGGACTTGTCATGAGCGTTTCCTTCAATCTTGCCCTTGCTGGTGTGGTGATCCAGGGAGTCATCACATAAGACAGCCCATCACCCCTAGTGGTGATCGAAGAACACTAACAACTATGTCCACCCTTAGATATGTGCAACCAGTGTGATCGCACAGGTTGCAATGAGGGGGGATAGCTTTCTGTGATTTTTTTTACCTGTAGTTGCATTAGGCATGAGCAGTGCAAATAATGTATCTTTTGGACAGAAAAGGAAGAGGCGGGCACTTAATTCAGCCAATCCCTGCTCTCCCTCTAAGTGCTTGCGGGAACCTTAGACTAAAGAATTAGGTGGGGGAGCCTTACCGCGGAGTGTAATGGCTGGTTTGAGAAGAGAGCTCTGTTACAGTAGCACTCATACAGGACCACAGCAGCAATCTGAAGCAAAAGATGGGGAAAACAAGCAGATAGAAAGGAGGAGATCATCTGGGAACCCCTCGCCCAGCTAGAGGTCAGTCAGACATGCAGCGCTACCTGAAAAAGAGGAGTGCCCATTCTTCACATGAATACGGCAAGATGGCACCAAGAGCTGATCGGGTGCGGCGCAGGGTAGCTCCGGTCTTGGTGACCTCCCCGGGCCGTCGGGGTCCCAGACACTGGCTCCGGGCGCGTGCACCTGTGCTCAGGGAACAGCGCCTGGGTGGTCAGTTGCTAGAGATGCGGCGATGCAGTCCACGTTACCATGACATCCTGACTAGCAGCATCTGCACTTGCTGCAGGATGTCTGAGATCTGCACTCGCTGCCTTTTGCCTGGGTCTGGCTGCTGGCTGGCTCCCCGCCCCAATCAGCTGCTGGGGCGGGATTTCTGACAGCATTTAAACGTGCCTGTTTCTCTCCAGCATTGCCAGTGTATGTTTGTCTCCAGACTACACCCGCGGTATCCTTACTTGATTTCCCGTTGTGACCCTCTGCTTTGGAACCTGACCTTGACTTCGCCTGATCCCTGGTACCGCATATTCTCCTGTTGCCGAGCCGAACTTCCTGACTTGCCTCTGTGTCTGTTTGTCTCTGTATTTGTTTGTAAGTCTGACCCCCTGACCCCGCTTCCCTAGTGAGTATAGGGACCGTCGCCCAGTTGTCGCCCTGGGGCCTAGCCCAGGGGAGCAAGTAGGTAGGGACAGGGGTTGCGGGTAGCTTTTAGGGACTTCCAGTACCCGAACCCCAGTACCCTGACACCAACTTCTGGCTACCCGCCCATACCTGTTACGACTAGGGACTCCAAACTGGAACCTGATCGCTACACCAAGCCAGAATCCATACACAGACAGCTATTTCAGGAGGTTTTGCCCCTCATCATTGTGCAGTAGGTTTCTGGCTTGGCTAGTGAGAGGCCAATAAGGTGGGTCAGGAAGGGTATCATCTCTCCTTAAGGAAAGGAACTAGAAGGCGAGTGAGGAGACTTATAAAGCCATCCATGCCCTTCTCAACTTTCAGACTAATGTGTTACTGCTTGGCCTACTCCTTTGATCTCTGATTAGTCTTGCTACTTTACGTTCTCGCTGGCAGCGCTGCAGCCTGTCTATACTCCTGTATATAGTGAGCGGCTACTCTATCATCTCTTCCTGATCTAAGGTTTCAGTGCAGTCCTCCTCTCTCACGTCTTCTCTCACTTTCTTTCTTCCAGACTTAACAAGGAAGATTTAAAGGAATTTTCCTGGTTTGCACTCTTGATGGCCTATCCTCATGATACGTCATCAGTAGTTGATCGGCAGGTTCCACCATTTGGGATCCCCACTGATCAACTGGTTAAAGAGGCCATGGTGCTCTATTGAGCACTGTGGTCTCTTCTTAGGTCTGTGATGTCAGCTACATTGGTCACATGGCCTGAGAGCAGCTCCAAGTGAATGGGACTAAACTGCAATACCAGGTATAAGCCGCTATACAGCGTACGGTGCTGAGCCTGGCATGGACTGAAGTGAATGCAGCTCTCACTCAAGTGCCGCTGTCACTTGTAAAAGCTGTGGACCCCCATTAAACACCTGATGATCTATCATGAGGATAAATCATCAATAGTGTAGTGCTGGAAAACTCATTTAACCCCTTGAGGAAAGGTCATTTTTTGTTTCTTCATTCTTCTTTTCTCCTCATCGCTTTCAAAAAATTTTTTTTTTAAATTTTGCCATCGATGTAACTGTCTAATGAATTGTTTTTTGGTGGACCAGTTATATTTTACAATGATAGCATTTAATGCACTGAAAAGTTCTTAAAAATTGGGATGAAATGGGAAAAAAAACAACTGCTGCAAAAATTCCATGGTAACTTTATGCTGAGTCAGTACAATTATGACAATACCAAATTTATATAGTAGTCTTGTTGTACTACTTTAGGGCTTATTCAGACAGGTGTATATTGGTCCGGTTTCCACGCCCGGCTGATATATGCTGTCCTTCTCTGCAAGTGGAGGAGGCGGGCCGGGCCGTGGAGCTAGTGCACTGAGCTCCTGCCCTCTCTCCACCCCTCACCGCTGTTTGCAATAGGAGGGGTGGGGCAGGGGCGAAGCTAAGCCCCACTCTGCCCCGCCCACTCCCACTGCTGGCAGAACTCCAGTGGGAGATTCTGTCACGGCTCAGAATACTGGAAGAAAAAGCTCTGCATGCAGTACTTTTTCCTCCATCCAAAAGCCGGGAAACCTAACAAACCCCATTATAGTCAATGGAGTCCGCCTGGAGCTGTTCAGTTCCATCCAGAGACAGAGCCATTTAGCTGCAGGGATTCCCCTTTCCTGCTTCCAGAATGGAGCAGAAAAGCAGAATTCCCAATGGAGGTGTGAAACCACCCTAAGGGCTCATGCCCGCAGCCGTATGTGTAAAATGCTGCAGGTCCCCCAAAGCGTTTTACACATTTCCGGCCATGCACGCTGCCGGCAGAGAGCCTGACAGAGACTGCAGAGTATGGTACTGCACATGCCCACCAATCACGCGTACATGCATAGTGTGATTTTCTTTTCATTCCTCACTCTGTTCAGAAGTGAGGAATGCGCATATGCAATCTATTGTCTATGGACATTGTATCATATGCAACCCGTACAAGTGTATAGGGCTCACGCTGTGTACGTACGCTGAAAAATAGAGCATGCTGTGATTTATTTCTCTTGCATATCAATACGTTGTGTCCACATGCCAATATGCATGGATCAATGAAAGTCCATTGCCTTTCATTAAGGAAAAAGCAATGAGGGACGGCGCTCCACCCACCAAAGAATCGTGCTTAAAATATAGCTGGGGACTTACCCGGTGTAGGTAGAGGGATCACAAAGTGAGAACCCTCCACCAAACACCTCCACGTCCTGATGAGCGTTGAATATATGATATAGTATCCTCTCTCCCGTCCGAAATTGCGGAGGTAGATGCGTAGGAGCAGGCACGGATCTGTCACACCTCCCAAACCCGGGGGGTGCGACCATGCAATAATAAAAGAACAAAAAACAAAAAAGATCCAGCGCTCCCAACAAAAAGGAAGCCTATATAACTAAATAAATAGTAGGCTCCTTTAATTTCAAAACAAAAGTAAAACTTTTTATTTAAAAATACGTCCGACGCGTTTCGTCGCATAAACGCGACTTTTTCAAGTGACCTTTCATTGACTCCATTCATCGTATATAACTCGGCCATGCAACGCATGCATAGTATGTGGCAAAAATACAGTCTGCGTATCTCCTGTATATAATTTTATATGTACAGCGTAACACACCTCCTGTATATAATGATATACCAGGGTATACCAGCATGGTCCATATCACTATATACAGGGTGTATAACCTATATCAGCTGTACATTATATACAGGAGGATGTATATCTCCTGTGTATAGTGATATGAAGCATGCTGGTATAACCTGTATCCTGTGTATATAACTATGTATGTACAGCTGGTATACTTTATACCAGCTATACATACAGAATTACATGCAGTACATACCTCATTGCACCGCATGTATTCCTCCTCTGCTCACCGACACTGTCAGTGCACCGCCGGCTGGACCAATCACGTAGCCGGCAGTGCACTGATAGACTGCAGTTTGACCAATTATGGTGTGCGCTTATTTAGAATGGGATTACTTATGATTTGTTTTCTTTTTTAGTTTGGACGCCAGTGCCCTTGGGCACAATTTGTAGTAGTGAGTAGTGAAGGTGCTGAATAACACACAGAGTCAGATATTTTGCTTAACTTGTTGTAAACATGGTGTTATTATTCAATATGGCAGGGAGATGAGGCAATTTCCTTCCACACATACAGTGATTAATAAATGTGATACAATTTGCAACATTAGATATACTTGTGTCTAACACATTCATATCCTGGGAGCTTACTCTGAATTTCTGTCCACCATACCTCTTCATATTTACATCTCTTATTTTTCCTCTACTCACTGTCACAGCTGACTCTCCTTCTCTGTTACTCGCTGTTTCTCTGATTTCTCTCCTGTTTCTCTCTTGTTTCTCTCTTTCTCTCCTTCTCTCTTTACTTCTCCTGCTCCTGTCTTTCCTTCTGCTGCTCTTTCTGCTCCTCAGCCACCTGTTGCTCTCTGCCATTTCTCTCTCATCTCTTTTATCTGCTTATCTCGCTCATCTCGTCTGCCTCCTGTGACCGTTGTCTGGCTATTTATCACCTCTGTCACTTGACCTGTCTGTTTGCAGCCAATCACAACCTATTTGGTTGCTAGGCTACCTGCATCAGCTATGTAAAATGACTCAGATTAACCCCCTAAGGCCAGTTATTAAATTGCCTGTCCCCATAGCTAAGCAGCGCTATGTAGTGCCTTTTTTCAGGCCACTACACAATCACAACTGCAGTCTCTCAGTTGGAGAAACGCACACCTTGGTAGTCTGCAGCCTGGGGCAACTTCCCTCCCCTCTCCGAGTGCTGGCTTGTGGACCCTGACGTTGAAACGGCATATGGCGGGGGCTCGTGGACCCCAGTTTGCTAAGGCAGTGGGTCACAATTGCAACCCCTAGCACTACACCAATAGGCAAACTCGCTAAAAGAGTTTTAGAGGGACCTGGACGTCTTTTCTGACTGTAATAATATTACATGTTATAGTCACTGATTACTTCAGAAGGGTCGGTGACATGTTCTATTTTTTTCTGAATACTTGCACACCAAAGGTCCCAATTTCAATCAGTCTGTCTTTGTTTGCTGTACACAAATGAACATACGCCTATGTGAAGCCAGCCTAATGCTAACGGAATCCGTACCAACCCTATCCAGATGATGTTAAAGAGGATTAATTAACATTGCCGACTCCTCACCCTCCGCCAATTACAAAACGTTCATAATTACAAATATATCTGTGCATGTTATCTTTGCAGAATTTGAAATGAGCATTTGCGGGGTCAAAGTGTTCCAATTGCTGCATGTAGTGTTGTGCATGTTGCTAGGTGTAAAGTGAATACAGTACATAGAAGAACAAGCCAGGCTATGCGATTAAAGAAAATAATCATTATTCATATGCGGAGACGAATACATGCGGTACGCTGGGAACTGAATGACTAACGCGAATTGCCTCGAGAAAATACTGCCTCTTCTCCATATTCATGTTTATGTGTATTCTCAAGTTGGGTTGTGTGTGACAAGTACCAACTCCTCTACTTCTGGGCTCTATATAATGATTGCTGACACGATTTTCTTTTATAGTTTTGCCAACATATTTTTACTATGACTCTATAAAGTAAAGTACATTATTTTATATAATAAATCATGTAGCATCGCAGAGTGAATCTTTTCTGGTTTCCCTTTCTGCTTATAATCTGTAGCCTTTCTTTGCTTTTTTTTTACCCATTGATTCTTCATGCTTAACCCATTAAGGACCAGGCACAGTAAATTTACGGCGCTTGATCATGGGCTTTAAACCCAGCCGATAGTAAAAATACAGCGGAGGGTGTAAAGCCTCTGTTCTGCAATAAATCAGAAGCATGTCGGGTTGTCAGCTATTAGTCACAGCTGATAACACGGGTGAGAAAGCAGGAGGAGTTTTTAAACCTTTCTGCCTTCTCCTTTGTCGAGTACACAGCACTCAATATGTACTAAAAAGTGAAAGTGGAAGTATAACTTCCACTACACGAACGGGCAGTCATGTGACCGCCAGGATACCCTGATACAGCAGAGCTGCAGGGTCGTAGCAGACCCTGATCAGCTCTGCCAGTGACTATTGTCACTACAGGGGATGTTTTTCCCTGTAACTTTGGCTCTTATAGATGCGGTTCCTATGGATGCCCCAGGTACAGTGGAAAAATGTCAAATTAGAAGAACAAAACAAACATGTGAATGTCCCTCATAGGTCTTATATGACATCATGGGGAACATAGATAATAAAAAAATAATTACATAAATAAGAAAAACAAAATTACAGAAAAAAAATAAAAATATATACATAAAAAAGAAAATAACCCAAAGTCGACGCCAACCAAAACAGTCGCCAAATGCGCCCTATAATCCCAAACTATACATATTATATATCAAAACATCCAAAACAAAATGAGGAACCCGTTCTCATACTTTATTTTAGCGTAAATATACTAATTTAAAAAAATTACTATAAATTTTAAAATCTTTTTTTTTAGCTCTTTACCCCCAATAAAACTAAAAAACAGGAAAAAAGTCAGTGAAAAAGATATTTAAAAAATAGCCTTATATGTCACGGAAAAAAGGCAGCAAAAATAATTTTGGTAGCTAAAGGAAAGAAAATAGGGAAGTTAAACCACCAAATGGGTAAAATCCCTAAAAAGTGTCTGGTACAAAACCGCCTGGTCCCTGAGGGGTTAAAAGGCAGTATGAGAAACCATAGAAGAACTGATCAAACATATATGCACCCAAGAACATGTGTTCTATGTCTTATTGACATCACATCTCACACCAAATCCATGGGCAATATTCTGAAGATGTTTCTGGTTTGTTGCTTCACCATTCCTCATTCTTCTTTCAAGGCTGAGATTTTGAAATTTGGATTTGTGGGTTTATGTAGCGATTCGCGAAGGATTAGGGAGGTAAGGCGATGACTTTGTGATTGAGCTGAGTTTGTGCTTTGAGGTACTGTCATGCTGAAACAGGATAAGTCCTTTGTCAAAATTGTTGCTGAAAAGTTGAATGTACTTGATTCTCTTTCATTAAAGGTATAATGTAGTTTAAGTTATGTAGTTCAGAAAACCCATTTCCAAAAAAAGTTATGTGGAAAGTTTAAAAAATGTTAGTAAGTCCCCTATTAAGGAATCACATCTATTATCTAGAGTGGAAAGTGACTACAAAGAGAAACTTTTGTTCTGCAAGGCCTAGGTGTCCATGGTACATTGAATTCTATGAGAGCTGTGTAATGCTTCAGGAGTAACTACACTTTTGAGACATATCGTCGTTGGGACCCCACTGATTGCTAGATAGAGGGGGCTACAGCGCTCACCTGAGGGTTGTGCCCCCTTAACTATCATTGCTCGTTTCTATTTGTTTCTGGCAGCTGATGATGGATCGCATAGAGGTGTATAAAAAGCACTTTGCACTTTTATGGGGCCATCTTCAGTAGCCTGAGGCAGCCTAAAACCAGTGAAGATAGCCAAGGGGCCACAGCTCTTGGGTGAGTGCTGCAGCCCCTCATTCTTGTGATCAGCGGGGGTCTCAACAGAGGGACTACTGCTAATCAATACTTTTGACATGTCTCTATGACATGTCAAAAGGTAACTAAAAGTATAGATTCTCGTTCAGTTTATCTGCAATGGTGCTACGGGGGAATTAACACTTACTCTTGGGTTGTTTTTGGGTGATCCTTCTAAAAAAATGGATTGTCCAAAGTTTAGCTTCACCGAAAATAAGTGAATCAACTGAAACTTTGAAAGACAGGTGAATATTGTTGTTCCTCCTCCACTAAGCTTTACATTTGGTAGTGTGAATTCGGAAAGAAAGCATTCTTCTGTAATCTGAAAACCCAGACTTGTGCTTAAAACCACCAGATGTTAATGAGGAGACACCAAAAAATGAAAGACAAAGTGGGCAGAGCCTCTTCGTAGGTAGACAAAAGACAGAAATGTTCATAACCAAACTTATGACATGACTGCTACCATCCTAGTGATCCTTCTAAGCCAGATAGACTATGAGGGTGCCAAATTCGTGGAATGTAGATCCAAAAGATCCATGAAGATACAAAACTAGGTACAAGATAAAAAAGTGATGTGATGATGATGAACAATGAAATGGCTTGATTTATATGCAGTTAGTGAAGCGTTTTGAGGCTCAAGACCTCTTTTTAAAACTACTGGAAACCAACACTAGGTGACAGGTAAAACAGGGCTTATGTTCTGCAAAGTCATCAAAGTATCATTGGTGGTCAGAGGGAGAAGAATCGCTGGGTGGCTGCCAGTTGCTAGAGCGGGCTGTAGACTCATTTTAATGGTCCATCATCATCGCATCACTTTTCTATTTTATGGAATATACAAAAAAGGATGGTGTGACCACCAAGATGAGAGAATTGATGGCTATATCCTCTGCAAAAGTGTGTAAAAAAAGGAGGTCCATTTTTTGAGGGACCGTTCTCCATATGACAGGTGCATCCAACCCTGACCCTTGGGGTGGACGTCTATACAGTATTACCAAAGTACAGTCTTTAAGCCTTCTTTGGTACATACTTTTCTATCTTATGTCTTGTGCCAAAGTCCTAGTTTTTTATCTTCCACATTCCATGGGTGTTACTGATGTATTGCTCCACAGAGTGTACCTCTTTTGTTCCAGCGATCATTGATAGTGAGATTTACAACACAGTCCGCGTTTGGCATCATACATGATGGCATGAACCTTGGGTATCACTGTCTGGCCATGCAAATACAATCCATAAATTTTCATTGAACCGTTTGTTGCGCTGACCTTGCTTTTATGGGCAGATTGAAGCTTGGTAGCGAGTTTTACAGCTACCAACGGATGATATTAACACAAAACTTTCAGCAACTGCCAGTCGTGCACTCTGAGCCGAACTCCTGAAAGAAAAAGTTCAATGACAAATTCAGCTTTTCTGCATTTGGTACCCAATAAAACACATTTGTTCTGTTTTAAGACGCTTTCAGAAATTCTATACTAGTTCAATTAAATACATCTTGTCAGTATTATTACTACCCAATACAAACTATTAAACGATATCCAATAAAGTGATCACGTAGCACTGATCCAATTCAGAAATACTGGGACATATAAATATATCCATATATGTTTTGTAGTGCTTCATTATATTTTTATCGTAGAATGTAAAATCTTAGTGCCTTATATGTGTTGAACTACAAGAACACATTAAATCCATTTGCATACATATGGGTTTCAGTTATGGATTGTTATCTATATGTTCCCAAATTAGCAGATGTTTTTTTTCTGGACAGTTGAAGAAACGCAATGCCAGCAGATGGCATTTTGTGTTGTAAAGACTCATTAACTCCAATTGTTTTACTTCATCCCTTCTCAGCAGGGAAACACAAGTGTATTTTTCAAGCCAGCAATTTATTTACATTTTTGCTACTGCAACATAATTAACTCCTTGTCATGCAGAAAAGAGGAGCGTTATCAAATTGCAGTGACTAATGGATTCCACCAGCCATGTTAGAGTAGATATTTGAATGCATCTCATGCCATTCTAGGGATATTTAAAGAGGGCTAGCTTAAATCCAGAGCAGTTCAAAAATATCAAAATAGCAAGGAAAGTTTTAAAAATTTTTAAAAGAAAACTCCGGGCAAAACTAAAGCACTGTGATATGCTAGCGCACATATGAAGGGGCAGTGCAGAGCTAAAAATGTCTCTATTAGTTAGGGCCTCCAAAGCATGTATATGCTTTCCTGGTTGAGTGTATGAAGGGTTAGATGGGTTGGGTTGGAGTAGTGGATGTCTTTTTACTTTGTCACAGCAGCTTGGTAATTGGGTGGTGGTGGGGTCCTTGAAGTTGGTGTTTTGGGGGAACCTTTTCTGAAGTTGGGGCAGGGAGCCCATTTTGGTTTTTATCTCCCAGCCAGTTAAATGTCATTGTTTGATTATGTGTGTACCCTGAAAAAATTGTTTTAGTTACTTCGGGGTGGCTATTTTGAAAAAAGGCACTAAGGGCCCTTTAATACAAGATGATGAATTGTTGAGATTCTCAAGATGAGCAAGGATCTTAATGATTGTTATTCAGTATAAAAGTATGCCTAAAAACATAACAATGAAACGGCCCATCTAAACAGGCAGTCGCTCATCTATGAATGATTGTCTGTTTACTATGAATGGAAGCAGGTGGGCTGGAATGATCCTCGGCTTTCTCCACCTCCACTTACTGAAGGATGATAGTTTGTGTATAAAAGCTCAGGAACGATCCTTGCTGGGTTGATCTGTCCGGCATCAGCCGGTGGTGATCAGCTGGTGGTAAGATGACTGAGTACTGTGGAGGAATTTTGGTGGATGCCAGACTCTAAGGTTTAGAGGACTGCTCTTTGCCTCATACGTTCTGGGTTCATGTAAAGTTGGTTGGAGGAGCATCTTCTCCTGGGGTTTTAATTCAGATATTATTTATGTATGTTTGTTAAATAAAATGGCTGCTGTGATCAATTCAATCCAGCTTCTTGTGCTCTCCCGTTATTTTGAGAAGGGGCAACCTTGGATTGTAGTTAGTGGAGAAAGTCGCTAATACCCCTGTCATGCACTGGCTCACTCAGAACCTGCCATAGATACAACAAAGTGTATTAGTTTCTTCAGTTCAAGAGTTCCAACCAGTGACCTGCATCCGCTTGATGATCAATCAAGTAGTGAATAGCAAAGAAAAGAAAGCCTGTTGTCAGCGTTGAACCCCATGGAACTAACTTTGACTATGAAGTATATCAACTTTATTGAGATAAAATAAAATAGCAACATGAATCTAGCTAGACATACGGGTTTCGGGTCCAGACCTGGCATTTTGTCAGGTTAAATGAACAATCAAAGCTGGACTAGTGGATGCAGTTCAATAACTGGCTCTTGATAATGTCTTAGAGAGCCACAAAAACAAGACTAGAGAAGAGCTTTGTTTCTAAGAACTTACGCTCTGTTCAAAAGTCCATCAGTGCATTTTGTTTAGGAGTTTCCATTTTTTTCCCAGAAAAATGACAGAACCCATTAAAGTCAATGGGTTTTGTCAGGCATTGCTGGGTTACATGATTTTGACAGATCTGATGGCCATTTTATTTTCATTTTTTGGTTCTGTAACGGAATAGAAGAAAGGCAATATGAACAGAGCCCTACACTGTCTGTTTTTTCACAATGCTACATAGTTGTCTTCATTCACATCTCTCTTTGCCTGATGATCCAACTTAAATATTGGGGAGATGTTTTTACATAATACTATTTTAAAGGTAGGGATGTGTTTGGTATTCGTTACTAATTAGGGAAAGAGAAACCAAGTAATCTTGTAGATATGATACCTTTTAATGGCTAACAAAAATACAAGATGTTACAGCGAGCTTTCAAACCTACTTAGGGTTCTTTCCTTAGGCATAAAGAGTTGTCCTAAGCATAGGCACGATTCTATAGTATTTAGTCACAATAAGACCTTCCGAGCCTATTGAGGTATTGTCTAGGAGTATCATCTGTGAATAGGACAGCACATCGGAAGTATACGATGCAAGCGAGTGATTAATAATAAGGTTAAAAAGGGGCCAGCCATTGTACCTTCGGTCCCCGTAAGCCAAAGATTAAAGGAACACTCGGAAGACCTGTGGTATCCACACCTTGGAGAGCATCTATGACGATCCAAAATCCAAGGAATGGTTTGGTATAAGCAAAGGAGAAGTGACCTGCGCTCAGGTCTGTTCTATATATATGAATTGCTTGATCATTAAAGAATGAAAATGACACTTTCTGTAGGGATGGGTCTGGTAAGGAAACAGACCCCCTCCCCCAATGAAGAAGCCAGAGGTAGAGAAACCAAACTTCAATTGGTCCTTTTGATGGCGGTAATGGCACACAGACATACAAACATAAAAGGCTGTGGTAAGATACGTCGTGTTTCGGGGTTAAAACACCGCGTTTCAAGCAAAATAGAGCGTACCTGGTGTTAAATGGAGATATATATTTCTGCTAGGGTTTCCATAAGTGGGGGGCAGGTCAGTAAACAGGGGGGAGCTCTCTCTCTTTCTCCCCCCCCCCACTCCCCTCTGCAACCCCCTGCTCATCCCCGGCGCCCCCCGAATGTTTTCGTCCGAGTAGTCAGTTACTCGGAAAAAGCGGTGCTCGAGTGCAAAAACACCCGAACTGAGTACGTTCGCTCATCTCTATTTGTATTACTTTACAATGGCAACATTGCATAAAAGGTCAAGAATGAAAAGGTGTTCTATGTATAAAACCATAAAAAGCTTTGTTGCTCATAATTACACTCTTTGTGAAAAAAAACAATCCCGTCATTAGAAAAAGTTGTATTACTGCAAAACTCAGCATTCATTTACATCTCAGGCAGATATGCAGATGATTAGAGTTGTGGTGGGATTATAGGAATAGTCACTTTTAGCGACTGATAGTGAAATTAACGTTTTAGGTATATTTTGAGTATTCCAAATCTTATACAATAACAGAAAAATGTAGTCCTCCTTGAACTGAATGACCAGTGTAATCAAGTAAGTTCTCCCATTTATTATCAGTCCATGCAATACATAGGGTAAAAGAACAGAAAAGTCATTCAGCCACGTGCAATAAGTCTCTCTAAACAAAAGGATAAACAATAGATATAGCTGTTTCTTGGAGACGGGCCCTGCTGACACCAACCGTCAGTCCAGTCTTCTTATCTCTTAGTACGGAATGTACTAAACACAATCCAGACTTTCCTGAATATAGACATATCTGAAAAAGTTCTTGTTAAAGGAAAACGGCAAGAATATGATATTACAGAGGCAAGAGTATACAAGATGGAAGGTGGGTACAAAATGGATACCTATTCATTGCTCTGACACCATGTGAGGTGTTGACCTCTATGACGCAGAGAAGAGATTTCACCCCGTTAACAGAGTCTGAGAGGGGCGCATTATTGGGGTGTGAGAAGCTGGATGGTCGTATCGACGAACTATCCCCCACCGACCGTTTTGTCCAGACTGTTAGGAGGTGTTGGGAACATTGAATGCAATACAGGGCATGCACATAAGGCAACTAGGCTTAGGATGCCCTCAACAGACCACCAGTAGAGAGGATTGTCTGCTTGTTCAACAAGCACGAGCAGCACACTGCCCCCCACTGCCGGAATGATGCTCTGGGGACCATCGCATATGACAGTCGGTCCCCCCTTGTGGTACGAGGGTCAATGATAGCTCAGTGATATGTTCAGGACATCCCACAGTCACATTTGTTGTCTTTCATAGCAGGGCTTCCAAGAGGCCTTTTCTAGTGCAGGTCACATATTTTTTCGTGCAACTGAATATTGTGCTCAAAACTGCTCCATGTGAGGGAATCCATTGAAACAAAAGGCTTTAATGGACGTGGCTTACGCAAACAATTTTGAGCACGCAAAATTGCCCATCTGAAGGGGCCCTAAGGGCCCTTTTACACTCAACAATTATTGTTCAGATTATCGCTGGATCTCAAATTGTTCATAATTCGGATCATGCAGGCATACAAATCAAATGACTTGGCAGTCGTTCAATCTATGATCTGCCTGTTTACTGTGAATGGAGGCGGGTGGCCAGAATGATCTCCGACCCACTGTGTCTCCATCCAATAAGCGATTATTGCTAATGTGTGAAAGCACAGGAGTAATTATCACTAGCACAGCTATCGGGTGCAGAAGTGCCCAACAGCCGTCCCGTGTAAAAGGGCCCTAACCCATCGGTATAATTATAGAACAGGCAGATATCATTTTCTCACAAGAGCATGGCTGAAATGTGTACAGGCACAAGAATAATGGCCTAACTGAAAATATTGCACAGACGAAAGAAGGAGTAGCATGTTATAACATTATGAAGTGGGATACAAGAGACCAGACTGAGAATGTTGGCTGTGAGATGAGTCATTGTGTTAGTCACTATAAATACTTATCTCTGGTGGTAAAGTGATTTTAATTACTGATAAGCACAGATGAAATGATGATGAAAGCATCGGGTGAGGAAGCCGAGAATTGATTAAGCAATAAGTACCCTGATTCCCGCAGTTGGGCAGGTTATATAGATTGCACTGATAACTCAAGGAAGCCGTTGCACCTATCCAAATGATTCTTTCTTAGGTGACTTCAATAGCTTCGCTGAGACTGTCTGGATAACAGTAGTGTAATTTACGTCTCCAGAAAGCTTCCCATCTGTTTAATGTAGTCTGTCTATTAGGAATATCCGCTTGCATCTGTTCAATTGGGGTTACTGTTATATCCGCAAATGGACTATTGTGTGTTTGGAGGAAATAACTCAACCAACTGTGATTGATAAACCCAGAATTTGTATTGAACTGATATCTATTGACTCCCTTCCTTAATGTTTGTGACGTTCTTCCAATATATTCATGCCCACAACTGTATTTCATAAGGTACAATATATTACAAAGGAAGACTTGCAATTCAGAAAGGTCTTTTTTGGTATTCTTCTTAAGGTTCGTTCACATCAGCTTCAGAAGTTCCATTTGGAACCTCCGTCGCTGATTTCCACTAGAAAACAAGACAAAATAGCTCTACCAGCAGCTTTATTTTGTCCTGTAAATTCTAGCTAAATGCCGATTTGCTATCCAGAAATGGAATGGACCCCATTATAGTCAATGGAGGTCTGTTCGGCGCCATTCTATTCTGTTATAACAGAACCATTCGGCCAAGGGGTGCCGTGTCCTGCTCCCCAAACAGAGCAGGAGAATGGAAATCCCTAACGCTGATGTGAACGAGCCCTGACATGACATTTTATACGAAGCTCTAGTTTTTGGCCATACTTGTTCTCTGGGATTTTTTTTCCTGGTCCTCTTTTACCTCAAACAGGTAGAATCTTTATTGCTTTTCATTGTCTAAGCTCTATGTGGGCTTATTAGTGTATAACTAATTTTTTTGTTTTTAAACTTCGGCCACCAGTGCCCTTGGGCACGATTTGGAGTAGTGGGTAGTGAGGTGCTTAATAGCACATGAAGCTAGATATTCTGCTTAACTTTTAGTAAACATGGTGTTATTATTAAATCAGCCAGGCCTAATGCAATCCTATGTAGATAGCCGCCATTTGACCACGTGAAAACTCGCGCAGTAAACAAATTGCGGCATATCCTATTCCTGTGCGAGCCTCGCAGAGGTCCACACAGAAAAGTCAGCTCTTACGCGTTGACTCTGCTTTGTGCACGTGCCAGCTAGGCGGCAGCCGGCATATAGCAGAGCGGAGAAGACGCTGGGAGGAGGTGAGCCACGGTGGTCACTGCAGGGGCACAGCTCGCATCCCGCTGCAAGAGATCTCTCAGCGGGATCCGACCCGGACATCTACAAGAGGCCATAGGGAGAAGAGGTAATTCTCTTCAACACACACAGTGAGTAACAAATGATATAAAAGCTGCAACAATGAAGATATTTGCGTCTAACATGTTTATATACTGGGAGCTTACCCTGAATTTCTTTTCTCCATCTCTCCTCATATCCACATTTTTCTCTTATCTTTCCTCTACTCACTGCCACAGCTGACTCTCCTTCTCTGTTTCTCACAGTTTTTCTGATTCTTCTCCTGTTTCTCCCTTTTTTCTGTCTTCCCCCCCTCCCCCCGGCTTCTCCCTTTTCCTTCTGCTGCGACCATTGTGTCCCACTATATATCGCCTCTGTCACCTGACCACTCTGTCTGCAGCCCAATCACAACCTATTTAGTTGCTAGGCTACCTGCATCACCTGAGCAAAATGACTCAGATTGAAACCCGGGGACAGTTATTATATTACCAGTCCCCACAGCTAAACAGCGCTAGGTAGTGCTCTTTTTCAGGCCCCTACATCTTGATCCTCCTGAAAGTTTTGTTTGGCCTTTTTAGGAGAATTATTTTTGAGGTTGCTTTCTAATAATAGTAGATCCCAATGTTTTACTTACATTTTTCTTATAGCAGCACTTCCTATATTTAGGGTCACAATTAAATTTCTTCCCATTACTTGTGTTGTATTGTTTTTCTTTTAGGCACATCTCCAGACCAGGGTTACCAACCTGTATTTTTCCTTTCTCTGGACAACTTAGTCAAAAACCATGACCAATCAACATTTCTTATGGTTGAAAAACCATAATGATTATCATGTACGGTCAGCTCTAAAATGAAGTTAATTACAATCACAACAACTAGTACAGTGGCAGCAGGCTCAAGAAAAATCAAAACAAAAAATCACAGATACATCTGTTTTTTTTCACGGGCAGTCGGTCCAGTAAATTTCTAGATGGTTGCAAACTCTGCTCCTGGCTAATTTCTATGCTCCACTGGAATCCTTTTTTTTTAGAAGTTTATTCGGTTAGCCCTTCCCATGGAATCTGTAGCAATTTAGCCTGACCCTTAAAGTCCACTGTGTTGGTCCAATCTTTCCAGACTCTTCTATATAGGCTAAAAGGAAAATTAGACAATGTGTGTAGTATCAGTATTATTTGTGCTATAAAATATGTTTTGGTTCTGTTGTAGTGGCCCAGAGTTAATGGGGCTCCTCCATAAGTATGCATGTGGTTATCTTTTGCAATTGTATTGTCAGTGTCTTCTATGTGTATGGATTTGTGATGTGTATTGCACCTCTGTAGCACTGTATGGGTTAATGCCTGGGTTATGCCTGAAAAATGTATCTTGTATGTCACGTGATTGTGCTATGTATATGTGTTCTGCAAGGATGCTGTGCAAGTTAGTCTAAGCCTGAGTCTTGAAAGAGTCTAAGTACATCTGCAAGTTAGTTGGAGTCTGTGGAAGACAGAGCCCTTTAGTGAGTAGGAAAAACTGTGACTTGTCCTATAAGAATCCCCAGGATGGAGGAGGCTGAGCGATGGCCTGATGTGTGCCCTGCGCCCTATTCACCAAGGCCTTCTTGCTGTTAATATGGAGGACTGAGAGAGTGAGAGGAACCTCCAGGCAGCACTGAGCGCTACTTCCAAATGTGAGTGTTGACCAGTAGAGAACTGGAGAGAGAAGGAGAATGGCCAGGAGCAGAACCCCACAGATAACTGGGACTGTGGAGTCATCTGTTATCCTGTGAATCTTCCCTGTCATACCACTGGTGTCCTGCTAACGTGTGTAAAGTTTGGGACTGTAGCAATTTTTTTGGAGTAAACGAGCTCTACTGGTCGTTTCCAGCTTTGCTCAAAAAGTTATCCCTGTGTGTGTACTATTTCCAACTTCTAGATTCACCACAGGGGTTGGAACGGTGGCATCACAAGTGACAAGGACTTAAGGTAAATCACAGACTAGGTTTTCCTGTGAAATTCCCTTAGTAGTAACTTGGTCAGGTCCCGTGCTACCCCCAGGGGAGGAGGTGGTAGAGCCATGTGACAAGGCCTCAATCTACCCCGCTATCTCCTTAGCTGTGGGCCGCTCCTTGGATGCTGCACTGTCATTGATTTGATTTTGACCATAAGAAGATAGACAGCCTGAGTCAGCAGTTTGATGTAAGAAGATGTGACCTTTGATCAAAACTGTTTTTGTGCACATGTAAACTGTAGGCCTGCTCTACATCAGTGCCCTCAAAGCTTGTGTAAATGCCCACCACAAAGCTCAGGGGTCCCATTAGGGAGTCCATTTATAATCCCCAAATCAGAACCCCTGGATGGAGCCTGGACAGAATCTATATTGATCAGCTGGCTAGTCAGTAAATAGATCCCAGAAATTATTGGTCGTAAGTGGATAAATATTTATGTGGTGTGATCAGTAACTGTCAGAAAACTTTTTTCTGTTTTTTTAAAATGTTTTGGTGAAGAGTTTTTCAATAAGAGCCGCATATTCAGCCAATTAGTTGTTAAAGAAGTATTGTGGTAAATTTGTACTAGGACCCTCATTAATTGCCAGAAAGGGTTTCAGTGTTCTCCTGAAAGACTGGTAAACTTAAAGGGGTTGTCTCGCGGCAGCAAGTGGGGTTATACACTTCTGTATGGCCATATTAATGCACTTTGTAATATACATTGTGCATTAAATATGAGCCATACAGAAGTTATTCACTTACCTGCTCCGTTGCTAGCGTCCCCGTCGCCATGGATCCGTCTAATTCTGATGTCTTCTTGCTTTTTTAGACGCGCTTGCGCTGTGCGGTCTTCTGCCTGGTGAATGGGGCCGCTCGTGCTGGAGAGCTGGTCCTCGTAGCTCCGCCCCATCACGTGTGCCGATTCCAGCCAATCAGGAGGCTGGAATCGGCAATGGACCGCACAGAGCCCACGGTGCACCATGGGAGAAGACCCGCGGTGCATCGTGGGTGAAGATACCGGCGGCCATCTTGGTGAAGGAAGAAGAAAGAAGAAGGCAGACGTCGCAGAGCGGGGATTCGGGTAAGTAATAAATTTTTTTTTTTTTTAACACATCCTTTGGGGTTGTCCTGCGCCGAATGGGGGGCCTATGGAAAGAAAAAAAAAACAGTTTCGGCGCGAGACAACCCCTTTAATGGAGTACCAAGATGCATGCTCAGTCACCACTGCATTAAATTCAATAGCAGTGCCGAAAATAGCCAAGTTCAAGTGCTTGGCTATCTCCAGCACTCCCATTAATTTTAAAGAAGTGCTGAGAACTTAAACTAGGCTAATTTCTGTACTGTCATTGAAATGAATGAAGTGGTGGTCAAGCATTCTGGCTATTGATGGGAGAGTTTTCCCAAAAAGCGCCTGAAAGACTCTCAGACTGTGAGAAACAAGATTCTCTGGTCTAATGAAACCAAGATTAAACTTTTTGGCCTCAATTCTAAATGTTATGCCTAGAGGAAACCAGGCACTGCTCATCACCTGCCCAATACCATCCCTACAGTGAAGCATAGGGGTGGTAGTATCGTGATGTGGGACAGGGAGACCAATCAGGATGGATGGAAAGCTGAATGGAGCAACTTCAAACTAGACAATGACCCTAAGCAAACAACCAAGAGAAGACAGGAGTGGCCTAGAGACAACTCTGTGAATGTCCTAGAGTGGCCCAGCCAGAGCCTTGACTTCAATCAAATTGAATATCTCTTATATCTGGAGGGACCTGAAAATGGCGTCCACAGACGGCCCCCATCCAACCTGACAGAGCTCGAGAGGATTTGCGGAGAAGAATATCAGAAAATTCCCAAATCCAAGTGTGAAAACCTTGTGGCAACACACCCAAGAAGACTGGAGGCTGTAATGGCTGCCAAAGGCACCTCAACTAAACCGGGTCTGAACGCTTACGTCAATGCAAAATGTTAGAAGTTTTTGTAATTAAAAAGTAAATGGAAAACTAACCTTCTGTTTGCACTTTGTCATTATGGGGCACTGAGTGCAGAATGATGGGGAAAACATGATTTGTTTTTAATTTGCACAAAGCCATAACATAACAAAATGTAAAAAAGAATTGAAAGGGTCTGAAGATTTCCGAATGCATAGTATACGATTAAGGGTTCCCACGCACTTGTATTCTTATAATGCTGCGCTAACGCTGCGTTTTTTTAGTGCAAGTGTCAGTGGGACTTTCTAATGGTAAAACCACATCGCCAGTTGGTGCTTTGCGAATTTTTGTGCGATGCGTTTTAACATCAGAAAGTCCCATTGACAACCGCATTAAACAAATGCAGCGATATCGCAGCGTTAAAAGAACACAAGTGGGCAGGAGCCCTTAGTGCAATTATCAACATCTAACTGAAGTTAACACCAGCTTGCTGCTCCTCTTGTAGCAATATTTAGAAGGATCCATGGGGCTGAGCTCTAGTGTGTTATTTACCGGGTTGAGGCAAACGATGTTTAAGGGGTCGGTTCCCAAGTGCATTGGAGTCCACAACTGTAACAGCAAAGTTACCAGTTTATTTTACATGTAGCGGTTTAGAAGTTAGTGATAGTATATTTGTAATATCTTTGGGGGGTTTGAGTGGCTTAGTGATTAATACCTAGTATCTTTGGTGGTTTAGAGTGAGATGAAGGGATAAGTATTTGATATCCATTATGCATGGTGGTCTGGAGTGGTTATGGGTTAATATTTAATAGCCCTGGAGACTTAGGGTTGCTTAGTGGTTTAACGGTTAACACTTGGCTGGGACTACATGGAGAGCAACCTTCCATTTTTAACTATCAAGCTACAGTTGCAGTCAAGGGAAATACTGTGAGTTGTATGCAGCTATGAATTGTAGCTGGGGAGGAGGTGGTAGAGCTCTGTGACAAGGCCTCAATCTACACTCGTAACATCTTAAAAGAGACTCCCTCGTGCCAAACTACACTGAAATGTTTTCTGATAGAGGAGATTGGGTGGTCCTGTTTTTGAGGCCATGTGACCACCATAGCCAAGTTGGGAACTACAGTTTCAGAAGGCCCCCTGTGTCACCTCTACATTGCATGCACATCTCTTTCCTCTCCTTTCTTCTATCTTTATAGAATGATTTCATTAGTGACTCTTATGGATCTTCTTGCACATGTTCGATTGTAGCTGTTACACAGCTGAGTAGAAATGTGATTGTTCCCAGGAAGAGAAACCACGTAATCTTGTAGATATGATACCTTTTACTGGCTAATAGGAATACATAATGTAATAGCGAGCTTGCGAACCTCTCGGGCTCTTTGTCAGGCTAAAAATGGAATAGATCTGAAGAGGCATGGTCCCTGAATTACTGTTGGGGGGGGGGGGGGGGGTCAGGCCCGGAATGCTACAAGAGGTACACAAACATTTTTAACTAGACACTGATAAGGGATTATAAGTTTATGGTCCCTAAATTACTGTGGATGGAGGTTTTCACCAGGCCAGCAGTCTTATCTGTGCAATAAATGTCTCACACCTCCCATTCTGGCATAAATCCTGGGGAATAATTTAACCCAGTATTCAGCGTGTCAAAAGTTATCAGTTTATATTATAAGGGACGATCAAACAACTATGTATAACTACATTAGGGGACAATACAAGGATCTCTCCCATGATCTGTTTGTTCCCAGGACTGCGACGGTAACAAGAGGACATTCATTACATTTAGAGGAAAGAAGGTTTCATCACCAATATAGAAGGGGGTTCTTTACCGTAAGAGCAGTGAGACTGTGGAACTCTCTGCCTGAGGGTGTGGTGATGGCAAAATCAGTAGAGGAGTTTAAGTGCGGACTAGACGTCTATCTAGAGCGCTATGATATTACAGGATATAGACATTAAGTGACCAGCGGGTTATTGTTCTGGGTCTTATATTCAGGTAGGAACTATCAAAGGTTGATCCAGGGATTATTCTAATTGCCATTATGGAGTCGGGAAGGAATTTTCCCCCAAATGGGCTTATTGGTTTTCTGCCTCTTGGGGTTTCTTGCCTTCCCCTGGATCAACAAGGTAGTTGTTTACAGTGAATGATAGCGGGTGGTCAGAAGATCCCCGGCGCATGCCGCCTCCATTCACGTGAACGACTATCGCTCCTGTGTAAAGTCCAGCAGTAATAGTCGCCGGTACAGCTGTCATCTCACGCAGATATGAATAGAGCCCAAGAGCGGCTTCACCCAACCGTGTTTGTGCGCAAAACACAGCGGTTAGGACCCACTGATTGCAGCGGGTTACTTCTCATGAGTTTTGTGCGCACATTTCACATGTGGGGAAAATAATAGGACCTGCTCGATCTTTCTACGTCTTCAACAGCAAAAGCCCCATAGAATACAAATGTCCAAGGGGGTGCGTGAAGCACCGCGCAAAAACGCTATTAGGTGAGCTGACGAGTAGCGACTAGCAATTACTGAGCGCTTCCTCACATGGCGCCCCGTCAGGTCCCGGATTTACACGGGACAACTACCGCTGGAAATCATGCATTTGAGATTTTTCGGCCGATAGTTGCTCCATGTAAAACCACCCGAACTCCGTATTCTCTCTTGTGGAGGATAAATACAGCAGATACGAGAAAAGGTTTTATAATTCTTTATTTATATTATATACAAAAGTATATATTTAAAGAAGCATCATAATAATTGCATTTTCTTTGGTGGTAGCTGATGCTCTATTGGCATGTATGGGAACGCTGTGGTTCCTGGGTGAACAGGGTCTTCTCTTGTTCACCATCCATAGTCAGAGTGGGAACTATGAATTTTAGCCACATGACTGGTCCTGGGGCACTACGGACATCCAGTTTTGGGCATCGCATCTTGATAAAGACTCCAAAGCATTTCAGAAGATGATTAATACGCTTGCGGCGCTCGGCATGTTTATCAGCCGCAGCCTGATGCGGAACCTCTTTAGCGGAAGATGCTGTAAATAAATATATATACATTATAAGAGGAGCACTCATAAACCAATCCATGTGATTACTAATAAAATACTGACAAGACGCAGAAAGAAGAAACAAAGTGACTTACAGGTGACGTCCACTCTGATGGGCAGTACTTTGGAGTCTTCGATTTCAACTGGTTCTCCAGAGAAATCCTTTCGGAATAGATTTCCCATCTGCAGAATTAGATACAAAGACATCGTTAGCGGATGCTGGAGTTCAGGTCAGAGCGGTGGGGATACACGGAGGATACGCTCACTTCACAGTAATGTATGAAGTGGAAAGATAAGCTGTGAGTCAGTCACCTAACGGTTAATATTCAAATACAGGACTATAACGACCGTTACTATGGCAACAGCACCTGTCAGAGTTAGTAAAATTCTGGTGTAATGGCGCAAAAAAACATCATTAAGTGGAATCCTTTTAAAACCTTATTTGTGGTAGATAAATTGTTAATTCCCACAATATTTACTTCTAACACCTGAATATTAAATTACAGAACATTCCTCCCCCCCCCCCCATGCACCTAGGAAAGCCCTGACTATTCACTATAAATGCATAAGTCCCGCCTCCTTTTTCTCCCGCTCGCCTAAGAACATCCATACGGGAAAGAAATGTTACGCAATTTTTGAATAGAAAATCCCCAGAATTCCTTAGCAGTAAAGTAGATGAGATCCCAACAAATATCATCCACCGGCTGTGGAAATTGGCGCGTAGTGCGGATTATTACATGCACAATATATCCGTTTCCGTGGGGATGACGGCGGATTTGTTGCAGATTTTCCCCTTTTGAAACCAATAGGGATGAGGAAATCTGCAATCAAATCAATCTACAGGTGATGCAATGCAGTTATTATACCCCTACTGTACCTTATCAGATGAGGAGATCCTTTCTGTCTAACAGATTGGCGAATCACGTTGACGTAACATAATCGCCGGGAGATACACACGGAGTGCATATCTCTTCACCCGTAAAGGATGAAGTGTAAGGAATACCTGAGTGTCGGTCACTTATGTTCTAGCGGTCAGTGTTCTAGAACCGCTTACAGAACAATGGTTACTGTGACATCACAGTGCAGAGAGTTACTGGAAGGGCTTTTCTTAAAGGCGCAGTATCATCATTAAGTGGAATCCTTTCCCAGACCGGTGTCACATGAAGTCTCTTCACAAATATCATGTTTTTTGTGATTTTGACACCGGCATTCTTCTGCAGCAAAAAATGCCATGCCCATTTGTTAGCTATAGGTCAATATGGAACATGAAATGCGCTACAAACACGGCATGTTTTGTGTTGTTTTTCATAACTTTTGGTACATTTTTGGAGTCCATGGCATTTTTTTCAAACTCGCCACATTCTGTAGGTAAGATGTTTCTTCTGGCGTTTTCCTCCAGGCTTCTCTGTAACAAATGAAACCGCTGTTTGGTGGTGAGCGTTGGCAGGAAGAGGCATTTACCACTAGGATAATGCTTGGCCACACACAAGGGGATCACAGGAAGTCCCCACAACACTGTCCCACTTTTGTGGCCGCCTGGTTACCAGATTTATCACCAAAAGAACATAAGTGGGACCATCTGGGATGCCAACTTCCACATCTTGTATCCAAGCTAGAGGCGGTACAACAGGATACTAGAGCCTCCATGTCCGCCCGTATCACATCTTCTATCCAAGCTATAGACGCTCCAACAGGGTCCTAGAGCCTCCATGCCCGCCCGTATTACATCTTGTATCCAAGCTAGAGGCGGTCCAAAAGGGTCCTAGAGCCTCCATGCCCCCATGTCACATCTTGTATCCAAGCTAGAAGCGGTCCAACAGGGTCCTAGAGCCTCCATGCCCGCCCGTATTACATCTTGTATCCAAGCTAGAGGTGGTACAACAGGGTCCTAGAGCCTCCATGCCCACCCGTATCACATCTTGTATCCCAACTAGAGGCGGTCCAACAGGGTCCTAGAGCCTACATGCCCCCGTATCACATCTTGTATAGATTAATTACATGTATAGACCGATACTATAAATAGTTTTCAAAGCTTTAAAACCAAATAAAGCTAATCGTTTGGGTATATTTTACAGCTCAGTCTGTCAATAGGCCGGGGGGGAGGGGAGCCATGATGCACAGGATCTCCAAGCATTTCAGCAATGTTGTCCAAACAAGCGCTAATAATTCTTGGAATAGGAATTTGAGGTTAGCGCGGTAGAATAGTAAAATTTCACCAAAACATGAGTTTTTCTGGGCTCTGTTCCCTTGTTTTAAGTATTTAGTCTAAGTAGTGCTTATTGAAAATGTGCGCAGTACTTAAAGGAGTTATCCACTTTAGACAACCTATTCCACATATGTTATTTGGGAATTCAGAGTTAAATCCATCCAGAATGCTTATCTCCTAGCCAGAGGGGTGAGCTACAAAGAGCATCCCAGCTTTGGAGGATCTGCCCTGCTTTAAACAGACAACCCATTGCTTTGAAAACGTCTCTTTAAAGGGATAATCCGGAGATTGGGCAAAATTGTCCTCATGGTTCCACTTATTGTTGTTATTCCAAACATCCATCTAAATTGTCAAATTGAACTTTAGTACCTTTTTTTGCCGCCATGCTCTACCACTGCTAGCTTCAGATTAACACATTTCTACTTAAAATGGGCCGAGAACTGCAAAAACTACATCCCCACAATGCCCCATTGCCAGTTACTGGCGTGGGCATTCACAACTGTACAAACTGGGTCAACAATACAGAATCTGAAGGCACTGAGCATGCCTGACCGGTAACAGCGGAGCGTACAGGCCGTAACTACTGGATACCAATGGAGAACCAAGCGGAGGGGGAGGGGGGGCACCACGGGTAAAGCAATATCTCTGAAGCTTTGTAAAACAAGGTATAACATTATATTGTACAATTCTCTGTTATCACCTTATGAAGCATATAACTTTCATTTTGAATCACGGGAATACCTCTTTAAGCATTGCACAGTGCCCAATCACCCAAAATTACCCATCATTTTTACGTAAAAAATCACCAGCCCTTCCCCCATCAATAAAGACTTGAACAAATTTGAAAGTCTCCATTGGTCTGTGTCTTTGCTGCCTTCTCTGAGACGGTCATCAGGCACTTCTGCCTTTCAATAGTTACCAATCAATTGATTCTTTATTAACGCAGTATATAGCGTATTATTAAGGACATGAGATTTCAAGGTAACTTATGAGAATTCATGGTCCGAGACTGTCTTAAGCTGCGGGGGTTAACGGTATGGCCACAGGGCACTCCTAGATGGACAAGGAACATGGCGGGCAACAAAAGACAGAACTGCCTGGCTGACTTACTTGTAAAATTTGCAAAAATGCAGAGCGGTGAGCTGCCTTTACCCCATCTCAAGGTACATACAGCTATATATGTCCTAGCTGCACATACCCCATGCAATTAGGATGTATATAGCCATCCACAGCATAAGCTGTGCATGAACAGGTTTGGGAGCCGAAACCACCCCATGCACAGCAGATATTAGCTGTCTCTGCCAGCCAACGCCCGCGCTCAACAGCTGTGATCAGAGACAGCACAGATCATGGCTGGTATCCTTATAAATGTGGCTGTTAGTTCTAATAGCGGCATTTAAATGTCCCGATCGATGGGGATATAAATGTGTCAAACAGCCCCTCTACGATCACGGAGTTGCTATCTGGGTGTCATGGCAGCCAGGAGCCCTCTGAAGGGCTACACGGCTGCCATGTATTTCAACCTACTAAGATGTGGCTATACCGCATCTTTAATAGGAAGCTTGTTATAACACGCCCTAATGCAATACCATAGTATTTCATTATATAAACCCTATGAGGACAAAAAGTTAAGAATAAGTTAAATAAAGATTTTCCAATTATTATAAAATTGAGAAAGAATAAAAGTTAAAAAAAACTTTCCCGGCAGTTGCATAAAAAAAAAAAGAGAAATGCAAAAAATTGAAAAATTGGTATAGCTGCATTCGTAAAGTTCCAGCTTATTAAAATATCACATTAATTCTGCATAATTAACTCATGAAAAAGTTTGATTAAGGGCTTATTTACACGAGCGTATATAAGCCGGTGTTTTCACGGCCAGCCGATATACGCTTCCGTCTGAGCAGTTCCCCCCATTCCCTTCCCCTCACCAGCTCTCTGTCTTTCTCCTTCCCGGTTTGCAATAAGAGTGGGCGGGATGTGGGCGGAGCTAAACTCTCACTCCCTCCCCACCCCTTATCCATAGCCACCAATAGGAGTAGGCGGGGCAGAGCTGAGCTTAGCTCCGCCCCTGCCCACTCCAATGGCAAATGCCGCACTGGAGGAGAAAGGCAGAGAGCTGGTGAGGGGAAGGGGGGGACCTCTTAGATGGAAGCGTATATCGACCGGCAGTGAAAACGCCGGCCGATATACGCTCCTGTAAATAAGCCCTAAAAGCGATCTAAAATTTGTATGGGGCGGTGTGAGGACTCATTCTTTGCAGGCAGTCTTTTATTTGTTGTTCTTCTCTATTTCTCGGTTTGCAAACTCTCAGAAGCAACAGCAGCATGGAGGGTACTCCACAGCAGTACTGAGCAGTGTAGATGTGAATCCAGCACTGGTGTGAGATAAAACAATTACTATTAGCTGTAGCCATGTGTCTTTGTCTCTCTTTGCCTCCAGAAGCTCACCCCCTTCATAGACTTCTATGTACCTTTCACATTGATGATTCTCTGAGGGTAAATAATGAGAGTCCACACACAGATAAACTTTGAAAACTCAATCACTGGGAACACTCAGTGATCGAGGAACTTTTTCTTCTGCTTTGGCAGGATATAGCTTACTCGCTCGTGCAGGTGAAGACAACTTTTAGAAGATAGTCAGGGAGGAACAACTCAGGATGATACCGGGGCCTACAGTCTAAGTTTTCTGTAATGCTCCGCTCCTGGACACACACTCCGGGACTCAGAATAACTCTCCGCTGACACTCAGTACTCTTGTGGTAGATGCTGAACGGCAGACCCCTTTACTCCTCTGACTCCAAAGCAGTGGTTCCTAGAATGATGGCAATCTGGATACTTCTTCTCCGCTTCCATCACTTCCCCACATGAGGTTTGAAGGTACCCTCATGTGGTCGGCACTCTCCTTCCTCTCTCAGCCATTGAAGTAGAAGGACTCTCACTCTTATCACTCATATTTATAGTGTACAAACATCACGTGACAAAACAGACTTGTTACTTTCCCAGACATGTCCCAGCCTCATGCAGACATTAACCTCCTGCATGCTGCAGCTGTGCAATACACATAACAGAAGACAAGACACTTTGCACAGTGCATCCACATTAAAGACATGACATGTATGACAATTATGGAGAGGCCAGAAATAGGTGTTTCGGGCCACTACATTTGCCCCCTACTTAAAATAAGCCGACCCTGTCGCCTCTTAAACAGAATGTATTATCCGGAGAAGGAATATTTCAGTGTACTATTCCAGTTCGCTTTTAGGAACACTACACAGTCACGGAGTGTGCAAGGCGAAACCTATAAACACAGCTCCTACCGCCCAGTTACTTATATAAAAGATTAACGCATTCTGGTGTTCTGAGACCACTTTTTGAATGTCACTTTCTGAGTAAAGCATTACATTAGGACAGTGTGTATGAAAATGGTTTGGTCTAACCAATAGAAGATTTCTACTAGGCTGAACTGAATTCAGGATTCACTAGTATAGCTATGGGGCAACTAAATGACTCTTTTCCCCAAAGACAAAAGATATGAGGCTAGTGGAATGAACATCACTTCCTCTGAAGAAAGAGAATACAACACTGTTGCGGTACTTCAAAATAGAAAAGGGCAACTGGTAGGAAAAACAACAAGAGACAAGTGGTATAACCATCACTTTCGCTGAAAAATGACACCATGACGAGTCATAGCTTACGTCAATACTCCCCTGTCCGGGACTAAAGAGATAAGGTGAAACGGATGCCCCACATACTAAGACAGACTAGGACGGTGGACAGACACTGGCACAAAAAACGCGACATGGGGAACAAAGAACCTCCAGTCATACACATATATCACTCATGCCTTTCAAATGGTCACATTCAATCAGGAGCTTTTCTTTTTAAATTTAAACCATTTTGCTTTACTATTACGCACACTTTTTCTACCTCCTGCGCAATACTTGAACTGAACGTTCCATAACATTTTTCATAGGAAATAACAAAGACATAGCATGATAAAACTTGGCTATGCAAAGGGACCAATATTAACTTTTGAGTCCTTAAATATTAAGGGGCTTAATGGGGGAGCAAGAAATGTCTCTTATGTAAAGAGTCCGGTTTAAAACTTGAAACAGTTTTGTACACGGAGCACCTTATGCAATGGAATTGGTTCTTCAGGTTCAGAGCCTGTAGTCCAGTCAGTGGGCGTAGGTAGACTGCCCCAGGTGCTGATTCCTATAGATGCGACAGACGAGGGACTATCGGGATCCCGGACACGTCAGGTTGCAGACCATTTAGGTGTTGCAACATCCGCTGGATAGTGTCCCACTGGGTGCTTTGGAATGTCTCCTCTAAAAGGCAGCCCCGTGGAAGGTGGGCATAATTTTCTCCAAATATGTAGATGCATTCGTGCATGGAAGAGGACTCTCACCCCAGGGTCCTCAAAGTCCCGCACGAAGGGATAGAACCCTGGGGGAATGGAGGGATCTGGCTGGACATCGGCATAGGAATGTCTTTCATAGGAGAAAGCTGTTAATTTCCTCCTGGGCCTGGCAGGTGTCAAAGTCCCGGGCCAAATGTACTTCCTTCAGGGAACTTCTCCAACTGCAGGTCCTGATGATGGAGGAAGCCGAATGAATGGTGGGATGACCAGCTCTATAAGCTCCAGCTCATCTCCCCAAAAATACTAAGGCTGTGGTGGTGGGTATCCAGAGGCCCCACCCTGGACAGGCCTTGCGTCTTGGATTGCTGGAAGACGAGGCAGCATCTCAGCAGCTTGCTGGCGGAAGGCGTTCTGAGCTGAGAGGTCCGGTGGCTCCTCTCTTTTTGTGGACTCCACCTCCTGGGGGTGGTCCTAGGTTGTGTGCCAAAGTCCTTTGGTGGGGGTAGTCCTCCTCCCTACTTTGTGGATAGCCGAGGCGAGAACCTCTTGGTGGGCGATTTTTGGCAGCAATTTCTTGACGGGAACACCCTGTAGAGAAGGAAGAAGATAGGACAGCTGAGCGCCATTTTGGGTATCCATATTGGAACTCATGTGAGCCTTGGTAGCACAGTCCAGCGATTGCACATGGTCCAACAGGATTAGCACGTCGTCTCTCACAGCATAGTATTTCCTTGAGATTGCAGCTTGAGAGGAATCTTCCTGTAAGGCAGTTACAGACATGGCAGAAAACTTGACACAGAGTCTTTACTTTAGTTCCAAACTCGCCAGAATAAATTTTCTTTAGTTCATTTGCAGTAACGCAAGTGTAGATTTGGTACAGAGGCGTTTTTTCCTGTTTGTAGAATGCCAAAAGAAGAGGGGTGCCCTGCAGTGACCAATGTGTGACTGTTCTCAGAGCGAGAAACCACGTAATCTTGTAGATATATCTTTTAATGGCTAACAAAAATGCATGATGTTAGAAGAAGAGGGGTGTCCTGCAGTGACCAAGACATGAAGCCAGCTCTGAGGAGCTGATGGAGGTAGAGGTGTCACCTGTCACGGTGGCTCTACCAGACTCCTCCCTGGAGTGAGGTTCGGAACCTCGGCTGAGGCAAAGCTAGACCTCTTCCAGGCAAAGCTGGGTGGCGGTTACCTGAATAAGTTTAGTGGACTGGATAAGTTGTCACGTGTGACACCACCATTCTTCTTACACCGATGATTCTCTGGTGGTAAAATAATGAGAGTCCACACACAAATAAACTTGGAATGCTCAATCACTGGGAACAGGCAGTGACCGATGAACTTTACTTCTGCTTTGGCAGGATACAGCTTACTCGCACAGGCAGGTGAAGACAACTTTTAGAAGATAGTCAGGGAGGAAAAACTCAGGATGAAATCGGGGCCTACAGTCTAAGTTATCTGTAATGCTCCGCTCCTGGACACACACACACTCCGAGACTCAGAATAACTCCAGAAGGGGACACAACTCTCCACTGACACTCACTCAGTGCTCTTGGGATAAACGCTGCACGGCAGACTTCTTTTCTCCTCTCACTACTCAGTGGCGGTTATCTCACCTCCTCATCCATCACTTCACCACCCGAGGGTTGAAGGTACCCTCATGTGGCCGGCACTCTCCTTCCTCTCTCAGTCGTTGAAGTAGAAGGACTCTCACTCTCAATCACTCATATTTATAATGTAGAAACATCACATGATGTGACAGACTTGTTACTTTCCCAGACATAGCCCAGCCACTTTCAGACATTAACCTCTTGCATGATGCAGCTGTGCAATACATATAACAGTAGACAAGACACTTTGCACAGCTCATCCACATAAAAGACATGACATGTATAACAATTATGGAGGGTCCAGATATAGGTGTTTCGGGCCTTTACAGTTAGATGCATAGATATGAGATAGAGAGATAGATAGATAGATAGATAGATAGATAGATAGATAGATAGATAGATAATCATAGAATGGTAGAGTTGGAACCGATCTCCAGGGTCATCAGGTTCAACCCCCTGCTCAATGCACGATCACTAAATCATGCCAGATATTTCTCCAGCCTTTGTTTGAACATTGAAGTAAAACTCACCACCTCCTGTGGTAACCTGTTCCACTCATTGATCACGAGCAGCACAATGCCCCCCACTGCCGGAGTGATGCTCTGAGGACCATTGCATATGACAGTCGGTCCCCCCTTGTGGTACGAGGGACAATGACAGCTCAGTGATATGTTCAGGACATCCCACAGTCACATTTGTTGTCTTTCATAGCAGGGCTTCCAAGAGGCCTTTTCTAGTGCAGGTCACATTTTTTTTTAGTGCAACTGAATATTGTGCTCAAAACTGCTCCATGTGAGGGAATCCATTGAAACAAAAGGCTTTAACAGACGTTTTTTACGCAAACAATTTTGAGCACGCAAATCACAGCCTCACCAATCAGAGGCAGCTCTCACTCACCCATTCATGAATGGGTGAGTGCTGCCTCTGATTGGCTCAGCGCAGGGACCAATCAGGGGCAGCTCTCAGCTGTCATTCAGCTGAGAGCTGCCCCTGATTGGTCCCTGCGCTGAGCCAATTAGAGGCAGCATTCACTCACCCATTCATGAATTCATGAATGGGTGTGAATGAGAGCTGCCTCTGATTGGTGAGGCTGTGACCAATCAGAGGCAGCTTATTCAGCAGGCGGGGATTTTAAATCCCCGCCTGCTGAATACTATTCAGAGCAGTTCAGGAGAACTGCCGGCCAGACGCGGCTGAACTCCGGCTGCAGCGGAAAGGTGAGTATACATTTTTTTTTATTTTTACACATTTTAGGATGATTTTCAGGTAAGGGCTTATATTTTTAAGCCCTTCCCGAAAATTCATCCCGCGCTCGCCGGCAGCCCATTACTTTCAATGGAGCCGGCTGTATTGCCGGCTCCATTGAATTCAATGGGCTAACATCATTCTTCTCTGCCACAGCTGTTACAGCTGTGGAAGAGGAGAACGATCTTTATGCTGGCAGTGCGGGGGGGGGGGGGGGCCTCACTCTTGCCACTATTGTGGCTTAATAGTGAGACCTCGGAGCCCGAAATGCAGCCCTGCATGTTGCTCCTCGCCTGCCCTATCCATTTCTGTGTTTTTTAGATGACTTTGGTGATTTACTAAGATTTTCACAAATGAAAACGTCAGCGGAGCACCAGTCATATACAAAAATGCTCGAGTCGCCCATTGACTTCAATGGGGTTCGTTACTCGAAACGAACTCTCGAGCATCACTGAAAGTTTGAGCACTCGAGCATTTTGGTGCTCGCTCATCTCTAGCCCTAACCCATCTGTATAATTATAGAACAGGCAGATATCATTTTCTCACAAGAGCATGGCTGAAATGTGTACGGGCACAAGAATAATGGCGTAACTGGAAATATTGCACAGACGAAAGAAGGAGTAGCATGTTATAACATTATGAAGTGGGATACAAGAGACCAGACTGAGAATGTTGGCTGTGAGATGAGTCATTGTGTTAGTCACTATAAATACTTATCTCTGGTGGTAAAGTGATTTTAATTACTGATAAGCACAGATGAAATGATGATGAAAGCATCGGGTGAGGAAGCTGAGAATTGATTAAGCAATAAGTACCTTGATTCCCGCAGTTGGGCAGGTTATATAGATTGCACTGATAACTCAAGGAAGCCGTTGCACCTATCCAAATGATTCTTTCTTAGGTGACTTCAATAGCTTCGCTGAGACTGTCTGGATAACAGTAGTGTAATTTACGTCTCCAGAAAGCTTCCCATCTGTTTAATGTAGTCTGTCTATTAGGAATATCCGCTTGCATCTGTTCAATTGGGGTTACTGTTATATCCGCAAATGGACTATTGTGTGTTTGGAGGAAATAACTCAACCAACTGTGATTGATAACTCCAGAATTTGTATTGAACTGATATCTATTGACTCCCTTCCTTAATGTTTGTGACGTTCTTCCAATATATTCATGCCCACAACTGTATTTCATAAGGTACAGTATATTACAAAGGAAGACTTGCAATTCAGAAAGGTCTTTTTTTGGTATTCTTCTTAAGGTTCGTTCACATCAGCTTCAGAAGCTCCATTTGGAACCTCCGTCGCTGATTTCCACTAGAAAACAAGACAAAATAGCTCTACCAGCAGCTTTATTTTGTCCTGTAAATTCTAGCTAAATGCCGATTTGCTATCCGGAAATCGTATGGACCCCATTATAGTCAATGGAGGTCTGTTCGGCGCCATTCTATTCTGTTATAACAGAACCATTCGGCCAAGGGGTGCCGTGTCCTGCTCCCCAAACAGAGCAGGAGAATGGAAATCCCTAACGCTGATGTGAACGAGCCCTGACATGACATTTTATACGAAGCTCTAGTTTTTGGCCATACTTGTTCTCTGGGATTTTTTTTCCTGGTCCTCTTTTACCTCAAACAGGTAGAATCTTTATTGCTTTTCATTGTCTAAGCTCTATGTTGGCTTATTAGTGTATAACTAATTTTTTTGTTTTTAAACTTCGGCCACCAGTGTCCTTGGGCACAATTTGGAGTAGTGGGTAGTGAGGTGCTTAATAACACATGGAGCTAGATATTCTGCTTAACTTTTAGTAAACATGGTGTTATTATTAAATCAGCCAGGCCTAATGCAATCCTATGTAGATAGCCGCCATTTGACCACGTGAAAAGTCGCGCAGTAAACAAATTGCGGCACGTCCTATTTCTGTGCGAGCCTCGCAAAGGTCCACACAGAAAAGTCAGCTCTTACGCGTCGACTCTGCTTTGTGCACGTGCCAGCTAGGCGGCAGCCGGCATATAGCAGAGTGGAGAAGACGCTGGGAGGAGGTGAGCCATAGTGGTCACTGCAGGGGCACAGCTCGCATCCCGCTGCGAGAGATCTCACAGCGGTATCCAACCCGGACATCTACAAGAGGTCATAGGGAGAAGAGGTAATTCTCTTCAACAAACACAGTGAGTAACAAATGATATAAAAGTTGCAACAATGAAGATATTTGCGTCTAACATGTTTATATACTGGGAGCTTACCCTGAATTTCTTTTCTCCATCTCTCCTCATATCCACATTTTTCTCTTATCTTTCCTCTACTCACTGTCACAGCTGACTCTCCTTCTCTGTTTCTCACTGTTTTTCTGATTCTTCTCCTGTTTCTCCCTTTTTTCTGTCTTTACCCCGGCTTCTCCCTTTTCCTTCTGCTGCGACCGTTGTGTCCCACTATATATCGCCTCTGTCACCTGACCACTCTGTCTGCAGCCCAGTCACAACCTATTTAGTTGCTAGGCTACCTGCATCACCTGAGCAAAATGACTCAGATTGAAACCCGGGGACAGTTATTATATTACCAGTCCCCACAGCTAAACAGCGCTAGGTAGTGCTCTTTTTCAGGCCCCTACATCTTGATCCTCCTGAAAGTTTTGTTTGGCCTTTTTAGGAGAATTATTTTTGAGGTTGCTTTCTAATAATAGTAGATCCCAATGTTTCTTACATTTTTCTTATAGTAGCACTTCCTATATTTAGGGTCATAATTAAATTTCTTCCCATTACTTGTGTGGTATTGTTTTTCTTTCAGGCACATCTCCAGACCAGGGTTACCAACCTGTATTTTTCCTTTCTCTGGACAACTTAGCCAAAAATCATGACCAATCAACATTTCTTATGGTTGAAAAACCATAATGATTATCATGTATGGTCAGCTCTAAAATGAAGTTAATTACAATCACAACAACTAGTACAGTGGCAGCAGGCTCAAGAAAAATCAAAACAAAAAATCACAGAGACATCTGTTTTTTTTCATGGGCAGTCGGTCCAGTAAATTTCTAGACGGTTGCAAACTCTGCTCCTGGCTAATTTCTATGCTCCACTGGAATCCTTTTTTTTAGAAGTTTATTCGGTTAGCCCTTCCCATGGAATCTGTAGCAATTTAGCCTGACCCTTAAAGTCCACTGTGTTGGTCCAATTTTTCCAGACTCTTCTATATAGGCTAAAAGGAAAATTAGACAATGTGTGTAGTATCAGTATTATTTGTGCTATAAAATATGTTTTGGTTCTGTTGTAGTGGCCCAGAGTTAATGGGGCTCCTCCATAAGTATGCATGTGGTTATCTTTTGCAATTGTATTGTCAGTGTCTTCTATGTGTATGGATTTGTGATGTGTATTGCACCTCTGTAGCACTGAATGGGTTAATGCCTGGGTTATGCCTGAAAAATGTATCTTGTATGTCACGTGATTGTGCTATGTATATGTGTTCTGCAAGGATGCTGTGCAAGTTAGTCTAAGCCTGAGTCTTGAAAGAGTCTAAGTACATCTGCAAGTTAGTTGGAATCTGTGGAAGACAGAGCCCTTTAGTGAGTAGGAAAAACTGTGACTTGTCCTATAAGAATCCCCAGGATGGAGGAGGCTGAGCGATGGCCTGATGTGTGCCCTGCGCCCTATTCACCAAGGCCTTCTTGCTGTTAATATGGAGGACTGAGAGAGTGAGAGGAACCTCCAGGCAGCACTGAGCGCTACTTCCAAATGTGAGTGTTGACCGGTAGAGAACTGGAGAGAGAAGGAGAATGGCCAGGAGCAGAACCCCACAGATAACTGGGACTGTGGAGTCATCTGTTATCCTGTGAATCTTCCCTGTCATACTACTGGTGTCCTGCTAACGTGTGTAAAGTTTGGGACTGTAGCAATTTGTTTGGAGTAAACGAGCTCTACTGGTCGTTTCCAGCTTTGCTCAAAAAGTTATCCCTGTGTGTGTACTATTTCCAACTTCTAGATTCACCACAGGGGTTGGAACGGTGGCATCACAAGTGACAAGGACTTAAGGTAAATCACAGACTAGGTTTTCCTGTGAAATTCCCTTAGTAGTAACTTGGTCGGGTCCCATGCTACCCCCAGGGGAGGAGGTGGTAGAGCCCTGTGACAAGGCCTCAATCTACCCCGCTATCTCCTTAGCTGTGGACCGCTCCTTGGATGCTGCACTGTCATTGATTTGATTTTGACCATAAGAACATAGACAGCCTGAGTGAGCAGTTTGATGTAAGAAGATGTGACCTTTGATCAAAACTGTTTTTTGTGCACATGTAAACTGTAGGCCTGCTCTACATCAGTGCCCTCAAAGCTTGTGTAAATGCCCACCACAAAGCTCAGGGGTCCCATTAGGGAGTCCATTTATAATCCCCAAATCAGAACCCCTGGATGGAGCCTGGACAGAATCTATATTATCAGCTGGCTAGTCAGTAAATAGATCCCAGAAATTATTGGTCGTAAGTGGATAAATATTTATGTGGTGTGATCAGTAACTGTCAGAAAACTTTTTTCTGTTTTTTTAAAATGTTTTGGTGAAGAGTTTTTCAATAAGAGCCGCATATTCAGCCAATTAGTTGTTAAAGAAGTATTGTGGTAAATTTGTACTAGGACCCTCATCAATTGCCAGAAAGGGTTTCTGTGTTCTCCTGAAAGACTGGTAAACTTATAGAGGTTGTCTCGCGGCAGCAAGTGGGGATATACACTTCTGTATGGCCATATTAATGCACTTTGTAATGTACATCGTGCATTAAATATGAGCCATACAGAAGTTATTCACTTACCTGCTCCGTTGCTAGCGTCCCCGTCGCCATGGATCCGTCTAATTCTGATGTCTTCTTGTTTTTTTAGACGCGCTTGCGCTGTGCGGACTTCTGCCTGGTGAATGGGGCCGCTCGTGCCGGAGAGCTGGTCCTCGTAGCTCCGCCCCATCACGTGTGCCAATTCCAGCCAATCAGGAGGCTGGAATCGGCAATGGACCGCACAGAGCCCACGGTGCACCATGGGAGAAGACCCGCGGTGCATCGTGGGTGAAGATCCCGGCGGCCATCTTGGTGAAGGAAGAAGAAAGAAGAAGGCAGACATCGCAGAGCGGGGATTTGGGTAAGTAATAAATATTTTTTTTTTAACACATCCTTTGGGGTTGTCCTGCGCCGAACCCGGGGGGCCTATGGAAAGAAAAAAAACTGTTTTGGCGCAAGACAACCCCTTTAATGGAGTAGCAAGATGCATGCTCAGTCACCACTGCATTAAATTCAATAGCAGTGCCGAAAATAGCCAAGTTCAAGTGCTTGGCTTTCTCCAGCACTCCCATTAATTTCAAAGAAGTGCTGAGAACTTAAACTGGGCTAATTTCTGTACTGTCATTGAAATGAATGAAGTGGTGGTCAAGCATTCTGGCTATCGATGGGAGAGTTTTCCCAAAAAGCACCTGAAAGATTCTCAGACTGTGAGAAACAAGATTCTCTGGTCTAATGAAACCAAGATTAAACTTTTTGGCCTCAATTCTAAATGTTATGCCTAGAGGAAACCAGGCAGTGCTCATCACCTGCCCAATACTATCCCTACAGTGAAGCATAGGGGTGGTAGTATCGTGATGTGGGACAGGGAGACCAATCAGGATGGATGGAAAGCTGAATGGAGCAAAGTACAGAGATAGGTTCAACTTCAAACTAGACAATGACCCTAAGCAGACGACCAAGAGAAGACAGGAGTGGCCTAGAGACAACTCTGTGAATGTCCTAGAGTGGCCCAGCCAGAGCCTTGACTTCAACCAAATTGAATATCTCTTATATCTGGAGGGACCTGAAAATGGCGTCCACAGACGGCCCCCATCCAACCTGACAGAGCTCGAGAGGATTTGCGGAGAAGAATATCAGAAAATTCCCAAATCCAAGTGTGAAAACCTTGTGGCAACACACCCAAGAAGACTGGAGGCTGTAATGGCTGCCAAAGGCACCTCAACTAAACCGGGTCTGAACGCTTACGTCAATGCAAAATGTTAGAAGTTTTTGTAATTAAAAAGTAAATGGAAAACTAACCTTCTGTTTGCACTTTGTCATTATGGGGCACTGAGTGCAGAATGATGGGGAAAACATGATTTGTTTTTAATTTGCACAAAGCCATAACATAACAAAATGTAAAAAAGAATTGAAAGGGTCTGAAGATTTCCGAATGCATAGTATACAATTAAGGGTTCCCACGCACTTGTATTCTTATAATGCTGCGCTAACGCTGCGTTTTTTTTAGTGCAAGTGTCAGTGGGACTTTCTAATGGTAAAACCACATCGCCAGTTGGTGCTTTGCGAATTTTTGTGCGATGCGTTTTTAACATCAGAAAGTCCCATTGACAACCGCATTAAACAAATGCAGCGATATCGCAGCGTTAAAAGAACACAAGTGGGCAGGAGCCCTTAGTGCAATTATCAACATCTAACTGAAGTTAACACCAGCTTGCTGCTCCTCTTGTAGCAATATTTAGAAGGATCCATGGGGCTGAGCTCTAGTGTGTTATTTACCGGGTTGAGGCAAACGATGTTTAAGGGGTCGGTTCCCAAGTGCATTGGAGTCCACAACTGTAACAGCAAAGTTACCAGTTTATTTTACATGTAGCGGTTTAGAAGTTAGTGATAGTATATTTGTAATATCTTTGGGGGGTTTGAGTGGCTTAGTGATTAATACCTAGTATCTTTGGTGGTTTAGAGTGAGATGAAGGGATAAGTATTTGATATCCATTATGCATGGTGGTCTGGAGTGGTTATGGGTTAATATTTAATAGCCCTGGAGACTTAGGGTTGCTTAGTGGTTTAACGGTTAACACTTGGCTTGGACTACATAAAGAGCAACCTTCCAGTTTTAACTATCAAGCTACAGTTGCAGTCAAGGGAAATACTGTGAGTTGTATGCAGCTATGAATTGTAGCTGGGGAGGAGGTGGTAGAGCTCTGTGACAAGGCCTCAATCTACACTCGTAACATCTTAAAAGAGACTCCCTCGTGCCAAACTACACTGAAATGTTTTCTGATAGAGGAGATTGGGTGGTCCTGTTTTTGAGGCCATGTGACCACCATAGCCAAGTTGGGAACTACAGTTTCAGAAGGCCCCCTGTGTCACCTCTACATTGCATGCACATCTCTTTCCTCTCCTTTCTTCTATCTTTATAGAATGATTTCATTAGTGACTCTTATGGATCTTCTTGCACATGTTCGATTGCAGCTGTTACACAGCTGAGTAGAAATGTGATTGTTCCCAGGAAGAGAAACCACGTAATCTTGTAGATATGATACCTTTTACTGGCTAATAGGAATACATAATGTAATAGCGAGCTTGCGAACCTCTCGGGCTCTTTGTCAGGCTAAAAATGGAATAGATCTGAAGAGGCATGGTCCCTGAATTACTGTTGGGGGGGGGGGGTGTCAGGCCCGGAATGCTACAAGAGGTACACAAACATTTTTAACTAGATACTGATAAGGGATTATAAGTTTATGGTCCCTAAATTACTGTGGATGGAGGTTTTCACCAGGCCAGCAGTCTTATCTGTATAATAAATGTCTCACACTTCCCATTCAGGCATAAGTCCTGGGGAATAATTTAACCCAGTATTCAGCGTGTCAAAAGTTATCAGTTTATATTATAAGGGGCGATCAAACAACTATGTATAACTACATTAGGGGACAATACAAGGATCTCTCCCATGATCTGTTTGTTCCCAGGACTGCGACGGTAACAAGAGGACATTCATTACATTTAGAGGAAAGAAGGTTTCGTCACCATTATAGAAGGGGGTTCTTTACCGTAAGAGCAGTGAGACTGTGGAACTCTCTGCCTGAGGACGTGGTGATGGCAAAATCCATTGAGGATTTAAGAGCGGACTAGACGTCTATCTAGAGCGCTATGATATTACAGGATATAGACATTAGGTGACCAGCGGGTTATTGTTCTGGGTCTTATATTCAGGTAGGAACTATCAAAGGTTGATCCAGGGATTATTCTAATTGCCATTATGGAGTCGGGAAGGAATTTTCCCCCGAATGGGCTAATTGGTTTTCTGCCTCTTGGGGTTTCTTGCCTTCCCCTGGATCAACAAGGTAGTTGTTTACAGTGAATGATGGCGAGCGGTCAGAACGATCCGCGGTGCATGCCGCCTCCATTCACGTGAACGACTATTGCTCCTGTGTAAAGTCCAGCAGTAATAGTCGCCGGTACAGCTGTCATCTCACGCAGATGTTAATAGAGCCTAGGAGCGGCTTCACCCAACCGTGTTTGTGCGCAAAACACAGAGGATAGGACCCCCTGATTGCGGGTTACTTCTCATGCGTTTTGTGCGCACATTTCGCATGTGAGGAAAATAATAGGACCTGCTCGATCTTTCTACGTCTTCAACAGCAAAGGCCCCATAGAATACAAATGTCCAAGGGGATGCGTGAAGCACCGCGCAAAAACGCTATTAGGTGAGCTGAAGAGTAGCGACTAGCAACTACTGAGCGCTTCCTCACATGGCGCCCCGTCAGGTCCCGGATTTACACGGGACAACTACCGCTGGAAATCATTCATTTGAGATTTTTCGGCCGATAGTTGCTCCATGTAAAACCACCCGAACTCCGTATTCTCTCTTGTGGAGGATAAATACAGCAGATACGAGAAAAGGTTTTATAATTCTTTATTTATATTATATACACAAGTATATATTTAAAGAAGCATCATAATAATTGCATTTTCTTTGGTGGTAGCTGATGCTCTATTGGCATGTATTGGAACGCTATGGTTCCTGGGTGAACAGGCTCTTCTCTTGTTCACCATCCATAGTCAGAGTGGGAACTATGAATTTTAGCCACATGACTGGTCCTGGGGCACTACGGACATCCAGTTTTGGGCATCGCATCTTGATAAAGACTCCAAAGCATTTCAGAAGATGATTAATACGCTTGCGGCGCTCTGCATGTTTATCAGCCGCAGCCTGATGCGGAACCTCTTTAGCGGAAGATGCTGTAAATAAATATATATACATTATAAGAGGAGCACTCATAAACCAATCCATGTGATTAATAATAAAATACTGACTAGACGCAGAAAGAAGAAACAAGGTGACTTACAGGTGACGTCCACTCTGATGGTCAGTACTTTGGAGTCTTCGATTTCAACTGGTTCTCCAGAGAAATCCTTTCGGAATAGATTTCCCATCTGCAGAATTAGATACAAAGACATCGTTAGCGGATACTGGAGTTCTGGTCAGAGCGGTGGGGATACGTGGAGGATACGCTCACTTCACAGTAATGTATGAAGTGGAAAGATAAGCTGTGCGTCAGTCACCTAACGGTTAATATTCAAATATAGGACTATAACGACCGTTGCTATGGCAACAGCACCTGTCAGAGTTAGTAAAATTCTGGTGTAATGGCGCAAAAATCATCATTAAGTGGAATCCTTTTAAAACCTTATTTGTGGTAGATAAATTGTTAATCCACACAATATTTACTTCTAACACCTGAATATTAAATTACAGAACATTCCTCACCCCCCCCCCCCCCCCATGCACCTAGGAAAGCCCTTACTATTCACTGCAAATGCATAAGCCCCGCCTCCTTGTGCTCCCGCTCGCCTAAGAACATCCATACGGGAAAGAAATGTTACACAATTTTTGAACAGAAAATCCCCAGAATTCCTTAGCAGTAAAGTAGATGAGATCCCAACAAATATCATCCACCGGCTGTGGAAATTGGCGCGTAGTGCGGATTATTACATGCACAATATATCCGTTTCCGTGGGGATGACGGTGGATTTGTTGCAGATTTTCCCCTTTGAAACCAAGAGGAATGAGGAAATCTGCAATCAAATCAATCTACAGGTGATGGAATGCAGTTATTATACCCCTACTGTACCTTATCAGATGAGGAGATCCTTTCTGTCTAACAGATTGGCGAATCACGTTGACGTAACATAATCGCCGGGAGATACACAAGGAGTGCGTATCTCTTCACCCGTAAAGGATGAAGTGTAAGGAATACCTGAGTGTCGGTCACTTATGTTCTAGCGGTCAGTGTTCTAGAACCGCTTACAGAACAATGGTTACTGTGACATCACAGTGCAGAGAGTTACTGGAAGGGCTTTTCTTAAAGGCGCAGTATCATCATTAAGTGGAATCCTTTCCCAGACCGGTGTCACATGAAGTCTCTTCACAAATATCATGTTTTTTGTGATTTTGACACCGGCGTTCTTCTGCAGCAAAAAATGCCATGTCCATTTGTTAGCTATAGGTCAATATGGAACATGAAATGCGCTACAAACACGGCATGTTTTGTGTTGTTTTTCATAACTTTTGGTACATTTTTGGAGTCCATGGCATTTTTTTCAAACTCGCCACATTCTGTAGGTGAGATGTTTCTTCTGGCGTTTTCCTCCAGGCTTCTCTGTAACAAATGAAACCGCTGTTTGGTGGTGAGCGTTGGCAGGAAGAGGCATTTACCACTAGGATAATGCTTGGCCGCACACAAGGGGATCACAGGAAGCCTCCACAACACTGTCCCACTTTTGTGGCCGCCTGGTTACCAGATTTATCACCAAAAGAACATAAGTGGGACCATCTGGGATGCCAACTTCCACATCTTGTATCCAAGCTAGAGGCGGTACAACAGGGTACTAGAGCCTCCATATCCACCCGTATCACATCTTGTATCCAAGCTAGAGGCGGTCCAACAGGGTCCTAGAGCCTCCATGCCCGCTCGTATTACATCTTGTATCCAAGCTAGAGGCGGTCCAACAGGGTCCTAGAGCCTCCATGCCCGCCCGTATTACATCTTGTATCCAAGCTAGAGGCGGTCCAACAGGGTCCTAGAGCCTCCATGCCCGCTCGTATTACATCTTGTATCCAAGCTATAGGCGGTACAAGAGGGTCCTAGAGCCTTCATGCCCGCCCGTATTACATCTTGTATCCAAGCTATAGGCGGTACAACAGGGTCCTAGAGCCTACATGCCCCCGTATCACATCTTGTATAGATTAATTACATGTATAGACCGATACTATAAATAGTTTTCAAAGCTTTAAAATCAACTAAAGTTAATCGTTTGGGTATATTTTACAGCTCAGTCTGTCAATAGGCCGGGGGGGAGGGGAGCCATGATGCACAGGATCTCTACGCATTTCAGCAGTGTTGTCCAAACAAGCGCTAATAATTCTTGGAGTAGGAATTTGAGGCTAGCGCGGTAGAACAGTAAAATTTCACCAAAACATGAGTTTTTCTGGGCTCTGTTCCCTTGTTTTAAGTATTTAGTCTAAGTAGTGCTTATTGAAAATGTGCGCAGTACTTAAAGGAGTTATCCACTTTAGACAACCTATTCCACATGTTATTCGGGAATTCAGAGTTAAATCCATCCAGAATGCTTATCTCCTAGCCAGAGGGGTGAGCTACAAAGAGCATCCGAGCTATGGAGGATCTGCCCTGCTTTAAACAGACAACCCATTGCTTTGAAAACGTCTCTTTAAAGGGATAATCCGGAGATTCGGCAGAATTGTTCTAACGGTTCCCCTTATTGTCATTATTCCAAACATCCATCTAAATTGTTAAACTGAACTTTAGTACCTTTTTTTGCCGCCATGCTCTACCACTGCTAGCTTCAGATTAACACATTTCTACTTAAAATGGGCCGAGAACTGCAAAAACTACATCCCCCACAATGCCCCATTGCCAGTTACTGACGTGGGCATTCACAACTGTACAAACTGGGTCAACAATACAGAATCTGAAGGCACTGAGCATGCCTGACCGGTAACAGCGGAGCGTACAGGCCGTAACTACTGGATACCAATGGAGAACCAAGCGGAGGGGGAGGGGGGGCACCACGGGTAAAGCAATATCTCTGAAGCTTTGTAAAACAAGGTATAACATTATATTGCACAATTCTCTGTTATCACCTTATGAAGCATATAACTTTCACTTTGAATCACGGGAATACCTCTTTAAGCATTACACAGTTCCCAATCACCCAAAATTACCCATTATTTTTATGTAAAAAATCACCAGCCCTTCCCCCATCAATAAAGACTTGAACAAAGTTGAAAGTCTCCATTGGTCTGTGTCTTTGCTGCCTTCTCTGAGACGGTCGTCAGGCACTTCTGCCTTTCAATGGTTACCAATCAATTGATTCTTTATTAACGCAGTATATAGCGTATTAGTTAGGACATGAGATTTCAAGGTAACTTATGAGAATTCATAGTCCGAGACTGTCTTAAGCTGCGGGGGTTACCGTTATGGCCACAGGGCACTCCTAGATGGACAAGGAACATGCCGGGCAACAAAAGACAGAACTGCCTGGCTGACTTAGAAAAATGCAGAGCGGTGAGCTGCCTTTACCCCATCTCAAGGTATATACAGCTATATATATCCTAGGTGCACATACCCCATGCAATTAGGATGTATATAGCCATCCACAGCATAAGCTGTGCATGAACAGGTTTGGGAGCCGAAACCACCCCATGCACAGCAGATATTAGCTGTCTCTGCCAGCCAACACCAGCGATCAACAGCTGTGATCAGAGACAGCACAGATCATGGCTGGTATCCTTATAAATGTGGCTGTTCATTCTAATAGCGGCATTTAAAGGGGTTCTGACATAAAAAAAAAAAAATTGTACTCACCTTGCCTGGCCTGGCCCGATCGCCAGGCATGTCCCCTCCAGCCGGCATCTTCTTCCGTGCCTTTAAAGCAGAGCAGGAGCGGTCAAAAAGACCGCTTCCTGCTCTGGTCCGTCCGTCAGGCACTTCCGAGGTGAACGGACGGACCGCCCACAGCAAGCACGTCACAAGCAGTGCTTGCTATGGGCGGCCCGTCCGTCCTGCTGAACTCCGGAGTGCTGCGCATGCGCAGTGGAGACGCAGCCCGTCCTGACTCCTGTCAGAGGGCACCTCTCCACTGCGCATGCGCGCGATCCCGGAGCGGCGCGGCTCGTGCAGACAGAAGAGGAGGAACAGCGCCTGCTGGGAGATAACCCCCCGATGTCAACAACAACAGAAGCACAGGTAAGTATTATCTTTTTATGCTTTAGCAGCCATTAAACCATGGGTTCCCTGGGTACATTAGGCAGACCAGGGAACAATGGCTGCTAAAGCATAAAAACATTATTTGTGTCAGAACCCCTTTAAATGTCCCGATCGATGGGGATTTAAATGTGTCAAACAGCCCCTCTACGATCACGGAGTTGCTATCTGGGTGTCATGGCAGCCAGGAGCCCTCTGAAGGGCTACACGGCTGCCATGTATTTCAACCTACTAAGATGTGGCTGTACCGCATCTTTAATAGGAAGCTTGTTATAACACGCCCTAATGCAATACCATAGTATTTCATTATATAAGCCCTATGAGGACAAAAAGTTAAGAATAAGTTAAATAAAGATTTTCCAATTATTATAAAATTGAGAAAGAATAAAAGTTAAAAAAAACTTTCCCGGCAGTTGCATAAAAAAAAAGAGAAATTCAAAAAATTGAAAAATTGGTATAGCTGCATTCGTAAAGTTCTAGTTTATTAAAATATCACATTAATTCTGCATAATTAACTCATGAAAAAGTTTGATTAAGGGCTTATTTACACGAGCGTATATAGGCCGGCGTTTTCACGGCCAGCCGATATACGCTTCCGTCTGAGCAGTTCCCCCCATTCCCTTCCCCTCACCAGCTCTCTGTCTTTCTCCTTCCCGGTTTGCAATAAGAGTGGGCGGGATGTGGGCGGAGCTAAACTCTCACTCCCTCCCCACCCCTTATCCATAGCCACCAATAGGAGTAGGCGGGGCAGAGCTGAGCTTAGCTCCGCCCCTGCCCACTCCAATGGCAAATGCCTCACTGGAGGAGAAAGGCAGAGAGCTGGTGAGGGGAAGGGGGGGACCTCTTAGATGGAAGCGTATATCGACCGGCAGTGAAAACGCCGGCCGATATACGCTCCTGTAAATAAGCCCTAAAAGCGATCTAAAATTTGTATGGGGCGGTGTGAGGACTCATTCTTTGCAGGCAGTCTTTTATTTGTTGTTCTTCTCTATTTCTCGGTTTGCAAACTCTCAGAAGCAACAGCAGCATGGAGGGTACTCCACAGCAGTACTGAGCAGTGTAGATGTGAATCCAGCACTGGTGTGAGATAAAACAATTACTATTAGCTGTAGCCATGTGTCTTTGTCTCTCTTTGCCTCCAGAAGCTCACCCCCTTCATAGACGTCTATGTACCTTTCACATTGATGATTCTCTGGTGGTAAAATAATGAGAGTCCACGCACAGATAAACTTTGAAAACTCAATCACTGGGAACACTCAGTGATCGAGGAACTTTTTCTTCTGCTTTGGCAGGATATAGCTTACTCGCTCGTGCAGTTGAAGACTTTTGGAAGATAGTCAGGGAGGAACAACTCAGGATGATACCGGGGCCTACAGTCTAAGTTTTCTGTAATGCTCCGCTCCTGGACACACGCACACTCCGGGACTCAGAATAACTCTCCGCTGACACTCAGTACTCTTGTGGTAGATGCTGAACGGCAGACCCCTTTACTCCTCTGACTCCAAAGTAGTGGTTCCTAGAATGATGGCAATCTGGATACTTCTCCTCCGCTTCCATCACTTCACCACATGAGGTTTGAAGGTACCCTCATGTGGCCGGCACTCTCCTTCCTCTCTCAGCCATTGAAGTAGAAAGACTCTCACTCTTAATCACTCATATTTATAGTGTACAAACATCACAAGGAGAGACAGACTTGTTACTTTTCCAGACATGTCCCAGCCTCATGCAGACATTAAACTCCTACATGCTGCAGCTGTGCAATACACATAACGGAAGACAAGACACTTTGCACAGTGCACCCACATTAAAGACATGACATGTATGACAATTATGGAGAGGCCAGAAATAGGTGTTTCGGGCCACTACATTTGCCCCCTACTTAAAATAAGCCGACCCTGTCGCCTCTTAAACAGAATGTATTATCCGGAGAAGGAATATTTCAGTGTACTATTCCAGTTCGCTTTTAGGAACACTACACAGTCACGGAGTGTGCAAGGCGAAACCTATAAACACAGCTCCTACCGCCCAGTTACTTATATAAAAGATTAACGCATTCTGGTGTTCTGAGACCACTTTTTGAATGTCACTTGATGAATAAAGCATTACATTAGGACAGTGTGTATGAAAATGGTTTGGTCTAACCAATAGAAGATTTCTACTAGGCTGAACTGAATTCAGGATTCACTAGTATAGCTATGGGGCAACTACATGACTCTTTTCCCCAAAGACAAAAGATATGAGGCTAGTGGAATGAACATCACTTCCTCTGAAGAAAGAGAATACAACACTGTTGCGGTACTTCAAAATAGAAAAGGGCAACTGGTAGGAAAAACAACAAGAGACAAGTGGTATAACCATCACTTTCGCTGAAAAATGACACCATGACGAGTCATAGCTTACGTCAATACTCCCCTGTCCGGGACTAAAGAGATAAGGTGAAACGGATGCCCCACATACTAAGACAGACTAGGACGGTGGACAGACACTGACACAAAAAACGCGACATGGGGAACAAAGAACCTCCAGTCATACACATATATCACTCATGCCTTTCAAATGGTCACATTCAATCAGGAGCTTTTCTTTTTAAATTTAAACCATTTTGCTTTACTATTACGCACACTTTTTCTACCTCCTGCGCAATACTTGAACTGAACGTTCCATAACATTTTTCATAGGAAATAACAAAGACATAGCATGATAAAACTTGGCTATGCAAAGGGACCAATATTAACTTTTGAGTCCTTAAATATTAAGGGGCTTAATGGGGGAGCAAGAAATGTCTCTTATGTAAAGAGTCTGGTTTAAAACTTGAAACAGTTTTGTACACGGAGCACCTTATGCAATGGAATTGGTTCTTCAGGTTCAGAGCCTGTAGTCCAGTCAGTGGGCGTAGGTAGACTGCCCCAGGTGCTGATTACTATAGATGCGACAGACGAGGGACTATCGGGATCCCGGACACGTCAGGTTGCAGACCATTTAGGTGTTGCAACATCCGCTGGATAGTGTCCCACTGGGTGCTTTGGAATGTCTCCTCTAAAAGGCAGCCCCGTGGAAGGTGGGCATAATTTTCTCCAAATATGTAGATGCATTCGTGCATGGAAGAGGACTCTCACCCCAGGGTCCTCAAAGTCCCGCACGAAGGGATAGAACCCTGGGGGAATGGAGGGATCTGGCTGGACATCGGCATAGGAATGTCTTTCATAGGAGAAAGCTGTTAATTTCCTCCTGGGCCTGGCAGGTGTCAAAATCCCGGGCCAAATGTACTTCCTTCAGGGAACTTCTCCAACTGCAGGTCCTGATGATGGAGGAAGCCGAATGAATGGTGGGATGACCAGCTCTATAAGCTCCAGCTCATCTCCCCAAAAATACTAAGGCTGTGGTGGTGGGTATCCCGAGGCCCCACCCTGGACAGGCCTTGCGTCTTGGATTGCTGGAAGACGAGGCAGCATCTCAGCAGCTTGCTGGCGGAAGGCGTTCTGAGCTGAGAGGTCCAGTGGCTCCTCTCTTTTTGTGGACTCCACCTCCTGGGGGTGGTCCTAGGTTGTGTGCCAAAGTCCTTTGGTGGCGGTAGTCCTCCTCCCTACTTTGTGGATAGCCAAGGCGAGAACCTCTTGGTGGGCGATTTTTGGCAGCAATTTCTTGACGGGAACACCCTGTAGAGAAGGAAGAAGATAGGACAGCTGAGCGCCATTTTGGGTATCCATATTGGAACTCATGTGAGCCTTGGTAGCACAGTCCAGCGATTGCACATGGTCCAACAGGATTAGCACGTCGTCTCTCACAGCATAGTATTTCCTTGAGATTGCAGCTTGAGAGGAATCTTCCTGTAAGGCAGTTACAGACATGGCAGAAAACTTGACACAGAGTCTTTACTTTAGTTCCAAACTCGCCAGAATAAATTTTCTTTAGTTCATTTGCAGTAACGCAAGTGTAGATTTGGTACAGAGGCGTTTTTTCCTGTTTGCAGAATGCCAACAGAAGAGGGGTGCCCTGCAGTGACCAATGTGTGACTGTTCTCAAAACGAGAAACCACGTAATCTTGTAGATATATCTTTTAATGGCTAACAAAAATGCATGATGTTAGAAGAAGAGGGGTGTCCTGCAGTGACCAAGACATGAAGCCAGCTCTGAGGAGCTGATGGGGGTAGAGGTGTCACCTGTCACGGTGGCTCTACCAGACGCCTCCCTGGAGTGAGCTTCGGAACCTCGGCTGAGGCAAAGCTAGACCTCTTCCAGGCAAAGCTGGGTGGCGGTTACCTGAATAAGTTTAGTGGACTGGATAAGTTGTCACGTGTGACACCACCATTCTTCTCACACCGATGATTCTCTGGTGGTAAAATAATGAGAGTCCACACACAAATAAACTTGGAAAGCTCAATCACTGGGAACAGGCAGTGACCGATGAACTTTACTTCTGCTTTGGCAGGATACAGCTTACTCGCACAGGCAGGTGAAGACAACTTTTAGAAGATAGTCAGGGAGGAAAAACTCAGGATGAAATCGGGGCCTACAGTCTAAGTTATCTGTAATGCTCCGCTCCTGGACACACACACACTCCGGGACTCAGAATAACTCCAGAAGGGGACACAACTCTCCGCTGATACTCACTCAGTACTCTTGGGATAAACGCTGCACGGCAGACTCCTTTTCTCCTCTCACTACTCAGTGGCGGTTATCTCACCTCCTCATCCATCACTTCACCACCCGAGGGTTGAAGGTACCCTCATGTGGCCGGCACTCTCCTTCCTCTCTCAGTCGTCGAAGTAGAAGGACTCTCACTCTCAATCACTCATATTTATAATGTAGAAACATCACATAATGTGACAGACTTGTTACTTTCCCAGACATAGCCCAGCCACTTTCAGACATTAACCTCTTGCATGATGCAGCTGTGCAATACATATAACAGTAGACAAGACACTTTGCACAGCTCATCCACATAAAAGACATGACATGTATAACAATTATGGAGGGTCCAGATATAGCTGTTTCGGGCCTTTACAGTTAGATGCATAGATATGAGATAGAGAGAGAGAGAGAGATAGATAGATAGATAGATAGATAATCATAGAATGGTAGAGTTGGAACCAATCTCCAGGGTCATCAGGTTCAACCCCTGCTCAATGCATGATCACTAAATCATGCCAGATATTTGTCCAGCCTTTGTTTGAACATTGAAGTAAAACTCACCACCTCCTGTGGTAACCTGTTCCACTCATTGATCACGAGCAGCACAATGCCCCCCACTGTCGGAGTGATGCTCTGAGGACCATCGCATATGACAGTCGGTCCCCCCTTGTGGTACGAGGGACAATGACAGCTCAGTGATATGTTCAGGACATCCCACAGTCACATTTGTTGTCTTTCATAGCAGGGCTTCCAAGAGGCCTTTTCTAGTGCAGGTCACATATTTTTTCGTGCAACTGAATATTGTGCTCAAAACTGCTCCATGTGAGGGAATCCATTGAAACAAAAGGCTTTAACAGACGTGGTTTACGCAAACAATTTTGAGCACGCAAATCACAGCCTCACCAATCAGAGGCAGCTCTCACTCACCCATTCATGAATGGGTGAGTGCTGCCTCTGATTGGTCCCTGCGCTGAGCCAATCAGGGGCAGCTCTCAGCTGTCATTCAGCTGAGAGCTGCCCCTGATTGGTCCCTGCGCTGAGCCAATCAGAGGCAGCATTCACTCACCCATTCATGAATTCATGAATGGGTGTGAATGAGAGCTGCCTCTGATTGGTGAGGCTGTGACCAATCAGAGGCAGCTTATTCAGCAGGCAGGGATTTTAAATCCCCGGCTGCTGAATACTATTCAGAGCAGTTCAGGAGAACTGCCGGCCAGACGCGGCTGAACTCTGGCTGCAGCGGAAAGGTGAGTATACATTTTTTTTTTATTTTTACACATTTTAGGATGATTTTCAGGGAAGGGCTTATATTTTTAAGCCCTTCCCGAAAATTCATCCCGCACTCACCGGCAGCCCATTACTTTCAATGGAGCCGGCTGTATTGCCGGCTCCATTGAATTCAATGGGCTAACATCATTCTTCTCTGCCACAGCTGTTACAGCTGTGGCAGAGGAGAACGATCTTTATGCTGGCAGTGTGGGGGGGGGGGCCTCACTGTTGCCACTATTGTGGCTTAATAGTGAGACCTCGGAGCCCGAAATGCAGGCCTGCATGTTGCTCCTCGCCTGCCCTATCCATTTCTGTGTTTTTTACATGACTTTGGTGATTTGCTAAGATTTTCACAAATGAAAACGTCAGCGGAGCACCAGTCATATACAAACATGCTCGAGTCGCCCATTGACTTCAATGGGGTTCGTTACTCGAAACGAACTCTCGAGCATCACTGAAAGTTTGAGCACTCGAGCATTTTGGTGCTCGCTCATCTCTAGCCCTAACCCATCTGTATAATTATAGAACAGGCAGATATCATTTTCTCACAAGAGCATGGCTGAAATGTGTACGGGCACAAGAATAATGGCGTAACTGGAAATATTGCACAGACGAAAGAAGGAGTAGCATGTTATAACGCTATGAAGTGGGATACAAGAGACCAGACTGAGAATGTTGGCTGTGAGATGAGTCATTGTGTTAGTCACTATAAATACTTATCTCTGGTGGTAAAGTGATTTTAATTACTGATAAGCACAGATGAAATGATGATGAAAGCATCGGGTGAGGAAGCCGAGAATTGATTAAGCAATAAGTACCTTGATTCCCGCAGTTGGGCAGGTTATATAGATTGCACTGATAACTCAAGGAAGCCGTTGCACCTATCCAAATGATTCTTTCTTAGGTGACTGCAATAGCTTCGCTGAGACTGTCTGGATAACAGTAGTGTAATTTACGTCTCCAGAAAGCTTCCCATCTGTTTAATGTAGTCTGTCTATTAGGAATATCCGCTTGCATCTGTTCAATTGGGGTTACTGTTATATCCGCAAATGGACTATTGTGTGTTCGGAGGAAATAACTCAACCAACTGTGATTGATAAACCCAGAATTTGTATTGAACTGATATCTATTGACTCCCTTCCTTAATGTTTGTGACGTTCTTCCAATATATTCATGCCCACAACTGTATTTCATAAGGTACAGTATATTACAAAGGAAGACTTGCAATTCAGAAAGGTCTTTTTTTGGTATTCTTCTTAAGGTTTGTTCACATCAGCTTCAGAAGTTCCATTTGGAACCTCCGTCGCTGATTTCCACTAGAAAACAAGACAAAATAGCTCTACCAGCAGCTTTATTTTGTCCTGTAAATTCTAGCTAAATGCCGATTTGCCATCCAGAAATGGAATGGACCCCATTATAGTCAATGGAGGTCTGTTCGGCGCCATTCTATTCTGTTATAACAGAACCATTCGGCCAAGGGGTGCCGTGTCCTGCTCCCCAAACAGAGCAGGAGAATGGAAATCCCTAACGCTGATGTGAACGAGCCCTGACATGACATTTTATACGAAGCTCTAGTTTTTGGCCATACTTGTAAATGCCTTTCAATTTGGAGAAAGAGGAGGTTCTCTGGGATTTTTTTTCCTGGTCCTCTTTTACCTCAAACAGGTAGAATCTTTATTGCTTTTCATTGTCTAAGCTCTATGTTGGCTTATTAGTGTATAACTAATTTTGTTTGTTTTTAAACTTCGGCCACCAGTGTCCTTGGGCACGATTTGGAGTAGTGGGTAGTGAGGTGCTTAATAGCACATGGAGCTAGATATTCTGCTTAACTTTTAGTAAACATGGTGTTATTATTAAATCAGCCAGGCCTAATGCAATCCTATGTAGATAGCCGCCATTTGACCACGTGAAAACTCGCGCAGTAAACAAATTGCGGCACGTCCTATTCCTGTGCGAGCCTCGCAGAGGTCCACACAGAAAAGTCAGCTCTTATGCGTTGACTCTGCTTTGTGCACGTGCCAGCTAGGCGGCAGCCGGCATATAGCAGAGTGGTGAAGACGCTGGGAGGAGGTGAGCCGCGGTGGTCACTGCAGGGACACAGCTCGCATCCCGCTGCGAGAGATCTCTCAGCGGGATCCGACCCAGAAATCTACAGGAGGCCATAGGGAGAAGAGGTAATTCTCTTCAACACACACAGTGAGTAACAAATGATATAAAAGTTGCAGCAATTAAGATATTTGTGTCTAACATGTTTATATACTGGGAGCTTACCCTGAATTTCTTTTCTCCATCTCTCCTCATATCCACATTTTTCTCTTATCTTTCCTCTACTCACTATCACAGCTGACTCTCCTCTGTTTCTCACTGTTTTTCTGATTCTTCTCCTGTTTCTCCCTTTTTTCTGTCTTTCCCCCTGGCTTCTCCCTTTTCCTTCTGCTGCGACCATTGTGTCCCACTATATATCGCCTCTGTCACCTGACCACTCTGTCTGCAGCCCAGTCACAACCTATTTAGTTGCTAGGCTACCTGCATCACCTGAGCAAAATGACTCAGATTGAAACCCTGGGTATGGTTATTATATTAGGAGGATTATTTTTGAGGTTGCTTTCTAATAATAGTAGATCCCAATGTTTTACTTACATTTTTCTTATAGTAGCACTTCTTATATTTAGGGTCATAATTAAATTTCTTCCCATTACTTGTGTGGTATTGTTTTTGTTTCAGGCACATCTCCAGGCCAGGGTTACCAACCTGGACTTTTCCTTTCTCTGGACAACTTAGCCAAAAATCATGACCAATCAACATTTCTTATGGACAACTTGAAAAACCATAATGATTATCATGTACGGTCAGCTCTAAAATGAAGTTAATTACAATCACAATAACTAGTACAGTGGCAGCAGGCTCAAGAAAAATCAAAAATATTCACAGAGACATCTGTTTTTTTTCATGGGCAGTCGGTCCAGTAAATTTCTAGACGGTTGCAAACTCTGCTCCTGGCTAATTTCTATGCTCCACTGGAATCCTTTTTTTTAGAAGTTTATTCGGTTAGCCCTTCCCATGGAATCTGTAGCAATTTAGCCTGACCCTTAAAGTCCACTGTGTTGGTCCAGTTTTTCTAGACTCTTCTATATCGGCTAAAAGGAAAATTAGACAATGTGTGTAGTATTAGTATTATTTGTGCTATAAAATATGTTTTGGTTCTGTTGTAGTGGCCCAGAGTTAATGGGGCTCCTCCATAAGTATGCATGTGGTTATCTTGTGCAATTGTACAGTCAGTGTCTTCTATGTGTATGCATTTGTGATGTGTATTGCACCTCTGTAGCACTGAATGGGTTAATGCCTGGGTTATGCCTGAAAAATGTATCTTGTATGTCACGTGATTGTGCTATGTATATGTGTTCTGCAAGGATGCTGTGCAAGTTAGTCTAAGCCTGAGTCTTGAAAGAGTCTAAGTACATCTGCAAGTTAGTTGGGGTCTGTGGAAGACACAGCCCTTTAGTGAGTAGGAAAAACTGTGACTTGTCCTATAAGAATCCCCAGGATGGAGGAGGCTGAGCGATGGCCTGATGTGTGCCCTGCGCCCTATTCACCAAGGCCTTCTTGCTGTTAATATGGAGGACTGAGAGAGTGAGAGGAACCTCCAGGCAGCACTGAGCGCTACTTCCAAATGTGAGTGTTGACCGGTAGAGAACTGGAGAGAGAAGGAGAATGGCCAGGAGCAGAACCCCACAGATAACTGGGACTGTGGAGTCATCTGTTATCCTGTGAATCTTCCCTGTCATACCACTGGTGTCCTGCTAACGTGTGTAAAGTTTGGGACTGTAGCAATTTTTTTGGAGTAAACGAGCTCTACTGGTCGTTTCCAGCTTTGCTCAAAAAGTTATCCCTGTGTGTGTACTATTTCCAACTTCTAGATTCACCACAGGGGTTGGAATGGTGGCATCACAAGTGACAAGGACTTAAGGTAAATCACAGACTAGGTTTTCCTGTGAAATTCTCTTAGTAGTAACTTGGTCGGGTCCCATGCTACCCCCAGGGGAGGAGGTGGTAGAGCTCTGTGACAAGGCCTCGATCTACCCCGCTATCTCCTTAGCTGTGGGCCGCTCCTTGGATGCTGCACTGTCATTGATTTGATTTTGACCATAAGAAGATAGACAGCCTGAGTCAGCAGTTTGATGTAAGAAGATGTGACCTTTGATCAAAACTGTTTTTTGTGCACATGTAAACTGTAGGCCTGCTCTACATCAGTGCCCTCAAAGCTTGTGTAAATGCCCACCACAAAGCTCAGGGGTCCCATTAGGGAGTCCATTTATAATCCCCAAATCAGAACCCCTGGATGGAGCCTGGACAGAATCTATATTATCAGCTGGCTAGTCAGTAAATAGATCCCAGAAATGATTGGTCGTAAGTGGATAAATATTTATGTGGTGTGATCAGTAACTGTCAGAAAACTTTTTTCTGTTTTTTTAAAATGTTTTGGTGAAGAGTTTTTCAATTAGAGCCGCATATTCAGCCAATTAGTTGTTAAAGAAGTATTGTGGTAAATTTGTACTAGGACCCTCATCAATTGCCAGAAAGGGTTTCTGTGTTCTCCTGAAAGACTGGTAAACTTAAAGGGGTTGTCTCGCGGCAGCAAGTGGGGTTATACACTTCTGTATGGCCATATTAATGCACTTTGTAATGTACATCGTGCATTAAATATGAGCCATACAGAAGTTATTCACTTACCTGCTCTGTTGCTAGCGTCCCCGTCTCCATGGATCCGTCTAATTCTGATGTCTTCTTGCTTTTTTAGACGCGCTTGCGCTGTGCGGTCTTCTGCCTGGTGAATGGGGCTGCTCGTGCCGGAGAGCTGGTCCTCGTAGCTCCAACCCATCACGTGTGCCGATTCCAGCCAATCAGGAGGCTGGAATCGGCAATGGACCGCACAGAGCCCACGGTGCACCATGGGAGAAGACCCGCAGTGCATCGTGGGTGAAGATCCCGGTGGCCATCTTGGTGAAGGAAGAAGAAAGAAGATGGCAGACGTCGCAGAGCGGGGATTCGGGTAAGTAATACATTTTTTTTTTTTTAACACATCCTTTGGGGTTGTCCTGCGCCGAACGGGGGGCCTATGGAAAGAAAAAAAAACCCGTTTTGGCGCGAGACAACCCCTTTAATTGAGTAGCAAGATGCATGCTCAGTCACCACTGCATTAAATTCAATAGCAGTGCCGAAAATAGCCAAGTTCAAGTGCTTGGCTATCTCCAGCACTCCCATTAATTTCAAAGAAGTGCTGAGAACTTAAACTAGGCTAATTTATGTACTGTTATTGAAATGAATGAAGTGGTGGTCAAGCATTCTGGCTATCGATGGGAGAGTTTTCCCAAAAAGCACCTAAAAGACTCTCAGACTGTGAGAAACAAGATTCTCTGGTCTAATGAAACCAAGATTAAACTTTTTGGCCTCAATTCTAAATGTTATGCCTAGAGGAAACCAGGCAGTGCTCATCACCTGCCCAATACTATCCCTACAGTGAAGCATAGGGGTGGTAGTATCGTGATGTGGGACAGGGAGACCAATCAGGATGGATGGAAAGCTGAATGGAGTAACTTCAAACTAGACAATGACCCTAAGCCAACAACCAAGACAAGACAGGAGTGGCTTAGAGACAACTCTGGAGAGACCTGAAAATGGCGTCCACAGACAGCCCCTATCCAACCTGACAGAGCTTGAGAGGATTTGCGGAGAAGAATATCAGAAAATTTCCAAATCCAGGTGTGAAAACCTTGTGACAACACACCCAAGAAGACTGGAGGCTGTAAATGCTGTCAAAGGCACCTCAACTAAACCGGGTCCGAACGGTTATGTCAATGCAAAATGTTAGAATTTTGTGTAATTAAAAAATAAATGGAAAACTAATAGAGATGAGCGAGCACCAAAATGCTCGGGTGCTCGTTGCTCGAGTCAAACTTTCTGCGATGCTCAAGGGTTCGTTTCGAGTAACAAACCCCATTGAAGTCAATGGGCGACTCGAGCATTTTTGTATATCGCCGATGCTCTCTAAGGTTTTCATTGGTGAAAAAGCTGCAAAACCCAAGAAAGTGCTGGAAATGACACAGAAACGGATAGGGCAGGCGAGGGGCAACATGCTGGGCTGCATTTCAGGTTCCCAGGTCCCACTATTCAGCCACAATAGCGGCAAGAGTGCCCTCCCCTACCAATTTTTACTTCGGACAAGCCCTCATTAGCAAGGAACACCTTAGCTAAGCACCACACTACCTCCAACTCAGCACAAGCACTGCCTGCGGGACACACCCCTGCCTCTTCTCCTGGGTTACATGCTGCCCAACCCCCCCGCACAACCCAGTGTCCATAGCGCACACCAAAGTGTCCCTGTGCAGCCTTCAGCTGCCCTCATGCCACACGCTGGCCTCACAGCCACACCACCCTCATGTCTATTTATAAGTGCGTCAGCCATGAGGAGGAACCGGAGGCATACACTGCAGAGGGTTGGCAGGGCCAGGCAGCGACCTCTTTAAAATGGGCGGGGTGATAGCCCACAATGCTGTACAGAAGCAATGAGACATCCAATGCTGTGCCACCTCCGTCAGGAGCTGCAAACGTGGACATAGCAATGGGGAATCCATGTGCCACACAGTATTCATTCTGTCAAGGTGTCGCATAGCTCAATCCACACTGCAAGGGGAAAGCCGTCAGCGCTCTGCCCTCTACCCAAGTCAGTCAGTGTCTTTGTGCCAGACAGGTCAAACACCGCGATGAGAACTAAGTTTGCACCAACAGCATAGGGGGGTCCTAGGAAGCCCAAGACATGAACAAAAAATTGATCTGAGCGGCCAAACATGGCAGACTTGCACCGTGCCCACGACATAGGCCTCGGCCCACAGCTTCAGCAATTCTAGGCAGGAAGCGGACTTTCAATGCACCAAGGACATAGGCCTCTGCACAAACCCTCAGCAATCGCGGGCCTGCAGCGGACTCCTATGCTAGCGTAGCTGTGCACGTCTCATTAGCGCTGTATTGCTCCTGTAGTTTGTCCCAATGCAGTGCCCCGGATAGTAGAGCTAACATCAGATTAAATACAGCTGGGCTTCGGCCCACACTGCATGCCCCAGTCAGACCGGGGTTTTTTATAAATAGTCACAGGCAGGTACAACTCCGCAATGGGAATTCCGTGTGCACCCACAGCATGGGTGGCTCCCTGGAACCCACCGGCGGTACATAAATATATCCCATTGCAGTGCCCTAGACAGCAGAGCTAATGTCAGATTAAATGCAGGTGGGCTTCGGCCCACACTGCATGCCCCAGTCAGACTGGGGTTTTTTATAAGTAGACACAGGCAGGTACAACTCCCTATTGTGAAGTCCGTGTGGACCGACAGCATGGGAGGGTCCCAGGAAGCCACCGGCGGTACATAAATAAATCCCATTTCATTGCCCAGCACAGCTGAGGTAATGTCAGATTAAATGAAGGTGGGCTTTGGTCCACACTGCATGCCCAACCTGACCGGGGTTTTTAATACATAGACACAGGCAGGTACAAATCCCCTATGTGAAGTCCCTGTGGACAGACAGCATGGGTGGCTCCCTGGAAGCCACCGGCGGTACATAAATATATCCCATTGCAGTGCCTAGCACAGCTGAGGTAACGTCAGGTTTAATGCAGTTTGGCTTTGGCCCACACTGCATGCCCCAGTCAGACTGGGTTTTTTTATAAGTAGACACATGCAGTTACAACTCCCTGTGAACCCACAGCATGGGTGGGTCCCAGGAAGCCACCGGTGGTACATAAATATATCCCATTACAGTGCCCTGGACAGCAGAGCTAACGTCAGATTAAATGCAGGTGGGCTTCGGCCAAGAATGTTTTCATAGTTGGAGGAGGAGTGCGGGAAAGTTTTTGAGGCAGTACGAGTCCTGTCCCCGTGTCCGTGGTTATATGCACCTTCCCAGTGACCGCGTCGCTGAAAAGTTGTCGCGCCTGTGGAACCTAGTAGCATGGCCTCGCCACCATCATGTCTTTGGGAAGCCTCCGTTTCCACTACCCTGTAACATTGCAGTAGCAGCAGTATAGGCAGAGCTGAGAATTAGTAACATTTCAGCGGTAAGAGTATGCACAAACCCCTGTAACATTTCATTGGCAGCAGTGAGGACAGACCCCACTAACATTTCATTTGCAGCAGTATACACAGACCCCAGTAACATTTCAGTAGTATCAGTATAGACAGACCCCAGTAACAGTAACGTAGAAGCAGTAGGGACAAAGCAGCAGATTCACATTTCCCTGGCAACAGTGTAGGGAGAGCATAGTAGTGGTAAGATTTTAGTAGTAGGAGTATAGTCAGGCCCCAGCAACAGTAACTTAGAAGCAGTAGAGACAAAGCAGCAGATTCACATTTCCCTGGCAGCAGTGTAGGGAGAGCGTAGTATTGGTACGATTTCAGTAGTAGGAGTATAGACAGGCCCCAGCAACAGCAACGTAGAAGCAGTAGAGACAAAGCAGCAGATTCCCATTTCCCTGGCAGCAGTGTAGGGAGAGCGTAGTATTGGTAAGATTAAAGTAGTAGGACTATAGACAGGCCCCAGCAACAGTAACGTAGAAGCAGTATGGCCAAAGCCCACTATTAGTTACATTTCTGTTATAGCAGTATAGACCTGCCCCAGTAACATTTCCGTTGAAGCATTATGGGCAGAGCCCAGTATTAGTAAAATTACAGTAGTAACAGTATACACCAACCAAGGTAACATTTCAGGAGCAGAAGTATCGGCAGACCGAAGTAATGCTACCCCTGTAGCATTACTGTGGCAGAAGTATAGGTAGGCAGAACAGAGTTACATTTCTGTAGCAAATGTGTAGGCCAACCCCAGACACAGTGGTGTACCATGAGTGCAGGCGAAGCCCATAAAAATTACTAGGATTGCATTGTAGGCGAGGGCCCGAAAAATTGGTGTACCGACAGTACAAATGTACCCCAGAAAAATTGTCCATGCCCAACCCAGAGGGCAGGTGAAACCCATTAATCGCTTAGTGTACTATGGCTTAATTTTTAACTAGGCCTGGAGGCAGCCCAGTCTAAAAAACAATAGGTTCAGGTGGAAGTTTCAATGCCTTAATGAGAATTGAAACAGATAAATATTATTTAGAAAAGTTATATGAGCCTTTTGGCCCACAGAAAAATTGCCAGTTCGCGGTGATTAAGAGAGGTTTCAGGAGGAGGAGCAGGAGGAGGAGGACGAATACCATACACAGATTGACAAAGTTCTTTAGGTAGCGCTGCTGTCCGCTGGTGGAGAAGAGAAGTCTGGGGAAATCCAGGCTTTGTTCATCTTTATGAGTGTAAGCCTGTCGGCGCTGTCAGTTGAGAGGCGGGTACGCTTGTCCGTGATGATTCCCCCAGCTGCACTAAACACCCTCTCTGACAAGACGCTAGCCGCAGGGCATGCCAACACCTCCAGGGCATACAGCACGAGTTCGGGCCACGTGTCCAGCTTTGACACCCAGTAGTTGTACGGAGCAGAGGCGTCACGGAGGACGGTGGTACAATCGGCTGCGTACTTCCTCACCATCTTCTTACAGTGCTCCCTCCGACTCAGCCTGGACTGGGAAGGTGTGAGACAGTCTTGCTGGGGAGCCAAGAAAGCTGGCAAAGGCCTTAGAGAGTGTTACCCTGCCTGCGCTGAACATGCTGCCTGATCTCTGCGCCTCCCCTTCTACGTGGCCCTTGGAACTGCGCCTTCTGCCACTAGCGCTGTCAGATGGGAAGTTTACCATCAGTTTGTCCACCAGGTCCCTGTGGTATTGCATCACTCTCAAACCCCTTTCCTCTCCGGGAACGAGAGTGGAAAGGTTCTCCTTACACCGTGGGTCAAGCAGTGTGTACACCCAGTAATCCGTAGTGGCCAGAATACGTCTAACACGAGGGTCACGAGAAAGGCATGCTAACATAAGGTCAGCCATGTGTACCAGGGTACCTGGACGCAACATATGGCTGTCCTCACTAGGACGATCACTTTGAGTATCCTCCTCCTCCTGAATGGATGAGAGGCAAGCTGCATGGGCACCCTCTGCAGTGGCCCCAGCTGTCTCTTCCTCCTCAGGCTCCTCCCCCTCCTCCTCCTCCACGCGCTGAGATATAGACATGAGGGTGCTCTGACTATCCAGCGACATACTGTCTTTCCCCGCCTCCGTTTCCGCCCGCAAAGCATCAGCCTTTATGCTTTTCAGGGAACTTCTCAAGAGGCATAGCAGGGGAATGGTGACGCTAATGATTGCAGCATCGCCGCTCACCATCAGGGTGGACTCCTCAAAGTTTCCAAGGACCTGGCAGATATCTGCCATCCAGACCCACTCCTCTGTAATGAATTGAGGAGGCTGACTCCCACTTCGCCGCCCATGTTGGAGTTGGTATTCCACTATAGCTCTTCGCTGCTCACACAGCCGGGACAACATGTGAAGCGTAGAGTTCCACTGTGTGGGCACGTCGCAAAGCAGTCGGTGCACTGGCAGATTAAACTGATGTTGCAGGGTGCGCAGGGTGGCAGCGTCCGTGTTGGACTTGCGGAAATGTGCGCTGACCCAGCGCACCTTGCCGAGGAGGTCTGACAAGTGTGGGTAGCCTTTTAGAAACCGCTGAACCACCAAATTATAGACGTGGGCCAGGCATGGCACGTGCGTCAGGCTGCCGAGCTGCAGAGCCGCCACCAGGTTACGGCCGTTGTCACACACGACCATGCCCGGTTGGAGGCTCAGTGGCGAAAGCCAGCGGTTAGAGATGAGCGAGCACCAAAATGCTCGGGTGCTCGTTACTCGGGACGAAATTTTCGCGATGCTCGAGGGTTCGTTTCGAATAACGAACCCCATTGAAGTCAATGGGCGACCCAAGCATTTTTGTATATCGCCGATGCTCGCTAAGGTTTCCATTTGTGAAAATCTGGGCAATTCAAGAAAGTGATGGGAATGACACAGAAACGGATAGGGCAAGCGAGGGGCTACATGTTGGGTTGCATCTCAAGTTCCCAGGTCCCACTATTAAGCCACAATAGCGGCAAGAGTGCCCCCCACCCTCCCAACAATTTTTACTTCTGAAAAGCCCTCATTAGCAACGCATACCTTAGCTAAGCACCACACTACCTCCAACAAAGCACAATCACTGCCTGCATGACACTCCACTGCCACTTCTCCTGGGTTACATGCTGCCCAACCCCCCCCCCCCCCCCTGCACGACCCAGTGTCCACAGCGCACACCAAATTGTCCCTGCGCAGCCTTCAGCTGCCCTCATGCCACACCACCCTCACGTCTATTTATAAGTGCGTCTGCCATGAGGAGGAACCGCAAGCATACACTGCAGAGGGTTGGCACGGCTAGGCAGCGACCCTCTTTAAAAGGGGCAGGGCGATAGCCCACAATGCTGTACAGAAGCAATGAGAAATCCAATCCTGTGCCACCTCCATCTGGAGCTGCACACGTGGGCATAGCAATGGGGAACCTATGTGCCACACACTATTCATTCTGTCAAGGTGTCTGCATGCCCCACAGCATGGGTGGCTCCCTGGAACCCACCGGCTGTACATAAATGTATCCCATTGCAGTGCCCTGGACAGCAGAGCTAACGTCAGATTAAATGCAGGTGGGCTTCGGCCCACACTGCATGCCCCAACCTGACCGGGGTTTTTAATTCATAGACACAGGCAGGTACAACTCCCTATTGTGAAGTCCCTGTGGACCCACAGCATGGGTGGCTCCCTGGAACCCACCGGCGGTACATAAATATATCCCATTGCATTGCCCATCACAGCTGAGGTAATGTCATGTTAAATGCAGGTGGGCTTCGGCCCACACTGCATGCCCCAGTCAGACTGGGGTTCTTTAGAAGTGGACACATGCAGTTACAACTCCGTGTGGACCGACAGCATGGGTGGGTGCCAGGAAGCCACCGGCGGTACATAAATATATCCCATTACAGTGCCCAGCACAGTTGAGGTAATGTCATCATGTTTAATGCAGGTGGGCTTCGGCCCACACTGCATGCCCCAACCTGACCGGGGTTTTTAATTCATAGACACAGGCAGGTACAACTCCCTATTGTGAAGTCCCTGTGGACCCACAGCATGGGTGGCTCCCTGGAACCCACCGGCGGTACATAAATATATCCCATTGCATTGCCCATCACAGCTGAGGTAATGTCATGTTAAATGCAGGTGGGCTTCGGCCCACACTGCATGCCCCAGTCAGACTGGGGTTCTTTAGAAGTGGACACATGCAGTTACAACTCCGTGTGGACCGACAGCATGGGTGGGTGCCAGGAAGCCACTGGCGGTACATAAATATATCCCATTACAGTGCCCAGCACAGTTGAGGTAATGTCATCATGTTTAATGCAGGTGGGCTTCGGCCCACACTGCATGCCCCAGTCAGACTGGGGTTCTTTAGAAGTGGACACATGCAGTTACAACTCTGTGTGGACCGACAGCATGGGTGGCTCCCTGGAACCCACCGGCGGTACATAAATGTATCCCATTGCATTGCCCATCACAGCTGAGGTAATGTCATGTTAAATGCAGGTGGGCTTCGGCCCACACTGCATGCCCCAGTCAGACTGGGGTTCTTTAGAAGTGGACACATGCAGTTACAACTCCGTGTGGACCGACAGCATGGGTGGCTCCCTGGAACCCACCGGCGGTACATAAATATATCCCATTGCATTGCCCATCACAGCTGAGGTAATGTCATGTTAAATGCAGGTGGGCTTCGGCCCACACTGCATGCCCCAGTCACACTGGGGTTCTTTAGAAGTGGACACATGCAGTTACAACTCTGTGTGGACTGACAGCATGGGTGGGTGCCAGGAAGCCACCGGCGGTACATAAATATATCCCATTGCAGTGCCCAGCACAGCTGATGTAACGTCAGCTTTAATGCAGGTGGGCAAAAAATTAATTGGATTACACTGTAGGCGAGGGCCCCAAAAAATTGGTGTACCAACAGTACTAATGTACCTCAGAAAAATTGCCCATGCCCAACCAAGAGGGCAGGTGAAACCCATTAATCGCTTTGGTTAATGTGGCTTAATTTGTAACTAGGCCTGGAGGCAGCCCAGTTAAAATAAAAATTGGTTCAGGTGCAAGTTTCAACGCTTTAATGAGCATTGAAACGTATAAAAATTGTTTACAAAAATTATATGACTGAGCCTTGTGGGCCTAAAAAAAAATTGCCCGTTCGGCGTGATTACGTGAGGTTTCAGGAGGAGGAGCAGGAGGAGGAGGAGGAATATAATACACAGATTGATGAAGCTAAAAGGTCCCCGTTTTTTATGGTGATAGAGAACGATGCTTCCATCCGCGGGTGCAGCCTACGTATTGCTTAGGTATCGCTGCTGTCCGCTGGTGGAGAAGAGAAGTCTGGGGAAATCCAGGCTTTGTTCATCTTGATGAGTGTAAGCCTGTCGACACTGTCGGTTGACAGGCTGGTACGCTTATCCGTGATGATTCCTCCAGCCGCACTAAACACCCTCTCTGACAAGACGCTAGCCGCAGGACAAGCAAGCACCTCCAGGGCATAGAGCGCGAGTTCAGGCCACGTGTCCAGCTTCGACACCCAGTAGTTATAGGGGGCAGAGGCGTCACGGAGGACGGTCGTGCGATCGGCTACGTACTCCCTCACCATCTTTTTACAGTGCTCCCGCCGACTCTGCCTTGACTGGGGAGCGGTGACACAGTCTTGCTGGGGAGCCATAAAGCTGTCAAAGGCCTTAGAGAGTGTTCCCCTGTACGCAAAGGCCTTAGAGAGGGTACCTGTACGCAACACATGGCTGTCCTCACTAGGAAGATCACTTTCAGGATCCTCCTCCTCCTCCTCCTCAGGCCATACACGCTGAAAGGATGACAGGCAAGCAGCATGAGTACCCTCAGCAGTGGGCCAAGCTGTCTCTTCCCCCTCGTCCTCATGCTCCTCCACCTCCTCCTCCTCAACGCGCTGAGATATAGACAGGAGGGTGCTCTGACTATCCAGCGACATACTGTCTTCCCCCGACTCCGTTTCCGAGCGCAAAGCGTCTGCCTTTATGCTTTGCAGGGAACTTCTCAAGAGGCATAGCAGAGGAATGGTGATGCTAATGATTGCAGCATCGCCGCTCACCATCTGGGTAGACTCCTCAAAGTTTCCAAGGACCTGGCAGATGTCTGCCAACCAGGCCCACTCTTCTGTAAAGAATTGAGGAGGCTGACTCCCACTGCGCCTCCCATGTTGGAGTTGGTATTCCACTATAGCTCTACGCTGCTCATAGAGCCTGGCCAACATGTGGAGCGTAGAGTTCCACTGTGTGGGCACGTCGCGCAGGAGTCGGTGCACTGGCAGATTAAACCGATGTTGCAGGGTGCGCAGGGTGGCAGCGTCCGTGTGGGACTTGCGGAAATGTGCGCAGAGCCAGCGCACCTTTCCGAGCAGGTCTGACAAGCGTGGGTAGCTTTTCAGAAAGCGCTGAACCACCAAATTAAAGACGTGGGCCAGGCACGTGCGTGAGGCTGCAGAGCTGTAGAGCCGCCACCAGGTTACGGCCGTTGTCACACATGACCATGCCACACTTTCAAAGAGGGTCTCTGCCTGGCCCTGCCAACCCTCTGCAGTGTGTGCCTCCGGTTCCTCCTCATCCAGTACGCACTTATAAATTGACATGAGGGTGGTGTGGCTATGAAGCGAGCATGTGGCATGAGGCCAGCTGAACGCTTCGCAGCGAAAATTTTGTGTGCGCTGTGGACGCAGGGTCGTACGGAGGGTTGGACAGCAATGCCAGCATGTAACCCAGGAAAAGAGGCAGTGGTGTCACCTGCAAGCAGTGATTGTCCTTGGTTGCAGGTAGTGTGGTGCTTGGCTAAGATGTGCCAGCGCGTATGCCTTGCTAATGAGGGTTTGTCCCAAGTAACTTGTTAGGGGGGTGACCGCCAGGCTCTCGTCCCCATTTTGGCTTAATAGTGGGACCTGGGAGCCTCGGATGCAGCCATGCATGCTGCCCCTGCCCTTCCCTATCCATTTCTGTGGTGTTTCCATGACTTTCTGATGTTTTCTGGTGCTTCACAAGTCATCACCTATGCGGAGCATTGATCCCATACAGAAATCCTCAAGTCCCCCATTGACTTCAATGGGGTTCGTTACTCTAAACGAGCTCTCGAGCATTACGAAAAGTTTGATTCGAGTACCGAGCACCCGAGCATTTTAGTGCTCGCTCATCTCTATTGCTTACAGTTTATCAATAGTTATCAGGCTTCCTTGAGTTTACACCATCTCTTAGTTACTATCAGGCCTCTCATAGGTACCCAACACAACACACTGTACTTGAACACTCATAGTTCTTGTAGTTTAGACCACTCTTACACATGCGTTCAGTTAAACGTTGCTCGAAACCGCTGTAGTGTACCGCAACTTTGAACGGTGTTTTTGAACACATGGTATAGCATTTGATAGTGCTTTTTAACGCATCTCCATCATTGTGATGGGATGCGTTAAAAAATGCGAAAATGCAAAACATAGAGCAGATAGCACTCAAAAATCACTGAGTTTGAGCGCTGGTCTGCAAGGCCCCATTGAAATCAATAGCGGAGTTGTATCAAGGTTAGTGCGGTGCTCAGGACACCCCGCTAATCAAGGTAAAAACTGGCGAATGTGAGAGCGGCCTAAGAACTCTCTCACCCTATTAATACATTAGTGGAAATGACTGGAGCTAGCACAACTTCCATAATCAACTGTCCAGACACATTCTGCCAGACAGAAGGCTGCAGTGATCTCTTGCACAGCTCACATGACTCTGTTCCCAACCTCTCACGTAGGCTTCCAGGCCTTTCCATGTGGTTTCTTGGCTCGGTGAGGATACCAAACCTTGCTATGCCTGCTCATGCATCTCACCATCATGGCAATTCAATAACACCAACTACTACAACTACAACTTGTATGCCAAATCTCACTCTGCAGCCCACAAACTGTTATTTGATTCGCTCACTCACACACAAGCCCAAACCAACACTGATAATGGTTGCGGAGCATTCCCCAATTGCCAATGTATATGGGAATGAGACCACACTCACACAGGCCATGGCAGAATCTGTTACAATCATCTTAGTATATCGTTAAAGGAGTTTTCCAGGCAGCACCAGTATGAACCAGGGTCAGAGCAGAAGCCACTGCTCCGACCCCTGTGTAGTAGCCGGAATTGGTAATTGCCAGCACAGATGTCATTGATATCAATGGGATCTGCACCTGCAATGACAGGAGCAATTCCAATTGTTTTTAGTGAGAGGTGTGCTTGCAATTATGAGTGCCGGCCACTACACAGGAGTCGGAGCAGTGGTTTCTGCTCCGACCCTGGTGTGGCCTGTCACTGACAGCCGATACTGCCTAGAAAACCCCTTAAACATAGACAGCACATCATTATTCTATACTCTGTATAGTACTCATTGTATTGTGCTATAATATGCTTCTATATAACAATGCTACGTTTAACCCCTTAGTGATCAAGCATGTTTGAGCCTTAATGACCAGGCCAAATTTTGGAAATTTTAAGTGTCACTTTAACATAAAATAACTCCTTAAAGGTTTTGTATATCCAAGTGATTCTGGCATTGTTTTTTTTGCCACATATTGACCTTCATTTAGGTGGTAAAAATAAACCAAATTTGTGTATATTTATTAAAAGTGCCAAAATTGGGAAAATGTTGAAAAAATTATCATTTTTTCATTTTTTTCATTTGCAATATGTTAAATATATGCAAACATACTGTACAAATTTTTGATAGGCTATATATTTGCCTCTGTTTACTTTATTCTGGAAGCACATTTGAAAAACTTTAGTTCTTTTTAACCATTTAGGAGACGTACACATTTAACATTAGTTATTAACATTTTGAGGACTATTTTGTTTTCCTGCACCAAGCCAAGATTGCAAAGGCTCATAGGTGCCTGAATAATAGATATCCTCATTAATGACCCCATTTTAAAAAATACATATCCTAATGTATTTTGACCCTACAGTTTATTTTCAAGAATTAATGCAATTTAGAGAAGAAAAAATAGCATTTCATATTTTTACAAATATGTCATTTTAAAGGCAGTTTTTTCCTATAATGCACATGAAAATGAGGATTTACACCCCAAAATGGATACTCCTGTTTGCCCTGTGTTTAGAAACATGCCCATTGTAGCCCTAATGTAATGTACACTAATATGTGATCTGTGAGGGAAGATGAAAAATTTAGCTTTTTTAAAAACTATTTTACAACTTTTATGCAATTGATGTTATCCATTTGATAACAACAATCACGTGACTGAAGGTTGAAAACCGCTGCCCCATGACAACTTAAGGTTCTTGGGGCTTTACTCTACAGGGACAGCTTGTTTTTAGATTAGGTTAAAGTCCAGACAACGGGAACGTGAAAATACATATGGGTGGTCACTAAGGGGTTAAAAAAGGTACTTCTAACATGCACCAGCAACAATAACAATCTTCAGGTACATGCCCAATAGTTATCTAGGTAAATACTCTAGCAATTACAACATTTCCCTAGTGACTAGCAGTGTTGCTGGCTTTATTCTAGCACATTCTAGAACACATTTTCCTATCAATAGCTAACTCTAAGCAATTATAACAGACTTCTAGGTAATCAACCTCCTCCCTCCTTCTGATGTTGTGATGTCTATAGAATCATAGACTTGGTAGGGACCTTAAAGGTCATGGGATCCAATCCCCTTCTCAGGATTCACTAAACAATCCCAGACAGATATTTGTCCAGCCTCTGTTTGAAGACTTCCATTGAAGAAAAAAATCACCACCTCCCGTGGCAACCTGTTCCACTCATTGATCACCCTCACTGTCTAATATCTAATATGTGTCTCCTCCTTTTCAGTTTCATCTCATTGCTTTTAGTTTTTCCTTGTACAAATGAGAATATGGCTGATCTCTCTGCACTGTGACAGCCCTTCAGATATTTGTAGACAGCTATTACGTTTCCTCTCAGCCTTCCTTTTTGCAAGCGAAACATTCCCAGATCCTTTAACCGTTCCTCATAGGACATGATTTGCAGACCGCTCACCATCTTAGTAACTCTTCTCTGAACTTGCTCCAGTTTACCTATATCTTTTTTAAATTGTGGTGCCCAGAACTGGACACAGTATTCCAGATGAGGTCTGACTAAGGAAGAGTAGAGGGGGGTAATTACCTCACGTGATCTAGACTCTATGCTTCTCTTAATACATCCCAGAATTGTGTTTGCCTTTTTGGCTGCTGTATCACACTGTTGACTCATGTTCAGTCTATGATATATTAGTATACCCAAGTCTTTTTCGCACGTGCTGCTGCTTAGTCCAATTCCTCCCATTCTGTATGTGCTTTTTTCATTTTTCTCACCCGGATATAGTATTTTGCATTTCTCCTTGTTAAATATCATTCTGTTAGTCGCTGCCCATGGTGCAAGCTTTTATAGATCTTTTAAAATCCTTTTTCTCTCTTCCCTAGTGTTAGCTATCTCTCCTAGCTTTGTGTCATTGGCAAATTTGATCAGATTCCCCTTAATTCCCTCCTCTAGATCGCTTATAAAAATGTTGAACAACACTGGGGCTAGGGTGGCAGTTTAGTGTTTATTCCTGCACAAAAGAATAAATACAGGGTGTCACTAATAGGTTGTAAGCTTGCATGGTGCACTACATGCATCATGTGGTCTGACACCCTGTATTTACTCTGCATTATATTCTTCTTTAGATATGCTCCCTCTTTACAGTTAATAAAAATATTGCTTTTCCTTTTTAACATGGGTGTAAGTTCTGTGTTCATCCATCCTGGTCTTTTTAAATGCTATCCCGTTCTTCCTTCTTTTAGGGATTGTTAACAATTGTGTCAGGGCTCAAACCCACAACCTCCTGCTCCCAGATTGACCGCTCTCCCTGTTGAGCCATCCAGGCTTTTGGACACACTCCCTGCATACTTTAACCTTATTCCAGGATTCTGCTATCCAGTCTCTGTTCTGGCTCAGCCATGCCTCTGATTAGTCTTCCTATAAAAGCCTGGCCCTGACACTCGTCCAGTGCGTGATTATTGTGCTCACAGTCAATAGTCAAGCTTCACCTCCTGCCTGCTCCTCATACTGTGAATTGATATACCTGTTACCGACCTCTGGTTTTCCATCTCACTACATTAACAACCTCGTCTATTGCACTGCAAACCAAAACTTCCTGTTGCTGACCTCTGGCTTTCCATCTGATGACTCTCAAGACCTGCAGCTGCTACACCTGTGGCTCCACCCTAATGCCTGAACTGCTACAGATTGTGCTTTGAGAATCTCATTTTGCAATATTTGCGAACTTTCTTGGACATCTTTCTCCTTAAGAACATCCAGCTATTGGATCCTTCCTACCCTCATTCTGAGTCCATTAAAATATGCTTCACATTTGAGTCTTCTCAGGTGTTCCCCTCCCCCCCCCCCCCCCTCCTTGTTACCCAGAACTCAATGTTATTTCAATAACTGAGCCACCCGTCTTCTCTATCACTGTAGATTCAGAGAGCAGAGGTTGGGTTTATTACTGAAATGCACCTGACAGCCAACCACCTTCATACCCAACGCCGGCACAGGAAGTTGTAAAGAAGTAGTCTCCTGTTTTGAAACAAATGTGCAAGTAGGGCTGCTGTGACCAGTGTTGATATATGGACATCCGAGTCACTTCATAATGTAAGTATATTAGGCCTCATGTACGCAGGCATATTTTCTGTCCGTATTACATCCATGTTTTTTACGGATGTAATATAGACGGCATACAACGCAATTGATTTGCATTGGTGTGTTCAGACGTGTGGGTTTTTTTTGTATGTGTTTATTTTACGTGTGTAAAATAATTTGGTCTGTATCATTGAAGCCCATAGGATTCCATCTAATGCCCGGTGCCACGTTCTCTTCCTTGTAGATCGCATACGGCAACTACCATACAGCCACCTATCTCCTTCCTTTCAGTGGAGCCCACCCCACACTGAGTAGTTGCTACCAATCAAGCAGTAACACTGCTTTATGCTGTCAGAGACCACTGTGATCACTGCAAGCAATATGGCAGCCTAATGTTAGGTTCAAACATTTCACACTTGGCGGATTTCCCACGGAAGTCCTGCGGTTTTTCCGTTGCGGATTAGCCGCAACCTAGCCGCTTCTGCGGCAAATCCGCAATTGCAGCCTTCATGTTGTTGCGGTTTTACACGCGTAAATTATTGCGGTTTAACCGCAACAAAATCCGCATCAAATGAGTTGCGGAAAAAACCGCAGTGGAATTTATTGTTTAGTAGCGTATTTCCTTGCAGATTTCGCTGCAGATTTCGACTGCTTCCTGTGATGTCATGATCCCTCCCCACAACAGAAAAGGAAGTGGGAACACCCTGTGCAAATACGAACAGCACTGACCCCTTGTTCAAGGAAAGCAGCAGAGCTTAGCAAGATGGAAAGTGGCCGCAGTATTCGCTTAAGAAAGTATTACAGAATAAAATTTCTGATCTGTGTACTGCTTATGCAGGCAGGAAAATCCAACAAGGTCAGCTATATGTGAAATAAAAATTGCTAAACTTGCGATAGTAGTATGTCCCATAGTGGGCTAATGTATTGCTGCAAATTTTATGTTGCAGACCAGATGGGTATCCACCCGGTGGTATTTGGTGCATCCGCTGTTGATGGAGCGTGGGACTAAGGGGCAATTTGTAAGCCTTTACCAAAATTTGAAAAAGTACGTCTAGTATTGGCCGAAATTTGCTTCGCCGCTACTCAAGCAGTAATGTTATTAAATCACTGTTTCTCTCTCTCTCTCTCTCTCTCTCTCTCTCTGTTTCCTCTCTCTCTCCCTCTACCTGTCTTTGTCTCTGTATATCTCTCTCCCTTCTTTTTCCCTCTCTCTCTCTTTCTTTCCCTCTCCCTCTCTGTCTCTCTCTGTCCTTTCTCTCTCTCTACCTCTCTTTGTCTCTCTGTATGTCTCTCTCCCTTCTTTCCCCCCCCCTCTCTCTCTTTCTTTCCCTCTCTCTCTCTATCCTCTCTCTCTCTCCCTCTCTGTATATCTCTCTCTCCCTTCTTTTTCCCTCTGTCTCTCTCTTTCTTTCCCTCTCTCTCTGTCCTCTCTCTCTTTCTCTCTCTTTCTGTTGCTATGTCTTTCTGTGCCCCCCACATAGACAGTCTCACACTCTCTCTTTCTCTCTTTCTGTAGCAATGTCTTTCTGTGCCCCCCACACACACAGTCTCACACTGTCTCTCTCTCTGTCTCCCTCTAGCCATCCGGAGAAGTTCATATTGTTCTGCCGCCTACCGCAGGAGGCTTTCGAGCGTCTTCTGGAGCTGGTGCGCCTGGATCTCACATTTCAGGACACCACAATGCGGAAAGCGATCACTGCAGAGGAAAGGCTGCTCATCACCCTTCGGTATGTAACCAAATTATTCTTTTTTTAACAATTAGATATTTATTAGAGATGAGCGAGCACCAAAATGCTCGGGGGCTCATTACTCGGGATGAAATTATCGCGATGCTCGAGGGTTCGTTTTGAGTAACGAACCCCATTGAAGTCAATGGGCGACCCGAGCATTTTTGTATATCGCCGATGCTCGCTAAGGTTTTCATTTGTGAAAATCGGGGCAATTCAAGAAAGTGATGGGAACGACACAGTAACGGATAGGGCAGGCGAGGGGCTACATGTTGGGCTGCATCTGAAGTTCCTAGGTCCCACTATTAAGCCACAATAGCGGCAAGAGTGCCCCCCCCGCACTGTCAGCATAAAGATCGTTCTCCTCTGCCGTAGCTGTAACAGCTGTGGCAGAGAAGAACGATGTTAGCCCATTGAATTCAATGGAGCCGGCAATACAGCAGGTTCCACTGAAAGCAATGGGCTGCCGGCGTGCGCGGGATGAATTGTCGGGAAGGGCTTAAATATAGAAGCCCTTCCCTGCAATTCATCCAGAAATGTGTAAAAATAAAAAAAATATACCGTATATACCGGCGTATAAGGCGACGGGGCGTATAAGACGACCCCCCAACTGTCACCTTATACGCCGGGAATACAGCGGAGCAAAAAATAAAAATCATTACTCACCTCCCCCGGCGTTCTGCGGCGCTGCTGCAGGATGTCGCTCCCTTCTGGTCCCTGGCAGAGCATTGCTTTCTGGACGCAGGGCTTGAAATCCCCACCTCCAGAAAACACACGTGCCTTCAGCCAATCACAGCCAATGACAATGATGTCATTGAATGGCTGTGATTGGCTGACGGCGTGTGTTAGCTAATCACAGTAGCTTTCTGGAGGCGGGGATTTCAAGCCCTGCGTCCAGAAAGCAATGCTCTGCCAGGGACCAGGAGGGAGCGACAGCCTGCAGCAGCGCCGCAGAACGCCGGGGGAGATGAGTAATGATTTTTTTTTTGACACTTTCTTTTTTTTGTATTACCGGCGTATAAGACGACCCCCGACTTCAGAGCAGATTTTTCGGGGTTCAAAAGTCGTCTTATACGCCAGTATATACGGTATATACTTACCTTGTCCCGGCAGACGGAGTTCAGCGCAGCCGGCCTACAGTGGGTGTGAAGGGGGTGTGAGTCAGACCTGCCCCCTGATTGGCTCAGCGCTGAGTCTGACTCACACCCCCTTCACACCCACTGCCGGCCGCCACGGCTGAACTCCGTCTGCCGGGACAAGGTAAGTATATATATATATTTTTTTTTTATTTTAACACATTTCTGGATGAATTGCAGGGAAGGGCTTATATATTTAGGCCCTTCCCGACAATTCATCCCGCGCACGCCGGCAGCCCATTGCTTTCAGTGGAACCTGCTGTATTGCCGGCTCCATTGAATTCAATGGGCAAACATCGTTCTTCTCTGCCACAGCTGTTACAGCTGTGGCAGAGAAGAATGATTTGTCTTCTATATGTTCTCAATGGGGTCGGCGCTGCTGCCGCCGGCCCCATTGAGCGCATATAGAGAAGAGAACAGGAATCGCAGATCGCAGATAGGTGCGATCTGCGATTTCTATGGCCTAAGAAGGACCGTTGGGGTTCTTGAAGCCTAAAATCACTCCTAACGCTCTCCCTATAGCAGCTCCGGCATCAACAGCACTTTCCCTGAACTATGTCAGAACGCATCTGTGGCGAGCCGCGGGCGGGTAGATTTTAATACTCGGGTGACACCTGATCTCGCCAGCCACTCACTGCAGGGGGGTAGTATAGGGCTTGAGCGTCGCAGGGGGAAGTTGTAATGCCTTCCCTGTCTTTCTATTGGCCAGAAAAGCGCGCTACAGTCTTAGAGATGAAAGTGAAAGTAACTCGAACATCGGACGAGTACGCTCGCTCATCTCTAATATTTATTGATTCTGACTGCAGACTGGTTAAAATGGCATGCAGCAAGTTTCCACAGGAAATCCTCAATTGTACGCTGACATAGCATTTGAACCATTATGCAAATAAGGGAGATGGAATAAATCCTCCACAGTGCCACCTATTAAAAGGCAGCATTCCTTCAAGTCAAAGTCAGACCTTTTTTTACAAGCCCTGTTATCATGACTGGGAATTTTAAAATTCCCAGTCATTGTTACAAGGCTTGTAAAAAAAGGTCTGACTTTGACTTGAGGGAATGCTGCCTTTTAATAGGTGGCACTGTGGAGGATTTATTCCACCTCCCTTATTTGCATATTACCCAGAGGAGCGTGCATGGCCATTTGAGTCTCCTCACTTAGTTTATAGTATATAGTTGCTCTCCCGAGCGTTTTTAACCCCCTTGAACCATTGTGGCACGCACGGATCCTTCTTGGAGCGGGACAGAATTTGATCCCCTGCAGAGTGCTCCATAACTCATTGCCAGTTCAGTCTCGTTGATGTGCGTATGTGTGAGTCCTAGGCGTACTCTACCGGTGCATCAGTCAGCTCCTGGAGTGAGTTTACGTTGTCGTTTTATATCAAATGGTAACTTTTCATATAAATCCCTTGTAAGCTAGTGCATCTGTACGCATTCATCAGACATCACAATTACAAACCCCTGTGGCCACACGATCTCAGAGCCGAGTTGCCCGTGCGGACAAACCCAAAAAACTCCCACCACTTACCATCTGTCCCGCTAAGCAACATAGAGTACAGGAAAGGTGCAGGTTAATAAATTTTTTAACAATTGACTCTGCCCATGTACTGCAACGGTACGATGCCGAGAAAGAAAGAGCAAAAAAGGACAAATAGTCTAGTCTTTAGTCAAAAGCTTTGTTGTAATGGAATGCAGACAGCAAGGAAGTTCCAGTCAGTTTGGCCACATCTTTCCATTGACAGAAAATGCTGCAAATGTAATCTGTGCATCTGTATGTGACATGCGACTGTAGTTCATTTGAATTCACTAATCCTTTTCCCCTTTTTCTCTGCTTCCTTTTCAGCTTTCTGGCCACAGGAGAGAGCTATGCATCCCTGCATCTCCAATTTCGTGTTGGTAAATCTACCATCACTGAAATTGTGAGGTGCACATGCAGCGTCATCTGGCAGAGGTTGCAGCCCATCGTGATGCCTTCACCATCCGAGGAGACTTGGCAACGTGTTGCAGCAGGCTTTCAAACTGTTGCCAAATTTCCTAACTGCATAGGCGCGGTCGACGGCAAACATGTGCGTGTGCTTCAGCCAGCCCACTCAGGCTCAAAGTTTTACAACTACAAGAAATATTTCTCTGTAGTCCTGATGGCGGTGGCTGATGCACATTCTAAATTTGTTTGCATCGATGTCGGCGCCTATGGTAGTACTGGAGATTCTCGGGTGCTGCGAACATCACAGATTGGGATGCAAATTCTCCAAGATGGCGTCACGCTCCCAGCCCCACAACCTTTGCCGGGAATCACACATCCAGTCCCCTTCGTGATGGTATCGGATGAGGCTTTCCCTTTGATGCCGAACCTGTTGCGCCCATACCCGCGAAGAGGACTGAATGCCCGGAAAAGGATTTTTAATTATAGGCTGAGCTGGGCACATTGAGTGGTTGAGTGTGCCTTCGGGATTATGGTTAGTCAGTGGAGGGTTCTAGGGACTACCCTAATGGTAGACCCTACCACAGTTGATGACCTTGTCAAGGCATGTTGTGTTCTTCACAACTACCTCCGGGAATATCGCCCCGAGGTAGATGTAGAAGAACTACACCCTGCCTTTGACACGGTCATCAACTGGGGTGCTGGACGTCCTGCTGCAACCGCTGTGCAGGTTCGCGAGCACTTCACTGACTACTTCCATAGTCCCGAAGGCACCGTGCCATGGCAGTACTCCTGTGTGGGTGGTGTGCAGCCCTAATCGCAGTTTGATCCCCCGGCGACCAGCTCCAGAAGAACGATGAAGACCACAAGTTCTACCAAACGTTTATTTGCTGCATGCCATGAGAAATTGCACAATACAAAAGTCTTCATTGTTGCGCTAATGCACTGTTTTTCCTTGTTGTAAAACTGGTTCGTTAATAAAAACAAAGTTATTTGGCAGAACAGTTCCCTGAGCAGCTTAATTTTTCAATATTTTTATCGTTTATTTTTTCGTAGTTGGGCCACCGCAATGAGAAGTGATATTGCAATTTTAGTACAGGCACACTCACGACTCACATGTCCTGTTTTGGGTATCTCATGGTGAAATCCCAACATAAACATTTTTTAAGAACAAATTAAAAACGAATAAATAACAAATGTCCTTGACTTGCAGAATTATCATTACCCCAACCTTGGAGGACAGCCATCCAACTAGCAGCCACACAATATGTGCTAAATAAGGCACACAGAGGGCCAATACATTCCTTTCAGAACTGTTTTCTTGCAAAAAAATATACCAAGACAAAGGAATGTGTTGCATTTTGCCTCGTTGTAGCAGGGCAGGGAGCTCAGGTTAGAGGACATAGAGGTTTTTAACAATCTTCCCCCGCAGCATTCCAGAATAATTACGGGGACACCAGGCAATCCCATGCAGTGTACCACACGATATTGGCTTCTGAGAAGATGCAAACGGCACCTTTCACTAACACGACATTGCAGTGATCCGCCAATGAATGAGGGGTCACTGAAGTGCCGTATAACTCCTGAATGTGACTTCACCACTTCTTTGCGAACTGCCCGCTGGTGAATACAATACTGAGGTAGCGTTTTGTGGTGTTTGCGACAAAGGGCTGTTCATCAGTGACATGAACGACTGTTGTGATGGCGAACCGCTCGGCATGTTGTCCGTGAAACCCACTATCGTGAAACATACTGCATGGGATAGCCTGGTGTCCTTGCAACCCTGTCTGATTGCTCAGGGCAAGATTGCGATGGAAGCAAGTTTCGTGAGGAGGGCTGGACAGCAAATGCGGCATTTTTCATTGCCTTTATAATGTCGCATGAGTCGGCGATAGGGCGTGGAGATGCAAAGACCTCCAAAACAGCATAAATTAGTGGAGATATTGCCCATTGACGCTCTGCTGATAATTCACGGATACGTGCCGCCACTGCCGCACCCATCGTATCCCATTGGTCTTCCGTGTCAGCGCGGCGCAACAGTGACATTGCTTCTTCGGCTTTTTTTTTTTTCCGTCCCCGAGTAACAACGCTACATCCGGGCGGCTCACAACTGGGCTCCCTGTGGGTCCCTGGCCTGCTACCCGACGCTGTTTGTCCCGACACTTCAATGGTAACGGAATTGGGGTCTAAATCTGGTGTACTTAGTCGGCTGTCGTCCAAGGTTGGGGTACCTGCAGTTTTTTCCTGTATCAGCGGACAATTGTGGGGCCTGCTGGTCGGATTCTTGTGAGGTTTCTTGGCTCGCGGATTGCGACGGCTGCACGTCACCGCTGGTTCTGTGTAAAATAAAACAACAATTATGTAGAGGAGGACAACAATACCGTGCAAGCAAGTGGGGTTATATACTTCTGTATGGCCATATTAATGCACTTTGTAATATACATCGTGCATTAAATATGTGCCATACAGAACTCACCTTCCCTGCGCTGGCGTCCCTGTCGGCATGGTCCATTCAAATTTCAGTATCTAATCGCCCGATTACACGTGCAAAGACGATGTATTTTACAAAGTGCATTAATATGGCCATACAGAAGTATATAACCCCACTTGCTTGCACGGGACAACACCTTTAAATTAGCAGTGAGACTGGGGCGCAAAGAGCTTACGGTCGCAGTTTTCTTCCGCTTCTTATAAACGCCAGCTCTTCAGTGTATGGACATTTCTTTTTTGAGGGAGAAGAGCCACTCTTTTCACACTCCTTTTCATGCTTCTTGTAGCGATCGCGGACAGACCGCCATCGATTTTTGACGTCTTTCACTGCAAGGTAAAGAAAAACGTTACATACAAGGCCATCCAATTTTTTCTTTCTTCATTCTCTCCTTTTTGCTGCAAGGAACAATCCAGGTAAATCAGACACATCATCGCAGCAATAGCAAGGGAATCAGGAATTTTGGTACATACGAATGTCAACTTACATATCTCACTTTGTCGGGCAGCTGTGGCGGTGTCCCAATCCGGATACATCCCCGAGCACACTGATAACCAGGCGTCCGCCTTCACATCCCTGTCACTGTAGCCCTCGTCGGCTGTGTCCCATATTTGGGGCTTACTTTCAACCTACAAGAAAGGGATATAAGCACATGCAGTCAAGCAGAACGTAACTTCACATGAGTGTCCATTCCGCGTTGTTTTGTCCCGCCGAATTGCCAGAGTGTGAAGCGACCATAGGCCAATCCAAAAGGCGGCAATGTGGCAAAGCCGCATTTCGTCAGGCTGCTGTCGCAATTCTGTATTTGTGCTCGTGGCTCGCAGAGCCGAGGACACAAACTATACTCTCCCGCCGCCGGCTTCAGGTATGAAAACGTGCCAAGCAGTGACATCTAGACATCTGAAGTCGGACGGCGAGTAGGCGATGGTCCCTGCAAGTGCCGAAAGATGAAAGCCGTGGTTACTGCCTATAAACTCACCAGCATAATCATTCTGGAGACGTTAATCCACATGCGCTGGTACCACGCCATCTCTGGTATTTGGCTGAGGTCGGGTTGAACTTCCTGCCTGGAAAAAAAAAAGGTTGCCGATCCATAGCCTGCCTCACTGGGTGTGTGATGAAGGAGGGAATGAGTGTACGACACGCATAATAAGTTTACCTTTGGCCGTTGATATCATAAGGCGTGTGTTGGGGCTCCGTTGCTGTTGGTAGTGGTGCTGCCAGCGGTGGTTGCAGGGGTGCCGCCAGCAGTGGTGGTGGCAGGGGTGCCGCCTGTAGCAGTGGTTGCAGGGGTGCCGCCTGTAGCGGTGGTGGTGGCATGGGTGCCGCCTGAAGCGGTGGGTGCAGGGGTGCCGCCTGTAGCGGTGGTGGTGGCATGGGTGCCGCCTGAAGCAGTGGGTGCAGGGGTGCCGCCTGCAGCGGTAGGTGGTTGCAGGGGGCCGCCTGTAGCGTTGGTGGCAGGGGGGCCGCCTGTAGCGGTGGTTGCATGGGTGCCGCATGTAGCGGTGGTTGCATGGGTGCCGCCTGTAGCGGTGGTGGTGGTGGTGGCATGGGTGCCGCCTGTAGCGGTGGTGGCATGGGTGCCGCCTGTAGCGGTGGTGGCAGTGGGGCCGCCTGTAGGGGGAGGTGGTTGCAGGGGGGCCGCCTGCAGCGGTGGTGGCAGGGGGGCCGCCTGTAGCGGGAGGTGGTTGCAGGGGTGCCGCCTGTAGCGGTGGTTGCATGGGTGCCGCCTGTAGCGGTGGTGGTGGCATGGGTGCCGCCTGTAGCGGTGGTGGTGGCATGGGTGCCGCCTATAGCGGTGGTGGCCGGGATGCCGCCTATAGCGGTGGTGGCCGGGGTGCCGCCTGTAGCGGTGGGTGGGTGCAGGGGGGCCGCCTGTAGCGGTGGGTGCAGGGTGGCCGCCGGTGGTGGTGCTGCCCCCCCTGGTACCTTATGTTGCCGATGGTGCTGGTGCACCCAGTGGTGATGCTGCCACTGCTGCTCACGCTGTGGTGCTGGTGCCCCCGGGGATGATGGAGGTGATGCTGCCGCTAGGCCCACGCTGCGGGTGGTGGTGACGATGACGGAGGAGCTCCAGCTCGCTTCTGCTACTCGCCAGGAGGTCCCGCCAGAAATGGCGCCAGTGTGCTAAAATGACCGCTGTAGCACTTCCTGCGAAATTTCAGCTGCGGAACCGCTGCCAAAACCGCAACAAAATAAGCTATTGCTGATTTTTATTGCGGTTTTTGCTGCTTTCATGGGGGCCTATGGAGGAAAAAAACGCTGCGGATACGCTGAAAGAATGGACATGCTGCGTCTTCAAAAACCGCGCCACCGTTGCTTATCCGCATTGCGGCTCAGCGGGGAAAAAAAAGCCCTGTGTGAACAGCATTTTGGCCAAACTCATTTGTGCTGCATTGCACTGCAATCGCAACGGTTTGGCCGCAATGCGGATATGCAACGGCAGACCGCAGTAAATACGGGCTAAATCCGCCCTGTGTGAACCCAGCCTTACATAAACAGGTAAAGGATATTTTACATGTAAACAGCAGCTGTGCTACTGACAATATGCAAACTGTATGGGGCCCAAACCATCACATGAATGATGAAGGATTGCATCAACCCATGTAAAAGACCCTTTAACCCCTTCCCGCTGCAGGGCGTAAGTTTATGTCCTGGCAGCCTGGTACTTCCCGCAACAGGACGTAAACTTACGTCCTGGAGATAGCGCGGGATCACATATGATCCCGCGATATCCCGCAGCGGGAGCGGGCTGTCAGTCACAGCCGGCGTCCCGCTGCAACAGCGGGGGGGCATCGGAGTTGCGCCCCCGCTGTTAACCCCTTCCCTGCCGCGATCTAAGTAGATCGCGGCAGGGAAAGAGTTCACAGAGGGAGCGCGGCTCCCTCTGTGTCTCTGGCCGGAACTCGCGATGTCATCGCGAGAGCCCGGCCTGTCACCATGGCAACAGGACGCCAGACACTGGCGTCCTGTATTGCCTATGCCTAGGATCGCTGTATAAGCGATAAGGCATGGGAGAGCAGTAGCTCTGCCATGCCTTATAACAGCGATCATCAGGGCAGTGGTTAAAGTCCCTCAGAGGGACACAAACAGTGTAAAAAAAACAAAGATTAAAAAAATGAATTAAAAAAATGTAAAAAAAGAGTTAAAAATAACATTTTTTTATGCTTTTTCTCAGATTAGCATAAAAAAAGGTAAAAAATAAATAAAATCCCACATATTTGGTATTGTCGCGTCCGTAACGACGCGTACAATAAGTTGCACATGCTTTTGACTGTGCACGGAAAAAAACGCTAAAAAAACGCTAAAAAACTGAGGCAAAATGCTAATTCTTAGCATTTTGCCTCACTAAAAACGCAATAAAAGTGATCAAAAAAGCCATATGTACCCCAAAATGGTACCAATAAAATCTACAGCTTGTCTCGCAAAAAATAAGCCCTCATAGAGCTCCGTACATCAAAAAATAAAAAAGTTACAGGACTTTGTATGCAGCGATTTAGAAAAAAAAAAGATTTCCAAGAAAAAGGGTTTTTATTGCAGAAAAGTGGGAAAACCTAAAAAAAAAGTAAGAATTTTGGTATCGTTGTAACCGTACCGACCCGCGGAAAAAATGGAATGTCTCATTTATGCTGCATGATTAACGCTGTAAAAAAAAAATAAAAAAATTTATGGCAGAATTGATGCGTTTTCTCTCCCTGCTATCATTAAAAAAAAAAAAAAAAAGTTTTACAATATAGTCTACGTACCGAAAAGTGGCACCGATAAAAACTACAGTTCGCCACGCAAAAAACAAGCCCTCATACGGCCGCGTTGACGGAAAAATAAAAAAGTTATGACTTTTGATAAACGGAGAAGAAAATCCGCCAAAAATTGTTGCGTCCTTAAGCTCAAAATAGGCCATGTCATGAAGGGGTTAAACGAGAGCAGATTGACTTGTCATACCGTCGATTGTCATTCGTTCAATTGTTCTTCAACATTCTGTTACAATGTTTGTGTTGCTATGATATTTTAGTTGTATATAAAAAAGCAATAAACTATCAAAATATAAAATTGTTAGTAAATTGTTGTTATATATATTTATTTAAAGGGGCACTAACTTTTCAGACAACCTCTGTTCATCTGCTAGCTTGTGTTAGTTAGTCTCATCATTTCTGTAATATACTTGAATGAACAAATGTTCTTGCTTTACCACTGTAAATCACATTTGAAGTGGCTGCCATTAAGGGTCTCCCTTCCAGCTTCTCTGCAATCTATTTTCTGTCAGTAGATACAGAGCTTCTATAGTAACAAGGATGTTTACATAGGAACAGGGAAAGCGCTTTCTTCACAGCTCCTGTGCAGTAACAGGCTGCAGGCTGGCAGATCTGCAGACACTGAAATAGCAATTTCTACAATTTCTGCCTCCCCTGCTGTTACAGTATGTGGTGTGTGTCTGTGTGCTCATCACATAAACACACACACTATAGTGGGTTTACTAACCATTTGACCAGAATGTCTCTTAATGCCTGATCATCCTGGAAAAGCAGGGGATTGGGCATTCGGATACTGTCTCCTTGCTGATTGGACCAAAGACCGTGTAATGCAGCAAGTAAGGACAAGAAAGTCAGGACAGAGAACTACTGGCAGAATACTAGACTTGCTACATGCCTCCTCCCTGACAGTAGAATGCAAATAGTAAAACAATAGAAAAATGGGGAAGACCACCTGAAAATCAGAACTTACAGACATGAAACAGGGTGCAAACTGCAGCAAATAAGAAGGTAAGAAGGACCTGTGTATTTTAGAAAACTTTTTGAAGACTTGGGTATGCTTTAAAGTTTTAGTGAGTAAAAGTACTGCATATCTGCAAATACTGCAATCCATTAAAAACTGGAGGTTCTTTTAAATTACATTTCTGCTGAAAAGGAACATTTAGCATTCTTGTGATTCTCATTTTCTAATCATAAGCACAAAAGCGCTTCTTGTTTACATGCCAATAGGATGTGTTATCCATCTGTGTAAAGGTGCATTGTCGTATATTTTCCATAATGTTTGCTTCCTTGTTTGCTGTATAATCAGCCAATCAAAATGCAGAATTTTAAAAAGGTCAGTGTAATGCAATTCTCAGAAACACTCACACTCCACATTACAATGACAGACAATGCAGTAGGAACACTATGGAAATGTTCATCCTTAGTAAATTAATAAAAACTTAGAAAAAACACCCAACATTTTCCTATTAACCCCTTTCATTGTTCTAATGGATAGTTGTTTTATTCCATAAATTAGAATATACATACTCTTTTGAATATTTTTTACTTTAGCAAAAAATAACACTTCCAATATCCATAAAGTTAGAACAGAAACAGTCTTGAAAACAAATAGGAACAACTCGCCCATGCAAGGAATCTGGATTGGTAGGTCGGTATTCGTATAGAAGCGCATGGACAGCTTGTGGATCAGCAAGTAAGGTATCATTTCAAAAATGGTGTATCTAAAATCCGGACTCCGTCTTTAACCCCTTAATGACATGGCCTATTTTGGCGTTGAGGACCAAGCGATTTTTTGGTATTTTTCCATCTCCATTTTTCAAAAGCCATAACTTTTTTATTTTTCCTTCGACGCGGCCGTATAAGGGCTTGTTTTTTGCGTGGCGAGCTGTATTTTTTATCGGTGCCACTTTTGGGTACATAGACTATATCGTAAAATTTTTTATTATTTTTTTTATGATAACAGGGAGAGAAAATGCATCAATTCTGCCATAGATTTCTTTTTCTTTTTTTTACAGCGTTAATCATGCAGCATAAATGACACACTAAATTTTTTCTGCAGGTCGGTACGGTTACAACTATACCAAAATTGTTATATTTTTTTTAGGTTTTTACACTTTTTTGCAATAAAACCCCCTTTTTTTTGGAAATCTTTTTTTTCTCTATAGCTGCATTCAAAGTCCTGTAACTTTTTTATTTTTCTATGTACGGAGCTCTATAAGGGCTTATTTTTTGCGAGACAAGCTGTAGTTTTTATTGGTACCATTTTGGGGAATGTACGGCTTTTTTGATCACTTTTATTGCATTTTTTGTGAGGCAAAATGCTAAAAATTAGCATTTTGCCTCTGTTTTTTAGCGGTTTTTTTTACGCTTTTTGTCGTACAACATAAAAAGCATGTTCAACTTTTTGTACACATCGTTACGGATGTGTCAATACCCAATATGCGGGGTTTTAATTTTTGTTCCCTTTTTTTATGTTAATATTAGAAAAAGCATAAAAAAGGAGGTTTTTTACATTTTTTTTTACATTTTTCTTTTTTTTACACTTTTCTTTTCTTTTTTTTACACTATTTGAGTCCCTCTGAGGGACTTGCAGCACTATGCCTATGATCGCTGTCATAAGGCATGGCAGAGCTACTGCTCTGTCATGCCTTATCGCTTGTACAGCGATTATAGGCACAGGCAATACAGGACGCCAGTGTCTGGCGTCCTGTTGCCATGGTGACAGGCCGGGCTCTCGCGATGACATCGCGAGAGCCGGACGGAGACACAGAGGGAGCGCGATCCCTCTGTGAACTCTTTCCCTGCCGCGATCTACTTAGATCGCAGCAGGGAAGGGGTTAACAGCGGGGGGCGCATCTCCGATGCCCCCCCGCTGTTGCAGCGGGACGTTGGCTATGACTGACAGCCGGCTCCTGCTGCGGGATAGCGCGGGATCATATGTGATCTCTCGCTATCCCAATGACGTACCGCTACGTCCGGTTGCGAGAAGTACCAGGCTCCCAGGACGTACCGGTACGTCCTGGAGCGGGAAGGGGTTAAAACTTCAATGCTTAATTGCTTTGTTTTTAAGAGTTAGGAGAACAACTTACGCGTTTCAGCCATTTGATAGTCTTAGTCATAGATTAAAACATTCTGACGCCATCACAATTTAAAAATATGGCTAACGAATACCGACACGTTATGTCCAGCACATGATGGGCTAATTACAATAAACAAAACCTATACAACCCAGGAGTGCATCAGGGCAAGGAAGTAGGACAGAAGAGGCTGAGGCTGCATGTAGGAAATGGCGTGGTATGCGGGAACATATAGCGGTGAGGGAATTTGTGTTAACGCAAGTCTTTTTTTTTTTAACCAAATGGCATATAGCGCATTTTTTATTGAGGCGGCTCAATGGAGCATTTTGTCATTGCGGGGGCATACTAGCATTTGTATTTTATTGCAAGGGTATAATAGAGCTTTTTTATTGAGGGAGCACAGTAGCTATATTTCTTTATGGACGATGCATGGTGACAATATTTATTTATTGAGGGAGCATGGTGATGCTATTTTTTTATTGAGGAGCTTGGTGGCACTACTGCTCTTTTAAGAGGGCATGGGGGTACCATTTTTAAATTTATTTATTGTGGGTGTAGAGTATTACTAATTATATATTTAGGGGGCACTGTGTTTTGCACTAGTAAGAGTTTATATTAAACTAGCTGATATACCCGGCTTCGCCCGAGTTAATTTGGTACTGGTGTTTATCTGGTGTTCACACGGAAAATCTTATGAAGTCGTGGTTACTTTAGAGATACCGGAAAAACATATGTTCACCATTTTGCATAATTCTCTGCGTTACCCAGGAAACACCACGTGGAGGTAACCATGTGACGTTTACTTTATATAAAATGACATCAGGAAGTGAGAGAATTAGATTACGTACATAAAATTTGGACACTAATTCTTTTGCGCACAGAATTGAATAATCAAGTTGAGACCCATTACCTTTTCCTATTTATGACATAATCAATGCTCGTGCCAAATTTCCCATTTCTATGACACCGGAAAGTGAAAAAATTACATTCCGCACGTAAAATTTGGATGCTAATTCTTTTGCGCTAGAATTGAATAATCGAGTTGGGACTTATGAACTTTTCCTATTTATGACATAATCAATGCTCGTGCCAAATTTCACGTTTCTATGACACCGGAAAGTGAGAAAATTAGATTCCGTACGTAAAATTTGGAGGCTAATTCTTTTGCGCACAGAATTGAATAATCGAGTTGGGACCTATGAACTTTTCCTATTTATGACATAATCAATGCTCGTGCCAAATTTCACGTTTCTATGACACCGGAAAGTGAGAAAATTAGATTCCGTACGTAAAATTTGGACGCTAATTCTTTTGCGCTAGAATTGAATAATCGAGTTGGGACCTATGAACTTTTCCTATTTATGACATAATCAATGCTTGTGCCAAATTTCCCGTTTCTATGACACCGGAAAGTGAAAAAATTACATTCCGCACGTAAAATTTGGACACTAATTCTTTTGCGCTAGAATTGAATAATCGAGTTGGGACCTATGAACTTTTCCTATTTATGACATAATCAATGCTCCTGCCAAATTTCGAGTTTCTATAACACCGGGAAGTGAGAGAATTAGATTCCGTACGTAAAATTTGGACGCTAATTCTTTTGCGCATAGAATTGAATAATCGTGTTGGGACCTATTAACTTTTCCCATTTATGACATAATCAATGCTCGGGCCAAATTTTAAGTTTCTATGACATTGGAAAGTGACAGATTTAGATTACGTACGTAAAATTTTGACGCCAATTCTTTTGCGCTAGAATTGAATAATCGAGTTGGGACCCAATTACTTTTCCTATTTTGGAGATAATCTATGCGTGTGCCAAATTTCATGTTTCTACGACATCGGGAAGTTGGAGATCTTTTGGCGAGTCAGTCAGTCAGTGAGTCAGTGAGGGCTTTCGTCTTTATATGTATAGATAGGGTTATGACTTTTTTACTTTTTTCAAAATATTAATTATTAGCTCCGTCCATGTCCGGCCCCTTGTCCATAGTCAATGGAAGGAGGCGGGGTGGATCTGCACTTAGCTCCGCCCTGTCCCACCCCCCTCTCATTGTGAACGAGCAGGGAGGAACAGAGGAACAGAGGTGAGCCTGCACGGGGAAGGGAAGGAGAATAGAGGGAGGGAGTTTAGCAGCCACGCTGCTAAACTCCCTCCCACCTACGGTCACTACCATGGGCTCCCATAGGAGCCCATGCAGCGGCTGACGTAATCCTGGACCAAAACATAGTTCCAGGGCTATGTTTTGGGTCTAACATAAAAATACCCGGCGCTATATTGGCTTGGCCGGGCATTTTATGTCTCACAAATACGCCCATGGGATCTGATGCATCAGATCACCGCGCCGATATGCGTTCGTGGGAAAGAAGCCTTAGTCATAGCATATTAGACAAATGTACATCATCTCTATAAGTTGACACACAAAATGAGATCTTGTATGTAAATGACTCCTATCAGGTGTGGATTTTGAAAAAGGCCCAATATGGTCGAAACGTAGCTTGCTTACTTTTTATTCTGACCATGGATTAATAAAGCTTTTTGCAACTTTTTTATCAAGAATTTGATTTTCTGCTCATGCTGCCACCATATCCAACTATATTCAAATTGCTATACATATTGATAAGTGTAACAAGGAATTAATATATATGAAGCAAAACACTATTTAAATATAAATCCCCACATCCAACCTGGAGCAAGAAAAATATTATGGTATATATGAATAGCTCCCATCACATATGAGCAAAATCCCCTATACATCCTGTTTGGTGCAAACAAGAAATCATTGTATATGGAGCAAATCACCATCCTGTCACAGGCTTTTGGGAGTTCCCATATCAATCCCAGAATAAGGTAAAAAAAATCCTGCCAAAGAAAACATAGGTAGAAATATTCAGGCCCCCATATAATAGATATGAATGCAACGCATAGTCAGTATTACTGTAACTTTAACCCTTATGGGCCCTTGAGTTTAACTTAAAGGGGTTGTCCCGCGGCAGCAAGTGGGTCTATACACTTCTGTATGGCCATATTAATGCACTTTGTAATGTACATTGTGCATTAATTATGAGCCATACAGAAGTTATAAGAAGTTTTTCACTTACCTGCTCCGTTGCTGGCGTCCTCGTCTCCATAGTTGCCGTCTAATTTTCGCCGTCTAATGGCCAAATTAGACACGCTTGCGCAGTCCGGGTCTTCTTATCTTCTCAATGGGGCTCCGTGTAGCTCCGCCCCGTCACGTGCCGATTCCAGCCAATCAGGAGGCTGGAATCGGCAATAGACCGCACAGAAGCCCTGCGGTCCACGGAGGGAGAAGATGCCGGCGGCCATCTTCACCGGGTAAGTAAGAAGTCACCGGAGTGCGGGGATTCAGGTAAGCGCTGTCCGGTGATCTTTTTTAACCCCTGCATCGGGGTTGTCTCGCGCCGAACGGGGGGGGGGGGGGGGGGGGTTGAAAAAAAAAAACCCCGTTTCGGCGCGGGACAACCCCTTTAAAGATCCAAAAAGCCTCTCTTGCTAAAAAATTTTTTGCCAGTTGCCTTTTTTTGTGGGTTTAAAAACCCTTTCTATACCGATTACCTGTAGGCAATGCTATCTTAACGCATGGCCTGATGGGCACTTGCCCAGGGGCCCCACAAGCATAGGGGCCACATACTAATCTTTGTATGTTAACATTTCAATGCACCTGGTATCATATATGATAATGTTGTGGGGCGGGATTTGAACTTTAATGTTTGTCATTTTCTGTTTCACTTTCAAATTACCCATAATTTCCCTTTTGGAAATTACTCATAATTTTTATTGTAAATTATCCATAATTTCTATAATAAAAAGAGATTTCTTAGACCTTCTACACCCTTTGAAAGGGCCTGGTTAGACAACAAAGCCTCTTAGAGGAAAATTACATTTCTTCGTAAGAACTTTATCTCCCCAGAACAGCCCTATAAACCAGCCTTCCTCACCTCATGGGAGAAGGAACTGGGGATTCACCTAAGCACAGAAGAAACTAAATCCATCCTAAATACTTCATTCTAAGATACGCCAACCGGAGGTCCCGTATTTTTATTTTTTACCAAAGGTGCATAAGAATAGACAAGCACCTCCAGGGCGCCCGATAATAGCGGGAGTAGGCTCTATAACAAGCGCCCTATCGGAGTATATTGATCATATCCTGCAGAGGTTGGTTATAAAACTCCCTGCGTACATTAAGGATACAGGGCATTTTTTACGACTTTTAAACCAGATAGATTGGGAGGAAGATTACATTTTATGTACACTGGATGTTAAATCGCTTTACTCTAACATTCCCCATGATAAGGGAGTTGAGTCCATTAAACAATATTTACAAACAGATATGGGGATGCCAGAGAGACAAAAAAATTTTATTGTAGAAGGCATCCAATTCATTTTAAAAAATAATTATTTTATATATAAAAATCAGTTTTTTATTCAGAAAAAGGGGACCGCAATGGGGACTCGTTTTGCCCCGGCGTACGCCAACTTATTTATGGGGGCATTCGAGAAAAATATTTTAACCCCCAATATAAAATTTTATTGTAGATTTATTGATGATATCTTTTTAATATGGAAAGGAGAGGAGGAAGGATTGCTGAATTTTATAACAGAATTGAACAATAATGATTGGGGTTTAGAGTTTTCAGGGGATCACAGTTCGAACAAGGCCATCTTTTTGGATGTAGAAGTGAATATTAGGGAAGGTAAAATTAAGACCCAAACTTTTTTTAAAAAGACTGATACTAATAGTTATGTTAATTTTAAAAGTTGTCATGCTAGATGTTGGAAAACCAACATCCCGTACGGACAATTTGCAAGAATTAAACGCAATTGTACGGATGTGGAGATATACCATAAACAATCAAAAATCCTAAAAAAACGGTTTAAAGAAAAACAGTATCCCTCCAACCTGGTGGAAGCAGCTTATAAAAAAGCTCTCCAGAATATAGAACGAGTCAAACCAGGGGAGAGAAAAGACAAAAAGGAGATGGAATCCAGATTTATAACTAAATACAACTCTCAACATAAAGAAATTAAAAACATTATGAAGAAACACTGGGATATCATTAAGGAGGATCCATTTTTGAAGTCCTCTCTTGCGAGTAACCCTGTAATCACCTTTAGGAGAAATAAAAATATTAAAGACTTTGTGGCCCCCTCTCGCCCACACTCAAAAGATGCCAGACTCGTGGGTGATAATAGAAAAGGGAATTTTTTGATAAAAAAACAAATTTTAGGTTCCTACAGATGTGGGGTGGGTAATTGCAAATGTTGTCATAATATAACCCATGGGAGAAAAGAAATAGAAATGGGAAAGGATAAGACTCCATATCCATTGAAAAAATACATGAATTGTGGTACGACCTATGTAATTTACCTTATAGAATGTCCATGCGGACTTAGGTATGTAGGTCGTACCACGAATGCATTGAGGACTAGGGTCAACAAACATAGAACAAATATAAAAAATGGATTCACAAAACATAGTGTATCGAAACACTTTTAAAATTTTCATAACAAAGATTATTCGTTATTAAAAATTACACCGTTAGAGAGTATTAAATCAGGATTATTTACTTTTTTTTAAAATCGTGAAATGTATTGGATTTTTAGATTGGGAACCCTCAAACCGGGGGGATTAAATGAAGTTTTATAAAAAATCTAATAACATTTTAACAAAAAAGGTTTTTTATTCAAAAAAATTTTTTTTATGTTAATTTATTCATGTTTATTTATAGTTATAAATGTGTTTATCAGAGCATATGGATTAGACATTTCTCATTTGGTTGCCCTGTGTAGGATATGGTGTTTATTCCCTTCCCCTGTATCCACTCTCTTTTTTTAGAATGATTAGGAAGTTATTATTGAAATAACATATTTGGCAACATCAAGATATTTGCCTTAATACATATTGAGCAATATATACAAAGTTGCTCAAACTGTTAGAAAGATAAAATTAAGGTACGATAGGTCCATAGGACATAATAGTTGAACGTTGCGGTTCAGAGTGAAACGCATACGTGAAATATAACACACGGAACGTGATGACGTTGTCACGCTGTGCAGTCCGACGAGATCCAGGTACGAGCGCCACATAGGGACGCCCCAAATGACGTGTCCAGGTGGAACGCAGTAGCACCGCCCACTTTGCGGACTCACGCTACCCAGGAACGCACAGCGTAATGACATGTGTTTAAGCGCGTTGACGTCACACGTCGGACTCATTAGAGTCGCAGTACATGACGCGGTGAATGCGCTGATGAATCCCCACTCTTCTGAAGGGAATCAGAATCAGTACCATTAAAGGTAAACTTTTCTATATAAATGGCTTGTATTTTTATGATTGCATAACTTGATAAGGGTACCGTTTGTACCGAAACGCGTTGTTATGATCGTTTGGTGAACCTGTCACATTGTATATGAGCTGACTTGTTGCACCATTGTTTGGCTGTATTTCAATAAACTCTAAAGGAGAAAATCTTTGATTGGATACCCTATCCTTTGGGAGTGACTAAGACCTGTGGGAAATAGGAGGGGGAATATTGGACATCATAACCCCCTCCTTCAAAGTAAGTCTCCTTCTTTTGAAGGAAAAAGTTTTTTTCTTTTAAATACGATTTTAAAGTTCTGTGAGCGCAGGAAGTATTTTTATTGAATGAAACATCTCTTTGTAAATACTTCATTCGGTCTGTCCCCCTGCGTCATGGCCCAAGAGGCACATTATAAACTGCTGGTAAGGTGGTATCGGACCCCTCAGTGGTTATATGACCACAAACTCTCCACCCAGAAAGCTTGCTGGAGATGTAAGAAAGATGAAGGGACGTACCTTCACATCTGGTGGTCATGCCCTTTGCTGACCCCCTTTTGGAGAGGCGTGGAAGAAATTATACAGAAGATTAACCCAAAGATCTCCATCTCCCCTGACTTAGTCCTGTTATGGAGACCACAGGCGCATTTCCACCCCACCAGAAATAAATTGATTGCTTTGCTCCTGGACACTGCTAAATCCCTAATTCCCCGTCTATGGCTACAAAAAACTCCCCCTACATTGAGTCAATGGAGAGATAGAGTGGACAATTTATACTCGTTAGAAGAACTACATAGCTGGTCCAACAATTCTTATGACAAGTTTATCGTAACATGGGCGCCATGGCGTGAGATTCGGCCCCTGGCGTTGTGGGACTAAAGAGACTGATGAGTTGGGGGTGCTCTTTTCATCTCCCCCCCCCCCCCCCTGTACTAAGAGCCCACCTCGGCATACCCATCTCCCTGCCCCCTTCATCTCTACCGCATTCTCCTCCCCCCTCCTTCCTACCCCCCCCTCACAATCCACAGATGTTGATTTTGTGTTATATTACCATCTGTCGGGTAAGAGAGTTAAACTGGAGGAGAAGAGTTTGATAGTTGATGCTCGATTTTACTATTAATACTCCTCTAGAAGGGTTACAAATATGATCTCATATTGCCAATCGCAGAACGAATAGCTGAGTATGAAATTATAATACTGGCATGTTGTACTCTCCTTTCCTATGTATACATGTTGTATCTTTTGATATTTCTGTCTAATTGTCAAAACTTTAATAAAAACTGATTTATAAAAAAAAAAAAAAAAAAAGAGATTTCCCGCTAAATGGCTGCGGATCATCTTGTGGAGTGTAGTCCATCATCTCGTTACTGTCTACTGTAAAGTAGCCAGCACTATAAACAAAGAGGTGTCTACAGTGCAAGAGGAAAATGGACCCTAGAGACCCTTCCTGTTCTCCTGTCTAGGTTGCTAACTTGCTCATACTCCCGAGTTTTCTTGGCGTCGTCCCCTACCTGCCGCATCCCCATATTATATAAATTTCTAGGTGAATAACCCTTTCAGCAGAAAGTGCCAAAAAAAAATGTATATTTAATTTTATCAATATTATCCATTTTTACCCCTGTGAGTAGTTGTCGTAGGGGCCCCAGTACACTGCTGTTCAGACGGCACTATCTGTAAGTGTGTAATGGCACTAGCATGATCCACAGCACAGTGTCGGGTAGCAGGTGATAAGGGCCAGCCTCCTCTATTTGGACTTTCACTGGTTGCAGAAGAAATATGTTCTGTAATTCTTGTTTTGAGTTTCCTTGAAGTACAACCCACATAATGTAACTGACAAACTGCAAAACAAATCAGGTAAATGACATGGGTGGAATTGTAATTGATGAACGAAGGTATGTCAAATTTAGGATTTACCATCAAAAACCTTTTTGTTTGTTCGATCTTTTTGCATAGATTACATCCTCTATTTCTGCCACAAATGTAAAATGGCCATCCAGTATGTCTGCAAAGGAATCATTTTGTCTCGGAATAGGTAGATTATTATGCAGAAAAGTTACTAGAGTAAGGGGGGGGGGGGCGAAAACCAGGGATGGATTATCCCTAAACTCCATTGTTTATTCTGTCACTCACTGTGTCTGATCAGTCCTGTAGTCACTGTATGGTCTGCAGTATGATAATGGGTGGTAACATTCTAGTTTGTGAACTAACAACTCCCAGCATTTATTTAGCATTGTTCAGATCATACTGGGGGTGTTGTTTCACATGGTACAAATATAGCAGTGTATATATTTTGCAATTTATCTCTGTACTGAGCTGGGTTCTGGTGCTATATCTGTTATAGTGTAAAGGCGTGCTGTAGAAGACGCCCAACTTTTGCATCTGCAATGTGCCTGGCTGCAGCTGGGGGGGGGGGGGGGGTGCTCAGCCATGCTCTTAAAGGGCCAGTGTGCAACTTGCAAATGTGCCTCCTGATAACCCCTAGTGTTCCCTGCATGTATCAAGCATCTTTCCTTTGTGGATGATGTCTGAGTAATGAGGTCCTTCTGGTCTGTTCAGGTTGCTTTTTAGTTGTTCTGACTCCCTGGGTTCCTCACATTGGCTATCCATGACTACATTCCCACCTCCACTCTTGACTCTGGCTTGTAATATCGACTACTGTTCTGTTCGCTGCCTATTCTGACTTCTGTCCTGAACTACCGTTCTGAATCTGCTCCCTGGCTTTTTAATTTGTGCTGAAGTGTCTACCTGACTGTCTGACTGCTCGTTTCCATCCTTAGATACTGCGTCTAGGCATTAAGTAGGGTCAGCTGCCACAGCATTGGGATCACTTCCTAAATACTGCCTGGGGACCCAGCAGCAAAGCCAACGTCCTGACTGGTGGGGTTAAAGGGTGAAGACTGGGGTACCTCAGATGTTGCCTCAGGATCTGGCCCAAAGCCAATCCAGTTTGTGGCTCAGTGTATCCATGACCTATATAACAGGTAAGATAATATGGAAGAAATTTTTTAAACAAAGTGGAAGTCTTAAACATTGTATATAAGGACAGGCAGCGGACAGAAGTGTAGTCGATATTACAAGCCAGAGTCAAGAGTGGAGATAGGAATGTAGTCATGGATAGCCAATGTGAGGAACCCAGGGAGTCAGAACAACTAAAAAAATATATAAATCATTCATTGCTTTGTATGGTGCTTTCCTGCTATAGTGTTACATTTCAGCTCTGTCTCATTTGTGAACCACAATAGTCAGTGACAACAGCCTAGCTAATTGTCAATAGAAGACTGGAGTAGTCTGAAATCTACCTCCTGCCACATGAGAAGTACACAATATTGATATTTCCCTCCCTCCCCATTCATGCAGTTTTCGTTGTCCAGATTGTCTTCTAGGCAGAGATGTAGCTAAAGACTCATGGGCAACTGGTGTGAAAGTTGAGCTTGCAGCACCCCCACCCCCCTCCATGCATTCTTCTCTTCATAACTTGAATTGTTGACAGTAAAAGAGACCCCCAGTAGCCAACACTTTTTTAGGGTGGTTTTTCAGCAAAAAATAAATAAATAAATAAGTAAAGCAAAAACATTTTAGATAAATATGGGTGGTTTCACATCTGCACTGGAACCTCCGGTCGTAGGGTCTGTCGCAGATCCGGCACAAAATACAGCTTTTTCTTCCAGTAAAGTATGGCACAGCTCAGTGGAAACTGATTGGACCCCATTAAGCCAATGGGGTCCATTCAGCATTGTTTGCTTCCATTATAAAACAGACTGGTCTAGCGAGGGGATTCCCCTTTACTGCTCTCCGGACAGAGCAGAAAACAGAACCCCGCTGCAGATGTGAAAGCACTCAGGTGATGTCTACTTTTGGTAGCTATCACATCGGCTATCAAAGGTTTCTTGAAAAGTTAGCAACCATTTAAGCAGTTTAAGTTACATGAAAGAAACGGACAATGAAAATCAAACCAGGTTGATTGAATAATCATTACTAGGCCAAATCCGATTCACCCACCTTTGCTGATGAACAGCCTATAAGGAATTAATTAAACACTTAATGAGTCTCTATATAAATCTCCCCATTACAATGACTATGGCAGTAAAATCTACATTGTAACATTCACTGTGTTCCTTGAAGAGATATTTCAATCAGTATTTATATTAGATATGGGAGTCATGTAGTAGTTGTATAGTTCTCGCACAGGAATTAGTGAACCATTTTCTGCTGAATGTCACTGGCTAAGTGACACTCAGGCCTTGTAAATTACAACCTTGTTCTAGATCACTACGCTGAAATTTATTAGAACAGATTTTCTTTGTGATTACTTTAGTAAAAGTTTTATCTGGTAGTAAAGGTTACAACTATTATTACTACAATGTTCGGACATTTTAGTCAGATTACTGTATGTATTATATGTTTAAACGTATGTACTGTGACAATAGGGGATTATTTGTACATAGAGAAAAGGGTCACATACAGGGAGTGGACAAAAATATGGAAACACCATACGAAATGCATGTCTTAAAATCGGTCTCTACATGTCTTATTGAAATATGATTTATAATCCCATGTAACCTAAGTGGAGGTAATATGATATACATGCTGCCAGGCAGAAGTGAACATCTGCCCCGAACAACATGGTTACATTGGTCAGGGGTTTGAGCCACTCAGCTGCTGTTACCAGCTGGCTCCCAAAATCACCCAGAGTAGGGCAAGAGGTGAAGTAAACACAAATTTGGCAAGAAAGCTCTCAGCCAAGCAGGGGTCAAAAGGGCAGCTCAGTGCTAATGATTAAAATCCCATGCATTTCTAAGGTGTTTCCATATTTTTGTCCATCCCCTGTATATAGTAACATAGTATGTTAGGCTGAATGAAGACTATATACATCTAGTATATGACTAATGCACGTTCAATAAAAAATATTCAAAAACTTTATTAGTATACAAAGGTATACAAAAAATGTTAATCAAAGATAAAAAAAAACATCTAAAAACCATGTACATGCTAGGTACAAAAACCCTGAAGCAATAATGAGCAACAGAAATACATAATACCAAGCCTTAATATGAATAGGGTGATATAGTAAATATCACTACCTACGAAATACTAATAGTACTTGGTATAGACTTGACAATGCCAAAACGAAGAATAAAGAACCATGTGGCATACTGAGCATTAAGGATAGAATACAGATGGCAAAAACATAGAAGGCGCGTGCAGCAATCATAAGTTATAACATACCATAGGCTTGTGTTACAAGAAAATAGGTTCCCCATGTGTATCACTGCACTATGGGAGGCTTCATCAGGAGTTGTGCTGTACAGAAGGAATTACACATTTTTATAGTATCCAAAATTTCTTGAAAAAACCTCCCCTGATCTTATTAAAGCTCCATGAATGCCCAAAGAATGTACTTATTCTATGATAAAAATCCCAGTACTGTGTTTGGCCCTTAATGGGTTAATGTTTTGGTGCTAAAGGACCAAACACCTTTTAGGGATTTTACTCATGCGGTGGCTTTACTGAAATGTTTTCTTTTTCAGCAACCAAAATTATTTTTGCTGCGTTTCTTTTCTGTGACATGTAGGGCTATTTCTTTATGTCTTTTTTCACTGCCTATTTTTTCAGTTTTTTTAGTTTTATTGGGGGTAAAAAGCTAAAAAGATACATATTTTTTTAATTTATAGTTTTATTTTTAAAAGTAGTATATAACACTAAAATAAAGTACAGTGATGGGTTCCTCATTTTGTTTTGGACATTTTTATATATAATTTGGGTAGTCTCGGATTGCAGGGTGCATATGATGAAGGTTCTGGTTGGCGCCAGCAGTGGGTCATTTTCTTTTTCATGTATATATTTTATTGTATACTGTATTTTTTTAAATTTACTTTTGTAACTTTTTTTTAACCATTTATGTCCCTCATGATGTCACATAAAACCTCTGGGGGTCATTCACATAGTCTTTTTTTTTTTGTTGGCTCACTGGTTGGACCGACAAACCAATAATAAGTAAAATATAACTTTTATTATATAAATTAAAGTCAATCTATAAACAGACAAACATACATTTATGTGCACGAAATGTGAACTCGTGAGAGTGGATCCCAAACAAATGATAATTCATTCAGTCTGGGAATGACATCTATTCTACTTAGAATTTTATACTATTCCATGGCCCAACACGTTTCGCTTTGGAGTAGGCTCATCAGGGACCAAGATAATCCCCAAAGATACTCGCATATATGGTGTAACCAGAGGTGGATTCCCGGACTGAGATGACACCTTCTTCTGAAACATTGGTGTAAAATAATTGGGATAATTCCCCGAATGGGACAAACGTCACCGCACTACTGGGATGACATGGTTTCATTTTTAAACATTGGTGGCATTTTCCCTCAATAATATTGAAAATTGGGGTCTTTTCTATCATAGAGTCTGGATGCATAACCAGCACTGACATAATATTTTGTGATATATATATATATATATATATATATATATATATATATATGAATTATCATTTGTTTTTTGGATCCACTCTCACGAGTTCACATTTCGTGCACATAAATGTGTGTTTGTCTGTTTATGGATTGATTTTAATTTATATAATAAAAGTTAAATTTTATTTATTATTGGTTTGTCGGTCCAACCAGTGAGCCGGTAATTTAATTGTTGGACTTGTTCTGCCCATGTGATACAGCTTTCTTTTTTGTTCCACTATAGCTGGTCCATCAATGCGAGCAGCATCTATAGTAGCCAAAGTTATGGTGGAAAACATCCCCTTGTAGTGACAATAGTCACTAACATTGCTGATCAGGGCCTGTTAGGACCCTGCAGCTCTGTTGTGACAGGGGTGCCCAGCAGTCACATGATTACTGGGTCATATAGGGGTAGTAATACTTCCACTTTCACTCTTGAATACATAGCACTCGTTGAGCACTATGTAGCATCGAAAGGAGAAGGCAGATGCTGTTAAAAACCACAAGATAAAAATTTTAAAGTACTTTCATGAAAGTGTACATGCAATTTAACTTTATGTAACTCTTGACAGAATCGCATGATATTTGGATGACTATGTTTGTTTTTACTCTTAATTTAAAAAGTATTTACAAAAAAAACATGTCTACCTTCTCCTCCAGGTTCTCGGCTGTGACCCGACTTGCTTCTGCTTAATTGCAGAAGCAGAGGTTTTAATCCCGCAACGTACTTTTGCTATCGGCTGGGATTAAAACCCAAGACAAAGCGCCATATATTTACTGCTCTTGGTCCCTAAGAAGTTAAAGCCTTGTTTGGAATTTTCTATGTTCCTACATACCAAAGTTTAGATTGTACAGCATGAATTTTGGCTCGTGGCAATGTTAGAAATGTATATGTATAAATGTGATATATTGTCAATAAAATATCTATCTATTCCTCTTGTTCTGCTGACCCGAATAGACAAGACAATTCCAAGGGTTAACTTGTCCTCTGGCTTAGAGTAAGCACCGATAGATTTGATTAACTCAACAATATAAAATCAGAATATAAAAGTGTAACATTGGAATTTTTAGAAAATCATTCAGTAAGAGAGAACAGGCTCTTCAATTCTCCCTTGTGGGCATTGTGTAGGTAATTCAATCTGTGATATTGTAATAGTGTGGTGGTTGGTGTTGTGGCACAGGTTGCGGTGATGACAGACGGAGTTATGAAAACGTAACTTTACTCAACATATGCATAATAACCCGTATTTCTCTCCTAAAGAGGGTTTGTTTTACTTTAATATTGCATATAACTGGCCTTAAACTCTTCCTTAAACCGACAGAACTTCTTATGACTTGCATCTTTTGCCAACGTATTCATCCAGTTGCTCATTAGGTCCTCCTCCTGGCAGCAACATGGCGCCTTGCATTCCTTATAGTTTTCAGCGTCTTTTACACAATCACTACATGCATAATCATCATTGTTCATGATTAGAGATGAGCGAGCGTACTCGGAAAAGCACTACTCGCTCAAGTAATTTGCTTTATCCGAGTATCGCTGTGCTCGGGTCTGAAGATTCGGTTGCCGCTGCTGCTGACAGGTGAGTCGCAGCGGGTAGCAGGGGAGAGCGGGCGGGAGAGAGGGAGAGAAAGATCTCCCCTCCGTTCCTCCCCGCTCTCCCCTGCAGCTCCCCGCTCCGTGCCGGCACCCGAATCTTCAGGGACGAGCACAGCGATACTCGGATAAAGCAAATTACTCGAGCGAGTAGTGCTTTTCCGAGTACGCTCGCTCATCTCTATTTATGACCATAGGCCTCAACCTGGGATTTTATGTCATACAGTACCATCGGTCGTAGTTCGTCCATGCTTACTTCTGGTAGCATTGCTGTCTCAGTCAATCCAGCTTTTGAGGCATCTGGTGCTGGGCTTCGGCATCACCACCATGGTGTCTGGTAATGCAGGAGGGGAGTCTCCCTCCCTTCCTACATGCTGTGGGGCGATTCGCCCCAGGAATGTGGCCAGGTTGCCATATTTGTACCCCAGGGAAGTCAGGCCCTCTTCATGGGCAGCAACCCCACCATGAAGAGACTCCCCACTCTAAAGCCTCGCTAAATGGCCACCACCACAATGTTGCTCTGGATCTCTCTGCTGCTGCAGTCTACACTGTCTCAGCTCTGGAGTCTTTCTGTCTGTCCCAGACCTGTGATGCAGCTCCTCTTCTACTTCTGCACCTCCTTGGTGCCAAAAATCCCTTTACCCAGGCTTTGCACAGTCTAGGGGAAAGCTTAGCCCTTACTAATCCTACAGGGGCCAGTTCTTCCTATCGGTAATGGGCTAATTGCGTCAGAGGGGAGGTGGAGCCTCTTTCTTTGAGCCTCAGAGAGGTCACAACAAGTGTGTGTATATATATATATATATATATATATATATATATATATATAACACAGATATCCTGCTGGTTTTGCAAAGCTGCACATGGAATAATTGCGGCACAGCTTGAGGTAAGTTTACTAATTTTACAGGTGTAATACCATCAGCAGGTAACAGATACTATTTTAATAAACATATTATTAACTCAGATTGATGTCTAGCTATCAAGCAGATAAAGCCGATATTCTAAAATATAAACACCTATGAATAATATGCGCGAAAGAAACCAATTACTAGATCATCATTTACATTAATGAAACAAATTTACTGGGATGAATAAAAGAGATTATGAGAAAAGTTCAATGTTGCACATAAATTTAGAGAAGACAAATTTATTAAAAATTGAACTAATTCCTCCTGGACTTGCTGTAATTTATAGCTAGCCGTAAATAGCCCTATCAATAATTAAGTAAATTAACATTTTAAAATTTCTAAAAAGTTAATAAAAATACATGAGGCTCCTTTGTGGAAATCATTTCTGATGCAAAATATTAATCTATACAGTATGCAGACTGTCTACTTGCAGATTTTAGTGCGGATGCTCTATAAAAGAGTTGGGATATGAAGGTATGCTACAATTCTTACGTCTTAGGAGAAGGAACTATTCCTTTTTTGTGAGCAACCACTACCAGCAGCTCCGTGGAGCCAAAGTGGGGGGTGCATGTAGTCCCATGTATGTGTGCCTATCCTTGGGCTGTTGGGAAGATAGATGTGGCTTTCTGAGATTAACAATGATTGGCAAAATTATCCTTTAATCCTGACTAGATACTATCATCTGGAACGACAAATTGGGTGGAGCATGGATTACAAATTACTAATGTCTGGTATGTTAGACAGAAAAACTGATGTGCCTCAACAAATACTGAGAGATCCTGTTGTTGACACAGTTCTAGAGATATATAATCTCTGGAAAACCTCTAATAAAATATAGAGGTACAAGTTTTAAAACCTTTTGCACTGTTTTTATGCACACAGATTAAGAGAAAACTTGATTACAATCAAATAACGACTGGATGTGGAACCACTGTGTCAACCTACCAGGTAGGTGATGATCCAGTCCAGCACAGTTGACAGCCAACCTCAGCGTGGGAGGTAAGATACTGGATGTACGAACCCCGTATGCAGATGGAAACTATGGAAGATATCTTGCACTGAACTAATAATTAGGAAAGGGAAACCCCTGCCTATAGGCAAAGCACTTGTCCCGATAGGGACGACTCAATGGTTTTCCTCTAGGCACTGACTGACCCTGACAGGACAGAACAACTACAAAACAAACGACAGAACAATACCGGGGCGTACAGGAACAAAGGAGGTACAGGCTGACAAGGATAAACGGAGAGGCAAACCCACGAGGATAACAGACAGCATGATACACGAAAGGAGGACACAGAACACAAGCAGATTGCAAGGTAGCAAGGAAACTGCCAGAGCAGTGGCTAAACATGGAGTTATGGACATGAATCACGCAACAACACAACAGCAGTGTCTGAAAGGCCCAGGGCAGATATATAGGGTGCTGATTAGAAAAGATGCATCAGCTGAGCAGTAGGCCCAGAAGCAATTAACCCTAGAAGTGCTGGAAGATAATAAATAAAAGACGACGCCCATGCCTGCCAGACACAGAAGCAGAGGATTGTGTCTGACCATTGCACCTAACATAAAGTTGGTATATAAATATAGATTCAGCTATTGTACAACATGCCTATTTGTGTAGATAATTAAAGATAGTTGCATTGGGTAACAAGGCAGACGTCTTAAACACCATGACGAAAATTTGTTAAACATTTTTCTCTTATTTTCTTGTGTATACAAATTACAAATTTTGGTGCCTGCCATGCCACTAAACCTGGGAAAGAACCAACTTCTTTTGCCAACTTGTGTGCCCATTTCCATGATTAATGTGGACATAAATTTTTTTGCCAAGATCATAGTGACACATCTCCCCCCCCCCCTTCCCACCCTCAGTCATTGTAGATGATTAGGTGGGCTTCATCAAAGGGCGAGAATCCCAGGACTATAAGACACTTGCCCTGATGTCCCATTCCCGAAAGTACAAGGTTCCTACCTGCCTTTTGTCTATAAATGCTGAAAACATATTTGATAGGATGCAATGGGTGTTCTTCCGTAGTAGAATTGAAAAAAATCTTTAAAAAATATATAAAACTTAGCTTTTATTTCATGATATTAAAAAGCAATTCAAAAGCAAGAAATAAAAAAACGAGAATGCTAATGGATTAATGGATTACTACTATCAAACATCCGACAATCATAAATGGTACCAGACAAGGATGCCCTTTTTCACCATTGCTTTATGTGATATGGTGTTTCATTGCAGGGGGATCCAAGCACACATGTTATCTCTTTAGGACACTATATGCTGATGAATTATTATTACATACAACTGACCCCCTGAGGTCTCTCCCTTTTGTGGTTTGTGAATTAACGAATTTTGGCCAATTTAGTAATTTTAAGGTTAATTATTCAAAGTATGAAGTTCTGAACATTTCTCTAGATTGACCTCTTGATGGCTATATTGCTTAAAGTTTCTCTTTCAAGTGGCAAACCACATCATTCTTGGTGTCTAGATATCCAGGGATCATCTCTTACAAAACAGTGGGTGGGCTTGGAGATGGGCCTATCCTTTCTAGATGTTTCTATCTTGGATTGCTGAATGTCTTAGACAGGTACTAGACCTTCTGTTTCTCACCCAACAGTTTCTTGTGTAATGGGAAAAAACAGGTCCACAACTAATCTTTCTCATATTCCAGGCCCTCTCAGACCACTTTTTGACAATCCAGATTTCCAACCAGCAGTTGGTGTTGACTCTTTTTTAATATGAAACAGCTGAGATAACACCTGATTAGTTGAACTGCTTACTGCCATGGGGAACGCTCCTTCCTTAGTGGCACTTCAGGGTCTTGCCTGGAAAGAAGGGTGTCTTGGCTACCAAATCTAAAATTCAAATCATATGCCTCATCCATGAGCAAATGTTCTGTGATTACTCAGGATATGATTCCCATGGAATTGTGCTTATTGCAGTCATCCCTTCCATCATAACTACTTTTTTCTATATATGTTTTTTTGTGGGTCTTCTCCTCCACAGATCCATTGACCTTTACATGCAAGACTGAAATTAACACTCAATTCACAGAAGGGGATTGGCAGATAGGCTTCGTCCTAATACATAAATGGCATATTGCACTCAGTAAGAAATGGCAAGATTCCCACAGGGTGTTTCCTTCTATATCAGAGCTGTACTGGCATTGAAGTGATGACCCTGGGCCGATGCTTGATATTTGGTGGGATAGTCCTACTATATACCTATTCCTGTCAAATATCTTTGTATAACAAACCCATTGGGCATGACATATTGGTTAGTTCCCTCCATTGGTCTTCTCTTCAATGTTTCAGGGCCACTTTTGCACATAAAGAAAGGAGTCCTCAAAATTTTGGCAGTTGCTAGGACGGTCATTCCTTGGCACTTGAAGTCTTCTAATAGCCCATATTTGAATGATGGATGGGGGAGGTCATATGCTTGATGAGAATGGGGAATAGCTTTGCAGAAGACACTGGTGCATTTGATAATTTTATGCACATTTGGCTTAGATGGATCACATTTAGAGACGTAGATGAACTCTTCCACTGGTTGAAGGAAAGGCTCCCATAGACCTTTAAGGGAGGTGCACACATATGCAAGGCAAAGCATGAAAAACGGCACAAAACGCAGTGAAAAGAAGATATCTGTACCTCATTAGGCTGAATAGCCTTTTAATCCATGGAAAGGGTGTGTTGCACGTGTGAACTGTGCAAAAAGTGCAGTACTATGCGCAGACACGAACACAAATGTACCTCATCCAACCTTGTTCGCGCGCAAATACATTGCGCTGTGGTGAGCGTATTTGCGCATAGAGTCGTCTGAATAATCCCTCAGGGCCTTGACAGACAACCGGGTTTTGCAATACGCTCACTCCTGTGCAATTTTTTTGCACAGTGAACGAGTGTATTTTGCCCTCGTGCTTGTGCAAATACTGTGTGTATTTGCGCAGCCACCTGATTTAAATGGTTAATTACTCTAACGAGGTGCCGGTGATCGCAGATATGTGCAGCGTTTAGCAGATGTGCATGTTTGTGCACCTCCCATAGACCTCTATAGGGCTGTATGTGTCTGGCGAGGGAGAGAAGAAAACCATCAGAGTGCGGGAAAAGCATGAGCGACTGGCAGTAGAGAGAGTTACCAGGAGAGAGAAAACTGACAGATAACTGGGACTGTGGTTGAGCAATACCCCAAGAGTCCTCGCTGATCCAGCACTAGTCAAATTGTGTGTTTTTCTGTTAAAAGACTGTTTATTGTTATTTGCCTAAAAAGAGTTAAGTAAAAGTGTGGACTGCTTTATTTCCCGGGATTATGTCAGAGAGATCCACCGTTGATGACAGAACATTGGCGACACGAGTGACAAACGGGACTTTAGGTGACCACCATTACCATTTGTGATCTCTCCCTGTCAGTAACAAGGTCGGGTCCCGAGCTACCCTTTTGGAGGAGACAATAGAGCCCCATGACAAGGTTATCTCCCTACCAGCAGAAAATTCCATGCAGGAAAAAGTGTCATCCACGCTTGCTTGCAGAATAAAATGTATAATCTGCCTTCCTCAGTGGCTCTGTGCAGCCGATACGCGTCTGGTCCAGAGATGTGTATACCTGGCAAATTTTAAATATGTTTAAATAAAGGAAGATTATACATTTTATTCTGCAAGCGTGGATGACACTTTTTCCTGCATGGAATTTTCTGCTGTTTAAGCCCAGGACCGGGGGCAGGTGAACCCGTTTGAGCAAGCAGTGGATCGTGAGACATATGAAGTGAGCAAGTTGACAGCACAGCACACTATTGTCAAGTGTTTATCTCCCTACCCCGCTGTTTTCTCGGGTGAGGGCCTTTTCCTTGGACGCTGCAACTATACCCCTCCCCTCTCAATATTCCACTGTCACATCATGGTTTTATTTGAGATTCTATCCCTTTTGTTATTCACTATGAATTTTCCTAGATCTTTCAGTGGCATCTTGATATTATTAGTGCTTAACTCGATTAGCAAACCTCTAGAAAGATATAATAACTTTGGAAGTAGAACCTCTTTCCTGGGTGTAAAGCTTCTTATTCAATTAAGTACTGGTGTTCATTTCTGATGTTTTGCTTGGCTGTTCCAGTGCATCTCTGTCGGGGATAGTCAGGGCCCAAGTGAAGAAATCTGGGCTGTCCTTATCAGGACAATCACTCTGCTTTTAGGCAGGGGCTCCCCATTTTCCTGTTAGGTAAGGGACAGGTCTTTTTCATCTTATTGTGCCAAGAGTGGTGTTCACTGTCCAGCATTGTTTAGTGTATGCTTTTTGCATTCTGTGCAAACGACACCCTTCGTCCATGCTAGACATGGCACTCTGGTGCCACGCGGACATTACATAATAAACAGCCATACGTTTCCTCTGTGGGTTTTTGTTTTTTGCCTTGCATATTCATGGATCCCATTGAGGCCTTGTTCAGCCAGCTTAGGTCTCTGGCTATTGAGGATGCTGAGGTCAAGCAACAACACTTAGGTGGAATAGGTTTGGTAAAGGAACCTAAGCTGGACCTGCCAGATGGTTTTTCTGGTAAAAGGAAGGAGTTTTTGTGTTTAAAGAATCCTGCAAATTATACTTTAAACTGTGCCCTATGTCCTTAGTTGATTAGTCTCAGAATGTAGGGATGGTAATTTCTAGGTTACAGGGAGACCCTCAGGCTTGGGCCTCTTCATTGCCACCCACTTCTGACGCTTTATTGTCGGTGGATAATTTTTGGGGCTTTGGGTCTGATCTACTATGACCCCAATAGGGTATCTCTGGCAGAGAGGAAGATTAGAGCTTTGTGTCAGGGAAGATAACCCATTGAAGATTTTTGTGCTGAGTTTCGCCATCGGGCAAACAATCTACAGTGGAATGACCCCGCATTGCGGAGTCAATTTTGCTTTGTGTTAGGCGACAAGATTAAGAATCTTATGGGTTCACATCTCTCTCCTAGAAATCCTGATGAGTCCATGTCTCTGGCTATATGGATTGGTCGGCAAGTTAGAGAGCGGGCAAGTGAGCTTCTTTGTGCCATATCTGTAGAACCCGTGGATTGTGATGAATCCATGCATTTGGGCTCTTTGTCTGGTGGAGCTGTGAAAAGGGAAAAGCACGGAGACAAAGCTTGCAGTTTTTTCTGCGGCCATTCATGATACTTTATACAGGTGTGCCTTTTTCGGGCATCTCAGTTGGAGAACTAGCTGGCCTGGGGGTTAAGAAGTTCCTTTTGGGCCCGCAAATCGCCTGGTTATCCTCCTCCAGATTGGTCCTTCCCACAGAGATTCTTATTACTGGGTATAATTGTCTGGTGACGATTTCTTGAAGAGTGGAGCCAGAGTCAATTTAATTCTCGATGAGGTGGCCAAATGGCTGAAACTTAATATTAGACCTTTGGACTGCCTGATACCTGTGTCTGCCATTGATTCCACCCCAGTGTCCCAGAAGTGCTTATAATGTTTTATTTCTGATGTGTTTCAGCACCTCTAGTGGACTACTAAAAAGTGTAAGATGATCTTATAGACTGATTAATCAAAATTTGACATCTTTGGTACATCATGTAGGGTTTTGTATGCTGCTGAGTAGGTGAAAGGATAACTCCTGAGCATGTAACACCAACTGTCAAGCATGGAGGAGGAAGCGTGATGGTCTGGGGCTCTTTTTCTGGATTCAGAATTGTCAACTTACACAGGGTGACTGGCGCACTGGACAAAAAGGGATACCACAGCATTTTGATACACCATGCAATATCTCTGGTGTACACCTAGTTGGTCAGTGGATATAATAGCAAGACAATAAGCCACCAAAACATACTTCTAGGTTATAGGAGAACTACTTAAGAAGACTAGAAGAAGCTGGTAGGCTTCAAACAATGGAATAGCCTGCACAGTCTCGAAACTTATCTCATTGAGCTTGTTTAGGATGAACTGGGCAGAAGGCTGAAAGAAAAGCAACCTACAAGTGCAGCACATTTGTGTGAACTTCTGCAACAATGTTGGGAAGAAATATTTGAACAACATCTGAATGCAAGTGTAGAAAGAATGTCTTGACTGTGTGAAGCTGCTATATCAGCTAGAGGGGGAAACTGTGAAGAGTTAAAAATCTATATTTAAGTTTGTGAAACAAAGTAAATCTATTATTTCTATTCATCTTGTCTTAACGCGTTTATTTGTTTTATGCTTTCATTTCAAACTACATTTGAGACATTAAACTATGTGACTATCAATAAAAACTGGAAATGTAGGTGTCTTTTTTTGTAGCTATATAGTAATAGTAGGATGCCCTTTACACACAGAAATATGTACGTTTTAAATGTCCTATTTATATAGGCAATCATCGGCATTAACTATTTTCTATCCGAACAATGTTCTATCCTGCTGCATTAATGAAAATGAATGATACAAAAATCAAATTATATGTAGCACTTAAAGTAAAAGTCAAACACTGCTGTTCATGATATGTTATGAAAGAAATCAAAAAGTGAAATGCATAGCTTAAAGATAAAAGGCACACCTTGTAATAACATAACACTTTGACCACTTCTCATAAATACACAGATGCCTTTTACTACACTGTACCTTTCCCAGAGATTAAAGGAATTACTTTTCTGCCAGTAATTCATCTCTGACTACATAGCAGAAAAATAAAATCCATAATGAGGGGGTGAGATGGACAAAGATTTTGTTCTCTAAGAGAATGCTATTATTGTTGCATATTTCCAAAATTGTAAGGAAAGAGCAGAGTGGTTATCAATACGCTGATTTATACTGCATTAAGCCCCATTTTAGAAGCAGGGTCTTACTTCAGTGTAACACAAGAACATTTTATACCACAGAACAACAAATATTGTGCAGAATGAGAGCTTTAATCAGCAGTCAAGCCTCACGAATTTGAAGTTTCTAAAGTTTCTAATTATGATGGTGAACTTTCGCCTGGTCTTTTTTTTTTGTTTTCTCTTCAAAGTGCAACTCCAATCTACAGAAATAAATTACTCAGACGAAGAGAATTTTAGAAAAACAGATAATACAAAGACAGAATAGTTCTGCAAATTTGATTGGCAACTCCTGATATGGGTAAGCCAGAACTTGTTTAGGGAAGCTACATGTGCAAAAATCACGCGCATAAAACACACAGCTATTAGAACCAATGGTTTCCTATAGGAACATAAAAAAAATCTGAACGTTCCCATAGGCAACCATTGGTTCTGATAGCCGCATGTTTTTTACGCACCTGATCTTGGCGCGTGTAGCTCTCCATGGAAAGAGCCCTTGGGGCGCTTTTACACAGAACAATTATCGTTCAGAAAATCATTTAAACTAGTGAAAGTGAGCGATAATTGTTTGGTCTAAATGTGCATCAACAACTGAATGATAAGAGTTCGCTTCACGTTCATCGTTTATTTTTGCAAGCATAAAAATCATTGTTGGCTCATTCACACACTGTTTAACAGTGAAAATCTTTCCGACTTGAAAATAGGTATTTCTTAATCATTTCATCATGGAAGAAACGAAAATGATATAGAAATTTTTAAGTTAGCTCTTGGCTCTGAGATGTAGGCCATTTAAGTTGTACCTTTATTCAGATGCACCAGGTTAGATGAGTGAGTTCATTAAATAAACAAAAGTATATAAAGTAAAATAGTTGAATAATTAAAATGTAAATCAGATAAAGTAAAGCTTAAATCTTATAATTCATAGAAATCTTAGAATCTTCTTAAAGATAAAAACTTTGAGCAAGTTCTTCAGGGTCATGAGAAAGCAGAATGGGAGGCATTTAAAGATGTTGTGCATGACCTCCTGGGAAACTGAAGAGTTGACAACTACATTGAGGTTGTGGATAAACTTCTAGAAAAATTGGTTGCAACATGTAACTCAAAATCCATTTCCTATATTCTCACCTGGACGTCTTCCCTGACAACTGCAGTGCTGTGAGCGACGAACATGGAGAGCGATTCCATCGGGATATATCGAAAATGAAACAAAGGTATCAGGGAAAATGGAACAAAGGGATCAGGGAGATTGGAATGCTCCTCTGCTTGCGGACTACTGTTGGACAGTGACAAGAGACGCCCCATAAAAGGAGTACAAGCGACCAGCAAAGATAATCCGTTCACCTGATTAAGCCTTTTTATCTGAGGTTAGTGTATCTATAAAACCAGAGTTAGGGCTACTCAGCAAAAAATAATGTCACAATCATTTTCCTCGACCCAAAATTAGGGTAGTTGAACTTTTTTGAGAAAGGAAAAAATTACAAAGTGCATTTTTTGTTGTCCTGCGTTATCGTTCAATTTAAACTGCGCTCATTCAATCTTTCTCATTCACTTATAGAGTGAAAGAGTGAACGATTTTGAACAATTTCTCATTTGAATGAGCCAACGATGTACTTGCCTGTCTAAACAGGCTGCTTGAGCGAAGAGCGAACTCTGACGTCATTCTCTCGTTCAAACGATAAATCAGCTAGTTTAAATGTACCCTCACTGTTATATAGATTACCAATCATTTGGAGAGCTGTTCATTCAGCTACCAACGTACAGTTTGTTAGTTATCGCTTGTAAAGGCAGGGTGCTCACAATCCCTCCCCCCCCCCCCCATTGGTCTCTGAGGTTTGGTTTGATAACTGTTGGATAAACAATCCTTAATTGACTTGTCCTCTTGCTCACTATACTTCTCTTCCAATCTGAGCGCTCTTACTTCTCACACATACTCCACACTTCCATCTGATATCTACACATCTGCTTTTTTCAATGATTGGCCACATAAGTAAACGATGGACAACATTTCCTCACCAATGCATTCGATGGAAGTGAGTAGAGGAAACTGGTCCGTTAGCGCATTATTAGCTAATCCTTAGAATTGTGTATGGTGGCCTCGTGTGCAGATAATTCACCATGGAAATCTGTTTTATGAAGCTCCTGATGCACACTTGTTTTATTGATGCTCTACCCAAAGGCAGTTTGGACCTCCGTAGGGAGTAATCTAATAGCACTTGACTTCTCCGCTCTGTAAGTTGCGTGGTTTACCACTTCATCATAACTGAGCTGTTATTACTTTCAGGGTGGGTTCACACATATTTAATATTGATTTGCAGGAATGCTTCCATCCAATAGGTGGCGCTGTAGAGGTATTGCTCCATCTTCCTTTTTTTTTAAAATGAGCCCTCACACTAATACCAGGTAGTTTAATTATAACCAGGGAAAGATGGGTTCCTACCTTCTAGCATACAAGTACATCTTTCTTGGACTTAGACCTACAAATAAAACTAAGGAAAGTAGGATACCTACGTATGTGGTTCAATTAAAGGGACAGTAGGAAGATTGTTGGGAGTAGGCGACAAAGTGGAAGCAGCCACAACTCCACCACCGTACCAGCCGTACAATCAAAAAAAAGAAATGTCAGCACTTCCCAAATAGATATCTATACATGCGCGTTGGCATGTTGGCACGACTAACTGTACAGTCAGAGACAAATGATAACAGCACTCAAAATACATTTTTAATTAGAAAAATACATAACTGTAATTCATACACTAGCCACTAGAGATGAGCAAGCACACTCGGTAAGGTGAGTTCCTCGAGCGAGCCTCGCTCATCTCGAGTAACTGCCTTCTCCTCTGAGCGTGCTCGGGGGGGCAGCAAGGGAAAGCGGGGAGGGGGGAGAGTGAGAGAAATTCAGTCGCCCGCCACTCACGCACCTTACCGAGCATGCTTGTTGATCTCTACTAGCCACATTAAATAATGTAAGGTTCTTAGTATATAGTTTGATCAAAGTATATTGGCCCATCCACCAATGTCCAGGTAACATACGGGTGGACTACAAAGGACCCACAAGCCATATCCCTGACAAACTGACCTTACACATTCTAATTTGCTGAGCGGTCTACAATATCACCATGTAAAACACGGTTTCTCAAACCAATCCTCAAGGAATCTTAACAGGAGGTTTTTCCACAGAGAAAACGTACACTAAATTTTAATATGGTTAAATTAATTAAATGAACTATAGATTATGAAACTCAGCCATGTAAGAGTCATCCATATACGCCAGTCCCAAGCCCGGATAAATTGGAAGGGTTAGGGAAAGACCTGGTGACCGACCCTGTAAAAATTTTGCCTTGGAAACCCTATGAAAGAGCTCTCAAATGTTTGAGATATGGTATCCGATGCCAGGACCCTCAGACCAAAGGATTCTCTAAATGTGACTGGGGAAGAGCAAGGTCTGAGTACAAATAGTTAGGGCTTTCCTCATGATGCAAGTGGTGGAAAGCCCTCGGGAAGCCCAGCTGCTAATGTGCCTCATGATGAAAGAAAGGATTGCGCTGTACTAAAGCTCACATGCTAGCAACATGGAATGTGCGTAGCATGAGTCCAGGGAAATTGGATATTGTGAAACGCAAAATGACAAGACTTGACATTGATATTCTTGGGATTAGTGAATTGCACTGGATAGGTAATGGTTATTTTCAGTCCGATGACTTCACATTGCACTATGCTGGACACGAGGACATCAAGAGGAATGGAGTAGCCTTTATTACAAACAAGCAAACCTCAAAGGCAGTAGAAAGTTTTAGAACAATCAACAACCATATCATTGCTTTCTGGATACATGGTAAGACAGTGAACATCTCAATCTTACAGGTCTATGCTCCAATGATGAATGGTGATGATGAAACCATTAAAGGTTTTTATGACGAAGTCCAGAAAACTCTAAACACAGTGCCAAAGAAGGACATCATTTACATTATTGGTGATTTCAATTCCAAAATAGGCTGCCAGCCAGAAGCAACCATCACAGGAAGATTCAGGCTTGGTGAAATAAATGAAGCTGTTGATCGCCTGGTACAGTTCTGCCAAGAAGATTGACTCAGGATAACAAACACATGGTTTATGCAACCCAAACGCCGACTGTACATATGAACATCTACCAATGACCTCCATCAGATTCAGATTGGTTGCATTCTGTATAATTATCGTTGGCGAAATTCAGTCATTACAATGAAAACCTTTCCTGGTGCCGACTGCGGCACTGATCATGAATTTCTTGCAGCTAAGTTTAAGATTAAATTCTGCAGCATTAACAAAGGTACTCCATTGAGAAAATTCGACACCTCTAAAATCCCCCAATCGTACACCATTGAGGGAGCAAACAGATTCTAACTGCTTGACACATCAGAAAAGCATCCAAAGGAACTATGACACAAAATACAGACCACAGTAATTAAAACAGGCAGTAAGCATCTCAACTATAAGAAGTAGGGGAAACGGCGCTATTGGTTGTCTGAGCAAACCCTCAAAATAGGAGATAAAAGAAGAGCTGCAAAGGCGGTAGGCAACAAAGACGAAGCTCAGCAACTAAATATACAATCTTTATCTTCCCCAACACCTGCCACTGGGGGAGAGTCGAGAGTTCTCCATACCCATTAGATGATCGTCCGTTCCTATAGAAAATGACTGGTTTTGCCAATCTGGATTTAATGTGTATGGCTACTAGAGATGAGCGAGCACGCTCGGATAAAGCAGTTACTCGAGCGAGCATCGCTCTTCTTCGCGGTAGCGGGGGGAGAGAGCGATCTCTCTCCCTCTCCCTGCCCCCCCCCCCCCCCCCCCCGGGCCTGCTCGGACCAGTAAGCAGTTACTCGAGAAGAGCGATGCTCGCTCGAGTAACTGCTTTGTCCGAGCGTGCTCGCTCATCTCTAATGGCTACCCTTACTGCTGTCAGACTACACACTCATAAATGAATCTCATCTGTCAAGTAAACTCTCACTTTGGCAAATAAATGTCATTTAAGTACTAAGGACAGGGTGCACGCACTTTTTTGAGTTGAGGACATATCTACACTACCAATGGACAAATATCAGTATAACCATTAATATCCCCATAAAGTCGTCAGATATTTACACACTGTTACTAAACAAAATGTATTATAGGAAGTCTAATATTGCCAGGCTGAACAGGTGCCGCCCAACAATTTGTGCTTTTACCCAAGCATAAACAGCGCTCGTGGAATAACACCCTAAGGGCTCGTTCACACAAGGGAATTGGTGCAGCTAACTTACATGCACAAAAAAACGTGATTATTAAAAATGGTTTCCTATGGAAACATTAAGAAGAAGGAATTTTAGCCAATCATACCTAAAAAGATAGTACATCAGCGACTAATATTCAGCTACTGAAATTCCCTGCTGCACAAAACGATAGGGCCTGATCTATCTTTGGTGCGCAAAGAGCAGGAGTCTCCATGGACTCCTATGGGAGACTCTGTGAGTCAGCCGGAAAAGGGAGATGAAGGGATTCCTCAGCAGGGGGGAAAAATGTTCATTAAAAAAAAAGAAAAAAATCTAAAATCAGAGAGATTACTCCCTACAACAGCCCATGTACTTGCCTCAGCGTGACCAGGAGTCCCTCTTCAGCAGATATATACTGACACATGTTGGGTATCAGTGTATGTAATTCCATATCGCACCTGCTCTAGAAGCATATCAAACAGCTGGACCAACAAATGACAGAAAGTGATGAACTTGTCCGGATGGCACCTCAAGTCAGTGTTAAGAGTATGGAAATGCTCCTTATGTGCATACTGTAACATCAGAGGATGAACCCAGAACCTGTTCGTGACTGGATCTTACGATACCACCACTAGTATCTGAAACTTTGCCAGCACTCCTCAGCAGTTCAAACACCCACAACACAACATGATGTCTTACACTGGTATGTATATTTATGAGCATCCCTACAATCAGGAAAATAGTTTTGGAACGCTTTTCAACAGTGGTTACAAGTACTAATCTAAATACTTTGACATTTGGTCAGGAAGAGAGTCCTTGCTGGCAACTATGAAGCATCCTGGAGGATAAGTCAGGATTTCATGACTTTTTGGTAGAAAATGCCAGTAGGGTTTAGACCAATAATATGTGACCAATCGATCACAACTGGTCAGTTACTGTCAGGTGCCAAGCAGATCCTGACCCAAGTGCTGCAGAATGTGGAGCCCATACAAACCATATTAATGGCTTGCATGGGCTCCTAGGAAAGTCTGACTTCACCAAGTCACATGCCTCTGCGCTCACATGGGCTTTTTCCTGCAGCTTCTTGCCCTCTCTAGTAGTACTGGAGTACTTTATTAACAGAGGTGAGTATTTTCAATTAATTCTGAATTCTGTGGTCCCTATTAAAGATGCCTGTATTAAGAGATCATATATGACAGGTATAGGGGTTTAGGTCTATACAAAGGGGGTATAGCATCTGTGGTCTCTTTTATTGGACTCTGGGGCCTATAAAACAGGGCTATAGGGTATGTACTAAGTGGTAGCAGATCTGTATTATGTGAGTGGGGTTGTAGTCTAAAAGGGGATTTATGGCTTGTATGGCTCTGTATTAAGAGATCATATATGACAGGTATAGGGGTTTAGGTCTATACAAAGGGGGTATAGCATCTGTGGTCTCTTTTATTGGACTCTGGGGCCTATAAAACAGGGCTATAGGGTATGTACTAAGTGGTAGCAGATCTGTATTATGTGAGTGGGGTTGTAGTCTAAAAGGGGATTTATGGCTTGTATGAAGGTGGTCTGCATTAAGAGGAAAGGCTATGGTCTGTATATAGTGCATCTGTATTAATGGAGTGTGGGGTCTACTCCTGCATCCTACCCCCATATGCAGCCCTCATTTGAGGTCCATAAACGTTGAATGAGGGTGACACTCTAAGGAGTTGTTTTGGCATTGGTCTGCTGATAGAAGCTGAACACGTTTGGGTGTGTTTGGGCAGAAATTAGACATGGTTAGAGGTGTGGCTCATCAGAAAAAAAATGCCAGCAGTAAGTAAGCATGCCACCTAATGTGTGTCTATGTTTTTTCAATCAAAGTTGGAAGGTAATGCTATGGTGGTACTCTGATTGTTACACCTTTTGTGGGCATTATGTGGGCAATATTATTAATTGAGCACAGTATAGAGTTGGGACATCGAAAACCAATATATCAAAATATCAATATATATCGCTAATGCTTTGGCGATACTTTTCATCGATATTGTTCTGTCCGATATATCGATAACATCGATAGTTTAAGGCGATATATCGATTTTTGTAAAGCAGAAACGTGCCTTGTGGTCCAGTGACCAGATTTTCTTTCTTTACATTCTGCCCTTCCCTTTGTGTTGTACAGGATGTAGTTTTGCTCGAGGCAGTAATAAACTTATAAACAAGTTCCAGAAACTTCTGTAAAGTGTGAGGTGACTCTTTGTCCCCAAAAGGTTTGCTCCAGGCAAAACGACTCTCAGAAGAAGTGGGGTCTTCGGCCCTCCTCCACATGCATTTGTTCATGGCGTTAGACGCAGGCTCTGAACGCTTGCGTCTAACGCGATGGCTGTGGGCAATGATTTCTAAATGAAAGCATTTCCACATGCAGATGGAGGGCTGCGCTGAACGCACGAAGGTCATGTCCAGAAAGGAGACGCAAGATGCCGTACGTTCAGCATCTAACGCGAACGCAGTGCCCATAGAAAAGATAGGAGACCCATCTAATGCAATTACAATTGGGTTCGGGGCACCGCATTCGCGTTACCAGGCCCTGCATTGTTTACTAGTTGCCATGGAAACGGTTGGTCCCTCAGCAACAATTTGAAATGCTGAGTTTTCTTTAAGGAGCACTCATTAGAAGGTTGTAGAGGAGGCCTGGAACCTCAAAAAAAAACGAAGAACGTTAGATGAAACAACACCAGAACTTTCTTTGTACTTAAAAATGCCACCCCTCAGATCGTTTAGGAGACAATCCTTTTAAAATATGGAGGGAAATATGTCAACCCTACTCCAATTTGTACCAGCTTGGTAGAAAATACCCTTCTGTAGTTGCTACTTCAGTTCCTGCAGAAAGAATGTTTTCAAAAGCTGGTGAAATGATGTCTGCTCGAAGGAGCATTGTGAAGGGAGAGCATGCGAGAAAATTAATATTTCTTGGCTCATTAGATAACGATTATTGGGGCCAATGATAAAAAACCTCTTTTCTTATACCTAATTTTAATGATGTTTCATCTGTAATTTTTTATTTTCATTTGTAACTTTAATCTATTTTCCTGTTATTAATAGTTAGAAGTTAATAATAAATTCAACAGTTTAAAGTTTTAATTGTTTTTGTTGATTGTTGCTTTATTAACCCTCGACTTGTTTTATTTTTATACAGCATTTTAAAAAGTCGATATATCGAAATATCAATAGTTTTCCACCAATATTTTACAATAATCGATAGTTTGTTCAGCGATAGTCGATACTATCAACTATCGATATTTTTGTGTTGATGTCCCAACCTTAGGACAGTATCTAAGAGGCAAGTCATGCCTGGAAGAAGGTCATGGTGTTCTGGACTGGATGGAGAACATGAGGAAAGAAAATGACTCCAATTTAGAGAAAGCATCACCTATGAGTCACTAGCTGGAGTGTACTCAGCTACAGTGTGTCTCCATACCAGCTAGCCTGCAGTGATGATGTCTATAGTTGCAGCTTTAACAATGAAGAAGCTGAATATCTTTGCTTGTGAATAAGATATTCTTTTGGGCTATTTTTCCCCTAGATTCTGACTTTATCCTCAGCCTTGGCTCAGGAGTTTGCTGTGTTATGCTGTTTTGGACTTGTTGCCTGTTATTTGTCCAAACGCCTGGTTTCACGACCTGGTTGCATTTTTTTGCTCTGGCATGTTACATCCTGACTCTCCTCCCAATAGCAACCTGTGGCGTTATTTTAACTTTGCACCATTCCTAACCCTTCTACAGTCCACCTGCCACTGGTTGGCAACTACAAATTGGAAATGTGAACAGGAAAGACTGGGGTTTTACATTGAAGAGATAGGTGATGTCTCAAACTCTGCACCTCCAATCAGCTATACCAATTGCAGTTGAAAATCCACTTCTCAAGTGGGAACTCTAACACTACCAATGTTACCCTATGGGATTTGCTTGGCTGTGTGCTTAATGTCACATTCCGTTATGCAATTGGTAAGGCTGAAACTCATCAACTTAATAATTAAGAGGGGTGTCCATATACTTTTGGCCATATAGCATACAATAAGTCAGTGATATGATCCTCGCCTCTGCTAAGTTTTTAGTAATTCTATGGCATTCTTGATGCAAGTGTGTTACATGCAAGTGGCCAGCTGTCTTTAGATTTACAGCGACACAGCCAAGTCAAAATACTCATTATACTAAAAAGCCTATGGTTGCAGATGGAAGCATTTACATGATCTATAACAGGACATGTTACAGTGCTAGATACTTTGTGAACAGACTCACACATGAGTAATTCTATCACAGCCTATTCGCTATAGATTTATGGACTGTAACATTATGTTACATGTAGATATTCTCGACAAAAGCACGTTCTTCCCTATGACCAAAAACATCCTCCTTTTTTCATGTTGTTATGGTTAGACATTTCTCCCATAAACTGTAGTATCTGTGTACTCCACTGCAGTAATTGCGAACACATCGTTTAATTAACTATACCAAACCTTTACAAAATCTCATTTATTTCTCTTCTTTCAGCTTTCTTTAGTGTTTCCCCAGGCAGTATAACTTCAGGTTTCTTAGCAACCATTTCAAAACATGCGATGGGATTCCTCTGCACCGCTTTACTTTTGCTTGCAGTTTGGTGCCTTCTTTGGTGCGATATTCCACCATGTATGGCCAGGATCACTGGTCATTAGTTAAAATCTTTCCAACTTTGAAATAGGTATTTCTTAATCATTTCATCATGGAAGGAACAGAAATGACAGTGAATACTTTGAGTTAGCCCTTGGCTCTGAGATGTAGCCCATTTAAGTTGAATATATGTACCTTTATTCAGATCCACAAGATTAGATGAGTGAAATCATTAAATAAACAAAAGTATATATAGTAAAACAGTTGAATAACTAAAATGTAAATCAGATACCGTAATACTTAAATCTTAGAATTGATATGTATATGTTACAATTAGAGTTGAGCGAACGTACTCTGCTGAGCTTGATGCTCGTTCGAGTATTAGCGTACTCGATGGTGCTCGTTACTCGAACGAGGATCAAATCGTGTTCGACCTCGCCCCAGTTTTTGGCTCCTCCCCGCTGTGACGTGCCTGTTTTGGCCCCTCCCCACCGTGAAGCAGCGCGCGTCATTGGAGAGAGAGAGAGAGTGTGTGAGAAAGAGAGAGAACCAACCAAGAAAAAAAAAGCTCGGCACCCAGCGTTCACATACAAAAATGCTCGAGTCTCCCATTGTAGTCAATGGGGTTCGTTACTCCAGTAGAGCTCTCGAATTTTACGAAAAGCTCAACTCGAATAACGCGGACCCGAGCATTTGGGTGCTCGCTCATCTCTAGTTACAATAGAAAATGAAATTGTTTTTTTTTCTCATAATTTCAGGTAGGATCCAGGATGCCACGTAATTGTAAAAACTCTTCTGAACATTTTTGTTACGCCTGTGGTGAGGTGATATTTTCTGCCCAGAAACGTTGAAATACTCCAATCATAAAGACTTTTGATCAGTGACAAGAGACGCCCCAGAAAAGAAGTACAAGCGACTAGCAAAGAGAATCCGTTCACGTGATTAAGCCCTTTTATTTGAGGTTAGTGCATCTATAAAACCAGAGTTAGGCCTACTCAGCAAAATCTAATGTCACAATCATTTTCTTCGACCGAAAATTAAGGTAGTTTAGTTATTCTGAGAAAAGAAAGAATTTCAAAGCGTATTTTTAAGATTTTGATTTGAGATTAGTATATCTTAAAAACCAGAGCTAATAAACACAATCTTATGTGATATTCGTGTTTAGGGTCGTTTAACCACTTTGAGAAATGAAAAATTTCAAAGTGTATTTTTATTGTCCATTGTATTCAGAAGGAAAGAAAATCTTCCAAGGCACCAGAAATTGTGGGCGGTCTACGATTAGAGAAACACGGCTATTTTCTTCCAGAAACAGTTGGATGTCCGTCCATGGCTTGTGCCAGGTATTGTATCTTCAAGCCTTTCAAGTCAATTGGATGTGGAACAATACCACACACAACCTGTGGATGGGTATGAAGTTGTTTTAAAAAGAGGGCAGGCATGTTTCTCTAATCTTTCACAACATTATTTGAGACAGTGTAAAAAAAGGCAACATTTCTACCACACAAAGACTTTCTCAAGCTTATATCAAAGATAACACAAAACAGGAATTATGCATTTTTATATCCAAGATGGTGTCAGCCATGTGCCCAGTCACTAGAGTTTTATGCCAAGCTACCATATCATATGCCGAAGGTGCAGCCAAATATACAAAGTAAACTATTAGTGAATATTCCAAAATATGATCAAGGCGTTATCCATGTCATATTGCAACAATTTTATCTACCTTAGTAATGTTTCTGCATCAAATGCCTATTCGCCATTTTGGCACCCACCCACCAAGTATTGGGCTAATTCTACAACTTTATTTAGCACCCTTCTGCAAAGGCGTATAGCTACAATCATAGTGTATATCTCCACAGTACTGACTGTAGCGATCAGGTTCAGAGTCCCTAGTCATAACCGGTATGGGTGGGTAGTGTAGTCAGGCAAGGCAGAGGTCGGTACACTGGAAGTATCAGGTGTAGTACATAGGAGTAGGGATATAGTGTAGTTAGGTAAAGCCAGAGGTCAGTTTACAGGTAGTATCAGGTGCAGTACATAGGAGCAAACAGATAGTGTTGTTAGGGGAAGCCAGAGGTCAATACATGGGTAGTATCTGTTGCAGTACAGAGGAGAAGACAGATAGCATAGTCAGGGGAAGCCAGAGGTTGTTATAGGAGAGCAAAGTGGAGGAGCTTAACTAGAGACTGGAAATGCAATAATTGCGCAAGGAGGGAGGCACTGGGCCCGGTTTACATAGGGAGATAAATTTGGGAAAACACAGCGTGGAGACAGTCATGGAAATACAGGAGGATGGAACTAGGAGCAAGGAGCAAGGGCAATGTTTTGTACAGGTGCTATCTAGAGGACTAATAGCTCAATCAGAAGAGGTGCCGCCCGGAGCATCGAAGCTCCTAGGTTCCAGTCCTGACACTGACATAGGCTTGTAGCCTGTTGTCATGACTGTATTGCATTTTTCTCTGCTGCATCGCCATGTTTAGGCATCCACCACTAAAGATGTTACTCATTGTCTACCTAGTAGTGATGTCAATATGGCTACAGCATCACCATATCCACATTTCCTGTTCACTACAATGAGTGTGACCTGACCACGCATTAGAAGGTGTGCCTAGTTCTGCATTGTATACAATAAACACCATCTATATAAAGAAGTTTAGGGTATATCAAAAATATTATAATTACATACACATGTAGTAAAATTTAACTTGGCTATGATCAATTTCTGTGATAAATTATCCTAAGCTATTGAACAGCTGTTGTTAACTGAACCCAACAAAACCCATCATAAAGCATTTTAAAGGGCAAATAAATTGTGGCATAGAAAGTTATCATAACATTATAAGTCAAGTTAAACTGTGCAGCATCTCTACATACAGGGGGAGAAGTGAGCAAATTAAAATTCAGATTTTGACCACAAGTCAATATGCTGTGTTCCCCGAGTATAATCACGGCACACTACAATGACCACCCAAAACACACTTACAACATTGCATTAGCAGAGCCATAAATTCTGGTCATCTTCTATCCAGGAAACTGCCAAGAGAAAATTATATGAAATCTGTTAGGATACATCATATTATTTCATAACCATATAATTCTCCAAATGCTCATCTGTGTTTATAAAAATCCCATCAAACGGTATGAAATCATAATCAAAACTGAGCACTTTAGGAATAAGAGAATATAAGGATCATGGAGGCAAATGGAGAGCAGACATAACCACTATCCCCAACTCATATGGGGGGAGGGGATGTCCATATCAGTGCGGGATAGTGGTTATGATTGCTTTCAATTTCCCTCCATGCTTGGAATATTCCATAATGACCCCATTAATTATCTATATGGAAGAAGCGCATTGGGATTGGATGTGGTGTTGGTTTTAGAGTTTTGTAGGGTTACAGCAGGGTTAGCCTCCGTTGAGCAGGGGTGCTCTTGTCAGGGAGATTGCTCCATAGATAGGTAAGGTGACCATAGGGCCTTTTATAGGGATACTGTGCTATCAGAACATTGTCTTCAATTTAGGCTGATTATCCCTAAAAATCATCTATGTATATGGTACAATGAGCATGAGAGTTAAAAACAATCACAGAAAACGGCCATATTCTTACTGACTAAGGAGTGCATATAGCTGCAACCACCAAATGAGGGAGCTAATTGCACCTGTGAGGGACACCAATCAGACAGCCACTCACACAGCCTCTTAATATAGAGGGGGGTAGCTTCTTGGTGTATAATTCCACACAGAGTGGAGTGGCTATATATGTGGATATATGTAGTTCACCATGCAGACCAGCAACCTATTAATGACGCCATAATAGTTTGGCGGGCTTCCCTGCACTACAAACAGTGAACCACATTGGTACTGCCACCCTGGGCTCCCCCTGAAGTCTTAAAGCCACACAGCATGTGAATAATAGATAATAAAAGCAAGGCATTGGTTGGATTGTGGCCAAGATACATCAACTCACTAACCTCGTCAAGGTTCCTTGCATGTAGTGAGTCCCTATACTACTATAAATACATTACAGAAGGGGAAATATAAAAGCATAAAAACAATCACAGAAAACAGCCATTACTTACTGAGTAAGGAGTGCATATAGAAGCATCCTCTCATCATGCAGGTAGCTGACTAACAAATGAGGGAGCTAATTGCACCTGTGAGGGACACTGATGAGACAGCCACTCACACTGCCTCTTAATATAGAGAGGGGCTGCTGCTTGGTGTATACTCCCACACAGAGTGGATACACTGCACTCCTTAGTCAGTAAGTATATGGCCATTTTCTGTGATTGTGAGCATTAGAGTTTGAGTCAACAAACCGTGAGTACTACAGTAGTACCCGCTGTATAACCCTTGAACCTAAGATTCCATTCTTAATTTTTTTTAACTATTATTTTGTATGTATATTAAAGTTACTAATGTTTTTGAAAATATCTGTAATAAAGGGGTATATTTTAAGGGGTATCCTTTTGCAGTGATAAGTGCCTTGTTGTTGATCCCCATCATTACATATCAATATTTGGAATAAGAGTCTGTAATTTACAAATCCACTCCATCACTTTATTTGTTATACTGATGCGATCACCTCCTTTTCTCAAATGAGGAATATTATTGATCACTTGAAATGTTAACTATTATATCCCACGTTCTTGAAAATGTATTGAGATGTTTAATTCTGACTTTTTTCTCTAATTCAGATTTGTAATTGAAATATCGTTTCATGATGCATTCACACGAGCATGTATGTACATAGGTGCGCACAAAACCATGCATCTATTTAGAACCATTGGTTCCCTATGTTGTGTTCACATGTCCATGTTTTACAGGCATGCAAGCGCGTGTACTGCAAAACATAAGACATGCGAGCGCCATAGGTCCATGGTGCACGTCAATATACCCCACAGGGAGTCTCCTTGTCACTGAACACTGTGACAGCACTGTCACAGTGTTCAGTGATGATGGCACTCCCAACGGGGAGTAAAGAATCTCCTGCCACAGCTGTGACAACTGTGACAGCTGGGGCAGAGGATCGCAATATTCTCCCATTGCCTTCAATGGGGCCGTAGCTGAAGGCAATGGGCTGCCAACAACCCCTGTAGTGATTTTTGGAGAAGGGCTTCAAATATAAGCCCTTCCCTGAAATCATCCCTAACTGTAGTAAAAAATTTTAAAAAAGGATATACTCACCTGTCTGCCGCTGCGGGGCTGAGGAGTGCCCTTTCGCTGGTTTTCCCTGCACTGCTGTGAGATTATTTCAGCAGGTGGGGATTTTAAATCCCCGCCTGCTGAAAGGACTGTATCTAATTGGCTGCTTAGCCAATCACAGGCGGTGCTCAGCTATTCAATGAATGACAGCTAAGCGATGCCTGTGATTGGCCACAGTACTCAGCCAATCACAGGCAGCCCTCGGCCATTCATCAAATTCAATCAGATACAGCCCTTTCAGCAGGTGGGGATTTTAAATAACAACCTCACAGCAGTGCGGGGAGAACGAGCAGGGGGATGCACCTGAGTCCCGTCAGTGGCGGAGAGGTGAGTATATATACATATATATATATATATTTTTTTTACAGTTAGGAATGATTTTCAGAGAAGGGCCTATATTTAAAGCCCTTCCACGAAAATCACTGCAGGGGTTGCCAGGACGCTCTGCTTTCAATGGGGCCGCCAGCAGCAGTTGCGGCCCCATTGAAGGCAATGGACAGGGACCTGCATTTATGCGTGTTTTTCCACTTAGTAAGTGCGAGTTTTGAATGAACGCTTGTGTGAATGAACCCTCAGTCAACATAAATCAACATCAATACAGAAAAACTTTGCTCTGAACTGCTGACAACTGACATTTGTAATCATCCTATTTTAAGTGGTTTTAATCTGTAGTTGTATCTATCTTTTTTGTGATTGTGGTAACTGAGTATAATAACTGGAGTTTAAAGGAGTCTATGGAGTTTAAAGGAGTGTAATAACTGGAGAATAAAGGAGTCTATGTATTTGTCCAAAGTGGGATTCCGGCCAGGAGGGGGTGTCCAATCAGACTTCTTTTTGGCCCCAAGTTTCTCCTGTGTTTGTGTGCTTGAAAGTCCTGTGTCCTCTTTATCATGAAAGAATTCTTTCAGTCTTAGTCTTCTGAAATATTCCTCCATGTCACTACAAAGTTCTGTTTTTTCAAGCATTTTAGTGGGAAGCGTTTTAGTCTGGCCTCCTGCCCCAGCAAACCATTGGCCTACTTCCGTTACATTGATGACATCATGATCATCTGGACCCACACCAAACAAGAATTAATAAAATTCCATGAAAGATTCAATGCATTCCACCCCACCATAAACCTGATATTAAGCTACTCGCATACAGAAATCAACTTTTTGGACATCACCATAAAGATTTTAAACAACTCAATACAGACATCCCTGTACTGAAAACCGATTGATCGGCCTACATACCTCAGATGGGACGATGTTTCTATCCTAAACACATCACAAAGTCCATTGTCTACAGCCAGGCCATCAGGTATAACCGGATCTGCTCCAACCCAACAGACAAAGAGGAACATTTGTACCATCTTAAAAGGACATTTATAAAACAGGGCTACCATCCCACCTCAATTGATGACCAAATCACCAGAGCCACCAGGATACACAGAAATCAACTACTCCAATACAAGGAGAAGGAAAGGAACAATCATGTGCCTCTAGTAGTGACCTACAATCTGCAGCTAGAGGTACTAAGGAGAACCGCAAAGAAACTCCACCATACCCTGCACAAGGATGACCGTCTGAAAACCATATTCCCGGACCCTCCGCTTCTGTGTTACAGGCAACCTCCTAACTTGAGGAACTTTATAATCAGGAGTGCATTACCCTCTGTAAGACCTACTGACATGTACTGACTGCGGACAGGATACGGATCCCCCAACACACAGCAGGACTATAAGATCCCAGGGACATTCACATGTTCCACGTCCAATGTTGTGTACCTGATCCTGTGCAGTAAATGTCCTGTTGGGGGGCTTTATGTTGGAGAAACAGGACAGAAACTGAAAGCGAGGATGAGATCCCATCGCCACACGATTAAACACAAGAAAAGAGAATTGCCTGTGGCTGAGCACTTCTCTAACCATGGACATGACATAGGAGATATGAGAGTTTTGATACTGAAGGGCGGTTTCAAGTCACAAAACCACAGAAGAATTTGGGAATATAAATTGATAACAACCTTTGACACGCTGAATACTGGGTTAAATTATTCCCCAGGATTTATGCGTGAATGGGAAGTGTGAGACATTTATTGCACAGATAAGACCCCCATCAACAGTAATTCAAGGACCATAAACTTTCACTCCCTTATCAGTGTTTAGCTAAAAATGTCAGCGTACCTCTTGTAGCATTTCTAGCCTGCCGACCTCCCCCCCCCCCAACAGTAATTTAGGGACCATAAAACTTTCACTCCGCTATCAGTGCCTAGACAAAAAAAGTTTGTTTGCTGTTGCAGAATTCCTTTTAAGTGCGAACCAATCACATCCATATCTGTGCCTTGTCATAAGTATGTATGTTATAAGTGTATATAAATATTCATGCCTCTTCAGATCTATTCCATTTAGCCTGATGAAGAGCCCGAGAGGTTCGCAAGCTCGCTATTACATCATGTATTTTTGTTAGCCATTAAAAGGTATCATATCTACAAGATTACGTGGTTTCTCTTGCTGGGAACAATCACATTTTGTTATCCATCTAATGTAAAAATAACACCGATTTCCCGGACACAAAAATAAATAATTTTGTTGCCTAGTGTAATTAATACTGGGAACTGGCATGAATTATATCTGAAATGTACAACGGGTCAGACCTGGCAAACATTTCTGGGAAGGCACATGGAAGTGCGAGAGGTACGCCTTATACAAGAAGAGGAGTGCACATGCATTTCATTCATGCAAAAAAATATGCAGCATGCTCTATTTTCGTGTGTATTGCACGCAAACATTTAAGCTCCAGCCACTAATCACAGCGCAGCGTTTATTCTACCTCACCAATATAAGAAATAACAATTTTTACTATTCAAAGTTTGCCCTTTTACGTGCGCAAAAAGAAAAAGCAGAAAGATAGCGCAAGGCCTATCTTTTCTCGCACATAGGAATTGGGCACAAAAAACATGTGAGAATGAACCCGTTGAAATCAATGACTTTGCTTCGTTGTCTCCAGAGTCTGCTTCTGTTTCGTCCAGCATTCACTGCGTTACTGTGTCTGGCTCCTCCACCCAGCTTGTGGGGATTTGCAATCATCCTCCTATTTAACTCCTCAGACCTTTCCTGTATGACTGCATGCGAGCTGCTGGTGCAGCTATCTTGTCTGTATTCAGTTCTCTGTGTATTCTTAGCTGTATTATACTGCGTTTTTGGGTGTTCCCAGCTCTATCTGTTCTTTGTATCTGTGGTCTCTGCACACAACTTACATCCATTCCTTCATAACTGCGCGACTCGGTGCAACTGACTCTTGACTCCTATCCTCACCAGCTAGGTAAGGAAGTCTAGGAGTTAGGGATAGGAAACACAGCCTGAATCTCTACACCTACAGGAGTATCTCCAAGGAAGGGATATCTTAGCCCAGCTAAGTTCAGAGTAAGCCCCGTTCTCGGCCATTTTACCGCATTTGCACAGTCTTCGCCTCAGTTTCAGCTGTCTATCCTGCCGGGTGGGTCCACTCGGTAGGATCATGCAGTGGATCCACAAACACTACGTAACACAACCTTGTTCATAAGGAAATAGGCTCCATTACGGTGAGCGTATTTGCGCATACATTCGTCTGTTGAAGACCTTACTGTAAAGACACCTTGTACATATATAGTGGGTGTAGAAAAATATGGAAACACCATAAGATACACATGATTTTAATCATTAGCACTGAGCTTCCCCTTTGACCTGCTTGGCTGAGAGATTTACTGCCAAATTTTACTTCACCTCTTGCCCTGCTCCGGGTGGTTTTGGGAGCCAGCTGGTAACAGCAGCTGAGTGGCTCAAACCCCTGACCATGGGAACCTTGTTGCTCAGGCAGATGTTTGCATCTGCCCGGCATAATCTGTGCCATATTACCTCCACTTAAAATGAGTCTCTACATGCCTTATTGAAATTTATAATCCCATGTAACTTAAGACATGCGTTTCGTACGGTGTTTCCATAGTTTTGTCCACCCCTGTAGTTGACAGCTGTAAAACCTTCACAGTTGTTTTCAGTGGAATAAGCAAGTACCTAAATCTATTTTCTGTCCTAAAGATGCACAGTTGCCTGCAGGTGACTGAGTCGGCTTCTCCTAAGGAATACATTTATGATTAACATATTTTGAGATAATACATCTATGCAAAATTGGCTTTAGTCCTACATTTCAAATGCAGTCGATGAGGGCTGAAGTCTTGTCCTATCTGCACCTTGAAGAATTGCAATGGAAATGCTGCGGCTCTATCATTGAAAAAAAGAGAAGGAGAAGCAAAGATAATAACAGTCTGCAGTCTAATGACCTTATGTTGCTAATGCAATCAGGAGTGGTATCACGCCTTACTAGCACACCTCAGTTTAATGCGCCATCACAGCTCCGACAAGCCTACGGGCCAAGTGATATTTTTTGCTGTCAAACCAGGTTGTCTCACCCCAGTGATCAGGAATCTGTCAATGACCTACATCAGCGGCTTCAAGAATTAATGAATCGTTCAGGTTCCTACATTTTTTTTCTGTATCTCAGCAGGAAAATGTGACCTGGTTGAGATATTTAATATGTTATATCCTTTCCTATGTCCTAAATCACAATGCGATATTTATCTTCCGAAACAGCAATGTCTTTAAAATACGCAAAACTGCATCTACGTAGATATTAACCAACTTATTGTATACACATTATAAATAGTATAACACACAATAATATACATTAAATGAATAATTCTGTTTCCACAAAAATAAGACCCTGTCTTACATTATTTTTTGCCCCAAAAGAAGCACTAGGTCTTATTTTCAGGGGATGTCATATTACACTTACCTAGCAGGCTCGGTCCAGGTCCCTCCCGCTGCCTTCTGGAGCTCCGATGCGCATCTTGCAGCTCTTGGCCACCCACAGAAGACCACTTCCTGATTACGGGATTCACAAATCCCGCCTCCAGGAAGCGATGGCTTTGATTGGTTCTCGAGCGCTGCTCAGCCAATAGAGCTCCATAGATCTGGATTGAGCCTGCTAGGTAATGTGTTCCTTCTTTTCTAAGGTAATGCAACAAGGGCTTATTTTCAGAGTAGGGCTTATATTTCAAGCCTCACCGAAAATCCTAAAAAATCAGGGTAGGGCTTAATTTCAAGGTAGGTCTTATTTTGGGGGATGCGTAGAATCTCAAGCATTCCATTATTGTTGCATGTAAAGGGGTGCTTACTGGGTACCTTTAAAAGAACGATCATGGCGGTGGCCACCTGATTGTGGGGTGAGACGCACTATCTGTGAGGTCCTAAAAACCCTTGTTAATTACCTGCTTTGCAGATAGTACCTGGCGATCCTGATTCCACAATGGGCCATAGGAAAAGGTTCTGCTGATCCCAGACCTGCCTCGGGAGGTGACCATTGCAGAATTTAAACGTTCCTCTGCTCTCATATTGATACTGCCAGACAAGTAGGAAGCCCGAACATGGCACAGGTGGAAGCAGCTTTGTCTCACCAGTGCAATAACAATCTAGCGCACAATTCCAGTAACCCCTATGCATCAGATCACAGTTATTCCCAGCCAATCGCGTTTGGGCAGCAGAAGCGGATAACCGGGCACAAAGAGACTCAGAACTTGGTGGCTTCTTCCCTGCCATTTTGATCACACCTGACTATTTTCAGGCAAACCGTATAGTTAAATGCACGCTCCTTTCAACAATTTTGTGTTTAGAATATGGACCTAACACATGCTAGCATATTTTATTTAGTAGGGCCGTAATGTTAAAGGTTTCTTATTTTCTGCTCATTCACTTGAATCACCAGATTCAAGGACTTGCAGGGCAACGTCATTTTGAGTCTTATTATCTGCCTATGACCCAATGCCCACAGACAGATTATCGCTGCAGAAAGGTGAGTATAGGGTCTCTGGCAGGCATAGGGTCCGCTGCAAGATTTCACAGTTGGAATCCAACCCGGCCACATGAGGCCTTATATTTTCATCAACAGATTTTGGTTTCGCTGATACTGTCTGTTATTATAGTATGGGCCACTAGGATCTTTAGTATCTGATGTAGAGGTGAATAGGGAAGCATGCCGACCATAAGCTTCCTCCTGCCCACATAGGGTTTACGACACTCAGTATTTAGTAGAAGCATCTTCTTACTTAGCTACAACTATGGCCATAATTGGCATCAGCCCTTTCTCTACTTTTGATTTTATAATTTGGTACTTGGCAAGAGTCCTATTTTTTCCAGGGAGATCTTACCTTTCCTGCCACTATGGCTGACATATATATATATATATATATATATATATATATACACACACACACACACACACACACACAAAAAGAGACACTCACCGAGGGCTTGCGATTTTGCCTTGAATAAACGAACCACAAGTCTAGGATGCGTCCCCAGGTATGGTCAGTGTAATGAAAGCCTACGTACAAAGTACATCTACGGGAGGTGGAGAGTCAGTGGAATGGTCTTCAGATCACAGCCACAATCCAGGGAGAAAATAGTGCAAATCAAGAAAAGGGAAAAGGGATATATCCTGCGCTCATAGGAATCAGTCCGGGGTTACAAGTATTAAAAGAAACTTACTTCTGTGGGAGGTCTGTGTTCTTGAAATCTCCCTCTAGTGTCAGGTAGCAGGAAAGGGAGCAGAACGTTTCACAGATCTTCCATCAGAAGGGTTTATTATCTCCACATGACATGAACAAAGACGTACAAAGATTCAGGAAATATAGATAGGGCTGCAACGCGTTTTGGGGCTCAAAAGTGGGCCCCTTTATCCATCATAACACTCACCAAACATGAGGCAGTTTTTATAGTGAGGTTTCTTGGTGTAGCATTCTTCTTGGAACGCCCATACCCGTGACCTCATCACACAGGGACGCTGTGTGGTCTGAGTTCGGTTGTTAGAAGGAATAAAATGGCCTCACCACAGATAGCTTTTTGAACATATAAAGCCAGAGGCCTGAATGCTTCTGAGAAGGGGAGCCAATTACTATATCATTTCCATAAAAAGGTGTCAAGGTAGTTATGCTCCAGTAAACTCATTTCAAGGCCGCAAACATCCCAAAATGTGTGTCTATATGTGTTATCTCTAGAGATGAGCGAACGTACTCGTCCGAGCTTGATATTCGTTCGAATATTAGGGTGTTCGGGATACTCGTTACTCTTAACGAGCACCACGCGGTGTTCGGGTTACTTTCAGTTTCCTCTCTGAGACGTTAGCGCGCTTTTCTGGCCAATTGAAAGACAGGGAAGGCATTACAACTTCCCCCTGTGACGTTCAAGCCCTATACCACCCCCCTGCTGTGAGTGGCTGGGGAGATCAGATGTCACCCGAGTATAAAAGTCGGCCCCTCCCGCGGCTCGCCTCAGATGTCTTGTGAGTTAGCTGAGGGAAAGTGCTGCTGCTGGTGCTGCTGTAGGGAGAGTGTTAGGAGTGAGTGTAGGCTTCAAGAACCCCAACGGTCCTTCTCAGGGCCACATCTATCCGTGTGCAGTACTGTGGAGGGTGCTGTTAGCAGTGTTGCACAAATTTTTTTTTTTCAAAATCGGCAGTCTGCAGAGCATTGCGCCTTGCAGTAATACTACAGGGACAGAAGTGGTGGTTAGGTAGGGAGAGTGTTAGGAGTGAGTGTAGGCTTCAAGAACCCCAACGGTCCTTCTTAGGGCCACATCTATCCGTGTGCAGTACTGTGCAGGCTGCTGTTAGCAGTGTTGCATATTTTTTTCTTTTCAAAATCGGCTGTCTGCAGAGCATTGCGCCTTGCAGTAATACTACAGGGAGAGAATTGTGTAGGCAGGGCCAGAAGACATATATTATTGATTGAATATAGTCAGTGGGCCCTCCGTTTCCCAAAAAGGGAAAAATTGTATTTGTCCTGCAGGCTTGCGCCAATTTATTTGCTGCCTGTGAAAAGTCTCCGCTCTGCTGCACTTCATATAACTGCATTTCTGTGCAACACATATCTTATCTGATTGAATATAGTCAGTGGGCCCTCCGTTTCCCAAAAAGGGAAAAATTGTATTTGTCCTGCAGGCTTGCGCCAATTTATTTGCTGCCTGGGAAAAGTCTCCGCTCTGCTGCACTTCATATAACTGCATTTCTGTGCAACACATATCTTATCTGATTGAATATAGTCAGTGGGCCCTCCGTTTCCCAAAAAGGGAAAAATTGTATTTGTCCTGCAGGCTTGCGCCAATTTATTTGCTGCCTGGGAAAAGTCTCCGCTCTGCTGCACTTCATATAACTGCATTTCTGTGCAACACATATCTTATCTGATTGAATATAGTCAGTGGGCCCTCCGTTTCCCAAAAAGGGAAAAATTGTATTTGTCCTGCAGGCTTGCGCCAATTTATTTGCTGCCTGGGAAATCACTGGTAATACAGCATGCTGAGGGGTAGGGGTAAGCCTAGAGGACGTGGACGTGGACGTGGCCGAGGACGCGTAGGCCCAAGTGAGGGTGTGGGCACAGGGCGAGCTCCTGATCAAGGTGTATCGCAGCCGACTGCTGCACGATTAGGAGAGAGGCACGTTTCTGGCGTCCCCACATTCATCGCCCAATTAATGGGTCCACGCGGGAGACCTTTATTAGAAAATGAGCAGTTTGAGCAGGTCCTGTCGTGGATGGCAGAAAGTGCTTCAAGCAAGCTATCATCCACCCACAGTTCTGCGCTGTCCAGTGCTGCAAATCCAAATCCTCTGGCTGCTACTCCTCCTTTCTCCCAGCCTCCTCACTCCACTACAATGACACATGCTCAGGAGCGGGCAGACTCCCAGGAACTGTTCTCGGGCCCCTGCTCAGATTGGGCAGCAGTGGTTCCTCTCCAAGCAGAGGAGTTTATCGTCACTGATGCCCAACCATTGGAAAGTTCCCGGGGTCCGGGGGATGAGGCTGGGGACTTCCGGCAACTGTCTCAAGACCTTTCAGTGGGTGAGGAGGACGATGACGATGAGATACAGTTGTCTTGCAGTGAGGTAGTAGTAAGGGCAGTAAGTCCGAGGGAGGAGCGCACAGAGGATTCGGAGGAAGAGCAGCAGGACGATGAGGTGACTGACCCCACCTGGTGTGCAACGCCTACGCAGGACAGGTCTTCAGAGGGGGAGGCACGGGCAGCAGCAGGGCAGGTTGCAAGAGGCAGTACGGTGTCCAGGGGTAGAGGCAGGGCCAGACCAAATAATCCACCAACTGTTTCCCAAAGCACACCCTCGCGCCATGCCACCCTGCAGAGGCCGAGGTGCTCTAAAGTCTGGCAGTTTTTCACAGAGACGCCTGACGACTGACGAACAGTGGTGTGCAACCTTTGTCGCGGCAAGATCAGCCGGGGAGCCACCACCAACAGCCTCACCACCACCAGCATGCGCAGACATATGATGGCCAAGCACCCCACAAGGTGGGACGAAGGCCGTTCACCGCCTCCGGTTTGCACCGCTGCCTCTCCCCCTGTGCCCCAACCTGCCACTGAGATCCAACCCCGCTCTGAGGACACAGGCACTACCGTCTCCTGGCCTGCACCCACACCCTCACCTCCGCTGTCCTCGGCCCCATCCACCAATGTCTCGCACCGCACCGTCCAGCCGTCACTAGCGCAAGTGTTTGAGCGCAAGCGCAAGTACGCCGCCACGCACCCGCACGCTCAAGCGTTAACCGTCCACATAGCCAAATTTATCAGCCTTGAGATGCTGCCGTATAGGGATGTGGAAACGGAGTCCTTCAAAAGTATGATGGCGGCGGCGGCCCCGCGCTACTCAGTTCCCAGTCGCCACTACTTTTCCCGATGTGCCGTCCCAGCCCTGCACGACCACGTCTCCCGCAACATTGTACGCGCCCTCACCAACGCGGTTACTGCCAAGGTCCACTTAACAACGGACACGTGGACAAGCACAGGCGGCCAGGGCCACTACATCTCCCTGACGGCACATTGGGTGAATTTAGTGGAGGCTGGGACCGAGTCAGAGCCTGGGACCGCTCACGTCCTACCCACCCCCAGAATTGCGGGCCCCAGCTCGGTGCTGGTATCTGCGGCGGTGTATGCTTCCTCCACTAAAGCACCCTCCCCCTCCTCCTCCTCCACAACCTCTGTCTCGCAATCAAGATGTGTCAGCAGCAGCAGCACGTCGCCAGCAGTCGGTGTCGCGCGGTGTGGCAGCACAGCGGTGGGCAAGCGTCAGCAGGCCGTGCTGAAACTACTCAGCTTAGGAGATAAGAGGCACACGGCCCACGAACTGCTGCAGGGTCTGACAGAGCAGACCGACCGCTGGCTTGCGCCGCTGAGCCTCCAACAGGGCATGGTCGTGTGTGACAACGGCCGTAACCTGGTGGCGGCTCTGCAGCTCGGCAGCCTCACGCACGTGCCATGCCTGGCCCACGTCTTTAATTTGGTGGTTCAGCGCTTTCTGAAAAGCTACCCACGCTTGTCAGACCTGCTCGTAAAGGTGCACCGGCTCTGCGCACATTTCCGCAAGTCCCACACGGACGCTGCCACCCTGTGCACCCTGCAACATCGCTTTAATCTGCCAGTGCACCGACTGCTGTGCGACGTGCCCACACGGTGGAACTCTACGCTCCACATGTTGGCCAGGCTCTATGAGCAGCGTAGAGCTATAGTGGAATGCCAACTCCAACATGGGCGGCGCAGTGGGAGTCAGCCTCCTCAATTATTTTCTGAAGAGTGGGCCTGGTTGGCAGACATCTGCCAGGTCCTTCGAAACTTTGAGCAGTCTACCCAGGTGGTGAGCGGCGATGCTGCAATCATTAGCGTCACCATTCCTCTGCTATGCATCTTGAGAAGTTCCCTGCAAAGCATAAAGGCAGCCGCTTTACGCTCGGAAACAGAGCCGGGGGAAGACAGTATGTCGCTGGATAGTCAGAGCACCCTCCTGTCTATATCTCAGCGCGTTCAGGAGGAGGAGGAGGAGCATGAGGAGGATGAGGAGGAGGGGGAAGAGACAGCTTGGCCCACTGCTGACGGTACCCATGCTGCTTGCCTGTCATCATTTCAGCGTGTATGGCCTGAGGAGGAGGAGGATCCTGAAAGTGATCTTCCTAGTGAAGACAGCCATGTGTTGCGTACAGGTACCCTGGCACACATGGCTGACTTCATGTTAGGATGCCTTTCTCGTGACCCTCGCGTTACACGCATTCTGGCCACTACGGATTACTGGGTGTACACACTGCTCGACCCACGCTATAAGGAGAACCTTCCCACTCTCATTCCCGAAGAGGAAAGGGGTTCGAGAGTGTTGCTATACCACAGGACCCTTGCGGACAAGCTGATGGTAAAATTCCCACCCGACAGCGCTAGTGGCAGAAGGCGCAGTTCCGAGGGCCAGATAGCAGGGGAGGTGCGGAGATCGAGCAGCATGTACAGCCCAGGCAGTGCAACAGTCTTTAAGGGCCTGGACAGCTTTATGGCTCCCCAGCAAGACTGTGTCACCGCTCCCCAGTCAAGGCTGAGTCGGCGGGAGCACTGTAAAAGGATGGTGAGGGAGTACGTAGCCGATCGCACGACCGTCCTCCGTGACGCCTCTGCCACCTACAACTACTGGGTGTCAAAGCTGGACACGTGGCCTGAACTAGCGCTGTATGCCCTGGAGGTGCTTGCTTGTCCTGCGGCTAGCGTCTTGTCGGAGAGGGTCTTTAGTGCGGCTGGGGGAATCATCACACATAAGCGTACCCGCCTGTCAACCGACAGTGCCGACAGGCTAACACTCATCAAGATGAACAAAGCCTGGATTTCCCCAGACTTCTCTTCTCCACCAGCGGACAGCAGCGATACCTAAGCAATACGTAGGCTGCACCCGCGGATGGAAGCATCGTTCTCTCTCACCATCCAAAACGGGGACATTTCTGCTTCATCAATCTGTGTATAATATTCCTCCTCCTCCTCCTGCTCCTCCTCCTGAAACCTCACGTAATCACGCTGAACGGGCAATTTTTCTTAGGGCCACAAGGCTCACTCATATAATTTTTCTAAAAAATTTTTATACGTTTCAATGCTCTTAAAAGCGTCGGAACTTTAACTTGAAACAATTTTTCGTTAAACTGGGCTGCCTCCAGGCCTAGTTACCACTTAAGCCACATTAACCAAAGCGATTAATGGGTTTCACCTGCCATCTTGGTTGGGCATGGCCAATTTTTACTGAGGTACATTAGTACTGTTGGTACACCAATTTTTTTGGGCCCTCACCTACAGTGTAATCATAGTAATTTCTATGTTCTTCGCCTGCACTCATGGTACAGAAAGGTGTGTGGGGTTGGCCTACACTTTAGCTACATAAATGTAACTTGGGCCTTGGCTATACTGCAGCTACTGAAATGGAACTAAGACTGCGCTCCCACTATACTGCTGCTTCAGAATTGTTACTGGGGCCTGTCTTGAGTGCTACTATTACTGAAATGGAACTAATACTGTGCTCCCCCTATAATGCTGCTAGTGATATTTAAGTGGGGCCTGTCCTAATGCTACGGCTGAAATGTTACGAATTATGGGCTCTGCCTATACCGCTGCTAATGGTATGTCTCTGGGGTGTGGAAACAGAAGCTTCCCAAAGACATGATGGCGGCGAGGCCATTTCCCACCAACGCGGTTACTGTTAAGGTGCATATAACCACGGACACGTGGAGAGGACACGTAGTGCCTCAAAAACATCCCCCTCCTCCTCCAACAATGAAAACATTCTTGGCAAATGCCTTTGCATTGGTTCGTCTGGTGGCAGTCCAAGAATTTCACCTTTACCGACACAACAAGAGAGCCCCCCCACCATCCCCCCGCCACGGCCCACTTAATCCTGGCCACATTCCGAAAACCAACAAAATACAACCGCGCTACTAGGTCCGCAGTCACCACCACATTACCCCTAACGCGGTTACTGTTAAGGTGCATATAACCACGGACACGTGGAGAGGACACGTAGTGCCTCAAAAACATCCCCCTCCTTCTCCAACAATGAAAACATTCTTGGCAAATGCCTTTGCATTGGTTCGTCTGGTGGCAGTCCAAGAATTTCACCTTTACCGACACAACAAGAGAGCCCCCCCCACCATCCCCCCGCCACGGCCCACTTAATCCTGGCCACATTCCGAAAACCAACAAAATACAACCGCGCTACTAGGTCCGCAGTCACCACCACATTACCACCAACGCGGTTACTGTTAAGGTACATATTACCAGTCTGACTGGGGCATGCAGACACCTTGACAGAATGAATAGTGTGTGGCACATAGGTTCCCCATTGCTATGCCCACGTGTGCAGCTCCTGATGGCGGTGGCACAGGATTATATTTCTCATTGCTTCTGTACAGCATTGTGGGCTATCGCCCCGCCCCTTTTAAAGAGGGTCGCTGCCTAGCCGTGCCAACCCTCTGCAGTGTGTGCCTGCAGTTCCTCCTCATGGCAGACGCACTTATAAATAGACATGAGGGTGGTGTGGCATGAGGGCAGCTGAAGGCTGCGCAGGGACAGTTTGGTGTGCGCTGTGGACACTGCGTCGTGCAGGGGGGAGGGGGGTTGGGCAGCATGTAACCCAGGAGAAGTGGCAGCAGAGTGTCATGCAGGCAGTGATTGTGCTTTGTTGTAGGTAGTGTGGTGCTTAGCTAAGGTATGCCATGCTAATGAGGGCTTTTCAGAAGTAAAAGTTGTTGGGAGGGGGGGGGGGCCCACTCTTGCCGGTATTGTGGCTTAATAGTGGGACCTGTGAACTTGAGATGCAGCCCAACATGTAGCCCCTCGCCTGCCCTATCCGTTGCTGTGTCGTTCCCATCACTTTCTTGAATTGCCCAGATTTTCACACATGGAAACCTTAGCGAGCATCGGCGAAATACAACAATGCTCGGGTCGCCCATTGACTTCAATGGGGTTCGTTATTCGAAACGAACCCTCGAGCATTGCGAAAATTTCGTCCCGAGTAACGAGCACCCGAGCATTTTGGTGCTCGCTCATCTCTAGTTATCTCCTAGTTCCATTGCTCACACCCTTCTAAAAAGATCAATGGGGTGTTCACCATGCTTCACAGGGCTCTCTAACATAATATGATATCTTTTACAAGGAGCAAGGAAGGATAGCATTTGTTCCTCTGGGGAATGACTGCATTTGTAGAGAATCCAACATCAATTTTGAGTTCTGACTTCAGTTTGGTCTTCAATCCCTCCATGAATGCCTCGTCAAATAGGTCCTCGGTTTCCATTTCATCTTTAAGCAGACTTAAGAGAGATCTGGTACCCTGTCTTCCCGAAAATAAGACTTACCCTGAAAATACACCCTACCCTGATTTTTCAGAATTTTTGAGGAGGCTGGAAATACCCCCCCCCCCCCGAAAATAAGCCCTAGTTGCATTACATTAAAAAAAGGAATACATTATCTAGCAGGCTCAGTCCAGCTCCCTCCAGCTGCTATCCGGACCTCTGACGTGCTTCTTGCAGTCCTTGGTTCCCCACAGATGATCACTTCCTGGTTACGGAATTCATAAATCCCTCCTCCAGGAAGCAATGACTGATTAGTTCTCGAGTGCTGCTCAGCGAATCAATGCAGCGCTCAATGAACTAATCACAGCCATCGTATTAGTTGGCTGAGCAGCGCTCGATGGTTCATCGAGCGCTGCATTGATTCATCGAGCGCTGCTCAGCCAACTAATACGATGGCTGTGATTAGTTCATTGAGCGCTGCATTGATTCGCTGAGCAGCACTCAAGAACCCCCTTCAGAAGTCCTAAAAGCAGATATAGCGCAGAGACCCTATGGTATAAACAGAATGTATAATCAGATCTCTCCCTTGTGTTGGCGATGCTCTGCACCACAGGGTACAGTGCTCCACATTTGGTGGGAATGTCCCTCAATAAATGCCATATGGCCCAACTTTACATTAGTATATAACTCCCTGACTGATTGCTCTTTTGCCTTGTTCCTCAAGATAAATAGTCCTACTATCTATGTTTGTGGGATCCAGCTCTACTATCAAAAAAGTCTAATATGCTACTTCACCTTTGCCATGAGGCAAATTATAGCAACAGTTATGGAAATCACAAAGTTCCCCTTTTAGGCCACTGTGGGTCAAGGCCATAAACACATTGATAAAATATGAAGAGAGGAGAGAAAGTGAAGATAATTCCTACTCAGCCTAACATTCCACCTGGTTGCCATGGTCTTTGTTTAGATCCATCCTAGATTTGAACACTTGGATTACCCAGGGCACTACACCTCCTTAACTTTCCAGTTGTTGACCACATTATTGTCACGCTGCCCTTCGTCAACCCTTTCACTCTTCCCTTCCCTCTCCTTCAATTTGTACATTTATGTTAGCCTTTATTTTCTGATGACTTTTGCCATAGGAATCTATGATCCTCGGTGTTCAGGCCAGGAGTTCCACGATCAGGCCAAGACACTCTTCTGTATGACAGATGCTTAAATGTAACTGTAATACATTCATGTGAAACGGGCCTTTTCAACAAATTACACACTTTATGCTGAAAAAGAGGTAGTAGCTAGAGATGAGCGAACGTACTCGTCCGAGCTTGATACTCGTTCGAGTATTAGCGTGTTCGAGATGCTCGTTATTCGAGACGAGTACCACGCGATGTTCGAGTTACTTTCACTTTCATCTCTGAGACGTTAGCGTGCTTTTCTGGCCAATAGAAAGACAGGGAAGGCATTACAACTTCCCCCTGCGACGTTCAAGCCCTATACCACCCCCCCTGCAGTGAGTGGCTGGCGAGATCAGGTGTCACCCGAGTATATAAATCGGCCCCTCCCGCGGCTCGCCACAGATGCGTTCTGACAGAGATCAGGGAAAGTGCTGTCTTGCTGGAGTTGCTATAGGGAGAGTGTTAGGAGTATTTTAGGCTTCAAGAACCCCAACGGTCCTTCTTAGGGCCACATCTAACCGTGTGCAGTAGTGTGGAGGCAGCTTTTTGCAGTGTTGCACTTTTTTTTTTTTTGTATATCGGCCGTGCAGAGCATTGCGCCCTGCAGTAATTATACATAGTCAAGGACCAGTAGTGGTGGTGAGGCAGGGACAGAAGACATATTTATTGAATATAGGCAGTGGGCCTTTTCAAAAACATTTGGGAAAAAAAATCTATTTGGGCTGCCTGTGACTGTCCTCAGTGTACTGGGTCTGTGCTGGGGGTAGTTGTCCTAATTCATACGCAGCCAGCTAAGTGTTACAGCAGGCTTGCACAAAATTATTTCCTGGCTCTGTGTTGGCTGTTACATCACCGCTGTATTCCTGTCCACAGTGCAACAGTTTGCAGTTATTTTACATACTCCAGGGCCAGTAGTGGTGACGCAGAGAGAGAAGACATATACAGTGTATATAGGCAGTGGGCCTTTCCAAAAACATTTGGGAAAAAAAATCTATTTGGGCTGCCTGTGACCGTCCTCAGTGTACTGGGTCTGTGCTGGGGGTAGTTGTCCTAATTCATACGCAGCCAGCTAAGTGTTACAGTAGGCTTGCGCAAAATTATTTCCTGGCTCTGCTGTGCGTTCCGTAAGCGAAGTCAGCCTCCAACCACAGGCCAATAAGTGGCACATTTAAGTACAGCGTTCTGTTTCTGCACTACTGGTAATACACCATGCTGAGGGGTAGGGGTAGGCCTAGAGGACGTGGACGCGGAGGCCCAAGTCAGGGTGTGGGCACAGGCCGAGCCAGTGCGGTGGCCAGGGGTAGAGACAGGGCCAGACCGAATAATCCACCAACTGTTTCCCAAAGCGCCCCCTCGCGCCATGCCACCCTGCAGAGGTCAAGGTGCTCTACGGTGTGGCAGTTTTTCACAGAGACGCCTGATGACCGACGAACAGTGGTGTGCAACCTTTGTCGCGCCAAGATCAGCTGGGGAGCCACCACCACCAGCATGCGCAGGCATATGATGGCCAAGCCCCCACAAGGTGGGACGAAGGCCGTTCACCGCCTCCGGTTTGCACCACTGCCTCTCCCCCTGTGCCCCAACCTGCCACTGAGATCCAACCCCCCTCTGAGGACACAGGCACTACCGTCTCCTGGCCTGCACCCACACCCTCACCTCTGCTGTCCTCGGCCCCATCCAGCAATGTCTCTCAGCGCAGCGTCCAGACGTCGCTAGCGCCACTGTTTGAGCGCAAGCGCAAGTACGCCACAACGCACCCGCACGCTCAAGCGTTAAACGTGCACATTGCCAAATTGATCAGCCTGGAGATGCTGCCGTATAGGCTTGTGGAAACGGAGGCTTTCAAAAGCATGATGGCGGCGGCGGCCCCGCGCTACTCGGTTCCCAGTTGCCACTACTTTTCCCGATGTGCCGTCCCAGCCCTGCACGACCGCGTCTCCCGCAACATTGTACGCGCCCTCACCAACGCGGTTACTGCCAAGGTCCACTTAACAACGGACACGTGGACAAGCACAGGCGGGCAGGGCCACTATATCTCCCTGACGGCACATTGGGTGAATTTAGTGGAGGCTGGGACCGAGTCAGAGCCTGGGACCGCTCACGTCCTACCCACCCCCAGAATTGCGGGCCCCAGATCGGTGCTGGTATCTGCGGCGGTGTATGCTTCCTCCACTAAACCACCCTCCTCCTCCTCCAATGCAACCTCTGTCTCGCAATCAAGATGTGTCAGCAGCAGCAGCACATTGCCAGAAGTCGCTGTCGCGCGGCGTGGCAGCACAGCGGTGGGCAAGCGTCAGCAGGCCGTGCTGAAACTACTCAGCTTAGGAGAGAAGAGGCACACAGCCCACAAACTGCTGCAGGGTCTGACAGAGCAGACCGACCGCTGGCTTTTGCCGCTGAGCCTCCAACCGGGCATGGTCGTGTATGACAACGGCCGTAACCTGGGGGCGGCTCGGCAGCCTCACGCACGTGCCACGCCTGGCCCACGTCTTTAATTTGGTGGTTCAGCGCTTTCTGAAAAGCTACCCACACTTGTCAAACCTGCTCGGAAAGGTGCGCCGGGTCAGCGCACATTTCCGCAACTCCAAGACGGACGCTGCCACCCTGCGGACCCTGCAACACCGGTTTAATCTGCCAGTGCACCGACTGCTGTGCGACGTGCCCACACGGTGGAACTCTACACTCCACATGTTGGCCAGACTCTATGAGCAGCGTAGAGCTATAGTGGAATACCAACTCCAACATGGGCGGCGTAGTGGGAGTCAGCCTCCTCAATTCTTTACAGAAGAGTGGGCCTGGTTGGCAGCCATCTACCAGGTCCTTGGAAACTTTGAGGAGTCTACCCAGATGGTGAGCGGGGATGCTGCAATCATTAGCGTCACCATTCCTCTGCTATGCCTCTTGAGAAGTTCCCTGCAAAGCATAAAGGCAGACGCTTTGCACTCGGAAACGGAGGCGGGGGAAGACAGTATGTCGCTGGATAGTCAGAGCACCCTCATGTCTATATCTCAGCGCGTTGAGGAGGAGGAGGAGGAGGGGGAGGAGCATGAGGAGGAGGGGGAAGAGACAGCTTGGCCCACTGCTGAGGGTACCCATGCTGCTTGCCTGTCATCCTTTCAGCGTGTATGGCCGGATGAGGAGGAGGAGGAGGATCCTGAAAGTGATCTTCCTAGTGAGGACAGCCCTGGCACACATGGCTGACTTCATGTTAGGATGCCTTTCTCGTGACCCTCGCGTTACACGCATTCTGGCCACTACGGATTACTGGGTGTACACACTGCTCGACCCACGGTATAAGGAGAACCTTTCCACTCTCATTCCCGAAGAGTAAAGGGGTTCGAGAATGATGCTATACCACAGGGCCCTGGTGGACAAACTGATGGTAAACTTCCCATCCGACAGCGCTAGTGGCAGAAGGCGCAGTTCCGAGGGCCAGGTAGCAGGGGAGGCGCAGAGATCAGGCAGCATGTACAGCGCAGGCAGGGGAACATTCTCCAAGGCCTCTGACAGCTTTATGGCTCCCCAGCAAGACTGTGTCACCGCTCCCCAGTCAAGGCTGAGTCGGCGGGAGCACTGTAAAAGGATGGTGAGGGAGTACGTAGCCGATCGCACGACCGTCCTCCGTGACGCCTCTGCCCCCTACAACTACTGGGTGTCGAAGCTGGACACGTGGCCTGAACTCGCGCTGTATGCCCTGGAGGTGCTTGCTTGTCCTGCGGCTAGCGTCTTGTCAGAGAGGGTCTTTAGTGCGGCTGGGGGAATCATCACGGATAAGCGTACCCGCCTGTCAACCGACAGTGCCGACAGGCTTACACTCATCAAGATGAATAAAGCCTGGATTTCCCCAGACTTCTCTTCTTCACCAGCGGACAGCAGCGATACCTAAGCAATACGTAGGCTGCACCCACGGATGGAAGCATCGTTCTCTATCACCATCAAAAACGGGGACCTTTTTGCTTCATCAATCTGTGTATAATATTCATCCTCCTCCTCCTGCTCCTCCTCCTGAAACCTCACGTAATCACGCCGAACGGGCAATTTTTCTTAGGCCCACAAGGCTCAGTCATATAATTTTTCTAAACAATTTTTATACGTTTCAATGCTCATTAAAGCGTTGAATCTTGCACCTGAACCAATTTTTATTTTAACTGGGCTGCCTCCAGGCCTAGTTACCAATTAAGCCACATTAACCAAAGCGATTAATGGGTTTCACCTGCCCTCTTGGTTGGGCATGGGCAATTTTTCTGACGTACATTAGTACTGTTGGTACACCAATTTTTGGGGGCCCTCGCCTACAGTGTAATCCAATTAATTTTTTGCCCACCTGCATTAAAGCTGACGTTACATCAGCTGTGCTGGGCACTGCAATGGGATATATTTATGTACCGCCGGTGGGTTCCAGGGAGCCACCTATGCTGTCGGTCCACACGGAGTTGTAACTACATGTGTCCACTTCTAAAGAGCCCCAGTCTGACTGGGGCATGCAGTGTGGGCCGAAGCCCACCTGCATTAAACATGACATTACCTCAGCTGTGATGGGCAATGCTATGGGATATATTTATGTGCCGCCGGTGGCTTCCTGGCACCCACCCATGCTGTCGGTCCACAGGGACTTTACAATAGGGAGTTGTACCTGCCTGTGTCTATGAATTAAAAACCCCGGTCAGGTTGGGGCATGCAGTGTGGGCCGAAGCCCACCTGCATTTAATCTGACGTTAGCTCTGCTGTCCAGGGCACTGCAATGGGATACATTTATGTACAGCCGGTGGGTTCCAGGGAGCCACCCATGCTGTGGGTGCACACGGGATTCCCATTGCGGAGTTGTACCTGCCTGTGACTATTTATAAAAAACCGCGGTCTGACTGGGGCATGCAGACACCTTGACAGAATGAATAGTGTGTGGCACATAGGTTCCCCATTGCTATGCCCACGTGTGCCGCTCCTGATGGCGGTGGCACAGGATTATATTTCTCATTGCTTCTGTACAGCATTGTGGGCTATCGCCCCACCCCTTTTAAAGAGGGTCGCTGCCTAGCCGTGCCAACCCTCTGCAGTGTGTGCCTGCTGTTCCTCCTCATGGCAGACGCACTTATAAATAGACATGAGTGTGGCGTGGCATGAGGGCAGTTGAAGGCTGCGCAGGGACAATTTGGTGTGCGCTGTGGACACTGGGTCGTGCAGGGGGGGGGGGGTTGGGCAGCATGTAACCCAGGAGAAGTGGCAGCGGAGTGTCATGCAGGCAGTGATTGTGCTTTGTTGGAGGTAGTGTGGTGCTTAGCTAAGGTATGCATTGCTAATGAGGGCTTTTCAGAAGTAAAAATTGTTGGGAGGGGGGGGCCCACTCTTGCCGCTATTGTGGCTTAATAGTGGGACCTGGGAACTTGAGATGCAGCCCAACATGTAGCCCCTCGCCTGCCCTATCCGTTGCTGTGTCGTTTCCATCACTTTCTTGAATTGCCCAGATTTTCACAAATGGAAACCTTAGCGAGCATCGGCGATATACAAAAATGCTCGGGTCGCCCATTGACTTCAATGGGGTTCGTCATTCGAAACGAAATTTTCATCCCGAGTAACGAGCACCCGAGCATTTTGGTGCTCGCTCATCTCTAGTAGTAGCATCAAAATACTGTCTTCCTCACAGTGATGATACTCAGGCTCTCATTCACTTACTTCTCTCTCAGCCCACTTAAACGTATCACAGTGGCTAGATGCAGGCCTACTCACACAACTTGAGCAGGCTCCCCTAGCACTACATGCAGCTTCAGCCACACACTGACTTCCTGCTATCAGCACCTGATATTACGTCCACCTGGTCTTTGCAGCAACAGTGCTATCTAGTGGTAACAACTAGTATACTAATATAACAATATAAACATTGGATTACATGTAAACCGTAACAAGGGCAAAAACAGCAGAGATAGGAATATATTTACATCAATAAGCAGTAAGTCTTACCTCTTTAGATGCCATGTTTCCCTGAAAATAAGACCCTGTCTTAAAATGGAGTTTGGTATGATTGGTACTGAAGATTAGGTCGCCCCTATGTGATTTTCATTTCTGAACTACATAACTCTAAATTTGATAATCTTGACCCGATTATGCTAGACTCACCTCAGGCACCTTAACCTCCTCCATTACCCTTCAATACAAATTACTGAGACCAAGATTTTGTTGGATATTTTGGACGCAGCAGCCATTTTTACTTTAACAAACAACATTATATATTAAAGCACTTTTAAAAACACGGAGAGGAGGCCCTTGGAGACCCAACCAAAAATTAAGGGTCTGGTGCTTTCCACATAAAACCGAACCCTGCCTCTTAGCGTACACCCGGTTTGGAGACACCACTAGCCCCCCTTCACTGTGAGGCTAGAATATCAAACATTGATTAAGGCCACCAGCAATCCCTTCCCTGGCCTTTCCCAACGCACCAGACCCAACCACTATCAACCAATAGGGTGGAAAGTCTTACCGGTGAGGCCTTACCCACCAAAACCTCCTCCAGCCAATATAAAAAACCTGCCTCCAAGGACCCCGCCATAGTCTGCCACGACATGAAATACAAGCTTTCTTGCAATTAGCCCATCTATAGTATACTGGTATCTTAATTCTTCTCCTTTTAGTAGGGAGGGTGGGCAAGACTCGCTTTGCCTTTCTTTTAAAAACTGATGATCCCGCCTAAAAATCCCCTTTAAAACCTTCCTACGCACCCCCCTTTTTCTCCCCCATTTAGCCAATTAGCACTTGCTTCACCACTAGAGATGAGCGAGCATACTCGTCCGAGCTTGATGCTCGTTCGAGTATTAGGGTGCTCGAGATGCTCGTTACTCGAGACGAGCACCACGCGGTACTCGTCTTGATTAAACGAGCACTGACCATTGAATTCAATGGAGCCGGCAATACAGCCGGCTCCATTGAAAGCAATGGGCTGCCGGCGAGCGCGGGATGAATTTTCGGGAAGGGCTTAAAAATATAAGCCCTTACCTGAAAATCATCCTTAAAGGGGTTGTCCCGCGGCAGCAAGTGGGGTTATACACTTCTGTATGGCCATATTAATGCACTTTGTAATGTACATTGTGCATTAATTATGAGCCATACAGAAGTTATAAAAAGTTTTTCACTTACCTGCTCCGTTGCTGGCGTCCTCGTCTCCATGGTGCCGACTAATTTTCGGCCTCCGATGGCCAAATTAGCCGCGCTTGCGCAGTCCGGGTCTTCTCCTGTCTTCAATGGGGCCGCTCGTGCAGAATGCCGGCTCCGTGTAGCTCTGCCCCGTCACGTGGCGATTCCAGCCAATCAGGAGGCTGGAATCGGCAATGGACCGCACAGAAGAGCTGCGGTCCACGGAGGAAGAAGATCCCGGCGGCCATCTTCACCGGTAAGTATAGAAGTCACCGGAGCGCGGGGATTAAGGTAAGCGCTGAGCGGTTTTTTTTTTACGTCCCTGCATCGGGGTTGTCTCGCGCCAAACGGGGGGGGGGTTTGAAAAAAAAAAACCCGTTTCAGCGCGGGACAACCCCTTTAAGGGTGTGTTCAGACGAGTGTGTTTTGGTGCGTGCATACGCACGCACCAAAACACGCTTGTATTTACAACACTGCATTCCCTATGGTGTGTGCACATGTCCGTACTTTGCAGGTGCGTGCCTGCAAAGATAGGACATGCGTGCACCATAGGGAATGCACGCATTGTTTTCAATGGAGCCACGGCTGCTGCCGGCGGCTCCATTGAAAACAATGGCCTGCTGGCTCCCTGCATTCCTTTTCAGGGAAGGACTTTACATATAAGCCCTTTCCTGAAAAAGAAAGATTTTAGTGTAAAAAAGAATAAAAATGCAGGCATTCTCTTCAATGGAGCCGCTGCTGCTGCCGGCGACTCCATTGAAGACAATGGTCTGCTGGCACACCTGAATTCTTTTTCAGGGAAGAGCTTTACATATAAGCCATTCCCTGGAAATGAATTAAAAGTGATTTAAAAAACAAAAAAAATAGATACTCACCTCCCTTCAGCTGCCGGGGCACAGTCGCATCTTCCCCTGCTGTCCCCTGCACTGTCGTGCTGAACTGCTGATCTATCACCAGCCGGGGATTTAAAATCCCCACCTGCTGAAAGAGCTGAATGTGATTGGCTGAGGTGCTCAGCCAATCACAGGCAGCTCTCCCCGAATGAAGCCCTTCCCTGCAAAGCCACTAACAGCTGCCGGGGCTCAGCGGGGACTTCTGCCGCTGTCCCCGGCTCTGTAGCGCTGCTGACCTATCAGTAGCTGGGATTTTAAATCCCCGGCTGCTGATAGCTCAGAACTACAGAGCCTGGGACAGCGCTAGAAGTCGCGGCTGAGCCCCGGCAACTGAAGGGAGGTGAGAATTGCTTTTTTTTAATTTTTTGCACTAATTTAAATGGCTTTTCAGGGAAGGGCTTATGAAGCCCTTCCCTGAAAAGCCATTGACAGGATGCCGGCAGCAGGATTCTCTACCGCAGCTGTCATGTGTGACAGCTGTGGTTGAGAACTGAAGAATTCCTTTTGCTGCATCTGCCACAGATGTGGCAGATGTAGCAGCAAGGACTTATTTTAACTAGCGGGGGTGAAGGATACATCTGCCACATGCGGCAGATGTGTTCTTCATGCCCGCGGGGGTCACAGCAGTGGCGGAGAGGTACGTTTTTTTTAATTCTTTTTTTGTTTTGCACTAAAATGTTTCTTTTTCAGGGAAGGGCTTATATTTTTAAGCCCTTCCCAAAAAATTAATCCCGCGCTCGCCGGCAGCCCATTGCTTTCAATGGAGCCGGCTGTATTGCCGGCTCCATTGAATTCAATGGGCTAACATCGTTCTTCTCTGCCACAGCTGTTACAGCTGTGGCAGAGGAGAACGATCTGTATGCTGACAGTGCGCGGGGGGGGGTCTCACTCTTGCCACTATTGTGGCTTAATAGTGAGACCTCGGAGCCCGAAATGCAGCCCTGCATGTTGCTCCTCGCCTGCCCTATCCATTTCTGTGTTTTATACATGACTTTGTTGATTTGCTAAGACTTTCACAAATGAGAACCTTAGCGGAGCACCAGTCATATACAAAAATGCTCGAGTCGCCCATTGACTTCAATGGGGTTCGTTACTCGAAACGAACTCTTGAGCATCACTGAAAGTTCGACTGGAGTAACGAGCACTCGAGCATTTTGGTGCTCTCTCATCTCTATTCACCACCTAACCACATGACTCCCCCCTTTTTCTCCCCTGCTCACTATGCTCACTACACAACATCATTCACTGCCTTTTTAACTGTTCCCTAGCAACCCTGTCATGCAGGCCCTCCTCTAATGGGCCCTTTGAGCCCCAATTAGGCCCTGTGCTTTCTTGGTACTGCAGTCCACCATTAAACAGGTTGTCCAGCCACTTAAAATGTTTAAAAGCAACTCAGAATGGTTTAAAATAATAAAATAAGTAATTCTCCTAACTCCTAACTGATGCCCCACCACTTATATTCCCACGTTTTTAGGTCCTCTGTAGGTCTCTCTACTTCCTGTCGACACAGACATGTGAACACTGCAGCTAATTGGCAGTCAGAACTGCGCCCAGTGATTGGCTGCTACATTCACATGGGAGCAGGGGAGGATCAATAAGATAACTATTTCTTTTTTTCTATTATTATTTTTGAACTTTTTTATGTTCTAATTGGCTGGACAACCTGCTTACTAGCCTTGGTTGCCCACTTAACCTACTTCAGTTAAGTTATTTCTTTCTTATACACCTTTGCCCAAAACTGTACAAAGTATTCCATATGCAGTCTGAATAGTGAGTGCTATGAAGGTAAAACTATAATATCATCATGGCTTTTTTGATGAATCCCATGATTTTGTTTTTGGACTATGCGAGCCCCAAGATACTAGTGCATATTAATTGTCTGGTAGTTAATTCTCAACACATAGTGCAATCTTCTGTACCTTTCTATACCGTAAAAAACAAAATATGTTGCCCCACATACTGTCCCAACAGAAACCAAATGGACATGCTTTGCCCACCGTAAGGTCTTACAAGAACTGTATATTGGGCATATACCGCAAGAGGTTTCCCAGCACAGGCAGCAAACATGTTTACTTAACGAGATGTACACTGAGCCTAACAATAACCCAATCTGAATATATTCCATTAAAGGGAATGTATCATATATATTTCTGATTAGTTGAATCAGTTACTTGAAGGGGTATTCCAGTTGTGAAGCGGATTTTTAAAAATTCCACATATGGAAGATGTTTGCTCCATATTTATGCACAGCTGGTTATGGGTATAAATCGCCATTACCTTCCTATCTTGTCCTCCATTTTTCATGTTTCCCCACATCACTATTTTCCAAGATGACCACTGCATCCCAGCTGACATGCAGCTGTAAACTAAATTTACCAGAATTCCCCACTCTGTACTTCCTTCCTGTATGTCCCCTCTAAGTGCTGCCCTGTTATTGGTCAGCAATCCAGTCCTGAGTGCTGAATAAGAAAAAAAGTCATTTCTGGTCGTTCTTACTGAGCATGCCCGACCATTAGCGCTGGAATGTCTACTGGTCGTATCCAGGGCAACCTAGGAATAAACACTTGTGAAGGTGATGGTCTTTAGAACTACAGACACAAATCCAAAGCAGAACCACATTGTAAACTTTAATAAAATATGATTAGCATTCATCTGACTGCAACTTTGCGCAACTGGAATATCCCTTTAAATATTAAGGAATGTAGAAGAGACATAATGTGCTCATATTTTATTAAATCTAACTTTATCTTTATTTTTAAAAACCTTCCTGAGGGCAAGCATGTTTGGTTCTTCCTATATTATCTGTACGGACGTTGCAGCAGGGTGTGCTTTTGTGCTCTTGGCAGCTGCAATGAATGAAAAGGGCATGTATCATTCATCATTTTTTTACTAATGAAAACCAGATGGTGAAACATTTTCCATTTTTCTAAACTGTTTTTATTTTCGGATTATAGATTTGTTATTCTATTGTTTGTACATGACTACAATGGCGGTCATCTTCCCTGAGCGACTTTTAACAGCTTTTAGGCTTCCTGCACATTGCATTGTGGAATCCGGAGCAGGCGTCCGCCTCTGGATTTTGCAAGCAAAAACAGCCCATAGCATGCTATAGCAAATCCCAATTTCATCTCCACGAGCGAAAATCGATTGTGATTTTCCAGTCACGGAGAAGAAATCGCAGCATGCTGCGATTCTGTGCAGACTCCACACAAACGGCTTCCATTGAAGTCAATGGAAGCCATCCGATCCATGGCCCTCCCGCAATGACATTGCCGAAAGGTTGTGAATTCCGCATCATGGCTAGGTGATGATGTGGGAAAAGCAGTGATTTAAAAAAAAATCTCAACTGCGCAAGAACCGACGGCTTGCCATGCTGACAACAAAAAATACTTCTGTGTGGACGCCGACTGGGCACAGGGTCGGATTTTGCTGCGGGATTCCGAATGCGGAGCCTGACCTGCCCCTGTGCAGGTGTCTGTAAGCCTGCTTCACGTGGGGGTATGTGCACAAGATTTGTGCACACAATGTGCAGAGAATAGAACGCTTTGATTTCGGGTGCGAAAAACAAAAATTGAACATATTCTATTTTTCTGCATGTATGTGCACCAAAGATCCCGATAGAAGTCAATAAGGGGTGCGCAAATCTGCTGGCAATACGTAAGGAGATGCTCGAAACATTGCGTAATTGCTCTGGAAAAAGAACACATCTGCAACTAAGTAGCTATTTCAAACGGTGCATTTGTTTACCACATACAAATTAGCATGCCCTGCGGGGGCAAAAAGTACGGTGAAATATGCCGATGTTTGCACAAAAAAGCATCATTCATTACGCAAAAAGGCAGTGTTCAGGCATGCAGAAATGCGTTGGGCGCTCGTGTGAAGCTGGCCTTAGAGATTCTTTGCGGCAAAACCCGAGTCATTCACACAATGACCAGACGGGGACCCACTGACTTCTATGCGAAACTGTTCTAGACATGTTCGGTGATCTGCGCAGAGGTTACTGTGCAGGAAGAGGAAGGGGGTAAGCTGTGACATCACCTATTGTGACTGGTGCATGCTGAATTATCCATATATGTGTAACTTTCAATGTAATCTTACGCGTGATGAAAGAAAACGTTTGGTACAGTGGTAGGGTCCTTCTACACAAAGCAATGAATCGTTGCAGTCAGTGTAGTGGCCCAGAACGTCTATTCCTGGCCCCTCCATAAATGTCATACAGGTCATGTCTTTTGTAGATGCGCTGCACAAACTGTCTAGTCTCGTTATGTGTATTGCACAGCTGCAGCAAATGAGAGGTTAATGTCCTCATGAGACTGGGAGATGCCTGCAAAGTATCAATATATGTCTAGTCACGTGATTTGTCTATAAGTATGAGTGATTTGGGTGTGGTGGAGAGAGAGGAAGATTCTGAGTCCATCAGAGAGATCCATCTCAGAGATTCAGTGAGTCTTCAGCAGAGAGCTACATGGGGGTACCTTTAACCCTCATGTGGTGAAGAATGGAAGAGGAAGAGCGGTTATCCTGAGGACCTCAATGCCAGGAGCCAGGGAAAGCGAGAGCGAGAGAAAGGAAAGTGAAGCACCGTGCAGAACTACTGTATTCAAGAGTGTCTGTGGAGTGACCCTACCCCTATCCTCCTCTGGTGAGTATAACAGGAACTTTTAGTGATGTTTAAACATAGAACAGCACTACATAAACGTGTACTATTCTATATTTAACATCTTTAGGAGGGAAAACTTGGGGTGCGTCTTATACACAGAAAAGTACAGTGTGTATGTGTGTGTGTATATATATATATATACATATTAGTAGAATTAGCCAGGTTCCTACAAATCCATTTCGTGTAACCGTTTGGTTTGTTGTTTGTTTGTGTGGAATTTCTTTGCTACTGATATGAAGCCAACATAATCACCATAATAAAGCTCAGTCCATTCATGCTGAGTAAAGAAAATGGCTGGGTTGTTATGCACAGAAAATTGACATCTTGCCAGTGGCGTCACGAAGATATTTTAATGAATGCTCCCCCAGCATTCAAAGCTGCACTGCATGTTACTGATAAATACCGATAAATACGAGGTATTGGGTAATATTTTAGCCAAAATGAACAAGCTCAGAATCTCACAGCTAGGGTCCAAGGGTGGCAGTGCCAGTGTGGTTCACATATGAGGTGCAGGACAGCCCGCTAGATTGAAATATGGTGCCATTAATAGGTTGTAAGCCTGCGTGGTGCACTACAAGTACCATGTGATCTGACACCCTTATATGCCTATAGGAATAGTACTAAGCAGCTGTCCCCCTGAATATAAGGAAGGTGTGTGAGTGGCTGTTCAGCAGTGCCTTCACCTGTGCAATTGCTCCTCTACAGTATTTAGCAGTCTGGCTGTCTGCATGTTGAGGGATTATTGGTGTTATACTGATACAAGAGGGCAGGTAATATCAGTAAGTATATGGCCATTTCCTGTGATTTTTTTTTTTGGGGGGGGGGGGGAGATTTACCTTTTGCAGCTAACCTAAAACAAAGTATGTTCAAAGATCTGCAGATAAGCTAAATCCTCAGATCACTCCTGCAGATTTTTCTAATAGACTGCCCTATATTGACCAATAACTTATCATTATTTCACTTCTCTTTAACCCCTTCCCGCTCCATGACATACCGGTACATCATGGCAGTCTGGTACTTCGCGCAAAATGACGTACCGGTACGTCATCGGGATAGCGCGAGATCATGACTGATCTCGCGCTATCCCGCAGTGCATGCCTTATGACAGCGATCATAGGCACAGTGCTGCAAGTCCCTCAGAGGCACTCAAATAGTGTAAAAAAAAAAGAAAAGAAAAATGTAAAAAAATGTAAAAAAAACCTTTTTATGCTTTTTCTAATATTAGCATAAAAAAAGGTGAAAAAAAAAATTAAAACCCCACATATTGGGTATTTACGCGTCCATAACGATGTGTACAAAAAGTTGAACATGCTTTTTATTTGGTACAACAAAAAGTGTAAAAAAAAAACCGCTAAAAAATAGAGGCAAAATGCTAATTTTTAGCATTTTGCCTAACAAAAATGCAATAAAATGATCAAAAAAGCCGTACATTCCCCAAAATGGTACCAATAAAAACTACAGCTCGTCTCGCAAAAAATAAGCCCTTACAGAGTTCCATACATAAAAAAATAAAAAAGTTACAGGACTTTGAATGCAGCTATAGAGAAAAAAAAAAGATTTCCAAAAAAAAAGGCTTTTTATTGCAAAAAAGTGTAAAAACCTAAAAAAATATAAGAATTTTGGTATCGTTGTAACCATCCCGACCCGCAGAAAAAATGTATTGTGTTATTTATGCTGCATGATTAACGCTGGAAAAAAAAAAAAAATCTATGTCAGAATTGATGCGTTTTCTCTCCCTGTTATCATAAAACAAATAATAACAGTTTTACGATATTGTCTATGTACCCAAAAGTGGCACTGATAAAAACTACAGCTCGCCACACAAAAAACAAGCCCTTATACGGCCGCGTAGACGGAGAAATAAAAAAGTTATGGCTTTTGAAAAATGGAGATGAAAAAATACCAAAAATTGCTTGGTCCTCAACGCCAAAATAGGCCATGTCATTAAGGGGTTAAGTACCCCACCAAAACTTGATTGTTCTCAGTAAGGCCCCCTGTCCACGGGCGTTGCGGTATCCCGCAGTGGATCTCCGCCACGGGAGCTGCCACTCGGGAGCAGGAGCCGGAAGACGGATCTCCGCGGTCAAGCCTTTTTGACAGATAGGCTGACCGCGGAGAATCATGGCAATTTGCAGCATGCTGCGAATTGCCAGCCGTGAGCGGAGAATTGCAATGCTTCTCCACTCGTGGACAGGGGAGCGGCGCTTCAGACGGCATGATTCGTCGGCCATTTACCACTGGCAAAATTATGTCCGTGGACAGGGGGCCTGAGAGAAACCAAGTAATCTTGATATTATATATATATAGTAGATATACCTTTTAATGGCTAACAAAAATACATGATGTTATACATGCTTCTTCGGCTCTATGCTTTGGAACCCTAAGTAACCCTTTTTTTTACATATATATATGGCACATACATTGAGTGATTAATTAACTTCTAAAACAATAACAAAACAGGTTGAGCACACTTGTAAAGACTTAATTAGTCCATTGATAAGGTTGTAAAAGTTTTATTGTCTCTAAATTGGTGTTAGGTGGTCTCCAGGCCTGTGTGTTATCTCTGCTACTGATGTCCCATTAAGTCCACTCTACCATGAAACCTTTTGAAATATTTAGGCCTGTACTGAAACTTCTTGACCACCTCCTCCATCAAACCATTGGCCTATTTCCGCTATATTGATGGACCAACTCAAGACTCAACAAAGCCTATACTTCCATCCAATAGACCCATAATACCTGGGTGACAGTCAGTGCACTTGGAACCTGTATACACATTTGCAGTCTTACCTTCAGCCATCTTACATGTCTCAGTGAGTGCCTTCAGCTCCGCTTTCCTAGACTAACATCCTAGGTAGGAGTGGTTGTCACAGTAGCACTTGCTTCTGCATGAACACTGCATTTCCTGTCTTCTATGACTCACCTTTAAATCTAAAGCCACTTAGAAAAGCTCAAAAAACTTAAATTAGCTATGAAGTTTCTCTTTTCTAATACTCATGTTTCTATTTTCATAAATTTGAAGCAATCATGAGAACATGTTTTTGTTGTTTAGTGCTCTCTATTTCGCCCTTCACCCTTTTCTTAATTTACTTCCTATTTGTTTATACAGGCCCCCATCCCTTTCCCCATATTCTTATTCCCCTTTCTTGAATGTAGTATCAACAATAGAGATGGGTTTAAAGCTGAATATTTCTTGGTGGTTAAATAAGACAGTTAAATGCCAAACTTGTGCTTGCTAGGTGCACTGGCAAGCTTCTCAAAAATGGTCCATTTTGTGTCTAATTAAGAATTTCCTGAATTCCATTCGAGGCCAGTAGAGTTAAACCATAGCTCAGCCAAGTCTGTAGCTTTGTACAACAGCAGCTTATAACAGTATTACAAGACTCAAATGTGTAAAGCAGTATGCTACCAGTCTGTGCTTGAGCCATGATGCTAAGAACTAATACCTTAAACCAAAGGCGTAACTTGAAGCTTCTGGGCTCCAATGCAAAACCTGTAACAGGGCCCCCAACTATAATACTTTATTCATAGTACTGGGCTGCTTATATGGAGAAGAGAGGCCATATGGGCCCCTTAAGGCTCCTTGGCCCGGCAGCCACCGCATCCCCTGCATCCTCTATAGTTCACCAACCCTTCTGAAGTAATCAGTGACTAGAACATATAATATTTAGAGATGAGCGAACAGACTCGTTACGAGTACTTACGCACCCGAGTACCGCCATTTTCGAGTACTGCAGTACTCGCGCGTAAAGATTCGGGGGGCGCCGTGGCGGCACGGGGGGTAGCAGTGGGGAGTGGGGGGGAGAGAGAGAGAGAGAGGGCTCCCCCCTGTTCCCCGCTGCTACCCCCCGCACCGCCGCGCCTCTCCCCGCCCCCCGGCGGCCCCCGAATCTTTTCACCCGAGTACTGAAGTACTCGAAAATGGCGGTACTCGGGTGCGTAAGTACTCATTATGAGTACGTTCGCTCATCTCTAATAATATTCTTTTGCTTAAGAAAGGCATCCTGGCCCCTCTTACACTCTTTCTCAGAACCCTTCTTATCGAGTTCACCATCAGCACATCCTCAGGCAGAGAGTTTCAAAGTCTCGCTGCTCTTACTGTAAAGAACCCCCTTCTATGTCAGTGTAGAAACCTTCTTACCTCTAGATGCGGAGGATGCCCCCTTGTTACAGTCCTGGGTATAAATAGATGATGGGAGAGATCTCTGTATTGTCCCCTGATATATTTATACATAGTTATTAGATCGCCCTCAGCCATCTTTTTTCTAAACTAAATAACCCCAATTTTGATAACCTCTCTGGGTATTGTAGTCCTCCTATTCCATGTATTACTTTAGTTGCCCGGCTTTGTACCCGTTCAAGCTTTGCTATATCCTTTTTGAGTACTGCTGCCCTAAACTGTACATAATATTCCATGTGTGGTCAGACCAGTGATTTCTAAAGAGGAAGAATAATGTTCTCGTCATGTGCCCCTAGACCTCTTTCGATGCCCCTCCCATTATCCTATTTGCCTTGGCAGCAGCTGCCTGACACTGGTTGCTCCAGGTAAGCCTACAGTTAACTAATATCCTAAGTCCTTTTCCATGTCAGTGTCCCCAGTGGTTTCCTATTTAGTGTGTAATGGTGACCTATATTTCCTCTGCCCATGTGCAGAACCTTACATTTATCCGTATTAAATCTCATTTGCCACTTTTCTGCTCGAACCCCCCCACCCCACCCCCACTTATTTATATCTATTTGCAACCGAATTCTGTCCTCTCACATTCATTGCTTTACATATCACTGATCCAGTTACTTACCCACTTAAACACATTCCCAGCCAGACCGAGTGTTCTCATTTTATATACCAACCTTTTATGCGGCACAGTATCAAATGCTTTGGAAAAGTCCAGATACACACGATCCAATTACTCTCCTCGATCCAGTCTAGAAATTATTCCTCATAGAAGCTGATCAGGTTGGTTTGACAGGAGCAATCTCTCATAAACCCATGCTAATATGGAGTTATACAGCTATTTTCCTTGAGGTGCTCCAGGATAGCATCTCTTTTACACACAATAGAAGTAAGACTTACCGGCCTGTAGTTTCCAGGTTCATTTGACTCCTTTTTGAATATTGCCACCACATTGGCTATGTGCCAATCCAGTGGAACAGACGCCATCACTATAGAGTCCTTAAATATAAGAAACAACTGTCTGTCTATCACATTACTTAATTCCATTAATACTCGGGAGGCGATTTGTCTATTTTAATCTTTTTAAGGCACTTCTACACTTCTTCCTGGGTTAAGCTGATGACATTTAGTGGAGAGTTTACTTTATCACTCTACATCTCGTCTAACATTTCATTTTCCTCTGTGAGTACACTGGAGAAAACAAAAACTATTTCTTAGATTTGCTCTCTCCTCATCCTCATCGCCCTCTACAAGTTACCCTACATTATTTATTAAATGGCCAACACTTAGAGTATAAATCTTTTTACTATTTATATAATTGAATGACAGTCTAGGGTTAGTTTTATTCTCCTTGACAATAAGTCTCTCTGTCTCCATCTTTGCTGCTTTTTTCTGCTTTTTGCATAATTCATTTTTTTGCTATAGGTTTTTAGTGCTCCTGCACTGTCTTCTTGTTTAAATGGTTTAAACAATTATATTTTGCTGTTTATTGCCCTCTTTACATCTTTATTAAGCCACATTGGTTTTCTCCTACTCCTAACAATTTTATTCCGGTAAGCTTTGAACCGCTCACAGTAGGTTTTTAGGATGTTTTTAAACATTTCCCATTTATTGTCTGTACTCTTATTTTTGAGGACATTGTGTCAGTCAATAAGGTTAAGAAAATCTCTGAGCTGGTGAAACTTTGCCTTCCTAAAGTTTTGTATTTTTGTAGCTCCCTTATAATATTCTCTCTTGAAATACATGTTAAAATTAGAGATGAGCGAGCGTACTCGGCCACGCCCCTTTTTCGCGCGAGCGCCGCGCTTTTTGAGTACTTCCGTACTCAGGTGAAAAGATTCGGGGGGCGCCGTGGGTGAGTGGGGGGTTGCAGCAGGGAGTGGGGGGGAGAGGGAGAGAGAGAGGGCTCCCTCCTGTTCCCCACTGCTACCCCCCGCTCCGCCACGCCTCCCCCCGCCCCCCAGCACCCCCCGAATCTTTTCACCCGAGTACGGAAGTACTCGAAAATCGGGGTGCTCGATCGAGTAATTACTCGAAACGAGTACGTTCGCTTATCTCTAGTTAAAATATAATATATTATGGTCACTATTTCCCAGGTGCTCCGCGACCTGCACCCCTTTTATTCTGTCAGGTGTGTTGGTTAATATTAAGCCCAAAATGGTCATCCCTCCAGTTGGGTCCTGTACAAATTGGGCAAGCTAATTATCTTTAGTTATTAGCAGAAACTTGTTACCTTTAAGAGATCCTCAGGTTTCGGATTCCCAGTTAAAGTCCCCCATAATAATTACCTCATTGTGATTTGCTGCTTCATCTATTTGCCTCAGTAATAGATTTTCGGTCACTTCTGTTATATTTGGTGGCCTATAAAAAACCCCTATGAGGATTGTATTATTTTCCCCTCTATGTATCTGAGACTCCATGAGTTCATCTCCCTCACATATATCCTCCTGGAGTGCTTTTCCTCTTCCAGTTCATCGACTTTATTGGTCAAAATTCTAGCGTTAATCACCATAGAGTTTAGAAGGTTTTGGTAATTTTTTATTTTAAGTGTATCCCTATTAACTATTCTGCCAGTTCTAACTGTATTAACCCCTCCCACGGCTCCACCTCTATATCCCTTGCTTAAGAGACATTTACACGAGATTGTTATTGTGCAAAATTCGCTCAAATGGACGAATTTGAATGATAATCGTTATGCCTAAAAACACAGCCATCCTGGACTATTCGTTTGAAGTTCACTGGTCGCTCACTTTCAACCAGCATAAAAATCATCGCTGGATTGCTGGCTTCCAACTGAGAGTAAACGCTCTCCGCTCAGTGCTTTACATAGAATGTGAAGCACTGAGTGAGAAACCAGCAAAAACCCAGCAAGGATCTGCCTGTTTAAACTCTCCTCACGAGCGCTAACAATCTAGCGGTGACGTCAGCGCTCATGCAGTCGTTTAGCCGACTGTCGTCCCATCTAAATGGGGCATTAGTCCCAGGTTACTGTCTACACTATCTTTTCCTCTATCTCTCTGGTTGCCCTTCCCCCTCCAGTCCCTATCTTAAATACTCCTCCAACCTTCTAGCTATCTTCTTCCCCAGCACAGCTGCACCCTCCTAAGTGAGATGCAGCCCATAAACTAGTCAGAGTTCTAATAGTCTTTGTACTCAGTCTGACTTTTCTAAGGTGAGTCCAACCTCCAATGAGGTCGCTCAATCTGACTTCTCTAAATTGAATGTTAGCCTTACTGGGGTCCTTATTCTGATTCTTATGAGCCAAGTGCAGCCCTCAATGAGGTCACCCAATCTGACTTTTCTTTGTTGAGTATTGCCCTCAATGATGTTACCTCAATCTGACTCCTCTGAGTCAAATATAACTATCAGTGAGGACTCTTTCAAGCTGGGTGCTATCTGTAGTGAGGTCATTTAATCTGACTCTTCCTAATCGAGCGCCATCTGCAGTGAGATCACTCAATCTGACTTTTTATAAACTGAGTGCTGTATGCAGTGGAATTACTTCATCTGAATCTTCCGAATCAAGTGCTATCACCAGGAAGTCACTCAATTTGATTATTTTGAGTTGAGCGTTACCATCAGTGAGGTTACCCCATTCAGACTCTTTTGAGCCGAGTATAACTCTCAATGAGGCCACTCAATCTGACTTAGAGTTGAGTGCCTATCTGCAGTTGGGCCACTCAATCTAACTCTTCCAAGCCAAGTGTCACCCTTAATGAAATTACCTCAATCGGACTCCTTTAAACCAAGTTTAACTCTCAGTGGGATTATCCAATCTGACTCTTCCAAGCCGAGTACCATCTTTACCACACTTATTGACCATTGTCCCAGATTAGTTCCAGGTTTGTAGTTTCTATTATGAGCAAAGCCTCCTTAAATTTCTGCTGAGAAATGTAAATAACGGCATAAGATCAAATGTTTCAATACAGCCGAGATCTCTGCATTCAGAATCTATCTCATACATTTTATTCATAGAAACTGACCTGTTACAGATCTTTTGAGTCTCCAGACAGCACCACATTCCGCAGCCATGAACAGAACCATTAATTCTTTATGCTATTAACATTTCCCCTGCTCACATCCACTGCAACCAACAAACAATCACTGTCCGTCAGCTGTAATTAATCCACAATCATGCTTTCACATTCTGGTTTATTTTTGCTTGGAAAGTCTCAGTTTTAGCTGCTCCAGGCCCCTCCAGGCCGTTGTAATTGGCCCAATAAATTTAAAGATTAACAAGTACCTGATGGCCTGGCCAGTTAATTATTTGGTATGGGGTGGACACTAAATTGCTGGATACCTAATCCCTCAGCCTGGCTACATTAATAATGGTGAAGCTCTGGCATTTTTTTTTTATTCAAAGTTTTTATCCAAGTTTTTACAGATTTTACAATCAGATGTAACATTGATTCAGAAGGCAAATACATAAGGCCTGGGTCAGACGAGCATTTTTCTTTGCGCACCTATGTGCAAAATGCTCATGGCCGAAGCTCTGTGCGACTGGAACAGCTCTGCTCGTAGAAACTCAGCTGCTCCACGAAGGTCCCCTCAGCACTGTACACTGTGACAGCACTGTCAGAGTGTTCAGTGTTTATAGGACTACAGCGGGGACAAAAGAATCCCCTGTCACAGCTGTGACAGCTGTGGCAAAGAATCACGATGTTCTCCCATCGCTTCCTTTCGGGCCCGTGCTGCTGCCACCCCATTGAAAGCGATGGGATGCAGGCAACCTTCGCAGTGTTTTTCAGGGAAAGGCTTGAAATATCAACCATTCCCTGAAAATGAGCCCTAGCTGAATGAAAAAATTTTAAAAAAATAATACATCCCCTAGTAGAGCTGTCGTGGCTTCTGCGCTTCTTCTCTTTGGCACTATGTTAGCAACAGCATGGACCTAACCGGCACACGCATGTCCTATCTTTTGCAGGTGCGAGTATTTTGTACCTGTAAAAAACGGACATGTGAACACTTAGCAGGAAACCAATGGTTCTCATAGACGTGGTTTTTTTTGGGCACATGGGTGCACAAAAAAGACGCTCATCTGACCGAGCCCTAAGTATGTAAGCCCATTATATAAAGTCATGCTTTAAGTATAGCACCATATTTTATATAATATATATATTCTTTATTTATAGAATTTGAGGAGGGTACAGAAAGGAAAAAGGGGAAGGCGGGGTACAAGGGCAACAGCACAATAGGGTTCTCATTTCTTCCAAATTATAAGTAGTGCTCGCAGTATCAATACAGCAAATGACAAAGAGCAGTCAAGGATTAACCAAGGAAAGGTGGGGAGGGAACAACAGAGGGTTTGAGGCTCTGCTTAGTGATCCATTAACCCCTTAAAGATGCGGCCCTTTTTTTTTACTTCTTTGTTTTTTCCTCCCCCCTTTTAAAAAATCGTAACTCTCAATTCTACATGTTCTAACAATTGCTGTTTGGGATGCAGAACGTATGCGTTTGAGGTACCTATTAAGGTTATAAACTTTCCTGACTTTTCCCCCCTACTTTCCTTATTTCTCCTTCCCATGAAGTTCCAATATGCAATATTTGAAATTGCTGATTTTAACTGACGCGTTTTATGCTTGAATATGCTGTATGTTCTGAAAATGCTAATAAAAATTCAATGTTTAAAAAAAAAAAAAAAAAAAATCATAACTCCTTTATTTATCCATCGACGTCGCTGTATGAAGGCTGTATTTTTGGGGGACGAGTTGTACTTTTTTAATGGAGTTATTTAATGTACCATATAATGTACTGAAAAACATTTAAAAAATTCTAAGTGGAGTAAAATGGAAAAAAAAACGGCCTTCCGCTATCTATTGGTGCATCTTGTTTCTAGGGCGCACAAACTGCAACAAAAAGGACATGATAACTTTGTTCTATGGGTCGTTATGATTACTACGATACCAAACTTGTATAGTTTTTGTTGCACTGCTTGTATTCCTTTTCAAAGTCATTTTTTTCTGCTGCCATCTCCTGTGTGCAATAACTTTTTTATTTTTCCATTGACATAGTTGTGCAAGGGTTCATTTTTTGTGGGATGTCCTTTAGATTGCGTTAGTACTATTTTTGAATTCATATGACCTTTAGATTGCTTTTTATAGCAATTTTTCTTAAAGACATGGTGACCAAAAAAGAGCATCTCTGGCATTCTTTATTTTTTTTCCTGACGACGTTCACCGTGTTGGGTAAATAACGCATTACTTTGATAGATCGGACTTTTACGGACGCAGCAATATGAAATATGTATTTTTATTTTATTATTTAGATTACTATTTTGTAAAAATGGGAAAAGGTTTTTTCTTTTAACTTTTATTACTTTTTTTTTTCAACAATTTGCAAAAGTTTATTGTTCTTATTTTACTTTAGTCCCACTATGGGACCATAACTAGTGATGCTTTGATCGCTCCTGCAGTATGATGCAATGCCTTAGTATTACATCATACTGCGATCTGACAGGCATTCTATCAAGCCACCCCACGGGCATGCTCGCTAGGCATACTGCCAAGACAACCATGGGGCCTTTCAGAAGATACCTGCATGGCCCCCAGCAATCTCATCGCAGGGGGCCGTACGGGACCCCTGAACAACGTTCGGGGTATTTTAGGGGTTAACAGCCTTGATCGGCCGCACGGTTGATCGGAGCTGCTGCTTCCAGGTGTCAGCTGTAATAAACAGCCTGCACCCATCATGTATGACAATCTCTCTTCATACATACCCGAACCCCGCAGGCCATAACTGTATGTCCTATAGCTGGAAGGGGTTAACAACATTATATAATTAATGCGTTGATTTAAAGAGATGTACTTAGTGATAGGTAAGTGTAGGTGTGTGATGGGAACTATTTATTCCAATAGGAGAGCCATTCAGACCAGGTTCTAAGGTATTGCTCCATTTTCCCTTCTTGGAGATATCTGTTTTTTGCGAGACTACTTAGTGTGCGGATCTCGTTGAGCCATTTTTGAATCCTGGGGAGGGGGGTTGTATGTTTCCTGTGTCCGTCAAGGGCAGGGGCGTAACTATAGAGGATGCAGGGGATGCGGTTGCACCCGGGCCCAGGAGCCACAGGGGGCCCATAAGGCCTCTCTTCTCAATATAGGGAGCCCAGTACTATGAATAAAGCATTATAGTTGGGGGCCCTGTTACAGGTTTTGCATTGGGGCCTGGAAGCTTCAAGTTACGCCTCTGGTCAAGGGGAGTATGTTGAGTAGGTAAAAAGTTTAGGTGTGAGTATTACTTCATATTTAAAGATGAGATTTAGTATCTTTTGTACTTCGCGTCAGAACGGGTGAAGATACAAACATGAGAACCAAATATGTAATTGTGTACCTTCTGCTTTAAGACATCTCCAAATCGAGAGGTATTTTGGTCAATTTTATGTAGGAGCTCTGGGGTTTTGTACCATCTGGAGATAATTTTATAATTTAGTTCTTGGTATCTTATTGATGTTGACTTTGAATGCGAGTTCTTTAAGATGGTCTTAATTTCATTTTGTGAGAATACAGTATCGAGATCTTTTTTCCAACTGGTGATATATGAGGGGTATTCATTACCATATGTGAGTGTGTGGTGAAGTTTGTAAATGATTCGCTTAAAGGGGAAGCCTTTTTTCAAAGATCTTATGAATAAGCAAATCGTGATTTGTATTAAGAATGTCAGTTTGGAAAAGAGATATCGAGTCTGAGATCATAATCCCTTTTATTTAGTTGTGTTGCACCTAACGTCTTTTGGAGGTCTTGCAATGAAATGTAAAGGTTATTATGAAAGAGCTTCAAAGATGGTATATTGGGATATTTAGAATGTTGCCAAATGTAGCTTTTAAGACGTTTCAATTTGTTTGGCATTAAGTTTAAGGGGGGGGGGGTGTATCTGCTTATATAAGGTATAAGTCTCCTTTTCTTGTTTTGGTTTATGCCATATTTTAAAGGAGGCTGCAGTAAGAGGGTTGTTGATCTCCTTTAGTAAAGGATTATTATATGGGGTTTTGGTCCATAGGTGTTGGCGTTCAGGTTTGGCCCAGAGTTTGTTATTGGAGAGATGGGTAGCTCGATTATTTGGGCTAAGTGTACTGCATTGTAATATGCTTCGAAGTTGGTTAGGCCAATACCCGCAGAGTTTCTATGTTTAATTAATGTTATGTACTTTACTGTGTGACCTTTATTTTGACAGGTAAATTTAGCGATTATGCGTTTCAGCTTCATAAAGAAGGGTTAAGGTATTTCTATTGGGAGAACTTGTAGCAAGTAGAGAACTTTGGGTAAGACTAGCATTTTAATTAATTTCTTCCTTCCTAGCTGTGAAGTCTGGAGAGTTTTTCATGATAATAAGTCTTTTTCCATTTTGTCTAATAGTGGAATGTAATTTAGTTTATGTATTTTGGATTGGTTTGGAAAATTTTAATTCCTAGGTATGTTATGTAGGAGCAAGTGTTTTTAAAGGGGGATTTTTTGGGATAGTAGGGCCCACATTGTTTGGTTAGAAATAACAGGTCATCCACTGTAAAGGATGGTGTCTTGTGTTCCGCTCCCCCACATGTTAAGCCCAAAATTTGTTGATTTTGCCTTATTTTTTCCAGGAAGCCCTCCATCGAAAGAATGAGTAGAAAAGAAGAAAAGAGGGCAGCCCTGTCTTGTGCCATTTTCAATATTGAAAAGGAATGAAAGATTTTCGTTAACTTTAATTTTGGCTAACGTATTTTTATATAGGGCCCTAATCTTATCAATAAAATTGTCAGGGAAGCCAAAGTTTTGCAGGGTCATTTTGAGAAAAAGCCAATTTACCCTATCAAATGCCTTACCTGCATCGGTCGTAAGCAGACTAGAGGGATTTTGTTGTGCTTAGCTTGGTATATCACATTGAGAAGTCTGGTAGTGCTATCCTTCGCTTCCCTGTGGGGAGTGAATTCCACTTATTCCATGTTGATGAGATTTGGGAGAAGAAGCTTGATTCTATTGGTGGGGATTTTTGCATACAATTTGATGTCATTGCTGATTAGTGAGACTGGCCTATAACTTCTGCAAAGGGTATTATCTTTTCCTTCCTTGGGGATGAGAGTAATGTGGCAGTAAGGGCTTCCTTAGGGAAGTCATAGCACATTATTTAAATATTCTTTGTGTATTACTAACAATAAACTTTGTTAGGGAAGGAAGGCAGTTGTGTTTAATTTGACCTGGTACATTACAATGGAAACATAAGCCTTTTCCTTTGGCTTCCTTTCTCTCCTGCTTAGTTCTGTTACAAAGTTTTCGTTGTACTTCTATTGTTTGAACCAAGTTTAAGACCATCATCTTTGGTTTCTGAGACCTCTCTCCTCTAATTTGTTCCATACTTGTGAAGACAGGGAACCGGCCTCTGGTCTTATCTTATACCATTCTTCCATTAGATCTTGCCAAACCACCTCGTAGGCCTGTTGGAGTCTTTTCATATATCTGAGGAAAAACATAGGCTGATCTTCTATGTCTGGTATATTCCTGACTATTGACATTAGTTTAGTTTTGCCCCATAATCTCATCAAACTAATCTGACCCATCTGTCTGTAGAGTAGTTTTAAGACCATTTTACACACAATGATTATCGCATAAAATTCACTCAAAAGCCATCTTTTTAGCCATAATTGTTGCTTGTAAATATGTGCCCATCAAGCACATCGTGGGCGTTTTGTCCATCACTGAGTTCAGCTCAGCTTAAAATCTGTCATCCCTGATAAGAGGGACCGCACGTTCAGTTCTCCATGGGCAGCGCTGATAACATTCTTTCAGCTGCTGTCCTGCAGGAGAACAATAGCAATGTATTTAGAGAACAGACGACCCGCTGTTCTCTAAATACATGCAAATGAAGCTAGTTAGCTACTAATGGGCTGATTAGCCCACTAGTAGCCAATGCAAAGAGATCGCTTAAAACTGTCAGTTTCTGATGAATTTTGAGCTTTCATCTGTGTGTGTAAATGGGGCTTTAGTCTGACTAGGGGCAGCATATAGATTAGAATTAGAATTGTCCATATCTAAGTAGGTTCAGTCTTGAGCTAAATATTCTTTTGTCCCTACCTGCATAATCTTCTGTAAGTGTGTTGGGATTGTATGTCTTAGTATATGTCAATGAGAAATAACAGTCCACTACTGTCTCTTACTATGTCAAATGAATGAATACACTAATTACAGGTTATGAAATTTTAATCACTATCATAACTAGAGATGAGCGAACGTACTCGGATAAGCACTACTCGTCCGAGTAATGTGCCTTATCCGAGTACCGCTGTACTCGTCTTGAAAGATTCGGGGAGCTCCGCTGCTGACAGGTGAGTCGCAGCGGGGAGCGGGGCAGAGCGGCCGGGAGAGAAGGAGAGAAAGATCTCCCCTCCGTTCCTCCCCGCTCTCCCCTGCAGCTCCCCGCTCCGCAGCGCGTCCCGAATCTTTCAGGACGAGCAGAGAGGTACTCGGATAAAGCACATTACTCGGACGAGTAGTGCTTATCCGAGTACGTTCGCTCATCTCTAATCATAACCTGAGTCCAGAGGATTGTCACAGATTATACCACAACCAAGATATACAGTCAGAGACATATGGCATGGACCTTACCCAATGTGCTCCCACCTTCAGCCTGTCACTTGTAAGTAAGAAACTAAGTGACAAGGTAGAGTAATATATATATATATATATATATATATATATATATATATATATATATATATTGTGAGACACTGAAGAAGTTAATTATGTATGGTCAGTACATTCCCCCTCGATTCAGGTGTTACGCCCAGTAGATATGAAGGGAGTTCGTGTCTCAGTGTATGGGACACGAGGAAAAACCAGGGATGTGATGTGATCTCCAGCATATAGTTGCTGCAGATGCTTTTTATAAAACATGTATGGGCCTGTTTTTTTTGGAATGGATGGCAGGCTTGGTAGTGGGGCTGTCCATTCCAACCCTCCACTCCAGGTCTTATTAGGGGGAGGCAAGCTCCCCAGGTGTAGAGGCTGGCTAATTTCCATAAAGTCTGCAGCTATGCAGACAGGGAAGAGGCCGGGTGCAGCTAGGCATGCTAGAAGCTGCTGGTCTCATGGGACGCTCTATCCCTGACCCAGGGAAAAAGCTGGACTTGGTGCAAGTGTGTGTTTTTTTGTGCGGCAGCAGTGAGACATACGTATACTCAGGGATGGACTCCGTCTAGTAAGTGCTGGATAAGCAGCTTTTTCCTTATGCCTTAAGTTAAGGCTGTACTTTGTTTCTTTTTTATGCTTTCTAATAAACCCAGGCCAAGCCTGTATGGACTTTATATGTTGTTGTGGTCTCTGACTGCTGCTCACATTGCAACCCCGCGCTCTACCTGAGCTGTATCTCCAACAATATATAAACAGTCCGTGGGCCCTATATTTTTCACAGGGCACAGATGAATATCCCATAAATATAAGAGGCCATCACCCTATCTTATAGGTGTCACTAAACAAACACCTTGCGTAACAACAGGCTCAGTCAGAGGGATAATATTTATTTTCGGATTTACGTCCCACCACTCACACAGAGGTCTGGGATGGAGAGCTGCAGGAAACGGAATGATACTGTATAATTTACAGTCTTTCCTGCAAGCATGTTGGGACTTAATATTGTAATATATGTCACTAAGATATAACAGTTATTCTAAGATAGTCTTCTCTCTTGCTGTCTCTATGAAGTGTATTGCAACTTCATAGGCTGTAATTACTTCACAATCCAAGAAAGTAGGGTGTTCATAAAATGCTTTACCGAGCAACCTGCTTTCTTGAATTATGCTCTTATGGAGCCACATTGACTGGGCGGTACACTCGGATAAAGAAAAGTGAGCGGTCAGGTGTGGGTTCTTAACAGAGGTGAGCTCTTTTTTCCTTTTTCTTGTAATTAACTCACACTGCCCACCCACGTTGCTTCTTCCAGTCTGACTATCCTGTAAGTTATTGCCTGTAAAAAACTCAACACTGGAAAATGTCTGAATACATCTACCCATACCAATGGCTCCACAAGAGGATGGGCTAGACGCAGCACTAGTGTTCTTCTCAGGTCACTGTCCTCTCTGTCTGACACCTGCTATTATTTCTTGTTCTCCAGTTATCTGTCTTACAATTTTTTAAAGTAGAACTGTCAGTCCACAAGTGTGAAATCTCCTTTATAATCCATATCTCTTTCAGTACTGAGTATGATTCATTTACCTTTACAACTAAACCCAACCCAAAGTTATGTGATGTACACATTCACAACTGGGTATTAGTCGCTCACACAGTACCAGGCAAACAAAGTGTAACAACCCCCTGACTATTGAAATAACAACAGAACTGAAGATGACCCCAACCAGACTCATGGGGTGTTAGTCATTACTTTTCAAATTTCCCAGGGGTAAGACAATTCCCTTGGACCTCAGAATGACTCAAGGTGTTAATCTAAGTTCATCTTCTAAGGACAACTGGCTTCACATGTATATCCCATTACCCAAATAGAAATTTATCACTCAGCCTCCCCTAAGAACCACAGTCATATATTAGGATTGAGAACTAGGTGCACCAGTGAGACCCTCTGCGGTCAAGTCTCCAAAGGGTCACGGGTTAAGGCCTTTTAGGCGGGACGAATGTCGGGCAAACGATGCCCGACACTTGTCTCCGCACATACTAGCTCCTGTGTCCCCGGAGCTAGTATCGCTGACTCACAGCGGGGAGGCTGGAGGAGATTTCTCTCCTAGCGCTCCCCTGCCCCTCCCGATTGACGTAACATAGCGGCCGTTCAATACTGAATGGCCGCTATTTACACTGAGCGATCAGCTGATCGTCCATCGTTCATGCAGGTGTATGGGAGCTAGTATGTGCGGAAACGAGGGTCAGGCATCGTTTGCCCGACATTCGTCCCGTCTAAAAGGGCCTATACACCTAGGACATAAATAGCACCTAAAGCAATAAATAGCAGGAGAAAAGAGAAAAGAAATGTGAGAAAATAAATGAAAGATAAGAAATGTAAGACCTTATGTTCCCAAAAGGAAAACCCATGTTCTCTTTTTCTCTAGATTACCACCTCTGTCCAAATCTCCAGTGCTCTCAAGAATTGGAGTAAAGAAATAGATAAGCAATTAGTAATGATATCACATCCATTGGTTTCAACACCCCCTAACAGTCTGGTCAGAACGGCCGGTGGGGGACGATTCATGGATACGACCATCCAGCTTCTCACGTCCCAATAATGTGCCCCTCTCAGACTCTGGTAACGGGGTGAAATCTCTTCTCTGCGTCATAGAGGCCTCTAGTGGTAAACAAGCTCTACACAAGAGGAAGAAGAGGTCACTACATGCAAGGAGCCTCCGAGAGCCTTTTATAGGCCAAGGGGGAACCACTTTTAGGGCCTCCGGTGACAAGACTGTTCATCTAATCACCACAACTCTCATCATTTATATATCTGCTTGGGATGGAACTGCAGGACGAGTTTTGCAGCAAAACAACTATTTGTTTTAGGTACTTTTTTTTTGCTTTTTACAAAGTGTATGTATAACTTTTTCGCACCCATACAATGTGATGAAATGTGCTGGGATGTAAGCCTTTCATTGTTTCCATCCGAAAGCATCCAGTAAAAACCATATACCGCACAGTATACAGGTTCTTTACGTTGGGAGTTTTTGGAAATCACTCAAACAGATGCAGCAAAGTGTATTGTGCAAGCACCCTTACCTTGTGATACTAGTATGACTGTTCTTCCAGTGCTGTTATTTTACTTTCCGACTAGGGCTACATAGCAACTTTGGCGGTGACAGGCGTAGTGTGACCAAAGATCGCTGTGTAGCACTGTGACCTCGCACTGCCACTGAAGTAAGCGGTGTCACAGTGCGAGTGTCTAGTTGTCGCAACCACAATTCACAGGTCCCAAAAAAATCCATCAGGGCTTAAACAAATGAACGCATGCGGAACTATGGAGTGCTGTGGAGCGTATTTGCGAATGAACTAGGTAACATTCTTTTTTTCTTACCATCAAAATTTCGCTGGGGTAATTGAAATCAAGGGTCTCGCTTCGTCCAGTTTTGTGGCCGTGATTTTAACGTCCGCAAAACTGGACAAAATCCCGGTCATCTGTTTAAGCAATCAAGGTTCAATTTTTTGTGACCTGTGAATATTTGCCACAGCAACCTGCAACTCTCGCTGTAACTTTATTGACTTCAATGGCGGTGTGAGGCTACAGTGCTACACAGAGGTCTTCGGTCATGGCCAAAGTTGCTGTATAGCCAGAGCCTCATCATTACCTCTGTGCTGTGACATCACTATTTTTAATACCCGCGTGCAAAGATATCACTCGGACTTCACTGTTTTTATTATCCCTATGCTGAGATATCAAACTTAATTTGTATGTATCCGCTCAGTTTTCATATTAGCTTCCTCTAGGTGCTCCTTCTTTACTCATATCTTCCTTGTATACTGACATTGTTTAACTCAACTGATCCTCGTTCACACAGTATATGCAAGGACAGTGTGCCCCTGATAATGAAATTAAAAATAAGGTAGAGCTATGAGCTGGTGTACATTGTAGTATATTTATTAGCAAGTGGAGGATCTGCTTCCTTTAATTGAGCCCTGCCCACTTTTTAGAAAAGTGACAATAGCGGTGTAAAACTAAAAAAGTTGCTAATTTTTGAGCAAGTGTGGCATGCACCTTTTGGCGGGGGTGTTTGTGGCAATAACACGCTCCCGTGCTTCTGGTGTTGCTGCAGCTAGGGTAAAGCTGTTGAGATTAGCGTGTCAGATGGTACCTGTTACAGGCAGTTGACATGGAGTCACACATCACTTCCGCTACACAGGTGGGATGGTGCCACAACAGGTCTTTGTCTAAAAAGCTGAGTGGACCAAGAATGGAATCGAAGCTTGCTGCATGTTAAGAAACTAGACTCAGAGAAGCTGTATACCTGGATTGAGTGTCTCCAGCCACAAACGCCCCATGATTGCGGAGTTCTCCAAGCGGACTGGAAGTGCTTTATCCTAGCTGATTATTGTGGCTGGCGGAGTTATCCAGCGGATCATAATTTATTAAGTTAAAGGGCGGCTCATTGTTAACTCCTCAAACTGAGGCAAACAAACGACCTGCTTTGTTCTCTTATTAACCCTTGAACTAAGCACTCAGATTAACGCACGTTTCACACGGGCGACTAAATCGTGCGATTTTCTCGCCATGCGACAGCGCTACAAATTGCATGTATGTGAAGCTTTCCTTCCTATGGGTTTCTTCACATTAGCGATGTTTTGTAGCCTGCTGCATTGCGAGAAACAAATTGTGGGTTGCTGAATATTGCGGCAATTTTCAAGGTTTTGTATCCCATGTTTCCTTATGAACCCTTGCTTTGAGTCACATTGCATAGCACGAAAACGCAGCTTTCGTGTGGTGCTGTGCAACTTTTACAGTAGGAAATCGTACTGTTTCCCCTAAAATAAGCCCTAGCTACATTAAAAAAAAATACATCACCTAAAAGGCTCTACCTGGCTCCGCCACACGTCTGCTCTGTCTCCCCGGCACTTGTTTGAAGTCCTCTGGCAGAGCTTTTCAGGGCATTGAAAAACCCCACCTCCAGGAAGTGCTGCCTCTGATTGGCTCTTGAGCCCCACGGCCCAGCCAATCAGAGCCAACGCTCAATGAACCAATCGCAGCCATTCATAGCTATTCAATGAATGGCTGTGATTGGTTCATCGAGCGTTGGCTCTGATTGACTGAGCTCTGTCGGGGGCCTTCAAACAAGTGCCGGAAATGCAGAGGAGACGTGCGTCAGAGCCAGACAGTGCCTCTTAAGTAATGTATTGTTTATTTCCCCAGTCGTCTCCACGACAGCACCAATTGAGATTGCCTCCTCCTGATAGGACAGGAACACACTGAGAGGTTAAAAGCTCCCCCCCTTCCCCACTTTCCTCAGTGTCTTCCTGTCCTGCCAGGAGGCAGGATCTCTGAGAGGGGCTGGTGGAGAACCCAGCCAGGATTACTTACAGGCGGATCGGAGGGCAGTGGGTCAGCCTGTCCTCTCTTCCAAGCCAGACGTCTCTCGGGACGCCACATGGGGTGGTAACCCCGGGCAGGTTCCTCCCGCGGCGGCCCATGGGGGGTACAAAGCGGGAGCCTCAGTCCCCCTCGTCCTCTCTGCAGAGTTACAGCGCTCCAGGAAGCCCTTCGATGGCGGGGGGCGGGGCGCCGCGTAACGTGTCCAGCGTGATGACGTCATCGCGTTTGCATCAGGAGCGGAGGGGGCAGGGCTTAGCGCAGGAGCGCAAAAATTTAAAAAGATAGGAACCTGAGAGAAGCCAGAACAGACCAGCAATACAGGTCGCAGGGTGTCTGCAGCACCGGTATAGTAATGAGTGCTCCAGCCCCAGAGACAGCTGAAACCTCAGCCTCAGCGGCCGTAAGTAGCCAGTGTGGCAAAAAATACAATGCAAATATCCAGTGTATTGTGTATGAAAAAATTGCATATTTACTGGCAAAAATTCTTTATTTGTCAGGGGGATAAAAAAGACATCCCCCCCCCCAGAACAAAACTCAGAAAATGCGTGGAATGCGGGACAAGACTGCCAGCTACGTACCAGAGGCCTCTATGCAAGGCATGCGTAGCTAGGACGTTAGGAAGCTGGTGAAAGAGGAGGTTAGATCAGCCCTAACGTCACAGCTGGCGCCGCCAGCGAAACGCCAGAAAAGGGCGTATGTTCCTGACGAGCCTTCCGACTTAGAGAGTTCCATCGGTCGGAGCAAGAGGAACAGGCGGCCGAGGAGTCCTCAGATGAGGAGGACTACAAAAGATACTTATTCCATCAAGACGACTTAACGGAATTGATTAAGTCAGTCAGGGCTACACTAAACATGGAAGAGCCCAGAGAACCACGTACCTTACAAGATGAGATATTTGGGGGACTAGGGGAGAGGCGCAAGCATACCTTCCCTGTCCACAAGAATATCACCAAAATAATCCAGAAAGAGTGGAGGAAACCAGATGCAGGCTCCTTCTCCACTAGAGGGGTAAAAAGAAGGTACCCATTCGAGGAGGAAGTTTGCGCAAGCTGGGAGAGATACCTAAGGTAGACGTCCCAGTGGCCAAAGTAGCCAGGAAAACGACCCTGCCCTTTTGAGGACGCCGCACAGTTAAAAGATCCCATGGATCGCAAAGCTGAGGGCCTTCTAAGGAAATCATGGGATGCAGCAGCAAACATACTTAGGCCAGGGATCGCAGCCACTTGTGTGGCGTGGACTCTGGGGGTATGGCTAGAACAGCTACAGCTACACCTAACCAGTAAGATGCTGAGGGAACAGATCCTAAATTCCCTTCCGATCCTGCATATGGCAACAAATTTCCTAGCGGACGCCACAGCCGAAACTGTCAAACTCTCGGCGAAAGCTACAGCCCGGTCTAACTCAGCCAGAAGAGTGTTATGGCTGAAATCGTGGTCAGGCGACCTAGACTCAAAAAATAGGCTATGCGCCCTCCTGTTCTACTGCCATTTTTTGTTCGGACCGGACCTTGACAAGATTCTAGAGAAGGCGGCCGACAAAAAGAAGGGATTCCCAGAAGAAAAGCCACAGAGAGGGAAGACCTTCTTCCGGGCCCCAGTGCAACAGCCCAAGGCCTACCGAGGCAAGGGCAAGACAGACCGCTGGAGTTACCCCAAGGGGGGCAGAGGAAGGAACATCCTCTTTAACCCCCACCAGGGGGAGCCAAAGCAGAGACCCTGACGCCATCCCCGTAGGGGCAAGGCTGGGGAGCTTTGTGGATCAATGGGCCGCGATTTGCGAAGGCCCATGGATCCCAAAGATCTTACAGCAGGGATACCGGATAGAGCTGGTGTCCCTCCCCAGAAGAAAATTCATTATCACAGGAGGCTCCAAACAACAGTTACACCTACTAAGGCAAAGCATTCAGGACCTGCAACAACTAAAAGCAATATCCCCCGTTCCGCAAAACGAGGAAACCCAGGGCCATTATTCCAGGCTCTTCCTAGTAAGAAAACCCTGTGGGAAACAGCGGATGATAGTGAACCTGAAACCTCTGAACACCTGCATCAGATACAGAACATTCAAGATGGAGTCCATCTCCTCAACGATAAAGTTGATTCCCAAAGGAGCCTACATGGCATCCATCAATTTAAAGGATGCTTATTTCCATGTACCAATCCACGAGGGGTCCCGGAAATACCTAAGGTTCGCAGTGGATATGGGCAAAGGAATAGAGCACCATCAATTCAGATGCGTGCCCTTCGGGATCTCCTCAGCGCCCAGAATCTTCACCAAAATTATGGCAGAGGTAGCCGCCTACCTGAGGAAGAAGTCGGTCCTAATAGTACCCTACCTGGACGATATTTTAATAATAGCAGAGTCCAGAGAACTCCTAACGAAACACCTGAGGATAGTGCTAGAACTTCTCCAATCCTTAGGATGCATCATAAACTGGGAAAAATCCAGCCTAGATCCCGACAAGCAGAAAACGTTTCTGGGTATAACGCTCAACTCAGAATCGCAATGCTCCTGCCTACCCGAGGAGAAAATACAAAAAATCCGACGGCTAGTCAAAACCTTTCTACGGAGACGATTATGCACAATTCGGGAAGCCATGTCTCTCCTGGGAAGCTTGACGTCATGCATTCCAGGAGTGGCATGGGCCCAGGCTCACACCAGAGCCCTGCAAGCCTCAGTCCTATCCACGTGGGACAAAAGGCAGTCCTCTCTAGGGACAAGAATGTACATCCCAAGCGCGGTGAAAACATCCCTGCGTTGGTGGACATCCCCAGAGAACCTGCGGAGAGGGGTTCATTGGCTACAAAACCTAGTCACTCACATCACAACGGACGCAAGCGCCTGGGGATGGGGAGCGCATGTGGGGAACCAGTTATTTCAGGGCCCATGGCCTCAAAGGACAAAAGAACAGTCCTCAAATTACAGGGAACTACTGGCCGTATGGCAGGTCCTACAGCAGTTAGGGAACTCGCTACGGGACCAGCATATAAAGATACTGTCAGACAATTTCACCGCGGTCGCCCATATACGACACCAAGGGGGCACAAGATCTCCTGCCCTACAAAACATCGCACAGAAAATTTTCCAAAAACCAAAAACCAAAAAGCGGACTTTCTCAGCAGGAGGCAAATAGACCCAGGAGAATGGTCTCTCTCCCTGGAAGCATTCAGAATCCTGACCAACTAGTGGGGGACCCCACAATTGGACCTGTTCGCAACCAGGGAAAATGCCAAAGTAAGCAACTTCTTCTCCCTCCGGCCAGGAGATCGTCCGACAGCAGTAGACGCCCTAGGCCAAGACTGGGGAGAGGGGCTGGCGTACGCCTTTCCTCCTATACCGTTGATCCCCAGAGTCTTACAACATTTCAGAACCCAGGTATGCAAACTAATCCTGGTGACCCCCTTCTGGCCCAAGAGAAGCTGGTTCGGTGTTCTAGCAACATTGAGCGTCCAGGACCCAGTCACCTTCCCTACCTGGACAAATCTTCTATTGCAGGGGCCACTGAACCATCCGAGCCTAGACAAGCTCCACTTAACAGCATGGCTCTTGAGGAATCCTCACTAAGAGAGAAGGGATTCTTAGAGAGAGTAGTAGAAACGTTAATGTCCAGCAGAAAAAAAGACGACCCACCTTATCTACCAGAAAGTTTGGAGAAGGTTTTCCTCATGGAGACAGGGAAGGGATCGCGGGGATTCTATCCCGGACATCCCTCTAATCTTAGAGTTCTTGCAGGAGGGCCTAGAGATGGGCCTCTCTCCAAGCACCCTGAAGGTCCAGGTCGCAGCCCTTAGCACCATATGTGACACAAAGTTCGCAGACAACAGATAGGTCAACAGGTTCCTAGCAGCAACAACTAGATTACGGCCTAGGTCCATAAATCTTTTTCCAGACTGGAACCTTAATTGGGCTCTAAGGGCCATGACAGCGGTACCATTCGGGCCGATCGAAGCACTACCCATAAAAATGCTTACTATCAAGACCATTTTCTTAGTAGCCATCACCTCCACAAGGCGGGTTAGCGAGCTGCAGGCTTTGTCCATTCGTCACCCGTTCCTGAAAATCTCGGACACCAAATTAGTATTTAAAACGGACCCGGCTTTTATGCCTAAAGTAGTATCACATTTTCATAGGTCCCAAGACATAATAATCCCCTCATTTTTTAGTAAACCTAAAAACGAGGAAGAAAAAACCCTAAACTGCCTGGACGTTAGGAGAGCAGTCCTAGGCTACATAGATGCGACAAGCCACTGGAGGCGGGACGACAACTTGTTCGTCCAGTTCAGTGGCCCAAATAAAGGGAACAAAGCGGCAAAAAACTCCATAGCCAGATGGATCCGCCTAGCCATCATAGAGTCCTATAAGGCCCTCGGGAAGGAAATCCCCTTAGCTCTTAAAGCCCATTCTACAAGGGCAGTAGCATCCTCATGGGCCGAACATAGCTCAGCCTCGGTCGAGCAGATATGCAAGGCCGCAGTCTGGAAGAAACCCCACACGTTCGTTAAACACTATAGGGTAAAAGTGCAGCAGGACGAGGACATGGCCTTCGGCCGCAAAGTCCTCTCGGCAGCAGTCCCACCCTAGGAAAACTTTAGTTGGTACGTCTCAATTGGTGCTGTCGTGGAGACGACTGGGGAAAAAATAGATTATACCTACCCGATAATCAGGTTTCCAGGAGTCTCCACGACAGCACCCGTACCTTCCCCCCCTTAAGAAAGTAGTAAAGAAACTATAGAATACAATTTCCCCCCCAAAAAAACAACAAAAAAAAAACACCGGTTAGGGGAAAAAATTTAAGTTGAGCTCCTACCCCGGCAATTCGTTAGAATCCACTGAGGAAAGTGGGGAAGGGGGGGAGCTTTTAAACTCTCTGTGTGTTCCTGTCCTATCAGAAGGAGGCAATCTCAATTGGTGCTGTCGTGGAGACTCCTGGAAACCCGATTATCGGGTAGGTATAATCTATTTTTTTTTCATGCAGCTAGGGCTTATTTCCAGGGTAAGGCTTATATATATATATATATATATATATATATATATATATATATCCAAAGTGAAATGTCTATTTTACCTCCTGAGCCACGAGAACGGAATGTGCCAGCCACATCCTGTTCTGCTAACTATTATCAGAATATGCAGCTTGATTAAAATACACGCTCATAACCTCATGGCACATTTTTTACCTGCACATAACCCTCCGGGTCACACCACTGCCACTTCCCCTGTGCCACAACCTGCCACACAGATCCAATCCCCCTCCCAGGACGCAGGCACTAGCGCCTAGTGCCTCCCGGCCTGCACCCACACCCTCACCTCCACTGTCCTCTACTCCATCCAGCAATGTCTCTCAGCGCAGCGTCCAGCTGTCGCTAACACAAGCGTTGGAGCAAAAGCGCAAATACGCCGCCACCCACCTGCATGTAGAAGCTGTAAACATGCACATTGCCAAATTAATCAGCCTGGAGATGCTGCGGTACAGGCTTGTGGAAACGGAGGCTTTCAAAAGCATGATGGCAGCGGCGGTCCCGCGCTACTGGGTCCCCAGTCGCCACTATTTTTCCCGGTGTGCCGCCCCGCTCTACACCAGCACGTCTCCCGCAACATTAACCGTGCCCTCACCAACGCAGTTACTGAGGTGCACTTAACAACAGACACGTGAACAAGTACTGGTGGGCAGGGGGGGGGGTTGATCAGGAGTCGGGCTTGGGCTGTCACTTTGCGGTGGGGGGGAGTCAGCGGGTTGGCTGTCACTTTACGGGAGGGGGGTGCGGGAGTCACTTTGCGGTGGGGGGGTTGGGTGGAGTTGATGGGCCAGCTGTCACTTTGCGGGGGGGGGGTGCGGGAGTTGGCGGGCCAGCTGTCACTCTGCAGGGGAAGGCGGGAGTCGGCTGGCCGGCTGTCACTTTGCGGTGGGGGGGTGGTCGGTGCGGGAGTCGCGGGCCAGCTGTCACTTTGCGGTGGGGGGTGCGGGAGTCGGCGGGCCGGCTCTCACTTTGGGGGGGGGTTGCGGGAGTCAGCAGGCGGGCTGTCGCTTTGCTTGGGGGGGGTGCGGGCTGTCTTGTGGGGTGGGTGTGCGGACAAATAGACTTCTTGCGAGGTGGGTTTGCGGTCACATAGACTTCTGGCGGAGGTGGGTGTGCGGTCACATAGACTTCTGGCGGAGGTGGGTGTGCGGACACATAGACTTCTAATAGGGTGAGTGTGCGGTCACATAGACTTCTGGCGGAGGTGGGTGTGCGGTCACATAGACTTCTGGCGGAGGTGGGTGTGTGGTCACATAGACTTCTGGCGAACGTGGGTGTGCGGTCACATAGACTTCTGGCGGATGTGGGTGTGTGGTCACATAGACTTCTGGCGGAGGTGGGTGTGCGGTCACATAGACTTCTGGCGGAGGTGGGTGTGCGGTCACATAGACTTCTGGTGGAGGTGGGTGTGCGGTCACAGAGACTTCTGGCGGAGGTGGGTGTGCGGTCACAGAGACTTCTAATGGGGTGGGTGTGCGGTCACAGAGACTTCTGACGGAGGTGGGTGTGCGGACACATAGACTTCTAATGGGGTGGTATGCGGACACATAGACTTCTAATGGGGTGGGTGTGCAGTCACATAGACTTCTGGCGGAGTTGGTTGTGTTGTCACATAGACTTCTGGCGGAGGTGGGTGTGCGGTCACATAGACTTCTGGCGGAGGTGGGTGTGCGGACACATAGACTTCTAATGGGGTGGTATGCGGACACATAGACTTCTAATGGGGTGGGTGTGCAGTCACATAGACTTCTGGCGGAGTTGGTTGTGTTGTCACATAGACTTCTGGCGGAGGTGGGTGTGCGGTCACATAGACTTCTGGCGGAGGTGGGTGTGCGGTCACAGAGACTTCTGGCGGAGGTGGGTGTGTGGTCACAGAGACTTCTAATGGGGTGGGTGTGCGGTCACATAGACTTCTTGCGGGGTGGGTGTGCGATCACATAGACTTCTGGCGGGGGTGGGGGTGCGGTCACATAGACTTCTGGCGGGGGTGGGTGTGCGGTCACATAGACTTCTGGCGGAGGTGGGTGTGCGGTCACATAGACTTCTGGCGGAGGTGGGTGTGCCGTCACAGAGACTTCTAATGGGGTGGGTGTGCGGTCACATAGACTTCTTGCAGGGTGGGTGTGCGGTCACAGACTTCTGGCAGAGGTGGGTGTGCGGACACATAGACTTCTAATGGGGTGGGTGTGCGGTCACATAGACTTCTGGCGGAGGTGGGTGTGCGGTCACAAAGACTTCTGGCGGAGGTGGGTTTGCGGTCACAGAGACTTCTGGCGGAGGTGGGTGTGCGGTCACAGAAACTTCTAGCGGAGGTGGGTGTGCGGTCACAGAGACTTCTAATGGGGTGGGTGTGCGGTCACATAGACTTCTAATGGGGTAGGTGTGCGGTCACATAGACTTCTTGCAGGGTGGGTGTGCGGTCACATAGACTTCTAATGGGGTAGGTGTGCGGTCACATAGACTTCTTGCAGGGTGGGTGTGCGGTCACATAGACTTCTGGCAGAGGTGGGTGTGCGGACACATAGACTTCTAATGGGGTGGGTGTGCGGTCACATAGACTTCTGGCGGGGGTGGGTGTGCGGTCACATAGACTTCTGGCGCAGGTGGGTGTGCGGTCACATAGACTTCTGAAGGAGGTGGGTGTGCGGTCACAAAGACTTCTGGCGGAGGTGGGTTTGCGGTCACAGAGACTTCTGGCGGAGGTGGGTGTGCGGTCACAGAAACTTCTGGCGGAGGTGGGTGTGCGGTAACAGAGACTTCTAATGGGGTAGGTGTTCGGTCACATAGACTTCTGGCGGGGGTGGGTGTGTGGACAAATAGACTTCTTGCGTGGTCGGTGTGTGGTCACATAGACTTCTGGCGGAGGTGGGTGTGCGGTGACATAGACTTCTGGCAGAGGTGGGTGTGCAGTCACATAGACTTCTGGCGGAGGTGGGTGTGCGGTCACATAGACTTCTGGCGGAGGTGGGTGTGCGGTCACATAGACCTTTGGCGGAAGTGGGTGTGCGGTCACATAGACTTCTGGCGGAGGTGGGTGTGCTTTCGCATAGACTTCTGGCGGAGGTGGATGTGCTGACACAGACTTCTGGCAGAGGTGGATGCAAGAGTGCACTTTGGGGGGGACTGTGGGAGGGCATTGTGGGGGGGACTGTGGGAGGGCATGTGGCGGGTGACACTGGAGGGGGGAACTGTGGTGGGGGCATTGTGGGGGGTGCACTGTGGAGGGGCATGTGTGTGGTGGGGGCACTGAGGGGGTGTACTGTGGAGGGCACTGTGGGGAGGTCATTGTGGGGGGGTGCCCTGTGTGTGGGCACTTTGGGGGTGCATTGTGTGTGTGGACACTGAAGGGGGGACTGTGGGGGGGGCACTGGAGGGGGGGACTGTGGGGGGGCAGAGTGGAGGGGGCACTGTGAGTGGGGCATGTGTGTGGGATCTGTGAGGGGGGGCATGTGTGTGTGTGTGTCATGCTTGGTGCTACTTTCACTTTCAATAAGTAGAGGATCGCGATCCTCTGCTTATTGAAAGTGCTGCTACAGATCAGGATCTCTTGCTACTGCTCTGACAGCTGTAGCAGGAGATTCCTTCATCTCCCCAGCATGTCCCCTCGTCACTGGACACTGGGACACTGTTGTCACAGTGTCCAGTGATGAGGAGACATGCCGGGGAGATGAAGGAATCTCCTGCTACAGCTGTCAGAGCAGTAGCAAGAGATCGCACTGCCCTCTCATTGCTTTGAATGGAGCCGGCCGGCTGCCGGCTCCATTCAAAGCAGGGAAGCGTGAGTCTCCATGACGCCGGTCCTCCTGTCATGTGACCGGCATCGGGAGCGCGCACCTGAGGAGAGAGAGGCAGCAGTGCATGATGGGAGCTACCCAGCGGCGCCATCTTTAAAAAGTTCAGGCAAGCTTTTTTTAAGGGGAAGAAAAGGAATAAAAAAGTGAGGGAAATATCATTTTTTATGGGAAAGGCTATTGTGTGTGATGCTTCTCCTCTACAGGGCACTCATGGGGGAAAAAAAATAGTTTTGGGGGCGGGACAATCCCTTTAAGAAGTGTGAGCAAGTCGCCAGCAATTGGTAGCGCGCGGCAGCACAGCAGTGGGCAAGCGTCAGCAAGCCGTGCTGAAACTAATCAGCCTAGGTGACAAGAGGCACACGGCCCCTGAGCTGTTGCACGGTCTGGCAGAGCAGACAGACCTCTGGCTTTCACCGCTGAGCCTCCAACCGGGCATGGTTGTGTTTGATAATGGCCATAACCTGGTTGCGGCTCTGGAGCTCGGCAGCCTCACACACGTGCCATGCCTGGCCCACGTCTTCAATCTGGTGGTTCAGCGGTTTCTGAAAAACTACCCCCACTTGTCTGACCTGCTCGGCAAGGTGCACCACGTCTGCGCACATTTCCGCAAGTCCAACACGGTCGCTGCCACCCTAAGGACCCTGCAATGTTGGTTTCAGCTGCCAAAGCACCGACTGCTGTGCGACGTGCCCACACGCTGGAATTCTACGCTGCACATGTTGGCCAAGCTGTACGAGCAGCGTAGAGCAATAGTGGAATACCAACTATAACATGGGATGCGGATTGGTAATCAGCCTCCGCAATTCTTTACAGAGGAGTGGGCATGGATGGCAGACATCTGCCAGGTCCTCAGAAACTTCGAGGAGTCTACCCAAATGGTGAGCGTCGATGAGGCCATCATTAGCATTACCATGCCACAGCTTTGCCTGCTGAGAAGTTCGCTGCAAGCATTAAGGCCTCATGTCTATATCTCAGTGTGTTTTGGAGGAGGAGAGGGAGAAAGGGGAGGGGGAAAAGACTGCTGGCCACACTGCTTGCCTCTCATCTGTTCAGCATGTATGGGCTGAAGAGGAGGAGGAGGAGGATCCTGAAAGTCATCCTCCTAGTGAGGACAGCAATAGGTTGCATACTGGGACCCTGGCACACATGGCTGACTTCATGTTAGGCAGCCTTATCCCATGACCCTCGCGTTAGAAGCATTTTGGCCAACAATGATTACTGGGTGTACACACCCTTCTAGACCCACGGTATAGGGAGAATCTTTCCACTCTCATTCCCGAAGACGTAAGGGGTACGAGAGTGATGCAATACCACAGGGCCCTGATGGAAAAAGTGATGCTGAAGTTCCCATCTGACAGTGCTAGCAGCAGAAGACGCAGTTCAGAAGGCCAAGTAGCAGGGGAGGCTTGGGGATCAGGCAGCATGTTCAGCGCAGCAGGGAAACACTCTCCAAGGCCTTTGCCAGTTTTATGGGTCCCCAGCAAGACTGTGTCACCACTCCCCAGTCAAGGCTGAGTTGGAGGGAGCAATGTAAAGAGATGGTGAGGGAGTACATAGCCGATCATACCACTGTCCTCTGTGATGCCTCTGCTACATACAACTATTGGGTGTCAAAACTGGACACGTGGCATGAACTTGCGCTGTACGCCCTAGAGGTGCTGGCCTGCCCTGCCGCTAGCATCTTGTCAGAGAGGGTGTTTAGTGCAGCTGGGGGGATCATCATGGATAAGCGTACCCGCCTGTCAACTGCCAGCGCCGACATGCTTACACTCATAAAGATGAACAAAGGCTGGATTTCCCCTGCCTTCTCTTCTCCACCGGTGGAAATCAGCGGATCCCAAAGATTCTTTTAGCTGCAACAGGAGAAATATGCATCCTCTCTCTAACCCCAAACAAGGGGAGAAGTAGCTTGGTCTATCCCTTTCGGATCTTACTCCTCCTCCTAAAACAGCATGTCATCACACTGAACCATCATTTTTTCTGTGGCCCAAAAGGCTCTGTTTAAACCAATGTTTTCGGAGGGCTGCCTCCAGGCTCTCTTACAAATTAAGCAACAACGAGCTGTATATTTAAAAAATGCTTATGGTTTCACCTGCCCTTGGGATTAAGCAATTTTTTTAGGGGTACACTTGTACTCTTGGTACACTAATTTTTCAGGCCCTCGCCTATACTCTTAGGCAACTAATTTTTCCGGCCTTCGCCTATACTCTTGGCAAACCAATTTTTTCAGGTGTTCGCCTATACTCTTGCTACAGAAATGTTTCCAGGGTTCCCCCATAGTCTTGCTACAGAAATGTTTCAGGGGTCTGCCTATACACTTGCTACTGAAAGGTTTGAGGGGTTCGCTTATACTCTTGCAACAGAAATGTTTCAGGGGTTCGAATATACTCTTGCTACAGAAATGTTTCGGGGGTTCCCCTATACTCTTGCAACAGAAAAGTTTCAGGGGTCTGCCTATACAGTTGCTACTAAGAGGTTTGGGGGGGTCCGCCTATACACTTGCTATTGAAAGGTTTGAGGGGTTCGCCTATACACTTGCTACTGAAAGGTTTGAGGGGTTCACCTATACACTTGCTACTGAAAGGTTTGAGGGGTTTGCCTATACACTTGCTACAGAAAAGGTTGGAGGGGTCCGCCTATACACTTGCTACTAAAAGGTTTAAGGGGTTTGCCTATTCTCTTGCTACAGAAATGTGTCAGTGGTTCGCCTATAGTGTGGGTGCACAAAGGTTTTTCCATAGTGGTGTTCAGCTCTCTGGCAAAAAAACACTGAATGACTTGGGCAGAAGTCTGGGCCGAGGTCCTGGGCAGGGTGAAACTCTGCCATGTTTGGGCACGCTCTTTTCTTCCTGTTTAATACTGTCCCTGGGTTCCAGGGGCCTGCCTATGCTGTGGGTGCACAAAGACTTCCCATTGCGTTGTTTTGCCTGTCTGGCACAAATACACTGACTGACTTGGGTAGGGTGCAGACGATTTTTCCATTGTGGTGTTTTACCTATCTGGCACAAATACACTGAATGACTAGGGCAGAAGTGTGGGACGAGGTCCTTGGCGGTGTGAAACTCTGCCATGTGTGGGCACTCTGATTTCTTCATTTGTAATATTGTCTTTGAGTTTCATGGGCTTGCCTATTGCGGTGTTTTAGCTATCTGGCACAAATACACTGACTGACTTGGGTAGGGCGCAGAAGGCTTTACCATTGCATTGTTCAGCTATCTGACACCTACACAGAATGAATTGTGTGGGGACACATGGATTTCCCATTGCTATGTAATTCGCGGCACCTTGGGTCACACTAGGTGGAGGCTAGGACCGAGCCTGACGCTGGGCCCGCTCATGTACTTCGCACACAGAGTATTTTGGGTCCTACCTTGGTCATGGTTTCTCGGGCTTATTATGCCACTTCGTCCTCCTGCTTAGGATCTGGGCATCTGCGCTGCTCGGCATGTATTATCTCTCGTGCTACAAATAGCCACAGTTATCCGAGATACTGGATTGGAGCATTCACAGGAAGAGTTAGTGATTTAATGAGACTTTCACAGGTTCACTGTATACCTGTGGTGGCTACTTTTGCGACACCTCCTGCTTCAAACCAATCATTAGTGCTAGGATGCGCTGCTGCATTGTGGAGATCTGTAGAAGTGCTGGCACCTGAGTCCCCTTTATGCCCACGTTTGCGGCTTCTGACAATTTTGTGACAGAGGTGGCACGGGATTGGAATGATCATACGTCAATTTATCATCCATTCTCATCAGCATTGTGGACTATCACCCACACTTTCAAAAAGGGTCGCTGCCAGGCCCTGCCAACCCTTTGCAGTGTGTGTCTCCAGTTCCTCCTCATCACAGACACACTTATAAATCGACATGAGGGTGGTGTGGCTATGAAGCGAGCGTGTGGCATGAGACCAGCTGAATGCTGCACAGGGAAAATTTTGTGTGTGCTGTGGACGCAGGGTTGTGCAGGGGGTTGGACAGCAATGCCAACATGTAACCCAGGAGAAGAGGCAGCGGTGTCACCCGCAGGCAGTGATTGTCCTTGGTTGCAGCTAGTGGGGTGTTTAGCTAAAATGTTCCAGCGCGTATGCCTTGCTGCTTATGGTCTGTCCCAAGTAAATTGTTAGAGGGGTGACCGCCAGGCTCTTGCCCCCATTTTGGCTTAATAGTGGGACCTGGGAGACTCAGATGCAGCCATGCATGCTGCCCCTGCCATTCCCTATCCGTTTCTGTGGTGTTTCCATGACTTTCTGAGGTTTTCCGGTGTTTCACAAATCATCCCCTATGCGGAGCATCGGTCCCAAACAAAAATCCTCGAGTCCCCCATTCACTTCAATGCGGTTCGTTATTTGAAACGAGCTCTCGAGCATCACGAAAAGTTCAACTCGAGTACCAAACACCCGAGCATTTTGGTGCTCACTCATCTCTAATTAATTCCCTTCAAAGACTCAATTCCTACCTAACTACCTATTAAAACTGAAATTTGCCTGGAGTTGCTTAAAGAATACCATAGAGATTATGTTCAAGCTTCGTAGTATGAAAACCATTCCAATCATTCCATCAGAGCTTAGTTAAATAGTATAGGAACAATTTACATTTTGCTTATACAATAGAAGGTTAATAATAAGATTATCAGCACTGCCGGATGGATCAATGATAAGAATATACCAACTACCGCTCGATAGTACTGTCATAAATGGTTTACTTTTAGTACACATTTTGGGACCTGGAGAAGTCCATTCACCGGAGAATACCGCTTAGGATTCATGACATCTTCAGGTTACCAATAATGACTTTATTCTGTGTTGTATAACTTTCTAACCCAGTTAGTTCTTCTTAGGTATTCCCAAACCTCTGCAAGGAATATTTAGCTTTATACACATGTAATATCTGATCTGCTTTAAAGCTGAATTCAATAAAATAAATTAGGACTCTGTGTTCTGCCTCTTCCAAACCAGATATATGAAACAGATGGGACGCCAACATCTGAGAACATTTTAATCAAAGATGTGGTGAATAAATTAAAATAAAAATACCCATCCTTGAAGATCATGGGCTACAGTTACTTTACATAATTTTAGAACATATCACACATAATATATAAAAAGCTGAAAAAAAAAACTACATTCAACCCTACAACATGGTGACTAATTCTACAGAATTATTTGCTAAACACAAACTTTCTAATTACAGGAAGGTGCTGCAAAGACTGAGTCAGTTGCATGAGATTTTCAGTTTCAGGGAATTTAGATAGCTTTCTATTTCACACTTTCTTGCACACGCGATATAAAAGTAATCTGACAAACGTAAATGGTAAAAACAAGACGGAAATAAAAACAGCAGATTTAGTAAAGTAGCAGAATCTGTGGTGGAGAAGGTAAATGCAACCTAATATATTTCCATTCTGCAGAAGATAAAATAGGTATATCGTTAGATAATTCAAACTACAATAGCAAAATAAATAAAAAGACTCTTTGCTTGAATGTTTTAAGAACCCGTAAAAAGCTTTAACATGCCGTAAAGCACAGGCTTTGTATGGACAACAGTGTAGTATTTTCAACTGTTAAGATGGCCTTTTTTGTAAAAAAAAAAAAAGCATAAGTTCTACTTGAAAGATTTACGGATCCATCTATATAATTAATGTAAACCGCTGTCTTTTTCTCGCTGTTTCCATAATTTGCGGAGCTATAAAAGCTGTGCAAACAGTGCTGGGCTGAAGCACTCGGCTGTTTTCGACAGGTGGTCAGAAACAGAGGGCCAAGTTTTCCCAGTAAAAGCTGAGATATGAACCCCCCTTTATAGGTTATGTACACCTTTAACCCCATTTAGTGGCACGTCCAGAAAATCTCCGGGGCTTGCTGCACTGACCATGCAGTAAAACCCCGGAAGATTTCCGTGGACAGCTCCAGTGCTGAAATGAGCAGAGCACAGAGCTGTGTTCTGAAATCTCCTGGGTTTTTATTTTTATTTTCCAAAATTGTTATAATGTATTCTTTAATTGCAAAAAAATGTTGCAATGTGATTGTTGCATTTCTTAATAAATACTTGCGAGATTAAATTGCATTGTTGACTCATTTAAAAAACCTGCCCAGTGAGGCATAACATGGTAATAATAAACCTGCCACTGAAGCGGTTAATCAAAAAAAAAGTGATTTTTACATACAGTACCAGTCAAAGTTTGAATACAGCTTTACATTCCATGCTCTTTCCTGTTTGTTTTTTATATTTTCTACATTGTAGATTCAGGGCTCAGTCACATGGGCGCATCGGCACCCGTACACCGGCGCCGATGTACCCGTGTGACTGAGCCATTACTGCAGAAAGAAGACAGCCGTACCAGAAGACGGACGTCTCTGCAGCGCTGATGAACGAACACATGACCGGCAATGAAGCTGTTCTTTCCTCCGGCGCTGCAGAGAGACGTCCGTCTTCAGGTACGGCCGTCTGTTATCTGCAGTAACACGGGCGCCGATGCGAACTATGAAGGAACACATATGGAATTAAATAATATATCTATATATATAAAATTGAATGTATGCGTGTCTGTCTGTGTGTGTGTTTGTCCTTTATGCGTTACTACACCATTCATCCGATCGCCATGAAACTTTAGGAAGTTGTTGAGTACACTCCTGGGAAGATTATAGGCATAGTAAAACTATCCTACGATAAATGGCGCGCGTGCGAGCGTTGCCGACAGTTATGCCCCCCCCACGTAGATTGTTCGATTTCCATCATTGCCACTAATTCTCTCACTTCGCGATGTCATAGAAACTTGAAATTTGGCACGAGCATTGATTATGTCATAAATAGAAAAAGTTAATAGGTCCCAACTCAATTATCAATTCTAAGCGCCAAAGAATTAGCGTCCAAATTTTACGTACGGAATCTAATTTTCTCGCTTCCCAATGTCATAGAAACTTGAAATTTGGCACGAGCATTGATTATGTCATAAACAGGAAAAGCTAATGGGTCCCAACTCGATTATTCAATTCTATGCGCCAAAGAATTAGCGTCCAAATTTTACGTACGGAATGTAATTTTCTCACATAGAAACTTGAAATTTGGCACGGGCATTGAATATGTCATAAATAGGAAACGCTAATGGGTCCCAACTCGATTATTGAATTCTATGCGCAAAAGAATTAGCATCCAAATTTTACGTACGGAATGTCATTTTCTCACATAGAAACTTGAAATTTGGCACGGGCATTGATTATGCCATAAATAGGAAAAGTTAATGGGTCCCAAGTCGATTATTCAATTCTAAGCGCAAAACAATTAGCGTCCAAATTTTACGTACATAATCTAATTCTCTCACTTCCTGATATATATAAATGAATGTATGTCTATCTGTCTGTCCTTTATGCATTACTACACCATTCATCCAATTGCCATGAGACTTTGGGAAGTTGTTGAGTACACTCCTGGGAAGATTACTGGCATAGTACATCTATCCTACGATAGGTGGCGCACGTGCGAGCGTCATCGACAGTTATGCCCCCCAGACAAAGATCGTTTTATTTCCATCTCAAGCACGAAAGCAAAAGGCATTACGAGCAACGGGATGAGTGTTCAACTACAAAATGATGCATCCGCCGAACGTGTCGCAAGACAATTGCTGGATATTGAGAATGCTGAGGTAAAATGAAAGCTGTGCTGTGATTGGTTGCTATTTCTTATACTGCTGAGGTAACATGAAAGCTGTGCTGTGATTGGTGGCTACTTCTTATACTACTGAGGTTGCATGAAAGCTGCGCTGTGATTCCTTGTTATATATTATACCCCTGAGGTAACATGAAAGCTGCGCTGTGATTGGTTGCTATATATAATACCGCAGAGGTAACATGAAAGCTGCGCTGTGATTGGTTGCTATTTTTATATTGCTGAGGCAGAATAACAGTTGCGCTGTGATTGGTTGTTATTTCTCTTACTGCTGAGGTAACATGAAAGCTGCGCTGTGATTGGTTGTTATATTTTATACTGCTGAGGTAACATGAAAGCTGCGCTGTGATTGGTTGTTATATATTATACCACTGAGGTAACATGAAAGCTGCGCTATGTTTGGTTGTTATCTAGATATATAAAAACGAATGAATGTATGTCTGTCTGTCTTCGCAGCAACGCGCGACGGGTCAGCTAGTACTCTATATAGCAGTGTTTCCTATCTCCAGTCCTGAATGCACCCTACCTGTTAGACTGAAGTTGGGAAATGCTGCTATATAGATTGATACTTTTATAGATTACTACTATGTTTTGGTTTTAAACATAAATTAAGCTACACATATATCCAAATGTTTACTGGGCACTTGCAATTTTCTTCCTCCTCAACAAAGTATTCAATTGGGAAACGATGGAATATACAGTATATTAAAGGGGTTGTCCCGCGCCGAAACGGGTTTTTTTTTTTTTTACACCCCCCCCCCCCCCCCCCCGTTCGGCGCGAGACAACCCCGATGCAGGGGTTAAAAAAACAAACCGCTCAGCGCTTACCTGAATCCCGGCGGTCCGGCGTCTTCATACTTACCTGCTGAAGATGGCCGCCGGGGTCTGCTCCCTCCGTGGACCGCAGCTCTTCTGTGCGGTCCATTGCCGATTCCAGCCTCCTGATTGGCTGGAATCGGCACGTGACGGGGCGGAGCTACACGGAGCCGGCATTCTGCACGAGCGGCTCCATTGAAGAGAGCAGAAGACCCGGACTGCGCAAGCGCGGCTAATTTGGCCATCGGAGGGCGAAAATTAGTCGGCTCCATGGGAACGAGGACGCTAGCAACGGAGTAGGTAAGTAAAAAACTTTTTATAACTTCTGTATGGCTCATAATTAATGCACAATGTACATTACAAAGTGCATTAATATGGCCATACAGAAGTGTATAGACCCACTTGCTGCCGCGGGACAACCCCTTTAATAACCTGCAACAGAGAATAAGTGCTACTCATGAACGGGGGACAACATGCCTTCCTTGTGTCACCGTTGCACATGACTAACATTATCCCGTTAGCAATAACTGTAGCAAACAATAAACTTTAAAGAGTTCAACAATTAACATTTAAAAACAAAACATTAGTTTTAATTTTTGATTTTATAAGAACAAATATATGATTTTTCCAGTCTACATATCAAAATTGGAAGTAATTTAGAAACATATAAAAAGATAATTGGATTGTTATGGTGTTTTGATATTGTAACTAACTGCTGGAATATCTGTAATTAAAATTATAATTGATATTAAAAATCTCATTTCATTTCACTGCACTGTAAACGATGAGTTTAATGTACTTGTACAGTAGGCCTTACCACTCAAGAAGTAAGTGAGTTTCCTTACGCCGGAATGGAATTTTTGGGTCCATCATACTGAAGGATGACTTTTATATGATGATAATAAAAGATTAACATCCAACATTCTTTACTTTATTTGAAATGATATTTAAAGGTGTTGTTCGAGATTAGAAATAAAGGGGTCTACTTGTTTCTCAAACAGTGCCACATTTGTCTATGGGCCATGTCTTGTATTCCAGTTCAGCTGAGCTACAGGGTGCTACTGTTTCCGAGGAAGAATAAGGACCCTTTTCTCTAAAGCTCAGCAGACAACCCCTTTAAATCCTAACTGCAAACTCCAATTAGTATTAGAAGATTGTTTGGTTCACACTTTCCAAAGCACTTTCCCAGTCAATTTTTTTCACATATTATTAAACATGCAGGGTGTCTCAAAAGTGTGGAAATGCCCATAAAGAATGAAAACGGTTTGGCAGATGGTGATCCAGTTTTGGTATTCAAGGCAGGTATGTGATATATCAAACTGGCAGGGAATTGAACTGGAAAACAATGTTGTGCCTAATTTTTACCATAACTTTAATTTTATGTGAAATCAGAACATTGACCATATTCTCTACAGAATGCCTTCGAAATGCTGTCCACCATGTTTGAGTGTTAACTCTAACCTTTTCACCCATTCCTGATGAACTCTCACTAAAACATCAGGCTGAATGCTAGCACAAGCATCAACAATTCCATGTGTCATAGGAGCAGTATTCCATTTCTTCTCAGAGTAAACAAGTGCCTTGACATGATCCTACAGATAGAAATCCAAAGGGGTCAAATCAGGAGAACATGGTGGCCACTTGAATGGACCCTATAACAAATCCACTTTTGGGGAAGCGTCACATAATAAGGCAGGGCGCCATTTTGTTGGAAGAATTATGGAAATATTCCATCGTCTGACATCAATAAAGGAAAAATGTCTTCATCTAACAACCTTGTTTAACTGTTTGTTCTTGATGTTCCCGCAGTGAAAAAAGGGCTCAACATTCGGGTAGCCAATACCATCAGTTTTGGTAAGTCAACCATATTAGATGGATCAGTCCAGTATCAGTGATTCTGTTTGTTGACCTCACTGTTCACAAAGAGATTTATTTCATCACTGAGCAGCACCTGTTAGGAAAAACAAAAAAGCTTAAAATAATAAGAATTATGTCAAAGAAAAGTTTTGATGATCACTAGCAGTGCACTTGTGTACTATAAACCATGGCAACCAAAGTCTCTTTCTATTTTAAGCTAATTAGTTTAACAAACACTATTATGCAAAAGTTTAAGGCAGGTAAGGAAACATGCTGCAAAGTAAGGATGCTTTCAACAATAAAAGTGTTCATAGTTTATTTTTGTCAATTAACAAAATACAAAGTGAAAACAAAAGATAAATCTAAATCACCCTTTTTGTCTTTTTTTGAAGGAACTCGACTGGAACGTTGTTGTAAACATCTTGGAGAACTAAACACAGATCTTCTGTGGATGTGGGTTTGCTCCAGTCCTTCTGTATCTTCATGTAATCCCAGGCTAATTCAATGATGTTGAGATCACGGCTCTGAACATATTATCGCTTCCAGGACCCCTTGTTCTTCTTTACACTGAAGATAGTACTTAATAACATTAGCTGCATGTTTGTAGTCATTGTCTGCTGCAGAAAACATTTGGAGCTACTCAGATGCCTCCTTGATAGTACTGCATGACGGATAAGTATTTACCTGTATTTCTCATCATTGAGGACATCATTAATCCTGACCAAATCCGTAACTGCATTTGCTGAAATGCAGCCCCAAACTAACAAGGAACCTCCACCATGCTTCACTGGTGCTTGCAAACACTCATTACTCTACCACTCTAAAGCCATTGAGAGAACAAATTACCTTCTCTTAGAGCCAAATATTTCACATTTTGAGTCACTAGTCCAGTGCACTTGCTGCCATTTTTCCGCACCTCAGTTCCTATGCTTTTGTGTATAGATAAGTCACTTGGTCTTGTTCCTGCATAAAAAGTATGGCTTTTTGGCTGCAATTCATCCATAAAAACCACTTTTTGGGCAGACGTCTCCAAACAGTAGATGGATGTACATAGGTCCTACTTGTTTCTGCCAGTTCTGAGCTGATAGCACTGCTAGACATCTTCTAGCTTTGGAGGGAAGTAAGCAGGAAGTTTTCTTGGCCGACCACTGCATTTACGGTCCTCAATGCTGCTTGTTTTGTTTGTGTTTCTTTAAAAGAGCTTGAACAACACGTACTGCAACCCCAGCCTGCTTTAAAATCTTTGCCTGATATGCAGATATACCACCTTGTATTTTGTTGCTGTGCTCAGTCTTGCCACGGTATATGACCTGTGACATGAAACTGTCTTCCACAACCACACCTTTGTAAAAGGGTTTGGCGGTTCCTAACCCAGGTTTAAGCCTCCTACACAGCTGTTGCTGTTTCAGTTAATGACTACAATTCAACCTACATATAAAATGCTGATCATTATCACCTGTTTGGTATAACTAGTTAATCGTACACCTGACTATAATTCTACAAAATCTTTGATTTTGTGCAAGGGTGCCTAGAAGAAATGATGCCGTTTTGAAGGCAAAGGGTGGTCAAAGCAAATATTGATTTGATTTCTCTTTTGTTCATTCATTTTGAAATGTGTTAATTGCCACAAAAATCTATTAACAATTTTATTTCTGAATGCTTTCTTGCTTTGCAGCATTTTTTTCATACCTGTCCCAAACATTTGCACAGTGCTGTATATCTGTTTCCATTTGTAAGTTTACAAATGCAATGTTTTATACTTCTTTCAACTCTCAAAATTATGCAGAAAAATATGTTGCATATCTTCATATTTTAAAGACCCTTGCTTTTTGCCTGACCTCCCCCCCCCCCTACATATAAGTACCAACTCTGATACAAAAAAGGAAGTAATACGGTAGCTGCAACACTATTCCAAAACACATATTAACATTGAATGCTACAAGATGCCTAAAACTGTCAGTAAATATATGATGCCAAAAAATGGGATTTAATTCCAAAGACCAAGAACACAAGTTGAAAGCTAATCTAAATAAGTAGGCTCAACAAACCCAGTGTACTAATTCAGAAAAAAACATGTGAATTGTAAACAAGGCAATTGAACAATAACTTGGCTTTAGCAATATAAGAAAAAAAAACAATCAGTACAATTTTGCAGCCTACTTAAGTAGCATAACTTTCTGCAAAAGTTATGAAAAAAATTTGGCTTATAATTAGAGATGAGCGAGCACGCTCGGATAAAGCAGTTATGTGAGCAAGCATCGCTCTTCTCACGTAACTGCTTACTGGTCTGAGCAGGGTTGGTGGGGGGGCAGCAGGGGTAGCGAAGGGTGGCAGGGAGTTGCGGGGGGAGGAAGAGAGAGAGAGATCTCTCTCACTCCCCCCACTAGCCCTCCCCCCAGTTCCCCGCTCAACCCCGCCCCCACTACCTCCCCGAGCCTGCTCGGACCAATAAGCAGTTACGCGAGAAGAGCGATGCTCACTCAAGTAACTGCTTTATCCAAGCATGCTCTCTCATCTCTACTTATAATGTTGCTAAAAATTATCTCCTACTATCTACTACCTTGAAGTGTGAAGCCTTTAGGACTTTGTTTTTGCAAAAATTACTCGATCAATCATACATTTTCAGGATTGTCATTTACATTGGTATTTGTCAGCATGCAAACACAAATGTTCCCATAGATGTGCAGTATGCTGTATTGTACAAATTCCGTATAGTTTGAAGTACAAATTCAGGGTGGTACAGATTACTTGCATAGTAGTAAGCAAAAATGTAATTTAATATTTTTTGTTCAGCAACATTTGAAAATTGTTGTAAACGTGCTGCTCAGTATCAATTGTGTACAAGGACTGAAATGAAATCAGCCTAGCTCCAGTAACCAGAAGAATTAGAATATCCCATCCATATTATCATCTTGCCATGTCAATTATTGGTTAAATAGAACCTACAATTTTATTAGAAACACTAATGAATAGAGTACAGATATGAATTGAGCAAACTATTCAACCATGTCTTCTCTATAGAAGAATCCACAGTGGGGAAGGTTTCTGCCTGAGTCCCACCTGTTCTTTAAAGTTTGTTGTGTGCTTGGCTACAGCACCAGAGAGAGCATTGGGGCCCAAAACAGCCATCATTACAAAGTTAACACATATAGTGGTTGCAATAGCAACCCCCCCCCCCCCCCCCCCCGCTTCCCCCTGCTCATTGCCACAACTCACCTCTCACCTGCGCCGGCAGCCGAACCTTTTTTTCCGAGCGGGCAGGTACTCACTAAGGACAATGCTCGGTCGAGCAATTATCCTTGACGAGTATGCTTGCTCATCTCTAGTTAACACTCCAATACAGTATCTGAGAAAAGACAGTTCTCATGGACAGGTAAAATGTCCCTTTAAATGACACAATCCTTGAACTAAAGTTTCAGATGCTTAGCAACAGTACAGTGCCCTGAATATAAATCTTGTCTTCTGCAGCAAACCCGATTAATAACTAATGTTTCACCCTTGATTGGAGTGCACACCCAGCATTTTTCTGAGGCCGGCCTCACTTACAGCTCTTTACCAACAAGCTCCTCAATATCCTCCTTAGGGCTCATGTCCATGACCGTGTTTTCACTGCATATTATGTTTGTTGCGTGGCCGTGTGACACATGGTGAATGGAGTCAATGAAAGTCAATGCTCTCTGTGTATCAATATGCATTGGAAATAGATTGCAGCATACTTTATTTCGCTGTGTACCATCTAGAGTGAGAACATTGGTATTAGCAGCATAATAAACTCTGTCCATACGCAATACATTTAAAAGAAAAAAAGACACACTGAGGTTCACCAAATGCGAGTGATATACGAGCATGGGCAGTGCACTCTCCACCATGTGCAGTCTCTGCCAGCTCTATGCCGGCAGACCTGATGTTTACAAACATCGGTACAATGCTATGGGGAGACACGATAAGTTTGTGGGCATGAGCCCTAAGTCCTGATCCATTGCTCTTCAGCACAATCCCACACTCTCTCTCTGGCTTCCACACAGTTTCTCTCCCTAGATCCCATCATTCTCTTTGCATTTTCTCAGCACCATGACAGCACCTTCAGCTCTGGCCAGTGCACTCTGGTCTCCAAATCCCCTCTAGCAGCAAGCAGCCTCCAGTCCTTCAGTCCAGCAGCACAACTCACTCTGCAATAGACCCTCGACACACTGTTACGCAGCATAAATTGTCCCTCCTTCTAGAAAGTTCCCACTGAGCATGCTCAGTCCTTATTCTCTCCTTCATCGCTTTAGGACCTTCCAACATGTGACCTCCCAGCAGCCAATCAAATCACAGCACAGAAGAGCCAATATCTGGATGCGGCTTTCAAGCTGGCTACTAGAGGTCACTACAGCTGCATTGCAACTTGACACTTGACTCTTTAGCGAAGCCCCTTACATTCCCATGTGAAAATATGAATACTTCAGAGACCATTTTCTTACTTCCTGAGACTCATCCCATTATGGAACCTTATAGCAAGCCTCTTCCCAGCCCCAAATGCCTGCTCCCATATACCACCATATAACAATAGCACAATAAATAGAGATATGATAGACTTTAGATTTAGCGTGCCTTTGTTTTATGAGACAATGGAAAATATGTGACAAATGCCAACAAATTGGTGGCAAAGTAACCGAAATAGATGTGAACTACAAACCGCATTCGCGTTGGCGCGGGTAACAAAAAAATGTACTTTATATAATGAGGTAAATTAAGTATTAAAGAAGCCAAAAATTAGTTAAAATGTGATCGGAATCCCTGAGTGTTCAGTAGTATTATGGTAATGGAAGATTAATAAACATTACTATTATATGAGGCCAAATCATTTCAGGCATAAAGTACTTACAAATCTGCCCGGAATGTATGTGTGTGAATATTGGATTTACAAGAAATGGCTGTTTCCATGGGGATGCTTTTCCTGCTTGAGAAAGGCTTACGATGAGTATTCCTGCATGTATCTCATTAAATGAAGACCAAGATTGTCATGTGCTATGCATTTCCGTGCTCTTATTTACCTTGCTAAAAATGTCCCTACCAATTTTCTCCATAAAAATAATTGACGTAAGAGCTGTAAAACAGACAAAATGAATTGTACATACACTGGGATGCAAGAATCAGTACACAGGATGCTTCTGCTTTAAAATAAATGCAATTATTACACACTGATGAAATGCCTCCCAAAACTGCCATCTTGTTACGAAATGTATGACAGTTTCCAGGCGTGATGTTTTCCAATTACCATATAATATTGCAGTGATGTACATAAATTAAACCCGAAGAATTCTGTAATTCATGTGTGATTAATCCAGTCAATACATTTACCTTGAAATATAGTGCAAATTGATCCTGTATTGCGATTGTCATCTTAGGCTCAGATCGTACCACATTTCGGCCTAAGGGCTCAGGCATAAGACTGTATTACAGGTTTAAGCAACCTTCAGCATGTAAGGAGCTGTAAGTTCTTGCTTTAGTGCTGTTTGAATATGGCAGAAATAAAAGTAAGGCATGTGCCATGGGATGCCCTAGGTGTGTTGCTTCATATGTGGTCACATGGCATTCTTATGGTTCCGTAGAATGGAACTGTAGATATTACATGTGCCTCCATACAAAATCGCTATCATGATGTGCTCCTGGGACCTCTAGTTCTATGGGTTCACAGGAGCACACTTCCACTGGTGTGGGATGATTGAGCTGGCTGGATGTGGAGTTCTCCAGCCAGCCAATCGCCACCAGGCTGTTGCACCTAAATACCAGCCCCTCTTGCTTGAGGGAGCTGGTCATTTATGTGTATCCTCATTCCCTCCCAGAACCCTGGTGTTTGAAGTCATGTGTTGCTTGGTGTGTTGCTGTATGCATGAGATTCTGGGTGGAATTTTCTCATCTGCTGGTGTGAACTCTGTCCTGTTCTGCTTGTTTGTCCTTTTACCATCTATGGTGACTCAGGTCCCTAGGTTCCAGCGTGAGGCCATCCCTATTGCGATGATCCCCACATTTGGAGGCAAAATTCTCTGGGGTTTGAGTTCTCTTGTTAAAGTAGGGACTTACAAGACAACGAGGACCCTTGTCGTGGACTTGTGAGCTTAAGTATCTTGGCCAAAATACGAACCAATACCTCATACGTAATTTAGCTATTCCATATGCTTATGCATGTTGCTATTCTTGGTAAGTGTTTTGGCATTTGTCAGTCGTTGTTGGATGTCTGCTCATGAGTACCGTTTACTGTTCAGAGTGTTTTTGGTGTTTTGCATGTGTGCCACGTGGGTATATTGGTTTACAGTTAATGCACGCACATAGCAGACGTGACAATAGCTGTCATACTTTGTCTGATGTCCGCATTCTGATTATGCATAAAAAATTGCATCATATTTTGAATATTAGACCAAGTTATCACCAAATGAAGTGGTGTTCAAGATGGTTGTGTATCACATATTAGATTCCTGGCAGAAATGCATATGAGGTTGTGTGTATGAAGCATAAATATTTGAGCTTATTTGTGCAGAAATATCAGGCTCACTGTTTGCAGTATTGCTCTGAGCTGCAGCTGCCTCCTCTTGTGCCACACTACTCTGGGTGCTGGCAGCCTCTTTGCTAGTGACATGGCTCTGGTGCTTCTTTCAATACACTACAGGGAATACTTGATGGATGGACCACAGCACTTCACTCTATAGACCTTGGATCTCTCCTGTTCTGCTCTGCCTATCACTGATAGCTTACACCAGATGCTCTTGTCCTTATCACAGATGGTTTTGGGCATATTTTTTAATTCATCTCTGTTCTGGTGTTGTGCTCACGCTGATCCTGGTCCCTGACAAGCCGTGCAGATCATTACAGAGTAGTCAAGATAGCCAGGAGTCATTGACAGGGAGTCTCAGGTTGCAGTACAAATGGAAGAGGTGCATAGCGTTGTCAAGAGGAAAGCCAGGAGTCATTATCAGGAAGTCTTCAAGTCACTTGTAGCGGAGAGAGAGAGGAGCTAGATCAAGGCTGTGGAGTACAATAATCACACATTGAGGGAGTGGCTAGGCCAGGCTTTTATAGTGAGCTTAATCAGGATCTAAGGTGAGGTCAGGACAGGGGGTGGGATTGCAGGATCTGGAAACAAGGCAAAGAGTTATGCAAGGGAACTGTCCAAGGGCTGGATGGCTCAGCAGGTAGAGCTACTAACTGGAGTGCAGGAGTCCAGGTTCAAACCCTGTCACAAGACCTCTGGTATCAGATAGGAACACACTGCACGTCGTCTTCCCTTTTGTGGAAACTGCAAGTTACACATGGATAAATTATACTGTTATACTAAGACTGTCCATACACCTGGCGGCAGTGCGCCTCTCAATTCTACCACTATTTTCTGCTGTTTTGCAATACAGTTTCAGCTGAATGGGTTGTACAGGTGAAACACACGGCATGAATCTGTTTCACCTGTAAAAGCCTTGCAGCTAAAAATTCCAGTAAAAAAAAATTGTAGTTTGCAAAAACTGCATATGCAAAAAGTTTATTGCAAGACTGTGTCAATTAGTGTTACATTACCACCAGGTGTATAGATATTCTTAGCATACTAGCATAATTTACCCATGGCACACTAGCATAGTAGCATACAACAATGCCACTACATTCAGCGGCACCTTTATGATCACAAGCTCTCAATATACTTATCCTTCAGTATATTGCATTTGAGCTGTAGCTAACATTTAACAAATGCTGCTCAAATAAGCGCACGTATTGTTTAAAGTATGTTTTTAAAGGTTATAGACAAGCAGGTTGTTTTACAACTCGCAGTTCCCGTATAAGCCAGGGGGCCAGGGTTGCCTAAGGAAATCTCAGCTCATGTAAAATAACATATCAAAACAGCTTTTTTGCTCTGGACCTTTTAAAACCTCTGAACTTGCTGCATCAACAGTTCCCTAGGATATAACAGAGGCTTGAACTCCCTGATTCCCAAGTTGCGGCTATTTTGATGAAATGTATGTTCCATTAGCTTTCTGGTGTAATTTGAACTTGAACATTGGCTGGAGCCCTCTGGGTTCTGTAGAGTGCGTATTTTGAAATGTTGAATTATATGGCATTAGATAGTGATGGACCTGGGCAGACTGTTTGATGTCTCTTGTCAAATTGCTTGCAGTGAGCTGAATTTATGCTTCCTCTAGATAATTGTATTTACAAATTATGGTTGTGCATTAAATGTCTGGTTCTCAGGATCTCACCACTCTGATTTTATGTTCCGTACTCTGTCATTTAACATCGAAAATGTACATAATGTCACGGCGCTGTCTGACTAGAATGCAGAGAGTGGCCACATAATGGCTTTAAGTACATTAGTAAGTGCATCATTTTATTATAACTTCATTATTATTGTATACAATTTGTATTTAAATGCTTTCCCTGCAAATGTATGTCAGAAAACGTGATTAGAGATGACCGAGCGAATAATCATGGCATTAAAAAAATGCGTAATTTTAGAATGGTTGTTTCAGATATCTATACTTTGCTTTCCGATTGCTGTGCTTAGCATAAGCCAAATTAGAATGTGATTACAATTCAGTAATTGTCCATAAAAGTGGATAGTAAATTTGATCCTGGACATTTTCTTTAACCCAATAAGGACCAAATTTACATCGCTTGGTCGCGGGCTTTAATCATGGCCGATAGTATAAGTATGGCGCAGTACTAAAGTTCCTGCAATGTAGCAGGAGCAGATTGGGTCCTTGGATGTTGGTCATAGTCGAGGACCCGAAGGAGGAGGCAGAAGCCGTTTTTAACTGCTTCTGCCTTCTCTCTTGCATGCTACATGGCTCTCAACAAGTGCTATGTAGTAAATAGAGAAAGCAGAAGTATTGCTTTTGCTATTCAACCAAGAGATCATGTGATCACTGGCTCTGGTGATCTACAGGGTCCTAGCAGGCCTAGATCAGCTCTGTTAGGGACTACTGTTACTACAGGGGGGTGTTTTCCTTTATAACTGAGGCTCCTATGGATGCCTCAGTTATAGGGTGTGGGAGATATCATATATGTTCACCATTTTGTATATATTTTCTGTTATCAACTGTGAATATACTGTATTTTGTCTATAATGTTTTAAACCTCTGGGAGAAGGAACATCGCCCCCCCCCCCCACAGCCACAAGAATTTAAGGAGCAGGGCCTATTGTCCCAAGAACTGGAAAAACCAGTTCTAACTGGCCAAACCTAAGTAGGAGTTCTTTGTCTTGGACAACAGAGAGGAGAACAGGATGTACTCCTCATGAGACCCAATTCAAGAATGAACTGAGCGCGCTCACTGAAGTTCCTCCCAGATGGATGAGATCACAAGCTACCTCACAAATACCTCCCTCTGAGAAATGGCCTATAAGCTCACTGTAACTGCTAAATTGCCTGACTTCCTGTGTTGAAACTTATTTAAGGTTTTACGCGCGCATAATAAAGACAGACTCTTTGGGGAACACATGATGTAGTCCGTGTGGTCTTTGAAGGCTCTCCAGGCCTGTACACATATTATTTAATTTGGAACACATGGTATATCTATAATAGCGAAATTTGCGCTAACAAATTTGGAGGCACCGCTGGGATTATGAAGATACAGATATGAAGATATTTCATCGTTATCCGGACACAAGGGGACTTCGAAGCAGAGACGGACAGATAATGAGCTCAAACAAGGTAATAAGCTATTCTTGTACCTGTCCCATCTCTCCCTCTCTGCTATGATCCGCCCCAGGCCGGGTGAGTTGAAATATGATAAGTCTGTATCTAAAGAACTATGAAATAGATATACTGTGTTGTTTTTATGTTGTCTGTGAAGAAAATGTCCTGAGTGAAAGAAGGTGTGAGCTATGGGGGTTTATATATTCTCTGTAGTAGTGAATGGTGTGAACAGACTGTGCAGGTTAATAAGGAACAAAGAAAGTGTAGTATAACTTGTTAAAAGAAAGCAAAAAGGAAAGTTGATATAAGCAATTTTAGCTGAAGGTTATAGTAGTGAGTAAAGTTGCTGAGAGTGTCCATGCGGTGAGTTTCCATTGTTCAACATGTGGCTGAAGAGGTCTCCCTTTGTTATGTGGGGGGAGGGGTGCACATGGAGTGCTTGCATCTGCCATGTCTGCATACCTCAACTCAAGGGAATTTGGGCTTGGAGTAGAGATGTGGGCTAGCCAGAGATTCTGCTCCGATTATGGCAGGCCAAACGGGCTGTTGAGGTTCCACAATGTGGTGCCAAAAGTACAGATCTGTGCCATGAGGTGCAGGAGTAGAGAATCTCAATTAATTAAGGATTTTTCCAATTACGACAAGATGGGCAGGGGTGAAATTGTAAGTGCTTATTAGTGGTAAGCCAGACCTGTGTCGTGAGTTGTGGGAAAAATCGTAAGTATGACTCGCAAGCAAATTCAGTGAGATGATGTTTGTAAACATAACTGGACACACAAAAATGGGAAAGGAAAAAGCAAGTCAATGAGTTAAGGAAAAGTAGAAGGTTTAACAATGAACGGTGATAATGGTTGCTATCTGGAGTGGTGAATATAAGTATGTGGGTGGAAATGGGCATAAGTTGTATTGTGTTTGTCATTGGATAGCCTATTCTGAACAAAATATGTAAAAACCGCGGTACATAAGAGTTTTTCTTATATATATACTTTGTTCAATATGGAAAGTCCTATGAACAGTAAATACAATCCCAGTTTCTACTTCACATGAGATACTTAGCAGTCTGTATATATGAGTGAATTAAAACCCCAGTGAGTGTGAATTTGTGTGTATAAATGAAGGGCCCGTATGAGAGTTAGATTGTGTTATATGGTATATACTGTTCGGAGGCTAGAAATGAAATGAGCCAAGAAAGACCAAACGCTGAGCCAGACCACAGGGGGTGGAGCTAGGTGATGTAAGGAGATGGGAGGGAAGAACAATAGGAAGAGGTCTTGCTCCACCCTCAACACAGACCAGCCTAGGAGAGAAGAGTGTCTCCATTTAAGTGGATGTTGGTATATATATATATATATATTGTGGTAATGTATAGAGGGAAGGTCACTCTTAGACTCCATGTAAGTCTCTCACTTGAACAAATGTAGGTGACCAAAGGAGGGGCATCTAATTTTATTCCTGAGGGTAGTTGTGTGAGATAATAGTCCAGGGTTACCACAGTATATTTATATATATATATATATATATATATATATATATAGGTTCTTGGAGTATGTGGAGAATTTAAAAATATTGAGTCGTGTTATTTTGAATATTATTGAATTAAGATACGAAAATGAGATAATTGTGTACTTGAGACACCTGATAAGTACTTTAGTCAAATTAATAACAAGTTCTATTTTATAATGTATCTCATTTTCAATTAACAACAGTATTTTACATGAAAATAGTTACATTTGAAAAATAAGTACATTTTTGATGCCAGTAATTGAGTTTATCCCAAAGGGTATCAGGGATACCAGTCCCTTAGTAAACCAGTAGTTTACCATCATTGGTGCAGTTGTTATGGTTGCAGATTGTAATAACAATATTTCCTCTCCTGTTTGCAGTATGTTTTCGTACAGGTACCAGAGATTTTGTGGGGCCCCTTAATATCATGCTTCCTCAAGGGGTCATAAAATACTGTATAGAGTGCAAATTAAACATCTTTCAGCTTCCAGACTAGCTAAGTATGAGACTGCCCTGCTAGCACCCTCACATATCGCAATCAAGAGGGGTAGAGTTCCAAATGTCGTTTCATGTCTTTTACTGAATTTAGAAGGTTGAGAGGAAGGGGCAGCAGGCGCAGACCATGACATTAAATAGCAAGCACATGATTGTATGGTTGTAGAAACACGAATGAAAAGGGAAAATAGGGTCCTAACAAAAAATGTTGTAACTGCCATGATTAATGTTCATCTTGAGTTTTACCCATAGATGGTTCCAAATATTGTGAAAATGGACAAGCAAAACAGGCTATGCAATGGTAACCGACAGAAAGAGGTAATTATACAAAAACCACTCTTTCCCTCCTGAGAGACTCAGTTACTCAGGAAATAGAGGTGATGGCGCTCACTGAAATATGTAAGCTGGCTGCAGGTAAGACTGTTTGTGTCTGCACCGACTTAAGGTACACATTGGGAATCGTACACGATTTCACATCTTATGGGGCACAGTGGAAGTTTCATGGGGTCCTTGAGTAAGCCAATCCAGAACGCAGAAGCAGTGTTTTTGTTCTACAAGGTTTTAGCTCTTTCCGCACAGGTGACTTATCATCAGAGTCCAGGCTTATGCCACAGAGACAACCACTGAGGCTGGAAGGAACCAGAGAGCAGGCACCGCAGCAGCCTGACTTCCCTTGAATGAGGTAACGGCTGGTAACCTGCTTGCACCCGAAACAGGTGTAGATATTTCTCTGTTGCTTGACTTGCAGGAACAGGCCTCAAAAGAAGAAAAAGGAGGAGTGGAAAAGCGAACGGAATGCTACTGGGGTCTGGCAGAAAGGTAAATGCCTGTGCCTCCCCTGCACGCTGTACTCCATGATGTCACACCTGATCCCTGAGCTAACCCATTCATCCAAGGAGGTAATGTGTGGTATAGTGTCTTCTGCTTGGCTTACCCCAGGGTTCAACACTGCTGCAATAGGGTTTGTACAGGGATGCATGATATGCGCCCGTTACAATCCAGGCCAATTGGTCAAGGTACCTTCTCGGTGCGAGCCAGACTATCTGTATCAGTGACTGCAGGATGATAGCATACAGCTATCACAGGTAGGTGTTTGGAGTTGTTGGTTTGCATAGACCTCTTTTCATGTTATTTGGAGGCGTGGCTTGAGAAATAAAAAAAATAAATAAATAAATAAAATAAAAATAATTTTTAACACGCCAAAAATATGACCTAAGAATATGTTTTATGAAAGTAATTTTGAATATTTGGGTACACCAGAAGTAATAATAAATAATAAAGGTAAACATTTTATTAGTCATCTACTTGGTTAGAACCACGCCTAAATATAAGACTAAGTTGAGTCCCTATGAAGGTTTTGTTTGGTAATGCTCCTGTAATAGGCCTATTCTTATTCCAGGCCAAAAAGGAGGGCCTCACCTCCCATGTGAGTGCCTAACATCAGGAGTTATATCATCTGTCACTCATAAATAGATATAACTCAGTAAAAAATTCCTCCTGCGCTCTTAATTGGGGTTTTTTGCAAACCAAAAGGGAAACTAAAAAGTCTCCACAATGAGGAAAATATATTTAATTGTACAATAAGTACATAAAAAACATATGACTAATAAAAATTCTTGCAACGCGTTTCGGCACTATACCAGTGCCTTTTTCAAGCATGACACATTAAAACAAAGCATCTCTATTTATAGGATTACTTACATTTAGTAGTCACGGAGTCCGGAGCCTGCATCGTGGGTCGCCAGTCTCCCCCTCGCTGACGTATTGATCAAGCGTCGGGTAGTTAAATATGACGGTACGATAAAGTTACGTCATTTACGTAGCTACGCAAAAACTTACGCAGTTTACGTAGCGGTGTCCGTACGTGCTGAGATCCGGACTCCGGCTAGTGAAAAATGTATTAAAACTGTGCTGTTATATACAATTTGATATTCTCCTGCAATATAGTGTCCCTCATATTTTTTCTAACACCTCATTCAATCCAACCGGTACTAACGAATCCATTCTATAAATCCAGAACATCTCTCTGGCTTTTAATTGTGCAAAAGAATGGTTGCGGATATATTCCAGTGGTGTGATGCGCAAATCCTTGGGGTTTTTTTGATGTTCTGTTGCAAAGTGCCGTGAAACACTATGTTTCATATAACCCACGGATATATTGAATCTATGTTGGTTTAATTTAAGTTCTAGATTAAACAAGAATATCAAATTGTATATAACAGCTGGTTTTAATTACTACCTGGTAGATATAAGTAGAGATTATGCATATTATAACAGTAGTTTGACATGTATTTATCCTTTTATTAGTATATTTATCTGTAAAAAAATCTTTCCTTCATGTCTATTTATATAGTTGTTATTAAGAATGGGAATAAGGCTAGGTTTATTATATACATATTATAATTATGGAGATGGATAATTTATTAATAGAGTTTTGAGAGAAAAAACTGTAATTTAATAATATGTATTGATTTATTATACATGATTGTAAGTATATTGCTATTTAGCACAGTTTTAATACATTTTTCACTAGCCGGAGTCCGGATCTCAGCACGTACGGACACCGCTACGTAAACTGCGTAAGTTTTTGCGTAGCTACGTAAATGACGTAACTTTATCGTACCGTCATATTTAACTACCCGACGCTTGATCAATACGTCAGCGAGGGGGAGACTGGCGTCCCACGATGCAGGCTCCGGACTCCGTGACTACTAAATGTAAGTAATCCTATAAATAGAGATGCTTTGTTTTAATGTGTCATGCTTGAAAAAGGCACTGGTATAGTGCCGAAACGCGTTGCAAGAATTTTTATTAGTCATATGTTTTTTATGTACTTATTGTACAATTAAATATATTTTCCTCATTGTGGAGACTTTTTAGTTTCCCTTTTGGTTTGCAAAAAACCCCAATTAAGAGCGCAGGAGGAATTTTTTACTGAGTTATATCTGTTTCTTTCCCCATTTGTGTGGTACAACACCCACTGGGGTTTTTTCTACTGCTGCATCTCCTCTTATGAGGATTTTTGGGGACCTTGCATTAAGAAGAACATCTATAGTTCTACAGGTGACCGGGGATCATCGGTGCAAGCGGGTTTTTCTCCCTGAGGTGGGGATCCCGCTTTGCACCAGGTGAGTAAAAATCCCCTTATTTCTCCATTTCGGATCCCTGTATGGTGGCGCGGATCTACACTTTGAGACTGTCACTCATAAATGTGTATTCTCCGTGTTTCCAGATCAAAATGCAAAGAATCCTTTCAAGTGCTGTTAACCACTACGGTCTCAGTGAAACTTCAAGAAAAGCTAATTTGGGTTCATGTCAGACATTGAATAAAGATTATCAAGGGAGGAGACAAATGTGGCCCATAATCCTTTGTTATATGTAGGACCCCTGCGGTCATTGGGCTGTCATTTCTCTTCTTCCTCATAAGGGATGTGGTAAATACATAAGTACTGATGAAGAGGATTATGACAAATCTAGGAATATTGCGTTGTGGTGCAAATATAATTGGCTATTTGTAGCCCTCCATTTTGTCCTTCATCCTCCATTTTGTATTTTCTTTTATTCTCCATTTTGTATCTTACATACGAATAGCTATGAACATTCATGTGGCCTTCAAACCTGTTTGGTGTAGGAAGCTTTGATGTAACTGAAATGTGACAGAACAATGCTACCTGCTTTTACTACAATTCCATTTGTATAGGTTTGTTTGAGCTCTGTCCATATACATTGTATGGCCAGGAATCTATTGTCTTGTTAATCCTGTGATACCATCATCATTGTCTAGGGAATTGAGTTGTTGATTCTGAACCTTTGATCAATGAAACTGGCTACTTCAGATGGTGGGGGTCTCAGATTGATAACATCTTGGTTTACAAAGCTTGGGTACGACTAAGCAAGTTTTAGTGTATAAAATAGGACAAAAATGTCAACAGATACAATAAGGTAGCAGTAAGTGTACCAATGTTTCAGCCATATTGTGTAATCAGACCAATGTTAACATGTAACAAACAATATAACCTGAGAACAGACTTGGAAAGCCGATCACAATAGACATGTTATATCATCTAAACTATGAACAAGGTGGCTTATGCAGAAAACGTGAAATAAAGATCAATCTTTCAGGAGCCATCTACCTAGAATACCGTTGGGAAACTGTAACGTGTTGTGAGGTATTTTCCTTATCCTGGATATCACCCAGCAGTAGGGAGGGATAAGGCAGGAGGCAGCCACATGGCGGAGGTGACAGCTAGGGTCCCCTGTAGGCAGTAGGGAAAGGCCCGAGAACACAAATAGGAAGGAAAAACTATCCAGGAGAATGAAAATACGCACAACAAAGGAGGGAATTGTGGGAGATATCATATATGTTCACCATTTTGTATATATTTTCTGTTATCAACTGTGAACATACTGTATTTTGTCTATAATGTTTTAAACCTCTGGGAGAAGGAACATCGCCCCCCCACAGCCACAAGAATTTAAGAAGCAGGGCCTATTGTCCCAAGAACTGGAAAAACCAGTTCTAACTGGCCAAACCTAAGTAGGAGTTCTTTGTCTTGGACAACAGAGAGGAGAACAGGATGTACTCCTCATGAGACCCAATTCAAGAATGAACTGAGCGCGCTCACTGAAGTTCCTCCCAGATGGATGAGATCACAAGCTACCTCACAAATACCTCCCTCTGAGAAATGGCCTATAAGCTCACTGTAACTGCTAAATTGCCTGACTTCCTGTGTTGAAACTTATTTAAGGTTTTACGCGCGCATAATAAAGACAGACTCTTTGGGGAACACATGATGTAGTCCGTGTGGTCTTTGAAGGCTCTCCAGGCCTGTACACATATTATTTAATTTGGAACACATGGTATATCTATAATAGCGAAATTTGCGCTAACAAGGGGAAAACTGTGAAATGAAAAGAAAAAGACCATGTGAATGACCTTCAGAGGTCTTATATGATATCATGGGGGACATAGATGTTAAAAGAATAGTTACAAAAATAATTTAAGAAAATGACAGAATTAAAAAAAATGTATGTATAAAAAAGAAAGCAACCCACCACTGACGCCAACCTAAACCGTCACCATATGAGCCCTGTAATCTGAGATTACTGTAATATACAAATTATATATCAAAATGTTCAAAACTAAATGAGGAACCCATTCCTCTACTTTATCTTAGCATAACTATACTAATTTTAAAAATAAACAACTATAAATCTTTTTTTTAAATCATTTTTTTTAGGTTTTTACACCTAATAAAATAAAAAAAACTGAAAAAATTATTCAGTGAAAAAAAGATATAATCAGCCCAGGAAAAAAAATGCAGCAAAAATAATTTTGGTAGCTGAAGCAAAAAAAAAAACAGGCCGTAAAAGCAACAAGTGGGTAAAATCCTTAAAATGTGTCTGGTCTTTTTGGACCCAAACATTCTGATACTCAAGGGGTTAACATAAATAACACTGCAACATTAGTGAATCCATGTGCTCACTTATGGTTCTCCATACAGCACCTTCTTAAGCTTTTAAAAGCAAACAAAGGTATAATAGGACCCATTAGACATTTGTAGGTGCCTTATCATTCCATACAATTCAGAGGTTGTACAGAACCTTAAATGGATTGTCCAAGATCACATACAATTGGGGTAAAATAACAAAATAAGCATTATCTATCTGTTGATTTCCCTGTTCCTCCAATGCCAGCTCACCATTGGTAAATTGTATTAAGTTGAATACTGCATGTGTGCTTACATTGTCCAATCAGTGCTGACAGTATAAGACTGCAGGGCACAGCCCCCTTGACAATGAGAATGGTAGCACTCAGTTGTCTATTTATTCATACATTTCCAGAAGGAATAAAAAAAAAGAAAAGGCACAGTGCAGAGTTCTAACAAAACCAAGTAAACAACCACAGGAAAGAAAAAAAACGAGTGAAACTGTGTTAATGACATCTGCAAGAACTAATTGGCAAAATATGTTTTAATTGAGGAAATTCAATTGGAAGTCTTGGTTTCATAGGTGCTTTGCCCATTAAATGAAGGCGCACAAAGTTTTGTTACTGACAAATTGATGCAAATGACTTTTAGAAGTCTTCAGAAGGCATGTTATAGAAATCCATGAAACTGGAAAAGGCTATAAAACCTTACTGAAGACTTGGGTGTATATCAATCCACCTGTAAAATGTTTTACAGGTGAATGTAAGGCCACAGCCCAAGGTCTCAAGCTGAAGAGACATTGTGTGATGCAACAAGACACCCAAAGCACACAAGAAATAGAACACTAAAGAATAGTTGAAAAAGATTTGTGTTTTGGAATGCTCAAGTCAAAGTCCTGACTTTAACCTTATTATGAAGCTGTGGTTTGACCTGAAGAGAACTGAGGACACAAGTCATCCCAGAAATATTGGGGCATCCCAGAAATCTTGATGGCTGCACTATTCCTTCCTCTATGCTTTATTTTAATATCACTTTGGCACTTAAACTGGGAAAGGAGTTGAGTTATAGGCTTATTACCTTGTTATGTTCTGATATCAACTTGTTTACACGTATCTTGGCTAATTGGCTAATTGGCTCCTTTTGCTAATCCACTTTGTTCCCTTTAGACAGGGTGTGATAACACTAGAGGCATTATTGACCTGGTAGATGTGGTTAATAAGCAATTAAACTCTGCCCTCCTGTTGAGCCTTGATGCGTAAATGGCTTTTGATCGTCTCAGCTGGTCTTTCATGTTTGAGACACTTAAGTCTTTTGGCATTTCAGGTCCTTTATTGACAGTTATTCATATTTATACTCCACTCTCTCTGCTCTGCCCCTATATCTGCCCCACTCTGCCTCTAGTATCTTCTCTACTTCCAGTGGCAGTAGACAAGGTTGCCTTCTACCCCTTCTTTTTTTCGCTTTATCAATACAAGATATGCCAGCATCCTGATATTAGTGTACAGGGAGGAGGGGGTCTTCAGATCAGAGACTAAGAATTTACCTTGCTTACCCTAATGTCCTGCTTACCTTAATGTATTTGCATACTACTCTCCATAATATTCACATTGAACTTCAGAACTGTGGTCGGTTCTCTGGTTTTAAGACTCACACAACTAAAATGGAAGCCTTTCATTTAAATGTTCCTTGTTCCACATTGGAGCTATTGTGGCACATTTTCAGTTTTACACACAGAGGCCTCGTTCACACAAGCGTGTTTACGCGCACCAAACTGCATGTCTATTAGAACAATTGGTTCTCTATGGTGTGTTCACATGTCCGTGTTTTACAGGCGTGCAAACGCATGTATCTGCAAAACATAGGACATGCGTGCACCATAGGTTCATGCTGTGCATCAATATTCCCCGCGGGGAGTCCCCTTGTCACTGAACACTTTGTAGCACCCTATGCAAGAATTTTTGGAGGATGCTTGAAATATAAGCCCTACTCCAAAAATAAGCCCTGGCTGCTTCAAAAAAAACCATACATGACCTAAGAGGCGCTGTCTGGCTCTGACGCACTTCTCCCAAAGCTCCCCAGCACTTGGTTGTGTTTGGTTCATCGAGAGCTGGCTTTGACTGGCTGAGCCGTGGCACTCAGCAATCACAGCTATTCAATGAATGGCTGTGATTGATTCATCATGTGCTTGCTCTGATTGGCTGAGCCGCGGTGCTCAGCCAATCAGAGGCAGCACTTCCAGGAAGCGGGGTTTTTAAAAATCCTGACCAGGAAGCTCTGCTGGAGCTATGGCTTATATTAGGGTTTCTACAGTAGGATTTCCTAGTGTAAAAGTTGCATCGCACGAAAACCACATTTTTGTGCGATGTGTTGCAACAGAAAGGACAGGTCCACAGGGAAACATGGGCTACAAAACATTGCAAGTCGCGGGCATATCTACCAACCCGCGATTTTTTTTTGTCTTGCGATGTTGCATGCTACAAAACATCGCTAATGTGAAGGAACGCATAGGAAAGCATGGGCTTCACATACATATGATTTGTCACACTGTCGCATTGCGAAAAAAGATTGTGCGATTTTGTCGCCTTATGAAACAGGCCTTAGGGCGCCCACCCACTGGCGATTTTTTTTCCCTGCGAAATTCGCAGCATTTTTTTCTCTGCAGGGGTCTATGGGACTTGTAATGTTAAAATCGCGATCGCGCAAAATCGCAATTTACCGCGAAATCGCGATTTTGCGCGATCGCGATTTTAACATTGCAAGTCCCATAGACCCCTGCAGAGAAAAAAATGCTGCGAATTTCGCAGGGAAAAAAAATCGCCAGTGGGTGGGCGCCCTTAAAGAGAGATGGTTAAAAAAAAGTATCCTCCAGGATGCTGGGTGTTTGCTTAGCTGCCAAGACACTTATTGCGCAATCCTGGAAACAAACAGCCCCCTCCTTTTGCCTTCATGTATGGCTTTATTTACCGGGCTGTGAGAGAGAGTTGTTCGTTTGAGTATCCAACAGCAAATCTTAAGAACTAGATCGCTTTCAAACAATTTGGGAACCGTGGGACACTTTAAACATCCTTGCTTGTAGGTAAAATTCCTGGGATCATCATTTTTACTGGAACTGCTGAGGCTGCACTCATTATTCCCCTCCCCCCTTTTTTATAGGATATGACTTGAAAAAGGAGGCAGTTTGCTGGTAAAGTCCTCCCGAAAGCGTTGCTTTCTGACTATGTCTGAAGTCCAGATTCTTCACCCTAAGAAAGTGTGGATATTATGTTCTATCTCTGGAATTAATTGAATATGGATTTGGGGAAGGGGATTGAGTAAACTGTCACCCCCATTCCACCCGCATAAAGTAAGTTATCATTTGCTCTCTTTTTGCCATCTAACCATTACTGTGATTGGTTACTCCCCTAAATGCGTGTTTATGTTTTCTCCTTCCACACACTGTGATTTCTGAAATGGGACTGATTAGATCTCTGGAACAAAACCAGGGCCCTCTTCTGCATAGATGTCCACTTAGGATAGGGCAGCCAACTGATAAAAATCATCTGTGATTGATTGTTCTTAAGGTCCGGCATTTCCGTCACACCAGGTGAGTACTACACCTAACAAGGCGGTATATTTTCCCAAAAGAACACTGTCTTTAGAGTGAATATTGAATCCCTCTTTTCCATGACCTGTCCTACTGTGACTACCTTTTTCCCTGTCTTGTCCTTTTTTCTGTCTACTAGTATCAGTGCTTCTGGTGCATTTTTTAGGTGTCTCCACACAGGTGTCCAGCTGTCTCACAACCAGCTACAAACTGCCATACTGAGTACTGCTGTATCCATAGCAATTGAGGCTGCAGGGGTTTGTAGGGGATCACAGGGATAAAGGACCTGTGATGATGTCACCGTCATGTTATCAGGGGTGGAGCTCAGAACCTCGGTGACTGATCCAATGAAGGGGGCATCTTCACATGTAACTCAAACAGTCACTTACTTACAGACTGGTGGTCGTTAGTATTCCTTAGCAACTCAGGCCGCAGGGGTTTGTAGAGAATGTAGTCTGCCCATAATTTGCACAGTGATAACATCACCATCATGTGATCAGGGGCGGAGCCAAGAGCACTGGTGACTCATCACATGACATAACTCACTCACAGACAGGTGGTTGTTATTATTTTGACTAATAATTATTAGGAAATTATAGAGTACCAGTGTTTCTGGCACCACACAGCTCTGCTATATGCACATCACACACACACAGCACTGCTACATGTACATCACATACAGCTCTGCTACATAGATTATTCATATAACTGGGATCAAAAGCAGCACAGCAGAGTCCTGCACACACTGATCACCCACTGGTCATGTGACCCCCAGGCTCTTTCCACACAGGGGACTGATCACATGACGGTGACATCATCACAGGTCCTGTAAGCACATGGCTGCTGTACGCATATTAGCACTTTCTGCTTAGCTTAAGCAGCGCTGCTGATTAGAGCCACCTGATTGGCTCTTCGGCACCACGTGACTACACAGCGTGCACGCGCATTGCCTTCAGCAGCCGTGCACTACACACTGCAGTTAAGCAGACGTGCACTACACACTGCACACTACACTTAAGCAGCACGGGGTTAGGTCTAGGGTTAGGTTTAGGGTTAGGTTTAGGGTTAGGTTTAGGGTTAGTGCTTAGGGTTAGGTTTAGGGTTGGGGTTTAGGGTTAGGTTTAGGTAACCCTAAACCTAACCCTAAACGTAAACCGGTGCTGCTTAACTGTAGTGTGTAGTGCACGGCTGCTGAAGGCAATGCGCGTGCACGCTGTGTAGTCACGTGGTGCCGAAGAGCCAATCAGGTGGCTCTAATCAGCAGCGCTGTTTAAGCTAAGCAGAAAGTGCTAATATGCCTGCTGTACGTGTTCATTAGTATTCCATCCACTACAAACCCTGCAGCCTCAGTTGCTATGGAATACTAACGACATCTAGCTGGACAGCAGCTGTGTGCTTACAGGACCTGTGAAGTTGTCACTGTCATGTGATCATGAGTGGAGCATGTAACTCAGAATGAGTGACCTTTGATGACATCACCGTCATGTGATCAGGGGCGGAGCATGTAACTCTATCACATATGCACAGACAGATTTTGATTATGTCCCAGATGGGCTCTGTTATAAGCGGTCCTGTGTTTCAGCACCTGGTTAATGGTGTTCTTTACTCATTCGGTTTTTATGTTTGGGAACATGTTTTGTTCTAAGCCAGGACAATTTATTAATTTGGAATTTGTTCTCCTACATTCTCATATTGGTTTGTATAGTCTTGTTTCTTTTTATGATACTCCTTTACACTGACCAGTTTTACCTGTATCATTCTTATGTTCATGTACCTTCATATAAAATGTGAATAATCTCTATTTTTTGAACCTTTAATAAAAATTACAGTTCTATAAAAAACAAATATTTCTTTGTCATTTTGTGTCAGTTGTGTTTGTCCAAAATGGAAAACATTGAAACCAAATATTATTAGTAATCAATGCAAATATGCAGGCAGTTCCAAAGAGTTCACATACTTTTTTTTGAAACTATAAACCACTAAATTAACTTTTTCTCCATTCCAAAACAAGCTTTACTTTCAGACAAAATATTCTGACAATCAGGGCTCAAATACATTACAGCTTGGATTTTCCAGAGCCATAATAAAGGGTCTTTTAGCGGTGCACCATGCCTGTACTGTACTTCCATACACTTCTGTACACATCCAAAAGAAAAAATTGTGGCATGCTGCATCTGAATGTTTGTACGGAGGGAGGAATATTTCCATAGGTTTGGACCATATACAGTAGCAGCACCTCTGTGCTGAAGATTGATTTCTCTGCAACCCTACAGCCTTAGGGCTTATGCCATGTGCATGAAGCCTAAGGCTGTAAAGGTTGAAGTGAAATCACGTTCTACAGCGCATACAAAGTGTATAGTCATAATAGGCTTTTCAAAATTTGACAGTAAATAAGGATTTCTTTTTCCCAATTATCTAAGGGGAATCAGACATTGTAATTCTGCACCCTTTGACAAGGTCAGATAAAGATCACGTTCCTAAGTTCAATTACTTACAAGTTATTACTATTTATTGTTTCTGAATGTTGGGCCGATCTTTGGAGGTGACCCTTTTAGGTCCCGCACACCATAAATAAAGCTATCTTCACAGTTGAGCGGACTTCATGATTCTATATGGTTAAGAGCCACACGACCTTAAAATTACTACAGTATATCTCCTCTCTTTTTGGAAAGCACAAGACTCCTGCAGTTATTCCTTTGAGACGTTTTTACTTCTCTGTGTTCTTATTAATGGCATCCATATTATTAGATTGTTGTAACCCATTTAAGCCACAACAAATCCTAACAATCCGGAAATAACTTTCTGCAAAGAGTACATTATCTTGAATGTCACTCTGTGTGATCATCAATAACAGCAATCCAACATTTGTGGAGCACTCAATAAAACCTCCTGAAGAATAATCTCAGATCCAGCACTCGGAATGTCAGCCTTGATCACAGAGATCCAAACAGAAGTGCGAGTCGACGTTCTTCTGTCAGCTCTAAGTAAAGCTCTATTGAATTTTGCAATTTCATCTTGTAAATGTAATTTGCAAAAATGAGAGTTGTGTCAGTTTGGCAGAGAGAAATGTTAATAAACATTTGTTTTCATACGTTGCATAGCTTTAAGAGTGTTGAATTTCCTACAATAGGCATTACCCATTAAGAGGCATATATTTAATTGTACTGATAGTCATTTGCATACAGAATTTGAGAAATCTGCTATTCCGGATTCATAGGCTACAAGCCGCAAATAGAAGTATTGCCTTTGTGTAAATATACCCCTAGGTTTACTCTATCCTGTTAGGTTCTGTAACGCTGGACGTTTGGGAAAAGTTAACTACTAGTTGATTGTTTACTTTCACAACTTTTAGGCCTCATGCCCACCGCAGCGGAATCAGACGTGGCGCCCCCCAGAGACCCTATGACGCGCCGACAGTGGGAGGTGACGCGATTTCCCGCAATACTTCTGCTTTGCTCACAGCGGAAGTATCATGGGACGGATGGCTTCCGCTGACTGCAATGGAAGCCGCCCGTGCATTTTTCCGGACAAATTAAAACATGCTGCGATTCTCTCCCCGTGAGCAGAAAATCGCAGCTGATTTCCACTCGTGGGCATGGGAGAATTGCTTTACATGGCATGTCTATGAGGGTTATTGTTGCGGAATTTGCTGGCTGCGATTTTCACAGCGATAATCCGTGCATGGGCATTAGCCTTCAGGCCTCATGTCCTCGTGCAAGATTGAAGTGTAGAATGATCCGCAGTTCAATATGCCCATAGAGATGCATTGGGCATCCACAGGTAATTAAATACCTGCGGATGTCATTTTATCCCGGCGTGCGGATCTCATGGGCGGCATTAAAATCGCAGCATGCTCCATTTTCTGTGGTTTTCCCGCATAGACAGCTTCCATTAAAGTCAATGGAAGCCATCTGCTCTGCGGCATGGGCACAGCGTCAAAGCAGGAGCAATGACTTTTTTTATTTTGCCATTGACATAGCTGCAGGCTTGTTTTTGCAAGCTGTGTTTTTCATTGAAACCATGTAATGTGCCACATAATGTATTGAAAAACGTTTAAAAATTTCTCGGTGGCGTAAAATGGGTAAAAAAATGCAATTGCTCCATGGGGGGGACTTTTATTTTTTTTATAGTGTTTATAGTGCTGTTAAAATGACATTAGCTTTGTTCTGCAGGTCCGTACGATTATGGTAATACGAAGTTTATTTCGTTTTTATTTTGTTTCACTACTTTAAAAAAAAAATGCTTTTTGTTGCCACATTCTGACGCTCCTAATTCTTTTACTTTTCAATTTGCATAACTGTATATCGGCTTTCTTTTCAGGGTGACAGTTTTGTTGACTTTTTGATCATTTTTATACTACATATTTTTGATTGTATTGGGATTATCAAAAAAAACGCAATCCTGACAATGTGTTTTTTACAGCATTCACCAGGTGGAATAAATAATATAATATTTTATTAGTTTGGATTTTTTCATACGTGCGGATAGCAGTTATGTTTATTCTTTTTATCATTTTCTTTTTTATGTAAAAAGTGAAAAAGGGGGTTTAGAACCTCTAATACTTTTTACAAATTTTATTTGAATTTCTTTACAACTTTTTTGAATAGTTCCCTAGTGAAACATGAACAAGCAGTCATTTGACTGATTCTACAATGCGTTCCAATACTTCTGTCCTGCAGTGTATTAGTCCATGGCTGTCATTCTATTGTAGCCTGCCACATTCAGGGTATAATAGAAGTAATTTAACAGCAGGCCTTGGGTGGCTTCACTAGGCTTTCAGCTGCCATGACAACCAAACAGCACCTTGCGAATCGTGGAGGAACCAATCAGGGATCAAAGTGAAACCCTGTCCACAACTTAGATGCTGCGGTCAGAATTGACCATGACAAATAAGGGGATAAACGGAGCTCTGACCCTGGTGACTGTGGCGGTGTGTTTCACAGGCAGTCACTGATCTGCAGCTCATGAGCTTGCTCTATATTGCCCTACCTAACTTCTGCTGTCCATGTACGGTAGATGTCGACAACGGATTAACTTTTACTTTCTGTGGATTACAATCTGTCCTGGTCATGTGACAGACATACAGGTGGACAGCTTGTTACAATACAGTTGTTAGAGTTCTGTCTTGTAAAAAGTCGTGAATCTGTGTATCCATTAAGTGATCTGGACAGGTTTTTATCCACTGTTACACTTTCATGAACCACTAGCCATAGCTTGAAATTTGGAATTGATAATGAGAGCTAGATTATGTTTACTTCCTCACTTAATAATGTGATTTAACCCTTTTCCTGCTAAGTACGTACCTCATATGTCCATTCGGGGAAACACTTCATTAGCAAAAGATATATGAGATAAATCCTTGCTATATCAGGCATTATTACAGCCATAGAACTCTGATCCTGTTGTTTTGAAGCCTTTTCCTTCCCCCCCCCCCCCCCCCCGTATCTAATTAGGATGTTTATTGATGCCACAATGCAGCTGTTTTCTAGTGTCTGGATCATGGTGTCAAATGAGACATAAAAACACTTGCCCCACCGACATCAATAAAATTGATACATTTGTCTCTTTCCTTTCCCACCATATCTTTATCAAACAATATGCCAAAACAATATGCCCGTCGTTTCTAGTGATAACATAACACACTACAATCAAAATACTAAGGACCACTTGTCCATGAGTGACTGAGTGAGGTACATGCTCCGCCCCTGATCACATGACTGTGATGTCATCACAGGTCCTTCATCAAGTGAGTGAGTTACATGCTCTGCCCCTGATCACAAGATGGTGACATCATCACAGATCCTTCATCCCAGCCATGATTTCACCTCGGCAAGCAGCTGAATCACCGAAGCTCTGAACTCCACCCCTGATCACATGACGGTGACGTCATCCCATGTCCTTCAATATTTTGACCAACTATAATCTTCATCACAGGTCCTTGAGTGAGTTACATGTGATGATGTCTTTCATTATATTATATTATACATTGCACCACCAGAAACCCTGGTACTATAAATAATACTAATAACTAGTAATAGCAATAATAACTAAAAAGGGTTATCCATACTGTTGATGGCCTATCCTTAGGGTAGGTCATCAATTGTTGATAGGTGGGGGTGCGCTCGGAACTCCAGTCGATCAACTGATTGGGTGCCTGCTGTTAGTGCCAAGAGTGAATGTCAATGGGTTAGAGTGCAAACGACTGCTCCAACTCCTGTGTAGTGGCAGCACTTGTAACTGTAGACGCAGCTGTCATTAAAAATCAATGGGAGCTGCACTGCAGTTTCAAATGCTGGCCACTACTTAGGGGTCGGAGCAGCAGCTTCCACTCCTATTTCTGTGTATGGCAAGGCTGACAACAAGTGCCCAATCAGCTAATCAGCCCAAGCATTGGATCCTGGCTGATTAAGTATTTATGACCTATGTTGATGATAGTTTAGCAATAGTATTTTGTATGGAAAACCCTTTTAACACTAAAGAAAAATGTGTAATACATTCCTGATAGATGAAAATGATTTCTGTCAGTCAGAAATATATTTTCATCCACTAAACATAATGATTGTTTTCAAGTAGCTCCACAAAAAATACTATTTTGCTGCATTCAGTTGGGCATAGTATGTTTTTTTTATGCTTGTGTTACAGATACAACAGCCATACTTTCTGTAGTTCATCAGAACCAGAGTGTCATGGATTGCCAACTGTCTCGGATTGGGACCAGGGTGAGATTATAATGTCAGCCCTGGTCCATATGATTCCCACACAGGTGCGTACTCAGTGGCATTTTGGCACTGGACACTGACTTGATCACTTATCTGTAGTTAACTTACCTTCACTCACTTTCTCATCATTTGAGGTGCATACTCTATGACTTTTTTATCTGCTGTCCATGTGAATAGCAGTTATCTGCCACCCCCCAGGTCCTCCCGCCTATTTCTGGACACTTTGCAGCCTGGCTACCCCACTTCCTATCCTGCGAAATCCCAACCCTCATTCTAGGCGACTTTAACATGCCCACAAATGACTGCATCTCACCATCTGCCTCTCAGCTTCTATCGCTTACCTCCTCCCTTGATCTCTCACAACTCACAGCCTCTCCCACTCATAGGGATGGAAATACTCTTGATCTGGTCTTCTTCCATCTCTGCTCTGCTTCTCACTTCACTAATTCCCCTCTCCCACTTTCGGATCATAACCTTTTCTCTTTCTCTGTCAAGCTCCCAAGCATCTCCCCAGACCCTCCTACCTACTATACTTACAGGAACCTACAGTCACACCCAAAACTTTGCTGAGACTCTACAGTCCTCTCTGTCCCCCATCTCTTTCCTGTCTTGCCCCAACCTAGCTGCCGGTCTGTACTCAGACCAATGACAGAGGAAGAAGTCTCCAGATTGCTCTCCTCTGCTTGCCCCACCACCTGTGCTAGCGACCCTCTTCCTTCACAACTCCTCCAGCCCCTCTCCCCGGTAGTCATCATCCACCTTTCCACTATGTTCAACCTCTCTCTGACCTCAGGCATCTTACCTTCTTTATTCAAACATGCTATCATATCCCCACTGTGAAAGAAACCGATTCTTGACTCAACCACCGCTGCCAATTACCGACTCATCTCAAATCTCCCCTTCATCTCCAAATTATTAAAACACCTGGTTTACTTCCACCTTATAAGCTACATCTCAGAAAACTCTCTACTTGACCCGCTACAGCTCGGTTTTCACCCTCTACACTCGAAAGAAAACACCCTGACTAGAGTATCAAACGACCTCCTGATAGCCAAGTCAAGAGTTGACCACTCCCTACTTATCCTCCTCGACCTCTCCGTAGCATTTGATACTGTTGACCACAAACTTGCTGTTGGAGTCCCCCAGGGATTGGTCCTCGGCTCCTTCCTGTTTTCCATCTAAACAGCCCCTACTAGAGAAACCATCAGGAGATCTTGCTTTCAGTACCATCTCTACGCTGACGACACCCAGTTGTGCACCTCTTCCCATGACATCACAGCAAGGTTCCTTCAGAATGTCACCTACTGTCTGTCCACTATCTCTAATACTACACCCTCTCTCTACCTACTACTGAACCTCTCAAAAACTGACCTACTGGTGATTCCACCCTCTACTAACTGACCTCATCCTGACATCTCCATCTCAGTGTGTAGCACCACCATAACTCACAGACAGCACACCTGCTGTCTTGGGGTTATATTCACCTCCAATCTCTGCTTTACCCCCTATATCCAATCTCTGGCCCGCATATGCTACCTACACCTCAAAAACATCACAAGAATCCGCATTTAGCTCACCGTGGACACGCTAAAAACGCTCACTGTTGCCCTCATCCACTCTTGGCTCGATTATTAGAACGCGGCCTCCCCCACGCCAGACTCTCCAATCCATCCTAAATGCTCCAGCCAGACTCATCTTCCTATCCAGCCACTACACGGATGCCTGTGCCCAGTGCTAGTCACTGCATTGGTTTCCCATTAAATACAGAATTCAATTTCTGCATTCGCCACCCTCATCCACAAAGCTCTCACCAGCATGGCACCACCCTACATTGTTTCTCCCATCTCAATCCACTACCAAGCCCATGCCTTCTGCTCTGCTAACGAAATCAGACTAAGTGCCCCTTTAATTCGAACCTCTCATTCCCGCCTCCAAAACTTCTCCAGAGCAGCATCTGTCCTCTGGAACGCGCTATCCCAAACTATCCGGGCAATCTCTGACACACAAAACTTCAGGCGTGCTCTAGAAATGTATCTCTTCAGGGAGGCATACCATATCTCCTAAACCAACCCCTCTCTAGTCCACCTGATAACATGCTCCCTGTCCTACTGATTGCAATCCCTGCTAGCTGTCATCAACTGCCCCATACAGCCACCATTTGACCATTGTCTATGTGTATAGCATCCCATACTGTACACCCCTCCATATCTTGCACAGCTCCAACCCCTTTACCTTTTTTATCACCCCATTATCTGTAGTATGTAAGCTCATTGGAGCAGGACCCTCACCCCTATTGTTTCCATTAATTGATTACTACATGTAACTGTGGTCTTGTTTGTTTCCCCCTGCTTTGTAAGCGCTGCGGAAAATGTTGGCGCTATATAAATAAAAATTATTATTATTAGGTGTGTGCATGGATTGGTCGGCTAGGAGGTATGAACCTCATCAAGGCACCTGTCTGTACAGATTTATTTTGGCTCCTCCTCATGGAGGACGCTGGTTTAAAATCTAGTCTGCAGGTGTTTCTGGGCAAGTTGGCAGCTCCTATCCTGCTCCATTTTTGGATATATCTGTTTGGTGTAAAGGATATCTTGGGGTATTGTGACATTTCTCTCCTATGTATTCTGCTGTTGTATTTCAGCTAATTTAGTGCATTCTTGTTACAATCTGTATTGTATCTTTTGCTGTTTCCTGTAACAAAAATTATCCCTACTTTCTAACTAGGCATGCTATGTAACCTGTGCAGGAAGGGGGAGTAGACAGTCACAGCTTATCACCTATTGTGAATGGTGGATCTATATACATATACAGTTGTTCCAAAAATTTTGAGGTTGACATGAATGACCAACACAAATTTTGGTTTTCACAAAGTTTGCTGCTTCATTGTTTTTAGATCTTTTAGTCAGATGTTTGTATGCTGAGGTTCAATTACAAGCATTTCGTAACTTTTTTTGAACTTTTATCGACAAACACACCAAGTTTAGGCAAAGATTCACTATTTACAGTGTTGATCCTTCTTTTTCAAGACTTCTACATTTCGCCCTGGCATGCCGGATATCAGCTTAATTGTTGCCAACTAGAGATGAGCGAGCGTACTCGGAAAAGCACTACTCGCTCGAGTAATTTGCTTTATCCGAGTATCGCTGTGCTCGTCCCTGAAGATTCGGGTGCCGACACGGAGCGGGGAGCTGCAGGGGAGAGCGGGGAGGAACGGAGGGGAAATCTTTCTCTCCCTCTCTCCCGCCCGCTCTCCCCTGCTCCCCGCTGCGACTCACCTGTCAGCCGCAGCGGCACCCGAATCTTCAGGGACGAGCACAGCGATACTCGGATAAAGCAAATTACTCGAGCGAGTAGTGCTTTTCCGAGTACGCTCGCTCATCTCTATTGCCAACCCATTCTTGTCTAATCAGTGCTTGGAATTTCTCACAATTTCCAGGTTTTTGTTTGTCTCCCTACTTTTTGAGGACTGACCACACGTTCTCAATGGGATTGAGATCTGGTGATTTTCCTTGCCATGGACCCAAAATTTCAGTGTTTTGTTCTCTGAGCCAATTAGTTACTTTTGCCTTGTGACATACTGCTCCATCATACTGGAAAAAGCATTGTTCATTACCAAATTGCTCCTGACACAAAACTTATAGTAGCGCTCGCCTTTTCTTCTCCAGACAATCCTTCTTCCAGATATCCCAATCAGTCGGAAGGGGATTTCATCAGACAAAATAACTTTCCCCCAGTCCTCTCCAGTCCAATCCTTGTACAGTATTTTCTCTAATGAAGCCCCCTTCAGACTGTTTGGGAAATCTGGAAGAATGATTGTCCTGAAACGAAATGTGAGTGCTACTATGAGTGATCATTAGTTTGAGTCTCCTATGGGAACTTATAAAGAACTTAAAAAGGAGTTACAGGTTTTTTAATTCAGTAAAAGAAATAAATATTATATGTTTTTTAAGTAGAAAACCCATTCCCACTTTTTAACATTGAGGCTGAACTGGATGGACATACATCTTTTCTCAGACTTACACATTCTGTTACTATTAGAGATGAGCGAGCACCAAAATGCTCAGGTGCTCGTTACTCGGAACGAACTTTTCGCGATGCTCGAGGGTTCGTTTCGAATAACGAACCCCATTGAAGTCAATGGGCGACCCGAGCATTTTTGTATTTCGCCGATGCTCGCTAAGGTTTCCTTGTGTGAAAATCTGGGCAATTCAAGAAAGTGATGGGAACGACATAGCAATGGACAGGGCAGGCGAGGGGCTACATGTTGGGCTGCATCTCAAGTTCACAGGTCCCACTATTAAGCCACAATAGCGGCAAGAGTGGGGCCCCCCCCCTCCCAAAAACTTTTACTTCTGAAAAGCCCTCATTAGCATGGCATACCTTAGCTAAGCACCACACTACCTCCAACAAAGCACAATCACTGCCTGCATGACACTCCACTGCCACTTCTCCTGGCTTACATGCTGCCCAACCGCCCCCCCTCCCCCCCACAGCGCACACCAAAGTGTCCCTGCGCAGCCTTCAGCTGCCCTCATGCCACGCCACACTCATGTCTATTTAGAAGTGCGTCTGCCATGAGGAGGAACCGCAGGCACACACTGCAGAGGGTTGGCACGGCTAGGCAGCGACCCTCTTTAAAAGTGGCGGAGCGATAGCCCACAATGCTGTACAGAAGCAATGAGAAATAGAATCCTGTGCCACCGCCATCAGGAGCTGCACACGTGGGCATAGCAATGGGGAACCTATGTGCCACACACTATTCATTCTGTCAAGGTGTCTGCATGCCCCAGTCAGACCGCGGTTTTTAATTCATAGACACAAGCAGGTACAACTCCCTATTGTGAAGTCCCTGTGGACCGACAGCATGAGTGGCTCCCTGGAACCCACCGGCGGAACATAAAAATATCCCATTGCATTGCCCATCACAGCTGAGGTAGTAATGTCATGTTTAATGCAGGTGGGCTTCGGCCCACACTGCATGCCCCAGTCAGACTGGGGTTCTTTACAAGTGGAAACAGATGCATTTATAATTCCCTGTGGACCCACAGCATGGGTGGGTGCCAGGAAGCCACCGGCGGTACATAGAAATATCCCATTGCATTGCCCAACACAGCTGAGGTAGTAATGTCGTGCTTAATGCAGGTGGGCTTCGGCCCACACTGCATGCCCCAGTCAGACTGGGGTTCTTTACAAGTGGAAACAGATGCATTTATAATTCCCTGTGGACCCACAGCATGGGTGGGTGCCAGGAAGCCACCGGCGGTACATAGAAATATCCCATTGCATTGCCCAACACAGCTGAGGTAGTAATGTCGTGCTTAATGCAGGTGGGCTTCGGCCCACACTGCATGCCCCAGTCAGACTGGGGTTCTTTACAAGTGGAAACAGATGCATTTATAATTCCCTGTGTGGACCCACAGCATGGGTGGGTGCCAGGAAGCCACCGGCGGTACATAGAAATATCCCATTGCATTGCCCAACACAGCGGATGTAACATCAGCTGTAATGCAGGTGGGCTAAAAATTCATTTGATTACACTGTAGGCGAGGGCCCACAAAAATTGCTGTATCAACAGTACTAATGTACATCCAAAAAATTGGCCATGGCCAACCAAGAGGGCAGGTGAAACCCATTAATCGCTTTGGTTAATGTGGCTTAAGTGGTAACTAGGCCTGGAGGCAGCCCAGTTTAACGAAAAATTGGTTCAAGTTAAAGTTTCAACGCTTTTAAGAGCATTGAAACATATTAAAATTGTTTAGAAAAATTATATGAGTGAGCCTTGTGGCCCTAAGAAAAATTGCCCGTTCAGCGTGATTACGTGAGGTTTCAGGAGGAGGAGCAGGAGGAGGAGAAGGAATATTAGACACAGATTGATGAAGCAGAAATGTCCCCGTTTTGGATGGTGAGAGAGAACGTAGCTTCCATCCGCGGGTGCAGCCTACGTATTGCTTACGTATCGCTGCTGTCCGCTGGTGGAGAAGAGAAGTCTGGGGAAATCCAGGCTTCGTTCATCTTGATGAGTGTAAGCCTGTCGGCACTGTCGGTTGACAGGTGGGTACGCTTATCCGTGATGATTCCCCCAGCCACACTAAACACACTCTCTGACAAGACGCTAGCCGCAGGACAAGCAAGCACCTCCAGGGCATACAGCGCGAGTTCAGGCCACGTGTCCAGCTTCGACACCCAGTAGTTGTAGGGGGCAGAGGCGTCACGGAGGACGATCGTGCGATCGGCTACGTACTCCCTCACCATCCTTTTACAGTGCTCCCGCCGACTCAGCCTTGACTGGGGAGCGGTGACACAGTCTTGCTGGGGAGCCATAATGCTGGCAAAGGCCTTGGAGAATGTTCCCCTGCCTGCGCTGTACATGCTGCCTGATCTCTGCGCCTCCCCTGCTACCTGGCCCTCGGAACTGCGCCTTCTGCCACTAGCGCTGTCGGATGGGAAGTTTACCATCAGTTTGTCCACCAGCGCCCTGTGGTATAGCATCACTCTCGAACCCCTTTCCTCTTCGGGAATCAGAGTGGAAAAGTTCTCCTTATACCGTGGGTCGAGCAATGTGTACACCCAGTAATCTGTAGTGGCCAGAATGCGTGTAACGCGAGGGTCACGAGAAAGGCATTCTAACATGAAGTCCGCCATGTGTGCCAGAGTACCTGTACGCAACACATGGCTGTCCTCACTAGGAAGATCACTTTCAGGATCCTCCTCCTCCTCCTCTTCCTCCTCCTCAGGCCATACACGCTGAAAGGATGACAGCCCAGCAGCATGTGTACCCTCAGCAGTGGGCCAAGCTGTCTCTTCCCCCTCCTCCTCATCCTCCTCATGCTCCTCCTCCTCCTCCTCAACGCGCTGAGATATAGACAGGCGGGTGCTCTGACTATCCAGCGACATACTGTCTTCCCCCGGCTCTGTTTCCGAGCGCAAAGCGTCTGCCTTTATGCTTTGCAGGGAACTTCTCAAGATGCATAGCAAAGGAATGGTGACGCTAATGATTGCAGCATCGCCGCTCACCACCTGGGTAGACTCCTCAAATGTTCCAAGGACCTGACAGATGGCTGCCAACCAGGGCCACTCTTCTGTAAATAATTGAGGAGGCTGACTCCCACTGCGCCGCGCAAGTTGAAGTTGGTATTCCACTATAGCTCTACGCTGCTCATAGAGTCTGGCCAACATGTGGAGCGTAGAGTTCCACTGTGTGGGCACGTTGCACAGCAGTCGGTGCACTGGCAGATTAAACCTATGTTGCAGTGTCCGCAGGGTGGCAGCGTGCTTGTGGGATTTGCGGAAATGTGCTCAGAGCTGGCGCACCTTTCCGAGCAGGTATGACAAGTGGGGGTAGCTTTTCAGAAAGCGCTGAACCACCAAATTAAAGACATGGGCCAGGCATGGCACGTGCGTGAGGCTGCCGAGCTGCAGAGCCGCCACCAGCTTACGGCCGTTGTCACACACGACCATGCCCGGTTGGAGGCTCAGCGGCGCAAGCCAGTGGTCGGTCTGCTCTGTCAGACCCTGCAGCAGTTCGTGGGCCGTGTGCCTCTTCTCTCCTAAGCTGAGTAGTTTCAGCACGGCCTGCTGACGCTTGCCCACCGCTGTGCTGCCACGCTGCGTGACACCGACTGCTGGCGACATACTGCTGACACATCTTGATTGCGAGACAGAGGTTGCGTTGGAGGAGGAGGAGGAGGAAGGTGCTTTAGTGGAGGAAGCATACACCGCCGCAGATACCACCACCGAGCTGTGGCCCGCAATTCTGGGGGTGGGTAGGACGTGAGCGGTCCCAGGCTCTGACTCTGTCCCAGCCTCCACTAAATTCACCCAATGTGCCGTCAGGGAGATATAGTGGCCCTGCCCGCCTGTGCTTGTCCACGTGTCCGTTGTTAAGTGGACCTTGGCAGTAACCGCGTTGGTGAGGGCGCGTACAATGTTGCGGGAGACGTGGTCGTGCAGGCCTGGGACGGCACATCGGGAAAAGTAGTGGCGACTGGGAACCGAGTAGCGCGGGGCAGCCGCCGCCATCATGCTTTTGAAAGCCTCCGTTTCCACAAGCCTATACGGCAGCATCTGTAGGCTGATCAATTTTGCAATGTGCACGTTTAACGCTTGAGCGTGCGGGTGCGTGGCGTCGTACTTGCGCTTGCGCTCACAGTGTGGCACTAGCGACGTCTGGACGCTGCGCTGAGAGCCATTGCTGGATGGGGCTGAGGACAGCGGAGGTGATGGTGTGGGTGCAGGCCAGGAGACGGTAGTGCCTGTGACCTCAGAGGGGGGTTGGATCTCAGTGGCAGGTTGGGGCACAGGGGGAGAGGCAGTGGTGCAAACCGGAGGCGTTGAACGGGCATCGTCCCACCTTGTGGGGTGCTTGGCCATCATATGCCTGCGCATGCTGTTGGTGGTGCCTCCCCAGCTGATCTTGGCGCGACAAAGGTTGCACACCACTGTTCGTCGGTCGTCAGGCGTCTCTGTGAAAAACTGCCACACCGTAGAGCACCTTGACCTGTGCAGGGTGGCATGGCGCGAGGGGGCGCTTTGGGAAACAGTTGGTGGATTATTCGGTCTGGCCCTGCCTCTACCCCTGGCCACCGCACTGGCTCGGCCTGTGCCCACACCCTCACTTGGCCCTCCGCGTCCTCGGCCGCGTCCACATCCTCTAGGCCTGCCCCTACCCCTCAGCATGCTGTATTACCAGTGATTTGATTTCCCAGGCAGGAAAGAAATTGGCGCAAGGCTGCACTCAACCGTAGCTGGTTGCGTCTGATTTTTGTACGTTGTCCACGCAGCACACACGTACACGGAGACCTTAGGACTGACACAGGCAGGCCAAATATAATTTTTTTCCTTTTTAGCTTAGGGAAGCACCCACTGCGTGTATTCAATGAACAAGAAGTTTAATATCTGTGGTGTGGCCCTCAAAAAGTGTCACACAACTATAGTGTAGCAGAGTTATTAACTCTAGCAGAGCAGGTATTTGCCAGTCAGGAAAGACAATGGCGCTAGGCTGCAGTAAAGCGTAGCTGGTTGCGTCTGATTTTTGTACGTTGTACACGCAGCACACACGTACACGGAGACCTTAGGACTGACACAGGCAGGCCAAATATAATTTCTTTTCCTTTTTTGCAAAGGGAAGCTCCCACTGCGTATATTCAATGAACGAGAAGTTTAATATCTGTGGTGTGGCCCTCAAAAAGTGTCACACAACTATAGTGTAGCAGAGTTATTAACTCTAGCAGAGCAGGTATTTGCCAGTCAGGAAAGACAATGGCGCTAGGCTGCAGTAAAGCGTAGCTGGTTGCGTCTGATTTTTGTACGTAGTACACGCAGCACACACGTACACGCAGACCTTAGGACTGACACAGGCAGGCCAAATATAATTTCTTTTCCTTTTTAGCAAAGGGAAGACCCCACTGCGTGTATTCAATGAATAATAAATGTCTTCTGGCCCTGCCTACACAATTCTATCCCTGTAGTATTAATGCCGGGTGCAATGCTCTGCACAGCCGGTTTTGAGAAAGAAAAAAAATATGCAGCACTGCTAACAGCAGCCTGGACAGTACTGCACACGGATAGAAGTGGCCCTAGAAAGGACCGTTGGGGTTCTTGAAGCCTACACTAACTCCTAACACTCTCCCTGCCTAACCCCCACTTCTGTCCCTATTGCTGGGCGCAATGCTCTGCAGATCCAATTTTGGACAAAAAAAAAAAAAATTACTGTGCTAACACAGTACTGCACACTAGTAGATGTGGCCCTGAGAAGGGCCGTTGGGGTTCTTGAAGCCTACACTGACTCCTAACGCTCTCCCTACAGCAGCACCAGCAGCAGCACTTTCCCTCAGCTAAGTCACAAGGCATGTGAGGCGAGCCGCGGGAGGGGCCGATTTATATACTCGGGTGACATCTGATCGCCCCAGCTACTCACAGCAGGGGGGTGGTATAGGGCTTGAACGTCACAGGGGGAAGTTGTAATGCCTTCCCTGTCTTTCAATTGGCCAGAAAAACGCGCAAACGTCTCAGAGAGGAAACTGAAAGTAACCGGAACACCGCGTGGTACTCGTTACGAGTAACGAGCATCCCGAACACCCTAATATTCGCACGAATATCAAGCTCGGACGAGTACGTTCGCTCATCTCTAGTTACTATATATATGTTATAAAAACATATTTGGTATTGATTAGAGATGAGCGAGCACCAAAATGCTCGGGTGCTCGTTACTCGGGACGAAATTTTCGCAATGCTCGAGGGTTCGTTTCGAGTAACGAACCCCATTGAAGTCAATGGGCGACCCGAGCATTTTTGTATATCGCCGATGCTCGATAAGGTTTTCGTTTGTGAAAATCTGGGCAATTCTGCAAAGTGATGGGAACGACACAGCAACGGATAGGGCAGGCGAGGGGCTACATGGTGGGCTGCATCTCAAGTTCCCAGGTCCCACTATTAAGCCACAATAGCGGCAAGAGTGCCCCCCCCCCCGCACTGTCAGCGTAAAGATCGTTCTCCTCTGCCATAGCTGTAACAGCTGTGGCAGAGAAGAACGATGTTTGCCCATTGAATTCAATGGAGCCAGCAATACAGCAGGTTCCATTGAAAGCAATGGGCTGCCGGCGATCGCAGGATGAATTGTCGGGAAGGGGTTAAATATATAACCCCTTCCCTGCAATTCATCCAGAAATGTGTTACAATAAAAATATATACCGGTGTATAAGGCGACGGGGCGTATAAGACGACCCCCCCAACTGTCACCTTATATGCTGGCAATACAGTGGAGCAAAGAATAAAAATCATTACTTACTTCTTCTGACGTTCTGCGGCGCTCCTGCAGGCTGTTGCTCCCTCCTGGTCCACGGCAGAGTATTGCTTTCTGGACGCAGGGCTTGAAAACCCCGCCTCCAGAAACACAGCCAATCACAGCCATTCAATGACATCATTGTCATTGGCTGTGATTGGCTGAAGGCACGTGTGTTTCTGGAGACGGGGATTTAAAGCCCTCCGTAGAGAAATCAATGCTCTGCCGGGAACCAGGAGGGAGCAACAGCCTGCAGGAGCACCGCAGAACACCAGGAGGGAGTGACAGCCTGCAGGAGCGCCGCAGAACGTCAGAAGAAGTCAGTAATGATTTTTATTCTTTGCTCCACTGTATTGCCGGCGTATAAGGTGACAGTTGGGGGGTCGTCTTATACGCCCCGTCGCCTTATACGCCGGTATATATTTTTATTGTAACACATTTCTGGATGAATTGCAGGGAAGGGGTTATATATTTAACCCCTTCCCGACAATTCATCCTGCAATCGCCGGCAGCCCATTGCTTTCAGTGGAACCTGCTGTATTGCCGGCTCCATTGAATTCAATGGGCAAACATCGTTCTTCTCTGCCACAGCTGTTACAGTTGTGGCAGAGAAGAAGGATTTGTCTTCTATATGTTCTCAATGGGGTCGGCGCTGCTGCCGCCGCCCCCATTGAGCGCATATAGAGAAGATTTATGGCCTTAAGAAGGACCGTTGGGGTTCTTGAAACCTAAAATACTCCTAACACTCTCCCTATAGCAGCTCCAACACGATAGCACTTTCCCTGAACTAATGTCAGAATGCATCTGAGGCGAGCCGCGGGAGGGGCAGATTTCAATACTCGGGTGACACCTAATCTCGCCAGCCACTCACTGCAGGGGGGTGGTATAGGGCTTGAACGTCGCAGGGGGAAGTTGTAATGCCTTCCCTGTCTTTCTATTGGCCAGAAAAGCGCGCAAATTTCTCAGGGAAGAAAGTGAAAGTAACCCGAACACCGCGTGGTACTCGTTACGAGTAACGAGCATCTCGAACACCCTAATACTCGAACGAGTATCAAGCTCGGACGAGTATGCTCGCTCATCTCTAGTATTGATGCATCCGTAAAAGTCCAATCTATTACAATAATGCACTCTTTATCCTGTATGGTGAACTTCATTAGAAAAAATACTCTATACCAAAATTGCACTTTTTTGGTCTCCCTGTATATAAAAAGCGATAGAAAAGTCTTATGTACCCCTAAGTGATGCCAATAAAAATTACAGATTGTCCTGCAAAAGGCAAACTTTCACACAACCCCATCCAGCAAATTTTTTTAAAATTTCCTCAGGCTTAGATGGAGATAAAAATCAATTTTTAATAAGTGTATGTTTTATTTTTTAAGTAATGCAACAAAAAGCCTATATAAAGTTGGTATTGCAGTAATGGTACTGACCAACAGCATAAAGTGAACTTGTTATGTTTACCGCACCACATACACTGTAAAAATACCCCCCCCCCTAAAAAAAGGGCAAAATTAAGGGTTTTTTTCCATATCGCTCCACTTATAAAACTTTAAAAACGTTTTTCAGTACATTTTATGGTACATTTAATAGTACCATTCAAAATTACAACTTGTCCTGCAGAACACAAGTGCTGTTATGGCTATGTCAAGTGCAAAATACAAAAGTTATGATTTTTTGAAAGCAGAGGGAAAGAAAAACAAAAAAATGTCTACAGAGTAAAGGGACCATAGGAATTGTCAGAGAAAAAATATTGTTTATTGACAAAAAAGCCCGGCATTATACTTTTTTTTTTACATTTACACTTATTAAACAATGTTTCTATCCAGGCATAATGTAAGTATAGCGCCCCCTGTTGTTTCTCTTAAAGAGCTTTGCTGTGTCTGATCTAATGTTCCAAATTGGTCAAACCCACTTAGTCTTGCAATCTTTAAAGGGGTTATCCAGGCAGTCAAAATACTTACCTGACCCAGTCCAATCCAGCTGGCAGCACCACTTCTGGTCTGATCCTGTAGATAGCAGGCAGGGCTGGTTTAGTTATTAAAATGTTCCGAACAGCCAGCCCGCTGCGAGGATATCAACAACAATCAGAAGGTGGAGGAAGACTCTCAACAATGTGCCAGACTTGGCCACAAGTGACAGTGCCTTCATCATTGGATCAGACTGGATCTGATAAGTATTTTTGCTTAAAGTCCCTGATAATTAAATCTATGGTTCTTGCTCTTAGTCTGCCGAAACAGAGTCCTCGGTCCTCGTCTAAATTACTTTCCTACAATCTTGGTGATTTTATGGAAGAACATGGTGAGCGCTTTCATCAGGATGTGATGGAAAAGAGATATCAGGGAACGTGGACTGCACATATGATGGCCGACTATTCTTGGATGTTGAAAAGAGGCTGTACGGATGAACACCGAAGAAAATCCAAAAAGAGGCGATTTTAGGGTGATCCAAGTGGTGAATGTTAGGTATGTTTGCATTTTCACACGTCCCACAAGGTGGGAGCACATTGGGTAAGGTCCATGCCATATGTCTCTGACTGTATATCTTGGTTGTGGTATAATCTGTGACAATCCTCTGGACTCAGGTTATGATTAGAGATGAGCGAACATACTCGGATAAGCACTACTCGTCCGAGTAATGTGCCTTAGCCGAGTATCTCCCCGCTCGTCCTGAAAGATTCAGGGAGTGCCGCTGCTGACAGGTGAGTTGCGGCGGGGAGCAGGGGAGAGCGGGCGGGAGAGAAGGAGAGAGAGATCTCCCCTCCGTTCCTCCCCGCTCTCCCCTGCAGCTCCCCGCTCCGCGGCGCTCCCCGAATCTTTCAGGACGAGCGGGGAGGTACTCGGATAAAGCACATTACTCGGACGAGTAGTGCTTTACCGAGTACGTTCGCTCATCTCTAGTTACAAACCTTGTTATATATGAATGTCATTAAAAATTAAGTTTTTTGTGATTTCCACATTTTTGTGATTTGTGAAAAAACCTGACGTGATACAGAATTTTGAAGGTCATTTTCGGAATCTGCAGAAAAAATCCATTTCGATACACCTGTTTATTTCAAAACAACAAAACCTTGCATACCTGTGTAAACAATTTAAGACGCGCCCAGTGTTCCCTTCTGGCATGGGCAGGCATGTTCAGTCGATATAAGCATGCATGCTTATGCAGCAGTCATAGGATCGATAGGCATATCAAGTCTGTGGCCAGCCTAAAGCTAGCTAGCCCGGTGAAGAAAGGTAATACTGGCACTGGACTGGCACTCTCTGGGCACAGCTCTGCCTGCCTCAGGTGTTTAGTGGCGCTCCACAACAAATCCAAAATTCCTGTTTGCATTTTGTCTCCAGCCCAATGTTTTTATATGCTTACCATTATGGAATAAAGCTTTTCTAAAAAAAGATGCCATGGCTGACATGTATTGAACCCTGTGTGACTTAAAGCTAGCAGAGTTACACAGATTCACAAATGTCATAATATAATAATATTTTGTCTCTGCATTTTTAGGAGTTTGAGAGTAGTAGTAAACAAGACAGAAAATATGGATTTTTGTATTGATTTTAGTCGAATAGGTCAGTTTTACATATATTGCAGAAAGAAAGTCGAAATCCATGCACCGTACTCGTGTTGGCTTAGCATCACTTACAAATTGTCTGTCTTTTCATCCCTTTGCATGCGGGCATTGTTGTTTTCCAGTTTGCATTTCAAGATCCAATGTAAGCAGAAAAATAATATCCGGCTTTCAGCATATGCAAATTAGAATAAGCTGCTCTACTTGAATTTGCACACTATGCTGACAGATGTATTGGGTCACATAGACGGTGAGGAATTTCTATTTTATTTACATTTTTCAATATGATGTTGGGCCACCTTTGGCATCAATGACTACAGTAACCCTCCGTGGCCACTTTCCACCAAATGCAGATAAATGTGAGAAGGCATTTGCCTCTGTTATTTGGGGAAAGCTTCAGATAATGATGTGCGGGATGATGGACATGCAGAGATAGAGCATTATAGTTCATCTCAAAGATGCTCGATGCGATTGAGATCAGGACTTTGGACTGGGCAATGAAGTTTGAAGGTGTTCTGCTCCTCAAACCAAGCCTCAACACAGCGGGCTGTATGACATGGTGCTTGGTCTTGTTGGTAGAGACACACAGCTGTACCAATGTGTTGCCACAAGGTAGGTAATACCACATTGTCCAGAATGTATATGCACCATTGGCATTGAAGGTAGACTTCACTATAGCCAATGACACTAGTTCTTCCCAGGAGAAACCCCTCACTCCATAACAGAACATTTTCCAAACTTCACTGTTGGGACAATACAGTTGCATAAAAACTGCTCTCTGGGCCACCCAAGGGAAGATGGTGTTCCATAATCCAGCTGTCCACAACACTTGCTTCTACTCATTTACAATCCAAGAACAAGACTCCAAAAACCATCACGGGCATCTCTGTGCATTCAGTGCTGTAATGTTGGGCTTGTATACAGACGCTCATCCATGGTAACCCTTTACATGTGTAGTGGCCCGGTGTTAACAGGGGCCCTCCATAATGTATGCATGCATTTGTCTCATGCCTATGTGTTGTCAGTGTCTTTCATGTTGTATGAATATGGTGTGCATTGCATATCTGCAGCACTGAATGAGTTAACTGTCTGGTATGTGAGATTTCTGGAAAATGTATCTTGTTGTTTGTCACATGATCATGCTATGTACACTACCGTTCAAAAGTTTGGGGTCACATTGAAATGTCCCTATTTTTGAAGGAAAAGCACTGTACTTTTCAATGAAGATAACTTTAAACTAGTCCTAACTTTAAACAAATGCACTCTATACATTGCTAATGTGGTAAATGACTATTCTAGCTGCAAATGTCTGGTTTTTTGTGCAATATCTACAAAGGTGTATAGAGGCCCATTTCCAGCAACTATCACTCCAGTGTTCTAATGGTACAATGTGTTTGCTCATTGGCTCAGAAGGCTAATTGATGATTAGAAAACCCTTGTGCAATCATGTTCACACATCTGAAAACAGTCTAGCTCGTTACAGAAGCTACAAAACTGACCTTCCTGTGAGCAGATTGAGTTTCTGGAGCATCACATTTGTGGGGTCAATTAAACGCTCAAAATGGCCAGAAAAAGAGAACTTTCATCTGAAACTCGACAGTCTATTCTTGTTCTTAGAAATGAAGGCTATTCCATGCAAGAAATTGCTAAGAAATTGAAGATTTCCTACAACGGTGTGTACTACTCCCTTCAGAGGACAGCACAAACAGGCTCTAACCAGAGTAGAAAAAGAAGTGGGAGGCCGCGTTGCACAACTAAGCAAGAAGATAAGCACATTAGAGTCTCTAGTTTGAGAAACAGATGCCTCACAGGTACCCAACTGGCATCTTCATTAAATAGTACCCGCAAAACACCAGTGTCAACATCTACAGTGAAGAGGCGGCTGCGGGATTTTGGGCTTCAGGGCAGAGTGGCAAAGAAAAAGCCATATCTGAGACTGGCCAATAAAAGAAAAAGATTAAGATGGGCAAAAGAACACAGACATTGGACAGAGGAAGACTGGAAAAAAGTGTTGTGGACGGATGAATCCAAGTTTGAGGTGTTTGGATCACAAAGAAGAACGTTTGTGAGACGCAGAACAAATGAAAAGATGCTGGAAGAATGCCTGACGCCATCTGTTAAGCATGGTGGAGGTAATGTGATGGTCTGGGGTTGCTTTGGTGCTGGTAAGGTGGGAGATTTGTACAGGGTAAAAGGGATTCTGAATAAGGAAGGCTATCACTCCATTTTGCAACGCCACACCATACCCAGTGGACAGCGCTTGATTGGCACCAATTTCATCCTACAACAGGACAATGACCCTAAACACACCTCCAAATTGTGCAAGAACTATTTACAGCAGAAGCAGGCAGCTGGTATTCTATCAGTAATGGAGTGGCCAGCGCAGTCACCAGATCTGAACCCCATTGAGCTGTTGTGGGAGCAGCTTGACCGTATGGTACGCCAGAAGTGCCCATCCAACTAATCCAACTTGTGGGAGATGCTTCTAGAAGCGTGGGGTGCAATTTCTCAAGCTTACCTCAACAAATTAACAGCTAGAATGTCAAAGGTGTGCAATGCTGTAATTGCTGCAAAAGGAGGATTCTTTGACGAAAGCAAAGTTTGATGTAAAAACAATGTTATTTCAAATACAAATCATTATTTCTAACCTTGTCAATGTCTTGACTCTATTTTCTATTCATTTCACAACGCATGGTGGTGAATAAGTGTGACTTTTCATGGAAAACACAAAATTATTTGGGTGACCCCAAACTTTTGAACGGTAGTGTATATGTGTTTGCAAGAGGTCTTACAAGAGTGAGGAGCGTTTGAGAATCTGCAAGTGAGCCACACAGACACCTTCAGTACGGTGTTGGCAAGAGTAATAGATGCTGAAAGGCATCCCCAGCCTTCCCTGAGCCTGCTTTACCCAGGAGATGCCAGTGGTATCCTTGACCCCTGACGAGAGAGAGAGAGTGGTACTGCCATGCAGCGTGGAGTGCCTGTCTGCCAAATGTGAGTGCTGACCAGTAGAGAGCTGGCATGAGTGAAGGAGTTGGTACCGGGAACAGAACTCTGCAGATAACTTGGACTGTAGATTCTTCTGATATCCTGTGATTTCCTCCCTGTCGTATCACTTTGTGATTTTGCACCAATTTCCTGCTGTTGGACTGTAAAAACTTTGCAAGCAAACAAGCACTGCCGACCATTCCCAGCTTTTCCCTGTGTGTGTGGACCACTTATTTCATGATCTGGAATCACCACGAAGGAAGGAACAGTGGTGGTGACAGGACTGTTTAAGGTAAACCACATTTTTGGGTTACCCCCGTGAAAGTTCCCCCAGTGGTAACTTGGACGGGTCCTGTGCTACCCTCAGGGGAGGAGATGGTAGACCCCTGTGACAAGGCCCAACTCTATACCGCTATCTCCTCGGCTGTGGGCCCGCTCCTCGGATGCTGCACATGCAGTTCCCCACAGTTGGTTCTGGTGCTAATGAATGTCCTAATGGCCTATGAGAGCTCCGGAGTGAGTGTTTCGGCAGACTATGTGTGTGATGCCATCACAGCTTGTACAAGAAGTCTTTGCCAATCATGCCATGCACTTCAGCAATAGAGTTGTTTTGCCAGAGAAATACTCATGCTGATTAACTGGACCTTCCAGTAAAGTGTAAGTGACGCAGATCCGGACGGTCTGCAACATTGTATGCTTAATCTGTCCTCAATTTATAATACAATGGACCAGGAAAGACTGCTGCATATCAAAGATATTGTATCCTGAGGCCATTGAAATGCTGGTGAAAATGGGTCATTCGAGACATGAAGGACCGACTTTGATTAAAAAGTAGAATGAAGAGGAAAAAACATATTGAGAAGTGCGGTAACTGTGACTTCATTGTGATAATGGAGGGGGGATATCAAGGACACAAAACGCTCTCCTGCCTTATTTTGTCTCCTATTCCCTGAGCAATGGCTACGGCAGAAAAAAACCTTTTGGGCCTCATTTAGCAAAACTGTGAACCCTTCAAAAGTTTCAAGATTTTTTTTATAATTGACCTAAAACTACATCAGATTTTTACACAAGTCCTAAAAGTAGATGAAGAGAACCAAATGAGTTAAAAATATTACATTTGGTCATTTATTTGAGCCGCAGTCTTTGACATACCGGCCCCGGCTAGTCTAGCACCGATGACCAGGCTTTGTTTGAAGTTGCTCATATCACTCCATTTTACTATGCTTATGTGGATTAACACTGAAACTGATCCATGGAAAACTTGCTCACTTGATTTTATGCTGCACTCCGGGGCCACATGTCTATAATTTCCATTCTAGGAAGCTCCAACTGTGAAAGGGCCCGTGTCTCTAATAAAGTGGCTATTCAGTATATATAAACAAACAGTCATCTTTATTTGAGAACACAACTCTGACTTATTTCAGATCTATTACAATAAATGACATACAATATTCCTTTTTCAACTGTTTCTTATAGTCCACCATGAAGCAATTCTTGTAAACAACTATTATAATCATATTCCACATTCCTGTAACCATTGTAACTGCAACCTATCCTGTCTCCACCAGCATTTCCAGCGTTCAGTCAATCACAGGCAGCACTCAGCCATTCATTAAATGACAGCTGAGCACTGCCTGTGATTTGTCACAGCACTCAGCCAATCAGAGGCAGCGCTCAGCCATTCATTAAATTCAATGAATGGCTGAGCACTGCCTGTGATTGGCTGAGCACTCAGCCAATCAGAACCAGCGCTTTCAGGAGGTTGGGATTTTTAAATCCCCCACCTTCTGAAAGAGCTTCAGAACACTGCTGGCGACCAAGTGATAAGACGCGCCAGAGGCCCGACAACAGCAGACAGGTGATGTATATATATTTTTTACACCGGCAAGGGATGATTTTCAGGGAAGGTCTTATATTTCAAACCCTTCCCTGAAAATCACTGCGGGGGTTGCCTGCATCCCTGCATCCCATTGCTTTCAATGTGGCCAGCGGCTGTAGCTCTGGTCACGCGCATTTTGCACATCCATGCAGTGCATTTTTTTGCACAGATGCGCACAAATACGCGCTTGTCTGACTGAGACCTTATACAGTACATTTTTTGTGGGGCTTTGCTTTTCATAATCTTATAGTGAAATTATGTTGCTGCACAAGGACACCCCCTCTAAGTATGTGTTCTATTAGGAGTAAAGTAGTTTGTGCACCGTCCGAGCGAGACATGCCAAAGTGGGGGAGACCACAGGGATTGCAAGATGGATGTCACAGGTGGATCTGCGATCTCTCATGACAATGGTGGCAAAGGTGTCCCACTCGATTGCAGCACAGTGGCACAAAATACAGATACATTTCTTATTAAGATGAGCGGTGGTTTGTCACGTGACACCAGCATTTCATCCAGGACTACGGTAGTGAATGGCGGGAAATAATTTGACACAAGTCCTGGTAACTGTTTTGTTAGCAAACTGGAAGTGCACAGTTTACTCCAGTATTTTAAAGCAGTTGAAACACGGTGCAATTCACAATTTCAGTTTTGCAAAAGGATAGCAGAACAGACGGTTATGCAGTAAAGTTGATTCACTTGTAAACACAATTTCCTCTTCAACACTCTCTCTCTATTTAGAACTTGAAAGGTTACTCAGTATGAATTCCCACAGGCCAAGTTATCTGTTGGGCTACTGGAAGTAGATTAAGCAGGCATTGAAATTAGAGCTAAGATGGACACTTTACTATCCCTGGCCCCTTAGGAAGGGGAGAAACAGGGTTTCTCTGATGTAAGGCACCTCCTTGAAGGACATAGGCAGGTGTGACAGGACAATGATTGTGTGGCTACTCTGAATGATCCTCTGGGCCACTACATTTGTATTTAGAACAAGTTGGCTAGAAACCACACCAAAAGACAAAGGACTCGGTAAAAAATGGTTTTGATATTTGGATAATCTTTATTATTTCAAAGGCTAACAATATGAAAATGCACTAGTTAACTATGTAAGATTTAAAGCATTGTATGTGAAGGACAAAATGCCTTAGGCCTCATGTCCACGGGCATGCACGGTGGAATCCCGCAGCGGTTTCCACCCATGCCCGCAGCCATGAGGCTAATAATGACAGCATACTCACATGTCCCAACGCTGCTGGTCTCCCCTCCCTCGCGGCCTGATTTTCTGTTTTCTGTGCAGCAGATGTGCTCGGCAGAGCCGGCAGTGTGCCGCGCGCATGCGCCATGCACACCTTTTTCTTTTAATCTTCTGCGGATCTGCGGCACAGCATAAAAATAGCTGCGGGTGTGCCGCAGATATGGAGGGCTTCCATTGACTTCAATGGAAGCCATGTGGGCCGTCCGTGCGAGAGATCCGCAGAAAAATGAAGCATGCTGTGATTTCTTCCCGTACATGCCAGGAAAAAAAGACATTTGCATGCATTTATTTGCCCTGCAGATGCTAAAGCATTCCTATGGGCTTCTGGAGCTGCAGATCTCCCACGCAGAAGGCACATGCAGATTTTATAATTAAAATCTGCACATGGACATTAAGCCTTAGACATAACCCTATATAATTTTTATGATTCCATATTGGTCAGGTGAAAAAAAAATTCTATCTATCTATCCCAAAAAAGAGGGAGATCTTAAGAGAAGTTAGTGTGAAGTTGCTGTAATCTGTTCTCCACATATCAAACAATATTATATTGTGCTTGATTCATATTTTTCTTTGCTTCTTGTTTTCTTGTTCACAGCTGTGGCCTTAAAAAGAGATAAAAGTAAAATAAACTGTATGTAGTAAATAGGTTGTGCAAACATATGCATTGTTAATTATTATGAGGGACTTTAACTACCCGGATATAAAGTGGGTGTTATATCTAGCTCTTACCTGAACCAGAGAGCTACCAGCGAGACTCATGGGCAGATATACACCAAGACTGACAAAGGCTCAAAACACTCACCTAGCATACCTGTATGCATAAATAGATGGAACAGATACGGTACGAGGTATTGGTTCATGTTTTGGCCAAGATACTTAAGCCCACAAGCCCACAACAAGGGTCCTCGTTGTCTTGTGCGTCCCTACTCTCACAAGACAACTTTCACATGAAACCTGCCTGCATGCACTTGTCCCGATAGGAACTGCCGCATGCTTGAAGCTAAGGACCTAACGTGCCCCTGATGGTAAACGATCCAAGCAGATAGGACACAGTTCACACCAACACACCAGGTAATGCATACCACGCAGAACACTAATACACTCTGAACAGGACTGTTCACACCACATGTACGGCCACCTATACAGACACAGAACATGTCACTGTTCACACCAATAAACACTGAACAGGACTGTTCACACCACATGTCCTGCCACTTGCACAGACACAGAACACGTCGCTGTTCACACCAATAACCACTGAACATGACTTTTCACCTTATGTCTGGCCACCTGCACAGACACTCAAAACAGAACACTTTTTTGACTATTGACACTAACAGCAGACAGAAAGCCCCCACAGAACTCTCATGCATACAGATATTCATTAATAGCTACTGCAAGAATCTTCACATCAAGGGGAAAGAGAGTCAGCCACCAAACTGACATAAAAAGGAACAGTATCAGGCATCACTCACCTGACTATACATAAGACATCAAACATCTGGAGGCTGCACCTGTCAAAGGCAAAGGAAGAGGTGGGGTCTGCATAAGATGTTCAACAGGTGTCCAGACCATCCTCAGTGAAGGTGAGAGAAAAACTACAGACCAACATGCATAACTCCCAGCTCTGAGTGGGAATAAAACAGAATGAATAAAGGACCAGCATTCTCTAACCAGAGAAGCTGGTATTTATATGCAGCAGACCAGGAGGAATTGGCTGGCTGGAGAAACTCCACGCCCAGCCAGCTCAATTATCCCATACCTGTGGCATTGTGCTGCTGAAACCTCATAGAAACACAGATTCTAGCAGCACAACCTAACACTAGAAAGCTGAAACCTGTGGATCTCATAAAGGTAACAAGTATCCAACAATAACTAAAGATAATTACCTTACCTAACTTGTACAGGACCCAAATAGAGAGACGGACATTTTGGACTTAATATTAACCAACAAATCTCACAGAATAACAGGGGTGCAGGTGGGGGGCACCATAATATAATAGTGACCATAATATAATATATTTCCACTTGTCTTTCAAGAGAGAGTTTTATAGGGCAGGAAAGAAAATACTAAACATTAGGGCTCATGTCCATGGAAGTTGCAGGGCCGCGTAATACGCGGTGAATGGAGTCAATGAAAGTAAATGTACTTTCATCGATCCATGCACATGAGCGTGTAGACACCGCATGTAGATACGTGCAAGAAAAAGATCGCAGCATGCTCTATTTCTCAGCATACCACGTAGCGTGAGCTCTATACTATACTAGGTAGCATATGCAAATGCTGTCCATAAGCAATATATTGTATATGGGCGACAATTTCATACGCAACCACGCAATGGAAGAAAGCAAGGAATTTTAAAAAATGACACTGTACATGACCGCATGCGTGTGAAATGCAGGCATGTGCAGTACCCTCGACCACCATATGCGGTGTCTGCCGGCATTTACAAATACCAGTAGAGTGCTGCGATCCCCGGCCAAAACAGAAGAAGATGATCAGTACCAGGACCCGGGGAGAAGATGCAGCCGGGCTGACAACGCGTGATGTATGTGTATTTTTTTCTCTTCTTCAGCAACAACTTATTGTCGGGGTAGGGCTTATAGTTCAAGCCTTCCCCGAAAATCCTTGCATGTGATGCTACAAAGTTGCGCGACTTTGTAGCGCTACAAAATTGTGGTATTGCCGTGAGAAGATGCAGCAATATCGCAGAGACCAGCGATGCAATATTGCTGCGATTTTCTCGCTGCGATGCCGTGTCACCCGTGTGAAGAAGGCCTAAACAACTCTTCTAGCTTAGACACCCAGAAGTAAAAGGGGTCAATGCCATGTCCTACCCTGTGCTTTTGCTGCAGGCTTCAATCGGCTGGGAAAACTATGCCACACCTATATTAGGCTGTGCAATCCATTGTAGATGCAGGCTCTAGTTCATAGTGTCTCCACCGGATCTAGGGGTGGAGACATGGGTTGACATGGCTCAGTGACAGGGAAGGGGCAGGTGACACCCCCAGCACTGGATTGGCTGATGCAGGAATCGGGCCTAGCAGCGTTTTGACAGGCTCCCTGGCTGCGTTAATTTTTCAATGCTGACCCCACTAAATTTTCCAGGTGCTGTAGGCTAATCTCCTCTCCCACCTCCTGCAAGTTTTCTTCTGGCGGCTCCAGTAAGTTTTCCAGTCGTACTATCCTAATTTCCCCACCCACCTCCTGTCACTTACCCCGCTGCTGTCTTTTGTGGCATTGAGGCTCCTGCGCTCTCAGTGTCCCCGCCGCTGGTCTCCAGTCCTCCTGCAGTGCTGTTTGCAGTGTCCCCGGTGCTGGTCTCCGGTCCTCCTGCAGCGCCGCTTAAGACACTGACGCTCTCACCATTGCTGCATGGATGCAGTGGCGGCACTGGTGTTCTGAACAACAGGAAGCTCTGCGAGTGATCTGATCCGCTGCAATGCCCCACTGTCACTCGCGCTGCCGCACTAAGTTGTCTAGGAGCATTTTACCTAGCACCTGAGCCTAACGACACCTGGGACCTCACATGCTGCCTGCGAGGGGGAAGCCAAGTGACACGGGTAACCCGCTGCCTGTGGGGGAGAACACAGGCAACACAGCAGTAACCCGCTGCCTGCACGGGGGAAGGCAAGTGATAGTGGTAACCTATCAGTGACATTACATGCTGACACCTGGGAGGGGTAAAATTTCGGTGGAGACTAGATGCACCAGTACCGCTGATGCCTCCCTGTGGACTTGGGAAAAGGCTCTGTTCAAGCTAATTCACTGTCTGTCCTAATAGAGCTGCATTTTGAAGTCACTCTCCACTGCCGGGATAAGATTTGTCATTTTGGCCTTGTTAAGAGGACCAAAGAGGGTGGCCACCCACTAATGATCTGATGTTTTGATGTGAGTTATAAGAGTACTACCTCATGAAAGTGCTCATATCTCTCAGAGCCTAAGGGTGCTGGTCCACATTCCTCGGGGTCAGATGGAACTGGGAACGGCTGGATGAAATGGTAGAAGATGTGAAATAAAGATTAAGGGTGCGTTCAGACGAGCGTGTTTTGATGTGTGTATACGCACGCACAAAAACACGCTTGTATTTACAACACTGCATTCCCTATGGTGTGTGCACATGTCGGTACTTTGCAGGTGCGTGCCTGCAAAGATAGGACATGCGTGCACCATAGAGAATGCACGCATTGTTTTCAATGGAGCCGCGGCTGCTGCCGGCGGCTCCATTGAAAACAATGACCTGCTGGCTCCCTGCATTCCTTTTCAGGGAAGGACTTTACATATAAGCCCTTCCCTGAAAAAGAAAGATTTTAGTGTAAAAAAAAAATAAAAATGGAGGCATTCTCTTCAATGGAGCCGCTTCTGCTGCCGGCGGCTCCATTGAAGACAACGGTCTGCTGGCACCACCAAATTGTTTTTCAGGGAAGAGCTTTACATATAGGCTCTTAACTGAAAAGGAAAAATTTTGGTGAAAAAAAAAAATGCAGCCATTCACTTTAATGGAGCCACTGCTGCTGGCGGCGGCTCCATTGAAGACAACGGTCTGCTGGCACACCTGAATTCTTTTTCAGGGAAGAGCTTAACATATAGGCTCTTAACTGAAAAGGAAAAATTTTGGTGAAAAAAAAAATAAATGCAGCCATTCACTTCAATGGAGCCGCTGCTGCTGGCGGCGTCTCCATTGAAGACAATGGTCTGTGGCACACCTGAATTGTTTTTCAGGGCAGGGCTTAACATATAAGCCCTTCTCTAGAAATCAATTAAAAGTGCTTTAAAAAACAAAAAAAATAGATACTCACCTCCCTTCAGCTGCCGGGGCACAGCCGCGTCTTCTCCTGCTGCCCCCTGCATTGTGGTGCTTAACTGCTGATCTATCAGCAGCCGGGGATTTAAAATCCCCGCCTGCTGAAAGAGCTGAATGTGTTTGGCTGAGGTGCTCAGCCAATCACAGGCAGCTCTCCCCGAATGAATGACAGGTGAGAGCTGCCTGTGATTGGCTGAGCACCTCAGCCAATTACATTCAGCTCTTTCAGCAGGCGGGGATTTTAAACTTAAACTCTTAATCAGCCTTCTCCTTCTGAGTGGCCTCTGTGCCATAGTGAGCACCGTCAGCTGGCACCTCCATTGTTTCCGCATCCCCCTGAGTACACGTTCCCTGTGGAAGGCTGACCGCCCACACTAACCCACCCTCATCCTCCTCTTTGGAGGGAAAAATGGTTAAACATCCGTGCATTGAACATCTTGGTCTTCTCCCTTTGGTTGTTTGGACAGCCCTGCTGACATCCATGACGCTGAATGATCAAACAGCTTCACAGAAGGATCTATGTGAACTGTTTTGGAGGGTGTGGGGACTTTGGCACATGGTGAGGTAGAAGGGGGATGCTCATGGCCAACTGGTGCAGACTGACTACTGTATGCTGTGTCACCCAATCTACCACATGTTCTGCATGTTGCAGATGTAACACATGGACACAACCATTTCTAAGGATTGGCAGTAGGCTTGCTTCGCCTCCTGCAGGATGTGGAGCTGTTGCTTCAGTGGGAGCCACTTGAAGTGCTAACTTGACCCATCCATTACCACCCGACACATCCCCTATTCCTTGCTTTCTTCATGTTTTCTTTTTCATTTTCTTACTTTGTCTTTTTTTGGTTCTCTTTTCAATGTAGTTTTATGTAACTTTTCAGCTGACTTTGCAGTTTGCAGAAAACCACTGCTAGCTGCATAAGGCCTGTAAATAATTCGTAGTGGCCTGACTGGTAACTGAACGGCGTTTGAGGCCACTGACATGCACTGTATTTATTTGCTGTTTTCCTGTTTGGTCCTTTTGTTTTATATTAACAGAAAACACCAACTAAATAAGCTGCAGTATTTAAGAGGCATGATGTATGAGAACAGAAGGCCGCACAGTAGACCCTGTACTTGTGTGCACTGTCCGTGTTTGGTGCAGCATAATTAAATTCACCCAAACTCCACTGCTAGCTACTTAAGGTCTGCAAATAATTCATAGTGCTGGACTGGCGACCTTGAACGATGTCTGGGGCTGCTGACACACACTGTATGTATTTGCTGTTTCCCTGCTTGTTTTTCTTCAGCACTATTCCGCACCCTATTCCTTCCATCTGTTGTTTGCAAATGTAAATTCTGTGCATTCCTAACTTTATATGTGTTTTTTCCTTGCTAAAAAGGGTTGCTGCATTAGATAGTAAATGAAATGTTAGAAAATAGCTATAGTGGTTTTGTCCATAGCATATTTTTCTAACAAATATTTGTCATTTATTGTAATAGATAGCTAGCATGAACTGTGCACTGCTATATTAAGACATTATTGATTACAGCCTGTCTTAGGCCTCGGTCACACGGGCGATTTTTCGTGCGATTTGCGAATGCGACCGGCGATTTTATAGAACCATTGCTTTGCAATGGTATCAGGCACATGGGCGCTTTTTATGCGCTTGTCCGATGCAATATAGAACAGAAATCGCAGATCGCGCCTATCTGCGATCTGCGATTCCTTGTGTTCTGTATATGCGCTCAATGGGGCCGGCGGCAGCAGCGCTGACCCCATTCAGAACATATACTACACAAATCATTCTCCTCTGCCACAGCTGCTGATCCCCGCCTGCTGAATGGGCTGCATCTAATAATAATAATAAACAACTTTATTTGTATAGCGCCAACATATTCCGCAGCGCTTACATAGACAGGGGGGAATACAGAAAGACAAAATACAAACATTACAGAACCACGGTTACATATAGTAATCAGTTGATGGAAACAATAGGGGTGCGGGTCCTGCTCCAACGAGCTTACATACTACAAGTAATGGGGTGATACAGAGGGTAAAGGGGCTGGAGATGTGCATGGTATGGCGAAGTGTGAGCGATGTTATACACATAGTCAATGGTCAGACATTTAGCCGTGTGACGGCAGAAACGGTGTGACTGCAGGAGCGGTTTATAATGGCTAGCAGGGATTGCAGTCAGTAGGTCAGGGAGCATGTTATCAGGCGGAGTACAGAGAGGTTTTTTTTAGGGAATTCGGTATGCCTCCCTGAAGAGGTGCGTTTTTAGAGCACGCCTGAAGTTCTGTGAGTCCTGGATTGCTCGGGTAGCCTTTGGTAGTGCGTTCCAGAGGACAGGTGCTGCTCTGGAGAAGTCTTGGAGGCGGGAGTCTTGCATCTGATTGGTCCCTGTGCTGAGCCAATCAGAGGCAGCACTCACTCACCCATTCATGAATTCATGAATGGGTGAGTGAGAGCTGCCTCTGATTGTTGAGGGCTGTGACCAATCAGAGGCAGCCCATTCAGCAGGCGGGGATTTTAAATCCCTGGCTGCTGACTACTACTCAGAGCAGTTCAGGAGAACTGCCGGCCGGCCGCGGCTGAACTCCGTCTGCGGGGACAAGGTGAGTATATATATTTTTTTAAAATTTTCACACATTTTTGGATGATTTTCAGGGAAGGGCTTATATTTTTAAGCCCTTCCCGAAAATTCATCCCGCGCTCGCCGGCAGCCCATTGCTTTCAATGGAGCCGGCTGTATTGCTGGCTCCATTGAATTCAATGGGCTGGACAGCGCTCCGGTGCTCCGACCCGTTTCAAAGGAAACGCGACTAGGAGCAGATTTTTCCAGCGATTTTTCGGCCCCGGTCACGCGATTTTCGGATGCGCATCCGTCATGCGATCCACAAATCACGGCAAAAAACGCCCGTCTGACCGAGGCCTTAAAGTGTATCTGTAATTTATCCCTTCTTTTGCTATGCAATTAGATGAAGTTGCTTTAAAACTTCGTATTCGCCAAAATGAGGGTGTTTTCCAGCTGTTTATGCTCTGTAATTTATGGTGTGACTGTAGGCACTGCTGTTCCTATGTAATGAACTTGCCACCAGGTATGAGCACCATAAGCTAAGTTATGGTGCTCATATAGCAAGTTCCCTGGAGTCCTAGAAGATATTTCTTGTACTTACCAAGCTCCCCGATCCAGCGCTGTCACCCGTGAAAGTCATCACGGATCGTGCAGGTGGACTACTGGCTTCACGCTAAGTGCGCATACTCCCATTGATAGCTTTGCTATAAGTATAAGTTTAAGTTTATGATACTCATACCAGGAGACAGGTTCCCTTTGAGGACTTCTTCAGACGACTGTAATTTTGTCCCGTTTTGTGGCCGCGATTTTCATGGCCAAAAAGCAGGACAAAGCCATGACTTCAATGGTTTCATTTTCACTAGCGGGATTCTTGCGTGTTAATACTATGCTTGAGAAAGGATAGGACTTGTCCTATGTTTCTCGCATGTAGTTTTTCTAAGTGCTAGACAGATAGGGTAGGACCTATTTTCTCGCTTTTTTTTCAAACTCGTGTGCAACAGGGCAGAGTTTAAATACTCAAAAAAAACCACTGGTTCATGCGCTAATACGCTCCATAGCCGCCAGTGCATTAGCGTATGCGCCGTTTGTTTAGGCCCTAAGACAGCATAACATAGGAACAGCAGTGCCTACAGTTACACTCCAAAAAGGTACTGTGGGAGATATCCTATATGTATTTTCTGTATTTTTGTCAACTGTGAAGATGCTATGTTGTGTTTCCGGTCTGAACCTCTGGTGGAAGAGAACATCGCCCCCCCCCCCCCACCTCCACAAGAATTTAAGGAGCAGTGCCTATTGTCCCAATACTGGTCAAACCGGTTCTAACTGACAAAAACCTATCTAGGATTGTCTTTATCTTGGTCAAGCAGAGAGGAGAAACAGGATGTTCTTCTCATGAGACCAAATTCAAGAATGAACTGAGCGTGCTCACCGAAGTTCCTCCCAGATGGATGACATCACAAGCTACCTCACAAATACTTCCCTCTAAAAATGGCCTATCAGCTCACTGTAACTGCTAAATTGCCTGATTTCCTGTGTTGAAACTTATTTAAGTTTTACCCGCGCTTAATAAAGCTAGAGATTCTTTTGGGACACATGATGTAAGCCATGTGGTCTTTGAAGGCTCTCCAGGCCTGTACACATATTATTTAATTTGGAAACGCACAGTATATCTGAAATAGCGAAAATTGCGCTAACAGTACCTTTACATGGTATGACTATTGGGCACATAGGCGCCCAACAGCCATATCAGCAACTATTGATCCTGTTTTACAAAGGAGCAATAGTTATTCAAATGTATGCAGGCGGTTGCTCATATATTGAGCAACTCTTTCTTACAACGAGCCAAATAGTCATTCTTTTTCAGTGAGCTAAAACGGAACGACTAGCAACAACTAAACAACTTCTCAGTTCCCTGGCGATGGCTCTGTGTACACATACCAACAGTCACCTGAAATCACTAATTTGAGTGATTATTTATGCGACAATCGGCCCATGTAAAGGCATTTTTTTAATTAACCCTTTGTGTTCTTGTGCCATCAGTTTTGTTAACCTGCATTGTTTTTTTTCTCTCTCCTCTGGTCTTGGCAACTCTGTTATCAGTAGAATGCTGTCAAGAAGATGACATTCAATGCTGTAGATGGCTACTTACTCCATCTCATTGCGCCTGCTTCCCTCAGGGCTAAATGATCAGTCAGGGGCTCAAGGCATTGTGTGTGTTTATGGCACATTGGGTCTAGTAAGGAGCGGGCGCCGTGATGGGGAGAAGCTGTCTGCAGCACTGAATGGCTTCTCCTTGATAAAGTGCTGCCATGGACACAGTTGCCCAGATTGGCGGAGAGAGTTAGAAAAAAAAACAGCACATGATAATGGAGCTGTGGACACTGGAATACAAAGGGTTAACAATAAAACAAACATTTATTAAGACAGTACAGACATAGCTGCTGAGGCCTCTACTATTGCTATGCAGCTAGTTGAAAACAAATTTCCCTAGCAAACTCCTAGCAACATCTTCATCTATTGGCATAGACAAAAAAGATGGGTTTGGACGGAAAAATCGACAACCTAGACCAATAGACAAAATTTCCCAAAATTCTTTGAATTTCCTATTCTGTACATTTTAATTTAAACATTTACTGCATATAATTTTTTAAGGATGTCTTCTTCCGATGAGTTTTTTGATCGCAGTCAGTAAACACATTCTCTTGAACTAGAGGTCCTTTTTTTTTTTTTCTTTTTTTTAAATGATGACTTTTTGTGTTTTCAGCTACAGAGTTCTATACTGTCATCAGGCAATGAGAGTGCAAGTATAGCTACATATAATGCATTGAACATGTAAGTGTACCCATCTTTTTTTTTGGGGGGGGGGGTTAAAAAAGGTTCTAAATATATGGCTGTAAATATTTAGAAAAATAAAACTTTCTGGACATTTTTCCTTCGAAACCCTTCTGCAGCTAATTTATGAAGTTGCTTACAAAATCCATCTTCACCTCACTGCATAGAGAGTGCTCCAGTGGTGTCTGCACTCCCCATAGACTCCTATGGGGACCTTTGATGCGCAAATGCACAGGAAAATAGAGCATGTTGGGGTTTTTTGCACATGCGCGAAATGTGTGCGCAAGAAGAGGAAATGTGAACAAACCCATGAAATCAATAGGTTCCATTCTCTGTCTATTGCTCATGCTAATTTTGGTGCTCAGAACTGGACACAGTATTCCAAATGAGGTCTGACTAAGGAAGCTACTCCAGTTTTTAAGATAAAGTGCGGTGCAGAGGACGTAACTATATTTTAAAAATACCTTCAATGTGTAAATTCCAATTGCTATTGGTAGTTATTTTGAAATGTTTCCCTTCTTCAACAGGACTATATCAAATGCACGTGCTCCAATAAATGTTGGACGAAGTATGTAATACTGGTGGAGGCTTGTAGCAGAAGACAAAGCAAGAACTTCTCCTTCTGCTCCTCCAGCCACAACTTAACACCAAGAGCAATGCAGCATTGCCAAAGGCTATTGGTGCTTGGTTGTGGCAGGAGAGGAAGGAGACACCCAAAGCATTTCTAAAAATGCGAAAGTATTGTAGATGGGCTCCAAAAATTAGAGGACTCTGAGAACGGCAGAACTCTAGCATTGGAGCTGAGTTATGAACTTGAAGGAAAGAGAGACAAGCTCCTCACCTAAAGAGTGTTATCATTTTTGCTTATCTCTTGTTTGTTTGATGACAAAAAATGTCTGAGTTACAGTTTAAAAGCAGAGTTATTTCTATGGTCACAGAAATACTCCCCACCCCCATTGCCTCACCCCCATGGTTGTCTCCGAATTTTGCTCTATCATCTCCATACACCCGCACATGGCACAACACACTTTAACCATAAAAGCTCAACACGCCTCAATACCCACACATTTTCAAAGCACTCCTATGCCTTATCACCATGTTCCTGGGTATGCACAAAGTACAGAACAACAGGGGAGTTCTTGGGACGCTGTCCTAGAATACCATTATCTCTGATCTTTGGCTGGAGTATTAATGGATGCTTCTTGAATTACCAAGTGTTTTAAGGGAACCTGCGGCCTCTGAACAACTGTTATTAGGGGAGGAGACTTGTAGTTAGGGAATGTATGTTTTCAACTCATTGACTCAACTTGTCTGTTGGTGAAGAGTGCACACATTCCGAATATCTAAAATTAGTGTAGTTACTGTTGTGCATATACTCACCCATACAGAATTTGTGCCCAATGGTCAGAAAATATTCAGATTTTCAGACTGGCTTTCACTGGTGGACACCAGATGAGCCAATGAGTAAACGTACATCCCCAGGCTACACATCACCTCCTAAAACAGTAGCTTATGGTGCAGTTCTGATGTGTTGGGTTTCTTTTGCAGTCACCCTCCGGATACAAGACCAAGTTTTGCCCTGGAACGGAGGTAGTGGGGTTCATTACCTGCAGTTATTTCCCTCTACTGCTCCAGCAAGCCCGTGCCTTTAGGTCCGTTGTTCAGCTGTAGAGATGAGCGAGCGTACTCGTCTGAGCTTGATGCTCGTTCGAGTATTAGGGTGTTCGAGACGCTCGTTACTCGAGATGAGCACCACGCGGTGCTCAACTCTATTACATTTCCTTCCCTGAGAAATTTGCGCGCTTTTCTGGCCAATAGAAACACAGGGAAGGCATTACAACTTCCTCCTGTGACATTCCAGCCCTATCCCACCCCCCTGCAGTGAGTAGGGAGATCAGGTGACACCCGAGTATATAAATCTGCCCCGCCCGCAGCTCGCCACAGATGCATGGTGACAGAGATCAGGGAAAGTGCTGTCTTGCTGTAGCTGCTATAGGGAGAGTGTTAGGTGTTATTTTAGTCTTCAAGAACCCCAACGGTCCTTCTTAGGGCCACATCTGACCATGTGCAGTATGTTGAGGCTGCTTTTAGCAGTGTTGCACAATTTTAGTTTTTTTTGTATATCGGGCGTGCAGACCATAGCGTCCTCAGTCTGCAGTCATTTTACAGAGTATAGATACAGTACTGGTGAGGCAGGAAAGAGGTATACTGGCTATATAGGCAGTGGGCTTTTTCCCAAAAAGTGGAAAAAAATACTATATTTGGCCTGCCTGTGACTGTCTTCAGTTTACTGCGTGTCTGCTGGTGGTAGTAGTCGCTGATTAATACCCAGCCTTGCGCATAATTGTTTCCTGGCTGCACTGGGCTTTCAGTAACCACAGTCATCCTCCAACAGGGAAATCCAAATACAGGGTATATCAGAGGCAGTGGGCTTTTTCCCAAAAAGTGGAAAAAAAATACTATATTTGGCCTGGCAGTGACAGTCTTCAGTTTACGGCGTGTGTGCTGCGGGTAGTAGTCGCTGATTAATACCCAGCCTTGCGCATAATTGTTTCCTGGCTGCACTGGGCTTTCAGTAACCACAGTCATCCTCCAACAGGGAAATCCAAATACAGGGTATATCAGAGGCAGTGGGTTTTTTCCCAAAAAGTGGAAAAAAATACTATATTTGGCCTGGCAGTGACCGTCTTCAGTTTACGGCGTGTGTGCTGGGGGTAGTAGTCGCTGATTAATACCCAGCCTTGCGCATAATTGTCTCCTGGCTGCACTGGGCTTTCAGTAACCACAGTCATCCTCCAACAGGGAAATCCAAATACAGGGTATATCAGAGGCAGTGGGCTTTTTCCCAAAAAGTGGAACAATATAATATATTTGGCCTGGCAGTGACCGTCTTCAGTTTACGGCGTGTGTGTTGAGGGTAGTAGTCGCTGATTAATACCCAGTTTTGCGCATAATTGTTTCCTGACTCTGCTGTGCGTTACGTAAGCGAAGTCAGCCTCCAACCACAGGCCAATAAGCAGCACATTTAATTACAGCATTCTGTTTCTGCTCTACTCGTAATACACCATGCTGAGGGGTAGGGGTAGGCCTAGAGGACATGGACGGGGGCGAGGACGCGGAGGCCCAAGTCAGGGTGTGGGCACAGGCCGGGCTCCGGGTCCAGGTGTATCGCAGCCGACTGCTGCGGGATTAGGAGAGATGCAAGTTTCTGGGGTCCCCAGATTCATCGCACAATTAATGGGTCCACACGGTAGACCTTTATTAGAAACTGAGCAGTGTGAGCAGGTCCTGTCGTGGATGGCAGAAAGTGCATCCAGCAATCTATCGACCACCCAGTCTTCTACGCCGTCCACAGCTGCAACTCTGAATCCTCCGGCTGCTGCTCCTCCTTCCTCCCAGCCTCCTCACTCCATGAAAATGACAAATTCTGAGGAACTGACACATTCTGAGGAACTGTTCTCGGGCCCCTGCCGAGATTAAGCAGCAATGGTTGCTCTCCCACTGGAGGAGTTTGTCGTGACCGATGCCCAACCTTTGGAAAGTTCCCGGGGTCCGGGGAATGAGGCTGGGGACTTCCGGCAACTGTCACAAGAGCTTTCAGTGGGTGAGGAGGACGATGACGATGAGACACAGTTGTCTATCAGTGAGGTAGTAGTAAGGGCAGTAAGTCCAAGGGAGGAGCGCACAGAGTATTCGGAGGAAGAGCAGCTGGACGATGAGGTGACTGACCCCACCTGGTTTGCTAAGCCTACTGAGGACAGGACTTCAGAGGGGGAGGCAAGTGCAGCAGCAGGGCAGGTTGGAAGAGGCAGTGCAGTGGCCAGGGGTAGAGGCAGGGCCAGACCGAATAATCCACCAACTGTTTCCCAAAGCGCCCCCTCACGCCATGCCACTCTGCAGAGGCCGAGGTGCTCAAAGGTCTGGCAGTTTTTCACTGAGAGTGCAGACGACCGACGAACTGTGATGTGCAAGGTTTGTCGCGCCAAGATCAGCCGGGGAGCCACCACCACCAGCATGCGCAGGCATATGATGACCAAACACCCCACAAGGTGGGACGAAGGCCGTTCACCGCCTCCGGTTTGCACCACTGCCTCTCCCCCTGTGCCCCAACCTGCCACTGAGATCCAACCCCCCTCTCAGGACACAGGCACGACCGTCTCCCGGCCTGCACCCACACGCTCACCTCCGTTGTCCTCGGCCCCATCCAGCAATGTCTCTCAGCGCAGCGTCCAGCCGTCGCTAGCGCAACTGTTTGAGCGCTAGCGCAAGTACGCCGCCACGCACCGGCACACTCAAGCGTTAAACATGCACATAGCCAAATTGATCAGCCTGGAGATGCTGCCGTATAGGCTTGTGGAAACGGAGGCTTTCAAAAACATGATGGCGGCGGCGGCGGCCCCGCGATACTCGGTTCCCAGTCGCCACTACTTTTCCCGATGTGCCATCCCAGCCCTGCATGACCACGTCTCCCGCAACATTGTACGCGCCCTCACCAACGCGGTTACTGGCAAGGTCCACTTAACAATGGACACGTGGACAAGCACAGGCGGGCAGGGCCACTATATCTCCCTGACGGCACATTGGGTGAATTTAGTGGAGGCTGGGACCGAGTCAGAGCCTGGGACCGCTCACGTCTTACCCACCCCCAGAATTGCGGGCCCCAGCTCGGTGCTGGTATCTGCGGCGGTGTATGCTTCCTCCACTAAACCACCCTCCTCCTCCTACGCAACCTCTGTCTCGCAATCAAGATGTGTCAGCAGCAGCATGTTGCCAGCAGTCGGTGTCGCGCGGCGTGGCAGCACAGCGGTGGCCAAGCGTCAGCAGGCCGTGCTGAAACTACTCAGCTTAGGAGAGAAGAGGCACATGGCCCACGAACTGCTGCAGGGTCTGACAGAGCAGACCGACCGCTGGCTTTCGCCGCTGAGCCTCCAACCGGGCATGGTCGTGTGTGACAACGGCCGTAACCTGGTGGCGGCTCTGCAGCTCAGCAGCCTCACGCACGTGCCATGCCTTGCCCACGTTTTTAATTTGGTGGTTCAGCGGTTTCTGAAAAGCTACCCACGCTTGTCCGACCTACTCGGAAAGGTGCGCCGGCTCAGCGCACATTTCCGCAAGTCCAAGACGGACGCTGCCACCGTGGGTCCCTGCAACATTGGTTTCATATGCCAGTGCACCAACTGCTGTGCGACGTGCCCACACGGTGGAACTCTACGCTCCACATGTTGGCCAGGCTCTATGAGCAGCGTAGAGCTATAGTGGAATACCAACTCCAACATGGGCGGCGTAGTGGGAGTCAGCCTCCTCAATTCTTTACAGAAGAGTGGGCCTGGTTGGCAGACATCTGCCAGGTCCTTGGAAACTTTGAGGAGTCTACCCAGATGGTAAGCGTCGATGCTGCAATCATTAGCGTCACCATTCCTCTGCTATGCCTCTTGAGAAGTTCCCTGCAAAGCAGACACTTTGCGCTCGGAAACGGAGGCGGGGGAAGACAGTATGCCACTGGATAGTCAGAGCACCCTTATGTCTATATCTCAGCGCGTTTTGGAGGAGGAGGAGGGGGAGCAGCATGAGGAGGAGGGGGAAGAGACAGCTGGGCCCACTGCTGAGGGCACCCATGCTGCTCGCCTGTCATCCTTTCAGCGTGTATGGCCTGAGGAGGAGGAGGATCCTGAAAGTGATCTTCCTAGTGAGGACAGCCATGTGTTGCGTACAGGTACCCTGGCACACATGACTGACTTCATGTTAGGATGCCTTTCTTGTGACCCACGCGTTACCCGCATTCTGGCCACTACGGATTACTGGGAGTACACACTGCTCGACCCACGGTATAAGGAGAACCTTTCTACTCTCATACCCAAAGAGGAAAGGGGTTCGAGAGTGATGCTATACCACAGGACCCTGGCGGACAAGCTGATGGTAAAATTCCCATCCGACAGTGCTAGTGGCAGAAGGTGCAGTTCCGAGGGCCAGGTAGCAGGGGAGGCGCGGAGATCGGGCAGCATGTACAGCACAGGCAGGGGAACACTCTCCAAGGCCTTTGACAGCTTTATGGCTCCCCAGCAAGACTGTGTCACCGCTCCCCAATCAAGGCTGAGTCGGCGGGAGCACTGTAAAAGGATGGTGAGGGAGTACGTAGCCGATCGCACCACCGTCCTCCGTGACGCCTCTGCTCCGTACAACTACTGGGTGTCGAAGCTGGACACGTGGTCTGAACTCGCGCTGTATGCCCTGGAGGTGCTTGCTTGCCCTGCGGCTAGCGTCTTGTCAGAGAGGGTGTTTAGTGCAGCTGGGGGAATCATCACGGATAAGCGTACCCGCCTGTCAACCGACAGTGCCGACAGGCTTACACTCATAAAGATGAACAAAGCCTGGATTTCCCCTGACTTCTCTTCTCCACCAGCAGACAGCAGCGGTACCTAAACAACACGTAGGCTGCACCCGCGGATGGAAGCATCGTTCCATCAAAAACGGGATTATATTCATCCTCCTCCTCCTGCTCCTTCTCCTGAAACCTCACGTAATCACGCCGAACGGGCAATTTTTCTTAGGCCCACAAGGCTCAGTCATATTACTTTTGTAAACAATGTTTATACGTTTCAATTCTCATTAAAGCGTTGAAACTTGCACCTGAACCAATTTTTATTTTAACTGCGCTGCCTCCAGGCCTAGTTACAAATTAAGCCACAGTACGCTAAGCGATTAATGGGTTTCACCTGCCCTCTTGGTTGGGCATGGGCAATTTTTCTGAGGTACATTAGTACTGTTGGTACACCAATTTTTTTGGGCCCTCGCCTACAGTGTAATACTAGTAATTTTTATGGGCTTCGCCTGCACTCATGGTACAGCAAGGTGTGTGGGGTTGGCCAAACTTTTGCTACATAAATGTAACTGGGGCCTTGTCTATACTGCAGCTACTGAAATGTGAAAGAGACTGTTATCTCCCTAAACTGCTGCAACGGGAATGTTACTGTGGCCTGTCTTGACTGCTACTACTACTGAAATGGAACTAAGACTGTGCTCCCCCATACTGCTGCTAGTGATATGTTATTGGGGCCTGTCCAGACTGCTACTACTACTCAAATGGAACTAATACTGTGCTTCCCCTATATTGCTGCTAGTGATATGTTACTGGGGCCTGTCCAGACTGCTACTACTACTGAAATGGAACTAATACTGTGCTCCCCCTATACTGCTGCTAGTGATATGTTACTGGGGCCTGTCTAGACTGCAATACTACTGAAATGGAACTCATACTGTGCTCCCCCTATACTGCTGCTTTGGAATTGTTACTGGGGCCTGTCTTGACTGCTACTATTACTGAAATGGAACTAATACTGTGCTCCCCCTATACTGCTGCTAGTGATATGTTACTGGGGCCTGTCTAGACTGCAACTACTACTGAAATGGAACTAATACTGTGCTCCCCCTATACTGCTGCTTTGGAATTGTTACTGGGGCCTGTCTTGACTGCTACTATTACTGAAATGGAACTAATACTGTGCTCCCCCTATACTGCTGCTAGTGATATGTTACTGGTGCCTGTCTAGACTGCAACTACTACTGAAATGGAACTAATACTGTGCTTCCCCTATACTGCTGCTTTGGAATTGTTACTAGGGCCTGTCTTGACTGCTACTATTACTGAAATGGGTGGTTGGGCAGCATGTTACTCAGGAGAAGTGGCAGCGGAGTGTCATGCAGGCAGTGATTGTGCTTTGTTGGAGGTAGTGTGGTGCTTAGCTAAGGTACGCCTTGCTAATGAGGGTTTTTCAGATGTAAAAATTGTTGGGGCGGCCCACTCCTGCCGCTATTGTGGCTTAATAGTGGGACCTGGGAACTTGAGATGCAGCCCAACATGTAGCCCCTCGCCTGCCCTATCCATTTCTGTGTCGTTCCCATCACTTTCTTGAATTTCCCAGATTTTCACAAATGAAAACCTTAGCGAGCATCGGCGAAATACAAAAATGCTTGAGTCGCCCATTGACTTCAATGGGGTTCGTTACTCGAAACGAACCCTCGAGCATCGCGGGAAGTTCGAATCGAGTAACGAGCACCCAAGCATTTTGGTGCTCGCTCATCTCTATTCAGCTGTCAAATGTAGCTACTAATAATACAAATGTCCTTAATCACAAGTAGAATGGTTCAGATGTTGGTCTGAGCAAACCGAGGACAAGGGAAAAAGAATCAGCATATGATAAATAGATCAGTGTGTTTCATTTGGTAGAAGAGAAACCAATCAATATATGATGAATATAGAATATGCAATCCAACATTCTACATGCTGCCAGTTGATGGGTCCTAGGAAATGGCTTAGTAATGAGAAGGGAAAAAATATATATATAAAATAAAAAAAATAACAGGTTGAACTAGTTATAAACTGTATGCTATCTCATATAACTTTATCTGTATTTTATATAGATATTTCTGTGATACCCGCACACCCAACACTATAATTATAAACAAAGAAAGAGACGGCTCTCTAAATGTCCGGATGAATCGGCTTCATTTTATTAACAGTTAAAACTTAAAAAAGTAAAATAGTTCAATAAAATAAAAAACAGCAAAATAAGCACACTGAACCTGCCGCCGCGCCCTCGCAGCCCGGAAATGTACTATGACACTAAAATGGCATAGACTATAAATGTGTAATATAGCAGAGGTACTAATTCAACAGCAAGCATCCGGTCCTTTCCGTATCAAGATATATATTGGATTTCTGATTAGTCCACGGATTGTACACTTAACATATGAAATATTTTGAATGTCCAAAACTATATATGTCCAATCTGTAGAATGGAGCCGTCAAGAGGAGATCTCAGTTGACTGCAATCCACATATACTATTTGTCTTTTTGCTGAACTTAGCACATATTTCTGCCAGATGCGTTTCCAAGCTATCTCCGCTTCTTCTTCAGTGGCTTAAGCCACATGCACGTTCTGCTAGGCTCTGAACTATCCGGACGCATTGCTAGATACAAGACAGTATCATACATGGAGGAGGTGATGAGTGCTGAAGCTCAGCAAAAAGACTCTTGGACGCAACTTGGACACCCGGCAAATGTGTCGGAGGCCTAAGTAGCTACTTTTAAAGGGCTGTACGGAGGCAAAAACATTGACAATTGCGTTTGTAATATAAAAGTAAAGCACTAACTAATTAGTTTCCATTTGCAAAGATCTCCCAATTAGAGAAGCAGTCATATGTTAGTGTGTTGCTGATCACCTAAAGGAAAGGAGGCATTTTGGTTCTGCTCATCAGTGGTCATGTGGGTGAAAGAGGCTGGACAGTACACTACAGAAACAGGTGGGGGGCAGAGAAAACATACTTGGACAGGTAAGAATTCTGGGACCAACGTGCTGACATCTACTGAATCCTAGAATCCTAGAATGGTACAGTTAGAAGGGACCTCCAGGGTCATCGGGTCCAACCCTCACTGAAGGGGGAGGAGGGGGACTGGAGGGGAAGCCACATGGGTTCACATGACCCAAATGAGTGATCCTCCATTCAGGCAATTTGGGCATCTTGGGCAATTTGGGCAATATGAAATGTGTTAGTAATATGAAAACTAGCTAGTTTAATGTACTGCAACTGCATTATCAATGAACACTTAACTAAGACCTTGAACACTGACAATTTGATTCTAACAGGGTAGAACATTATTTGACACTGAACTCAGACAATAAGAAACCTTACCCCCTTTCACACCTCAACAGGAACACAATTAGTTTGTTTTATTAAATTTATTAAGCCATTAGAATATATATTTTCACCAAGCCAATTTGTAGCAAACATTTCAGTGACTGTGACATTCATCAACATGAGACTTACAAAATCTATGTTCTTGCTGCAGAGACAACCCCATTCAGATGCAGTGTGCAATATATTTTCAGTTGCATACATTTCAGCAACAAATCTACACCTCAAACTCCAAGAGCTAACAGAAAGTAATCATTTGGATATTAAGTTATTAACGGCTCTTGAGGTGGACTCCAACTTAGAATCATAGACTGGTAGAGTTGGAAGGGACCTCCAGGGTCATCGGGTCCAACCCCCTGCTCAATGCAGGATCACTGAATCATCTCAGACAGATGTCTGTCCAGCCTCTGTTTGAAGACTTCCATTGAAGCAGAACTCACCACCTCCTGTGGCAACCTGTTCCACTCATTCATCACCCTCACTGTCTGAAAGTTTTTTTGTAATATCTAATTTTAAATTTTAAATTCTAAACATGGTTAATTGGTAGAGATGAGCGAGTATACTCGCTGAAGGCAATTGCTCGAGCAATCATTGCCTTTAGCGAGTATCTCCCCGCTGGAGGCTGAAGGGCAGGGAGCTGCGGGGGAGCGCAGGGGGCGGAACGGAGGGGAGATCTCTCTCCCCCCTGCTCCCTCCTGCTTACTGCCGCTACTTACCGCTCCTCCGCGCCGGCACCCGAACCTTCAGTCTCGAGCGGGGAGATACTCGCTAAAGGCAATGCTCGCTCAAGCAATTGCCTTTAGCGAGTATACTCGCTCATCTCTATTAATTGGCCATTGTACATAAAATCCTGAAGCCAAAGTATAGGTCTAGCATTGCTCATCACACACAGTTAACCATTAAATATACAACTTTTATGTCCTTAAACACTCAGCAAATCACATTTGCAGAAGCAATACTGAATATTAGCAAGCCACAGGGAGCTTTGTAATTGTAATAAGCTGAGCATATGTGTTGCCAAGCATCCAATAAAACAATGAACAAGTCACAGGGGTCTAACTTTATTTCCATGGGTCATTAACCCTCCGTAAGGGCCTTTTACACCGGGCAATAATTACCTAAATGATAGCTATATTGATAAAAACTGTAGTCCTAGATATAGACTGTAAGCCCACTTGTGTACTTAGATGCTTGTCATTGGTTTATGCAATCGGCTGGCATCTCATAGGCGTTGACATGGATTAGCACAGCATAACAGACTTCAACAGCATCATGTAGACTGGTCGCAGATGGAGTTGTACTTTCACAGGAGAAGAACTTGCAGGAAATTGGGACACAAAAAGGACTGGAACTGCTGTTGAGTCTGTATAGGTTAAATTGGGATGTGGAATCTAAGGAATCTCCTGTTCTTCCCTGCAAGAAGGTTTGGACTTTACTGACAAGATTCCCAAGTCAAGGTCCCTAATAGGCTATTAGGTTGTTGATGGCGGGTATTCGTAAAGAAACAGTTTAGGTTGCTAAGAAGTAGGCTGAAACAGGTAGAGTAATTGGCCATAATTGCTATTATGAGGCAGAGCATGTTCAAGGCAGGGTCGGTATACAATAAATCAGGTCAAGCATTGTCAAGACAAAGCCAAGTCAAACACAAGAAAACCACAGCAAACAACAGGAATAAATGTCAGGAAACGCACCACCCCACCAGGGTTGATCACCAAGCAATTATCTACAGATAGTGTTCCTTTATTTTCCATGAAGGGTTGATCAGGGTAGTGCAGCCACAACCGTGACATCCCCCCACGCCCACCGCAAGGAAAAAAGGTGGCCTTCAGACACCTCTCTGCAGAGCAGTCCCATAGAGATGAACGAAACTGCAGCATGCATGCTCAACCGATGCTGCATTCATTTGGGAATAGATGGAACCCTCATTCTTGTGATTGCTGGGGATTCCGAAAGTTGAGACTCCACCAATGAGACACTTATCCCCTTTTCTGTGGACGAAGTCTAAGTTCAAAACTTGCCACAACTCATTTAAGCAAATGTCAAATCCATTTCGTCTATAAGCTTTGACTGACATTGCACATCACAGCTTTGAAATTGTCTACTTTCAGTCCATCGTGGTCTTTAGTTCTAGCAGGTTCTCCACAGTCTGTTCTCTTGGGTCACTCCGTTGGTCTGTGACTACTGGGTGGTCTTAGTTTCATGTTAAACACTCGTTGGACCTTTTTATTAATCTGTGTGATTTATCTGTTTGAAAAAAAAAACTAGTTAGAAACAGCTACAAGATAAACCCAATGTAAGAACAAGAATAGATTGCCATTCACAAAAACAGCCATCGTAGACACAACATACACAGATACCAAGAGAACTCCAGGCAGCACTCTACTACAGCTGTAGCGAAGGCGTCCAAGGCAGCAACACCAATATGACCCAAAATAAAGGTCCTTACATTCTCATGTAATTTTGACATTTCTTCAAGAAGTCCTTCCTGTCTCTTGGACAACATACACAAACACCTAGTGTACTTGAATATTAGGGTACAAATAGGAGGGTAGTAAACATGATATCAATACTTCAGATCAGAAGTGGTTATCAGCAATGTTCCTTTAGACCTAATGCCCATGGCCGGATTTCTGCCGCGTTTTACAGGGTGGAAATGCATGTCGTTGCCCCGCAGCTATTAGGTTCTAATAGCTCAATGTTCACGCTGCAGAATTCCACCATGGAATTCCGTAGCGTGAAATAAACTGTGGCATGCTCTCATGCGGGAATACGTGCGGGCAGCTTCCATTGAAGCCGTCCGTCACGCTATACTTCCGCTGTATCATGTGAATACTTGTCCTTGCCCACTGCCGGCCGCGTCATCTGACACTGCCAGCGCATCATGCGTTGTACTATGCATGCATGCCTGCCCTCCATGCGGGATGCGTACAGCGGATCGGAAGTGGTAAGTGTGGGGGGTTTGTTGGGCGCCGTGGTGGATATCGCTGTGATATTCCGCTGGCGGAGTCCGTCACAGCCGTGGGCATGAGCACTTAAGTGTATTTATCAACTAGAAACACATAATAATAGAACAGATGTAACAATAGTTAACATGACTGGTACATCCTGGAACCTCGATTTACAGCATTGTAGTAAACTGATTAAGTTATCAGAATGCATTAAATGTCAAGTTAATGTTTACTACGTCTGTAATTAAAGGCTTTGTCCAGCATGATATATAAAGTTACTGTATAATGTAAAGTTATGGAACTGCGCTGCCTATGACTTTTGTCACAATACAGGATGCTTTATTCTGTAAATGGAGCACCTATGGATGCTCCCGTTACAGTGGAAAACTGCAAAATAAAAAAATTATATGGCATCATGAGAGACATATATGTTAAAAAAATATACACAAAAATGTAAAAAATACAATAAAATAAAAGTATAATTTAATAAGAAAAAATCAGTTAATCTGAGACTATAAAAATTATATATCAAAACATCTGAAAGAAAATAGGAAACCCATTCCTGTACTTTATTTTAGCGTTAAAAGGGTTGTCCAATTGTAAACTGTTGATGGTCTATTCTACGGATAGGTCATCAATAATAGATCATTGAAGATCCAACACCAGGGACCTGCCAATCAGCTGTTCTCTGGGTCAGTTTGCTTATGCACTGAGCTGATTTCTGCAGGAAGCACACAGCTCCGATTCCACTGTAGTGGCCAGGCTTGGTATTGCAAGCAGTGAGATACATGATGACGTTATAAGAGGTTATCTATGTGGTTAGATGTTTTTTTGCAACCCCTAGTAAAAAAAATTGTGTGGATTTATTAGAGTTTCCTTTGATGCAGTTTTCAGAATATAATATGGCAGCATAATTATAGGTGATTTACTTGTGACATTTCAGTTCTTTACACGTCAATACCTCATGATGGAGAATTGTCTATTTTGTCAATTTGTTTGAAGAAGTATACCAGCTTATTGAAGTTACTTATTTTTGGCTACAGAATAATTTTTCTATGTTTGATCAGGATTTTTACCTCCAGGATTGTGGCTGCGCCATAGGCTCTTTTTTCTTGCCCTCCCTGATCAATATGTATGTTGCAGTATGGGAGTAGACCTCCATTTATTTAGATCATGCTGTTCATGTAAGGGTCGTTGTCTGGTATGGCACGTACATAGACGACCTCCTATTTATTTGGGGGGGGGCATGTGTTTGCCATGTCGGATTAAGATTCCCATCTGAACAGCAATGATAAGAATCTCCATTTTACATACAAAGTGTCAGCAGAGGATATTCCTTTTCTGGAATTACTACTTATGGGCGATGTGCAATCAGGTAAAATTTCCAGTAAATTATACAGGAAAAGGGTTACTGGTAATCTCTCACTCTCCACCCCACTCTCTCACTCCCCCCGCTCACCCTCGCTGCCCCCTTCCCCGAGCCTGCTCGGAGGAGAATGCAGTTACTCGAGAAGAGCGATGCTCGCCCGAGTAACTGCCTTATCCGAGTATGCTCGCTCGGTCTAATGGCATGTCTACATGTGGATGTTGTAAATATAAGTTGGCCAGCAAGACATGTCTGTCTAATGTAACTAAAAATGACTTGAAAATCTTCATTAATTGTTCCACTATACATGTGGAACAATTAATCATCCATAGCTTGTGTAAAAATATAAAAAATATATAAACTCACCTATCCGGAGCTCTTGTGGTTCGGTGCGTCTTGATACTTGGCTTACCTGCACTGTACTGAAGCTCTTTCAGCAGGCAGGGTTTGAATATAATGATTTGCTGAGCACTGCCTGTGATTGGCTGAGCACTGTGATCAATTACAGACAGCGCTCAGCTATCATTCAATGAATGGCTGAGCACTGCCTGTGATTGGCTGAGCGCTCAGCCAAATTAGACACAGCCCTTTCAGGAGGCGGGGATTTTAAATCCGCACCTGCTGAAAGAGCTTCAGAGTAGAGCAGGGAAGACAAGCGGCTGGAGAGGCGAGTGTGTGTGTGTGTATATATACACAAGCTGGGGATGACTTTCAGGGAAGGGCTTATATTTAAAACTCTTTCCCGAACATCACTGCAGGGGTTGCCGGAATCCCATTGCTTTTAATGGGGCCACCAGCAGCAGCGGGCAGTGGGCACGCAGCTTTGTTCACAGGCTTTTTTTGCACATCCGTGCAGTGTTATTTTGCACGCACAGACACACATGCAAAACCACGCGCATGTGAACGAGGCCTAATGATGCCATAGTAAAAGTTTAGTTTTACTCATATATGAGTGCTGGAAGAAATCTTGTATTTTGGAAAAGTGCTTGTAAGCCAAGGTTAGAAGTTGGTCCAAAACATGGAAAAGACAAATCTTTCCATTGTACTTTTTCTCTGAGTTTGCTCCACCTCTGGTTTTGGGTTAAAAGTGCTGATGTTAAATACTGATCAAAATACCGCTGAATGAAAGTGGCCATAAGTTTAACCTATTGCTTTAGCTGGAAATAAATATTAATTCCTGTGTGGCCGTTCTATTGCCAAGAATGAATCAATGATTACATTATGGTTTACCGAAATCACTGAGGGAAAAATACTGAATGCAGCATTTACGCTGCATTTCAATTTTTAACACCTTAATGCCACAGAACATAAGTTTATGTCCTGGCTGGGGGTCAGTTAATGCAATAGGACGTAAACTTCTAAGCCCGTGCCATCTTGCTGCAGGAGCCAGCTGAGGCTGATAGCCGGTTTCCTGCTGCAACAGTGGGGATCAATGAGAACAGCGATCCCCACTGTTAACTCCCTATATGCCGCAAATAATGCACATCACAGCATGTAAAGGGTTCACAGAGAGAGCGTGCTTCCTCTGTGACATCATCGGCCCTCTGCGATGTAATTGCAGAGAGCCAATGTGTTGCCATGGTATCCGGACGCTAAGCACTGGTGTCCCGGCTTGCTACAGCCTATGATTGTAAGCGATAAGGCATTACAGTACAGAAGTACTATAATGTATTATCATAGCAATAATAGCTTTTATGGTTCAAGTCCCCTACAGGGACATAAAAAATAGAAAAAAATAAAAATAGTGTAAAACAAATTTAAAATACAATAAAACTTTTTTGCGCACTTTTTCTTGTTTGTATAAAAAACAACTGAAGAATTTTAAAAATCCCACATATTTAATATTATCGTATCCATAATGATCTGTGCAATAAATTGAACGCACTATTTATACTGCACAGCAAAAGCTGTAAAACAAAACCCTAAAAAGCACATGAATAGGCATGCTTAAAAAGCGGATCTATTAGAACCAATACTTTCCAATGAAAGCGGTCACATGTCCGTTTTTTAGAGGCGCTAAATAATCACACCTGCAAATGATAGGATGGGTGAGTGCAAATGCACGGGTCAGGCAATTTTTTTCTGCACACGATGTGCGTTGTTTTTTTTTAGTGCGCCTGTTTACGCGCAAAAAAAAAAACGCTCGCCTGACTGAGGCCCAAAGGTGAATAAAAAAAATGAATGTACTCCAAAATGATACCAATAAAAACTACAGCTAATCATGCAAAAAAACAAGCCCTCACAGAGCTCCGTCCATACAAAAATAAAAAAGTTATGGGACTTTAAAAGCAACGATGTAGAAAAAAAAAATCCAAAAAAGGTTTTTTTTATTGTGCAAAAGTGGAAAAACCTTAAAAAAATAATAATTTTGAAATTATTCATATCGGCCCACAGAAAAACTTATGTCATTTATGATGCATTACTAACACTGTAAAATTAAAAAAACAATAGCGGAATTGATATATTTTGTCTCCCTGTCCTCAAAAAAATTAATACAATTTCCCCAAAATGGTACCAATAGAAACTACAGTTTTAATCGAAAAAAAAAAGTTATGAGTTTTGAAAAGTGGAGATAAAAATCCTAAAAAAATCGTTGCGTCGTTATAGTCAAAATAGGGGGTTAATTGACATGGTGCACTCATTAACCTGGTCTATGGTAGGCTGCTTTAAGACTAGTCCTGTCCCCATGCTGTATAACCGCAAGCAAAGATCACAGCTACACAGCTAAAGATCGCGAGAATGAGTTCATTCCTGCCACTTGAAGTAGCCCATTCACACAATCCGTGGTGCGAGGTGCGTGCTTTCTTGTCCCCATTGGAGTCTATGAAAAACCACGGAGCCAGACACGCGTATAGCACTCGCATGTCCTATCTTTGTGACATGCGAGTATTTAGCTCAGCTACAATTCCTGCATGTGAACGCTTCTATAGGAAACAATTGTTTCCTATAGAAGTGCCTCTGTGCGCTCCTATCCAGTGCAGAAACAGCGCTCGTGTGAAAGAGGCCGAAGAAAGGAAAGTTGCATGTAAGAAAAATTGAAATTAGACACATTAAGAAAAAGATAAAGCTCGGCTCAGTTAAAATATTAGTATATCAGATTTTTTAAACCAATTAAAAACAAAATATAATAAAAACAAGTGTTGATACTAACCACACCTGCCGCGGGGCTCTTGCAACCTATATATATGTATGAGCCTAGATAGTAGCATACGTGATCTATTAGTGTAAAGTCACATATACGATGTACCTATACTGTGATACTGTATAACCACTTGGATTTATAAAATTGTCCACAAGGCTTTCAATTAATAGTCTGGCATATACACAAAAGATATCTCACATGTACATCTTTAGCCACCAAAGGCCCATTTACACGCAACTATAATCTCTCAAAATTCGTTCAAATGAATGATAATCGTTACGTGTAAACACGAAGCCATCATGCAATATCCATTCACTTGTCATTTATCGCTGATTTTCAGCCTGCATAAAAATAGCCATTAGTTTGTTCGCTTGTCATTAGGTTTAAACAGCAGTCATTCAGTCTTTCAAAGGACTTGAGGGGAGCGGTGATTGTTTGCCCAGATAATCACAATGACTCATGGGGCAGTAGACAATGGCTTTTACTTCTCACTAATTAAAAACCTTCTGGCCTAGAGATTCTTCACATAAACAGCCACCCACCTGAGCAAACAACATATACAGTGTTTACATAGCTAATGAGGGAAATGGCGAGGATTCCAAACATTTACTTTGTTATTTACCAAAAAAATATGTTTTTGTGCTGAAAAATCACTTTAAAATACTTCCTCCCCCTGCCTTAAGCTGCTGTTCCCTCTCTGCTCTGCTCACATGTTTGATAGAGGATGCTAGGATAGCAGAGCAGGGGGATGAGTCACCCTGTTCATTGCACTGTATGCAGAGACTAGAGATGAGAGGTAGGAGAGGGAGAGACACTCAAACACAGCTGCAGGAGCTAATGGTGATAGATCCACTTCTGTTTATACACAAATACACTGCTAAATCTTTCTATACTCTCCTACATGATAAAGCTATGTCAGTGTATGTAGCAGACAGAAAGCAGGATCTCTGTAGTTCTCTGTGTACAGTCTATAGAACAAAGCACACATAGCACAGCTCCTCCTACTAGTCCTAAGAAGATTGAGAATCAGACATAGACCCTGCAGAAAGGAAAATGGGGAAAAAAAAAAGGATACAGAGAAGGTGAAAAATTATACCAACAATCACACTGCTAAGAAAATGATATGGCTGTGACACGCTGCTGACTGAACAGCTGGGCTCTGTTCTAATCTCTCATCACATTCCAAATTGTGATAGGAATGACTTCACCTTTTGAAAGTCCTTAAATTTGAACAGGTATATTTTAAAGCGGATCTCAGACCTGGCAAAAAGTTGCATATTTCTAATCATCTGTATTTGGCTGAAATTAATAGTCTGAAAAGATTTCTAAGAATGGCATTGTTAGTTTTTTTTTAGAATCTCAAAAATATACAACCAAAGGTTTAAAGTAGATATTTTCTCAATATCTATAGTCAAAAGGATGGTTCAATAATGGTAATATTAAACAATATAATGGGTTAATTATCTTATTGTCTCATTGCTAGCAGATTAGCACCACGAGGTATGCTACCACGTAACACGGAAGAAGAAACAAACCTAGCAAACAGCAGTTCAAAGAACTCAAAAAGGCCTCTTGTCACAGAGTTGCTCAAATGGCTTAATAAAAGGGCAGCACACATCAATAGAATTGGGGATTAGGTCCTTTGTGAGTGTTGGAGTCTTAACTACATAGATTTCTCGACCATACAATTGGTTACACAATATGGGGTAGGGACTTGGGCAGGTCTACAAAAAGTATTATGAAACTTATATAAAATGTGGGCAGAGTTTTAATTTTTAGGAGGTTGATTGTTTTCACAACCATCAAAAGGAGAAATCACCATCTACCAGAGAAATATAAATATAAAACAAAAATCCCGAAAGGTCGTCGCCTGCCCTTTCTGCAGTCATGGTCATTTAGCATCTTATTAATATCTGTGATTATATTCTGGCATCCACCTGTGTAGAATCAAGGAGGAAAGAAGATAATAAGAAGTAATGGGTCCCCGGAAGAGAACGCAAATACTTTCATGAACCTAAATCACTTGTTAAGACGTTTGTGAACAAAGTACCAAAAACCAGGAGAAATAGGACCAAGAAATCCACTACTTTATTACAGTAGAATTCCCTGTATACCAGCGGGGTGCTAGAGCTGCTATGCTTTCCCACCATTTGCTCTATTGCCATCTTCTGATAGGATTGAAAATAAGAATAAAGAAGATGCTGCTGCAGTGCAGGTTCAGAATGGCGCAAACGGAGGTGGAGACGGCACTTTTTTTTAATAAAAATAAACTTTACTAAACTGAAGGAATTAGTTACCTGGTTATGCCCCAGAGGAGGGCATTCAGTACTTTAACCGGAAGTCACACATAATGTATCTCTCCACTCTACATTCTCAGATCTCTACAGCATGCGGATTCAGTGCACCATAGGTACGTGTCCTTCATTTTCCTCGGGGCAACATGGCAGTTTGACTCTCTCAGCTCTGGATACTGTCCTTATAGCACTCAATACTGAACATCGCACTCCGTACTATTTCCTCGAAGGTCCGCGGTATGACTTACCTCACGACCTCATTCATTGTAGATGCCAGAGTACATCACTAAATTTTGGAGTTGCGTATCACTGTAGCTCAAATACACCATAGGTGGAAACAGACATCTCACGTATGCTTCTGTCTCACATCATCTCGTTCTGGCGCTTTTACTCAAAGTGCCTTATCACCCTGAACAATAACTACACATCAATTAGATACATGCCATCACATTGCTCATAGTACCTCACAAATCATGCCCTGTTGTACTACTGCTAAACATAGGGAGATACTCAATCTGTACTCGTCTATCACAGTCCCTAATAGTGTGTGCACTCTAATGTTGTTGTACTGGTCTTACATGTCCTGCAGCTGCCGTCTCAATGTTTTGAATCCATTTCACTGTCAGTGTCTTCTTCAGAGACAGAATTCCTTGCCCAAAGGGAGCCTCCCTCTCCTTCCATGCAGCTTGCTGTTGTTTTTGGCCCCTTGGTCATCAGGCCCTTTCGGCATCTCCCACGCTACATTCCCCAGGCTTGGGACACCGTTGCTCCCTCTACACTCTGAACAGTGGCCTCCTCTGTGGCTTACACCACACTCTGCACAGTAGCTTCCTCCATCGCTTCAGCTCCTCCTTCTTTTCTGGCTGCAACCACTGAACTCCAGCAATGCATCTGAAAATCATTTTTTAAGGCCAACATGGCCGCCACCTGATCTGTGTCTTTACCATAAAGAAAGACCTGCTTATGGTTCCAGCACCTCCATAATGAGGAATGTGAGTTTTTGAGACATGTTCTGTGATAAGTACGATTTGTTGTGAACAGGCTAGGGTATCATTTTTGTGTGACCTATCTATCATATGCATCAGTCATTTGGCTTTGGAATGAGTACATCGTTTTCTGCTTCCTTTGGATTTGGGATAGCTAACATATATAACTCCTATCTGAAATGTGTTATTATTTTACTGCCACATGGTTATTGACTTCCCTGATGAGCCATTGAAATTGAAAGGTGAAACGCGTAGGTTTAATCTATACTGGGATATTCTATAAATCGTTGCATCATTGGTGTTATTATTTTAAAACAAAATAAAGAAAGGACATGACAGCATATGTGGGGCAAAAATAGAAAAAACCTGTATTTCTCCATACATGGGTAGACAGCAACGTTTCGACCAGACAGTCTTTAGCACAAAATAAATAAATCTTGTTATTTCTATAGTGCTAACTTATTCTGCAGCTCTTTCAAGTAAATTATTTATTACTCCCCCATGTTGGGTACTCATTTTACTGACCTTGGAAGGCTGAGTCACCCTTGACCTGGCTACCTGATTGGGAATTGAACCCACAACCTTCAGGTCATGAGCGAGAGCTTAAGACTGCATGTCTGCTGCCTTAGCACTTTGTGCCACACAGGGCTGTGTCATAGGACAGAGGTTTGAAAGAAAACATGGAAAGAAGGGCAAGTTCAATCTTTTCTCGCACGTACTATCCCGAGAATCGAGAATCCCGGTAGTGAAAACTAAATTACTGAAATCAATGGTTAGTTTTGTCCCATTATGCAGTGGGGATTATCACAGCTGCGTAATTGGAGAAAAACAGGTTCATGTGTTTAAGGGCTCAGTCCCACGGGCGCATCGGCACCCGTACACCGGCGCCAATGCGCCCGTGTGACTGACAGAAGACGGCCGTACCTGAAGATGGATGTCTCTCTCCAGTGCTGATCATAGAACACATGACCGGCAATAGAGCCAGTCACATGTTCTTCCTCCCGGCGCTGCAGAGAGACGGCCGTCTTCAGGTACATCCGTCTGCTGGCTGCAGTAACACGGGCGCCAATGCGCCCGTGTGACTGACAGTTAGAAAACGACCGTACCTGAAGATGGATGTCTCTCTCCAGTGCTGATCATAGAACACATGACCGGCAATAGAGCCAGTCACATGTTCTTCCTCCCGGCGCTGCAGAGAGACGGCCGTCTTCAGGTACATCCGTCTTCTAACTGTCAGTCACACGGGCACCGATGCGCCCGTGTGACTGAGCCCTAAGCCCTTACCGCGTATTTAAAGAAACCCACTGATTTCACTCTGCACCACATGAGGTATTTATTCACGCATCAACCAGTGAGAAGTTTTATTTTTTTATTTTTTTTAACTGTCCAAGCTCCATGCTATTGCGCCGGAGAAAACAAAAAGCTGAACGATAGGGCAGGACCTATCTGTTATCAATGCACGAGAATCACGCTAGTGAAAACAAAACCATTGAAAACTATGGCTTCGTTTCATCACTATTTGCAGTCATGATATTCAAAACAAAAACAGCTCCACAAACACGGTTGTGTGTTTAGGCCCTTACACCCCTGAAAGATACGTGCGTAATACACAGGGTATTAATGTTCATATGAAGGAGCTCTTAAAATCAGGTTGACACATCTGCATTGTTTCTGCAGGAAGTGCATGAATTTCTGCAAGCTGCGTTCAAGTGAATGATACAGCTGTGCACATTTCTGCAACACATCTGCCTTCGGTGAATATGCCTTATTTTTCTACCAATCTATTAACCCCGTCATGTCCAAGGCCTTCGATGCCTAGATGTCCACATCAACATTTCATATTTTCTAAACAATATATTCTATGGGTTATTTTATTTTTTATTTGATGCACCAGGACAGGGCTAGTATTTTAATTTTATATAGCGAAAAATGGGCAGAAATAGTAAAAAAATTCAAATTTTCTTCATTTTTACTATGACATTTTTAGAAAAAAAATCACTTCTCCCACCCCTGTGTATAACAATACTGTATATGAATAACCTGTCATCACTGGATTACCTGGGAACAAAGGTCCCCGTTTTTGTCCTTTGGTATCTCTTGTCATTAGCTGTTAATTCGGCTCGCTTTGACTGTTTGATGTTTAGCACTTTTTGTTGCCGAGAGCCGATCAGTTAAACTCCCTGTCACTTCATTAGGGCTGAATTGACAAAGTGCCATTCTAATCTCTTTACTGTCAGAGCGTTGTATAGTGAGATTTGCCAGAAACGTATATATGCATCCTAGCTGCCCAGTGCATCACAAGTAGGATGTATATATACCGATGGTAGGTGCCAAGTGGTTATGGTTCACAGTACAAGCCAAGGCCTACCAGAAGTCAACAAACCTATATATATTGCTCTTACATACATGCAGGACGTGTCCGCCTGCTGCAGACCCAGTGTATGAAGACATTTCTGCCCACATAACCCATATGTCAAGGTATTATCCAATGTCGTTATTGCAGACTGGTGAGCTCTGGGGGTGCATACACAACTGCCAGGCTTCATTTACCTCCAACAATATATGCGGCAGCTTTGGCAGGATTTGAAGACTCTGTATGAAGGGCATGAAGAGTATAGATAAACTATGACCTAGTGCAATGTTTCATGAGGAGTCTTCAGATGAAGAGTTTCTAAGATTCATTGTGCCAACAAAATTCCTTGGATAACATTCTACAATTGCTAGCAGAAGCTCAAAGGGAAAATCCTATTAGCAGGCTGACACGCAGAACAATGAGCGAGGGATAGAAGCCAGCAAAGACACACCTATAGTTCAGGAGTTCACAGATCCACAAATATCCATAACTAAGAGTAGAGAAGCTTTATAGGGGTATTCTCATTTGGGCCACTGACCCGCCTCACCCCATCCTGCTAGCCGTCACATCAAGGTTCCAAGAGGTGGCCATTTTTATGGAAACAGCCAAGCACCATGTTCTATTCCGTTTGCGTCCTACAGAAGCGAATGGGACTTACATAAACAGCATGTCACAGTAAACCACTCTTTACGTAACTGGCGAACAGGAAGACAGAAGTCCTAAGCTGAAATCGGGCAGCTTTAGCCATTTATCTAATGGTTTTGGCCAGTTTTAGAATAAATGAGATCAGAGGCTACAAGCTTTTAGCAGTCATTCTTTCTATCAGCTTTCTTTGAGACTCTTGAGCTATAGTTCTAGTATCAGATTGACCATCCATGACACAAAATAGTATACAGTTAATTATTTACAACAGTGCAAACTCATCCGGAAGAAATTCCTGTATGTTAAAGGGGTTTTTCGAATTAAAAAAAAATTATGAAATGAAAAAAAATAGCCAAAACTTGTCCTCCGGATAAGCCCATTGAAGTGAAACAAAATCAGTTTTTTATGTCTTCTGTGATCCCAAGAAAATGTTATGTTATTGGTTACTTCCTGGATCTGAGGGGCGTGTTTATTTACTGATGTATGCAAAGTAGCTGTGAGTGTGCCACCAATCTCACCAAGCTCCTAGCTTCTGTGCTTGTAAGTCCCAGCACTGAACTCATCTTTTCTCTAACTCCCTCTCTTTCTCACTCCCCTTCAGTACTGCTTGCTCATTCTCCATACCTCTCACTTCCTCTACCATGACCTCTCCTCCATTACTCTCTTCCTTCCCCTCAAGCTCTCAGTGGTGAAGCTTGCACTGTGTCAGCTCTAATACAGCTGGCATAGCTTTTCATAGAAGACATGTGCCCATACGCATGCTTGGTTGCTGTGGCGGAAAGGAGAAGACCATGGCTGGGAGAAAAGACTACGCATGTGCGATCAGAGCAGCAGACTGAGTCATCCCCCAAACAGAACGTCAGCAGTGATGTCCCATAAACATTTTTGAGACTGCAGTGTCCTAGCCTATGTGAAATGTTTGCGGGACGTCACTACCGCACATCTTTAGGTGATGTCACAGGTCAGGTGACTTCGGTCATAAAACACGAGCAGGTGCGTTATTGGGAGAGTTATTGCCAAACTGTGGGAGCCGGGATGGGGAATGCATTAGGATGTTAATAAATATACTCAGACAACCAACAGTGCATGTGGGGTCACGACCCAGGGTGGTTTGGCATGAGAGGAGAGTGAACAGAATCTCCCTTTATGCAGATGATTGTTCTATGTATTGAATCCTTTCTAGGATTTGCTGTCTGTGCTGCAAAAACACCGTCAGAAATGCACTTTTTCAGTCACCATCTCCCAGAAAAAATGCAATAAAAAGTGATTTAAAAAATCATATGTATTCCAAAATGGTATCAACATAAACTACAGGACATCCCGCAAGAAATGAGCCCTCGGACAACTATGTGGACGGAAAAATACAAAAATGTATTGCACGCAGAAGATAAAAATTAAATGTTTTTGAAAACAAATAAGGCCGCCTGCACACAGGCGGAAATCCCGCGGCGGAATTTCCCGCGGGATTTCCACCGCTCAAAGCCTGCATAGGAGTGCATTACAATACGCACTCCTATGCAGACAGCCGCGGTTTGGCCGCGCGAAATGTCGCGCGGCAAACAAACCGCGGCATGTCCTATTTTTGTGCGGGGCTCATAGAGCCTCGCACAGAAACGTCACTCACGCAGCTGCTGGCTCCGGTCTGCGCATGCGCCGGCAGCTGGCACATGAAAGAGCCGGGGCCGCCGGGCGCGGGTGAGTACGGGTCGGGTCCCGTGGCGAGAATTCTCGCCGCCGGATCCGACCCGCTCGTCTGCAGGCGGCCTAAAAGTAGTACAGGAAAATAAAAACTATACAAGTTTGGTATCATAGTAATCGTACTGACACATAGAATAAAGTTATCATGTCATTTTTGTTGCAGTTTGTGTGCTGTAGAAACAAGACGCACTATAAGATGGTGGAATGTCATTTATTTTTTCATTTTACTCCACTAAGAATTTTAAAAAAGTTTTTCAGTACATTATATGATACAATAAATGGCATCATTTAAAAATACAACTCGTCCCGCAAACAACAAGCCCTCATACAGCGACGTAGATGGATAAATAAAGGAGATACGATTTTTTAAAAGGGAGGAAAAAAGCGAAAATGAAAAATGCGTCCTTAAGGGGTTCATTGCAGACTGTTGTACACTCTCTTCTTAGTCTTCTGTACAAGGGCAGCTCCAGACGAGCGTGTGCACAAATACACTCGCCTCAGCGCAATGTATTTGCACAGTGAACAAGCTTGATTTGCACGCATGTCTTCTTAAATGGCTATTTAGCCTAATGAGATCCAGATGTGTTCTTTTCTCCATTGTTTTGCACAACGTATTGTGCACGCCTTTGTGCGCGCCCAATAGACTTCTATGGGGACCTTGGTGCGCAAATATGCAGGAAAATAGAGCAGGTCCTATTTTTTGCACGCATGAGAAATGTGCGCACAAAAAAAGGCAATGAGAACAAACCCCGTGGAATCAGTGGGTTCTACTCTCTGTTTTTTTTATGTACCAAGATTTGCGTGTGTAAAAATGCGCAAATATGTCCCTAAAGCAGAATCTTCACTTATTTTATAGTAATTTTACACACAGCATTTTTTGACAACCACCACTTTTTTTTTTGATGTTTTTGAGCTGAAGCCAGAAGTAGCTTCACCAAGCAGGAGAAGAATAAGTCCTCTGTTTATATTTCCACTTCCTTTTGAATCCGTTTCTGATTTCGACCCCCCAAAAAAATGCTGTGTCTATGAGACCGGCATTAGATTTTATGTCTTTTACAAACCATAGGAGAGTAATTTGAATGTTGTATAAGCCTATAAGAGATCCCATTCGGTTGGACGTTAATTTCGAGTCCAGGACACTTGGGGGAAATTGCCTCGGATTTTTTTCTGATATAACAATATGTTACATTCTGTTCAATTTTCTTCACGCTGCTTTGATGGCCGAACGGTGCAAGTTATGTCGATACACAAACGTTAGTATTGTCCTGCCACTGGACTTTGGACTTTGCCAACCACCAGATGTTGAGGATGTAATGCCTCCAATACCCACGTACCACATTTGGTTGGGAACGTTGCAGCATTGTTAAAGTATTTATATTCTACTAATTTTCTGTCTTTTTTAGGGTGGCCTCGCGCCTGAATCAGGGGCTCCATTTGGGGAGAAGAAAAGGACAATCCAGGTGGCCAAACAGCTTCATCTTACGATGGAACCAAACATCACCGGACAGACCCCATTGACTACAATGAGATCGGTCTGCTTTCCACTCAACTGCCCAGGTTTTAGCCAGAAGAAATAGCGCTGTATGCAACACTTATTCTTCCATTTTCTACCGAATCTGCAACAGAACTTCCAACCGGAGGATCCGACACAGATGTGAAAGCGGCCTTAGTTTATAAAACCAATGTAATAAAAATAACATGTAAAAAGTCAACATGGAAATTATATTTTTGTTTATTTCTCCAAAGTCTAATGTTTCTCATTCTGTTTTAATGTAGAAAATATGAACTTTGAAGGTCAGTAGGTCACTCATAAAAAAGTCAGCACAGAATATTAATACCACGGTTGACAGAGCCATAAGCAAGAGAAATACAACGATAGAACTAAACATGTAGAAATAGAGAGATGAGCGCGTAATGATGCGAATGGAGGAAACGATAATTTCAAGTTTACTTTATCCACATCATGTCAATTGTTGTTACTGTTATTAATGTACATAGTGCCATCTCTGCATTTACAATGGAAGGTCAGTATAGTCAGTGAAACATGGAAAGGGAATGATATACATTGTATAAATGAGGCTATTAGCAAAAATAATTTGTATTTCTGGTGGGTTTTTTCAATTTTTCGTATTAGCTACCAAGTACAATGACCTCCGATTTCTATTACTGCAGATTTGCTTCTCCTAATGATTTTTGACCTTCAAACTAAACAGAAATTTTAGTCAAAAATAAGGCAAGCGAACATAAAATATAAATTTTTCATTTGACTACATTTACTAAATAAACAAAGCCGATCCTAGTATTGCATCCATAGATGTCTATGGCCACAATGTTATATCAACATATGCCTCTGATTTTGAATGGATGCATATGAGGGGTGTTGGATTCCGTTAAATGTTGTACTATGGAGTTATCTTCCCATAGCAACATTTCTTTCAATGGCCTTTCCCATCATATAAAGCAGTGATTCCCAAACTCCAGTCCTCAGGGACCCCACAGGTCATGTTTTCTGGGTTTCCTCAGGATATCCAGAAAATATGACCTGTTGGGCTTCGTGAGGACTGGAGTTGGAAAACACTGATATAAAGTAAAGGTTTATCATAAGGGTATGCTATCACTTTCTGATCTGTGTGGGGCTGACTACCAGGATCCTGAAAAATCTTCATAGATTTTCCTGCATAGCGGCACTCCCAGTCACTTGTTGTGCAACACAGCCGCATGCACTTGGATCTCTGAAATCCTATGGCAAGAAGGGAATTCATGTGGTAGTCAGTTGCCATATAGCTAGCTACAGTTTTTATCTAAGGTTTCTAAAGGTACTATTACATGGGGCAATTATATTATGAAAATTGTCTGGAAACACCAATTTTTAATGATAATTGCCCAATGTACGCACAGCCACCAATAGGACACAGAATGAAAAATGGCTCACTTGTCGGGGGCACTTGCTTTTAGCTCATCTAAAGACAGGCAGTTATTCATCTTTGAACAACTGACTGTTCACAATGAGTGGAGGCAGGCAGCCAGAAGAGATCTCTGGCACCCTCCACCTCCATTCTCTGAACGACTATTGCGCCTGTGTGAAGTCAGCAGGACGACTGTTGGGTGCTTATGCACCCCACTATTGACCCGTGTAAAGGGACCTTTAGAAGGAGCAAGGAAATAGCTGACCACTTGGGACATATATAGAATTCTTTTTATACGGCACCTCTTAGCATTTTGGCATAAAATGAAACAAAATAGTATCATTTTAGGGTCCCATTTACCACAGTTTGATTGCATACCTACATTTGTCCTGGATTCATGTAGACAGCTCCCCAAATAATGCTGAACCTATAATATGCCCTATTACAAGTATGCTATGATAATTGCTGCACTAGCCAATCATTTGCTACATGTAAGGAGATCAAAGGGGTTACCTCAACTCCTTGGAACCAACTTTTCTATTGTTAACTTTATGGTTGTATGGATCTGGAGTTGGACGCTATGAAACATGAATTCTAGAATCCATTCACTCTATATGATTTCATCAGCTGAGGAATTACTACTCATTTTACAAAGAGCACTTTTCATGGTCACATAAACTTTTGACCTTAAAGGAAGCTTATGGGCTAAAAGTAATTGACCCACTGAGTCCAGGGATGTAAGTGTTGTACTTACCCCCCCTGTCATTAGCCCGGTGTCAGCACTGAAAGTTGCCATTCCAAGTTGCATTGAGTGCGCTGCTAAGTGGTTCACCCATTATAAAATTAGAATGAGCGGACTACTTAGAACAGCAGGGAAGGTAAGTATGACACTTACATTCCCAGACTCAGAACAAACTTTGAGATGCATAGAACTGTAATGTGGCACCCATAGATGCTGTTGGCTCCATTCTATATTTCTGCATGGCTCTGATTTCATAAGAGGTTTTCTCTGTTGCATTCATATGGAATCCATGAATATGAAGACAATTGTATTCCATCAGAAACCATTCTACGTAGAAGGCACTGCCCTACCGGCTTTTTGCCCATGGCGTATGCTGTATATGAGGCAGTATATTCAAACAGACCTGTCATAGTAAAAGTATTACATCAACTTTGTCCAATTCTTACATTAGTGTATTCTAATTGTATCTGTAAGTAACAACTGTGCTTCTATTTCTGCATCCATATCTGATGTATGCTCTGTTTTGTGGTAGTATTTACTGGACAAGAAGAAGTCATACAGTTTAACTAGTGATCCTAAGAGCTCAATACATTACCCTAAAACCTCAAGACCTGAGCAACAAATGTCAATGCCGCCTAGCTCCTATGAGAGCTCTGTGCCGGGCAGCATGATAACTGTGCGGCATTAGTGGTTTCTGTCAAATTCTCATTTTGCCTATAGTTAACATTACGTTAATATGTGGTCAATCATAGGGTTTGGAGGTTATCTGTTTAACCATAAAGCCCAGGAGAGTTCTGCACAAATCACAGATATCCAGACATGTCCAATCCTTTATTTCCGTGCTTCGGCAGAGCTCTCACAAGTTTAACTGTGGCATTAACTCACTTTTGTAACTGGAGTTACTGCTTCTCCATCGTCCTTCATGATAAAGCTATGATGCTAATATATCATTGTATATACAGGGTGTCCCAAAAAGTGTACACACACTTTAAATGATTATACAGCCAGTGTTTAACATACAGTTTGTTCATTCATACAGAAATGAATCATTCTTTATGTCAACACCTGTCATCAATTCTGATCCAGGCAATGCAGAGAACACGAAGCAATGGAATGGCAAATATCAAGAATCCTTTCATTTGATATTTTTGGCTGCCATCAGTTCATTGACTGTTGCTGTTTTTTTGCCAGAAACTTTATCTTTTAAGCATCCCCATTAACAAAAATCTAGTGGTGTGAGGTCTGGTGAAAGGAGGGGATATTCTACTGAACCTCTCCGTCCAATCCATGTGTTTGGCAGATTCTCATTAAGTTAGGCCCTTACATCATGATGGTAGTATGGGGGTGCTCCATCATGTTGGAAATAGAAATCCTAATCCTCGAAGTCCTCTTGAATGTGTGACATGACAGATCTAGTTCTAGTAAACGGCACCAATCACATTAGCGTCAAAATGAATGGTCCAATTAATGCCTTCCTTGGTAAGCCGCACCACAAGGTAACTCTTGGTGATGATGTTTCTCCATAATATGCAGATTCTCGGGTCCCCAATAGGTGCAATTGTGGAAGCTGATAAAGACATTTAATTCAAATGTAGCCTTATTGCTCCAAACAATCTTTCTTGGAAACCGTGCATCCTTTACACATCTTCCCAAGCACCACTCACAAAACTGCTCCCTCCGGTCTGGATTATCTTCATTGAGGGCATGGACTATGCTTGGAACGTAACTTTTCCAACGATGGTGCTTGAAAAATGCAATGGACACTTGATTTTGAAATTCCTGTCTCCCGACCCACATGCTGCACAGATTTTCTTGGACTTTGGAGATACTTTTCCATCAACTTTTCTTGCTTTGTGGGGCTCGTTGATGTCCGCGGTCTTCTGGAACGTTTTTTGTGAACATCCTGAACATTTCTATCTGCTTCAAAGTTATCTGTAATTTCTGTGATAGTAAATCGTATAGGTGTATTTGCTTGAAACTCTCTCTGAGAGCTTATTCACATGAGCACTGTCAGCGCGCAGTATAGCCACGTGCAAAGATTGTGGCTATACTGCTCTAAAGATCATGTGAACGGGTTAATTCCAGCTACTTTAATTAGCCCGTTCACACAATCCGTGGTACAAGGTGCGTGCTTTCCAGCTCCCATAGGGGATAATGGAAAGCACACAGCGAAGATAGGACAGGTCCTATCTTTGCGCGCACCTCGGAGCTTAAATGCGACCTCACAGTTGCATGTCCTATCTTTGTTAGGTCTGCGAGCCTAACAATCGTTCATGTGAACACTTTTTTGGAACCTATTGGTTCCTATAGAAGTGCGTCCTGTGCGCACCTATAATCCCGTAGACAGCGCCCGCATGAATGAGGCCAGAAACTGTTTTTGCACTTCAACTGTTTTTTCAGGCTTCCAGCAGTGCTTTAGGATACATTTCCTTTGTTCAAAGTGTAGTCTGGGTTTACCTACTATTTCTAATTGGTTAAGCCTGAAAAGGAGCGAAAATTAAGTGGGGGAGATAAAACAAAACTGGTGCAAAGAAAAAGTGGTTTAGTTGTCCATAGCAACAAATAAGCTCTCTGCTTTCATTTTGGAACCTGATTGGTTGCTATGGATAACTGAGCCATAGAAGCTTTATTACAGAGGAGGAGATGATCTGATACCAGAAGCCCCAGTGGAGATTACAGTCAGCTTCAGTACATGGGGAAAACGGAGGCAGTCGACAGCAACCAGACCAAAAAGAAAGGGCACCTGGTGTATGCAGCAAGTTGAGCAAGTTTTTTATTGCACCAGTTTTGATTTATCTCTCCGATTTAGTTAGTGACTTATAAGCTGTTAAATTGTGCAGACATTGAAACTTCTTCAAAAGACCACCCCTTTGGGAAGACTGCCCCTTTATCCAAATCAGATTTCTTGACATAAATTTTCAGATACACCCTAGATTATGCATCCTGACCATCTTCTATGAGACGATCACCCCTTTAGAAGACCATTTTTCAATATATATAATTTAGGATGAAAACATAAAAGTGTAATCTACAGTTGTAAGCAGTAGCTGTTGAAGGAGCTGTGGTTACATGATCAGGCTGTGTAGATGACAAGAAGAGAAGGGGGATGCTCATGCAGCAGTCCGGCATCCGTAAGAGAAAGACAGCCAACTAGAAAAGCTGCTTTGCAGATGTTGAGGCAGCCTTCCACAAGAGCTGATACCAGAGGCCCCATTGGAGATTGCAGTCAGTTTGAGTACTTGGGGAAAACAGAGGCAGTCCACAGCAACCAGACCAAAAAGAAAGGGCACCTGGTGTATAAAGCAACTGATATTAGGAGAACTACAGAAACTGTTAGTGCTATGCTTGCACAGGGTAGATTTGCCACAGATTTTCCGAGCGGACCATGTTGAGCTTGTTGCACTATTACAATTTGTTTGCTCTCCAGTAAAGAAATAGTTATTTGCGACTACCTTTTCAGTCTAATTCTCACCTGATCACTTGCACTTTACAAAGCCAATAAACAAAGACATGGCAATAAGATGAAAATATCACGCTATTAATCCTACATTCTTGAAAACCCCTAAGTATATTTGCCATGAGAGCATCTTAACATTCTTCCAATGTCTTGGGTTTTCTATTGTTTGTTGAAGTGTAGGCTTTATTTCTCATAGATGCAGCGTATGATATGATATACTGGCTATAGCGTTCTTATTTTCAAGCCCCTTGCTTGTGTGAAATCATATTTCATAGCATGTTGACATTTGCTCCAGAGATTAGTAAATTAGCTCAATAGATTACTGAGATGGAGAGAACAGACCCACTGCTGGCTGAGCAGGCAGTCAATAAACAAATTTGAAGCCTCCGCTATTTGACTGAGCCTCTCTTTCTTTCTATCTCTCTTAGGTTATCAGTCGTGTGGAGGGAAAATCAATGAAGTGCTAGCTGAAGAACTATGGATTCTGTGACTAGTCCAAGAATAATGCACTGTAGTGCCAGTGTACTTGGCACAATGAAATAAAACATGGTTCATTCTCAGAAGTTCAGATCCTAACTGACCTTTCTATAAAACACATCTAATGACCACATGTACTGTTAGTCTATGGAGGCTTATTAGCTGCAATCCCAGGTACTGCTAGTTTTACCTATTCCCAACTTCAAACGGAAGTTGAGCAAAAAAAAAAAAAAGTAACATAGGCCAAATATGTCTGCTAGTGGTCTTTTCCCCTTTCTACGTGGCATTAAAAAAGAGGTTTTCGACTAAATTAACATTGGGAGGCAATATTGTAAGGTTTTAAAAAATCCACTATACTCCCTTCCTAAGCACCTGCTGCCCCCCGCCGCTGTGCCATCCTCTGTGCCGGTCTTTGTTATATTGGCTGTAGCAGTGATTTGTTTGTTTACTTACAGGGAGTGGACAAAAATATGGAGAAACCATACGAAATGCAAGTCTTAAGTTACATGGGATTATAAATCATATTTCAATTAGACATGTAGACATCGATTTAAGGTGGAAGTAATATGACACAGATGTTGTCAGGCAGAAGTGAATATCTGCCGGAGCAACAAGGTTCCATTGGTCAGGGGTTTGAGCCACTCAACCGCTGGCTCTCAAAACCACATGGAGCAGGGCAAGAGGTGAAGTAAACATGAATTTGTCGGAAAAGCTCTCAGCCAAGCAGGGGTCAGAAGGGCAGATCAGTGCTAATGATTAAAATCCCATGCATTTCGTATGGTGTTTCCATATTTTTGGGCTAGGGTGATTCCTGATGAAGTACTATATACTGAAGGGAAACGCGTCAAACCTAACCCTGAAAACTATTCCATAACATAAACAGAATATTACACCAAAAAGCCTGAACAGACAGTTCACTCCTGTATCTGAGACTATCAAGTCCTTATTTATAGATTGAGTATAATCGGCCTTGCAGTGGTTCAGTCGGCTGCATTGTGATTGATCAGTGACGTCAGTATCAGCTATCTACCGAGTAGGTTTTTAGTAACCTCGGTGAGATAGAATTGTTGTTCGTGTCTGAGTCTCATATGTATGTGTTTGTGTCGGGTCATTGCTTCCCTCTCCATCTAGTGAGGATTATAGGACCTGGTTTTTGTGCCCTGTGATTTTAACTATCTATATCAATAAAGAATTAACTTTTAGGTTTGTCGACACTGTGAAAAGGGTACTTTCTGCAGTTGGGTTGTCAACCCGAATGTTATTTTTTCTGGACAACTTATTCAAAAATCATAGACACCTGACATTATTATGGACTACTTGGTAAGCCATAATGAATGATAAAGAATATAAGTGATGTATGTTTATGGGTTAAATACTTAATAATTAACTCATTTTACTAATAATTAACTAATTTTAATAATTAACTCAATTTACTGTCAACTATCAAATAATGATAATTACAATCACAATAACCTACTCAAGTGGCAGCAGCCTCAACAAAAAACTGCAGACACATCTATTTTTTTTATATAAAGATTATTATCTAGCATTCACAGAGATGTACCAGCAGCATGAAAGACATTATAGAGAAGTACTAAGCAGTGCAGATGTGATTCCAGTTGCTGCCAGAGAATAAAAGACTATAAGCAGCAATAGCATATCTGTGTGTGTGTTTCTACTTCTCTTTTATTCTATTCCCCCTCCCCTCTCCAAACATTTATATGGGCAGCATGTAATTTGATCCATCAGTGAGCTGTTAGTCAGCCTTGTCTACGAAAATGGATTTTAGCATTATTTCAGAGTGACTGGGCAGTCTATCAGGGATGGGGGAGGAGAAATGTCACCTTATTACTGGAGAAGAAGCATTTTTCTATGATACTATAAAACTACAAAGTTCATTATATTCACCTATATACTTTTTATTTATACAAAGTTTATTAAAACTCAGTGAGAATTTAAAAATATTCTTCAAAAGTAGAATGCTTGCAATGCTTGACTGAGTACTGCACACGGCTTACTGAGTCAATTACACCCATGAACCTTTTCCCCAGTGGTGCTCTGCAATCTGTTTAAGCCCAGATACATCACATAGCTGAAAGTAGTAATTGCGGCACTCACCAAATATTCGTTGGTAAGTTTTCAACAAATTCTTCTTTAAGTCTTGTCTAGACTACAAGAGGCATTTGTTGCCAACTCGTTGCCCACAATCCTCTGTTCCAGTGTGTTATGTGATTTGTCATAAGCTAGTTAATAAAGAACCAAAGGATCTATGTTAAGTGCTGCAATACTTCTATCAGCTGTGTCAGTGACCATTCATAGTAGCTGTAAATCCACAGTGCAGATCAGAGTTTTTCAGCAATCTGTTATCATACCTGCAGATTTTTTTGGCTACATGTGCATGGTGTTTCGAAAACCCTATCACATGTATAAGGCCTTAGTCAGACGGGCGTTTTTTTGCGCGATTTGCGGATCGCATGACGGATGCGCATCTGCAAATCGCGTGACCGGTGCCTGAAAATCGCCCGAAAATCTGCTCCTAGCCGCGTCTCATTAGAAACGGGCCGGAGCTGTCCAGCGCATTGCATTCAATGGAGCCGGCAATACAGCCGGCTCCATTGAAAGCAATGCGCTGCGGGCGAGTGTGGGATGAATTGTCGGGAAGGGCTTAAATATATAAACCCTGCCCTGCAATTATTTCAGAAATGTGTTAAAATAAAAAAATATATATACTTACCTTGTCCCGGCAGCCGGAGTTCAGCGCGGCCGGCCTGCAGTGGGTGTGAAGGAGGTGTGAGTCAGACCTGCCCCCTGATTGGCTCAGCCTGAGCCAATCAGAGGCAGGTCTCACTCACACCCATTCATGGATTCATGAATTCATGAATGGGTGTGAGTGAGACCTGCCTCTGATTGGCTCAGGCTGAGCCAATCAGGGGGCAGGTCTGACTCACACCCCCTTCACACCCACTGCAGGCCGGCGGCGCTGAACTCCGGCTGCCGGGACAAGGTAAGTATATATATTTTTTTTATTTTAACACATTTCTGGATGAATTGCAGGGAAGGGCTTATATATTTAAGCCCTTCCCGACAATTCATCCAGCGCTGTCCGGTAGCCCATTGCTTTCAATGGAGCCGGCTGTATTGCCGGCTCCATTGAATTCAATGGGCAAACATCGTTCTTTTCTGCCACAGCTGTCACAGCTGTGGCAGAGAAGAATGATTTGTCTTCTATATGTTCTCAATGGGGTCGGCGCTGCTGCCGCCGGCCCCATTGAGCGCATATAGAGAAGAGAACAGGAATCGCAGATCGCAGATAGGTGCGATCTGCGATTTCTGTTTTATAATTTATCGGACGAGCGCATAAAAAGTGCTCATGTGTCCGATACCATTGCAAAGCAATGGTTTTAAAAAATTGCCGGACGCATGCGCATGCGCAAATCGGGGGAAAAAACGCCCGTCTGATTAAGGCCTTATACTGTAAATAATCCACAACAAATCTGCAATACCTGAAAATGACTTTATGTCTTTGTTATAAAATCCAATTTGTCTTAAAGAGATTGTTCGAGTTATGTAAACTGCCTGTAAAGAGTTCCCCCATGGTGAAAAATAAAAAAGAAGCTCATACTCACCTTTCGCTGCTGTCCATTTGACATCCACCGAGGGCTCCGGGCATCCTTGCTGATGGAATCTTTACAGGCTGTGGTCAACCTGAGCTGTCTTGTAAACACACTGCTGCAGCCAATGACAGTGGTCAACGATCATTGCTGAGTACCCTTATTGGCTGCAGCAGCTGGTTTACAGGACGCCACAGGCTGACTGCAGCCTGTAAAGATTACATCAGCAGGAAGACCCAGAGCTGCTGGCAGGGAAAAGCAGGGAGAGGTATGAGCTGCTTTGTTATTTTTCATCATGGGGGAGTCCTTAACTGCAATTTAGATAATTTGGACAATTTCTTTAACTACCGGCAATTTTTCAGGTTTTCATTTTTATTCTTTTCATCCTTGCCTTTCAAAAGCGATAACCGTTTTGTCTATCAACAAAGTCATATGAGCGCCTCATGTGGCGCAGAGTGCTAAGGGAGCAGAAATAAAGATTGTGAGTTCAATCCCCGCATGGTTCAGGCAGCCGTCTCAAGGTCGACTCTGCCTTCTATCCTTTCTGAGGTTGGTAAAATGAGTACCCAGCTTGATGGGGGTAATAAATTACTTGAAAGCGCTGCGGAATGAGTTGGCGCTATACAAATAACAGGATTTATTTACTTTTTTTGTTTCTTTGTGAGACAACTTGAATTTTTAATGTTCTATGTAATGTATCGGAAAACTTTAAAAATTTTAAGTGGGGTAAAATGGAAAAAATGCAATTGCATCATTTTCAGAGGGTTTTGCGCTTGTGACAGTCATGATACAGTAAAAGTGGCATGCTAACTTAATTCTATGGGTTAGTACCATTATGATTACACTATACTTATAGATATTTTGTACATTTTACTATTTTTTTAAAAATTACTAATGTTTATACGTTGAACAATCCCTGCATTAGGAACACCAACTCAATAGCAGGTAGTCGGGTAACAGATTCCACAAGGTGATAAACATCCTCCATATTCAACTTGACCCATAACCACTGCAGCAGCTCCATCAGTTGGTGTAAAGTTTGCAGGTAGGAGAGAGCAGATCTCAGAGGCCTTTGCAGCATTTCCAAAACATGTTCAGTGGTGTTACAATCCACTGAGGCCATACTGGTGGAGGCCATAGCAGTATGATGAATTCATTGTCATGTTCCTCCAATCACTCTCTAGTGACACATGAAGTGTTGCCCTGTCAAAAAATGGCACTGTGGTCAGGGAAGGCGTCCTGAAGACAATTGGTTCAGATGGTCAGATAATAAGCCCCTGTAGCTTTCACCACTCAATGATTGTAGTATGATGACCAATGGTCCTAGGCCATGCTACAAAAATGCTGCATAGACCACGACACCACCATCACCAGCCTGTTCAACCCCAACAGTACAACTATGTGATATAAATTCATGATGTTTATGCCAAATATGGACCCAGCCATCCACATAGTTGAGCATGAATTGGGACTTGTCGCTCCAGATGATCTTCTGTGCTGTGTCCAGGGCCTATGGATGTCTTTCTTGGGCCCATGTGAGTTGTTGGAGATGACAAGGGGTCAGCAGGAGCACTCTTGTTGGTCTTTGGCTAGTGAATCGCAGGTGATGTCAGGTACATTACATGGGAATTGTAAAAATTTGTCTACCTTCCCTACTGTTGTACTGCTAGGTCAGTTGGTTCACTGTGGCATGTCATTGCTGAGATACCAGACTCGCCACCCAATGCCCGCTTCTAGGATCACCCACATGTGGTCTGCCTCTATGTCATCTTCTGTCAGATGTCTGTCCATGGTTCAATCAGTCTTGGAACTCTCTTGATACCATGGTTCAGGAACTGCCAACGAGTATGACTGTTTCAAAAATACTGACACCACATCTCTGGGCACCAACAATATATATATATCAATGATAAACGTCGCTCAAGTCCCCATGTTTATCCATGACTGCCAAATGTTGCCTTCTGCTGTGCAAAGCAGAGGTAAGTACATTATTTGAGGGCAGATTGTTATGCAACTATCATGTGGTATCCTGTTACTGATCACATGTAATTGTTGTATTGTCTGTGTTCTTCCATGCTTGAAAGCGCTGCGGAGTAAGTCGGTGCCATACAAATAAAGATGCTTATTATTATTATTACATGCCAGTTGTTCCTAATGCCGTGATTGTTCAGTGATTAAAAAAATATTTTTGTCATCATATTCATAACTTTTTTATCTTCCGCTGATGGAGCTGTGCGAGGGCTGATTTTTTGCAGGTGAAGCTGTAGTTTTTAGCACTACTGTTTTCGGGTACATATGACATTTCGATCACTTTTTATTCAATTTTATTGGAGGCATTATGTATATTTTATTTTTACAGCATTCACCGTGTGAGATAAATAATGTGTTACTTAGATGGTTTGAGCTTTTTTTGGATGTGGCAATATCAATTTTATTTACTGTTCAGATTGTTTTGTGGGAAAAATGGAAAGTGGAGGGAATTTTTAACAGTTTAATTTTAAAAACATTTTTAAATCTGTTCTTTTACTTAATTTTGCATTTTTTTATCCTATGATCATTTTATCACTTGTACAACATACTGCAATATTTCAGCAACAATAAGACCTTATGAGCTCAGCCAGACAAGCGTTATTTTTCACGCATTCAGGCGCGGGAAACGCATTTGCAAAACGCATGTATAAAATTCACATAATAGAAGCCGCAGACACCACTTTAAATTCGCACTTGTTTTGCGGTCACATGATGGCAAAATTTGCACATAAAGTGCAGTGCCCACTATCCCCTGCTGTGGTTGTGACAGCTGCATCAGGGGATTCCTTGTATATGAAACCCTTGAATGCTGTCAGATCCAGGGGTTTCACCTTGCTGTCAACGGGGCCAGCGGCAGTAGCGCCAGTCCCATTAAAAACATAGGGAGAAGATTGTGCTATCACAGTGTTCAGTGACAAGGGGACTCCCCACGGGGATGAAGAAATCCCCTGCCACAGCTGTCACAGATCGAGCTCCTTAGCCAGAGCAGTGACAGCTGTGGCAGGGGATTTCTTCATCCCCGTGGTGACTCCCCTTATCACTAACCAGAATGGCTGTGATTAGTCAAAGCGCTCAGCAAATCAGAGGCAGCGCTCCTAGTGGGCAGGGATTATTAATTCCTCGGCCAGAAGAAAATGATGAAGAACAGTGCCGTGGACCCTAGGAGAAGATGCGCTAGAGCCGGATATCGCGTCTAGGTGATGTACTAATTTTATTTTTTTCCCAGCATCTAGGGATTATTTAAGGGCTTTGACATTAGGATTTCCTACTGTAAAAGTTGCATCAGTTTGCACAAAAACCAAGTTTTTGTGCGAATTGTAAAACGCTGTCCTATGTTTTACAAGCGCGAATTTTGTTCACTTGTAAAAAATGGACATGTGACCACTTTCATTGGAAAGCATTGGTTCTAATAGAGGCGAATTGCAAACGCACCTAACATGCGTGAAAAAAAAACGCTCATCTGACTGAGGCCTAAAACCTCAACTTTAAAACCCCAACAAAATCAAAATAATAATGTGGCATTTATAACAGGAGTATTTCCTGGCCCTCTCCAGCCCCTCTCATGTCTACATAACAGCCTGCCAATCATGATGAGAAGAGTCAGGGGAGTTGCGGGAGGCGTTCCCCTTATGAATACATCAGACTCATAAGTTATGTGTCCAGTGGATCCCTTACTTCTATATGCCAAATTGCACACTATTTTTGTGCCATTTTAGCTAATAGAAGAATAGACCAGTTCACATACATTGCTGCCCATACATAGAGCACCATAGTCTGATGACAGATCCATTGTGGTATGTATAATTAACATTTTCTACTGTTGTGAATTCATATTTTTGAGGCTAACACTTAGTGGTCCAATATCAATGAAACTCATATGTGGTTATTTGTTTTGGTATTAGTTGTATAGCATTGGATTTTAGTATCTATTTACTAACTTATATATATATATTTTTTTTATTTCCTGTAGATAATCAATCAGGTCTAACAACCTTAATATTATGGGCAGGACGTCAGTCTGGATCAGGGATGCGCAGACTTTTCAGGTCCGAGGGCCACATTGTCAGAATGTAGTAATCTCGAGGGCCACAATAACATGTAAAGGCCCTGCCTCACAGGTGTACACGCATCCTTGTCTCTACTTTGCAATGTCCTATAATCTTAGATTTCTGGCTTTAGCGGTCGCGCCCATTTGTGATATGTATAGATGTTTCTATGACGGAATTATTTTGACACATATTTGACATGAATTGCCGATTTTAAAAAATTAAGATTTAATTAGTAACCAAACGTGTCTATGATGTATCTTGTGTTATGGTATTGAAGTTATGATTCAGGTGCCGGTATCACTTCCAGAACTGCCACCTATCAGGAGAATGGAGACCTCCATATATATAGTATATGCATCTATCATATATATGGTAGCATTTTTATATTGCAAACAGAAACAAGGGAACGCTATCTAATAAGAACCGGGTGCGGATACTGTACAAGCATGCCATAAGCAGCTGTGTATACCCCAGGTCATCGAAGAGTTGCCTCTAAAAAGCTCAAAGCAAACATAATAGGTGGAGAAAATAAAATCTAATCCTTCCATAAGACAGAATAACCTTTGTGACATGGACCTGTTTCAGGATTATCTGTACAATATAGAGGAAGAATTAGGAGATTTTTTTAGTAGCATCCAGTCTAAAACATTCCGCACTAAATACAGTAAGAAATGCCTCCCGATCGCTGTTATCAGGGTTTACATTTTGGAGAAGTACATTAGCCAAAATAAATCATAATGCTACAGATAAAAAAAATATATAACCTTCAATCCTTATAGTAAAATTCCATCCATAGCAAGATTGTGCATTTGATTTAGCAAGTGTTTTATGAGATATGATTTACAGATTTTAGCTAAATAAAATAAAGGTTATGGATTATCTACTGTAGGCAGCGGCCATTACTGCAGGTTTATAAAATTACATTTTTATGCCCTTTCACAAAATGTTCTGCAGCATAAGAGAATCGTATAACAGATATTTTAAATTTAGCCTTCCAAAGAGCCATAGATTAATATTTACCATCTACAGACACTTAAAGCATGAAGGCATTATGAATATGCAAAAAAGGTTTTACTAACCGACAATAACATACATATACAACTTTCAAAATGTACATTTATATTTATATGAATAGCTATATATATATATATACACAAGCATACATATAAATATATATATACATACATATGTGTATATATATATATATATATATATATATATATATATATATACATACCGGTATATAGATATACATATATATATGCATATATATATATATATATATATTTGCATGTATAATACATTATAGAGCACTTACTTTATAAGCTGTATTGATTGTCTGGTGACCAGATACGTCTCGTTTTTCTTATACGTTCTTAAAGGTAGATTTTATAGTTTTTTTATGTTTTTTTGTGGATTCATAAAGACTTGTCTGCTTATTCATACTGAATTTGAGTTTCTTATGTATTCCACACTTGACCGGTTTATAGCACAAACACAAATGCATGAAGACTATGCAGAGTCAATTTAGAGGTCAAAAATCTATTGACCAAAACGTATAAAGATCTTTACATGAACTGCCATTAGGAACAATTCTTAACAGAAAGTGAAGCAATAATTCATAAAAGTAGACATAATATATATGCTGTACCCAATTAGAACCTCTCTGCATCTAGAAGGCTTTGCCTATACAGATTGTTGTCAAAAACATGATCCTGCAGTTATCCGTCATATTACCGTGCCCGGCATGTTTAACTATCAGTCATTACAATATGATATGAAACAGTGTAGGATTAGCCGATCGTTTTTGCAACATTACTGGTACCATCTCTTCTCCTGCAAGGGCAACATACAGTTCAAAGGAAACCCTGCCAATCTGTACATTAAATTAATACCAGATGAGACAGCATGCATATACATTGATTATATTCACAAGTGAACATTTAGGCCAAAATCATAATAGTTCCATATTTAAAGGAGGTTAAGTATAAGAGAATTTCTTTTTTTGAAAACCTATTTTTATGGAGTTTTTGAATGAAATAAAAGAAATTGTAATACAGCAAATAATATAATTCAGAAGTCTTGTGTTACACAAAATGTGACAACAGAAGAATGATGATGCATATAAAAACCAAAGCAACCAACAATGCAAATAAGTTATAAAAATGTTCTTGAAAACGGGGGAAAAAATGGGGAATTGGTGGTTATCAAGCAAGAGATATCCACATTGGGATTCAACAAAAATTAAAAAAACTTAAATAAATTCAGACAGTTAGCATACAGTTTCTGCCTGATATATTGATGATGAGGATATGTATAATTACTAACATCAAAGAATAAAGGAAGAAAACCAAAGTGGATTAGGTAGCGCATGGGCTCAGCTCTACGTATGTGGGTATGAAGAGGGTGCAAGGCTGAAAAAATGCTCCAGGGTTGCCATGATTCAAGAAATTTGTTGGGATTGTTAGTTCTTTCTATATGCATTCTCTTCAAGTAAAAAAGATTGGTTGACAAGTCTGATGGCCTCTGACAATGAAGGGATTACCAAACTTTTCCATGATTTAGCTATTGTGGTTTTAGAAATCAAAATCTGTCTTATTGCTCCTCTGACACAAAGCCATAAATTCTGAGCCCTAAGAAAACAAAGAGCCAGAGCTAGGTCAGGCCAGAAAGTCATAGTGAAGGTGTGATTAATGATGGAAAAAGCTGTTCACCATACTTGTTAACGCTTAGGTCATTGTCATCATGCATTGAGATATGTCCACGTTAAACCAATAGCCCTCAAGCAGGAGTTTGGATGGGATGTGACTCTAACAAACATTTGTTGACCCCCTTAAACTAAAATAATCCAATACCGAGGCAGCTTTCCGTTTCGCCTATAATCCTTAATTTTAATTCTTAATCTTGGCAACCATAAATTCTTCTATGCGCTAATTTAAAGGGCCTCTGAGTAAATATTACAAATATAAGTAGACTGGACATAATAGAAAAAATAAAGAGGAAAAGGGGGGTTTATGGGATCCCTAAAACAAATTCCACATCAACAGTAAGAACTTTAAGTAATGAACCATTCATATTTATGATGAAAATGGTTCTCCATTGAGATCCCAATTCAGAGTAATCCCAGACATGATTATATTAAGTAGTGAAAAATGAGCTTAAATGAAATGCGTTTTCTGATTTTGAATTTTTAAGTATTTCATTATTCAGGCCTTCACAAATGAGGATCCTTGACTATCTTTTTTATGTTTTTCTCTTGTTTTTGTTTTGTTTTATAAAAACCCAATGTGACAATCGTTAGAAGTTACTTTAAGATAATATTAAGATCTGGTTGTTATGGCTGGACATTCAGGGTCATTAGTGTATTACTACTGCAGCCTAGTTGGACAATCAGGATATGCGTCACATAGATAATCAATGTAGGCGTTATTGCACCTGAACGTAACGTTTCTTACATTTCATAGCCCACGCTCAGTCCGAAGGCTCATGGTCTATCAGCCCTGCATTTCTAAATACATACTCTAATCATTTATTTGTTACTTTATGATTGTACGGACCTCATTCATATCTTTTTACACTTTTTTTCAGACCTGGAAATCAAGATTCCAGATTTGCGTTAATGTAAATTGTTACCATATTAAAACCTCTTTGGTAAATAGATTGGGTTACCGCTACTTGTTTGCAACGATTGCACAAATAGTCCAGCCTTTTGACACATATATGCATATTTTCTGCAATAGATACATTTTGCAAGTACATAGGCCTGAACAAAACACTGTCTCTTCGGCCATTAAAACATAGCTTTTATGACTGCATCTAAAATAGAGGAGCAGTAACAGTCCCTATTAAACCCTATGCACTATCCTATACAAGATGCAGAGCACCCGCCCCAAAAGGGGGATCACAGAAAAAAAACAACTGTCTCTTCGTCCCTTAAAACATAACCTTTATTACTACATTTATCATAGCTGAACACTAACAGTCCCTTTTAAACCCTATACATTACCCCATATTAGATAGTGAGCACCTGCACCAAGCAGGGGTTGCCCTTTTTGGTGTGGCTGTAATATATCCAATACAAGATAGTGTATACGTGTTCGTGCTCCCCTATTAGATGTATTAATAAAGGTTATGACTTAAGGGTTGAAAGGACAGGGTTTTTCCGTGACCCCATTTGTTTTTGGACACTGTTTGGCATTTATACAGCTTTCCTGGTACTGTGAGTACATAGGCCTATTTATGATTTCTTGGGTTTGGAACTATTTTAAGTGACAAATGTAATTTATAAACACAAATATTAATATTCTGGCCAATAAAAATGAACTAACATTGAGTATCTTAAAAAAAAAAATATATATATATATATATTTTTTTTTTTTTTTAATTTACCCTCTAATTTAATATCTATATGCTTTATGAATTTAAGTGTCTAACCAGTGCAAACCTATTCCTAACCACTACTACTGAAAACGCCAAAAAAATAAATCCAATATGGCAGACAATTGACTAAATGTAGACAGTGCCTTTTAGCCTTTGTTCTCAGAACATCGGCTTAATAATAAATCATTCAATGCAAAACCCCGGACATATTGACAACAATGATTTCCTGTGCATTGTGGTGTGGAGCGAGTAACTGTTCATCACTTGTATGTTGCCAAGTATAGGCATCAGACTTATCAGATTTTAAGGACCTGTCAGATAATCCAAAGCTGCCAAATGAACAATGCGGTAACTTGCAATGAGATTTTAACACTATAAGGCTCTATAAGAAATAAGTCAAATACATGCCACAAAGACTAGGAAAGCTAAACAAAGAAGCGCTAAGGAAGGGCAACACATAAATTTGTATGACAAAACAATAAACCGGGAGTAATCCGGCTTCACTAGAAGGAGGGAAAAACATTAATCCTTAAGGTTGTACGCAGTGAAAACATTGCAACTTCATTATGGTTTAGATCAATAGAAATAGTAAAATTATTAATCAACAGCATGTCACTTTCTATCCATCAAGCTCCACAAATCCTTGTAGATCTACCCAGTGAAACCACTATGGAAAAGGGTGCAACATTAATATTCATTCCAGAAATATTCAATTAAGGAGGTTTGAAAAAATTCTTGGAAACAAACCACCTTGAGTTGTCAGCTGTTACCCTTAGTCATCATGCAAATAATTTACACTCTCCTCATAACTCTCGTATGCTTCCAGTGGATCGAAAAACGCATTGCCTTTTAACCTTGGATCAGCATTGCTGCAAGACAAGTAAATAAATAATTTAACTGCTCTCGTACCTCTCCTAACAAGCACTATCATAGAAATCCTGCATTATAGTCCAATGCTCCACTTTCACAAGACTGCCCTCTGCTGTAACTCTGCACAAGTCGTTCCTTGCGGTTGTTGACGAGTATTTTTTTGCTCCATGTCATATTCGCTATAGGTGTTTTTCATACGACCTAATGAATTTCTTTTACGTCGGTGACTTTGTAAGGCCCTTTAACTCAACTGCGTTCTATGAAATGCCACTAAAGCTATATTGTCATTTGAAGAGCAATATCGAGTAAATAATATGCACCATTATGTGTCATTTATGGCTGCAGTTACCGAGCTTGTTGAAGGAAAAATAACAAATCTGCTGGAAATCGAAAAAGTTACTATGTGTCTAAATGCTGAGCTTGTAAAATTAACATTGACCACAAACCACGGAAGAGCCGATTTCAAAGATGGAAAATCCATAATTGAGGTTTCAAAGGCCTTTTTGAAATTTTTATGGTATTTTTATGCATAAATTAAAAAAAAAAAGACATTCAGGTGCATTTCCTGTTATGTTTCATATAAGCACTCATGGATCAATATAAAAGGTTGCATACTGTCTGTAACCAAGTCGTTCTCCCTACCCCAATCCATATTCAATATACTACCAGCTCTATTATGGGAAACTCAAACAGAAGTTCTGACATTTCAAAAAATGTCACTGCCCTATATTAATGCTCTCTTATTAATATTTCAACTGATGGAATGAGAATTTCGGCCCTTAATTTTCATTACCATGACAACCATAGAGCGGCTCTATCAAGAGACAATGGAAATCGGTGTATGTAGGCGTAGGGAAACAGGTTAACAATACAAAAACATCCTGGCATATGGTTCTTGAGAAATATGTAGTCTAACTTCTCTCTGTCGCTGTGGAGGATTGATTACAATGCTAGGTGCCAAGTGTAAAGCACCAAAAATTACTGTCAATTATCTCCAATGAAGCTTCGGGCTATGTAATAGCAGCGTGTCATTGAAAACCATTTGTTGGACTTTTGAACTAAGCCATACATAGTATGATTAATTCAGGGACAAGTATAGGTAATCATATTAATGCAACGACAGTATTGATATAGCTATAGACAGCCCATATGCTCGGTAGTAGAACCAGGGGGAATAGTGCCGGTTTGATAGCCACTTGGTGCTCTGACTGTAATGAGCAATGAGCAAACTGCTGAAAAATTGATGCCGCCTGCAGATTGCACAATCCACTGAACAGCAGGGGGTCGGCTTCTTACATCTTCTACTCCTGGTATAATATGCTAATTTCTGCCAGAGCGCAAGGGTAAAGCAAAAGAAGAAAAGATTTCACAAAAGAAGGAAAAAAAATGCTAATGAATACCACAAAGATGACTGCAGAGAAATCCTAGAGCTTTGTATGGATTAACTGTGTTGGAGATGTCCTTGTCAAATTTTAACCCCTTTATTTATCCTACCTATGTATCTTCACTATTTCTCATATGAAACACTGTGTGGTTTGGGTGAACCCACAGGGCCGCCATAAATTCATTATTATGTTTTACGTTAACATCTGATATGCTAAGGGTATTTGCTCCCAAAGCAGAGAACCCATCCTATAACCATTAGTGGCAGAAACTAAAACCTAGGCCGTATTGAGTAACGTAATTCTTCTATATGCACACAATGAGTAATATTTCACTAAAAGTACCTGCTGGAAATAAATATCTAAAATGATGTTCTTATTGGTATTATAGGATTCAAAATCTCTCGAATGCTCTACGCCCAAAACTAAAACTATACATTATGTAAGTTCAATGTAAGCAAATAAACAGAAATAAGTGGGAAAGACATTGCTGGCCATAGCTAACATCTCCCCTGATTGAAAAAATGCTCTATTATCGAGAATACAATACTTTAACCTAAAAATAATGTAATAAAATGCTAATAATTATATATAAACCCCTATGATTCTAGTATAGGGATAACATCTGCCTAAAATGTCCAATATGCCTATACATATATATATATATATATATATATATATATTATATTTTCGGGGTATTACAAATATATATTATAGTACATATTTTTAGGCAGATTTTATGTACAAGTATATATTATAGTAGATATTTCAAGCAGATTATATATATATATATATATATATATATATACGCACATACTGATAGAGATAGATAGATACATAGGATAGCTTTGTCCATATCGTTCATAGCCACACAGTATAAAAGTGACCATTGAATAAATTGTTCATCAGCTTACAAAACTTTAACTTTCCCATGCAGGTAAATTAGTAATTGATTCTACACGACTTTGCAGAAGGAAATATAACAATGAAATAATTAATTAAATCTACTTGCCTCTATTAGACATATTAACATAATATCCATATTATTGATAGAAAACACATTAGCAATGCCCAGAGAAAAATTAGTAGCATCTCATAGCTGCAGCATTTTCGAAATAAAGGAAAATTAAAGAGATAGATAGATAAATAGATAGATAGATAGATAGATAGATAGATAGATAGATAGATAGATAGATAGATAGATAGATAGAGTCTCAGTATGTACATATTAGTAATGCTGGATACCCCCACACACAGACTCGCAAACATACATACGTGATTTCTGCATGTACAAACATTTTGTTAAGTAGACAGAAAAGGGATTATTTCAAGCATTAAAGTTGAAGATGCAGACTGACAAACCATGTCCGTGTCCATCGGCCAATCTTCAGGCATAGAATGGAGAAATAAAGCTTCTCATTTGTGCCCTTCATTCCACTAGCGTCCCCGTCCTCTGCAGGGAGCCTTGTGAAAAATAAGAAAGTGAATATATCCCTTTACTATCACTTTATTCCTATAACCAAGATCTTTTTTTTCCGTCCATTTCTGATATGTTGCCAATAAAGCCAAATACACAAAAACTCAGCTTTTTGATTAAAATGAAACTAATGATTCTACCATATAATAATGATTGTAGAACTCAATATTAGCAAAACAACACCTAAAGGAATTAATAAACTCCATATCCTATATTACCATTCTTATTTCATGCACATGCTTAAGTGAGTGTATTAAATTGAAAAAAATATAATAAAAAATTCCAGATATTATGCCATTAAAATAACGGTTTTACACAGAGTAGAACTGTAGGCACCTATTACTTATTAGAGAAAAATAAAAAAATATGAAACCAGGCGTAAAGGCCTTTTCTTGCAATGCAAATTGAGCTTTCACTAAATCCTTACCGATAGAACTATGTACTAGAGCGTTGCTTCTTACATCAAAAAATTAAGAAACACTTCTTTATTATTAATTGTGCGCATAAGATTGATAACAGACTCTTCTAGTTCATCCAATTTCTATTGTCTGCAACAATATCTAGAAATCCCATACTTAAACCCGTTTCAGCGTGTGAACACTTTTCTAGATGATTACTATTAGCAGTAACGTTATTAAAAAAACGGTCATAATATGTTACTAGTATAAAATGGTATAACCCATACCAATTTGCGTTGGCAGATGGAGAAAAAGATCAGTATCTTTTGAAAAAAGGTACAGATGGCAGGCCTCTTTTTTTCTATTGGAAGAAAGACGAAGAGTGAAAAGGTTTTGCAAGGGGCCTACACCGTACTGATAAATTGATAAGTCAAAGTGTGAACATTCCTCTAAGTCGCTGTATATGTTCCCATAGCTCAAGAATTAGACTGGGGATAAGCTCCATTTAATGTGGGTGCATGTGATCATCCTTTGTGTTACACCGACACAGTAGGATGCAATCCATAGAAGAAGGGAAAAAAAGGCTAAAAAGAAACAATAATGAGATAAAAGAGGAAAAAATATAGGGGAGTTCAACCACTAGAAAAAAAGATGCAAAAACAACCATATGTGTAGGGTTAGTGGTTGGATTGTGATTTTTATTCTTAATTTTTGATAAATAATATATTTAAGTTCAGCCTACATAAATGCAGGAATGTCAAATAAAACCTAGGCTTAAAATTCAAAAATCAAAGGTTAAATATAGTAAAGTATAGTATTCATAAAAATAGAGACTAGGATCAAAGGGGATAAGCAAAGTGCTAAAAGCTACAAAAAAACCTCTGGAAGAAGCGATGTGGGTGTATTTTATGGTATTCTATTGTCTTAAGAAGAGTAAACACTACCCACCAAAATATGTAAGGAAATGTTGGGGTTAAATTGGGTTCATAAAGTTCATTCTACTGTATATAAAATACTGAAAAATTCTAAAAGCTAAGTAATATAAAGGGCCTCATATATTTAATATCTATCACTTATATGGTTCTATGACTAGCCTACATAGTTCTATTCGCACTGCATACAGACCTGCATCTGTGTATGGTGCCCACATCCCCAATAATTACCATTTATGTGATGACGAGTAATAACGGCAACTTTTTAATCCTGCAATTTTTTAACTAAATATCCCCTTTTCTAGGAATACGTGGATTCAGGCAAATTTATCATAAGATACAGTTAGCATTTGTCTTGTAAAAAGGAAGCTATTGATTGTGGGCCCGTGCTGAGGAAGCAGAAAGCCAGAGATCAGGTTGGCAGTCAAAGCTTTGTGTTAACCCCCTCTCTGCTATAAAGAACTTGACATTGATTCAATAAGTGAGGCAGAACCCTCTAGAAGAAACAAAATAAGAGGTTTAACCAGCCAGAACATTTCAATGGGTTTAGTCCGGTGTTTTGGCCACTTCATTGAAGCTAATAAAGACATACACTGTAGAACTGCTAATGCTAAGACGATTTATAATAACGTACAGAACTGCCTTCTCGGGCTTCGTGATTTATAGGTTTTCCTGAAGCTTCTTGCCGTTACTTGGAGTTGAATAAAAAATGGGTTGAAATGTCTTTGTCATGTAATTATATTGTCACCTTCAACATATGCATCTATGTGAATGTACATACCCCATGTATCATATTGCATCTCAAGCCTTGTTACATTGTTTCACCTATTGGAGGATAAGGTTTTAGTTCCCTCTGAAACAAAAGTTTTTCTTATTAAATTCTTACAGGTTACCGTATGTCATCCATACTGAATCCGTGCAGCACAACCCTAGAGGTCAAGACACCAGTTTCGGATAGCAAGGTTTTAACATGAGTATGATGTAAAGATCTCCAATATTGTAAATATTACATGGCCCATTGTAACTCTGCCTCCTATATATTAGCTATGGGGTACTTAAATCAAGGTATTGCTATGTATATATAGCATGTTACATCTTCATATATTCTATATTGTTTTATTGTCAATATGGTATGGAAAATTACACTTGCCTCGAATTCTATATGATATGGAGAGGAGTGATGAAAGTGACATCTATCGCCTACAGCAATTAGCATTTCGGCATAATGTGTACACTAGCTACTGGACATTGTGCAATCATGCTTTTCTATGAAGCTATGAGTCTATCCTTTACATACATAGTATATAAAGGAACACAAAATAGTCCACATCACATATATTTAAAGCTGTCCTCCAAATATGGGTATTCAAGAATTTTGGACATATTTATGTGATTAGCCCAATTATCTGTTACAGATACATATAGTTAAATATGCAGCATTTGACAAAAGTGCATCGTCAGCATACAATTACATTTCAAAAAGATGGTCTACTAATTATTCTATTATTCCTTAAATAAATCATATAATGTTTAAAAAGGGACAGGAAATATATTATCAGTCCTAAGGAAGACCCAAGAATGGAAAAAATGATTTACAAGAAAAAGGAGAAATGTCCAGGTAGCACATCCACTTATTATACCATCATACTTGTACCATAAATATTTTGTAGCAAGTTTTTTTTAAGAGGATACATGCGACCTGCCTGTCTATACCCCAAAATAATATCTAGGCACAAGGATGCACAGGTTTAAGGGAGGAAGCTTTATATGACCTCACATAGATATGAATGCATGTAAGAAAAGGGCACAATATTACATTTACTAAATAGAATGTTACATTTTCCCCTAAAAACATCGAATGGCATTTTATGACTATTTTATAGTTTTGTCATACTCAAGGAATACATACAAAGATCCTTATGGGATGCTCTAAATGGACACTTAATCTTTAATTTCAGCCAAATTTATATTGTCTAAAATAATTAAATTAAGCAATTAGGTAGGATTAAAAATATGGAAATGCATTAAAAATTAGAGAAATACCTCCTTGCTGAAAACAAATAATAATAATAATATTTATTTGTATAGCGCCAACTTATTCTGCCGCGCTAATACAAATAAGTGAGAGGGGTGGAAATGAGAGCTATGAAAGCTAGAAGATACTCCTTACACTTCAAGTAGCCTCAGTGAACCTAAATACCTTCCATGGGAACATACATGTTTTGTAAAGTTTGATATATAGCTAATATAGATAATTTGCTCTTTAATCCCTGGTATACAGTGTGCCATTAATGATGAGTGGTGATGATGATAATTACCTGTGACATAGCTAAGATATACATGTATGTATACACAAACATACAACCTGAGATATACAGTATGTGTATAAATAAATATATATATATATATATATATATATATATATATATATATATATATATATATGTATATACCGTACATATATACACACATAAGAGATGTGTACCTGAGGTATATATATATATATATATATATATATATATATACATACATATGATATCAGACTGTATATATATATATATATATATATATATATATATATACCTCAGATATGCGTTTCTTTGCCTATATTTGTGTTATTGCCATCACCTCTACATTTTAAATACAGGAAGGATTATTCTACAGATACATGCTCGGTAATAAAATACAAGAATGCATCACAGTATTGAGTCCAATTTGCAGATAAGACATTTCATGATTTTTTTTAATGCATTGATGTATTAAATGCATTGATTAAAACAGATAACGTCGAGGTCAGAACATCTCTAAATCTGCTTATGCAGAGCTGGCTTTAGTCTATGTAATATAAATCCAACCTATATGCTTTTGTTTTATAGTATCAAGAATTATATTCTTCATCAGAGAATGTATTTCTATATAATGAATGTTTATATAGTGTTTGTCCAATTACGAAGCCTTGGCCTCTGTATATAACTGTCAAATTAATTTGACGCATTTTTTTAGCTAAAGAATCGCCATAGGGTAGCAACCATATGAATAACTGTGTATTTAGAATATAGTTTAGCAACTAACCGATTGGCTAACCCACAGTCGCGTCATCTTTGTGACATTATAACCACCGGATGGTATCAGACAATGCACTGGTAAGTTTGGGAATTTGACCCAAACCCAAACCTTCACTTATATTTTTAAACCAGGTTATGTAATTTAGCAGAATTATTTCCGTTAGATACTATACATTACACAAGACTATGTCTAACTGCAGTCAGCTACTTAGAGCCAGATTTACAAAATATAATCAGAAATAATAAAGACATATTAGTGACATTATTTTTTCTTCTTCAGTTGTATATACAGGCCAGATCGATCAATGAACTATAGTCCAAATGTTTCGATGACCTCCATTCTTAAGTGTGTAGATGGCATTGACATTAAGGATGTATAGTATACCCACAATGAGATGTGGGTCCAACCTCACAGCAGATTATTTTATTGTCCGATGTCTGCATAAGGAGCCAGCATCATTTCCTACGCTTCCGTTGTGTCTTACCTTTCCAAGCAAAAAAACAATCTAGTCATTGATTATATATTGTATTTGGCTTATTATCAGTTTATTTTAGACCAAGGACAAATAACGGTTTAAATTCTGTCATATGAGGGAATAAGTCCAAAATATATAGCATTTCCATGATTTCACCTAGGATTTATTAAATATTTAGATTTACACCTCAAAAAGGAGCAAAGCAGCCTGACATCCTACTATAATTAATATTTAACATAGTTCTATCTTTCAATTATGGATATGACTCCTTACAAACAACTTTTGTGCTGCTTTGACTGTCTTCATTGCAAAATTGACAGAACTCAGTGAGAGCGGCATCACTAAGTCTATCCTCCAATGTCGACAGCAAAACAAAAACCTAGCTGTTTTCAGCAGTCACCACTCGTCAATAAGCCTGGCCATACTTATAAGATTACAATCATTCATTTTTCGGCTAACCAAACATATGTTCAATAGTTCATATGAATGATCTGACCAGAAAAACACAACACTGAACTGAGAGATTACAAATATGGTTTTAAAAAAACTAGAAAAAAACTTGCATTGCCAGCATGTGCTTGGTAGATAATCGGCCTATCATGGCATACACTCAGCTGATGAGTAGAAGACAAAAATCCAACATGACCAGATGTTCACCCGGTTGGGTGACAGCCATTGCTTAGGTAGAGTTTAATAGGTGATTTGCATAAGCAGTTGCAATCTGAAATTTCAGCCTACATTCATATAGATGACCAACATCATGGCTCCCAATTACTAAGTCACATATACCAACTTTTGGTGCACTTCACACTGCTAACATGTCCAAAGTGATTACATTGCTACTTTTCTCATCATTCACCAAATTTGGTGAGCAATGAGAAAAGTGTGTATGGTCTTCAAAGGAGGCATAAGTTAATTGTCCTAATTTCAGCACAAATCTACTCATAGCAGGCATAGATATCATTTTACCCCTGCCAGGCAGTTAAAATGCACCAGAGTTGTTAGGATATGTGCACCTTTTTAAATTGTGGTGTAAATCACTCCAGTTGCTTTCTATATGCCTTGCATAGAAAATGTCTTAGTTAACATGCCAGTGGGTGTTTTTTCTACGTTTTTAAACATGCCCTTCACTTCATTGTAAATTGATTTAGTTTGAACCATGTTATTTAAGATATACAAAATTAGAAATCATATACTCAACAACATGATGGCCATACCAATAGTGTTCAGCCATAGTTGAGGCATACATGTAATGTACTCACTGATAAACTAGTCCCCTTAAATATAAAATATAGCCTTTATTTCAATTATAAATAACTATAAGTTCCTTATAAAAACAATTCTGAGAAGTATCAAGAACATAATGAGGCAAGATCATATTCTGGCCTCATTACTTCCCTAGTCCCCCCTTTCCTATGCGGAATGACTGCCCTGATAAGGGCAACCTTCTCAATTTCCCTTTCTTATGTGACCCTAGGTTTCCATGCTCGATTAACTGCTCAGTAGAGTGAATTTTATAAATATCATGTAGCAATTTATATCTCCATTTCCTACACCACCTCACTGGGTGTGGTCGCCAGAGAAGAATAAAGCCTAAAATACACACAATTCTTCCTATAATTATGTGGTAATGAGTTAGTTTTAAAGGCAATAGAAGTTTCTCATATTAGTGAATTGTCATATTAATATGTGTGTTCAAGCTGATGAATGATTTCGTAAAACCTAGATCCCTACTTAGTTCACCCCAACCTAATTAAGAAGACAATGCTTTTAAGTTTTTGCATGTAAGTTGACAATAGCGATTTCTATTAAAGGAAATTTACAGTTACACGTAACAAAGATAGATACATAGAAAGATCTATAGATATGAGATAGATAGTAACATAGATGGATATGAGATAGATAGTTACATAGATGGATATGAGAGATAGTTACATAGATAGATAGATATGAGATAGATAGATAGATAGATATGAGATAAATGCATAGATAGATAGATATGAGACAGATAGATATATGAGATAGATATTAGATAGATAGATAGATAGATATAGATAGATAGATATAGATAGATAGATAGATAGATAGATAGATAGATAGATAGATAGATAGATAGATAGATAGATAGATATGAGACTAGGCAAGATAGATATGAGATAGATAGATAGATAGAGAGATAGATAGATAGATATAGATAGATAGATATGAGATAGATAGATAGATAGATAGATATGAGATAGATAGATAGATATGAGATAGATAGATAGATAGATAGATAGATAGATAGATAGATAGATAGATATGAGACAGATAGATAGATAGATAGATAGATAGATAGATAGATAGATAGATAGATAGATGTCAGAGAAACACTGTAAAGTGTAATAATGGGATAATATTAAAGCAATTTTGATAAGGATGATACAAAATGACTGGCATATAAAGTGTCTATCTAAGGTTTATGAAATGTTCTTTCGTGTATCTTATGACTAAAATAAGCACAGATAGACTAATAATATGCATGACTCTTAGTATGCAAATGAGAAACTGAATGTCTGGAGTCCAGAGTCAATATTTGTATTTGGACATTGTAAAAGTGCATTTTGTAGTTTGCAAAGAAAGCCTAAGAACGTGCTGAGGCCATGGCTTTCTTCAATGTGATGACCAAGGGTAGAACAGATACTATAGGGACATTCATAAAAAGCTAATGAGTGTGTTAATGATGCCAAAATCACATTGCATAATCATTTGATTACGTGTCTTTTGTGTATTTGTTTTCAGCACATATAAATGATTTGCATTAACATAGGAGGACAAATGGATCACAAATACTCCACCAGCCCCTCTAACAATAGCATTACTGAACAAGTTCAGTTTCAGTGTCTGTTACTCCCACATCACTATAAATGACTCTATGGAGTTCCACTGTTGAGTGATGTGTACAGAATACTGCAAATCTGTGGCTGCTGGAGGTGAAGCGCAGGTCATTTATCAAAGTCTCAGATACGGGGATGAGGGATTGCTATAAATTAAAAATGTTAATGATTTAAAACCAATATATACTTACTCCTTTTCACATCCCGTAGTTAACTTTTGGTGTGGATGATACAGGATATGTATTTAGATTTGGTTTCTAATGGAGCTTGAGATATGCATTTATATTTCTGAATGCACACATAAATGTCATCTTCTCATGACAAACTAAAAGTAAAATAAACGACCGAGAGCGGGAAATATAATTCGCACTGCAGATATCCAGTTTCCGTTATCAACTTTATAGATATCTATCAATTTCCAATTTTTTACGATTATTTCATTTTGTTTTTTACATTATTTTTACATTATTTTTTTTCTTTTAATACAATATTTATGTCACTATATTTTTTGTTGCCATACTAAGTTTCAATCAATATAAACTGATGTGTGTAACCGCTTTTCTTAGTCTTCCTTTTTTATATGATTGAAATATTTTCTATACTTTTTAATGCTTTTCTTATAGACAATTGATACTTTGAATTTTACATCTATACAGCTTACTGGTGATTAGGGATTTTCGGGATTCTCTATCAAAAGTTATGTGATTCTGGTTACATCACTGTTTGTAATAGCACCAATCTTCTACCAAGTTATACATTACAAAAACCCTTTTACATACTTAAGCCACTGAGGTCAGTTTAGTTGCCTAAAGCAAGAATCTGCGTTTTATCAATAGGTCGCGGGCACATCAGAAATCAATCTAGTTTTATAAAACCAGATAAAGGCACCATTTGTATGCAAAAAGTGTGGGAAAGTGTTTACAATTTTAAATCCACTTTAAAGCCTTATACCAGTGATCAGAGTGAAACGTCTGGATTTACGTTGTGCTCACCGTGACTGTTCAGCCGTCTCTGGTTTGATGAATGAATTTACTTTTTATCCATAGATGTGACAAATACTTGTCAGCCTGGGTTCAATTTTAATACATTGAGTTTAAGTAGATTACTATTTAAAATCCTCAATCGCTAAGTATACAAGGGTGAATTTAGGAACAAAGGAACTATTTTTTTTAATGCGTTTGAGTTTATTTCAGACTATTTGCTCTGGTACAATTGATTTGGGCTACAATGGAGCATCCTTTTAATTGACTGTGTTTTAACAAAATTGAAAGGACCTAAATATAGGACTAAAATGATAGGGTATTGCTTTATTATTTTGCTGAATATAGAAGGATTTACGCTGTCTCAAAACAGACACTCTCGACATAGTATCTGACAGAGAAACAATAGTCATGGTAATATAAAAAAAAATAAAATTACTGTCAAGATAAAAAATGGTGAAATTATAAACCCTATGAACTAAATATAGAATAAATGTAAAGGATTAATGTATAGGAAAGGACTTTACTATGCCGAAGTCATCAAACTTCAAATACAGAGTTCTAACAGTTGAATTAATTATATAAAAACAAGTGGTGGATTCTAAAATGTTCTGATGCTATAAAACATATATACAGCAAGAAAGACAACACGAAAAAGAATCTATAAAACCTTGGTGAAAATAAATAAATAATTTGGTATTGTTGAGACCATATGATAAAGGCCATTAGGGTCGTAAAAAGGCCATCAGAGGTAATAAGTCAAGTATTATTAGATAGTATCACACATGTGCAGTGCTAGCTGAAATTGGTTTATCCTCTACTCAGCTAAAAATGAGGTAATATCACAAGAGATATCTTGTAATATGATACGTTGCATAGTAAATGTAGATGTTCAACGATGTAAAAAACTTCAAAGTTGTAGAGTTACTAAAACTATCGGTAAAATAGTAATACTTTAATTATTTCTGGGCCCCTTGAAAATATAAAGTTTTTTCTAGCAAGCACACACACACACACAAACTGAGAACTGCAAAGAGCAGCGAAGAGCTAAATCCCACCAATACTGGACTCTAGAGTGGACAACATGACAATGCTATGTCATTACATCAAACTGTTTCTAATTTGTACCTGCGGAGGCAAACAGTGGCCCACAAACAAATACACCAGGGGTTGGTGAAAAGACTACATACGGCAGCTCCCAATGTTTACAGCATAGCTGACAAAGAGGAGATAACAATTATTCTGAAATCTAAAGCAACCAGCAATTTCCCACTGACATCCCTAATACACCAAGTGTAGGTGAACAGCAGAAAGAAGTGAGAAAAGTACCTCCACCAGCCGGCATCACAGCCTCCTTCTCAACACTGTGTACCAGGGCACAGCTTAAAATTTCATATTTGTGCCATTTACAACATGTTTTAAATGCAGGCGTTACGTGCATTTTCAACATTGAAGGAATCAGCTCACTATCTCACACTGTGTTTTCATTTGTATTATAGAAGAAGAGAAGTCACATGACACTGACCCCCAGCTGAGTGATCACAATAGGAATGGCTCTATAAGCCGAAAAACCTCAGCAGTGAGCAAAACTTAACTCAGATAAAAGCTTGGTGCTAAAAAAGATCTTAAAAGAACATTCGAGTTCTACCAATACTTCAAACATATCAAAAGTATACTGAAACAACGTGTTGGACCAGAGCAGTCAATAGATGCCTTCACGAAACATAAGGAAAAAGTTGCAGAAATAATAACAAAAAACATTCAATATAGCATAGGTACTATGAATGTGCTCATAACAGACCAACAACTCTTCTCTGGACTATCATGCCAGCACATGTTAACATTAGGAAGACAAAGAAACCTTCCCAAGGCTGATGTCACAGTTTTTTCAAAAATGCTATGATTTTGCAAAGAAAAGGCTGCATTTTTTGTTACTTTTTTCAGTAAAAATGCAGTGTCCAGGTGTTAGCTGTAGATTCGTAGGGGAATTATGGATCGTGCCACAAGCAGTGTGTTTTTTGTGAATTTTTTTCTAACTTCTGGTGCAATTTTTGGGCTATGGCATTTGTTCAAAACTGCAGCATGCCCTGGCTGTGGGTTTTTTTTCTGGCTACCTTATAGAAAATTAAATGCCAAAAAGTGCCAAAAAAGTCAACAAAAATATAACACAAGAATAGTTACTTGTAAAAAATGTGTGAAAAAAGTAAATGGGGCCAATTTATGAAACTTTCTAAAGGAAAAACTCTGTTGCCCGCAGTAACCAATCACAATGCAGCTTTGTTAAAGGTACTAAAAGAAAAAAAACTGTGTTGTGATGGGCAACAAAAACACTTTCTATTAGACAGTTTTATTAATCTGCCTCTATGTGTGAAGGAAGCCTAATTGATATAAAGGAAACGACACAAGTTTACTCACATTTTTTTACGCATTATTAGCTGATTGTTATGAAATTAGGTAAAACAGGCGATGACTTATCGATAAGACAATTCTGAGTCCTATTTTCATGTCTACATACTGAAGGAGCTCTCTGACTTATAAACTGTTACCCTTTAAATTCAGAACTGTATTCTGCCAATGGTCTCTGAAATTGCCCTTACTTCCTGTAGTGCCAAATTTAAAGGTAAATTCAATCTTTTTTTTTTAACCATTATATTATTTTAAAGCAAAAAAGTTGGCAAACACCTTTAAATATACCGGCAGCGTCTATCTATGTTTTATTAATATGACATCAACATATTTCAAAATGCTATAATGTATTCGCTCCCACTAATCCCTGCCCCACCGAATGTAAGAATCCTCCGATTCTAACACTGACAAATTCATGCTAAACGCAGATTAGAGCCTATTTTCATGGATAGGTTAGGGTAGAGAAACAGGCAGAGGTGGAATGATAGAAACACTTTATTATACAAGGTCATTTATATAGTTCAAGAGGGCAACATCTTTAAACATAAGAGGATTTTTAGGACAAAGGGACATAATAACTAGAGATGAGCGAACACGTTCGGCCCCGCCCCTTTTTCGCCCGAACACCGAACTTTGCGAACACCTCGGTGTTCGGGCGAAAAAGTTCGGGGGCCGCCGTGGCAGCGCGGGGGGGTGCGGCGGGGAGTGGGGGGGAGAGGGAGAGAGAGAGGGCTCCCCCCTGTTCCCCGCTACTGCCGCCCGCGCCGCCGCGCATCTCCCCGCCCCCCGGCGGCACCCGGACACTTACGCGCGAACACTGCAGTGTTCGCTAAAGCCGGTGTCCGGGTGCGGATGTGTCCGTAACGGACACGTTCGCTCATCTCTAATAATAACCTAAAGTTAGACAGAGACCTAAAAGAAGCAGAAAGAAAAATAAGAACTAAACAAGATAATCCTTACCCATACTACTCAATAGAAGATCCTTAAGGGGCAACCACTAACATAAAACCTTACATATCCCAAAAAGCATATGTATCAACACAATGGAGATGATTTGAAAGACCTACAGGTCAATTGCCAAGTCAATTGAGCTCACTTTTTATTATACTATATTGTGTGGTCTTGTTGTTAAGAGTAATAATAGTAATAATGATAATAATTTATTTTGTAGCTAGAGGGGGGCATCATGAGTGACGCCAACAGTAGACCACGTGAAAGTGGAGGTTACAAGAGAGTCATTTAACTCTTTGCTGAGCATCGAAAGCTTGGCCCACTGTACTACTATACCGTCCACAATTGTGTTAGGAAACTGTTAACAGTAAAAGCAAAAACAGGTCCTCTTTAATCACTCAGTCACATTGTAGCATATGGTTTAAAACACAAGCTTTGGTTTGGAGCTTAGCTTTACTCTTGAGATTTTCCTAATCCTCCAGGACGGATGCAGTCAATACTGATAATTTGAAGGAAAGGAGTACAGTATACTGGTATTGACTTCATTAGCACATGAGAATACTAAGTGTTTTACATATAACATAATAATTATACTATCTAATACTGAATACACTGCCATAAGCTTTAAAGACGTTCTATACTTTTATCATTGTTATGAAACTTTGTAATTCATATGATACCCTGTTTTCCAAAAAAATTAGACCTACTTATAAAATAAGTCCTGCCTTTTTTGGGGGGATTCTCGGTCTGGCTTAAGATATAAGCCCTACCCTGAAAATAAGCCCTTAGCTGCATTACATTAAAAAAAAGGACTACATTACCTAGCAGGCTCAGTCCAGGTCCCACCCGCTGCTCTCCAGAGCTCTCGCCTTCTTCTTGCAGTCCTCAGCCGCCCACAGAAGATCACTTCCTGCTAACGGGATTCATAAATCCCACCTCCAGGAAGTGATAGCTCTGAGTGGTTCATCAAACGCTGCATTGCTTGACTGAGCAGCCGTCGAAGAACCAATCACAGCCATCGCTTTGTGGAGGCAAGATTTATTAATTGAACAATTAATGCCGTAGCTCACCACATTGGAGTTCAGGAGAGCAGCGAGAGGGACCTGCACCAAGCTTGTTGGGTAAGTATAATAAGACATCCCCTGAAAGTAAGACCTAGCACCTCTTTTGGGGCACAAATTAATATAAGACAAGGTCTTATTTTCGGGGAAATATGGTATGTGTATTTGGTCACCAAGCCAAGATCTCTAGGACACAACTTTAAAGGGGTTGTCCCGCGGCAGCAAGTGGGTCTATACACTTCTGTATGGCCATATTAATGCACTTTGTAATGTACATTGTGCATTAATTATGAGCCATACAGAAGTTATAAAAAGTTTTTTACTTACCTGCTCCGCTGCTGGCGTCCTCGTCTCCATGGAGCCCGCCTAATTTTCACCGTCTAAAATGGTCGAATGGACAAATTAGACGCGCTTGCGCAGTCCGGGTCTTCTGCTTTCTTCAATGGGGCTCCGTGTAGCTCCGCCCCGTCACATGCCGATTCCAGCCAATCAGGAAGCTGGAATCGGCAATGGACCGCACAGAAGAGCTGCGGTCCACGGAGGAAGAGGATCCCGGCGGCCATCTACACCGGTAAGTATAGAAGTCACCGAAGCGCGGGGATTAAGGTAAGCGCTGAGCGTTTTTTTTTTTACGTCCCTGCATCGGGGTTGTCTCGCGCCGAACGGGGGGGGGGGTTGAAAAAAAAAAAACCGTTTCGGCGCGGGACAAGCCCTTTAAGGATGCTCATACATGGGACTAACTGTTGGGTAACAGATACCTGACAATTTGTCCCAGTGATAATCATTTCTCTGCTTTTACACAGGAAAGATAATCGGTAGTAAATGGAAATGGAGCGGCCCAGGAATCGCTCCAGCCCGCGCGCCTCCATTCACAGTAAGTAGGCAGTCATCCATAAGTGAACGACTGCCTATTTACATGGAATGATACATTGTTCCGTTTTATGCATGGAGAAACTGAACGACAAATGAGTGAACATTCATCATTCAGTCGGGGAATAGATTTACAGTGAACGGTATTGGTCAGATTCTCGCTGGATCACAGCAATCCAAACGATACACAGATATGCAAGGTTTTGTTGTTTTGCAATGGAGAGGTGTATGGGAATGGATTTTTTCTGCAGATTCAGAAAATAACTTGCAAAATTCTGTATCACGTCAGTTTTTTTCACAAATCACGAAAATGTGAAAATGACAAAAAACGTAATTTTTTAGTGACATTCATATATGAAAAGATTTGTAATGTGTGAAAATGCAAACATACCTAACATTCACCACTTGGCTCACCTTAAAATTGCCTCTTTTTGGATTTTCTTCGGTGTTCATCCGTACAGCCTCTTTTCAACATCCAAGAATAGTCGGCCATCATATGTGCAGTCCACGTTCCCTGATATCTCTTTTCCATCACATCCTGATGAAAGCGCTCATCATGTTCTTCTGTAAAATCACCAAGATTGTCAGGAAAGTAATTTAGATGAGCCTAAAGAAAGTGAACTTTGACCAAGCAGTTTATAGGATTCCAACACCTCATCAACTAAAATGGTGTGATTTGCAGCCTTCATGTTCCCCAAAAAGTTTTGTACCACATATGCTGTCCACCATTAATTTACGTATTTATGCCTAGAAAAATGCCAGCTTTGCCTTTTTTTCAGAAGTGATTGATGGAAACGTAACACCAAGGTACTGAAAGCACTTACTGTCCCTCCTTAAAGCTGTCACAAATTGCTTCATTAGGCCTAGTTTTATTTGTAACGGTGGCAACAGTATTTTCAAGAGATCAACCAGTGGAAGTGAAACAATGTTTTTTTGCCAGGCGTGAAGGTACTTCTGACTGGCCATTGCTTCCAAACCCACTGTTCAGTCCTTCCTCTGGAGTCCCATTCACACAAAAAGCAAGGAAATGATGTGTAGCCTGCTTGTTGGTCAAGCAATATTGCAATCACCTTGAAATCCCTGCACACAGACCATTCAAGAGGCTTGTACTGCACATTTTCCAGCAGAAATGTAAGGTTTTTGTATGTCTCTTTCATAGTCGCAGAATGTGCTACTGGAATGGATGGATGTTAGTATTGTGTAATAAAACACCTTTTAAAGTGGATTTGCTGGCATCTATGAACAACCTCCACTCTCCTGAATTGTAATTAACGCTGAAGTATTTCATGACTGCCAAACCACCTTCCTCAGCAAAAAAACAGAAGTGATTCCACTTCTCAGTGTCTATACCAGGAGAATCTCGTATTAGGACAAAGTAAATTATTTTCATGAAGTTGGGATCCTAACAACTCTGATGCAACTTTAGGTGAATTCAGATTGAGAACCAAATCACTCAATAAATGGCACTGGGGTTTCATCCTCCATACTGTCTGGTTGGTACATCTCATCACTTGTATCACCATCTAAATTGGTGTCTGTTGGGGGCTTGACATTGGACAGGGATGGCACAGGGATGGGTTCACTATGGGGCACTGGTCTCTTGGCAGATGGCATATTGGGATACACGATGTTACACTTACTGGTATTGGTATGGCCCACGATCTTCATTGTGCACAAGTAGCAGTCGACACTGTGATTTCTTGGCTCACACCGCACCATGGGTACACTGAATGGCATTGATTCCCTTTTTCCACTTTTCCAGTTCCTCAACCCTCCACACATGCACGGCACACTTTGTGTGAAGCCTAAGCTTTGTTTTGATCTGTTAGGGAGCATTCACACGAGCGTGTGCATGTTCGTGTGCCGTATATAGGTGAACACAAAAGTGTGCATCCACGTACGTGCACAAACACGTGTGAATGCAGGTCCATGCCCATTGCCTTCAATGGGGCCACGGCTGCTGCTGACGGCCCCATTGCAAGCAATGGGCTGCCGGCAACCCTTGCAGTGATTTTCAGAGAAAGGCTTTTATATAAGCTTTTCCTTGAAAATCATCCCTGTTTGTGTAAAAAAAAAAATTATATATATATATACTCACCTGTCTGCAGCTGCAGTGTAAATATTCCACACGGAGAGTCCCCTTGTCACTGAACACTGTGATAGCACTGTCACAGGGATCAGTGCCAAGGGGTTTCCCTGCGGGCAGTAAAGAATCCCCTGGAACAGCTGTGACAGTTGTGGCAGAGGATTTCTTCATCCCTGCGGGGAGTAAAGAATCCCTTGCCACAGCTGTGGCAAAATATCGCAATGTTCTCCCATTGCTTTCAATGGGATCAGTACTTCTGCAGTCCCATTGAAAGCAATGGGCTACTGGCAATTCAATGAATTGCCAGGTGCTGCCTGTGATTGGCTGAGTGCTGTGACCAATCACAGGCTGCACTCAGCTGTCATTCAATGAATGGCTGAGAGCTGTCTGTGATTGGCTGAGTGCTCAGCCAATCAGATACAGCCCTTTCAGCAGGCGGGGGGTTTAAATCCCCACCTGCTGAAAGAGCTTTCAGAGCAGTGCAGGAAGAAGACAGGCTAGACACACCTGAGCTCCGGCAGCTGAGGAGAGGTGAGTATATTTTTTTTAAATTTTTAACACATTCTAGGGATGATTTTCAGGGAAGCGATTATATTTAAAGCCCTTCCCTGAAAATCACTGCAGGGCTTGCCGGAAGCCCAGTGCTTTCAATGGGAATGCAAAAGTGCTGGTCCCATTGAAAGCAATGGGAGAACAATGCAATCCTCTGCCACATCTGTCACAGCTGTGACGGGGGATTCTTTACTACCCGTGGGGAGTCCCCTTGGCACTGATCACTGTGACAGTGCTGTAACAGTGTTCAGTGAAAAGGAGACTCCCTGTGGGGTATATTGACGCGCACCATGGATTTATGGCGCGCGCAAGTCTTATGTTTTGCAGGTACGTGCCTTGGCATGCCTGTAAAACAAGGACATGTGAACACACCATAGGGAACCAATGGTTCTAATAGGAGCATGTTTTTGTGCACATAAACACCCTCATGTGAATCCACCCCTAGCTTAATCCTGAAGTACTGAAAATAAGCATTTTTCACAGAAGGCGTAATATTTTGCCTCTGTTTTCCTGGCATATAACAGCCACATATGTAGCAAATATGACTGGATGATTGACACAACCACGTGAAGCCATTGTACACGGCATGAACAAACAACCAAACGGTCACTATAAAGAAAAACAGTAGAGGTGGCATGAGGTATGAGTCATACTGGCGTGCCAAGATGACTTTCTCTCATGTTTAGGCTTTGTGAGTGCGGCAAATGTTGACGCGATTCAGATAAATCTATTTCCTTTTTGTAATTAACTATGTATTCGTTTATCTATTCCTTACATTCATTCATTCCATCTCTCCAGAGAACATTTTCACGTGTTACAAACATTGTCATATATCAATGTCATTAAAAAATTACTTTAAAAAAAATCACATTTTCATGATTTGTGAAAAAACTTGACCTGACACAAAAATTTGAAGTTCATTTTCATAATCTAAGGTAAAAATGTATCCTGATACACCTCTTTATTTATTTAAAACCAACAGACAAAAGTTTGCAAAATTTCAGATCAGTGAATCGTTCCATGTTAAAGCACCTTAAGTAGGTGCAATGTATTCTTATTTATGAGCAGTATTTCAAATGAACAACGTGTAATTTTCTTATAAGGTAGTGATCAAGATTAAGAATTCTGATGGTTTCCTGTTACCAGATTGCAATGCATTGTGGGAGTTCTAATAACTAGTACTCAAAAACCAAATACACTGCTTCACTTGGAGTACATGAGGGGCACATGGGAATCATTGGAGGAATTGCTGTGGCTGCAGACATAAGGCTGAGTCGTTGGGGAAATAATTTCCCCCTTCATAATACACATAACATTCCCCTAAAATGATACCACCATAATATGCCAATTATTAGCATTCCTCAGACAGGTATATACAGAAGCAGCCAGAAAGCAACTAACAATAAAATTCAATGACTTGCAGTTTACATTTTTTGTGATTGGAGTTGTTTGCTTCCCATGTTTCGTCCTGCGTAGACCGGCATGAAATGCTTCTTCAAACTATGATGCATCTTGGCAGAATCTGCCACACAGAGATTATAGGCTCCTGACCTTCATACTACATAGCTCCTGTTACCATCAATATCTCTTAATGCAGCCATAATGTCCTCCATGAAAGCCACTAGGCCTTTGGGGAAACTACAAGGCCCCTATGCAAACCACTATGTCCCCCCGACTCAACTATAAGGCCATTTATCAGGGTGGTTTTAGACAAGACAACCAAAACACGCTGGAGATATCTTCTGGCTGCCCACCCCAAGGCAAACAGGCCATCATTCAAAGATGGAATACTGCCTGTTTATACTGGAAGTCGCTCTCTAGTTGTTCCTTTTCAGTGAGCTTAAACAGTACAACTAGTAACTACTGAGTGACTTCTTGCTGAGCACCCCGTTGGGTTCTGTGTGTATATAGGTCTATAGTCAGCCGTAATCGCTCATTTGAAAAAGTACCCTAACAGCCAGAATGTCCATTACAACCTCCATCAGAGCCACAATTGCCTGTATAATGTCTACAATGTCCTATATTACAACCAGGGTGCCCCATGAGCCCTGTCTATAGGTTTATTTGTGACTGATATGTGGCACAAAGTTAATGACGGAGAACTAGACTGCTTCCATGCCAGTGTTCACTTGTATATGCATTCTGAAGACACAGATCCAACTGAAAGTGGCAGTCGCCCAGAACAACCAAAGCACTGGACAAAAGACAAGTTGGATGTGCCCATGATCTCTGGGCATAACAATGCAACTGCTGTTATACAAGGAAATGCCTTTAGTTTGAAGGAAACGTCTTCAGTAAGAAAACCTGAGGCATTAAGATTGGCTATGATATAACATAAGCGAAACGTTTATTAAAGTTCTGTTCAGTTCTGGAAACTTCACCTACCAAAGGACACTGATAAAATAGAAGATGGGCTACAAAAATCATGGAACGTCTTAAGTGAAAAATATATCTGTAGAGACTTAAAGGACGTAAGTTGTATAGTTAGGAGGAAAGAAGAGAAAGGGAAAATGATCAAAACTTGAAGTTTATGTTTAAAGGGTTGCCTGGCTTACTGAATTTTTAATTAAGGATGTTCCCCATGTAAAGAAATAATAAACCAGCTAATACTAGAATGACTATCATCTTAATAATTGCTCAAAAGAGCAAATGACAGTTGTTCCATGCAAACATGGACACCAACATCAAGGTCATGGGTAATCTATAGTTGATCGGCAAAAGTTGCCACTCGGGAACCCTACTAATTAGCTGATTGAGGTGGAAGAGGCACTCGGGTGAACACCACCGTCACTTCACTCCATACCAGACAGAGTCCTGTACATTGTATAGCGGCTGTGCTGATATTGTAGCTCAATCCCATTCACTGAAATGGGACTGAGCTGCTCTCAGGCCAAATGACCGATCAACATAAATCAAATGACTGATCAATCAGCTTATTGGTGGGGACCCCAAGCGTCCAGACCCCTGCTAATTAACTAATTTAGTCGCGGAAAATCCCTTAAGGCCTCAGTCATACGGGCGTTTCGATGCACAAATTTTTGAACCCATCAGTTATGCATTCACAAATTCGTGTGACCGAAGCGGGCGTCACGGCAGAAAAACGTTGCTAGCAGCGTTTATCCACTTAAAAATAGCGCTGCCCGCTATCCCCTGCTGTGGCTGTCACAGCTGCAGCAGGGGATTTCTTGGATGTGAAACCCCTGGATGCTGTCACATCCAGGGGTTTCACCTGTGGCCAATGGGGCCGGTGGCGGCTGCGGAAGCCCCATTGACATACAGAGAACATCACGATGCTCTGCTATTGCTGTGACAGCTGTGGCAGAGGATTTCTCCATCTCCGCAGGGAGTCCCATTGTCATTGGACACTGTGACAGCATTGTCACAGTCTCTAGTGAAAATGGGACTCCCCACAGAGATGAAGAAATCCTCTGCCACAGCTGTCACAGCTGTAGCAGAGCATCATGATGTTCTTCCATTAAAAGCAATGGGCTGCCGACAAGCGCTGCAGTGAGTTTTGGGCAAGGGCTTGAAATATAAGCCCTTCCCTGAAAATCAATCCAAAAATGTGTATAAAAAAATGTCCAGCCGCGTCCAGCCAGCTCTTCTCATGCACTGCTATGAGGAGCTTTCAGCAGGCAGGGAAATAAAATCCCGGCCTGCTGAAAGGGCTGCCTCTGATTGGCTGAGCACTGTGACCAATCAGAGGCAGCTCTCAGCTATTGAATGACAGCTGAGAGCTGCTTCTGATTGGTCCCTGCGCTCAGCCAATCAGAGGCAGCACTCATCTATTCATGAATTCATAAATGGAGGTCTAAAATTCCCACCTCCAGGAAGCACTGACTGTGATTGCTTCTCAAACGCCGCGGCTCAGCCAATCAGAGCCAGTGCTTGATGAACGAATCACAGCCAATCATTAAATCAGGTGATGTATTATTATTTTTTTTATTTTTTTTATGCAGATAGGGTTTATTTTAGGGCTTTTACTGTAGGATTTCCTACTGTAAAAAGTTGCATCTGCATCGCACTGCATGAAAGCATGAGACTTGTTGCACCGTTGCATTGTGAGAAAATCGCATGATTTTGACGCCCGTGTGGAAGCGGCCTTAATGCTACTGTAGCAATGTCAATGCAAGAAGAAATGTATCACATATAAGATAATCTCCCCCATGGTAGATTAAAATGTAGCGCCGCAGAACCTCTTTTTTAAGCGTAAGGGTCCCTTCACACATTTGCGAGAAAATCGTGCGATTTTTGAGCGATGCAAGAGCGAGTGAAAACACAGAATTATGAGACCAATGATTTTCAATGGTTTCATTCCCATTTGCAATGTTTTCTGTCCTGTGGTGTTGTGAGATTTGAAAATGGCAGCATGTCCTATCTTTCTGCGTTTTTCTATTTCTTTCTCGCCCATGTTTCCCTATGGAGCCTCTGATTTATTGCATCGCAACACACAAACCTCCAATGTTCGTGCGATGCGTTTTTAACATTCGAAACCCCTATTGTCTATCGCGCAAGAAAACTGAACGAGAAAATCGCGGGCAGCAGTAATACAATGCAAGATCGCTGATGTTCAAAAATGGCGTGATCAAAAATGCGATTTTGACATGATTTTATTGCGGCAATATTGCAATTGCCAGTGTAAAGGAGCCCTTAGGGGAGATTCCTTTCAATCACTGATTAATATGAAACGTTCTCATCTTCTTAATGAAGAATTGCTGCTGTGAGCTGGGAATTATAGAAGAAGACTAAGAAGACTATTTAATGGCTTCTATGGAGGGAAGTTGTGGGCATGCTCTGTGATATCTGCAGAGGTCGCTGTGCAGCCTGCAGGTGAGCTGTGTCTATCAGCTGTGTTATCTGCCTTCAGCTTTATCATACATTTCATTGTAATCCTGCCTTGTAATGATAGAGCCATATTCACTTGTCCATGTTGTTTGGCTATTTAGCCTAATGAGTTCCAGATGTGTTCTTTTTTTTCACGGAATTGCGCATCCCATCACGCATTGCACTTGCATTTTCTCAGCTCCCTCAGATTTCTATGACGACCTTTGATGTACAATTGTGGAGTAAGATAGAGGTTTTTTTGCACTCATGAGAAATGCGTATGCAAAATTGGAAAATGAGAACAAACACATTGAAATTAATGGGTTCTATTCTTTGCATCTTGTGTGTGAAAATTTCACATACACTAATACGGCCATAAATACATCCGTGTGAAGCCAGCCTTAAGGCGCAGGCACATGGGCGTTTTGCCACACATATTTTTGTGTGCCTAACTGATGCATTCAAAAATTTGCGTGACCGAAGCGGGCGTCACGGCAGAAAAACTGCACCTAGCAGCGTTTATCCGCTCAAGAAGAGCGCTGCCCGCTATCCCTTGCTGTGACTGACAGCTGCAGCAGGGAATTCCTTGGATGTGAAATCCCTGGATGCTTTCACATCCAGGGGTTTCACCTGTGGTCAATGGGGCCGGCGACAGTGTCCAATAACAATGAGACTCCCCGTGGAGATAAAGAAATCCTCTTCCAATTCATGCATAAGTGAGTGCTGCCTCTAATGAGGCTGAGCGCAGGGACCAATTAGAGGCAGCTCTCAGCTGTCTTTTAATAGCTGAGAGCTGCCTCTGATTGGTCACAGTGCTTAGCCAATCAGAGGCAGCCTTTTCAGCGGTGGGGATTTTAAATCTCCGCCTGCTGAAAGCTCCTCATAGCAGTGCAGAAGAAGAGCCGGCTGGACGCGGCTGAGCCCCGGCAGCTGCAGAGAGGCGAATATACTTTTTTTTTCTTTTTTACACATTTTTGGATTGATTTTCAGGGAAGGGCTTATATTTTAAGCCATTCCCTGAAAATCAATGCAGGGCTTGCCAGCTGTATCGCCGGCTCTATTGAATTCAATGGGAGAACATCGCGATCCTCTGCCACAGCTGTGGCAGAGGATCGTGATCTTCAATATATGTTCTTAATGGGGTCGGCGCTGCTGCCGCCAGCCCCATTGAGCGCGAGGTGAAACCCCTGGATGCGATTTTTTTACCTGCGGAAAAACACACGTCAAAATGCCCGTGTCACTGAGCTTTGATGTGATTGTTCTCAGCAAGAGAAACGACGTAATCTTGTAGATATGATACCTTTTAATGGCTAACAAAAATACATGATGTAATAATAGCGAGCTTCCAAACCAACGCAGGGTTCTTCTTCAGGCTTAAAAGGTATGATATCTACAAGATTACGTCGTTTCTCTTGCTGAGAACAATCACATTTTGCTCCACTGGCTAACACGGTACCAGATCTTTGTTTTCACTGAGCTTTGAAACATTTTAAAAATAAGGCCAGATTCACACGAGCGTAAGTGTATCTGTGCAGGTTTTTGCAGAATGAAAGTTGCGTATTTGCACGCACAACGGCGTTTTTTTACTATACTTTTGTATGTGTAAGTCATGCCTAATGGCACGTGTAAAAAATTATGTACCAATCCTCCCAGCCATTGAAATTGCCAAATTCTTTAGTGAGTGACAGATTTGTTGTTTCGCGCAGGAAAATGAAGCATGCTGCAGTTGAACGTGCAAAATACGCACTTCTGAATGGACCCCTTGAAATCAATGGTCTATATTTTCTTCATATTAGGTGCGCAAAAATGTAATGCACAAATATGTGTGTAAATACGCCGCGTGAATCTGGCCTAAATAATAAAAATGTTTAAAATAAAAGCTTTATTTACACAATTGGGCATTTTCTGGCTGTAGATTCCCTTCCTGATATCACTATACTATTCATTCATTTTAATGGAGCTGTGCCATTTTTGTCCATGATACTGGTAAGGTTTAGAGATGAGTGAACGTACTCGTCCAAGCTTGATACTCGTTCGAGTATTAGCGTGTTCGAGATGCTCGTTACTCGTGACGAGTACCACGCGATGTTCGGGTTACTTTCACTTTCATCTCTGAGATGTTAGCGCGCTTTTCTGGCCAATAGAAAGACAGGGAAGTCCTCAGTGTTCTGGGTCTGTGCTGGGTGTAGTTGTCCTTCTAATTCATACGCAGCCAGCTAAGTGTTACAGCAGGCTTGCGCAAAATTATTTCCTGGCTCTGTGTTGGCTGTTACATCACATTCCAGTCCACAGTGCAACAGTCTGCAGTTATTTTACATACTCCAGGGCCAGTAGTGGTGAGGCAGGGACAGAAGACATATTTATTGAATATAGGCAGTGGGCCTTTCCAAAAACATTTGGGGAAAAAAATCTATTTGGGCTGCCTGTGACTGTCCTCAGTGTCCTCCTAATTCATATGCAGCCAGCTAAGTGTTACAGCAGGCTTGCGCAAAATTATTTCCTGGCTCTGTGTTGCCTCTTACATCACCGCTGTATTCCTGTCCACAGTGCAACAGTCTGCAGTTATTTTACATACTCCAGGGCCAGTAGTGGTGACGCAGGGACAGAAGACATATTTATTGAATATAGGCAGTGGGCCTTTCCAAAAACATTTGGGGAAAAAAATCTATTTGAGCTGCCTGTGACTGTCCTCAGTGTTCTGGGTCTGTGCTGGGTGTAGTTGTCCTCCTAATTCATACGCAGCCAGCTAAGTGTTACAGCAGGCTTGCGCAAAATTATTTCCTGGCTCTGAGTTGCCTCTTACATCACCGCTGTATTCCTGTCCACAGTGCAACAGTCTGCAGTTATTTTACATACTCCAGGGCCAGTAGTGGTGACACAGAGAGAGAAGACATATACAGTGTATATTGGCAGTGGGCCTTTCCAAAAACATTTGGGGGGAAAAATCTATTTGGGCTGCCTGTGAATGTCCTCAGTGTACTGGGTCTGTGCTGGGTGTAGTTGTCCTCCTAATTCATACGCAGCCAGCTAAGTGTTACAGCAGGCTTGCGCAAAATTATTTCCTGGCGTTCCGTAAGCGAAGTCAGCCTCCAACCACAGGCCAATAAGCGGCACATTTAATTACAGTGTTCTGTTTCTGCACTACTGGTAATACACCATGCTGAGGGGTAGGGGTAGGCCTAGAGGACGTGGACGAGGACGCGGAGGCCCAAGTCAGGGTGTGGGCACAGGCCGAGCCAGTGCGGTGGCCAGGGGTAGAGGCAGGGCCAGACCGAATAATCCACCAACTGTTTCCCAAAGCGCCCCCTTGCGCCATGCCACCCTACAGAGGTCAAGGTGCTCTATGGTGTGGCAGTTTTTCACAGAGATGCCTGACGACCGACGAACAGGGGTGTGCAACCTTTGTCACGCCAAGATCAGCTGGGGAGCCACCACCACCAGCATGCGCAGGCATATGATGGCCAAGCACCCCACAAGGTGGGACGAAGGCCGTTCACTGCCTCCGGTTTGCACCACTGCCTCTCCCCCTGTGCCCCAACCTGCCACTGAGATCCAACCCCCCTCTGAGGACACAGGCACTACCGTCTCCTGGCCTGCACCCACACCCTCACCTCCGCTGTCCTCGGCCCCATCCAGCAATGTCTCTCAGCGCAGCGTCCAGACGTCGCTAGCGCCACTGTTTGAGCGCAAGCGCAAGTACGCCGCCACGCACCCGCACGCTCAAGCGTTAAACGTGCACATTGCCAAATTGATCAGCCTGGAGATGCTGCCGTATAGGCTTGTGGAAACGGAGGCTTTCAAAAGCATGATGGCGGCGGCCCCGCGCTACTGGGTTCCCAGTTGCCACTACTTTTCCCGATGTGCCGTCCCAGCCCTGCACGACCACGTCTCCCGCAACATTGTACGCGCCCTCACCAACGCGGTTACTGCCAAGGTCCACTTAACAACAGACACGTGGACAAGCACAGGCAGGCAGGGCCACTATATCTCCCTGACGGCACATTGGGTGAATTTAGTGGAGGCTGGGACAGAGTCAGAGCCTGGGACCGCTCACGTCCTACCCACCCCCAGAATTGCGGGCCCCAGCTCGGTTCTGGTATCTGCGGCGGTGTATGCTTCCTCCACTAAACCACCCTCCTCCTCCTCCAACGCAACCTCTGTCTCGCAATCAAGATGTGTCAGCAGCAGCACGTCGCCAGCAGTCGGTGTCGCGCGGCGTGGCAGCACAGCGGTGGGCAAGCGTCAGCAGGCCGTGCTGAAACTACTCAGCTTAGGAGAGAAGAGGCACACGGCCCACGAACTGCTGCAGGGTCTGACAGAGCAGACCGACCGCTGGCTTGCGCCGCTGAGCCTCCAACTGGGCATGGTCGTGTGTGACAACGGCCGTAACCTGGTGGAGGCTCTGCAGCTCGGCAGCCTCACGCACGTGCCATGCCTGGCCCATGTCTTTAATTTGGTGGTTCAGCGCTTTCTGAAAAGCTACCCACACTTGTCATACCTGCTCGGAAAGGTGCGCCGGGTCAGCGCACATTTCCGCAACTCCAAGACGGACGCTGCCACCCTGCGGACCCTGCAACATCGGTTTAATCTGCCAGTGCACCGATTGCTGTGTGACGTGCCCACACGGTGGAACTCTACGCTCCACATGTTGGCCAGGCTCTATGAGCAGCGTAGAGCTATTGTGGAATACCAACTCCAACATGGGCGGCGTAGTGGGAGTCAGCCTCCTCAATTCTTTACAGAAGAGTGGGCCTGGTTGGCAGACATCTGCCAGGTCCTTGGAAACTTTGAGGAGTCTACCCAGATGGTGAGCGGGGATGCTGCAATCATTAGCGTCACCATTCCTCTGCTATGCCTCTTGAGAAGTTCCCTGCAAAGCATAAAGGCAGACGCTTTGCACTCGGAAACAGAGGCCTGGGAAGACAGTATGTGGCTGGATAGTCAGAGCACCCTCATGTCTATATCTCAGCGCGTTAAGGAGGAGGAGGAGGGGGAGGAGCATGAGGAGGAGGGGGAAGAGACAGCTTGGCCCACTGCTGAGGGTACACATGCTGCTTGCCTGTCATCCTTTCAGCGTGTATGGCCAGAGGAGGAGGAGGAGGAGGATCCTGAAAGTGATCTTCCTAGTGAGGACAGCCATGTGTTGCGTACAGGTACCCTGGCACACATGGCTGACTTCATGTTAGGATGCCTTTCTCGAGACCCTCGCGTTACACGCATTCTGGCCACTACGGATTACTGGGTGTACACACTGCTCGACCCACGGTATAAGGAGAACCTTTCCACTCTCATACCCGAAGAGGAAAGGGGTTCGAGAGTGATGCTATACCACAGGACCCTGGCAGACAAGCTGATGGTAAAATTCCCATCCGACAGTGCTAGTGGCAGAAGGCGCAGTTCCGAGGGCTAGGAAGCAGGGGAGGCGCGGAGATCAGGCAGCATGTACAGCACAGGCAGGGGAACACTCTCTAAGGCCTTTGACAGCTTTCTGGCTTCCCAGCAAGACTGTGTCACCGCTCCCCAGTCAAGGCTGATTCGGCGGGAGCACTGTAAAAGGATGGTGAGGGAGTACGTAGCCGATTGCACGACCGTCCTCGGTGACGCCTCTGCCCCCTACAACTACTGGGTGTCGAAGCTGGACACGTGGCCTGAACTCGCGCTGTATGCCCTGGAGGTGCTTGCTTGTCCTGCGGCTAGCGTCTTGTCAGAGAGGGTGTTTAGTGCAGCTGGGGGAATCATCACAGATAAGTGTACCCGCCTGTCAACCGACAGTGCCGACAGGCTTACACTCATCAAGATGAACAAAGCCTGGATTTCCCCAGGCTTCTCTCCTTCACCAGCGGACAGCAGCGATACCTAAGCAATACGTAGGCTGCACCCGCGGATGGAAGCATCGTTCTCTATCACCATCAAAAACGGGGACATTTTTGCTTCATCAATCTGTGTATAATATTCCTCCTCCTCCTCCTGCTCCTCCTCCTGAAACCTCACATAATCACGCCGAACGGGCAATTTTTCTTAGGCCCACAAGGCTCAGTCATATAATTTTTGTAAACAATTTTTATACGTTTCAATGCTCATTAAAGCGTTGAAACTTTCACCTGAACCAATTTTTATTTTAACTGGGCTGCCTCCAGGCCTAGTTACCAATTAAGCCACATTAACCAAAGCGATTAATGGGTTTCACCTGCCCTCTTGGTTGGGCATGGGCAATTTTTCTGAGGTACATTAGTACTGTTGGTACACCAATTTTTGGGGGCCCTCGCCTACAGTGTAATCCAATTAATTTTTAGCCCACCTGCATTACAGCTGACGTTACATCAGCTGTGTTGGACACTGCAATGGGATATATTTATGTACCGCCGGTGGGTTCCAGGGAGCCACCCATGCCGTGGGTCCACACGGAGTTGTAACTGCATGTGTCCACTTCTAAAGAACCCCAGTCTGACTGGGGCATGCAGTGTGGGCCGAAGCCCACCTGCATTAAACATGACATTACCTCAGCTGTGCTGGGCAATGCAATGGGATATATTTATGTACCGCCGGTGGCTTCCTGGCACCCACCCATGCTGTCAGTCCACACGGAGTTGTAACTGCATGTGTCTACTTCTAAAGAACCCCAGTCAGACTGGGGCATGCAGTGTGGGCCAAAGCCCACTTGCATTAAACATGACATTACCTCAGCTGTGATGGGCACTGCAATGGGATACACTAATGTACAGCCGGTGGGTTCCAGGGAGCCACCCATGCTGTGGGTGCACACGGAATTCCCATTGCGGAGTTGTACCTGCCTGTGACTATTTATAAAAAACCGCAGTCTGACTGGGGCATGCAGACACCTTGACAGAATGAATAGTGTGTGGCACATAGGTTCCCCATTGCTATGCCCACGTGTGCAGCTCCTGATGGCGGTGGCACAGGATTATATTTCTCATTGCTTCTGTACAGCATTGTGGGCTATCGCCCCGCCCCTTTTAAAGAGGGTCGCTGCCTAGCCGTGCCAACCCTCTGCAGTGTGTGCCTGCGGTTCCTCCTCATGGCAGACGCACTTATAAATAGACATGAGTGTGGCGTGGCATGAGTGCAGCTGAAGGCTGCGCAGGGACAATTTGGTGTGTGCTGTGGACACTGGGTTGTGCAGGGGGGGGGGTTGGGCAGCATGTAACCCAGGAGAAGTGGCAGCGGAGTGTCATGCAGGCAGTGATTGTGCTTTGTTGGAGGTAGTGTGGTGCTTAGCTAAGGTATGCATTGCTAATGAGGGCTTTTCAGAAGTAAAAGTTGTTGGGGGGGGCCCACTCTTGCCGCTATTGTGGCTTAATAGTGGGACCTGGGAACTTGAGATGCAGCCCAACATGTAGCCCCTCGCCTGCCCTATCCGTTGCTGTGTCGTTCCCATCACTTTCTTTAATTGCCCCGATTTTCACAAATGGAAACCTTAGCGAGCATCGGCGATATACAAAAATGCTCGGGTCGCCCATTGACTTCAATGGGGTTCGTTACTCGAAACGAACCCTCGAGCATCGCGAAAATTTCGTCCCGAGTAATGAGCACCCGAGCATTTTGGTGCTCGCTCATCTCTAGTAAGGTTCCAATGATTTGTGCTGCCTCTCATGAACCATCTGCATTCAAAGCGCAGTAAACTTCCAGCATTCTGTTGAAAAAGTAAATCAGTTACAAAAGACAAAGTAAACGTCTTGAATAGAATCCAAAAACTTGCTGCATGGCACAAAGTCATCCGTTTAGGACGAAAAGGTTGAAATATTATCCCCCTTTATAAGCAGAAAACGGGTAACAGAATCTAAGCCCACAAGCCAATATATCTGGAAACATAAAATGCTTCCGTTGGCATCTTTATAGGTGGTATAAAAGGTGTCATTAATGAATTAAACAAACGAGTTCTTAGATTGTCGATGAACAATCCTCCCATCCTATCTGTTCAATAAAGAAAACAAAGTGGAGCGCTCTGCTAACTGTTCTCTTTACATTCTAGGTCTTCCTGAAGCCGAACTTACAGTCCAATTAAAACAGAAATACCAAAACTTCCAATGGTAACAATCATTTTATTGTTTGCAACTTTAAACTTTCTTCCTAAGATCTTCCATCAACGAAAGGAAATTACAATTGGGGAGTCAATTTTGCAATATTTTCATTCTATCAATCTAAATTTATATCCTTGTTTCCCGGAAAACAAAGAAGGAGTTTCTTAATCCTTAATATACAATTTTGCCTTCATTTGCTAATTTATTGCGCTCTGTTTTGTTTTCTTTGAATGACATTCTACTTTAAAGGAAAAATCATACCGCACAATGTGGCACAAGACTCATTAAGGCAAATAGAATGATGGTCTAAAAAGTATGATTACACCAAATTCCAGGAGTCCATAAAAAGTGCTCATTTAAATAGATTGTTTCATCATGGCAACTTCTTCTTTTAAATGAAGATGGCCCAACAATTAGCTGATCGTCTTGGGTCTGAAACTTAAAGTTTGTGGCAATCAACTGTTACATGGTGGCTATTCAAATAAATGGTTGTTCATGTAATACAAAGGTAGGTTTGATCAGAGCGATAGACATTGATACTTTACGGCTCTCCCTTCTGGCTCGTAGAAGGGAAACCCACCTCTATGACCTCCATATGCTCTAAGGAACCATTCAAATGGGACTGAATAATCCGAACCAGCGTTGCAGTACATGCTGTCCCTGAATTCCGCAATAACGTCCGCACTTCTATCTGTGGATTTTGATATGGAATTGCCGGCAGGATTCTGCTATTTTCAATTCCGCACCAACATTAGCAGTGTGGATTTTGGTGCTGAATATTCCGCAGGAGCAATGTTTCATCCTGTGTGAAAGGGGTCCCACATGGGATTAGGTTGTCTTAAGTGAGACAACTCCTTTTAGAGCAATTATTAAAATCCATTCACGCACAGATCTAAATTTTACAGACTCAGAGTTCAAACTTCCGACCATCCCCTGCTTTGTTAGGGTCTGCATAAAGTGTTATCTTCACAACACATACTATATTCTAATAACTGGATTCCTAAAATGCAACACATCACAGAGCCCTTCATTATAGTAGTTCAAGCATTGGGAGTAGAGATAAGCGAGCACGCTCGGATAAGGCAGTTACTCGAGCGAGCATCGCTCTTCTCGAGTAACTGCATTCTCGTCCGAGCAGGCTCGGGGGGGGGGGGGCGGCGGGGGTGAGCGGGGGCGGTGTGGGTTGCAGAGGGGGAAAGAGAGATCCCTCTCACTCTCCCCCCGCTGCCCCCCAAGCCTGCTCAGATGAGAATGCAGTTACTTGAGAAGAGCGATGCTCGCTCGAGTAACTGCCTTATCTAAGCATGCTCGCTCATTTCTAATTAGGAGCCTTTCACATGCGACAAAATTTGGCCACAGCACGCACCGTAAAATGCAACAGAATTTGCCGCTTCGGAAATCCACACCAAAACCTTCAGGTCTAAATGCGGAATTGCAGGCAGAATTAAACCATTATCAAAACCACACAGAGACATGCAGATTTTGGTACGAAATTTCTTGTGCGTTTCCATGTGTGTTGGGCCATATTGCATCTGTGTAAAAGGTCCCTTAAAGGTGACTCTATCAGGTTTTTCTCTAGTCTCAATAACAACCTGTGGACTCTTCAATAGAGTTCTGAGCTATAATGCAGCCTATAACTCAAACTGATTTAAGATACATAAAACAAAATACTTATATACAACATTTGTAGATAACATCTACATATAAAGTGTAAAATTGTGTTAAAAACAGACATTTAGAAGGGTACTGTGGGTTTCAGCAAACTTGCATAAATTAGTAGTACAAGTGATTATAAGAAACATTACAATATATCTTGGAGAAAAACACTTTTTCTTCAATTATCAGCCACTTTTTCTCCTCCTCCTGCCCTAATTACTCTCTCTAATAACTGGATTCCTAAAATGCAACACATCACAGAGCCCTTCATTATAGTAGTTCAAGCATTGGGAGTAGAGATAAGCGAGCACGCTCGGATAAGGCAGTTACTCGAGCGAGCATCGCTCTTCTCGAGTAACTGCATTCTCGTCCGAGCAGGCTCGGGGGGGGGGGGCGGCGGGGGTGAGCGGGGGGCGGTGTGGGTTGCAGAGGGGGAAAGAGAGATCCCTCTCACTCTCCCCCCGCTGCCCCCCAAGCCTGCTCAGATGAGAATGCAGTTACTTGAGAAGAGCGATGCTCGCTCGAGTAACTGCCTTATCTAAGCATGCTCGCTCATTTCTAATTAGGAGCCTTTCACATGCGACAAAATTTGGCCACAGCACGCACCGTAAAATGCAACAGAATTTGCCGCTTCGGAAATCCACACCAAAACCTTCAGGTCTAAATGCGGAATTGCAGGCAGAATTAAACCATTATCAAAACCACACAGAGACATGCAGATTTTGGTACGAAATTTCTTGTGCGTTTCCATGTGTGTTGGGCCATATTGCATCTGTGTAAAAGGTCCCTTAAAGGTGACTCTATCAGGTTTTTCTCTAGTCTCAATAACAACCTGCAGACTCTTCAATAGAGTTCTGAGCTATAATGCAGCCTATAACTCAAACTGATTTAAGATATATAAAACAAAATACTTATATACAACATTTGTAGATAACATCTACATATAAAGTGTAAAATTGTGTTAAAAACAGACATTTAGAAGGGTACTGTGGGTTTCAGCAAACTTGCATAAATTAGTAGTACAAGTGATTATAAGAAACATTGCAATATATCTTGGAGAAAAACACTTTTTCTTCAATTATCAGCCACTTTTTCTCCTCCTCCTGCCCTAATTACTCTCTCTGAAATACTGCTAAAATCCATAAAGATCAGCTCACTGAGGGATCAGGTTACAAGCTGCCCTTAGAAGCCTATGGAGAGGGGAGAGGGAGGTAGAAGCAGCTGTACAGTGACAGATACAGAGAGAGACACACACAAACATGCATAGACATACAGAGCTGCTAGCTCTGGTCAGTTCTGTATTTCACACCAGGGCTGAATTCACAGCTACACTGCTCAGTACTTTTGTATAATGTCCCCGTGCCACTGCTTTTAAAAGTTGCGCTACGGAGAAATAGGATCCCCTATTCTTTTCTGTGTGCAGTGCATGAGAGATAGTATGGCAGCTAGTCTCCACTTACCAGGTCAGGGCAAACTAACAATTAGAAATACAAGTCACTGAGTAGAAAACTGGGGAAACTTTTCATATAAAAGTCCTATAATAACCAGCAATAATGTTATTGCTCATGTACTCACATGTCAACTGATCCTGAAGTCACATGAAATAACAAGAATTCTTTAAAGTGTAAGTCCACCTTCAAAGAGATTTGCTGCATAACATTAGAAAATCTGACATTTGGAGCTGCCACTAATTAACCCCTTCCCAACACAGTTTTTGAGGCAATTTGTTCATGGTTTTCATGTCCAAGATTCACATATTCTATAACTTTTCTATTGGCATAGTCATATGAGGGTTTATTTTTTGCAGGATAAGTTGCATTTTTGAAGGACTCAATTCAATGTACCCTATAAGTGCCAGTTTGGAGGGAAGGGGGTATATTTATGGCATTCATTGTGCTGTATTAATGCTATGTTGATTTCATTCTGCAATGATGATGATGTCCTCCATGATGTGTCCATCAACTGCGACACCCTAGCTTCTGGCATGCATTCGAATGTGTGATGCAAAACCAAACTTGGTCTTAAAGGTCCGGTCACAGGTGGCACAGTATGGTAGTCCACTAGAATTGTGGGTCTTCTTATAGCAGGGCTTTGAGCAAGTTTTGCGAATTTGATGTTTGCCGTCAAGTTCTTCATAGACCTTAGTGGTTGTTTTGACAGCATTTTGCCATTCTGGTCTTTGCTGAGCAAGCTCCTCCCAAGTGTCATGTGAAAAGCCGTAAGACTTAAGGTGCTGCTACAAGATATCCTTATATCTAAGATATTGGCATCCCTTTTTGTGTTTTCTACAGGAAAGTTCAGAATAGAACTCAGCTTTGGGCAGTCTTGAAGAGTCCATCCACACAACATGTCGGCACCATCCAGGTTGTGCTTGCATAAGCATGTATTTTATGCCGGCCAACTTGGTTCGACGCAACATTTCAGGGTTTGGCACACAATCCTCCCAGCTCACACAAAGGATGGCCCGAAGACACTTCACGTAGAAAAGGTCCAAACGCCGGATGTCATCTTTATGAAGGCACCACAGTCTGATTACTATGATTCTAAATGTATATAGTTGTTTTATGTTATTACTGGCATAAAATAGGGTTTAAAAAAATAGCTTGCCTTGTCTCTATATTCATATGAGGGCTTGCTTTTCTTTGCAGGATAAGCCGTAGTTGATATTGCTTTAATTTGGGGTACATATGACTTTTTGATCACATTTTATACCTTTTCTGGGAGGCGAGGTGACCAAAAAACAGCAATTCTCATAATTTTTATGACATTTATCATGCTGGATAAATAAGGCTTCATTTTACTGACTTTAATGTGTGCAGAAATACCAATTATGATTACTTTGTATTATTGGTATTTTTTGACTTAAGAATTTTTTTATTTTTTAACCCTTTCCAATCCAGTTTGTATCCTAGTTTTCCTAGGGGGCTTACTCTTTTTCTGCCATTATACAACAGCGCTATACACTGGCTAAAGCCAGTACTGCATGAGGTGACACGCTGGATAGGCTTCGGCAGCAGAGAGACTGGCAATATACAGTAAGAGAACCCTGACAGACGTCTTCCAACATCGGAGCTGTACAGCCTTAAATCATAATGTCTTCAAAGGTCAGACAGTGGATTGGAAAGGGTTAATATTTGAAAAAATGTACTAAACCTTCATACAGAAGTATTGCAGTGTACTATACAGGTGATCACATGATAAAGTCTCCTTGTGCTGTTAGTAAAATCCTATTACTTCCTGCTTCTGGCAGGGTACAATAGGTATAATAAGATGGCAGCTTTGTCATGGAATGAGAGCCAAAGTGATGACAGAGGGAGCTCTCATCCACTGTCCAACCATTTAGATGCCATAGTCGCTACTGACCACAGCATCTAATGAGCTAAACAGTTCGAATCCGAGTTAATACCACTCCTAGCCATTGCTGACAAGTGTCAGCTGTAAAACAGAGTTGACAACCAAAGGGTATGGAGTGGGCTCAGTCCCTGAGTCTGCTCCATACCACTCTGACAACTTTCACCATGCATGCACTATGTGGCGGGGGTTAGGAAGGTGTTACAAAATATATACTGTGAAGATGTGACTCTGTTGTCCGTTTCTGAGGTACAACTGTGAAAATCTTAAACATTTTGCAAATTTCAGCAAAAGTGGAATTGCACTTTAACCCCTTCACTGCTAGAAATTTGGAAGCCGTATTTGCTCAGGTGACCAGTTAGCTACGCCTCAAAATAAACACTGATCATTTTATATGTCAATACCTTCAAAACCTGAAACTATAATAAAAAAAATCACCATTTGTTTTAAAAAGCTAAACTCCATAAAGAGCAGAAGTATCAAATATACATACGCTATTCACAATTCATCATTTACACAAACTCAAAATGAGCAAAACCCATCAAAGCAAAAAAGGACGAACAGAGAATTCCAGACACATGGATACCCGACACAATCAACTTGAAGCAGTTCAAAAATGTTATACCTTGAAAGAAACTAAATCTAAAACAGTAACAAGTCATAACCACAAAAATAGCCCAACCCAAAAGAACACGGTGCCGGTCCCCCATATCTAAGTTTGCTTTACTAGATCCTTACAGAATGGCAAAAATGGTAGGAAAACGTAAGTATAACCAAGCGAAGTGTCAGCATCACATAAGTAAATAATACGTTGTTAATACTGAATTTACAAAAACACTTGATGCCAAGTATAATGCCTGCCGTCGAATAGAAGCGACCTTAAAAACATAGCAGGCGAGGCTTGTATTTGTAAATCCGTTGCTTCCAAATGCTAAGACAATAGTATAGAATATGTATAAATTCCACTTTCTTAGACATCTGGCTTTTTGTACTTGGTTAACCAAACTTACCAAATCATGCCGTACCTGTTTACTTGTGTTGTTGTTCCAAAGACCACGTTGGTTATGATGGACCAGGCTTTGGACCCGTTCTAGTCTAGAATTATGTGAACCCTACTCTTGTCTAATATTCCAACAAATAATTCCCACAAGGTAACATCAAATATGTTGCGCAGTATAATGTAATCACACCTGCAATCTGAATGTATTTGTCTGCAGTAAGAGATGGAGCATGCTATGAAGTAGCAATCTAGGATTAAACCCGCTGACAAGAGGATGTATTGTGCTGAAAGCATGCATTTAGAGATAAGGCTGCTGTCTATTAACATGTACACAGCTCTGCAAATAGAGCCTCCATATATAATGCAATGGCTCCGTTAACCGATTAAAGCTTGTCGTGCTAACCGGACAAAATGAAGGGTCCCTGCTCATGGGAAGAAATACATTGAAAGTGAAATTATATCAGCTCAATACATAAAAAATTAAGGAGGTCTTAGAATTCTGTTTATGTATTTATTCCCATAGACATGAGATATTTAACAAAAGGAAGATAAGGTGATGGTTTCAAGTAGTACCGCCTAAGGGAAAGAAACAGATTATTCTAATACTTTGATATATTTTATTGGATTAGGCATCAGCGTTCACACATAGAAACTTTCAAGGGCGTTAATTGTCTCATCTCCCAAAATGTGGTATCATTTTAGGGCATAGTAACTCCTTCCCTTCAATGCCTTTACCATGCTTCAGTGAATGAATCTCAACTGTCTTTTCTTGTTAGACTAGCAATAAAGCTCTGCACAAAATTTTGTGTGTGCGTTTGTCAAGGAGGCAAAGGCTTCGGCAGAAGGTGAGACCGGCTGAAAAAGTCTTTCTCTACAGAAGAGATTAATCTGTCAATCAGCACTTAAACAGATGCCTGTGAACACAGAGGTCTTTCCACCAGGCTGCATTGTGAGGTTTTTGGAGCTTTGTATTCCACCATGCATGGGCTTTTGAATTGTTGTTTTTCTATTTACTTTAATTTTATTTTGTACACACCCTAAAGAAATAAATGTGGGTAAGTGTAAATAGGGAGAATTGTTGCTGTGAAGCCGTAAGTGAGGGCAGCTATCAATCAGCCTGTGATGCATTGTCAAGGGACTGAGGTAGGAATACTCGGTGCAGAAGTGTTCGCACTCCTAATAACCCCTTTGAATTCTCTAGTATACCATAGTACATAAGATGACTTGCATTAAGCAGACCAGGTATTTTCAAACAACTGTCCATAGATCAATTGTGGTTTTCAGACTCTCAATGTAGAGTCTCCTTAGATGCGAATTCTGATCTCAAAGGGAAAATCTGGGTTTAAAAACTTCTTCTGTGGCCAAGGAAATGTCTTTGTTTTAAAAGTATTGAAAAAGGGTACAAAATATTCCTGTTTTTCTCTATGATAGAAGTAAGTCTTACCGTCGATGTATTTTTGCAGCCTTTCATATTCATAAAATGTATTTTAATGTCATATTCAGTAATGAATGCGTAAGTGCCGAATGTTTCCCAATATAGTCTTTAAAATCAAAGTCATACACCAAATTCAGTTAAAGGGGTTGTGTGAAGAAGTACAATCCCTAGAGATGCACACCCCCTCATTGTAGCACACAGATTTGGCTGCAGATTTTGACATGAATTTCAGATTCTCATTTCAATCCTCACTGAAAATCATAGGAAAATCAGTGTCAAATTTACGCTGCAGCTTTCTTTTCTGCGACGTGTGGATGAGTTCCTGAAATTACATCCACATGACTTTTAAAGTAAAATGTTGCAGATTTTCCACTTCCAATTTCTGTGGTGTGAAATACCCTAAAGAATGAGGTGCAACGTAGTCTGCTCTTCACCCACATCAGAAGAGTCCTCTACTCAATAACCCTCTTCCACTCCCTCTTTATAGTGAGTGAAGAAAAAAAACTGGAATTTAGGAGCGGCTCTCTAATAAATATGAGCAGCCAAGGGGATAAATTATCTAACTTCTCTTTTATTAAATCAATTAAAACCAGCAGATATGTGTTTCGGAGTTAGCCCATTCATCAGTCAAGCTGGGTAGGACATCACTCTTGGGGATATGGACCCAAAATCACTGGTGGTACCAGGAGGCGTGGAATGGTAAAACTACGAGCACCATGAGAAGTGACTCCTAAGAGTGCTTTTAGGTCCATATTCCCCAGCCCCAAGAGTGATGTCCAACCAGCTTGACTGATGAACCGCCTAAACCAGAAACGCGTATCTGCTGGTATTAATTGATTTAATAAAAGAGAAGTTGGTTAATCTATCCCACCGTTTGTTGACATTTATTGGTGAACAGCGCCTAAATACCACTTTTTTTTTCTTCACTCATTCAACTTGACCAACATTGGTGGATCTATCTGGTTGGCAGTGCCTCCTTAGTGAAATTCGATTCACAAACATTCACATTTTTCTTCTTCAGCTCCTTGAGGTTTCTGAGCCCAGGACATCTTGTCCAGATCCCAAACCCTTAAAGGGGTTGTCCCGCGAAAGCAAGTGGGGGTATACACTTCTGTATGGCCATATTAATGCACTTTGTAATATACATCGTGCATTAAATATGAGCCAAACAGAAGTTATTCACTTACCTGTTCCGTTGCTAGCATCCTCGTCTCCATGGTGCCGTCTAATTTTCAGCGTCTAATCGCCCGATTAGACGCGCTTGCGCAGTCCGGTCTTCTCCGTTTTGAATGGGGCTGCTCGTGCTGGAGAGCTGCCCTCGTAGCTCCGCCCCTTCACGTGTGCCGATTCCAGCCAATCAGGAGGCTGGAATCGGCAATGGACCGCACAGAAGCCCTGCGGTCCACCGAGGGTGAAGATCCCGGCGGCCATCTTCACAAGGTAAGTAAGATGTCACCGAAGCGCGGGGATTCGGGTAAGTACTGTGCGGGTTTTTTTTTAAGCCCCTGCATCGGGTTTGTCTCGCGCCGAACGGGGGGGCTATTGAAAAAAAAAAAACCAGTTTCGGCGCGGGACAACCCCTTTAACCTCACTGGGTTTGCTCCACCCCTTCTCTCCCTCTTTGTTCTTACTCCTTCTTCATAGGCTTTGTTTACCGACGCTCCACTCAGCTCCTATCTCTCTTCAACAACAGAAGAACAAATATCTTTTCTCTTTCGCTCTTCCACAATTTGTATTGTAAGGTTTTTGTGAAAAGTTTCAAAAATGACCACCAATATTTTTCCAGAGCTCATTGCATTTTTTTGCACAATTGGCCTTATTACTGATTAACCAGTGAGTGACAACTGGATGTGCCCTTACAAACTTTGGCTTTGTGTAGGGATGTTTTTATATATATACAGTCCAGCATGCACCTTAAGCAATCTCATTCACTTAAATGGGACTGATATGCACATAGGCTATGTAACCAATAGATGAGAGATGTCACAGGCCAGAGAAGAGGTTGCATTGATTCTTCAGTGACAGAAAACTCCTTTAAAGGCCCATTTAGACACAACTCAAAATTCACTCAAAAGCCATCTTTTGAGCGATAATCGTTGTGTCTAAATGCGTGGCCATCGTGCACTGTTCATGCACTATTCGATCATCATTGTCTTTCAGCTAGCTGAAAGAGAATGATGAGCCTTATAAGAACCACGCACTGAGTTCTCAGCAGGATACCGCTGATACTATTGTTTCAGCTGGTATCCCACTCGGAGAATACAGCAGGAGTATGCGGAAGACAGCGCTCCTGCTGTGTTCTGCATACCCCGCTTGGAGCACTCAGCTGTATACCAGCTGAGAGCTCCGTGAACACAGCAGAAGTATGCAAAAGACAGCACTTCAGCTGGTATCCCACTCGGAGAATACAGCAGGAGTATGCGGAAGACAGCGCTCCTGCTGTGTTCTGCATACCCCACTTGGAGCACTCAGCTGGATACCAGCTGAGCACTCCGTGAACATAGCAGGAGTATGCAAAAGACAGTGTTCCAGCTGTGTTCTGTATACCCCGCTCAAAGCGCTAAGCTGTACTTCAGCTGAGCGCTCCGAACACACAGCAGTTCTAGGAGCACATAAATGCACACAACGATTATCGCTCAAAGGATTGCCCTTGAGCGAATATTAAGCGATAATCGTTGTGTCTAAATGGGCCCTATGTGTCCACATGGGATTTACCTTAATCCAGGTAAACCTCCTTGTAATTTGCTTTCCTCAGCCTGCTTGGCTTTGTTCACACTGCCTCTGTGTTCTATTCCATCAGAATGCCATTGTTTTTGATAGCAAGATAAAGTGCCATCAAAATCACTGGGAATGATAGAAAACTGATAGACTCCATTATTTAGTAAGTCAATGTGATCCTTCAGGATCCATTTGGATTTCTTTGATAGCTAACTCATCATATCCGTCATAGATGCATAAAAAAGGAAAGCCATCATAACACACTTTTTTCTATTCATTTTGGGAACATAAAATAATAATAGTAACTAGAGATGAGCAAGCACGCTCTGATAAGGCAGTTACTCGAGTAAGCATCGCTCTCCTCGAGTAACTGCATTCTCGTCCAATCTCTCTCACTCTCTCACCCGCTCCCCCCCTCCCCCCGAACCTGCTCGGACGAGAATGCAGTTACTCGAGAAGAGCAATACTCACTCGAGTAACTGCCTTATCCGAGCGTGCTCACTTATCTCTAATAGTAATGTATTCCTATGGAAAGACAGATTAATCTTCCATGTGCAATTAGGACGCTGTGTAAGAAAAAGTTAAATGATACATTATTTTAAAAGTCAAATTTGAAAAATGTGTGGATGTAAAGTGAAAAGCTTGTCGAAGCCTGCCTTTGGAATAGAGATGAAATCCCCTAAAAATCTTTAGTGGGATGAAATAGACCATCCTAATAAAAGCTCATAGGAGGTGAAACATCACAACTTTCTATAATATGCTCTAGGAGAATTAAAAAATACACCAGTTGGAGATGCTGACATTATTTAGAATTTTTGGCTGAGTTTTGTTGCTGGAGTGGATCGACCCAGCCTGATGGTCTATTGAAGATTTTGAAGGGATTCCAGCGCTATTCCAAATACATGCTTAAGGTAACATGAAAAGCGTCTACACTGGATTCTATCCTGTCAATGCCATGTCATGGACATCCGGTAGAAACATATGATGAAATATATGATCAATCTGCTGTTTTTGTTACAAAAACAGAAGACTTTTACACAGTAGTTGCAAATATATGCACATGTCTAGCAGTTACGGGAAATTAAAACTCCCATTATGTCACATTGTTAATATTTGTAGTAATAGTGGTAGCAGTTGTACATTGTTACTGAAAATGAAACAAAGTATATTTTAAGAATATAGCATACTAAGATTAGGTGACGACTGCGGTATGCAGAAAGAACTAAGGGTAGCTATAGGACTTTGGTGACCCAATAACATTAGTATTATCTATGTAGATTTCCACCGATCAGCCACAACACCTAAACCACCTGCCATATATTGTGTAGGTCACCCTTGTGCCACCAAAAATAGCAATAATACATTGGGGTAAGGACTCCACAAGACCTCTGAGGGTGTCCTGTGGTATTCTGTGAAATATAAGCCCTACACCAAAAACAAGCCTTCGCTACACTGCATTAAAAAGAAAAGTTATACATTACCTAGTAGGCTCGTCTAGGTCCCTCCCGCTGTTCTCCGGAGGTCCGCACAGTTCCCGTTGTCCTCGGAGTTCATAGAACATCCTGCTCATGAACGCCCGCTCATCCAATCACAGCCATTGCTGTGTGGGGGAGGGATTTTTGAATTGGCTGAGCCACGGCCATCGCTCACTGCCACTCGGCCAATTCAAACAGTGAATGATCACCACTGCTCAGCCAATTCAAAATAAGACATCCCCTGAAAATAAGCTCTAGTGCATATTTTGGGGCTAAAATAAGCATAAGACACTGTTTTATTTTCTTGCTACTGTGTTTTAGTTCATCAATATTTCTGGGATGCCTTGCATGCACAGCCCTCTTCAGCTCAAGCCAGAGCATCTCAATATGGTGAAGGCTAGGACCCTAACTTGGCCACTCCAAAGCAGAAATCTTCTTTTTCAATCATTCTTTAGTTGAGTTATTTGTGTGCTTTGGCCCATTTATTGTTTTGTTGCATCGGGCATCATCTCTGCAGCTTGAAGTCATGGACTGCTGACCTTGCATTCTCCTGTAAAATGTTTTGATGCACCTTAGACCCTTGGATTGTTCACTTGGTACCTGTTGTTTTTCTCCTAGTTCTGATCCCTCACTGTCCTCCGACTATAATCCTGTTCAATCCACTGGCCTGTCAAATTCTTGACTGTTTCCCTGACTACACTACTACTCCTTAATCACTACTAGGACTTTCCGATTGGGAAAGTCCATAACTCATTGTAGGAGTTAAGGGTAAAGAACAGGGAGATTCATTAGACTCCACAGCCCAGTTTAGCAAGCACCATTGAGAAGCATAACAACTTAATTATGAATGAACGTAATTTACACAGGAAGACAAACTCCTCAGTGATTTAATGCTTAACTTTTCACTGCACAAGGCATCTTTCTCACTGGGCTGTCTATAGGCACATGCCTACAGTGCCACAAAGTAAATCCAGCCCAGAGAATAGAAAATGCTATTTTAACTTCTGAACTTCATTCAGACAAAAACAAATTAACCTCCTACAACTATACAGACAGCATAAACCAATATAAAATGTACATATATAACCGGATGCAAGTCAGGAGAAATCTAACCAAGTAGATTTGGGCATATAGGTCTCCATATTGAACATGCGTAACCTCTGCCACACAGCTGCGTAGCTTGTCATCCTCATCTCCCACTACCCCAGCACTGCACTGATTTGCATGGAAAGGCATTTGAGTTTTATTTGCATAACTAATTGCACTTGTAATGTAACATAAACAGTGGCACTGTTGGAATCAGGCTTGAGAAAGGCTCATATAAGGTTGAAACATAGCATGGTTTATTTAAATAAATTCTATGGATTCTTATGGGGCCTCATGTGGTGCAGAATGTTAAGGCAGCAAGGTTGCCAGTTCATTTCCTGCATGGTTCAGGTAGCCAGTTCAAGGTTGACTCAGCCTTCCATCTTTCCAAGGTTGTAAAATGAGCTTGCTGGGGGATAATAAACCAACTACCTGAGGGGATAATAAACAAACTACCAGTCACACACATCAGGTATGCGTTCATAAATACACGTGACTGAAGCAGGCATCACAGCGGAAACTGCTAGCAGCGTTTATCCACTCAAAAAAAGCGCTGCCCACTATCCCCTGCTGTGGCTGTGACAGCTGCAGCAGGGGATTCCTTGGATCTGAAACCCCTGGATGTAGTCACATCCAGGGGTTTCACCTGTGGTCAAGGGGGCCGGTGGCAGCTGCGACAGCCCCATTGACATACAGAGAACATCGCGATCCTCTGCTACAGCTGTGGCAGAGGATTTCTTCATCTCCGCAGGGAGTCCCATTGTCACTGGACACTGTGACAGCATTGGGCTGCTGGCAAGCTTTGCAGTGATTTTCGAGGAAGGGCTTAAAATATACGTCCTTCCCTGAAAATCAATCCAAAAATGTGTAAAAAAAAAGTATACTCACCTTTCTGCAGCTGCCGGGGCTCAGCCGCGTCCAGCTGGCTCTTCTCCTGCACTGCTCCGAGTAGTATTCAGCAGGCGGGGATTTAAAATCCCCGCCTGCTAAATGGGCTGCCTCTGATTGGCTGAGCACTTTGACCAATCAGAGTCAGCTCTCAGCTATTAAATAACAGCTAAAAGCTGCCTCTGATTGGTCCCTTCACTCAGCCAATCAGAGGCAGCACTCACCCATTCATGATCTTCACTATATCTTCTCAACGGGGTCTGCACTGTTGACGCTGGCCATATTGAGCGCAAGGTGAAACCCCTGGATGCAATAGCATCCTGGGATTTCACATACACAGAACACTGGTTTGCCCGAAAACGCAGTTACAGGTGTTCTGTGAACCAGTGTCCTATAATTTTTGCTGCAGGGGTTTTTCCGCATGTGAAATTCGCACATGTGACTACTGCTATTGAAAAGCATTGGTTCTATCTAGTGCAAATTTTTTGACATGCGGAAAAACACCCATGTGACTGAGCCCTGAAAGTGCGGCAGGATAAGTTGGTGCTATACAAATAACAAGTCCCTCCCCCCTCTTACCACTGAGTGCAATGGTCTTTATATACTTATTGAAGCTGGAGACTTTTACAGCATTTACCATGGAGTTACTTACGAAAAGAATGAAATGAACTTGTGGAGATGTTGTGCTGCTGATTTTTAGTTATACAGTGTGTATACAGAGATAACTGTCAACCTGATAAGACCGCCCACTGGAGTCCTAAGCATAGCATAAGCAGAGGATTAAATGGATAAATTGCTAGTTGTACTGAATCTTTTCCTACAAATATGTATACAAATCTGCTCAGCTACTCCTGCTGTATAACATATATATATATATATATATATATATATATATATATATATATACCGTATATTCCGGCGTATAAGGTGACCTTTTAACCCCTAAAAATCTGCTCTGCAGTCGGGGGTCGTCTTATATGCCAGGTATACAAAAAAAAAGGTGTCAAGAAGAAAAAGCAGTACTCACCTCCCCCGGCGTTCTGCGGCGCTGCTGCAGGCTGTCGCTCCCTCCTCGTCCCTGACAGAGCATTGCTTTCTGAATGCAGGGCTTGAAATCCCCGCCTCCAGAAAGCTAATGCTGTGATTGGCTAACTCACGCGGCGTCAGCCAATTATAGCCATTCAATGAAATCATTGAATGGCTGTGATTGGCTGACACAGCCTTAAGGTGAACAAGGCTCAACTGAGCTGAAACGCGTCCTCCATGTTTCTGATTTTAATATTTCAATAAAGAGAAGATTTTACTCACCAAGATCCGCGTTCACATTATCTGGATGCATTCACTTTGTCTGACCACCTGATCGAGTGGCTTTCGGATGTGAGTATTAATCATTCTCTATGGAAGCAACATTTAATGAGCGTATATGGAGGAAGCAAGGTGAGACAACTTTTTCTTATGAAAGACATCGGCCCAACAGGGTACTAGAGCCTCCATGCCCACCTGTATCACATCTTGTATCCAAGCTAGAGGTGACCCAACAGGGTACTATGGCCTCCATGACCACCCATGTCCCATCTTGTATCCAAGCTAGAAGCGGTACAACAGGGTACTAGAGCCTCCATGCCCACCCGTATCACATTTTATATCGAAGCTAGAGGCGGTACAACAGGGTACTAGAGCCTCCATGCCCACCCGTATCACATTTTATATCGAAGCTAGAGGTGGCCCAACAGGGTACTAAAGCCTCCATGCCCGCCCGTATCACATCTTGTATCCAAGCTAGAAGTGGTACAACAGGGTACTAGAGCCTCCATGCCCACCCGTATCACATCTTGTATCCAAGCTAGAGGTGACTCAACAGGGTACTATGGCCTCAATGACCACCCATGTCCCATCTTGTATCTAAGCTAGAAGCGGTACAACAGGGTACTAGAGCCTCCATGCCCACCCGTATCACATCTTGTATCCAAGCTAGAGGTGACCCAACAGGGTACTATGGCCTCCATGACCACCCATGTCCCATCTTGTATCCAAGCTAGAAGCGGTACAACAGGGTACTAGAACCTCCATGCCCACTTGTATCACATCTTGTATCCAAGCTAGAGGCGGTACAACAAGGTACTAGAGCCTCCCTTCGGGTGGTCAGTTGTCTGCATTAAATTTTCCTTTTGCTCTGATATTGTAATCACTTACTTATATCAATGTTAAAATCACACATAGAAAGTTTCATTAGATTTTGTTTGGCCATGAATGAAAATGAAAACTATATGTATATATACACAGACAGTAGTGTTAAAAAGATAGCAGTCCAACATCATTAACCTGATAAATCACTGTTTTTGGTAGAAGTGATATTTCTACAAAGCAAGTAAGCTAGTTGTAAGTGTAGAGGAATAAAATTTTAAAAAAGACCCAACCATTAGGACACGCCGCTCATTCTGAGTAATTGAATCATTCATTGAAAGGGGAGTTCTCAAAGTAATAACAGTGATGAGTTAAATTGGTGAAATCACTAATTCTGTGGAATACCATGGGTTAATTTGGGCTCTAATTTAAAGTTGGATGGTGGTAAATGTTTCATGTGTTGGATGTAGTGCATTTCTTTCAGAAAGATTATTAAATGTGCGTCCATCTGGACATTGCGCTAATGATGGAAGGTAAAAACATAGAGAGAAGTGCAGCAAATTAGAGGCTGCTCAGCTAAAATGATCTCAAATGCCTTGAAGTGGCAACCCAAACCTGAAAGACGAGGAAAGAAGTGGGAAACTACAGTTCAAATGGATCGAAGAATAGCCAAAATGGCAAAGGCTCAGCAAAGATCAAGGAAGATCTGAACTTCCCAGTGAGTACTGCCACAATCAGAGGAACATTAAATGAAGCCAAGTTACTAGCAGGCCATTTGTTGAAAGAATGACATGTCCTGAACAGGTTAGAGTTAGCAAAGGAAGACACTGATTGGCCCAGAGAGAAATGGGGCAACATTTTGTGGACTAATGAAAGCAAAATTGTTTTTTTGGGGTCTACTGGCCACAGACAGTATGTCAAACGACCATCAAGAACTGAATTGAAGCCACAGTACACTCTGAAGACAGTAAAGTATGGTGGTGCAAAAATCATGATATGGAGATGTTTCTCATACCACAGTGTTGGGCCTATTTATCACATATATGGGATCATGTCTCAGTTTTAACATATCAAAATGGTAGAGGAGCTCATGTTGCCGTATGCTGAAGAAGAAATGCCCTTGAAATAGGTGTTTCAACATGACTATGACCCAAAACAGAGCAGTAAACGAACAACGTCCTGGTTACAGACAAACAGGATTGACATAATGGAGTGGTCAGCCCAATCCACTGACCTCGATCCTATAGAGAACTTGTGGGGTGACATCAAAAATACGGTTTGAATGACATCATTAAATGGCTATGATTGGTTCATTGAGTGCCGGCCTTGATTGGCTGAGGCGGTGCTCCTGAACCAATCAGAGCAATCGCTTGCTGGAGGCGGGGTATTCAAGCCCCGTCACCAGCAAGAGATGCTTCGTTGACATTGTGGACTACACGGAAGCCTGCCAGAGTGCTGCAGCCCAGCGGGAGGGACCCATACGGCAACTGCTAGGTGAGTATAAGACACCCCACGATAATAAGACCCTGTGTTTTTTGGGGGGGCAAAAATTAATATAAGACAGGGTCTTATTTTTGGGGAAACATGGTATATATACATATTTTTATTTTATTTCTTTTTTTTTTTGTAATAAACTGTTTATTAGTTTTTCTTTAGTCTGACTAGGGGACTTAAATGTACTTGACGTATAACACAGCTGGCACCTGCTATGTATTGTGAGACAGTGACTGACAAAGTGCTGGAGGGTGGATACGTGCCACCGAGCGGCCTGGGCTCGGTGGAGGAAGCCAGCATTTCTGTGTCAGTAACGCTATGTTACTGACACGTTGTAGTTTGTAAGTGGCTCCAAGCCGCATAGTTCGGGCCGGCTTTTCCTGGAGTGGTCAAAGCGAAGGGTGGGATGGCCACTCCCACGTACCAGGTGAGACTGGTACCAGGCCTTATAAAGCCTGGGCCGGCAGGTCAAAGAGAGAGCGTCTGGCTGAGAGCCAGAGAGAGAGCGTCTGGCTGAGAGCCAGAGAGAGAGCGTCTGGCTGAGAGCCAGAGAGAGAGCGTCTGGCTGAGAGCCAGAGAGAGAGCGTCTGGCTGAGAGCCAGAGAGAGAGCGTCTGGCTGAGAGCCAGAGTGAGGGCTCTGTGGAGCAAGGAGCCCGGCTAGCCCAGCGTGTGGGCTGAGAGAGCCAAAGGGAGGTTGACAGGGTGACGCCCCTAACCTCAACACCCAGGAGGGTGTGGTGAGACCTCCACAGGTCTGAGGACCGGACTGGCTGTGTGCAGCAAGCAAGAAGTATTCTGACAGTGAGTAGTCAGGAACAAGGATATGTATAGTGAGTGCTCAGACGAGCAGGTGTTTATTTCCATTTTGGTTTTGTTTCTGCTGCAATAAACCCAGGCAAAGCCTGGACTAAAGAACGTTGTTGCCCGGTGTCACTGTCTCTGGCCACGGATGCCCACGCTGCTACTGCCCCTAAACGCTAATCCCCCACAGTATGGAAAGAGGCTCAAGTCCTGAGCCCACTACATTTACCCCAACATACGTGTGATGGTTATGTATATCATATATCGCTAAGGGAATAATGCTCACAATCCAGTTACAGATAAATACCACAACTCTAGTTGGATATAGGCAAACTGACCGTTGCATTCTCACAATCCCTTCTCTTCGCAGATAGCAGGCAAGGGTGTACATTTATGGGTCTCTTGGAGAGAAATGTAGGTCCCATTCCCTCTGTTATTTGGTTAAGAGAACTTGTGCAGGATTATTCTTTCCAAAGGAATTACATTGTTAGCAAACGAGGCTTGGGGAATTAGCCGTGGGTCATGGAAATGGTGAGTAGGCAGAATAAACACCAGGCTCTTTTTTCCTAGTTTTCAAAACTTTACTTTCTCATGGTGATCTCATTTTGATCTATGCTGTAGGATCCTCTTGACTTCTGTGTATGACACTTATAGTAGGTACTGACTGCCTCATATAACTGTTACACATTACTGTATCATTGTTATGCAAAAACTCTTATCTACAATATTCTATATACATTTATGTCCTTTCTTTTTTTTTTTAATAACTCGTTTTTATTGAAATTTTTATGGTATACAAACATGAGTATATTATAAATACAACTCAAAAAGAAGACCGTACAGCATATATTACTTTTACAGATAAATTGCAGTGGTTGATTATAATACCATACTGAACAATTTCTATAGTTTATGTAAAGGTGATTAACTCTGGGTCATCTATATGTCTTCAAACATTTTATTCCCCTCTTCCCCCTCCCTCCATATCCCTTTATTAATCAACATTTTAATAAACATATAACATCCAACTGAATATAACTATCCCGCTTCGTATCCCCCTAGCTCCTCCTCCCTTCCCCGGTCAGTCACGTTACTTTCAATAATCCTAGTCTGTTCATATTATCATTATTATGGTACCAAGAAGTGTTGGTGAACTGGGACATACATTCCAGAATTTCCCCATGGCCAAGAAATTTTTCCATGAAATCCCTCCACTTTTTGAAAAACTTAGGGGCTTGAGATTCCACACATCGCTCAATCTCAGTTCTTTCCATTTTCAGGAGGTGTTTTAACTGTTTTAAGGCATCATTTATTCCCGGGGGTTTGGGTATCAGCCAATTGTTCAGAAGGCATCTCTTGCGGATCAGGAGTATGGTATGTGTCATATTAACCTTTCTCATCTGTTCTGGAAATTGGTGAAGTATAAATACTTGTGGTGTTAATTGCAGGTTCTGACCTCCTATGTCTTGCACCAACTTTTGGATCTCAACCCAGTATCTACTTATCTTCGGGCATTGCCAAATGCCATGTAAGAAATCAGATTTAGGCGTGGTGCATCTAGAGCAAGCTTGTAACCTTGTTGGGCCATTTGGATTCTGCAGTTTGTCAAACCCATAAATTGCTCCGTGGATTATTTTAAAGTATGTTCCCGCCACCGTTCATTTGAGATCACCTTTCTCACAGAGATCCAGCTCTTAATTATTCCCTCGGGAAGTTCCGAGTCCTGTAGGTCGCGGGACCATTTTTTGAATAAGTTAGAGCTGTTCTCCGTCACCCACCCCTGTCTAAATTTGTTATATAAAACAGAAATTGAATATTTATGTGAGAGATGTTTAACTAGTGTATCGATGGGGTTAGATATTGCCTCCTTTGTTATATCGGTTAGTCTTTTCTGTAAGAAGTTTCGTACTTGGGCGTATGGGAGGAAATATGATGTCGGTAAATTGTGTTCTATGCACAGCTCCCTAAAAGACTTATATCTAGGGGCTTCTGGATGTATAAGGTGTTGAACTTTTATGATACCCCTCTGTCGCCACGTTTCGAACATTTTGTTTTCCCTTCCTTCTTTACATTCTGGGTGATTCCACAAGTCCATATATTGGAGATGTTAAATGGCAGCTCATATGTCTTACGGGCTACCTTCCAGGCTGCTATAGTGTCTCTAGCCAATATAGAATGTTTACTTTCAATAGGAAGATTAGAAAAACCTGTATGCAAGAGGGCGTTATGTCCTTTCTATATTATGGATGCTATAAGCAATACTGATGTTTTTGGCTCATTTCGAATACTAAGCCAACCCCTCTTCTATGTCTTTGCATCAGCCAGCTTAAATATTGAAATGAGCCAAACAGCCAGCTCTCTGCGATAATGTCACTAACAAAGGAAGGGGGGGAAAGCTGCATACCAAGCATACCAAGTGACTTGGTACCAGTACTGTGCCAGAAGGGGAGGTGCTAGTACTGCTGGACCCAGACTGAAACAGGTAAGGGTGCTTTCACATCTGTGGTGGGGGGTCCGTTTTCCTGCTCCATTTGGGGAGCAGAAAAGGGGAATCCCCTGGATGAACAGCTCCGTCTTATGGGGGAACTGAACTATGTACGGCGGACCCCATTGACTATAATGGGGTCCATTTGGTTTTCACTCAGCTGCCCGGCATTTTACTGCAATAGAAGGCACTGCATGAAGCGCTTTTTCTTCGGGTGATTTGTGCCTGATCTGTGATGGAATCTCACATTTAAAGCAATATCAAATAGGATGCAATGATAATAAAAAGGGTTTCTGTCCTGTACTCCCAGGATGGAAGAAATGGCTCACATTTCTACGCCCCGTTACCTATGGTGATGGTAATTGGACTGGCAGCACCCTACTAACTATTCTACAAAAAACTATTCTGACTATCAGGCTTCCTACAAGAGTGAGAGTGATATAGAGCCTTGAAACTCGTCCCAATATCGCATTCACGAACTTGTGAGGTACCCCCAGATGTGAAGTGTTTTTATGTTAAAACACCTCCCAACACTTTAGCAAAGTAGCGATCCTCTAGGGCGGCTTTCAGCCACGTCGGAGGATCGGCAATTGTTTCCCATTGGTTTCAATGGGAAATGTTGCACATCGCACTCACCTGTACATTCCACGCCGTGCGACATGTTTTACTGTCCTATTGAAAGCAATGGGCAATGCATTCCGAGAAACACGAATAGTTAGAACATGCCACAATTTTTTTCCCGCACTGCGATATGGTACGGAAAAAAGAATACTTATGAATATGACTCCATTCAAAAGAATAGGGTACATATTTGTGTGAGATTTGTTTGTCTCGCAACGCACAAATCTTGCGTGATTTTCTCAGCCGTGTGAAAGCAGCCTTACGATCACATCCTTAATAGCAAATGCTCCATCCTTCTCTTCTCTTGGACTGCATATGCATGCCTTTCTAGATACTTGAATGAGTCTTGTGTGGCACAGTGTGTTACGACAGCAGCAATGCAGTCCTAAGCTCTTGCTCATGACCTGAAGGTTTGTAAGTTCAATCCCTCCATGGTTCAGGTGGCTGACTCAGCTTTCTGTCCTTGCAAGGTTGGTAAAATGAGCGCCCAGCTTGGTAGGGGGAGTAAATACGTTACCTGAAAGTGCTGCAGAATAAGTTGGCGCTGTACAAATAACAAGATTTTTTGTAATGTTATTATAATATCAAGTTACAAAAAAATATCTTATTAGTTGCATTTTTGTAGTTCTGTTATTTTCCGGCACTCTTCATAAGAGTGTTCCATTATAAGTTGCTTTATCTATTTCCTGCCATTCAATTTCTAAGTGCCGGTTTGTATATTACTGAACCTCTACATGCAGAATATCTGTATACTGTTAGACAGAAACATCTTTCCGGATAAAAAAAATATTCTTACTCTTCATTCACGGCATGACCAGCCAGTATTTTTCAAGACTGCACATTAGTTTTTCATTTGCCTCATAGATTTTATTGTTTTTTAAAAGACTTAAATGATGCTATATTTTATTGGCAATCTCCTTGCCCTAACACTGATTCTTGTCATTGACTTTGCTCATTACAAAGCAGCCAGCGCTGAGATGAAATTTTTTTTATAAGGGCATATATCACCATCTATATATTTAAATATGGGCTTAGAAGGAAAAGCTTCCAGTTTTTCTAACAGTTACATGTATGGCTTCATCCTTTATGGCTTACAAGCATTAATAGCAAAATGAAATAGCACTTGGAAGATGGTATTGTACTCATCCATGTATTCTATATTATCCCTTTCGCTGCCAAGTGTTTTTCGACACTTTGCACCTCTAATAAACAGGACAACTTTCACACTTTGACATGTTCAAATAAAGCCTACACTACAAAACAAAAAACACATTAAACTCCCATACCCATATATTTTCTGAAAGAAGGCATCTGGCACACTGTCAAAATGCCACTCACAGCTTTATACACAGGCGCCTTCAAGCAATGCTGCATGAAAGTGTAATTATTCAATAAATATGCATAAAAAATTGAAAATTGTGTCTAAAAGTGTGATCCACGCAAAAAATAAGACACTTAAAAGGAATCTGTCAGCTGGAACACGCTGTCCAATCTGTAGGCATCCTGTATAGTACAGGAGGCGCTAAGCAGATTGATATATAGTTTTATGGAGACATATTAAGTGGAACTTGTATTTTAGTCATTTATATCTCTGCACATTCTGACCTTACAGGTCCAGTGGGTGGAGCTATCAGTGATTGGCAGCTGCCCCTGTATGTACAGCTGAACAGTCCAATGGGCAGTCCTATCACTGATTGACAGTGACCCCTGTATGTCCAGTCCTACACAGAGAGCTGTCAATCACTGATAGTAATGCCCACTCAATCTCTTAGCTCAGAATGTGCAGAGATATAAATGAATAAAACACAAGTTACACTGAATCCATCCCCATAAAACCATATATTAGTCAGCCCAGTACCTTCTGCTCTATGACATCATGTTTGCACTATTGTCAAACAGAGCTGTCAATCACAGGTAGGACCACCCACTGGACTGTTCAGCTCAGAATGTGCAGAGGTTTAAATGAATAAAATAAGTTACACTGAATGTTTCCCTATAAAGCTATATATTGAGCTGCTCGGCTGCTCCTGCTCTATAACATGATATCTGCAGTTTGGACAGCGTGTTCAAGCTTATAGATTCCCTTTTATTAGCTCCAAGAAATATAGGTTCAACATGTGCAGAGTTCATACTAGTATACACTATTTATGCCTATGTCTACATGCACATATCTTCATAAAATCACAAGAACTGGAAAAGCTAAATCTGGTTTTAAGTTGAAAATTTAAAGAAAGTAGCAACTTAATAAAATACAAGAATTACATACCTCGAAAAGTAAGTGCACCCAGGGCTGTATTTACAGGTGGTGTTACCCTAGGCACTTGAATGCTTTGTGCCCCATATAAGGCTGGTATCACACTGTGTTATACTGTCCACCCAGGCTTTCTGTAGCGCAGTTCCATCTGAATCGCCGAAAACGGCATTCAGACAGAACTCAGGATGAACCATAGATTTCAATTAGCCAAAGGTGTCCTCCAAAATAGCTCTTTAAAGTCTGTGGCTTCATTTGACTTATTAATAACTACAGTTTCATTGGGCGTTCAGATGGAACTGTGCGATGGAAAGCCACAGCATAGTGAATTATGCTGTGTGAATGAACCCTTAGGCCTCCCTCATACAGGCGTTAGCAGAAACACAGCGGTTTCAGCAGCCTTGTCATGCATTTTTGACAACGCTTTGGCTGCGATTTCAGCAGAGCTGAAAACGCAGCCAAGGATGCTGAAAAAAAAAATCAATACTCACCTAGCTGGTGCTGTCTGGGTCCTGCCACTGCTCTCTGGAATTCACGGCACTTGTCATCGCTGATAGAGCATCTTTTGCTAGTGATGGGGTTTGAAGACCCCACATCCAGCAAGAGATTGCTCTGAGTGTCAGCAGGCTCAGCCAATCAGAGCCAGCGCTGATGCACCAATCACAGCCATTCATGGAAAGGCTGTGATTGGTGCATCAAGCTCCAGCTCGGATTGGTCAAATCGGTGTTCCTGAATCAATCAGAGCAATCTCTCGCCGGGAGGTGTGGATTTTAATCCCCATTACTAGCAATAGATGCTTTGCCAGCTTGACAAGTGGCCAGCAACTGGCTTGGAGCTCCGGAAAACAGCGGCGGGGACCCAAGAGTGGCAGCTAGGTGAGTATTCCACTCTTTAACAGTCCAGTTTCATTGTTCACAACACCACTGCAAATGGAGGTAAGGAGGGTTGGTGTCAAAAGCCGTACACATAATGAGCACTGGGAGACCAAATGCCCCTCAGCCAAGGACCTAAATATGGTTCTGACAGACACAGGGGCCTGTAACGATGGTGCCACTTTTGTTTGGATGGCAGACAATGAAACAGTTTAAGCTGTTTGTGCTTGTCGGACAATCAGACGATCTATTAGTGGTCTGTCAGGGGCATTCTGAGCCCGGTAACCTTGTGTGTGTGCCCTCACATATGAACTGGTCCCAACATCTCCTAACAGTGTGGACAGAACAGCCCAGGTGGTGGGCAACTGATCTATATGACCATCCAGCTTCTCACATCCCAATAATGCGCCCCTCTCAAATTCTTTTAACTGGGTGAAATATCTTCAATTGCATCGTAGAGGCGTCTAGTGGTCAACAAGCTCTACACAAGCGAAAAAAGAGGTCCACTCCACAAAAGTATCCTCTGAGAGCCTTTTTATAGGCAATGGGTACAACCTCCTTAGGATCTCAGGTGGCAAGACCATTCATCTAATCACACCACAACCCTAATAATTTGCATATCTACCTGAGATGTAATTGTATGCCGAATTTTGCAGCAAAACGACAACTCTTTTTAGGTGCTTGATTTTTTTTTTTTTTACAAAGAGATAGAGATAAGCGAGCATGCTCGGATAAAGTAGTTACTCGAGCGAGCATCGCTCTTCTCGAGTAACTGCTTACTGATCCGAGAGTGCTCAGGGGGGGGTGGCGGGCGTAAGCGGTGGGCAGCGGGGGGTAGCGGGATTAGAGAGAGAGAGACATCTCCCACCGCCACCCTCCCCCCCCCCCGAGCACGCTCAGACCAGTAAGCAGTTACTCAAGAAGAGCAATGCTCGCTTGAGTAACTGCTTTATCCGAGCATGCTCGCTCATCTCTACAAAGAGTGTATTTCCAAGAAAGAAAACTACTTACATTGCTCAGTTTGGGAGTTGGTCTAGTATCGCTAAAGCCAACATTCCTTATATAGAGTAATAAGGGACAGTAAGTGTTCGTGTGGCTAGTCCTGTAGTCCCACATCATGTTCCACTGCATAACATTAATTGTGTGGAAACTGACTGAGAGATCATTAGCAGATAAAACCTGCTAACAGGGTCTCACTTATGTAGCTGCACAAGACTTTGTTCAGCTTTTTTCCGCAGACAGGATTAAATCCCTTTCTCAAGCACTATAAAATGGTGACGGCAGTCGTAAAGCTCGGATTTGTTAGACTCTTCTTCTATAATTGTTATGATAAGAGAATCTTTGAAGTTATACCTATTATGTATATGTGATGTCATTTTAGTCTATTGCACTAATAATTAAACTTTTTGGTACCATCTAAGGCCATCTTATCTAATTCCACCAGAATGTTAAGCCCTATAAGGTAAAGACTCCATAATATATTATTTTTATTATGCGCCATATGTTTTATCGGGAGAAGAAATGTATTTTACTTCATCCTGAATCATTTCACTGCCTTTCTTTACTCACATTCAGAAATATCATGGGACGCAGGTAATAAAATATTGAACCACATAGAAACCTCATTTATCATGTGGAAATGTCATAATAATTACTCTCACTCTATATCTTTGCGGATTCAGGGAAAAATATTTCACTATTGTATTTGCTTTGGTTTCTAGAAAAATTTACAGTTTCAAAATCTGTTGTACACATAACAATATATTTACTATGTGCTGTATATAATATGTATTCTGTTTCTTCCCCCACTAACAGTGATCAGCTCTAATCTGTTTAAGAACTTAAGTGTTCAATTCCCCAGCAGTGCCTCCGCAGGTCAAAGGAAGCATTGCACATTTCACATTGAAATCAATGAGCTATCCATTTAATGCATGGACAGGCTGGATTCTCCACTGTGTGAGACACAGCTTGTACTGGCCATCCATTATAGTTAATTCATGATTTTAGTCCTTAATGGCGGACTATTTACACTGGGAAGAGCCCACTAACTAATTTTAAACATAAAATATAACTTTTATTCACTCTGTTAAAAATTGAGCTCACTGACAAACATACACAGATATATATCAATCTAAAAGATCAATTTACGATCAGTAAAGTATCAACACTGTAGTTCCAATATCAATAGATTCTGTTGGTGGACAAAAAGTATATAAATTATGCACAGTCTGTGGGAGAATAAATTAATTTCTGCACGATACACAAAAACAAGTTGATCGTGCATAATTTATATACTTTTTGTCCACCAACAGAATCTATTGATATTGGAACTACAGTGTTGATACTTTACTGATCGTAAATTGATCATTTAGATTGATATATATCTGTGTATGTTTGTCAGTGAGCTCAATTTTTAACAGAGTGAATAAAAGTTATATTTTATGTTTAAAATTAGTTAGTGGGCTCTTCCCAGTGTAAATAATTAAGTTTAAAAAGAACCCTACTGTCACAGTGATTAGTTAATGGCGGACTACTATTAACTTACAATTCTCTAATAGTTTAGTTGAAGATTGATTTTCTAAACCAGACTCTTATTTTGTCATTGCAACTAATATCCAGTTGTGCTCACCACTGATGCCCAACCTACGGTTGAGAATGTCTGGATATTTAAACCTACCTGACATCACTTCCTTGCCTTAGCAATAGGTTCTTCTGAGTTCCTGTAATATAGGAGGTGTACTGTTTATTTCTTTAGTTCTACTATGCTTCTATGACTGCTGACCCATGCCTACTTACCTGTGTTTGCAAGCATTCTATCTCAGTCTATAACTAAGCCCCCTACAAGAATGCATCTTTCATTTGGTACTTTGGACTTTCTGTTTATTCTCTAGTCAGCTGTAGCTATTGGACTACTTTGGGAAAAAACTAATGGAAGTCCATAGCTTTATGAGCATGTTTTAAGGAGAGGCAAACGTTTGTTAGCATCTCAATGGGTCCACTATCTGGCTACGAGGCAATCTGGGACATCAGATAGCCCATCTAATTGTAAATCTCGTTCTAGCAATAGTATGTTAGGTTGAAAAAAGACCATGTCCATCCAGTTCAGCCTATTACAAAAGGCTGATAACAGAACTATACAGTGATCGAAACAAGATTTTATTTTTTACCTTGTTTTATACCACTTTTTGTGCACCACATTAACATTCCTCCCTGCCCTTAGCTTCCTTGACAACCATTCCAATTTTCAACTAAATAAACAATGGCGTAGTATTAACATAGTATGAACATTATACAAATACAGCAGCTTCCTGGTGTTCATGTGGCCTTCACAGAAATTCATCTTGGCACTGACACTTCTTTTACAGTACTCGAAGCATATCTTTCTATTTTAAGGTTGGGTTCACACTTTTCCTTTTTGTACCATGTTTTTTTTAAAATTCATCCTACTGAACTCATGGCGGCATTTACCCTGTTTTTTCGAAAATAAGCCCTAGCCTAATTTTCGGTGAGGCTTGAAATAAGCCCTAGCTGCACTTCATAAAAAATATATTACCTAGCAGGCGCAGTCCAGGTCCCTCCTGCTGCTCACTAGAAGTTCGGTGCAGTTCCTGCAGTTCTCAGCCACTCATACAACATCACTTCCTGGTTACAGGATTCATAAATCTCACCTCCAGGAAGTGATAACTGTGATTGGTTCTTCGACCACCTCTCAGCCAATCAATGCAGCATTGGATGAATCAATGTGATGGCTGTGATTGGCGGCGGCTCAGCCAATTCATAAATCCCACCTCTATAACACGGTGGCTGTCAATTGGTTCTTCCACCGATACTCAGCCAATCAAGGCAGCACTGGATAAACCAATCACAGCCATCGCATTGATTCATCCAGCATTGCATTGATTGGCTGAGCAGCGGTCGGAGAACCAATCACAGCCATCACTTCCTGGTGGCGGGATTTATGAATCTCATAACCAGGAAGTGATGTTGTATTGCCGCAGAGGACTGCAACAACTGTGCTGGAGCTCTGGAGAGCAGTGTGAGGGACCTAGACTGAGCCTGCTGGGAAGTATAATAAAGAAACGGTGAAGGCAGCAGTCGTGGTGCAAGAAAGTGATGGTTTATTCCTCCCAACACAGAAGTTCTTCTGTGTTGGGAGGAATAAACCATCACTTTATTGCACCACGACTGCTGCCTTCACTCTTTCTTCATTGAATTGCTGCTTGACGGTCTGTTTTGGATCCAGACCAGGTTGGCTATTGCAGGATCCTTGTCCGGCCCTATTTGGGCATAAGATGTGCTGTTGATAATTGACTTCTTATGGGAAGTATAATAAGACATCCCCTGAAAGTAAGACCTAGTGCCTCTTTTGGGGGAAAATAATATAAGACAGGGTCTTAATTATGGGGGAAACACGTTATGTAGACTGATGCACTTTGGCTGCCGTTTGTGTCCTATAGAAAGTAACAGGATCCATGGACTGGCAATAAAGGAAGGACATGACAGCATCAAGTAGTGCAAAAGATGATCATATCATCTTTATTCCATCCAGACGAACAAATAACAGTGACGTTTCGACTCACATGATTTCACTACTTGATGTTGTCACGCCCTTTCTTTATTGCCTGTATATTGAACCTTGGATTTAAGTTCTACTGTGACTTTGCATCACTGCTGCCCTGCTGGAGACGGCTTAACTGATTGTGCTGCTAGCATTCTCCCTTTTCTTCTATTAGAGGATCCATAGACTGATCACTTATGATAGAACCTTTTCTGTTATAAAAACATACTACAAGAAAATTGAGCAATTTTCCCAGCCGGATGTCACCAAAGCCTTGAAGGCCAAAGTCATCTTTGTCCTTAACCGGGTTTTCTAGGACTTAACTATTGATGACCTCACTTCAGGATAGGTCATCAATAATCGTCGGACCACCGTTCCTGCCCTTGGCAATCAGCTGTTACCAGCCCCACTCTCAGTACTAACAGAGCCAGAAGCTGGCAGCTCCAACTGCGCGGTGGCACCGGGTGGTAAGTGCAGGCACAGCTCTCTTTGAATTTAATGAGAACTGTGTCTGCAATAACCAACACAGGCCACTTTAATACAGATGGGGCTTCAGCTTCAAGCCACTTTCACATAAGCGACAAAATCGCGGCATTTTCTCCCGATGCGACAGTGCTACAAATCGCATGTATGTGCAGCCCATGTTTTCCAATGGGTTTTTTCACGTTATCGATGTTTTGTAGGCTGCTACATTGCGCAGAAAAAAAATGCATCATGGTGAATATTGCTGCGATGTGTGATGTTTTGTAGCCCATGGTTCCCTATGAACCCCCTCCTTTGTGTTGCATTGCATCGCACGAAAACGGGTTTTCTTCGTGCTGTGCAATGCAACTTTTACAGTAGAAAATCCTACTGTCTCTCCCAAAATAAGCCCTGGATACATTAAAAAAAAAAAGAAAATACATTACCTAACAGGCGCTGTCCACTCCGCCGCACTTTTCCTCCACAGCTTCAGCACACTTGTCTGTAGTCTACAACTAGCGCTTTCTGGTGAAAGGATTCAAAAATCCCGCCTCCAGGAAGCACTGGTTCTGATTGGTTCTCGATGCCACGGCTCAGCCAATCACTGCAGCACTCAATGAACCAATCACAGCCATCGCATTGAATGGCAGAGTGCACTGTTAGGCAATTTCCTTTTTTTAAATGCAGCCAGGGCTTATTTTTGGAGTAGGGCTTATATTTTAAGCCCACCTCCCCTTCCTGAAAATCCTGGCAAAGGAGTACTACAATAGTTATGTCCCGGAATATCCCTTTAAGGCATAAATACTTTGCTAAGCAATTGTTTTTATATTTAAAGGAGTTGTATCCAAATAAACTTTTAGCAACCATCCGTAAGATAGGTGATAAAAGTGATCAGGGGGGTCACACTGCTGAGACCGGCACAATCCTGAGAATGCTGCTCCCATCTCTCTATCTTCTTCCACCTCCACTGATGTCATATTGAATGAAGCACTAGCCACACATATGCAGTGACCACTCTGTTCATTTTAATGGGGCTGATGGAAATGGCCAAGTACAAAGCACTCAGCAATCCCTGTCAGCCCCAATGAAATGAATGTAGTGACACTGGCCATAGCCCCCTTCAAGAGTCTTGCTCACTACTGGGGGTTCAGCGAGCCTGCAATGAAGAGGAAGGGAGAAATAGGATTACTGTTTTAAGGATTGGCAAGGGTCTCAGTGGATAAGTGATAATAAGTCTAATTTGGTACAACCCCTTTAGGTATTCCATGTTTGAAAGTTATTCCCTATCCACAAGGGGATATAGCTACTTTCAAGTCAAGTAGCGGCCCCACTGAAATAAATTGAGCAGTGGAGCACATGTGACCGCTACTGTTCTCACTTCAGGACCTGACGTAGCCCTGTTCTCGCGATCAGCAGCAGTCCTGGTTGTCTGACCTCCACTGATTTGAATGTTACCCTAACCAGGGGAAATAATTTTTAAACATAGGACAATCCCTTTAAGGACTCCTTGTGTAGAACTCATGTATTGTACGTGTGCTTTTGTTATATAAAACATCTTTTTCCTCTTTGTTATTTTGGTCATAGTGTTAAAGGGGTTCTCTGGGACTTTTACTATTGATGAACTATACTTACTATAGGGCTGTATTTGCCACTAGGCATCTTCTTTCAGCCCTGTCTGCATTGACAGCATGCCTGGAAATTGATGGGGATTCCGAACAGCAGACCCCCATGATCAACTATTGATGACTAGAGATGAGCGAGCACGCTCGGATAAGCCAGTTACTCGAGCAAGCCTCGTTCTTCTCGAGTAACTGCATTCTTGTCCAAGCGTGCTCGGGGGGGGGCGGCGGGGGAGAGAGAGTGAGAGAGATCTCTCTCTCTCCCCTCCGCTACCCCCCGCTGCCCCCGCGAGCACGTTTGGACAAGAGTGCAATTACTCGAGAAGAGCAAGGCTCGCTCGAGTAACTGGCTTATCCGAGCGTGCTCGTTCACCTTTACTGTTGACCTATCCTGAGGGATCTTGGTGAACCCCTTTTAGTATATGATTTGCATCTTCTCCATCATTGTTTGACTTATATTGGGGGATGACCACCCTGCTTACTTCCATTGTGGCAAGCAAGGAACAACCTTTCTCTGCCTAGCTCTGATACACAATTATATCTTCTCACATCACCGTATATAAATCCATGCTGTGATATAATGCATTTATCATATACTGTATTAGCTGATTTACACGACTTCACCTGAGTTAATTTATTACAGGTGTTTAACTGCTGTTTTTATGAAGTCATGGTTATTTCAGAGGAACTGAGGAATAGAATATGTATACACATAGAGGAGCGTTAGATTCTCTTCAGACTGCATGTACTGATGTTCCTCTGTAGAATGTGCCACCCCTCCCACTCTCCTCACTTTTTACCTTGAAAGGTAACGCCCCTTTTTATTCAAATTACCCCTAGACTGAAGGCTGCAGTTCCTTCTAAGCCTTAAAGGCCTGCTCCATCCTTGCAGTCCATGGCCGCTTCCTCATGTACTTCACAGCCTTTCAGTATATACACGCAGAGGTCAGTTAGTTTCTCCTCACTATGTACACATAGAGGTGAGGTAGATTCTCCTCAGAATATACACACAGAGATCAGTTATATTCTCCTCAGTATATGCGCACAGAGGCGAGGTAGATTCTCCTCAGAATATACACATAGAGGTGAGGTAGATTCTTTTTAGTATATACACATAGAGGGGAGGTAGTGTAAGCATATTACCGGCACTGGTTAGGAGCCACAGTTGTAGTAGCCGTGCAAGCCTGGAGAGGTAATCAGGGACGAGCCAGGAGTAAGCAACGGGTGGTCTCGGTATGCAGTACAGAAGAATAAGGCGGGTACAGATGGGAAGCCAGAAGTTGTTATCAGGAGGTCTTGTCAAAATGTCAGAAGAGCATGCAGAAATGGAGCTGATCAAATGCTGAGGAGCAGAATAATCACACAAGGAGTGGGTGGAATGGGCGAGGCTTTATAGGGAGTCCTAATTAGCAGCAGGGTGGGGCCAGGACAGAGAGGCAGGAACTAGATCAGGAGCAAAGAGCCAGTAACAAGGATTCAGCAAAGGAGCTTATCCAGAGAGCTGCCGGCTGCAGCACAGGAGATTCTGGGTGCGATGCCTCTTCAGTATATGCGCACAGAGGTCAGTTAGATTCTCCTCAGTATATACACATAAAGGTGAGGTAGATTCTCCTCAGCATATACACACAGAGGTCAGGTAGATTCTCCTCAGTATATACACATAGAGGTGGGATAGATTCTCCTCAGTATATACACATAGAGGTGAGGTAGATTCTCCTCAGTATATACACATAGAGGTGAGGTAGATTCTCCTCAGTATATACACATAGAGGTGAGGTAGATTCTCCTCAGTATATACACATAGAGGTGAGGTAGATTCTCCTCAGTATATACACATGGAGGTGAGGTAGCTTCTCCTTAGTATATACACACAGAGGTCAGTTATATTCTCTTCGGTATATACACATAGAGGAGCGTTAGTATCTCCTCAGTATATACACACAAAGGTCAGTCAGATTCTCCTCAGTATATACACGTAGAGGCAAGGTAGGTTCCCCTCAGTATACAAATCATTAGAATTGAATATTGATGTTGCGACCTCTTTACTTTTCCTATTTAGGACATAAAGAATGGTTGTGGCAAATTTCATGTTTGTGCGGTACAGATGTGGGTTATTAGTTACATTACATAGGGGGTCACTTACTTTTGCACTCAGAATTGAATAATCAAGTTGCAACCCCTTTACCTTTCCTAATTAGGACCTAAAGAATGGTTGTACCAAATTTCATGTTTGTATGAAATCAAGAAGTTAGACAATTAGTGACAAGTCAGTCAGTCAGTGAGGGCTTTCGTCTTCATATAAATAGATATACATCATGTCTATATTCAAGTGATAGTTCAAATTACAATCGCCTGAGGATACAATATTTTTAACATACAATGGTCTTTATTGGCCATTGTAATTGGAAAACACATTTAAAATACAATGTGACAGCTGGCTTCTGTGGCATGTGCACTTCAATGGGAAATCAAACCAATTGGCATTCACTGGTAAAACCCTTTGTATTACTGTATACTACTTGTATTGCCACCAGTATTGATTGGTGGCAACTAGAGATGAGCGAGCGTACTCGCTAATGCAAATTACTCGAGCGAGTATTGCCTTTTGTGAGTACCTGCCTGTTCGTCTCTAAAGATTTGGGTGACGGCAGGGGGCGGGGTGCAGCAGGGGAGAGCGGGGAGGAACGGGGGGTGGAGATCTCTCTCTCACTCTCTTCCCCCGCTAACCCCTGCTCACTCCCGCAACTCACTGCTCACCCCCGCCAGCACCTGAATCTTTTGGCATGAGCGGGCAGGTACTCGCAAAAGTCAATACTCGCTCGAGTAATTTGCTTTAGCGAGAACGCTCGCTCATCTCTAGTGGCAACACAAGTAGGTGCCATACGCAGGGTCATTGGCTGGGCTTACAGTCAGAATCCGCTGCAGGCCTCCCGCATGTGGAATCCGACCCGAACGTGTGAGCCCGGCCTTATATATGTAAGGGCTAGTTTTCTGTATTAGTTATCTGCTTCATTTTCCTTAAAGGGGTGGTCTCGCGAAACCAAGTGGGGTTATACACTTCCGTATGGCCATATTAATGCACTTTGTAATATACATCGTGCATTAAATATGAGCCATACAGAAGTTATTCCACTTACCTGCTCCGTTGCTAGCGTCCTCGTCTCCATGGTTCCGTCTAAATTCGCTGGCAGCTTGCTTTTTTAGACGCGCTTGCGCAGTCCGGTCTTCTCCTTTCAGCACGAGCCGCTTCAGTGTGCTCCCCGCTACAGCTCTTCTGCGCATGCGCAGATGAGCTATCACTGCTCGGGAGCGCGCTGGAGCGGCCATTCTGTACCATCCTCTGTTAGAGGAAGGTGCAGAGCTGCCCAGCTGTCCGGAGAAGCCGCCCAGCTGTCCTGCCGTCCAGGTAAGTGATGGGCCGGGGGGGCTGCCGCTGCGCTGGGGGGGCTGTCGTCGCTGTCGCTGCGCCGGGGGGGGCTGTCGCTGCGATGGGGGGGCTGTCGCTGGGCCGGGGGGGCTGCCGCTGCGATGGGGGGGCTGTCGCTAGGCCGGGGGAACTAGCGCTAGGCCGGGGGGGGCTGTCGCTGCGATGGGGGGGCTGTCGCTAGGCCGGGGGGGGCTGTCGCTGCGATGGGGGGGCTGTCGCTGCGATGGGGGGGCTGTCGCTAGGCCGGGGGAACTAGCGCTGGGCTCCGGAACCTAGCGCTGGGCTCCGGGGCCTTCACCTGGGCTGAGGGTCTAGCGCTGGGGAGCCGGGGGCTAGCGCCGGTTACCTGCTGCCTGGCGGTGGGTGACTGGTCGGCGGCTGCGGGGCGTCTGGTGGGCGGCTGCGGGGCGTCCGGTTGCCATGGAGATTACAAGCATTTGAATTCCCCGCCTCCAGAGATGACGTCATCAACAGAATCACGTGACTGGCGTCTCGGGAGCGCGCACGTCGGGCTGAAGCAAGGGCTGTACACTTTGGGAGAAGAACCGGCGGCCATCTTTGGAAAAGTTTTTAAAAGTTGCTGAAACGCTGGAACAGTGAGTAGAAACCGGCTTTAAAAGTCATTTAAACGGGTGCTTAGTTTTGTATGCTGAATAAGGGGGACTGGGCAAAAAAAAAAACTCACTGCTTCCTCGAGACATCTCCTTTAATCTTAATTTTATATTACTTTTAGTTCACATTTTGGAGGCTTTTGGAACAAATTATTAATTTTCCATAAAGTTCTGGTTTCAATACAATATTTTCAAATTCTAGTTGTCGTCTCAGAACCAATTAATATTGTATGTTGAGGGAAGACTATATCAAGTAATGTTATCATTGACAATATTTCTACTCACATGCATTCTTAGAGTTTTAAAAAGACTTTGTCACCATGGTTTTCAAGCCTTCACTGGAGAGCACCATAAGGTAGTGCCTATCACACTGGTTACAGTGATATGTGAACTGTGTGTATCTGTGCAGTAGTTTGGTAGAAACTTACATTTTTTTAGTAGCAATGGGACACAGAACTAGTCTTGCATATTCAGGAGCTACAGACTAGCCACACCCACCCCGCCCTCCAGCCAATGATTGGCAGCTCTCTATCTATTCACAGTAATAGGAAGACAGCTGTCAATCAATGGCTGGAGGGCAAGTGAGTGTAGCTGGCATGAAACTCATGAATGTCCAGGACTATTTAAACCCCTTAGTAACTGCCCATACACCCTTTGATGGCAGCCAATAATGGGCTTTATTCTGATGTGCCATCTTTTTATAGCGCTGCACCAGAATAACATTGCAGGACTGGGGAGTGGAATAGCTCTCTGCTATCAGCTATCAGAGGTAGCTGACAATTTGCAGCAGTATGAAGGCTGCAGTCTTTTGTTTAGTACATACAGCGCAGGGTTAGTGCTGTTTATTTCTCTCCCCTCACTGTGTGTGTTTGCAAGAGAAGAAAAATAATGCTATTTAGGTAGCATTACGTTATTACGTGCGGCTAACCGCTGTTTTCTTCATTTAAAAAAAAGTTAGTAGTAGTGTACTGATTAGTAGAGTGCGTCTACTGATGTTTTCTCAGTTTTCGTTATTTCTTTGGTTGCAACTAGAGATGAGCGAACCTACTTGTTTAGGGGGTTTTTGCACTCGAGCACCACTTTTTCCGAGTAACTGACTACTCGGACGAAAAGATTCGGGGGGCGCCGGGGGGCGGCGTGGTGGAGCGGGGGTAGCAGTGGGGAACAGGGGGGAGCTCTCTCTCCCCCCTACTCCCCTCTGCAACCCCCTGCTCACCCCCGGCGCCCCCCGAATCTTTTCGTCCGAGTAGTCAGTTACTCGAAAAAGCGGTGCTCGAGTGCAAAAACGCCCTAAACGAGTACGTTCGCTCATCTCTAGTTGCAACACTTTTAGGCAGCATTACATTAGTTCAATGGTTTCCCTCAGCTGCTTTTTATTTTTTGAAGAACATTTTGTTTTCTTCAAAAAATGTTCATAATTAATCTTAAATTTGTTCATCTCCTAAATTGCTAAAAAAAAAATACTACAAAGTTTTTCAAATGTGCTTCCAGAATAAAGGAACGAAATGAAAATATATATCGTCGAAAATTTGTACAGTATGTTTGCAAATATTGGACAAACTGTAGTTGAAAACATGAAAAAAATGACAATCTTTTAAAAAGCTCAGCAATTTTGGTGTTCTTAACAAATATATACAAATTCTATCAGTCTATTTTTTTTACCACCTAAGTGAAGTACAATATGTGGTGAAAAACTAATGTCAGAATTAATTGGATATACAAAACCTTTACAGAATTCTGTAATGTTAAATTGACATATCAAATTTCCAAAATTTGGTCTGATCATAAACAGGCTTGGTCACTAAGGGGTTAAGTAGTCCTCTATGCAGATCCAAACAGCAGACATATCCCTACATACTACTGCCATTACAGAGGGGTGCAAAAAGATGGTGACGGTCTTTTTCAAAGGCAAGGCATATCAAGATGGCAATAACATATTCCACTTATACAAACAAATGCAGTTACAATGTATGAGGATCTTCAAAACATGTAATATGTTAAGTATATTTAAAATTATTAAATGTATCATTACAAATACCATCATCTTAAAATATATAATTTTTTTTGGGGGGGGGTTATACTGATATATTGATTTAGTAATAACAGATCTAGTTAGGATAGTTTATGCTACTTGATAGTATTATAAGACTGCTAATTGGTCTTGTAGGAATTGAGCATTTCGAGTGAACATGTTATTTATCTAACTACACAATATATCCCAGACTTTGTGGAATTTTTAAGGACATTTTCCACTTTTATAAACAACTTTTTCATATAAGATGATTGTATTTGTCATAGTTTGCCATTGAGCCAACGTTGGAGGTCACCTGTCCATCTATTCCATCACTATTGTCTTATGTGCAATAAAACGTGTTGCATGAAGTAAGAATATTCATATATGGTGGTGCCATTGTTCAACATCTAAAAGGGCTGTTGTCTCAGTTTGAGCTTGACTGTTCATTTGCTCTTCTTTGACTCTGATGGGTGTGCCAGCTGTTTGGTGCACACCAGGGGGCAATTAGGGAGGGTTTCAAATTCCCTCCTGGCCTGGGTTCTGTTATGGTCAATTTCAGTGCAGTCTCCTTCTGCTGTGGAGTGAGGACCTCTCTGGATCTGGTTTCCATGGTTCTTTCCGCAGCTCTTCAGATAAGTTTTGAGATTTAATCCTTAAGGTTTTGGTTTACTCTTATGGTGCTTTTTCCTTCGTCACTTATCAGAGTTAGTGAGTGGCACAGGAATGAGGGTGGATGTGTCTTTATCAGGGCAGGCCATCCACTAGTAGGCAGGGGTTGTCACCCTCTAGTTCCACTTAGGGAAAGTTTCCCTCCTTTATTTACTTTCTCCTTGTACTACAAGGGGTTCCTGGTAGTGTGGTGTGAACATGGCCAGAGAGTTTATATTTTGGTTTGCAGTTACTGCACACGTGTAGTAGACGTGACAGAGGCCTATTAAACAGACTTCTGGAGTTTTGGAACAAGGAGTCTGACTAATTGACTAAGGCCTCATGTCCATGGGCAAAATTGAATTACAGAATCCACACGGGTCACCCACGCGGGCAATCCACAGTTCAATATGTCCATAGACATTCATTGGGCATCCGCAGGTAATTAAATACGCAGCATGCTCCATTTTCTGGGCTTTCCCTGGGCTTCCCTGAGAGTGGGGGGCAGGGGTGGAGATAGAGAGGGGGTGGGGTTAGAAAGGTTCTCATAATGATACTTCTATAGCCAAGTGAGGGGGTGGAGCTAGTGGGATCTGTCCACTAGCCCAGCCCTCTCTCTAGCCACACCCCTCACTCTTGGGATAGCCCAGGGAAAACCCTGTAGCCCCGTTACTATCTCTCTAAATATGGGGAGCTATGTAGGAGATCCCCTGTAGCTCCACCCTCCTCTCTCTCCTCACTATGGGGGATTACAAGGCTGTTTCGCAATCTTCTCCCATTGATTTCAATGGGCAATATTGCAGACTTTTTTTTAGCACAGTGAGGGTTGAGTGAACACATCGCAAATGAGAATGAAACCACTGAAAGTTGAATGGTTTCATTATCATGCGTTTTCACTCACTCTCGCATTGCTAGAAAACCTATCGCCAGTGTGGAAGAGCCCTGAAGGATATAAAGGATCTTTGTATAAATAAATATGCTAATGACTTTATACCATGTTCTGCCCAATAATCAGAGTCAGGAAAACTAAAAAGATGAGGAAGCCCTCCATTATTCCAAAAGGGAGCTTCAGGTAGAATCTCTTGATATCCTGTCATTGGTCTGTCTAATGCTGGCTTCACACAAGTGTATGTACAATTGCGCATGCCTCAGCACAACATGATTTGCACACTGAACAAGGCTTTTTTGCATTACTGTACTTTTTCTGTTCGCAAGGCATGTTCTTTCATGCACAGGACACAAAAATGGACTGATTGAATTGGCTAATTCGCCTAATGAGTTCCAGATGTGTGTGTTCCAATAGAATTACACAGTGTTTCACACATCTCCTTACGTATTGCTCACGCATTTGCACCCCCATTGACTACTATGGGGACCTTTTGTGCCCAATTCCCCCGAAAAATAGAACATGTTTGGTTTTTTTGCGCGCACGACCAAAATATGGAAATATGAATGAATGCATTGAAATCATTGGATAGTATTCTCTGCGTATTGTGCACACAAATATGTCCATATGAAGTCGGCCTAAGTCCCATATTTGAATGACAAGTTTATATAAAGGTAGAAGATGGTTAGAATATAATAGGATGACAATTTTAATGAAAAACTAAGGAAGGATTCACATCTGCGTTGGAAGCTCCAGCCGGAGGTTCCATGCTAGGTGCAGCTGATGCGGCTGTAAAGACCGCTTTTTCCTCCATCCCAAAAACGGGCAGCTGAACAGAAAGTGGACATACCCCATTATAGTCAATGGGGTCCGCCTGGCGCTGTTCATTTTGTCCATAGATGGAACTGTTCAGCTGCGGTTCTTTTTTTCCTAATGGAGCAGGAAAGCGGAATCCCCGGCGCAGATGTGAAATCTTGGATACTGGTGCATTTACTTATTGCAATAACCAAATGCTTTAACACTCCAAAAATGGCCGTTGTTTTAATTTTTGCTACAGGAATACAGGTGAAAATCTGCTAAGCGAGGTTCCTCTGAATTCCGAGGAGTGGTTTATGATTCTTAATTGATCGCAGCAGAGTGACAGCACCTTTGCAGCGGCTTTTCTTCTAAGTACATTTATTCTGAACAGAAGGATTTTGTATCCACCTTACCCATTAGATGAGGTTTCTGTCAAATCTTTGCATTGCTTTGCTGAAGGTGGAAGAAAGGGAAGAAAAAAGACATGCTATTCAAGACACTGAATCCAATTAAGAGCAAATGGCAAAATGAGACAATATGGAGGGCAAATAGTGTCATCTACGTCTATCAATACTTCTTATACAAATACATGCAATGTTCTTCATTGTAACCCATAAAGAGGAAGACAGAAGCTTGTTTCTTCTTACATTGACTAAAATGGAAAAAAAAGGTTTGGTACGGTGTTAGCCAGTAGAGCAAAGTGTGATTGTTTTCAGTGAGAGAAACCAAGTAATCTTGCAGATATGATACCTTTTAATGGCTAACAAAAATGCATGGTGTCATAGCGAGCTTTCAGGTGGTTCTCTTATCGACCCTTCATCAGGCTATTTAAACTGGTTTGGATGAGGCACAATTATAAGACAAATGCAGAGATGACACCCCTCCTGATCTAAATAAATGTTTACACACAGAAATTTGAGACTGTCTCGCACTCAAGACTTAGAATAACACTAAACAACCTGAGAAAAGAGATACGTATATACTTAATCAGTACACTGAGCTAAGGAATGTGACAGTTTTATGATGTCTGTTGTCTCTCCTTTAAAGTCCAAACATAGAAATGGAAGCACTATCCTTGCAGCACCACCTATTGGATGGCAATAGTCTCACAAATCAATTTCTGAAATTTTATGAAGTTTAAAAAAATAAAAAAAAGCAATGACTACTAAAACACTTGATAAAACGGAACTCTGCAGTGATATGGAGGAATATTTCAGAAGACTAAGACTGAAAGAGTTTTTCTATGACAAAGAGGAGTCAGGACAAGCACTCAAACACAGGAGATACTAGGGGCCAGGAAGAAGGCTGATTGGACACCCCCTACTGGCCGCAATCCCACTTTGGATAAATATATAGACTCCTGTAGACATGATGTGCAATCTACTTTACTTGAGAAACAGAAACGGGAAACATTTAATATTAATATGCAGGAAATAAGGGCCATCTATGCACTCAAAAACAATAAGGAGATCACCATTAAGCCTGCGGATAAGGGTGGTGCTATAGTTCTCTTGAACACATCAGACTACATGACAGAAGCAGACAGACAGCTTACAGACACCATATACTACACCAGACTGAATTAAGACCCGACTCAGAGATATGTGAGGGAGCTGAGAAAGGTCATTAGAAGACTGTATGTGGGCACCAAAAGACTTTTGGACTTGATACCGGAGAACCTCAGGGTCAGAGTGTTCTATATGCTTCCCAAACTACGCAAAGCTGGCAACCCAGGGAGGCCAATTATCTCAGATGTGGGAACTCTCACTGAAAAGATCTCAGGATGGGTGGAAGCTATCCTCAAACCACTGATGAGGACCGCAACCAGCCACTTGCAGGACACCACGGACCTACTGAACAAACTGTCAACCATAGGTCCCCTCCCAAATGGTGCAATCTTGGCCACCATGGATGTAGAGTCCTTATACACCAACATCTCACACGAAGATGGACTGACCCCCTGCCGGGCACACCCTGAGGCCAATGAGGTTGCCTCTGAATCCATGCTACAACTCACGAGATTCATTGTAACACACAATTATTTCTCCTTTGACAAAGAGAAATTCCTGCAACTCACTGGAACGAGAAAAGATAGGACCTGCCCTATAATTCTCGCATGTAGTATTAACCACATGCAGGTAAGATAGGGCAGGACCTATTTCCCGCTGTTTTTCAAACTCCTGCGCTATAGAGTGGAGTTTTAACAGAAGATGAAAAAAAATGTTTATGCGCAAGCGTAGTTATGCATACGATCGTCTGAAACCGCCCTAATTCCCCCCAATGGCACCCTGTTGTCTGAATTAAGTGCTGAAGATATGTTTGACTAGCACAGTTGAATCAATATTTTATGCCCAAATTTTATTGGCTATTGTCACATTTAGGCCAGCTTCAGATACGCATATTGTAAAACGTCCTACATATGCTTCCGTATTCCGTATTGTTACAGATGATATAACCACCTATGTCATCAGTATTTGTCTCCATATTTACTGTCATTGGTTTATTTTCTACTAGTGAAATACTGATCCTTCGTTGCCCAATAGAAAAGAATAGGAATATGGAGGCAAAAGCGGAAAAAATCGGTCATGCTTTGTTTTAGGAAAAAAATGGCTGTGAAAAATACGGCCATGTGAATCGGTAGATAAATTTACATAAGCTCCGTATTACAGTCGGCAAAACACGGACCAAATACGTTAGTTAAAATAGGGAATACGTAAGCCAATGAGGAAAGCAGGTACAGCTGATTAAACAAAGAAGGTGCTACATGTGTCACATAGAGGCCAAATGCAGACGGCCGGGTCAGATTCCGACTGCGAGATCTCACAGCGGAATTAGAACCTGTGCCCCGACAGTGACCCCCGACTTACCTGTCCGGCATATTCTCTCTGCTGCTGCGGATGTGCTAAGTGGTGCGCAACCGCACATGCATGGTGCAGAGCCGTCGCGCTGGCGATGACGCAGATCCGCGGGGCAGACAGCTGCCATTTACTGCAATGGAAGCCGTCCGTGCGAGCCTCTCGAGGCTTGCACTAGAATAGGACATGCTGCCATTTTCTCCCACGCGCAGTTGATTTCTGCTCATGGGCATAGAAATGTGTTTTGCATAGCATGTCCTATGGACAGTATTTGCTGCAGGATCTTGAGGCGAACGCCTGCTCCGGATCCCACAGTGCACATATGCCCGTGCGCATTGGGCCAGACCCAGCAGGAAAAGACGCACACGCCAAAGGATAGAATTTTATAACGCAATTGTAGGGAATAAACTGGACAACAAGTGTTTAAAAATTGTGAAAATGGCACAAAGAGTTTACATAGTATGCAAATCCCCCAAACATGACTTATAATAAAGTGCACTACCCAAGCCTCCAAACATTACTAAGATGGCTGAAACAGATGGGCGTGTTTTAGTGCCGAGATTTTCACAGTCGCAAAACGGGCTGAAACTAAACCATTAATTGCAGTGGTTTCATTTCCACTATCAGGGTTCTGCATGTTCATACTGCATGCCAGAAAGATAGGGCAGCACCTATATTTTCTAGCATAAGAATATTGAGCAAGAATCATGCTAGGGAAAATGAAACCATTGACATCATGTTACGGTATACTACCCTTGATACGCCAGCCCGGGTGCCCTAGATCTCACCCACAACCCCTGTCCCTGCCTGCTTGCCTACACTCCTGGCTAACCCCAGGCGGGCAACTGGGCGGCGGTCCCTGCTCTCACTAGGGACCGAAAAAGGGACGCTAGCGTCCCTGGATGGAAGGGTAGAATACCGACAGGAAAGGCAGATGTAAATAACCAACACGAACAATACTAAGCAGAACTGAGGCAGATGGAAAAACCTGGCGGATAATAGCAAAGTATAGCAGACAAGATGACAGACACAGGAGACCAACAGAGGCAGACTAGCTAGCACACTGAGGGAAACCAATAACTGGCAGTGATTGTCAGTCTCTGCCCGACATTTAAACAAAAGCTTCCGCCCAGGGGCAGAGAGAGGGAGACAGAAAACTTCCAACAGAGCACAACAAAAGGGAGCTCGTGCATGGCAGATGCACTCACAGGTGCGGGTGCGCACTGCGCCGCGTACCACCAGCATCACTCCGTCCAGGCACCCGCACCCCCGGCAGCCGGCCAACAAGCCAGGGGGACACACCACGACCGCGGGCCCCCGCACACCGCCACCCCGGGAGGACCAGCAACCGCCGCATAGTAACACATTAATTATTTTATTTCTTCCCTTTTTGTGGTCGCAAAAAGCTCCACACAGACACAGTTGTGTACTTGAGCCCTTAGAGCTCATTCAGACGATCGTGTTTATGTGCGTACATAGGTGCACTCAAAACCGCGCATTTATTAGAACCATTGGTTTCCTATGGTGTGTTCACATGTCAGTGTTTTACAGGTGTGCAAGTGCGCGAACCTGCAAAATATAGGACGTGCATGCACATAGGTGCGTGTAAATATTCCCCAGCACTGTCACAGTGTTCAGTAATGATGGCACTCCCAGCGGGGAGTAAAGAATCCCCTACCACAGCTGTGCCCCGACAGCGGCGAAGAGGTGAGTATATATATATATATATTTTTTTACATGCTAGGGATGATTTTCAGAGAAGGGCTTATATTTAAAGCCCTTCCCCGAAAATCACTTAAGGGGTTGCCAGCAGCCCATTGCTTTCAATGAGGCAGCCAGTAGCAATGGCGGCCCTATTGAAAGTAATAGGCATGGACCTTCACTTACGTGTGTTTGGTGCTTACATGGATGCGCGGTTTTCTGCGTGCATATGTGCGCACGAATACACGCTTGTCTAAATGAGGCCTTAGGGTGGATTCACACAAGTGTGTTTACGTACGTACAATTGTGCACACAAAAACACGCTCCTATTAAAACCATTGGTTTCCTATAGTGTGTTAGCCAATCATATGCAGCCCTTTTACAGCCGGGGATTTTAAATCCCTGCTGCTGAAACACAGTCAGAGCAGTGCAGGGAGAAGATCTGAGCCCTGGCAGCTGAGGAGAGCATATATTTTTTTTATTTTTTACACATTCTAGGCATGATTTGCAGGGAAGGGCTTACATTTAAATCCCTGCAGGGCTTGCCGGCAACCTATTGCTTTCAATGGGACTGCAGAGAGATCACAGTGGTATGTATAATCTATATATATAGTGTAAAGCCGAAGTGCTGGTCCCATTGAAAGCAATGGGAGAACATTGCAATCCGCAGCCACAGCTGTGACAGGGGATTCTCTACTCCCCGTGTGTAGTCTCCTTGTCACTGAACACTGTAACAGTGCTGTCACAGTGTTCAGTGACAAGGGGACTCCCCACTGGGGAATATTTACACGGCAGCGGTGGAGAGGTGACTGTATGTATATATATATATATATATATATATATAATTTTTTTTTTTTAATTTATTTTTTTTACACAAACAGGGATGAGCGGTTTTGTGTGCACCTATGTACGGCACACGCACACGGTCGTGTGAATGCACCCTTAGGGCGCCCACCCACTGGCGATTTTTTTTTTCTTTGTGTTTTGCGTTTTTTCTCAAGAGCAATTAGAATTGAATGTACTCCTGTCCACTGGCGGTTTTTTTTGCGTTGCATTGCGTTTTTTAACATAGGAACTGTCAGTTGCATATGTGTCCTTATTTTTCTCCTAATGCACCCATGAAAGTCAATGGAAATGAATGGAAAAGCCGCGAAAACGCGGCAAAAAACGCGCGGAAAACGCTGCGTTTTTCACGCACGAAAATCGCAAACGCCAGTGGGTGGGCGCCCTTATATTGTAATCCTGCCTGCAGTGATATTGAGAAGACTGCTAGAAATTTGGTCTACAGATCAGGAGGTTGGTCTGAAATCTGCAGATTTTTGAACTTTTTAAAAACAATATAGAACATCAAAAAAAAAGAAAGAAAACATCAAACACTACTATAATAATAATAATCTTTATTTATATAGCGCCAACTATAACACTCTTAAAAAGTATGATTGTTACAAAAACAGATTAGAAATACATTACTTTTATATATATATATACATGGAGTGGACACAAATATGGAAACACCATACGAAATGCATGTCTTAAATTACATGGGATTATAAACCATATTTAAAAGAGACCCGTAGAGACAGATTTTAAGTGGAGGTAATATGACACAGATGCTGTCAGGCAGAAGTGACCATCTTCCCGACAACAAGGTTCCATTGGCCAGGGGTTTGAGCCACTCATCTGCTGTTACCAGCTGGCTTCCAAAACTACCCAGAGCAGGGTAAGAGGTGAAGTGAACACAAATTTGGCGGGAAAGTTTTCAGCCAAGCAGGGGTCAGGAGGGCAGCTTAGTGCTACTGATTAAAATCCCATTCATTTTGTGCAATGTTTCCATATTTTTGTCCACCCTTTCTTTTATATATATATATATATTCCTATTATGAGTATTTTTAATCTTACTCTCTGTACATTACTATAATAGGGACAGCCATCATACCTGAGCTGCAGTTAACGGTATTTAGAGATTCACTTTACTGTAGAATTTATGGGCCATTCACACAATAGACAAGAGAAAACACACTACCTTCTATCAGTAAATGTTCTGGGCATGCTCCGTAGCTCTGTAAGGTGTAGAGGTCATCGTGCAGGGAGGGGGAGGAGGTGATCTGTGACCATCTCACCTACTGTGAATGGTGGATCCTGTGTTCTCTATCTAGTGATGATAATGAGATGACTGCTGAATGTTTTGCCTACAGGACAGGATATCTCAGGCTATTATTGGGTTCATCAGTTAGTCTGAAATCTGCAGATTTAGGGTTTTTGTTTTTAAACATAGAACCTCAAAAATAAAAAATAAACATCACAAATTCTTAAAAAAAGTATGTTTGGTATAAAAATGTGATTTATGCCACAGCTTTGTATTCTCTGATGACACATCCCTTTACATTAAAAGGGAAGCCACGACCCTCTCCTAGTAAACCAAGCCTGCTTGTTGAGCAAGGAACACAAATGTGTGTAAAACACATAATGAATGTGGTGTAAAGCGGCACAGTAGGCTTTTTTTGCGCAAATTGAGTCAGAATGTTGGCGCATTTAGCTTCGCAAATCTCTCCCATTGTTTTTACTGCCACCGTTAGACCATCTTTTCTAAGTTTCCTACATGCCTTAACAGAGCCTCATTGTATGCATTGATCAGTAAATGACTGCTAACCCCGACTGACCTCTCACAGCACCCCCACCTAAGGGCTCATTCACACGAACGTATCTGCGCAGCACATTGCGCATGCAATACGCAGTGAACAGAACTAATTGATTTCAATGGGTTCGTTCATATGAGCATATTTTGCGCGCACATTTCATGTGCACAGGCACATACGCAGCATGTTTTGTTTTCATGCATATTTGCACACGGACGCAGCACATACTAAACTGGCTTAGGGGCGGCCGCACACGAGCGTAAGCACATATACACTTGCTATCACGGCACATATATACGCTATGCAGGATGCAAGCGTATGCTCCGGCGCCCACATTGCCGCATTTTACTATACTTTATTGTGCTGCCGAGACCACTCACATTAGTGCGGTCCTGGCAGTGCCATGTTGGAGTAGGCTGGGCCGCCTTCTTAGTAAGTAGGGTTGCCTACTTGTAAGCAGGTCAGCTGACTCAGGAGGCCCATTAGCTGACTCAAGAGGCAGGTCAGCTGACTCGCTTGGCCTAGGTGTTTTGGATTAAGTCCGCAAGTTAGCGCAGTTCAATTTGCGCAATTGCGCAGAAAAATGGAGCATGTCGCGTCTTTTTCCCTGTGCGGGAGACAACAGATGTGAAGGAACCCATTGTAGTAAATAGGTTCTATATGCTGCGCATTGCAAGTGCAGATTTTGCATCCGCAAACGCGCTCGTGTGAGGCCGCCCTAAATGAATTGCCCATTAAAATCAATGGATGTTTTTTGGTGCATGTAAATACAACATGCGAGCGCAAAAAATACACTGAGGCCGGCTTCACGTGACGTTAGAGTTTTTTCACACATCGGTGTATATTTTGCTAGTTTTTAACACGCAGAGCATGTGAATATGCGCGCCAAAAAAAAGCACCGATGCTTCCAGCCATTGAAATGATTAATTAGCCTAATGAGTTCCAGATATGTTCTTCTTCCTGCGCAATTACACGGCATATCACACATCTCCTAGCATATTGTGCGCACATTTCTAAATCTCCATAGACTTCTATGGGGACTTTTGGTGAGCAAATATGCAGGAAAAATATGCGCATGTGAACGAACCTATTGAAATCAATGGGTTCTATTCACCGCGTATTGCACAGACACAAATTTGTGCATAAATGCGCCTACACCCTCTGCTATTGCCTCTTCGCAAGCTGGCCATCCTGGCAAGCTAATTATGGTTAACAAGTGGCCAAGCTATTGTTCTCTTGCATCAACTGCATCCTTCATTTCATGCATATTTCCCTATATATATATATATATTTCTAACTATATATGGCGCTGTACATGTCAGGCCTTTTATGAGTATGGTTGGTGTATAAGCCTTACCCAAGAGTAACCAATCAGATCCCATTATTTCTACCCAATGGAGAAAATTGCAACATAAGTTAATTTCAAGGAAGTAGCATATTTACTATATAGAAAAAATGATAATGAAAATAAGCATAAAAAATGAGTTTTATTTTGGGTGGTAAGGCAATGTATTACACAGGAGTTTACTCCATAAGACTACATAAAGAGCAAAATATCTGCCTCTTGAGACGTGGATATTGATATAATACTTTTATTACATGGAATGTATCATCAGAAAAGGAAAATATATATAATTAAACAAGGTTTAATTAAAACCATACTGTTTAGCTGCTAGAGCAGCTGCCATTTCTAATGCTCACTTATCAGCTTTGCTGTGTAGACTGGAACAGAGTAAGCAGAGGGCAGAAAATGTAATAACAAATTTACGGTTTTGCTGGAGTGATCAGAATGGCAACACTATACACACATGAGGCTCTGTATGCATATTCCCTGCAATGGGATATAATGAGAATAGTAGGCCAGGCTCACACCAGCGGATTTGAATTGCGGATTCCACGATTGGCATCCACGTAGATGATCCACAGTAAAACGCGGGCTTTAAAAGGTATGTATATTTGATTTGTCCTTCACAAACGCAGATATAAATTGCATATTCCGCAAGCAGAAGAAAAATGGCGGCGTGCTGTATTTTACTGCAGATTCCACGTGGATGGCCTCCATTGATGTGAATGGAGGCATCCGACCCGCAGCCTGTAAGCAATTAACATACGTAATTAATCCTGAGTGTCTTTGGAGGAGGGCTGTACTCTATTCCTGCCCGTAGACTGTAATAGCCTATTGGCACTTTTATGCCTATTTGCTTACATTGACTGCAGCTGCCATAAATCATATAACACTGTCTAAACCTACAATGCAGGATGAAAGTGTCTCCAATTTGGCCATTTTTTTATGGGAGTTATGCAGCTTGCGCCATGATAACAACTGTTCTACTCTTAGCCTCCTTATTATGAAGGCGAATAAGAGGTTGCAACAGTCATTAAGAGCAATGCATAATCATTAAGACCTCTTTCACATGACCATACATGTTTTTAAGCTTGGTCGATCGCAGGTAAAAATCACTTGAATGAAGAATAGCCGCGATGTAGTCCCGATCTTAGTTAGCGATTTCTCATCCATTCACACAGGCGGCTGCGGCGTATCGGCAAAAAAATATGCCGCAGTTTAGAAATCCGTTGGTCGGCAGAAATGCTTAAATAGAGCCAGCTGTCTTCCTTTCCCAGCGTTGGACGCAGCTAAACTCCATCTTTTCTTTTCAGCTCCCATAGGAGTCTATGGGAGCTTCCAGTGTATCTCAGAAAAAGATAGGACAAGACCAATTTTTTCACACGGCGTATAAAATCGGTCACCATTTTCGGTCATCTGATTGAATACATTGAAATCAGATGGCCACGATTTTTTGACGCGGCTATGATAGCTGCATATGCACTGTCGTGGGAATAAGGCCTATGGCCAGATTCACACAACCGTATTTGCATGCTGTGAGTAGAACCTTTTGATTTCAATCGGTTCGTTCACAAGCACGTATTTTGTGCGCAAAAAAAGCAACATTTTCGATTTTCCTGCACATTTGCACAGAGAAAAAGAACATTTTAAAGTCATGAAACTAATTGGCCATTTCAGTGCATTGTTGCCTATTATTTATCACGTGCAGTAAAAAAAAAAACGCAGTTGTACACGCAAAAACACAGCGCAAATACACATACACTCCTGCAAATCCAACCATAAGTGTAACAATGAATGCATACACCACACATGCAGCATTCTCTCTCTTGCCATACTCTTCAAGTCTACATCCCTTGTAATAGGAAATTGGTTCAACCGATAGATAGAACATAAGTTGATACAAAGTAAGCAATACGTGACTATTTTCTTGTTTCCCCATGTTTTGCGTGACACTATTCCTTAACGGTACTTTCACAAGCGGCATAAAAAGGCACCAAAATCTTCTTGTGAGTTTTAATGCAAAGGGCAAAATCTGCATGGATTCCACTGCAAATCTGCGGCAAAATTTATATTAAAGCATGCAAATTTTGGCGCGGATTAGTCCGTGCCGTTTTTTTTTACGCTTGTGTTAAATTACCCTAAAAGTCTGTAATAAAATACAACACAGCGTTTTGGGTGAAAGTATATACAGATCTCTATAGGGTCCTGTATATAACATACAGAACATTTGATGTTTCCGATGCGTATGGCAACAATGTATCCATATGTAAATTAAATAGTTAAAAAGAACAAAAGGTCAGCATTTCCTAAAATGTGGTGGTGTAAAGACAAGGAATCCTGTCTTAGATGGTGTTGGGAGAATTTGTTTTTTCGGTTTTAGGAGGGCTAAGCCGAAAGATCTGACAGAGATGTCTAATGATACTTGCAATCAGTGTACAGAACAGCAGGTTCTTCTCTAAAAGTGAAAGCATAGAAATAAAAGAACATCTGTTTTACAACTGCGGAACCATCACATACATGCAAACGGGGAGCGTTCCAAAATATATTCCGTAGGCCTAAAAGCTCAAATCACTAAAGTCTTTTGGGCTTGTATTAATTTCTTACATTCCAAATCGTCTTGGAATAGCTTTCCGCCGACACACCAAATGGGACCGGTTAATTGGGTTAGTAGGAGGGAACGTACACCAGCTGCTTATTCCAGCCACAAAATTACATTATAAACATTTGGGGAATGAAATTGACAGCATAAAAGTAAAAAAAATGATGTTGAAACATAAATATGTAGGAAACTTTTTGAAAACCCTATTATCGCTTGGACTCGGGATGGAAACGGTTAAGAAAATCTGCAGATATTTTTTTTTTTTATTCCACAGCTTTGTGCATTTCAAATTAAATAAAACCTAAACAGCAGGTGCTGGTATAGATATGTAGAAGGGGAAAAAATGGCGCATGCAACTCTCAGCTTTAAAAATCTAATGAAAAACACACTGAGTTACCAGAAGCTTCTTTCTAGTCAGGCCCCCTGCTGAGATAAAAGGTCAGAAAAGAGAGAGTGGGGATGGGAGGAGGCAGGGAGGAAGAGGAGAGGTAAGGTATTTTGCAGGCAAGATAAATTTAATGCGAGTCAGTGCCCAAGCCGATAGTCCGGAGTGATTATTTTCTTTGAATACCAGATGTTAGCATCCTTCATAAAGAAAACTAAGATATAATCCATTTAAAAACAAATACAGACAGTCATATTTCCCCTGCTGCAGTGACGTCTGCAGCAAGAAACTCTTATTTTATAGCTAATCATTTTCAGGCTCCTATGGATGGATTTTCAACGGTCCCCTACTGCCTCCTTCAGGTTAAGATGGGAATTGTTCTGTTCCAGGAGAAATAGTAAAGCAGACTTAGAATATATCATAAAATGAACTGCTAACAGAAGCACTGTGTTGTCTAACAACTAGACCGTATATATATATGTATCATCTAGGCACAACGGCACAAAACATGGAAATCACATTGTATCTGTGACATGTATTGCCCCTAGATGAGTGTATGTGTAAAGACGCATGTACAGATAGACAATGCAATAATTAAGCCGTCTTAAGGACGTTGCTGAAAGATCTACTACTGTTCTACCCAACAGCACTTAGATCACCGTGGAATCTTATTTCCCAGAGAATAGTTGACTTTTCTTCACAAGTGCTCATATAAACAGCTACTGTATTTTGCAATAAGTGATCCCCTTTAGGAATTAGAACACTTAATTTAGAGAAATGCATCAGTTTTTCTCCTTAAACACCGTCCCAGAATATACCTTAAATGGATTCTGAATATAAGTAAATATATAAAAGTATATGTTGTGTATATATCTATCTATCTATCCATCTCCTATCTATCTCCTATCTATCTATCCATCTCATATCTGTCTATCTCATATCTATCCATCTCATATCTATCTACCTCATATCTATCTATCCAATATCTATCTATCTCATATCTATCTCCTATCTATCTACCTCATATCTATCTATCTATCTATCTATCTAATATCTATCTATCTCATATCTATCTATCTAATATCTATCTATCTATCCATCTCATATCTATCTACCTCATATCTATCTATCTATCTAATATCTATCTATCCATCTAATATCTATCTATCTATCTCATATCTATCTATCTAATATCTATCTATCCATCTCATATCTATCTACCTCATATCTATCTATCTATCTAATATCTATCTATCTATCTAATATCTATCTATCCATCTAAGATCTATCTATCTATCTCATATCTATCTATCTATCTCATATCTATCTATCTAATATCTATCTATCTATCCATCTCATATCTATCTACCTCATATCTATCTATCTAATATCTATCTATCCATCTAATATCTATCTATCTATCTCATATCTATCTAATATCTATCTATCTATCTATCTACCTCATATCTATCTATCTATCTATCTATCTATCTAATATCTATCTATCTATCTATCTAATATCTATCTATCTATCTATCCATCTCATATCTATCTCCTATCTATCTATCCATCTCATATCTATCTACCTCATATCTATCTATCTAATATCTATCTATCTATCTCATATCTATCTCCTATCTATCTACCTCATATCTATCTATCTATCTATCTATCTATCTATCTAATATCTATCTATCTATCTAATATCTATCTATCTCATATCTATCTATCTAATATCTATCTATCCATCTCATATCTATCTACCTCATATCTATCTATCTATCTATCTATCTAGCTATCTATCTATCCATCTCATATCTATCTACCTCATATCTATCTATCTATCTAATATCTATCTATCTATCTCATATCTATCTTTCTATCTATTTCATATATATCTCTCTATCTATCTCATATCTATCTATCTATTTCATATCTATCCTATCTATCTATCTATCTATCTATCTCCTATCTATCTATCTATCTCATATCTATGTATCTATCTATTTCATATCTATCTATCTCATCTATCTATCTAATATCTATCTATATATTTATCTATATAGATATATATCTATCTATATATATGTATATATCTATAATATATATATATAATATATTTTTTTTTTAATTGGTGCATGGTACAAATTAAAATAATCTTTCCCATATGACAGGTAATTGCAGACTATTATAAGACCAAATCTCGGCAATGCAATATTGCTAAGACATTTTGAAAGACAATAAAAGTGCCGTAGTCTTTAGTGTACAGCAGAAAATAGTGGCGTTCCATATCTGTTTAAGAATTATAGCCATCTCCATTTTCACAGGCTGAAAATCAACTGGACTGATAGGCAGTTTCATGGTTCGGTGTAGCCTGTTGTTACCTTATTTCATAAGATATAAGGTTTGGAGATGTTTCCAAGAGTTGAATTTACTTTGGTAGTTATTAATGGGAACTCTTAGGCCTTAGTCAGACGGGCGTTTTTCTGCGCGATTTGCGCATGCGCATGCGTCTGGCGATTTTTTAAAACCATTGCTTTGCAATGGTATCGGACACATGAGCGCTTTTTATGCGCTCGTCCGATAAATTATAGAACAGAAATCGCAGATCGCACCTATCTGCGATCTGTGATTCCTGTTCTCTTCACTATATGCGCTCAATGGGGCCGGCGGCAGCAGCGCCGACCCCATTGAGAACATATAGAAGACAAATCATTCTTCTCTGCCACAGCTGTAACAGCTGTGGCAGAGAAGAACGATGTTTGCCCATTGATGTTTGCCCGCTGAGCCAATCAGGGGGCAGGTCTGACTCACACCCCCTTCACACCCACTGCAGGCCGGCTGCGCGGAACTCCGGCTGCCGGGAGCAGGTGAGTATGTATATATTTTTTATTTTAACACTTTTCTGGATGAATTGCAGGGAAGGGCTTATATATTTAAGCCCTTCCCGACAATTCATCCCACACTCGCCCGCAGCGCATTGCTTTCAATGGAGTCGGCTGTATTGCCGGCTCCATTGAATGCAATGCGCTGGACAGCTCCAGCCTGTTTCTAATGAAACGCGGCTAGGAGCAGATTTTCGGGCGATTTTCAGGCATCGGTCACGTGATTTGCGGATGCGCATCCGTCATGCGATCCGCAAATCGCGCGAAAAAACGCCCGTCTGACTAAGGCCTTAATATGTTGTTCAAAGAGGTGTCAGTGCAGGTGAAGAAGGCCATCATGAGGCTTAAAGAAAGAAAAACCTATCAGAGAGATGGCAGAGACCTTAGAAGTGGCCAAATTAACAATTTACTATGTTTTTAAACGGCCTGGTTGGACTAGGATGACAACTGAGGTGAACGACTGCAGAATTGTTTAATCGGACAAGAAAAACTCCTTCACAACAACTAGCCAAGTCACAAACCCTGTCAAGGAGGTGGACATGTCATTGTCAACGTCTACAGTCAAGAGATGCCGTCAGGAATGGAGCTACAGAGGGTTTATCACAAGATACAAACCCCTAGCAACACCCAAGAACAGAAAGGCTATGTAAGGGAGGTGATTGGTTGACTGTTCTGATGTGTATACATACGGGGTTATGCGAAAAGAAGGGGCAGATTTGAGGATTTAATGACAAACTAACTAGAAAAGACAGAGCAGGCTGGAAGTAAATGAAGATGTGTGTTGAGAAGACCGTAAAGAGTATCTGTGCCTCACAGGCATTTATGCAGTGAAGAAGATAATGGTACTTGATGCCCTCTGGACTAGAAAAAGGACTCCTCTGTACCTTAGACGGAGTCAGCCACCTCTGCGGGCCCTTCCTGCTCCTTGTTATTTCATTTGCTGCTGGCACATTACCTGTTGCGGTAGGCCTTGAGCACCTTAGGACTGTACTACGATAGTGACTGGACCACTTACCATTGATGAAGAGGATGCTCCAAAACTTTCTGTTACCCCTAGTGCAAGGGCGCAAATTTCTTAAGACTGAGCCATATCTACCTTGCTTCCAGGTAATGTTAATTTGTATTATGGTCCAGCAACAGCCTCTTGTTTTATTGTTCTTCTCCCATTATTAAAGTTGTTTAAGCAACATGTTTGGCGAGCAATCGTATGCTACCCACCCTAGAAGCTCACAATGTACAGCCATGCCATGGAACTACTACCGAGAATACTGGTTTAAGCCAAACCCTGATCTAGTGTGACCCAAATCTGTCCATGGAAGCCTGTTGTTACCGGTACCTACCTATGAAGATAAAGGAATTATGACTCGCATTATGACTCAGTCTATGACTCAGACTGATGTAAGCTTCCTACTCCCAGACATCTTCCAAGCCATCTTATCGGCAGTGGCCTCCTCTGGAGAATAAGGGGGCACCCCAGCCAGTGCCTCTCTGGCTATCTGCAGCCAGATAAAACTTTGCTAGAAGAAAATCTATAAAACTTATGAATTTCTGGAATAAGATTTCTTGGTCAGATGAAAGCAAGAGTAACGTGTATTAGAAAGATGGTAATGAAATAGTATGGAGAAGGAAAGGAAGGGCTCCTAATCCATTGTATAACACATCATTTCTCAATTATGGTGGGACGGTTTTATGGCATGGGCATGTATGGCTGTCAATGGAACTGGGTCACTGATGTTTATTGATGATGTAACTGTGGATAGATGTAGCGGGATGAACTGTGAAGTGTCGAAAGCTATACAGTATTTCCTCACTCCCTGAAATTCGGCAAAAATGATAGGGCAGTACAGATGAGTAATGATCCAAATCAAACTGCAAAAGCAACTCAAGAGGTAAGGTAATAAATGGAATTTTCTTCAACGGCCAAGGAAGACAAAACTGAAAGCATAAAGACCCACAAAGAAGCAGCAATCAAAGGTGGCTGCAGTAAAGGCCTGACAGCAACTCAGCATTTGGTGGTGGCCATGCATTTCAGAAAGTCGTTGACTGCAAAATATTTATATCCAGATATTAAAATAATTTTTAAGATTTTTAATTATTGTCCTATTATTTTTAGAGATGAGCGAGCGTATTCGCTAAGGCAAACTACTCGAGCGAGTATTGCCTTATGCGAGTACCTGCCTGCTCGTCTCAAAAGATTCGGGTGCCGGCGGGGGAGACCAGTTGCGGGAGTGAGCAGGGGGGAGCGGGGGGGAGAGAGTGAGAGAGATCTCCTCCCCGTTCCTCCCCGCTATCCCCCGCTGCTCCCCGCCCCCTGCCGCACCTGAATCTTTTGAGACAAGCGGGCAGGTACTCGCATAAGGCACTACTCACTCGAATAGTTTGCCTTAGCGAATACACTCGCTCATCTCTAATTACTTTTGAACCTGTGAAAATGGAGGGACTATATAAAATGGCTGTAATTCCTAAACGGTTAATGTAATATTTTTGTTAAACCCCTAAAATTAAAACTGAAAGTCTACACTTCTATTATATATTGATGGCTTTCTTTCAAATTCATTGAGCTGTTGAACAGAGGCTAAATTATGGAAATTGTGTCACTATCCAAATACAGGACTTCTAGACCCAACTGTAACTAAACCCAACGTAACTACATTAAGAAGGATCTATGTGTTGGTATGCATAGAGTTTTACAAAAAAGAGTTCAGCAACTGGTACGGAGTTACAATACAAAACTCTAGATGCCCGCAGCCACTACTAGGGAGGTCGAAGAAGCTTATTTTATGCTTTCACTCCTTTTTTTTATGCCTCGATGACACAATCCAATAAACAGTGTTCTGTTCCCTAGAATTACAAAAATTACACATCTGTTTATATCTGGCAGTGCGTTGTGTCTATGTGTTAGATGACAAGAATAATAGAATGGTGTGTGCACGGAGTACCGAAATATTACTAACTTTATTTGGCAGAACACTCTGACTGTCACTGATTAGAAAACACTGGAATGGTTCATGTGCAGAACACCAAAAAGTACACAATTCTTTTAGTTGGCAGTTCACTCTGACCATGTCACATGTCGAAAAAATAAGCCTGGAATGCTTTATGTTCAGTGCACTGGAAATACCATAATTTTTTATTTGGCAGTGTACGCTAAATTAGGAATTGACACGGAATGTGACTGGAGACAGGGAATGATGATCTGGCCCAGCACCGTGGAATATGTCGGTGCTATACAATTAACAGGAACAGTGCAACACTAAAGTTGCCAGTGTCACAGCAAAATGATTGGTGCTTTATTGGCAATGTGCACTATAGCAATGTCACAAAATAATGGAAAAATGGAATAATATGTTGGCAGAAAAAGGGATATTGCGGAAACAGTGTTATATTTGGGATTCTGGGTGTTTTACTGCTTAGGTCTTCCCGACACTTGTAATCACTGGAGCAGGAGGAACACCAGGTGGTCAAACTGAATTTGTCACTGTAGGGTTCAAAACTAAAATATAACTTTTATTAAATCTTTATAAAAAAGAACTTGATGAACAAGTCTCAAATAGGACACACATATAGCTAAAAGAGAGTACTCCTTAAACAAAAATTCCCAGAGATGACGGAATGGCCGTATTTCGGGATAGAGAATTTAAAGCTATACAGCTTTAAAAGGAGTAGACCATAGAAGGTTCAAAACAATCAGTGATTTGCTACAGAATTATGTAGTGTAGCTATAACCTTTTACTCAAAGGGTCAAACTAGCTAGTACGTTCAGAAGTTTCTCAGAACACCAACAACCTTGAGAAGTCTCCGTAGCCCTCTAAACGAGGGGTTAACTCGGTGATTGGGTTCAGAATTTTTGGAACTTCACACGTTACCCCAGCCTAGTTTAGTGCACAGAGGTATACATAAATCCCTCGTTCCGCGTCGAACCGCGTAATTTTTCTTAAGAAGTGACGTCCTAAGACTATTCCATATAATTGATGGATTATCTTTCCTCTCCTTATTTTGGATTGGAAGTAATCAATTTTGGAATTTTTTCTAAGTTATCAATGGTCTATTCTCCATCAGATATAGCCACATGGGAAGTTATCTATATATAGTGGACTAGATCTGGGAGGAGTGGATCTTCTCTTTTCTGCTGAGATTACCCTGAAGTCTCTATTGGAGTGCAATTTAGAGGGATTTATGTATACCTCTGTGCACTAAACTAGGCTGGGGTAACTTGTGAAGTTCCAAAAATTCTGAACCCAATCACCGAGTTAACCCCTCGTTTAGAGGGCTACGGAGACTTCTCAAGGTTGTTGGTGTTCTGAGAAACTTCTGAACGTACTAGCTAGTTTGACCCTTTGAGTAAAAGGTTATAGCTACACTACATAATTCTGTAGCAAATCACTGATTGTTTTGAACCTTCTATGGTCTACTCCTTTTAAAGCTGTATAGCTTTAAATTCTCTATCCCGAAATACGGCCATTCCGTCATCTCTGGGAATTTTTGTTTAAGAAGTACTCTCTTTTAGCTATATGTGTGTCCTATTTGAGACTTGTTCATCAAGTTCTTTTTTATAAAGATTTAATAAAAGTTATATTTTAGTTTTGAACCCTACAGTGACAAATTCCCGACACTTGTAGGGTCAAAATCCAGACCAAGGAACAAGTTGGCAAGTAAAACTAGCAAGGCAGCATAGAAATTATATGGCAGTACTACCCTGGCATTGAATGTCACAGCTGTTGATGTGTTCAAGTTAAAAATGGTGCCAGGACAACACTGCCCTGACTTATACATGGTGGTAGAAGAGTGACGGCATTCAAGGTGCAAAATGTAAAAGTCTTTATTCCTCCAAGGACATAGTAGCAACATTCCGACTAGAAGGTCTTTGTTAATCTGGTTGAAACATTGCTACAATGTCCTTGGAGGAATAAAGACTTTGAAATTTTGCCCCTTGGATTCCGTCACGTCCCCCTTTTATGATTCGAGATTGGATCCATGGATTCTGGTTTCAGGTGACTATGCAGATGTTGCCTCATTAATAAAGTGTCCTGGACTGCTGGCACCATGCTTGTTTCTTTATATGTGATTGAGTTATGGTTCCTGTCTTATCTCTTGGCTTCTCACTATGAGAATATGCTTGCTCTCCTGGTTCAGCATCTGCTTCTATTCTCCAACTCATACAACATCACTTGCTGGTTATGAGATTTTTGAATCCTGTAACCTGGAAGTGATGTTGTATGAGCAGCCGAGGACTGTAAGAAGCGCGTAAGAGCTGTGAAGAGCAACGGGAAGGACCTGGACCAAGCCTGCTAGGTAAGTATAATAAGACATCCCGTGAAAATAAGACGTAGTGCCTCTTTTGGGGCAAAAATTAATGTAAGACAGGGTCTTATTTTAAGGGAAAACACGGTAATAGCTGGGCCAGATGCTATTTCACATGGGATGCACATCCAGAGATCCTGTCCACACAGCAGATTGTTGCACATCGAGTAAGGCTTGATTCACACGAGTCATAATGTCGTTAGTTTTGTGTGTTGTGAGACGCATAAACCTCGCACAAAAATACAACCAATTTTTCATTGGGTCTATTTACACAGGTGATTTTTCGCTCACAGCGACGGAAAAGTCGCAGTATGTCCTATTTTCGTGCAAGTCTAGGAGTGTCGATGTCCTGTGCGGTGTGAGTCACGCCTGAGAATGTTGAACTCAACTCACGCTCACCGCTGTGAATCTGCCCTTAGGTGTGTGAAATTACTGCCCATCTCAGCTCCATATTGAAGGTGGTCAGCACCCCTAGCAGCGAGCAGTAAACATCTTATGAAGTGGTGCCTTACATCTGTTTAACAGTACCATATATTGCTTATTCTATTGATATGGCAATTCGTTTGTTTTAAGGCGGAGACGGAAGCAAAGAAGCAACGGCGGCAGTATTTTTGTCATCAATTCTATAATAATAACTGCAAAAAAGATCAATAACGATCAACAATAAGCGGACGTTTCATCCTTTTATGCGGATTGATTGACTAGCTCTTGATCCATAAAAATTGATCTGTCTATGTATTATTTATGGTAATTACATGGCAAATTCTGAATAAAGGCTTACTAGGCATGTGTCTATTGTTGCATGGTCATATGAGCAGCGTTAACCATAACTCATCCTTTATAATAATAACTTTTACTACACTGTGGTCTATGTGTACACACCGGCCAGCCATAACATTAACAGGTGTTAACACCTGTGAAGGGAATCTACGATAAAACGGAAAAAAATTATCTGCAGACTGCGCCATTTTCCCATCCAAAAATCGGAAACCTAATGGAATGGATGCAAACTGAAGCCTTTCCATTTTTGGAAACCCATTGAAATCACTATGTAAGTTTCTCTCCTCCAAAAATGAAGCAGAGATGGAAACCCTGAACTGACCCTAACACCGATTGTCATATATTATGCAGCAGGTGAACAGTTTATTCTTGAAGTTGATGTGTTAAAAGCGGGAAAAATGTGTAAGGATCTGAGTGACCTTGAAAAGTCAAATTGAAGACTAGTCAACTGGGTGTTGTGAGCAGGCTCCGTGTAAACTGCATGGGAGGCGGACTGTTTCCCTTATCTATTGTCAATGATGTGATCCTGAGTGATGGTGTGTTTACACGGAACGATTATTGTTCAAACAATCACTGGATCGTTTGGATTTGAATGCTAACCATTCAGTGTACACGCGGCCAACGATGGAACGCTGCACGATAATTTGTTTATTATCGTTCATTTTAGGCAGGCATGAAAATCATTGTTGGCTTCTTCACTGGTCTTCAGTTTGAACACTGATGGTTTGGTTCAATGTATCAGTGAATGAGAATGACTGAATGATTCTGTTAAAAAAAATAAACAATGTATCTATGTGTTTAAACTGATCCCCCGAGTGAATTAGCAAACTGTCATTGTTCATTCACTTGGGCGAACGATTTCTCCCTATGTGTAAAAGTACCCTTAGAAATATAGAAAACTGACAGTAGAAAAAGACCACTTGGTCCATCTAGTCTGCCCTTATATTACTTAGTTTTTATTTCTCTCTTAGGTTAGGTCCATGCTTATCCCAGGCAGCTTGAGTTCATTTATTGTTGATTTTCCAACCACGTCTTCTGGAAGTTTGCTCCAAGCATCTACTTCTCTTTCAGTAATGAAAAGAATTAGTTCCTCCAACTAATTTCAGATTGCGTCCCGTTGTTCCACTTTTTAGCTTCCTAATAAAAACACTTGCTGCTTGAACCTTTTTTATCCTTGCAACAATAAAAAAAGTTTCCATGTTTCCGTCATGTCCCCCCTCTCGCTTCTCTCCTCCAGACTATACAAATTAAGTTCTTTAAGTCTCTCCTGATAAGTTTTGTTTTTGAGAGTTTCCACCATCCTTGGACTGTTTCAATTTTATCCATGCCTTTCTGTAGATGAGGTCTCCAGAACTGAACATAACATTCCAGATGTGTCTCACCAGAGCTCTATACAGCAGGATCCCAATCTCCCTCTTTCTACTGGTTATACCTCTAGCTATGCAACCAAACATCCTGCTTGCTTTCTTTGCCACCTGACCACACTGTGGACTCAATTTGAGGTGGTCAGAAATCAGAACCTCTAAATCCTTCTCTTCTGAAGTCCTAAATAACACAGAACAGCCAATACGATACTCATTCTGAGTATTTCTTCTTTCCAAGTGCATTATTATAAGTTTGGAAACCATAAACTAGTTTCTATTGTTTTGACCATCCATCCAAAAAGGCTAAATATTTGTCCAGGTTCAAGACACCACCAGGAGTATTAACTCTATTGCACACTTTTGTGTCACCAGCAGACAGACCTTATCTGTTAAACCTTCTTCTATGTCACTTATGAACACATTAAAAACACTTGGGCCCAGAACAGACCCTTGTGGTCACCACTTGTAACTTGTCCCTGTTCAGAATGACTTCTGTTAACAACACTCTGATAGCTATCTTTTAACCAACTGTGAACCCGTTGGGCTATTAAAGAATGAAGTCCACTTTTCAATAACTTATCTATAAGCTTCTTATGTGGACTGTATCAAAGGCTTTACTGCAATCCAGATAGGTGATCTCCAACCTTCATTATAAAGTTGGAGTTACCTCCAACCACATACTAGAGGCGTTACCTTTAGAGATGAGCGAACGTACTTATTTAGGGCGATTTCGCAATCGAGCAGTGCTTTTTTTCGAGTAACTGACTACTCGGACGAAAAGATTTGGGGGGCAGCAGTGGGGAACAGGGGGGGACAGCTCTCCCCCCCCCCCACCGTGTACACTACAGAAGTGGCAGGTTTCTACAATACGTCATATGTGCCGTTACAAACATCATTGTTAGTTATAGCCACATTTAAAAAGAACAAAGACTAAACATCTGGAAAATGTTTGTGTACTATAAATGAATTACATGCATTAAAAAAAACAAACACCACTGTGTGCCTCTACCCCGCAGCCCATTAACAGAGAGGAGCCGTTTCTGCTCACCATCACATGACAGCGTAGGATGCAATATAGACACTTGTGGTCCTCCACCCTGCTGCTTTCCCATCGATCATATGGTATTATTTGGAGAATGTTCCAATTACAAAGCTGCTAAACTGTGGAGTGTAAAAATAAGCTCAGCATGCAGGGATCGTGAAGAGGGGGGAAGCAAGACTAAGCTATCAACAGGAACAAAAGAGCAGGACCAGAGAAACAGCGGGAAAAGAAGCCTTCTGAATGGGGAAGGAAAATAGGCAATATAGATTAGATTGCCTACTGCTAATTTGAACCTAAACACCCCAGTTGAGATGATGTAAAATAAAAGCACAGCAAAAGAGTATGACAGGCATACAGTGTGGCAGTTATATCCCTGGATGGCATGGGAGGCATAGTCTTTATGATTGTAATGCAATCTGATCTTTTCCATTAATTCTGTATTACGAGCTCTGTATACTGTAACCATACAATAACGTGAAAGTCCTAGGCCCAGATGCTAAATATGTAGTAGTCGCTCCCAAACTATCATGTGCTATGTTTAATATTAGTGTCCTTCAAGAGAGGCTTTTGGACCCCCAATGGCAATAAAGGCCAAGGCGTACCCCCTATCATTACTCCCCTGATAGGTTTCTTATGGTTTCATAGCAAAGGTCCTCCACAGAAAGAAAACATTGGAAGACAATTGGAAAAATCTTCAATCACTAGGACTCCTTTTCATATTTTTTCTCTAGCAGTTCATGCACATTATTCTTGGCCCTGTCGAGGGCCAATGGTGTCGCTTACATCTTCCTGCATTTGGCCATGACTGGCGCTGTGGTCCCTGCCTCATTGGCAGCAGACACTGCGTCTTCTTTGGTCACAGCCCCGCCGTCAGCTGAAGGGTGTTCATGCACGAGTCTGGCCCATCTCTTAAAAGCCCAACGTGTGCACCTAGCTTTCCGTTTCCTGGCCAATCTGGATGAGTTAGTCTATTTATTACTGGCACCTATGCAGTCTATGGGTTCTAATCTATTTGTGTCCTACTGTATAGTGCTTCTGTCTGATTTCCTGGTTTTGACCCATGCTTGTCCTACTCGGCTTTTTCAGTTTTCTCATCTTCTGACTTTGGCATGGTCTTTGATCACGATTCTACTGACTGCTGCCTGATCTTCGCCATGCTTCTCAACCACAGGAGAAATCTTCCTGTCCTGACCTCGACTCTGTTACTCAACTATGCTTCTATATACACCTTCGAGTACCATGTTTCTGAAGTTTCTGTTGTTCCTGACCTCAGCTCTGTTCTTCAAGTACAAGACAATCTTCACTCACCAGTACTGTGTTACAGTATTTATGACCAAGTTGCATCAGATGCTTCTTAACTGAGACTATTTCAGGGGTAAAGGTCCGGGGCTCCTGGCAGCAATGACCAGATACTGATTGGTGGGGTTTAAAGTGAAAACTAGGGATCCTCCGATGCATCTCTCAGATATCCCCCTAAGGCAAATTGGTTCAGAGGCACAACAGATCCACATCCACTGCCGCATCCGCTGTAACACCTTACAATCTCATTTTCTTTTTAGTCATTAATTACAACAATGCAATAGGGAAAGAATGCAAACACATTAATAGAAAAAGATTATATAGTCAAAGAAGCATGTAATTTGTAGTACAAATTGTAAATGTTTTGTATTAAAAAGCCAAAGATTCAGATTTCTAACAATGTAATACGCGCCTCACCATATTGAGCAATTAAAGTCTATTAGTACAGGGGAATTTCATCATAGGATCTCAAATAAATCTTATCTAACTCCATTTGTCTCAACCTAATTTACTGTTCTTTTCAGCTTTAAAGTGATTATCCTGCTCTAAATTACGGATGACCTAAAGGCCCATTTACACGCAACAACTATCGGTCAAAATTCATCCAAACGGCCTGAAAATGAACGATAATCGTAAACATGTGAATGCGGGCATCGGGCACTTTTTGTTTGTACGATGATTTTAAGGTTAACTTAAAATCCATCATTCAGCCACTGAGAGATAAAGCAAACATATTTATCTCTCAGACCACCGCACGCTGTTCTTGACACAGCATGTTTACACTAGCCAGAGAGAACAATGCAATGTGCAGGCTGCCGAGAGGAAAACAATGCAACTGTTTGCATGGCTGAGTGTGTGTTTAAACACAAGCTGGGCTCTGCAAACAGCTCCTGGAGGACCTTTTACATGCCAATGAAGATGATAAAGTGTTAATGGCCATTAACACTTTATGCAAATAGCTCGCTAAATCTTTCAATCATTTGAAAGATTTTTTTTGCGTATAAAAGGGCCTTAATCTGGTAAAGATCTGTCTCCCATGATCCCCACCAATCAGCTATTCATCAGGCTGCTGTGTCAATGTGTTCAAAGCTGAAAGCACAAAGCTCCATAAACACTGTGGTGGCCTGTCTTAGTTCTGCAAAATCAGCAAAATTGTACTGGCCCCAAAGAACAGCCGAATGTGGCGGACCTCAGCTATTCAGCTACTGATGGCCTATACAGAGGATATGTCATCACTCAATAGAGCTGGAAAGCTTCTTTAAACTTTGCATTCCATAATTTTCTTTCCACCGAGACTGATATAAACTAGCAAATCACAGAATGGTTGGAGTTGGAAGGGAGATCCAGGGTCGTCCGCACAACTGCGGTGATCTGGAGTGTGACTGGAGTGGAGGACAAGCATGTCCAGTATTCTACTACTCCACACTGGTTCCCTTTAAAGTAAGGTACTGTAGATGTATTCCTCAGCTGCACAGAACATCAACACATAGGTTGTACAGCTCACAGATTAGAGGCTAGAAGAGGTTAAAAAAAACCTGAACACGTTGGTCTATGACCCGTTTGCATAACACTGTCTAGAATTTCCAGGAGACCAACAACCCAAAAAAGATGCTCTTCAAAAGATCATTCATGATACAGTTGATTTTCAGGGCCTACAAGAAAGAAATATTAAAGGGGTTTTCCTGGGAAAATACTATTGATGATGTCATCACTAGTTGATTGCTGGGGACCGGCTTTCACGACCTGGACTCATTAGTTGATTGTGCACCTGTAAACAGAGACGCACATACACCAAGGTCGGAGTGGAAGCCGCTGCTCTGACCCCTGTGTAGTGGCTGATGCTTGTAATTGCAGGCAGAACTCTTGCTTAAATCAAAGGGAGACATGCTTGCAGTTACAAAAGCTGTCCTCTATACCAGGGTCTGAACAGTGGCTTCCACTCTGACCCTGGTGTATTTCTGGTGCTGTCAGTAAGCGCACAACCAGCTGATTGGTTGTGGGGTTCTGAGCGACGGACCTCAGATGATCACCTATTGATGACCTATCCTGAGGATAGATCATCAATAGAATTTTTCCCGGAAAGCCCCTTTAAGTCAGTTGCATTAGGTTGCCAAAGTTGTATCAGCTTTTAGGGTTAAATCGATGGCATATCACCAGAATATACTGTTACTTTACGATCGGCAGGGTTCAACCCCCTGAATTTTCTCTGCACATCAGAATTCCTGGCCATCCGCTTGTACAGGTGGACACAGTGCTGGTGTTCTGCAAAAAAGTCATTGACTACTTTTCACTCTCAGGATTGGTGGAGCTCCCAGAGGTCATACACCCAACAATCATAAAGTGATGGGATATACATCATATAACATTATAAAATGGGAAACGGCTTTAATGTCAGTGTGCATTCACATTCTGTAGGGTTGGTGAAGACTTTTTGTGCAGATCGCGCACCGAAAATCATAATAAATATTCAGTATAGTATTGTTGTTTTTTTTTTTTTAAATCATCCACATGTTGTGGAAAAAAATTAAACACAGAATTGAGGGCGTTCTGCTAATTTTCTAATTCACAGCTTATCAATTCTGCTGCGGACGCGTCACGGATTTTCTCAGCAGGAGAGGAAACCGTCTGCAGCTCGTTCAATCCGTGTCGTAGGTACATATTTTTACTCAAGGAGATGTTTTTCTTACACTTTCATGATTATAAATATATTACTTTAAAGGACTCTTTTATTCCACTTACACCTTCAATGTATTGATACAAAGCTCTGTATACAAAAGGCCTATTAACAATAGATAAATTACTTCACAAACGAAAAAAAAATTAGGAAGAAAGTGGGAAAAAAAAGGTCCAGCATGTTCTCTGCGGAGGTAAGAGTTCTTAAATAAAGTTTAAAAAAATTCCATTGACTTTTTTCCCATTTCTGATCTAATCTTCGTCCTCGTCAAAAGACAGTAAGCTGGTATTCCGCACTTGTTTTTGGCTGGATGCAGCAGATGTTGGTTCCTTGCTTTCTTCGTGTTTCTTCTTCTTGCTGGAGGACGCATTTATACCTGTAAACTTGTCCCCGGTGGAACGCTTTGCTGGCTTTTTAAACAGAATCTTTCCATCTGCAGGGGCGGCTTCCTCATCTGTGAAAATAAATACGATTAAAAAGAAAAACATATTACTAAAATACAAACGTGTGTGGAGGGAACAAGGTTTTTAAAGAAATACTGAAGTATGAAACATTTATTGGCTCCACCAACTATGATGATCATCATCCTGCCGCCAAGATCTTGTTCTGTGCCATAGTGCAATCTAGAGATCCTACTACAGAAGTGAAGGTATATCACTAGGATACGCTATATCCACCGCCAGGCGCAGGACCACCATGTAGGAACAACAACACTCCCAGCCAACCAATGTGGAGGGAACCGCAACACAAGTATGACATTAAGTATACGTGTATTTCAAAGTGGGCAACAAATTAATTTATTTGGCTACTAAATTCTTCAGTTTAGGAGCCAACGGCTCCTAGGTAATTTTTTTAGTCTGCAGCCCAATAGATGGTGATACCCCCTTTAAAAATATAAACTCTTCTGTACGTATCCTCGAAGACATCCATTCCAACTACCTCTTCTCCTTCACTCCGCGGCCAGCATATGCAAAACTAAATAGTTAGGGGGTTTATGCAATTTTCTCTTATGTCTTTTGTCTGTAATGGAATCAAAACCAGATGAGCCCCGCCTGCCTCTAAGGGGGTCCTCTGCCAATGATTGAGACAGGAGGGATCAGTAATAGTCAAGATGGACCACTGCTTTTGCTGCCAGATGCCTACAAGACTGTTTCAGTAGCTTGTACAAAGGTAAGTAGGTTTTCAGTTTTATTTCCCATTAAGGACTCCGAGCCATTTTTTGGGTTTTTCTTTCTAACAAGATCTTGAATGAATAGGAGGGGGAAAAAAACAACAGATAACCAGGAAGTGATGTTGCATGAGCGGCCGAGGAGTGCGGGAAGCGCGTCAGGGCAGTGCACAGCAGCGGGAGGGACCTGGACTGAGCCTGCTAGGTAAGTATAACAAGACCTCCCACAAAAATAAAACCTAGTGTCTCTTCTGGGGCAAAAATAAGACAGAGTCTTATTTGGGGGGAAAAACGTACCAGATCCCTTGTTTGTAGGTTAGGATAGCTCTCTTTTTGTCAATAAAACTAGATGCACATGCCATAATATCTCTGTAAATATTGAACTTAAAGTGTAATTCAAGGTAAACACGGAAAATTCAGGCTTAGGCTACACACAGCTAACACAAGATTATACTAAGGTCAATGTCACCCTTCCTCAGAAGAGTTGAGTCTTTAGAAAACATGCTTTATACAATTGGACGTCTTGAGACAAATAAGTAAATTCACAAACCTCTGGAACTTTTGAGTTGTTGCTTAATATTGATGACCTCCTCCGCAGACAGGTCACCCTTCTTCAGGACCACAACCTGCGGAAGTTCATCCTCCTTATCACTGCCGTCACTATCATCTGCTATTACTGGAAGATCCTGTCGCTGTAAGGAGAAACAAGGTAAAAAAAAAAAAGTATTAAATATATACATTTTCCACATTCTGTCCCCTTTGCCACATCCCCGAAGAATGAAAACAGGGTTACAATTCACAAATGAGTTGAAGCTAGAATTCTGGAGATAAAAAGTCATAAATTCTTGCACGAGTGATACTTGTACATAAATTTGCAACTTTCTGCATTTGTACAAAACCCTCGACACTTTTGTAAGAAGTTGGTGGGAGCGTCTGCAGGAGAAGCAGCAAAGGGATCTCAGTCCCTTAACTATCCAGTCCAGAAATCGGACCACCACTGATGAAAACGATACGGCAATATGCAATAACCTTTATGATGGAGATACATCTTTACTAGAGATGAGCGAGCATATTCGTCCGAGCTTGATGCTCGTTCGAGTATTAGGGTGCTCGAGATGCTCGTTACTCAAGACGAGCACCACGCGGTACTCGTCTCGAGTAAACAAGCACTGACCATTGAATTCAATGGAGCCGGAAATACAGCCGGCTCCATTGAAAGCAATGGGCTGCCGGCGAGCGCGGGATGAATTTTCGGGAAGGGCTTAAAAATATAAGCCCTTACCTGAAAATCATCCTAAAATGTGTTAAAAAAAAAAAAGGTATACTCACCTTTCCACTGCAGCCGGAGTTTAGCCGCGTCTGGCCGGCAGTTCTCCTGAACTGCTCTGAGTAGTATTCAGCAGGTGGGGATTTAAAATCCCCGCCTGCTGAATGAGCTGCCTCTGATTGGTCACAGCCTCACCAATTAGAGGCAGCTCTCACTCACACCCATTCATGAATGGGTGAGTGCTGCCTCTGATTGGCTCAGCGCAGGGACCATTCAGCCGAGAGCTGCCCCTGATTGGTCCCTGCGCTGAGTCAATCAGAGGCAGCACTCACTCACCCATTCATGAATTCATGAATGGGTGTGAGTGAGAGCTGCCTCTGATTGGCGAGGCTGTGACCAATCAGAGGCAGCCCATTCAGCAGGCGGGGATTTTAAATTCCCGGCTGCTGAATACTACTCAGAGCAGTTCAGGAGAACTGCGGGCCAGACGCGGCTGAACTCCGGCTGCAGCGGAAAGGTGAGTATACATTTTTTTTTTTTTTTTTACACATTTTAGGATGATTTTCAGGTAAGGGCTTATGTTTTTAAGCCCTTCCCGAAAATTCATCCCGCGCTCGCCGGCAGCCCATTGCTTTCAATGGAGCCGGCTGTATTGCCGGCTCCATTGAATTCAATGGGCTAACACCGTTCTTCTCTGCCACAGCTGTTACAGCTGTGGCAGAGGAGAACGATCTTTATGCTGACAGTGCGGGGGGGGGGGTCTCACTCTTGCCACTATTGTGGCTTAATAGTGAGACCTCGGAGCCCGAAATGTAGCCCTGCATGTTGCTCCTCGCCTGCCCTATCCATTTCTGTGTTTTTTACATGACTTTGGTGATTTGCTAAGATTTTCACAAATCAAAACCTTAGCGGAGCACCAGTCATATACAAAAATGCTCGGGTCGCCCATTGACTTCAATGGGGTTCATTACTCGAAACGAACTCTCAAGCATCACTGAAAGTTCGACTCGAGTAACGAGCACTCGAGCATTTTGGTGCTCGCTCATCTCTAATCTTTACGTTATAAAAGGTATATTCATAGAAAAACGTTACTTCAATTAGACGAATATTTACATCTACTCTACATTAAAAATGAAAATACGCAAATGGAAGATAAAACAATACCTCTGCAGCGACACCTATAAGAAGGCAGCATTCCTAAAGTCAATTTCAGACTTTTTAAACACGCTTTATAACAATGACTGGGAATTGTGAGCCAAAACCAGATTAACCATACACAGATAGCGGTTATGGGATGATTGCCACTCATCAGTGTGCAGTAGGCTGCTGGCTTGGCTAGTGAGAGGACTATAGATATGAGTCACAAAAGGGAGAGCACCTAGAAGATGTGAGGAGTCTTATAAGGCCATCCATGCTCATCTGGGAAATATGCAAATAGGAAGATGGAACAATATCTCTTAAGCACCACCTATTGGAAGGCTCTTCATGACACAAGTCTATAGGATTTTTACTGCTGCACACTGAGAAGGAGCAATTACCCCGAAACAGTTGTCTGTGCATGGTTATTCTGGCTTTGTCTCACAATTCCCAGACACTGTTACAAGGCCGGTTAAAATAACTGACATTGACTTGCAGGAATGCTGCCTTCCAATAGGTGGCGCTGCAGAGCTATTGTTCCATCTTTCCATTTGCATATTTCCCAGAGGAGCATGGATGGCCTTGTAAGTCTCACAGCTTCTAGGTGCTCTCCCCAAGGAGAAACGATACCCTTCCTGAACCATGAAAATAAAAATGTCAGGTGAAAATCTTTGAATATATCAATATATTTTCTTTACACTCAAACAAGTGATTTTCCCTTTCCTACAGTGATATCTCAGTAGCTTCCACAAGTGACTATGTAGAAATCTGCAAAGATATATAATGATATTTCCACACTTTATAGCTACAGGTGCTTGCTTTATGTAGAATTCTATGAAATACACTATACAGTTAAATATACTCTAGTCCCATAACAGAGACGTGTCCTTTTAAATCTGAAGGTACTTCTGTCACTATGGTAACTGCATTTCTTAACAGCCAATAGGATGCCTGGATTTGAATTTTAAAAAGGAAAGCAAAGTCAATTGTCCTCAGGTCTGTTATATCTCAACTGAGAGTGAAGTCCGAAAACATCGACGACGGCTATACTTCAGGTAGAATACGGTAATTGCATACAGATGAGGACGATTTATCTCATCACACAGGAGAATTTGTTTTGGTGGGAATCTGTTAATACAGAATGTTAATATTTAGCCTTAAAGACTGACTACACCATCAGATAACATTTGACGTGCCGTAGAAAAGTCCAAAGTATTGATCAGAGGGGGTCCCGCTGTTGAGACCCTACTGATCGCTAGGAGTAGAGGGTGGCAGTGCCCACCTGAGCCCTGTGCCCCCAGCTATCTTCATTTGCTTCTGGCAGCTGAAGATGGCTTTCATAGAGGTGTATAGCACTTTATATACCCCTTCATGCGGTCCCTCTTCAGCTGCTAGAAGCCAATGAAGAATAGCGAAGAAAGCCGAGGTGGGTGGGAACAGGGCTCCAATTACACCACATATTAGGGGAGCGCAAATAGTTTTACATTTATCAATAGCTTATATGTTTTAACAAATTTGCCCCTGAAAACACAGACTGGTGTTTCTATGAACAGTGTACCCCAAAACCTATGCTGAAGGGTCCCCAACTGACTGAATAAAGTATAAGACTACATTTCTTCAGGCAGCATTGGATCGGGTATTATTCTTAAAGGGGCTGTGGCAAGATTATAAGTGATTCCCCATCTCCAGGATAGGGGATAACTTGCATCTGTGGGGGCCTCACCACTGAGACCCCCACTGATCTCAAGAATAGGGCCCCATGTCTCTCTCTGTCTGTCACTGCAGGTTTTGCTTCTCCCCAGCAGTGATGTCAGAATGAATGGAGCGCTGGCCAAGCATGCGCAGTTGGTGATCCATTCATTTAACCCCTTGAGTGGAAAGTTTTTTACCCCCCTCTCAGACCCACCAGGGCAGGTTTTTTAAAATGGTTTAATCATTTAATTTCAACTAATTTTGCAGTCGCGTTCCAAGAGCCATAAATTTTCATTTTTCCATGTACACGGCCGTATGAGGGCTTGTTTTTTGCGGGACGAGTTGTACTTTTTGATGGCATCATTTTGGGGTATATATAATGTATTGCATAACTTTTGTAAAAACATTTGTAGGGAGATGGAGGAAAAAAAAGAAATTCTGCCATTTGTTTTTTGGATTTCATTCTTACCGCGTTCAGAATAAATAATGTGATAACGTTATTCTCTTAGTCGGCACGATTCCGGCGATACCAAGTTTATACAGTTTGTTCATGTTTTGCTGTTTTTGTACATTTAAAACATTTTTTTTTCTTGAAGGTTTGCTTTTGTGTCGCCACATTCCAAAAGCCGTATTTTTTTCCCATTGCCAGCGCTCTAGAAGGCCGTGTTAATTGCGGGATGAACTCCAGTCTTCATTTATCTAATGTTTTGGAACATGTAAAATTTTGAGCGCTTTTTGTTCAATTTTTTCCTAGTGGTAAGATTAACAAAATCTGTAATTCTGACATGTTTTTTATTTTTATTTTTCACTGCATTCTCTAAGCAGTATAAATAATGTGTTAAAGTAATTCTACAGGCCAGTACATTTACGCCAATACCAAATTGTTATAGTTTTTCTTCTTTTTCACGACTTTTTACACTTAAAAAAAAAAAGTTATAAAAGTTTAAGGCCTCATGTCCACGGGAAAAATAATATTTAAAATCTGCAGTGAATCTACCGCGTGATCCGCATCTAAAATTTCCCATTGGAATGCACTGACCACCAGTGGGTAGATAAATACCCGCGGATGGTATTTAAAAGTTTAATGTGCGTGAAAAAAAACGCAACATGCTCCATTTAAGTGCGGATCACGCGTGCGGGAGCTCATAGCTCAATTGATCTCCCGCATGAAAGAATAAAAAAGGAATTTAAGCTCATCCGCAGTGGACCTAATTTTCTCTGTGGACATGAGGCCTAAATCACCCCCCTTTTGCCATATCTATATTAAAAAAAATCTAAATCATAAAAGAAAAATATATATGTGGTATCACCGCGTCCGTAAATTCCCGATCTATCAAAGTAGTGCATTATTTACCCCACATGGTGAACGTGCATGGTGTACAAGTTTGGTATCGCAGTAATCGTACTGACCCATACAATAAAGTTATCAAGTCATTTTTGTTGCAGTTTGTGCGCTGTAGAAACAAAACGCACTGAAAGATGGCAGAATGTCATTTTTTTTTTCATTTTACTCCACATAGAATTGTGTAAAAGTGTTTCAGTACGTTATATATTATTTTAAATAGGACCATTGAAAAATACAACTCGTCCGGCAAAAAACAAGCCCTCATACAGTGACGTTGATGGATAAATAAAGGAGTTATGATTTTTTTAAGCGGGGGAAGGAAAAAAAGAAACGAGAAAAAAAAAAAAAGGGTCCGTGTCATTAAGGGGTTAAATAATGTACTAACTTCCTCCTCTGGGTCATTACAACGCACGGATACCACATGTGTAATTTTATTTTTAATTGTTTACAAAGTAAAGGGAGACAAGTGTTTTTGTTTTTATTTTCTTACTTTTTTTTTTTTTGGTCCCTTTAAGGGACTTCCACAGAGACCCATTAGGACCCCCTGATCACATTCTGGGGGTCCGATGGTGACAGCCCATTACATGCTGCAGTCACATAGACTGCAGCATTTAAAGGGTTAACAGCAGAGATCGGAGGTTTTCTCTGATCTCTGCTGTAAGAGCTGGTGCTTGGCTGTCCTCTGACAGCCAAGCACCAGCTCTCCCTGCCAGAGACCATAGGCTTGCTTCTGTCAAGTCGATGGTCTCTGTGGCAACCTGTAAACAAACTAGTGCAGGAGTTTGAATTCAGAAGCGGGAGATTGCCGGCAGATCAGCAATATCTTCTTGCTTCTGTTTTTCAAGGTCCTGCACTGGTTCTCTATGGGACTGTGCAGGCAGAGCACAATGCCACAGCTTGTGGCATTGTGCTCTGCAGCTCCCATAGTGATACATAGCCCGGACATCTTCCGTGCTATATCGCTATGGGCAGTGGAGCTCGTCCCGGAAAATTTCCGGGCGTGCCACTCAAGGGGTTAAATGGAGCTGACAAAAATACTTGAGTGCTTGCCCCATATCACACTTGTCATCCTTGTGAAATCCTTAGGGATGCAAGGCGTTTTCATGTGAAAACAGCTTCGCATCAACTCGGGGATGCAGGTAACCGCCGCCGCAACTGCCAGCCACGGCGGTGGTTTGCGGAGTTCCTTGCATTGTTTTCAATGGGAGACACCACATCGCGTGCACTTTGCACATGGTTCGATGCTGCTGGCCCCAATGAAAACAATGGGTGGTGCGATGCAAGAGCAAGCACAAGGCCGCAAGTTGTACCCTGCATAGCATCGCATCATGGTGCCATGCAGGAAAACATCACTCATGTGTATGACCCCATTCTAAAGAATGGGGTTCATATTTGTGCAAGATTTTATAGCCCGTATGAAGCCGGTCTTACTCAAAGTCCACTGTTCAAGCTTGATTTTTATTTTTATGAATTTTATGAATTCTCTCTCCCTCTTCTCTAGTGTTAGCAATCCTGTCTACCTTTATGTTGTTGGCAAATAAGATCAGTTTCCCCTCAATTCCCTCCTCCAGATCATTTATAAAAATGTTGACCAACACTGGGCCTAGGACAGAGCCTTGTGGTTCCCCACTTGATACATTCTTCCACTTGGATGTACAGCCATTTATGACCACTCTTTGAGTACGATCACTCAGCCAGTTGTGAATCCACCTAACAGTTGCCTTGTCAATCCCAGATTTGGTCATTTTTTCAATGCTTTACTAAAGTCAAAATAAACTATATCTACTGCATTTCCCTGATCAACCCAATGGGTGATTCTCTTATAGAAGGAAATTACATTAGTCTGGTATCACTTGTTTGTTACAAACCCATGCGGGCTCTGGTTAATTACTCATCCAAGTACTTGCATACATGCTGCTTAATAATAATTTGTTCAAAGATCTTTCCAGGTATAGAAGTCAGGCTCACAGGCCTGCAGTTTCCTGGATCCACCTTCTTCCCTTTTTTGAAGTTAGGGACACATTTGCTCTTCCCAAATCTTCTGGACCTCTCCTGTTCTTCAATAATTTTCAAAGATTATGGCGAGTGGTTCAGCAATTACCTCACCATCTCTCTGCTTTGCTTACAGATAGCCTGCATTTGTATATTCCCCCAATAGCACAGGGAAGATGAGTTGATGTTGTATTTACTTTGTGAGTGAAAACAGTTACGAAATAGGTGTCTAAAAATTCGTCCCTCTCAACATTATTTTTAACCAATTCACCATTTTCATCCTGTAAAAATCCTAAAGCTTCTTTGATTTTTCCTTTGACATACCCACAATATACTTGTTATTGCCTTTGGCTTCTCCTGCACGCCTCAGTTCATTATTAGCTTTTCTGACACTTTCCCTGCAGTTTCTGCAGTCTGCATTACATTATACTGTGATCTGACAAGCAATCTATCAAGCTACGGTACAGGCATAGCTTGATAGGTACTCTGTGATGACAGCCCTAGGATCTTTCAGAAGGCCCCCGGCAGCCTGCGATCTCATCGCGGGGAAGGGGGGGGGGCTGGATGGGGCCCCCAAACATCGGTCAAGGGATTTAAATGCCGCTGTCAGATTTGATTGTGGCATTTAAAGGGTTAACAGCTATGGTGAGCAGTGCTGCTCTTCTAAGTTGTTGCGGGCAGATGCCAGCTGTAAGAAACAGTCCTGCACCCGTGTTGCATGGAGCGGGATCGACCTGTGATCTCCCTTCATAATACCCCGAAGCTGTAGGACGTAACTGTATGCCCTGCAGCGTTAAGGGGTTAAAGCTCTTCTGATGAATGTAGCAGGGCGCCTGCCAAATATATGCTTACCTGTTTTTGTAAGGTGCAACCCATCTCTAGCAAGCAGTCCATCATAAAGGTAATTTTCTCTACGGTCTAGAAATCCAAATTCCTGCTGATGGCACCATCAACGTAGCCAGTTCATCTCTACATGGGACAACTATCGGGCGTATAACCACATGACAGTCACCTGATGAGTACAGTTCCTGTGCTTTCACGCAGGAGCGACAGTCATTCAGTGAATGAAGGTGAAGTGCTGACCGCCTCTATACATTGCAAACAGGCAGTCGTACAAAGACTGTGTACACTGAGGGAGACGTCACTTGCTAGTCTCTACGTCTAAGTGAGCTCAGTGACCTGCTGCTGGCTGTGTCTACATGGGATGACCAACGCCGACAATCGCTGTTTCAAGCAATTATTCGGGCAAAGTTACCTTTAGTTGCATTATATACAAGGAGTACGAGGAGAACTGAAGTCCAAGTCAACCGTTTCTCATCAAAGGCTCAGATGCTCCGCCATGCTTTATACTGTACCTTTACTTTTCAAGATTTATTACCATGCATGAGCACAAGTCCACCGGATTTGTTTGGCTGACAGGTCGGCTTCAGACAAACGCAGAGAATAGAACCCATTGATGTAAATGGCTTAGCTCACATTTCCGTATTTTGGAGCACGCATTTTAGGTGCGCACAAAAAAAATAGAGCATTTGCGTATTTGACAACACCAAAGGTCCCCATAGAAGTCAATGGGTGGTGCGCAAATACACGCACAAGGTGTGTGAAACATTGGCCAATTCTGCTGGGAAAAGAACACATCCGAAACTCATTAGACCTATTAGCTATTTCAATCGATGTGAGTTTGTGTCCCGCGCGCAAAAAAACATGCCCTGCTGAAAAAGTATAGAAAAATAAACCGATCTGTGCATAAAAAGCGTCGTTCATGAGGCTAAAGAGTGCAGAATCGCTGATGTGAAGCCGGCCCTAGTGTGACTATGTACAGATCGCTTTATGTAATGCAGTCTGGGGCCATACAAATGCACAATATTTCACACAACGACAAACATTTTCGAAGGGGGAAAGTAACATCTTGTGAAATATTTGATGATGGATGCCGGCTTCCTGATGATAATAAAAGGGTCACCAGTAGAGATGAGTGAGCGTACTCGCTAAGGCAAACTACTCGAGCGAGTAGTGACTTATGGGAGTACCTGCCCGCTCGTCTCTAAAGATTCGGCTGCCGGCAGGGAGATCTCTCTCTCACACTCTCCCCCCCGCAATTCACCGCTCTTCCCCACTGGCACCCGAATCTTTAGAGACGGACCAGCAGGTACTCGCACAAGGCACTACTCACTCGAGTAGTTTGCCTTAGCAAGTACACTCGCTCATCTCTAGTCACCAGTTACAGCTTAAAGAACAGCTCTGAAGCACAAACTGCTGCTGCTATGGCTGAAATAGATTAGTGGAAATGCACTTCAACTGTGGAAAGCTAATAGAATCAGACATTGAAGGAAGACCTGGATGGTGCGGACCTTTACCCCATTGTTGTAGGACTGTAGGGATAGAAGAGTGACCTGCTGCTCAGAGGACAAGAACATTTAGGTTTGTGGCTTTTATGGTTTTGGTAGAAGAAAAATTTGTTTGCCATCTGAAAGTTCTTGCATACAGTAAACTAAACTAGAGAGTGTGTATGCCGATCACTGATCACTTCAGGAGGGTCGGTGATCGGGGATTATTCTGAATGCCACATTAGAGTTGGGAAGGAATTTCTTTTTGTTAAATGAGGAAAATTGCTTTCTACCTCATTGGGTTTTTTTTGCCTTCTTCTGGATCAACATTGGTGGGGTAATAGGCTGACCTGGATGGACAGGTGTCTTTTGCATACCATGTTACTGCAGGTCTCTACTAAAGCAGGAGTGATATAAGGGAAGCAGAGGAACACGTACCTTGGTGTCTACGGTCGGCCCTTCTTTGTAGCCAACATCCTGCTTAAACTTTCTCAGGAAGGAAGGCTCCGCTGGCTTCACGTATGACACCCGATTCTTCTTACTCATGGCTGAAAGGGAACTGATAATGAGACAGTGTTTAAAACTAAAGTACAGCAATGTTTGTGACCGAAGCCATATGGTAATGATGTAACGCGCCGGTAGTAGAACACGTTAGCGGTATTATTAGTAAGCCATATAGTAATGATGTAACGCGATGGTAGTAGAACACGTTAGCGGTATTATTAGTAAGCCATATAGTAATGATGTAACGCACTGGTAGTAGAACACGTTAGCGGTATTATTAGTAAGCCATATAGTAATGATGTAACGCGATGGTAGTAGAACACGTTAGCGGTATTATTAGTAAGCCATATAGTAATGATGTAACGCACCGGTAGTAGAACACGTTAGCGGTATTATTAGTAAGCCATATAGTAATGATGTAACGCGCCGATAGTAGAACACGTTAGCGGTATTATTAGTAAGCCATATAGTAATGATGTAACGCGCCGGTAGTAGAACACGTTAGCGGTATTATTAGAAAGCCATATAGTAATGATGTAACGCGCCGGTAGTAGAACACGTTAGCGGTATTATTAGAAAGCCATATAGTAATGATGTAACGTGCCGGTAGTAGAACACGTTAGCGGTATTATTAGTAAGCCATATAGTAATGATGTAACGCGCCGATAGTAGAACACGTTAGCGGTATTATTAGTAAGCCATATAGTAATGATGTAACGTGCCGGTAGTAGAACACGTTAGCGGTATTATTAGTAAGCCATATAGTAATGATGTAACGCACTGGTAGTAGAACACGTTAGCGGTATTATTAGTAAGCCATATAGTAATGATGTAACGCGCCGATAGTAGAACACGTTAGCGGTATTATTAGTAAGCCATATAGTAATGATGTAACGCGCTGGTAGTAGAACACGTTAGCGGTATTATTAGTAAGCCATATAGTAATGATGTAACGCGCCGGTAGTAGAACACGTTAGCGGTATTATTAGTAAGCCATATAGTAATGATGTAACGCACTGGTAGTAGAACACGTTAGCGGTATTATTAGTAAGCCATATAGTAATGATGTAACGCGCCGATAGTAGAACACGTTAGCGGTATTATTAGTAAGCCATATAGTAATGATGTAACGCGCCGGTAGTAGAACACGTTAGCGGTATTATTAGCAAACCTGCATTGGAGTTTCCTAAGCATTAAAGTAACGCAATGTCAGATCCCATGGGGGATTATTTAGGACCTTCAGTAACACCTACCAGGGGATATAAGACGTCCGCGCACCGCGGTTATAATGCCAGGTTTTGTCATGTTAAAAAATCCAACAAAGAAGAATCCTTTCAGATGTATTCCCCCTCGGTGCCACCCGTTACCCGTACGATGCCAGTGGAAAACATACAGACATCCATTACGGTGGAAAATATACATAAACTAATGTGGTTGCAGAAGTGTGAACACCCCGAAACTAATAGTGTGCTGATGGACTTTATGACCATTCAGTGTTTCGGGGTCGGTATCTTATCAGCCTGGCACATCTTGAGTTGGCAAGCTCTGTCCGCTCTTCCTTGCAAAAGCACTCCAAATCTGTCAGATTGCGAGGGCATCTTGTGTGTAGCGCCCTCTTCAGGTCAAACCACGGATTTTCAATGGGATTCTAGTCCGGGCTCTGGCTGGGCCATTCCAAAACTTCCATCTTCTTCTGGTGAAGCCATTCTTTCGTTGACTTAAAGGTCTGCTTCGGGTTGTTGTCATGCTGATGGTGAAATTCCTCCTCATCATCTTTTTAGCCGAGGCCTGCAGGCTTGGTGCTGAAATGGACTGATATTTGGAATGGTTTATAGTTCCCTCCACCGTGCCTAAAGCCCCAGTGCCAGCAGCAGAACAGCCCCCACATGATGCCGCCTCCACCATCTTCACTGCAGGTCGGTGGTCTTCTGGTGATGCGCAGTGTTGGCTTTGTGCCAACATATCTTCTAGAATTTTGGCCACCAAGTTCCCCCTCGGTCTCATCAGACGTAACACAGACTCCTGGCAGACATGATAGAGGTTTTGGAAAAACATAGCTGGATGTTTTTCTGTTAGAAAAGGCTTCCGTCTTGCCCTCCTCCCCCACAGCTCAGACATATGAGGAATACAGGAGATGGTTGTCACACGACTACACAACCAGCACTTGCCAGGAACTCCTGCAGTTCCTTTACTGTTGCTGTCGGCCTCCCAGACCAATTTTCTTCTGGTCTTTTTTGAGGGCCGTCCAGTTCCTGGTGATGTCACTGTTGTGCCAAATGTAATCCTCTTCATGATGACGTCTTCACTGTGTTCCATGGTACATGTAATGTCTTGGAGATGTCTTGGCCCCCTCCTCCTGACCTTCCAACAGTCGGATCCCTTAAGATCTTTACCGACCATCTATGAAAATGTCAATAAAATCCTACTAGAAGAGCTGAACTTTATATGGGAGAACCAGAACCCCTGTAAATAATGGCAGCGGAGTGCTGACTACTATCTAACAGGAGGTTATATGTGATTGGCTGATTCTGAACGCAACCACAACCACCCAATATAGGAGGGTGTGAACAATTATGCAACCACATTATTGAAGTTTTGTTCTTTTCCCCCTAAGTGAGATCAGTTTGTTTCTCGGGGGCGCTAATAACGGGTCACACTGAGGCGCCAATAACGGGTCACACTGAGGCGCCAATAGCGGGTCACACTGAGGCGCCAATAACGGGTCACACTGAGGCGCCAATAACGGGTCACACTGAGGCGCCAATAACGCTGAAAGGATTCATCTTTGTCGGATGGTTTACATGACAAACGCCTGGTATTCCACCCGGGGCGCGCAGACGACTTCTACCCCCCTATGATCATCTACAGCCCCTCAGCCCATGCAGTGCCCACCCTGCGGTAACGAGGAGGGTCCCGCCATGTGGGAAAGTATCCTAAGGCCGCCCTCACAGTAAGCGCTGCAGTTTCCGCTGGCGGATCGTCACAGATAGTCCGCAGCGTTGACCCTACACGCCACGGAGGAGCTGGCAGAGCACTTCACACGGTGCGGAGGTCTTCCACGGCGAATCCGCAACGTTTTTCAAAAACGCCGCAGATTATAAATCCACAGAACGTCTATTTATGCTGCGGATTTATGCTGTGGAATCCAACCCTTGAAATACAAAGGGTTAAATCCCACAGCCGACCTGCACGTTAAAATGTGGCCATTAAGGTGTGCATTTGGCCAGTTTGCCATCTGTCCAGTACCGCAGGGTAATTTTAAAGCGGTGCTCCCACTTCTAGCTGTTTTCAGACAGCGCCGTACATTGCGCAGTGGCCCAGCTTGGTACTGCAGGTCCATTCACTTCAATAGGATTCAGCCTGCAGTACCAACGTGGGCCACTGCGCAACGTACGGAGCTGTCTGAAAACAGCTAGAAGTGGGAGCACCGCTTTAAAATTACCCTGCGGTACTGGACAGATGGCAAACTGGCCAAAGGCACACCTTAAAGGGGTTGTCCCGAGGCAGCAAGTGGGTCTATACACTTCTGTATGGCCATAATAATGCACTTTGTAATATACATTGTGCATTAATTATGAGCCATACAGAAGTTATAAAAAGTTTTTTACTTACCTGCTCCGTTGCTAGCGTCCTCGTCTCCATGGTGCCGACTAATTTTTGGCCTCCGATGGCCAAATTAGCCGCGCTTGCGCAGTCCGGGTCTTCAGCAGTCTTCTATGGAGCCGCTCGTGCCAGAGAGCGGCTCCGTGTAGCTCCGCCCCGTCACGTGCCGATTCCAGCCAATCAGGAGGCTGGAATCGGCAGTGGACCGCACAGAAGAGCTGCGGTCCACGAAGACAGAGGATCCCGGCGGCCATCTTCAGCAGGTGAGTATGAAGACGCCGGACCGCCGGGATTCAGGTAAGCGCTGTGCGGGTGGTTTTTTTAACCCCTGCATCGGGGTTGTCTCGCGCCGAACGGGGGGGGGGGTTTAAAAAAAAAAAAACCCGTTTCGGCGCGGGACATCTCCTTTAATGGCCACATTTTAACGTGCAGGTCGGCTGTGGGATTTAGGCTGCCTGTCCGCGGGTGTTGTGATATCCTACGGTGGATCTCCACCGTGGGAGCGAGCGGCAGACAGATCTCCACGGTGAGCCCATGTGACAGATAGGATCACCACAGAGAGTCGCAGCAAGCTGCGATTTGCCAGCCGCGAGCGGAGAATCGCAGGGCTGTGGAAAGCGTTCACAGCGTTCCCCCGAGCCGGATTAACGCCATGGGGACCGCAGTGCACAAAGCCCGTGGACAGCAGCCTCGATGGATGAATCCGCGGAGAAAATCTGCGCCATTTCCACAACAAATTAAGATGCTTTGGATGTGACAATCGGCTTCATAAGGCGGCCTGCGCGCGGCCGGGTCGGATTACGTATGCCGGATCCAGCGCTGCGCCCTCCGCGTACCTGTCCTGATTATTCTGTGCTGCGGATGTGCGCACTACAGATTATGCCGCCCGTCGCTGGGGGCTGCCGCGGATCCCGCTGCCTTTCCACAACGATGACTGCGGAGGGGCTGCAGGTTGGATGGCTTCCGGTGACTTCAATGGAAGCCGTCTGCACAGAATCCGCCTAGAAATGGAACGTGACGCGATTTTTCCTCTGCGAGCGGCAAAAAAGAATCGCAGTTGACTTCTGCTTGTATGCAGGAAAAAACACTTTTCCATAGCATGGCGAGATATGCTGATACGTGCGCAAAAACGTTGCACTAAGACGCATGCAATTGCGCTTCCGTGATGTGAATCCGGCTGGAGGGTGCGTTCACACGGGGCGAAAGATTCAGCCATGATGGTGGAAATGGGAGCAGACTCGGCAGGAAGGGGTTAAATCGGAATCTGCACCGAGCCTCCAGCACAGCGCCCCCCCAGCCACCGCGGACGTACCTGTCCCCGCAGCTCCGATACCCACAAGTCCCTGCGCTGCAGCTAAACAGAGCCTTCCCGCCAACGGCAGCTCAGGAGGGACAAACCTCTCACTGACACTCTCCACATTACATTCCGAGTAATGCAAAGGAGTCGCGGACTACACAAAGATGGCGGACGCGGCCTCACAGACGAGGTGAAGGCTACACAAAGATGGCGAACGCGGCCTCACAGACGAGGTGAAGGCTACACAAAGATGGCGGACGCGGCCTCACAGGTCAGTTCCGCAATGGGCGGGGCCTCGTGAGACCCGCTGGGTGTTTATAAGTTTAAAGCGCCAAATTTGAAGTTTCCGCCATTTTGGTTTTTGGAAGGAAGAAAGCAGAAAATCAGTATTTACCAGAGAGCCGCAGGAGGACGGAGAGGATGGCGCCGGGGACCCGGGGTAGGCCGTAGTGTCACGGGGGTGTGGTGGATGACAGCGGCGGCTGCCGCCTCACAGAGAGCGCGACTGGCATACTAGAGAGAGCTGAGCTCTGGCGGCCTGAATGTATTGATGTGTGCCGTCAGTGATAGCCATACATGTCATATGTACTAGTGATATCCCCGCCGGCCGTACATGTAATATGTACTAGTGATATCCCCACACGCTGAGCCCTGCCGGCCATACATGTCATATGTACTAGTGATATCCCCACACGCTGAGCCCTGCCGGCCATACATGTCATATGTACTAGTGATATCCCCACACGCTGAGCCCTGCCGGCCATACATGTCATATGTACTAGTGATATCCCCACACGCTGAGCCCTGCCGGCCATACATGTCATATGTACTAGTGATATCCCCACACGCTGAGCCCTGCCGGCCATACATGTCATATGTACTAGTGATATCCCCACACGCTGAGCCCTGCCGGCCATACATGTCATATGTACTAGTGATAATAATAATAATAATAATCTTTATTTGTATAGCGCCAACATATTCCGCAGCGCTTACATAGACAGGGGAAATACAGAGACAAAAGTACAAAAAATTACAGAACCACGGTTACATAGTAATCAGCTGATGGAAACAATAGGGGTGCGGGTCCTGCTCCAACGAGCTTACATACTACAAATAATGGGGTGATACAGAGGGTAAAGGGGTGGAGATGTGCACAGTATCGCGTGCTGGAGAGTGAGGGATGCTATATACAGACAACAGTCAGACATTTAGCTATGCGACGGCAGGATCAATATGACTACAGGAGCGGTTTATGATGGCTAGCAGGGATTGCAGTCAGTAGGTCAGGAAACATGTTATCAGGCGGAGTACAGAAGGGTTTGTTTAGGGAATGCGGTATGCATCCCTGAAGAGGTGCGTCTTTAGAGCACGCCTGAAGTTTTTCGAGTCCTGGATTGCCCGGATGTTCTTTGGTAGTGCGTTCCAGAGGACCGATGCTGCTCTGGAGAAGTCTTGGAGGCGGGAGTGAGAAGTTCGAATTAGAGGGGTGTGCAGTCTAGTTTCGTTTGCCGAGCGGAGAGCCCGGGCTGGGTGATGGATTGAGATGAGGGAGGCGATATAGGGGGGCGCTGCACTGTGGAGGGCTTTGTGGATGAAGGTGATAAGTTTAAATTGAATTCTGTATTTAACTGGCAGCCAGTGCAGTGACTGGCACAGGGCAGAGGCATCTGAGTAGCGGCTGGACAGGAAGATGAGCCTGGCTGCCGCATTCAGGATGGATTGTAGAGGGTAGAGTCTGGTGCAGGGGAGGCCGACCAGCAAGGAGTTGCAATAGTCGAGCCGTGAGTGGATGAGGGCAACAACAAGCGTTTTCAGCGTGTCTATGGTGAGAAAGGAGCGGATTCTTGAGATGTTCTTTAGGTGCAGCCGACATGTTCGGGTCACTGACTGGATGTAGGGAGTAAATGAGAGATCTGAGTCGAATATGACCCCAAGGCAGCGGGCATGTTGTCTAGGAGTTATGGTGACGCCACACACTGAGATGGAGATGTCAGGAGGAGGTCGGTTTGTGGAAGGAGGAAACACCAGTAAGTCAGTTTTAGAGAGGTTTAGTTTTAGGTAGAGAGAGGACATGGTGTTAGAGACAGCAGACAGACAGTTGGTGATGTTTTGGAGGAAAGGTGCAGAGATGTCACGGGAAGAGGTGTATAACTGGGTGTCATCAGCATAGAGGTGGTAATGGAGGCCAAAGCTCCTGATGGTTTGTCCAACAGGGGCTGTGTAGATAGAGAAAAGGAGGGGGCCAAGGACCGAGCCTTGGGGGACCCCAACAGCAAGGGGAAGAGAAGGAGAGGTAGAGCCAGCAAAGGAGACACTGAAAAAGCGGTCAGATAGGTAGGAGGAGAACCAGGAGAGAGCAGTGTCCTTTAGGCCGATGGAGCGAAGCATACTGAGGAGGAGTTTGTGGTCAACTGTGTCAAATGCTGCAGAGAGATCGAGGAGGATCAGTAGGGAGTAGTCACCCCTCGATTTGGCTGACAGTAGGTCGTTTGATACCCTTGTAAGGGCAGTTTCTGTGGAGTGTTGGGGTCGGAAGCCAGACTGTAGGGGGTCGAGGAGAGAGTTCTCTGATAGATAGCTTACAAGGCGGGAGTAAACCAGCCGTTCTAGTAATTTGGAGATGAAGGGGAGGTTTGAGATGGGTCGGTAATTGGCAACGTCAGTTGCGTCAAGAGTCGGCTTCTTTAGCAATGGGGATATGATGGCATGTTTGAAAGAAGAGGGAAAGATGCCAGAGGCCAGAGAGAGGTTGAATATAGTGGTGAGATGCGAGATGACCACTGGGGAGAGGGATCGGAGGAGGTGTGAGGGGAGAGGGTCGCTAGCGCAGGTGGTGGGGCGAGCAGAGAAGAGCAGTTTGGAGACTTCTTCCTCTGTTGCTGGTCTGAGTACAGACAGTGAGCAGGAGCTAGCTGCAGTGCTGACAAGACTAAGGTCAGGGCTAGTCTGGGGTTGGGAGGTTATTTCTTGACGGATGTCATCAATTTTCTTTTTGAAGTAGGCAGCTAGTTCAACAGCACTGAGATCCGTCACCGGGGGCTGCGGTTTAGGGCTGAGAAGGGAGTGAAAAGTATCAAAGAGCTGTTTAGGGTTGTGCGATAGTGAGGAGACGAGAGAGGTGAAATAGACTTGTTTGGCATGGTGGAGGGCGAAGTTGTAGGTTTTGAGCATGAATTTGTAGTGGAGAAAGTCTGCAGACGTTTGCGACTTCCTCCACAGCCGTTCAGCACTTCTAGAGCACCGCCGGATGAAGCGCGTTTGAGGTGTGAGCCAGGGTTGCCGTGGTCTACATCGGATGGCTCGGGTCCTGGGGGGCGCCGCTTCTTCCAGGGCATGTTTGAGAGCGGTGTTGTAGTGAGCGGCGGCCAGGTTGGGGCAGGAGAGGAGAGAGATGGGGGACAGAGAGGACTGTAGGGATTCAGCAAAGTCTTGTGTGTGGATGGCCTCTAAGTTCCTGTAGGTACGATAGGTAGGTGGGTGTGGAGAGATGTTAGGGAGTGTGACAGAGAAAGAGAGGATGTTATGATCTGAGAGTGGGAGAGGGGAGTTAGTGAAGTTGGAAGCAGAGCAAAGCCGGAGGAAGACCAGATCAAGAGTATTGCCATCCCTGTGAGTGGGAGAGGCTGTTAGTTGAGAGAGACCAAGGGAGGAGGTGAGCGAAAGAAGCTGAGAGGCAGATGGGGAGATGGGGTCATTAGTGGGGATGTTAAAATCACCTAAGATGAGGGTTGGGATTTCGCAGGATAGGAAGTGGGGGAGCCAGGCAGCAAAGTGGTCCAAAAACAGGCGAGCAGCACCTGGGGGGCGATAGATGACTGCTACTCGCATGGACAGCGGGCGGAAAAGCCGTAGCATATGTACCTCAAATGAAGGAAAAGTGAGTGAGGGTACAGGGGGGATGACCTGGTAGGTACATTTCGGGGAGAGAAGAGCACCTACTCCTCCGCCACGCCTGTCGTCTGGTCTCGGGGTATGGGAGAACTGCAGGCCATTGTAGGACAGTGCAGCAGGGGAGGCCGTGTCAGACTGCTGTATCCACGTTTCTGTGAGAGCGAGCAGATTAAAAGAATGGGCAGTAAAATAGTCGTGGATGGTGGGGAGTTTGTTACATGCTGACTGGCAATTCCAGAGGGCACATTGAAAGGAGTTGGGGGAGGGTATGCATGGGCTAGCAGTGGGGCTTGAGGGGTGTCCTAGTGAGTCAGGTAGGGGGTAATAGTTAAGAGCAGTGGAGGGAGGGCCAGGATTGGGAGAGATATCCCCAGCTGCTAGTAGCAGCAAAATAGCAAGCGTGAGCAGATGATTAGGAGATTTGTGGGGGTGGCAGTAATGTTTGTTAGTGGTATTAGGGGGTGTGAGGCTTAGTAAGAAAGTATAGAGTGCGTGCGGGCTGTGCATAGGGGAGGACAGGAGAGAGGGGCTGATGTGAATAGTGTGCCCCGGTTGGGGGCACTTGGAAGAGGTTCTGAGACTGAGAGCAAGGATTAGAAGAGAGGTGAAAGCATTTGCAAGAGCTTTGAAACGAGAGGAATTAAAGCAGAGTTTGTGGCGTACCTGTCTCTTGCACTGTTGAACTGCCATGTTAAACTGCATGGAAGTCACACTTAATCACGGGCCCACTTCGTCACAGGGGCCACATGCGTCCACTGCCACATGCGTGTCAGTGAAGGGATTCTACTTTTGAAGCCAAGCTACAGCCAACACCTGGGAGGGACTAGTTCAATTTAGGTTCGTTAAGCGACTGGCTAGTGACCCACCCAGAGGTTTTATGGCTCGCTTACATAATATCCCCACACGCTGAGCCCTGCCGGCCATACATGTCATATGTACTAGTGATATCCACCCACACTGAGCCCTACCGGCCGTACGTGTCATATGTACTAGTGATATCCCCACACGCTGAGCCCTGAATATATTGATGTGTGCCGTCAGTGATAGCCATACATGTAATATGTACTAGTGATATCCCCACACGCTAAGCCCTCCCGGCCGTACATGTAATATGTACTAGTGATATCCCTACACGCTGAGCCCTGCCGGCCGTACATGTAATATGTACTAGTGCTATCCCCACACGCTGAGCCCTGCCGGCCGTACATGTAATATGTACTAGTGCTATCCCCACACGCTGAGCCCTGCCGGCCGTACATGTTATATGTACTAGTGCTATCCCCACACGCTGAGCCCTGCCGGCCGTACATGTCATATGTACTAGTGATATCCACCCACACTGAGCCCTGCCGGCCGTACATGTCATATGTACTAGTGATATCCACCCACACTGAGCCCTGCCGGCCGTACGTGTCATATGTACTAGTGATATCCACCCACACTGAGCCCTGCCGGCCGTACGTGTCATCTGTACTAGTGATATCTACCCACGCTGAGCCCTGCCGGCCGTACGTGTCATATGTACTAGTGATATCCCCACACGCTGAGCCCTGCCGGCCGTACATGTCATATGTACTAGTGATATCCCCACACGCTGAGCCCTGCCGGCCGTACATGTCATATGTACTAGTGATATCCCCACACGCTGAGCCCTGCCGGCCGTACATGTCATATGTACTAGTGATATCCCCACACGCTGAGCCCTGCCGGCCGTACATGTCATATGTACTAGTGATATCCCCACACGCTGAGCCCTGCCGGCCGTACATGTCATATGTACTAGTGATATCCCCACACGCTGAGCCCTGCCGGCCGTACATGTCATATGTACTAGTGATATCCCCACACGCTGAGCCCTGCCGGCCGTACATGTCATATGTACTAGTGATATCCCCACACGCTGAGCCCTGCCGGCCGTACATGTCATATGTACTAGTGATATCCCCACACGCTGAGCCCTGCCGGCCGTACATGTCATATGTACTAGTGATATGCCGGCGCGTCGTATGTACTAGTGATCTGCCGGCCGTACATGTCGTATGTACTAGTGATCTGCCGGCCGTACATGTCGTATGTACTAGTGATATGCCGGCCGTACATGTCGTATGTACTAGTGATATGCCGGCCGTACATGTCGTATGTACTAGTGATATGCCGGCCGTACATGTCGTATGTACTAGTGATATGCCGGCCGTGCATGTCGTATGTACTAGTGATATGCCGGCCGTGCATGTCGTATGTACTAGTGATATGCCGGCCGTACATGTCGTATGTACTAGTGATATGCCGGCCGTACATGTCGTATGTACTAGTGATATGCCGGCCGTACATGTCGTATGTACTAGTGATATGCCGGCCGTACATGTCGTATGTACTAGTGATATGCCGGCCGTACATGTCGTATGTACTAGTGATATGCCGGCCGTACATGTCGTATGTACTAGTGATATGCCGGCCGTACATGTCGTATGTACTAGTGATATGCCGGCCGTACATGTCGTATGTACTAGTGATATGCCGGCGCGTCGTATGTACTAGTGATATGCCGGCGCGTCGTATGTACTAGTGATATGCCGGCGCGTCGTATGTACTAGTGATATGCCGGCGCGTCGAGCCCTGCCGCTCGTGCGTGCCATATGTACTAGTGATGTAGGAAATATGGACGAATACCCCCACAGCGCCACCTATTGGAGGGCAGCATTGTTGCTAGTCACTGTCAGACTCTTCAGACAAGCCGTACAACAATGTCTGGGATTATAATATTTTAGTTTGGTTTTCAATTCCCAGGCATTGTTACAAGGCTTGTCCAAATAGTTTAACATTGACTTGCAGGAATGCTGCCTTCCAATCTGTGGCGCTGTAGAGGTGGTATTCTATTTTGCCATTTGCATATTTCCCGGAGGAGCATGACTGGCCTTATAAGTCTCAAACACCTTATATGTGGTCTCCGTAAAGGGGTTTTCCAGGGAGAATACTACTGATGACCTATCCTCAGGTCAATAGTTGATGTTTGGGGTCCGTCGGAATTCCGACCAATCAGCTGAGCGGGCGTATGCTGTCAGCGCTGCAAATACAGAGCAGAAGCAGTGGAAGTCTCTGCACTGACCACTGTACTGGCCGGCGCTGGTAACTGCAGGCACGGCTTCCATTGAAATCACACGGCAATAGTTCCTAGCAGAGAATACAGAATGTTGCCGACGGTGTGTCAGCGGCTCCCTGAACTGCTTCCACCATCACCGGGGACACAGGCACATCATTAAGACAGCAAACATCCTAAGGCTCATTTAGACACAATTATCGCTCAAAAGGTGACGCTGAAGCGATCATTGTTGGGTCATTTGCATCCTAAGATGAACCTTGCGCTGCCAGCAGAGGATGCAGAAGACAAGCGGGGTGGACCTGCTTGTCTTCTGCATCCAGATGTTTTCTGCACCGAGCGCCCGCCTGTTATACAGCTGAGCGCTCCATGCGGGGTATGGAGAACAGAGCTGGACCGCTCCGCTCTTCATACCCTGCCTGTCATCAGGGAGCAGGATACAGCTGGAACAATAGTATCAGCTGTATCCCGCTGTGAATCCCTGATAGGACTCATCATCAGCACGCTGAAAGACAACAATGAGCGACGGGGTAACGAAAACTGCACGATGTAAGTGCAGCTACACACAACGATGATCGCTCAAGACATTTTTGAGTGAATTTTGACCCATAATCGTTGTATCTAAATGGTCATTTTTCACTTTCTAAAAGTGTTTCCGAAACTTTTTAGCCTTGGGAAAAAATTGTTATCCAACCAAAGAGAGGGTGTGGTTAGGGGGCGTGGCTTATGACAACATATGACTTCACTCCCATGGCCCCTGTAGTAATGGCTCCCCTTCTCAGTGGCCCCCATAGTGATAGCGCCCCACTTTTATGCTCTCATCAGGTATAATGCTCCTCATTGATCCATCATATTGCCCCCGTCATTAATAATCTCCCCTTGTTGCCTCGTCATTCATATTGCTTCTAAATGTCTGTATTTCTTGTCGTTTAGGTGACCCCCTTGATGTGACCGCGAGTTTCTCAAGGTATCTGTTGTTGACCTTTATTATTATTGTACAATCTCAATGGCGGTTTGTAGTTTTTTGCATGTTAAACTAAAAGCGTGTTTTTTGTATTTTGGTGAAATTGTTAGATTTTCAATATTTAATGTCCCACTGCAGGTTTTTTTTTCTCTAAAAGGAAAAGTGTGAACCAATGGCTGCAGCGCTGATGGCTTTTGACGCTTGCCCTACGCGAATAGAACGCGGTCTTACCCCGATCTGAAAGCAGCGCAGCTTCTGCCGCCTCGTCCGCCATGTAGCAGCGTTTTCATAACCTACTTTCTTTCTCCCTCTGCAGCCCTGAAGGAGATGCCATCAAGGTGTTTGTGAGGGTTCGACCTCCTATGGACCAGAGCCTGGCTGGGGGCGATGGGGATCACGGACTTTGCCTCTCTGTGTTGAACCCGAACACAATCCGTCTGCACTCTAAACCCGAGCCCAAGATTTTTACCTTCGATCATGTGGCAAATACCGATGCAACTCAGGTGAGCGCAGAATGTAATGTAAAGGCATCTTCTGGCTGTGTGGAGCGTCTACCATCACAGTGTGGGGCGCTGATCTCATCTGGTTTGTGGTCTCCATTCATAATGGACACTACAGAGCTGTCCCAGCGACCTGCTGGGGGTCGGATAATGTACCCAAACTGTAAGTAGTCTAACGGGTAATGTCACTATCTATGCCAGAAGCGCACAGAATACGTTCTGAATAGAACCCATTGCTTTCAATAAGTGTGCGTGTTTTGTGGCACATTTCGGTTGCACGATGAAATACATGACACGTTCTATTTTATGCGCAGCACAAGAGCCCATTGAAATCAGGGGGTTTGTGTAAATGCACGCGACATATGCAGAAAACCTGTGTATTAGCACTTATGCACAAAAAATTAATGTGGTTTTTGTTTTTTTTTGCGTATTTGTACAAACGCCCCGTGTATTTGCGCGCACATACACAGTGATAGGGGCGGAATACGCTGGCGTAAGCTGATTTCAACCACGCAAATACGTGTCAACCCGGGCCTAACGGCTGTGTTTCCAAATGTAGAAGTGCTTCACGCCATCTATTTTCTTGCTGGGGAACATAGAGATGTCACACAGATTCCCTGTAGACATAGGTGGCTTACGGCCCTTCTGGACAGAATGAGAAACTCACAATTCTCATTTGCCCAAGCGGACGAACTGGGGGGAAAAAGCTAAAAAATATATTTTTTTTTACATTTTTATTTTATTTTACTATGTTCCCCATGACGTCATATAAGACATCTGGAGGACATGTTGTTTTTTTTGTTTGTGTTTTTTTTACTTGACACTTTCCCGTTGTAGCTGGGGGCATTCAAAGCAGCCGCAGTTACAGGGGAAAACATCCCCCCGTAGTGACAATAGTAACTGGCAGAGCTGATCGGGGTCTTCTAGGACCGTGCAGCTCTGCTGTTCCACGAAATCCTGGCGGTCACATGACTGACGGCTCATGTAGTGGAAGTTCCACTTCTTAGTACATAGCGCTCATTGAGCGCTGTTTACTCGGGAAAGGAGAAGGTTGAAAGGGTTAAAGAAGAAAAACCCGCCTGCCTTCTCCTCCTCTGGGTTATCATCTGTGACTAACAGCTGACAACAAGACATTCTCCTGTTTGATTGCAGAGCGGCGGCTTTAAACCCATGCTGTATTTTTACTATCAGCTGGGATTAAAGCCCAGGAGCAAATTTACTGTGCTTGATCCCTAATGGGTTAAATATTCACTGAACAAACCACCCGACAATATCCTGCACAAATGAGAGAAAACTGTACTTTTTCCTGTTCTTAATAAGATCTGTAAAATGTATTATCAACTTAAATATGCAGCCCGTATGTGCCGCAAGAAGTAAAAAAAAAATAGGTGGACAAATATACAAAAAAAATTACCTTTTGTAATGCACCATTCCAAAATATGGAGTATGGCTGCGGGCACAAAGGCCGAAAACACCTCCGATCATAAGATTCCGTCTCACTGAACGCACGCTCAGCACTTCACCAAACCTTCATGGAGTACAAAAGTGCTGGTGGTGAGTAATGCATCAAAGGGCAGCGGGGAGGGTGAGGAGAAGCCCGTAGGGAGAACGGAGCGTGCTGCACTATATATGTAGTCAGAAGCCGTTCCCCACCGGCAGCACCTCGGTCTGCAGGGCGCTTTGAATTACAATTTTGGATACTTTTTGTAAATGTATGTAGTTTTTTTTCTTAAACTTGATAACTTTTTAAACGATCATATTAACTATCATGACCATCTTGTACTCGAGGCCCAGTGGGTATTTTCTGTACTGTATTTAGTGACCCTCGAGGTCCCAGAAGCGCTTGGAAGCTCAAGTGTCTTATTGTCTTCTAATGATGTCTTTTAGGAATCTGTCTTCTCAGGCGTGGCCAAAAACATTGTGGAGTCCTGCATGAACGGCTACAACGGCACCATTTTTGCCTAGTAAGTTAAAAATTCTGAAACGTACTATTACTTAGACGACAATTGGTTTATAGATTTGCCGAGAGCATTTCACACCTATCTTTTGTTTGACCTCTGCACAGTGCGAGCAAAAAACAGATTTCCATCGCTTGTTCCCTCACATCAATACGTCCATCAATAATGGGGCACATTTACGAAAGCTTTAACACCCTTTTTGGAGTAAAGTCAAAATTTTTTGCGCAAAAAGGTATTTGCACAAAAAAATGTACAACCTTTTTTTTAGCTTTCTGTGTCGGTATCACCACTTTTTAGAAAAGTGTGTGGGGCTTGTCAAGAGTGGGAGTATCCCCTCAAAACCAACCGATTAGTTTATAATGTACGCCAGGTAGGACACTTCTGAGTTGCTGGAATGTACTGAATACATGAAGAGTTGTGCCCATGTTCATGTATTTAAGCGCTGCGGAATAAGTTGGCGCCATACGAATAACAAGATTTATTTATTTTATCAATGGTTCTACTCTGATCGTATTACAGGTGCGAAAATTGCGCGTGTAATACGCCATTCAAATATGCTTGGCAGAACAAGCCCTTAGTCAGCATTAAAGGGGTTTTCCAGTGAAATACTATTGATGACCTATCATCAGAATAGGTCATTGATACTTGATCGACCGGGGTCTGCCATTCGGGATCCCGACCGATCAGTTTAGTGGGCACATGCTGCCAGTGCCGCAATAACAGAGGTCGGAGTGGAAGTCTCTACACCAAACTGTGTAGTGGCTAGTCCTTGTAACTGCAGGCACGGCTCTCATTGTTTACAATGAGAGCCTTGCCGGCCACTGCACCGAGGCTGGCACGGAGGCTCATGCTCCGACCTCTGTGTTATTGCGGCACTGACAGCATGCGCCCACTCAACGGATTGGTCAGGGTGCCGAGTGGTGACACCCGACCTATCCTGATGATAGGTCATCAATAGTATTTTACTTGGAAACCCCCTTTAACTTTTCAGCAACTTGTGCTTCTGTAGCCCTGGGAGTGGACCAGACCGGGTATCATTAAACCTTGGGCACCCATGACCCTGTTGGTGGTTCACTGGTTATCTCCCGATGGGTTCACCCAGCAGTGCGCAGCGCTTTGCGTACTTGTTGCTTGCTGTCAATCCCCAAACACTATCTTGGCGTGTGTCCGTTATACGCACCAAGGTAGTGCCTGCTGCAATACTTTTTGCATGTGCATTTCATGTCGTGTGGGAGTTACAATCGAAAGTAATGTAACGTTTTCTGCCGCTGGATGTTATGGATCTCTTCGGATGGACGCAGGCCTTGCTGTTTGTGACCGAGCCGTTTTGGCTGCCATTTCTGAATCGGGCTGTAAACAAAATGTTTAGCAGGTGGTTTCGTAGCTGCAATGTGTCGGCGAAGGCCTCTCGCGTTTTCTTAATTGATTTGCTTCGCACATAGAAAACCGTTAAAGGGGTGGTCTCGCGAAACCAAGTGGGGGTATACACTTCCGTATGGCCATATTAATGCACTTTGTAATGTACATTGTGCATTAAATATGAGCCATACAGAAGTTATTCCACTTACCTGCTCCGTTGCTAGCGTCCTCGTCTCCATGGTTCCGTCTAAATTCGCTGGCAGCTTGCTTTTTTAGACGCGCTTGCGCAGTCCGGTCTTCTCCATTCAGCACGAGCCGCTTCAGTGTGCTCCCCGCTACAGCTCTTCTGCGCATGCGCAGACGAGCTGTCACTGCTCGGGAGCGCGCTGAAGCGGCCATTCTGCACCATCCTCTGTTAGAGGAAGGTGCAGAAACTGGAGCTGCCCAGCGGAGAAGCCCAGCCCAGCCCAGCAGCCCCGAGAAGCCTCCCAGGTAAGTGATGGGTCGGGGGGCTGTCGCTGCGCCGGGGGGGGGCTGTCGCTGCGCCGGGGGGGGGCTGTCGCTGCGCCGGGGGGGCTGCCGCTGCGCCGGGGGGGGGCTGCCGCTGCGCCGGGCTGCGCCGGGGGGGCTGTCGCTAGGCCGGGGGGGCTGTCGCTAGGCCGGGGGGGGCTGCCGCTGTGATGGGGGGGCTGTCGCTAGGCCGGGGGGGCTGTCGCTAGGTCGGGGGGGGCTGCCGCTAGGCCGGGGGAACTAGCGCTGGGCTCCGGAACCTAGCGCTGGGCTCCGGGGCCTTCACCTGGGCTGAGGGTCTAGCGCTGGGGAGCCGGGGGCTAGCGCCGGTTACCTGCTGTCTGGTCGGCGGCTGCGGGGCGTCTGGTCGGCGGCTGCGATGCGTCCGGTTGCCATGGAGACACAGCTGGCGGCGTCTCGGGAGCGCGCACGTCGGGCTGCAGCGAGCGACGGGGAAAGAGCCGGCGGCCATCTTGAGGAAACTTTTATAAGTTGCTGAAACGCTGGAACGGTAAGTACGAACCAGCTAGAAATGTCATTTACAGGGGGGCTTTGTAATGTATGTTTAATGGGGGGGACTGGGCAAAAAAAAAAATTAACTGCTTCCTCGAGACATCTCCTTTAAGGAGATTTATGAAAGCTGTCAAAAGAAAATCTGTTGCCCATTAGACCAATCATAGCAGCTTTCCTTTCTTATAATTTTGAGGATAAAATGAAAGTACTACAGCTTCCTCCAAGGAGTGTGGCGCCAGGATCACAGGCGGGTTACTTTTCCGTGGCCCACCCTGTACTGTCCTGGTGGGACAGGTCTCCGCTGTCATTGGACAAATAGATTTTGTTATCCAGTACGATGAGGGCCTCACTGCAGCGTTGGCTAAAGCCAGTAAACCGAGAGAAGGGAGTATTCAGGCATCCGTAACTAGTCATCAACGGCAGATGCCAGCAGGAAGGGCTTGGGGGGCTGATGTGTCTCAACAATGTCTTCAGGGCACTTGGACTCAAGGCCCATTTATACACAAAAATCGTTCAAGCGGCTGAAAATGAGCGCTAATCATTACATGTAAACGCGGGCATCGGGCACGTTTCGTTTGAATGATTTTAAGGCCGACTTAAAATCTATCATCCATGCACTGAGAGATAACGCAAAAACATTTATCTCATAGACCGCAGGCTCTTCTCCCGGAATAGCTGGGAGAAAAAAATTGCAATCTGCCAGCAGCCAAGAGGAGAACAATGCAGCTGTTTGCACAACTGGGTGTGTGTTTAAACACATACTGGGCTCTGAAAACAGCTCCTGGAGCCCTTATACATGCAAATGAAGTTGATAGTGTTAATGGCCATTAAAACTTTATGTAAATAGATCGCTAAATCTTTCAGTCGTTTTACACGCAAAGAAAATCTTTTGAAGGGCCTTAAGTCTGCTTCTTTAACTGCCTAGGATTAAAGGTGGTCTGGGAGTTTCTCACACAAGCAGCGTGTTTTGATATGGGGCTCACGTGTAAGGATCTACTCCAACAATGTGACCATGATGGCCCATCATTATCAAAGTTCCAAACGGACTGCTTTTGACTACAAGCTCTTACCTTAAAGGACTCCTCCAGCACGCAGGCTGACTATGTAAAGGGATTGTGGAGTTTCAAAATAAGAACTTTTAACTGTTGAGCATGAGTAAAAATAACACATACTCACCTGTCCTTGGTCCCTGGGGTACAGCTCATTGGTTCCCACTGCTCTGCTCCCTGCAGCCTTAAGTCAGGTGACCTCTGCAGCCAATCGGAGGCTGTTTAGCAAATCTGCGGAGCTGCTACATAGTCAATTATTTACGCTTTTGCAAAACATTACAGTCTTATCCAATAAGCTCTTGCGTTCAGGAGACGCGTTCTTCATGCCGTTACCGATAACGGAGCGTTCCCACAGCATTTTTACTACACTGGGGGCTTCTGCTTGGGGGTTACGTCACAGGGGTCAAAAACAGCACTGATGGATACAGCGAACGGAAACGTTCACTGTCTATAGTAACCAACCATTTTCGTGTTCTTTTGGCAGGGTTTCCACTAGCTTGTTATATTTGGAGCATACAGTAGCATCGTCTGCTAAGGTAGGTACTGTATGCTCCAAATATAACAAATTAATGACAGTGCTGTTCTCAGCACCTATGACGGAATCCCACAGCTTAAAACGCCTTGGGAACGCTACCTCAGTCTCTAATCTTCTTCTTTTTTCTTTTTTGGCTCAGTATGTTGAGGCAGGAAAGAAATGTTACTGCATTGGGTACTGCACTGTAGTGCAACATGGTGGCTCCATAGCACAAAGCAGAAGGCTGTACTGATTCTGAGCACATGACTCGGCCTCATGCATTGGGCCTTGGTGGGAACGAAGTGTCAACTACATACAGCGTTACTTTAGAGATGGGTGATGTGTCTACATCCTGATTATGGTTACTAATGCATTCAGCACGGTGATGCTATTCCTTTCTCTTTTAGTGGCCAGACGGGGTCAGGGAAGACCTTTACAATGCTGGGTAAGAACTGCCAGTTTACATTGTATCTAACACTTCTGATAACTAGTTGTTAGGAAGGTTTTCACATTTGTTTGACATTTTTCCCTTAATTGGAATTGGACAGGAATGTACACTTTGTGAAAAAATCACTTGGAAGGAGTTGTCAAAATCAGATGAAACTTTCTATCTATAATTGTAATTACAATATCTGAGCACAAAGACCAGTTATTGCGGAAAACTTACCCCATGAAGGGAGGCTCTAGTACCCTGTTGGGCCACCTCTAGCTTGGATACAAGATGTGATACGGGGGGCATGGAGGCCCTAATACCCTAGTGTATCACCTCTAGCTTGGATACAAGATGTGATACGGGGGGCATGGAGGCTCTAGTACCCTGTTGTACTGCCTCTAGCTTGGATACAAGATGTGATACGGGGGGCATGGAGGCTCTAGTACCCTGTTGGGTCACCTCTAGCTTGGATACAAGATGTGATACAGGCGAACAGGGAGGCTCTAGTACCCTGTTGGGCCACCTCTAGCTTGGATACAAGATGTGATACGGGAGGCATGGAGGCTCTAGTACCCTGTTGTACCGCCTCTAGCTTGGATACAAGATGTGATACGGGGGGCATGGAGGCACTAGTACCCTGTTGTACCACCTCTAGCTTGGATACAAGATGTGATACAGGGGGCATGGAGGCTCTAGTACCCTGTTGCACTGCCTCTAGCTTGGATACAAGATGTGATACGGGGGGCATGGAGGCTCTAGTACCCTGTTGGGTCACCTCTAGCTTGGATACAAGATGTGATACGGGGGGCGTGGAGGCTCTAGTACCCTGTTGGGCCGCCTCTAGCTTTAATACAGGTGGGCATGGAGGCTCTAGTACCCTGTTGGGCTGCCTCTAGCTTGTATACAGGTGGGCATGGAGGCTCTGATACCCTGTTGTACCGCCTCTAGCTTGGATACAAGATGTGATATTGACAGGCATGCAGGCTCTAGTACCCTGGTGGCCGCCTCTAGCTTGGATACAAGATGTGATACAGGTGGGCATGGAGGTATACAGGTTCTGTATGGTATCCTGCAGCATATCAGACCTCATTTGCTGTAACTGAGCCTCTAGTTCGTGCAATCTCATAGGTTCTCGAACATGGCGTCTCAAATAGTCCCATACATGTCCTATTGGCAATAAACCTAGCGACTGGTCAGCCATGGAAGTGTGACAATGTTGTGAGGGGCTCCTGTGACCCCTTGTGTGTGCAGCCGAGCATTATCCTGCTGCCTTTTGGAAGCCGCCATGAGAGGAACACATGTGGCTGCAGGATGTCCTGAACATATCGCTGAGCTGTCATTGTCCCTCCTACCACTACTAGGGTTGAGAGACTGTTGTATGCGATGCCCCCAGACCACCACACCAGCTGGGGGCAGTGTGCCGCTCCACAGCAAAGGCAGGATTGAGACGCTCACCCCGAGGTCTCCAGACATGAACACGGCCCTGAGCCCGACACCTGGTGTGCCCTCATACATCCACTGGTCCCAACACCACCTAACAGTCTGATCAGACGTTCCTCTCTACTGGTGGTCTGTAGGGGGCGTCCTGAGCCCGGTCACCCTGTGTGCCCTCACACATCCACTGGTCCCAACACCTCCTAACAGTCTGGTCAGACGCTCCTCTCTACTGGTGGTCTGTAGGGGGCGTCCTGAGCCCGGTCACCTTGTGTGCCCTCATACATCCACTGGTGCAAACACCACCTAGCAGTCTGCACAAATGCTCCTCTCTACTGGTGGTCTGTAGGGGGCGTCCTGAGCCCGGTCACCTTGTGTGCCCTCACACATCCACTGGTCCCAACACCTCCTAACAGTCTGGTCAGACGCTCCTCTCTACTGGTGGTCTGTAGGGGGCGTCCTGAGCCCGGTCACCTTGTGTGCCCTCACACATCCACTGGTCCCAACACCTCCTAACAGTTTGGTCAGACGCTCCTCTCTACTGGTGGTCTGTAGGGGGCGTCCTGAGCCCGGTCACCTTGTGTGCCCTCACACATCCACTGGTCCCAACACCTCCTAACAGTCTGGTCAGACGCTCCTCTCTAGTGGTGGTCTGTAGGGGGTGTCCTGAGCCCGGTCAACTTGTGTGCCCTAATGCATCCACTGGTTCCAACACCTCCTAACAGTCTGGTCAGAAGGGCAAGTGGGAACAATTTGTCGATACGGCAATCCATTAAATGCCTTTACGGTTTGCTGCTAGACTGTAAATATATGGCCTAATTTTACTGTAAGATCTCATGGAATCATAGAATAGTAGAGTTGGAAGAGACCTCCAGGGTCATCGGGTCCAACCCCCTGCTCAGTGCAGTGTCACTAAACCATCCCAGACAGATGTCTGTCCAGCCTTTGTTTGAACACTTCCATTAAAGGAGAACTCCCCACCTCCCGTGGTAACCTGTTCCACTCATTGATCCCCTCACTGTCCAATATCTAATCTGTGTCTCCTCCCTTTCAGTTTCATCCCATTGCTTCTAGTCTTTCCTTGTGCAGATGAGAATAGGGCTGATCCCTCTGCACTGTGACAACCCCTCAGATATTTGTAGACCCCTAATAAGTTTCCCCTCAGCCTTCTCTTCTGCAAGATAAACATTCCCAGATACTTTAACCGTTCCTCATAGGACATGATTTACAGACCGCTCACCATCTTCCCCCGTTATAGCGATCATGTGGCCAAATTCACTACAGTGATGGAGCTGAAATGTTCTGTAGATGCTTCAGACTTCCCACATAAGACAAGTTGGGTATTAGGAGGACCGATCTGTGTCTCAGCATTCCTCCATGCATGCAGATGTAGCCTTTAGATCAGTATTGCTTGTGAGGTGTTTCGTGGGTCAGGAACGCTATGTTTTCTCCTTAGGGAGAGCTCCTAGCAGGTGAGTGAGGAGACTTATAAGGCCATTCATGCTCCTCTGGGTAATATGCGAATAAGGGAGATGGAACAATACCTCTGCAGCACCACCCATAGGTGGCACTGCAGAGGTATTGTTCCATCTCCCTTATTTGCATGTTTATAGTGAAGTGCACTGGAGACGAAGATCATGTCCTCTGAGTGAAAATAAGATCTCTATTACCCTCATCCATCCATCCGGTGTGACTGGAATGCGTTTTCTTTTAGCAAACATTTGGACCATCGTAGGAGTCTCCAAATTGTATCTGCAGATTTTCAGGACCCTCCCAGAATGGAGCAGGTGGGAGAATTGTTTATCCTCCGGGTGTAGTCCTGAGTATGTACAGCAGTCCTTGCCCTGCGCTCATGGAAGGATCATCTGTGTTTAGCATTCGGTCTATAAAAAATCAAAGTAGCAATGGAAGCGTTCTAACTCCCCCATAATCTCCCCCCTGTATCCTCGCCTCCTTGTTTAGCTCCACACTGAGGGTTTTGCTGCTTGGGGTTTATTTTGGAGTTACATTAACTTTTATTTTGTCTTTCTCTTCTAGGACCGTCCGACTCGGACAATTTTACGCATAACCTCAGGGGGGTTATTCCTCGGAGTTTTGAATATTTGTTTTTTCTAATCAATCGGGAAAAAGAGAAGGCATGTATACTTCTATATACGGTTTAATATGGGTGAAGCGCAAGCTCTATGTGATGGTGATATACAGGTAGCATTACTTTAACCTCTTCCCGACGTGCAGCGTACAAGTATGGAACACGTCTTGTCTGTGTGACTCAGACTCGGGTGACAGCTGACACCCACTGTATGAATCCTGATCGCTGCTGCTATTCCTTTAAATGCTGCTGTCAGTTCTGTCTTATGGTGGCATTTAAATGCCCTAATCAGCATTCGGGGAGCCTGAGCGATTGGGTTGTGGGGTGCTGTTTGGTTGTCGTGACAGTCTAGAGGGTTGCCATGATTGTCTACCAAGGTGTGTCTGCCTTGATGGACTGAATGTCAGAATGCGGTATATTGCAGTACTCTAGTATTGCATTATATTGTACAGTATGACCCATCAAACTATTGCAAATAAGTTCCCGATGTGCACTGAAAAAATGTATGTATTAAATATTCGCAAACAAACTTGAAAAAACTTTTGCCAGTCACAAAATAAAATTTTTTTTTCTCACCCTTTACCCAAGGAAAAATTGAGTGAAAAGCAATCAAAAGTTGTATTTACCCCAAAATGGTATTAATAAAAAACTACAGATCACTGCATTAAAAAATAAGCCTTCAGACAACCTGATTAACAAAAAGCTATTCAGGCCAAAAGATGACGACAAATGAAATATCTTTTTTTTTTTAAATTGCTTTAAGTCCTAATACATAGAAAAACCTATAAATGTAGTATTGGCGTAATCGTACTAACCCACAGAATAAAGAGAAGGCGTCATTTATACTGCGTTGTGAAATGTCATAAAACCCAGCGATTTCCAGAAATCGGCAGCTGCATTTTTTACGTTTAACCCAACTTGAAGATTTTTTTTTTTAAAGTTTACCGTTCGATTATATGGTGCGTTAAGAAAATGAGGAAATGAAAAGGGGCTTCTGCTGGAGGGGGTTAATTAGTGAAAGATCAAGGTAGCCATTACAGCGTTTGATATCTGAGTACGACTTCCCTTTTGTGAGAAGCAATCAGATTGGGCCTTATGCAGATGGCCGTCTTTTCCGTCCATATGCTGTCCATGTCTTTCATGGGCAAGACCATTATAGCCTATAACGTTATACAGGCGGACCAATAGTATCCCCAGAACCTGTGTGCACAGTCCCCGAAGATAGGACACCCAATGTCCGGAGCGGGTGGCACGTGGCTGTCGGCATGCGGTCTAATGCAAGAACAATGACTGCCATGACTTAGAACGGCGATCCTGTTATGTATGTTGGATTTGTTACAGGAAATGCCAGGAAACACTAATAAGGATTTTGTTGCTTTTTCAGGCTGGAGACGGGAAAAGCTTCTTGTGCAAATGCTCTTTTATTGAAATCTACAATGAACAGATCTTCGACTTGCTGGACTCTGCATCTACCGGCCTGTGTCTCAGGGAGCACATTAAGAAAGGGGTGTTTGTGGTGGGAGCCGTGGAACAGGTGATCACCTCCGCTGCCGAGGCCTACCAGGTATGTCGAGAAGAGGAACAAAGCAGGGGCCCAATCCTTATACATTATGTAGAGATCCAGCTCCTTAAAGGGAACCTGTCACCTCCGCACAGCAACGTAAACTGTTATAGTGCTGTTGGGAGACGTGACCAGGAGCCGGGGTCTTGTAGTAGTTATATTCACCCGTGATACACTGGTGGTCCCCCTTTGAAGCTCACGAGCGGCACAAAAATCTGACTCTTCGGGGTCCCGTGCACGCGCTCTCTCTGCACTTGTATAAAAGTCATAGTTTCGTGCTGCACACGGGGACAGGGGAGGATCACAAGTGAGTATAAAGCATCCCCCGGCTCCCTGTGACGCCCCCTCACAGCACCATAGCTTTATGGTATTATGGGAATATACTAGGTTCCCTTTAAGGGCATATTTACATGGTGGTTTTAATTTTTCAGTTTTGAAAATTGGACCATTATTTTTTTGTGCAATTTTCACATGATTTTTATGCATTTTTTTCCTTGTAATTTTTCATCGACTTTGAACCCAATTTTTACACATGTCGAAAAAAATAAAATGAGCTCTGCACACTTTTTTACGTTTTCCATGGTTACGTGCAATAAAAACTGATTGCAATCACATCAAACAAGTGCAAACACACCCATAGACTTAAATGGGCAGTTGTCGTCCAAAAATCGCAACAAAATAAAGCGTGCTGCAATTTATAAACTTTTTTTCCCTCTCGGACTGTCCGACCAAAAAAATCCCATGTGAATATAACCACTTACAGTAATATGCTTCCATCAGTCCAGTGTTTACGGACAAAATCCGAGGAAAAGTCGTTCATGTGAAGATACCCTAAGGCTCGGTTCACACAGGACGAATTTCCAGCGGAATTCTCGCAGATTGGCTGCACCGAAAATCCACAAGGATTCCACTGGAAAAGCGCAACTGCGGGTTTTGAAGCGGCTTCGCCACCTGCATCTCCGCTGCAGCCATCTCTCAGCATAGAGGGGAGAGAGGCCGTTGCGGGGAGAAAAAAAAATTGACATGCTGTGTCTTTGTTTTCCGCACCGCATGGCCGTTTCCGCACGGCTTGGCCGCAGCATGTGGACGACATTTTTGCAACATCTCGTCCACTTTGCTGTCTTCCCGGGATCAGGAGCAGTTTGTGGAATTGCCGTGCAGACAATCCGCATGGCAATTCCTCAGCAAATCCCTCCCGTTTGAACCCAGCCTTAGAAATACTTTTTCCCTCCGACATCATGACAGCATACACCTGGAGGTTGCTCACCTGCTGACCTGATGGGACAGGAAGAGGCAGAACATAAAAGGCACCTCCCCTCCACCAAACACCAGTGCTTTTCCTGTCCCTTCAGGGCAGCAGAGCTCCAGCGATGCTGTCCCATGCTGGAGGTTCCAGGACTTACCGGTGAGCGGCGGCATCTCTTCTGCCAGCCCCGGTTGCCCCAGTGGGAAGTACCTCATCTGGGTGCGAACCGGGGACTGCGTGGGCCTGGGTCCAAGGACGGACTTTCCGGCACCACCGCGGCCGTCAACCAGGCGGCGGCCGCCATCTCTGGGTCCCGGCTGTAGCGGGCGGAACACAGGGAGTGTGACCCCAGATGTTCCGCAAGAGGGCATGGCCTCGATGGAGCACACAGGGGGCGCGGCTTGGCGCCAGATTCAAAATTTAAAGCCCCTGCACCAGGAGAAGTCGGCTGGTGTTTTTTATTTTCACGCTGGGAATCGATTCTAAGGACAGGAATGGATCCCACAAGCGCAGGATGTCGGCCAAGAGAGGACCCAGAGAATCTCCAAACTGTAAGTGGTCCTGTGGGCCAACCTACAGACACCTGCACTACACTTCCCTTACTAACAGAGCTCTCCCTTGTCATGTACGACAGGGATACTCAAACCAAGGGAGGCTAGGAGGAGAAGTAAAAAGCGTCCAGTATGTTTAGCAAAACTTGACGACTCCTATTCTAAAACATTATGCGCTTCCTGCTCAGCGAAAATTCTGCAGGAAGAAAAATCTCCCTCCATGTCTGAAATCCAGTCGGTTGTCCGTGAAGAAACAGAGTCCTACCTCTCGGACCTCCAACCAGGGCCCTTAGGGGCCACAAGAAGGTCTGCTCTGGCAGTGTTCAAGTCCGACTCTGACATGGCGGAAGAATTCGATCTTGAAGATCTTGGAAGTGTCGCAGGTGGAGAAAAAATATCTCGTGTTCGAAAAAACGCTAACAGGGAAACGTTGCACTGTGCAGGATGTCATGTTGCGAGTCAGCTTCCACAACGTAAATCTACATTCCCTGTAAACGCCACACTTAAACAATTGATCCTTAATGATTGGAATTGTGTGGATCAAGCTCCGTTAAGTCACTAGGGCTTAGATCCTCACTCCACTGGCGGTTGTCCTCAGACAACCTTTCAATGGGGACCCCGCGATAATGGATGCCAGCACCAAAGGGTGAGGGGTCACCTTTGAAGGTGGCCATATACAGGGTACATAGGACCCTCATGAGAGATCCAGGTTATCTAACGTTAGAGAACGTAATGAGGTTTGGGAAACGCAACGTAGCCTGCAAACCGTTTAGGGATGAAGCATGTGAGGATCTTCTCCAATAACATGATGGCAGTGCCACTCATTCGCCACCAGGGTACCACCAGGAATCCTCTACTTCAGCATTTGGCGGGAAGGTTCCTTCAATGGGCGGAACTCACAACTAAGTTACTGTCGGCCTTCCGTATAAAAGGAGCCGAGAATTCAGTTGCGGGCTTTCTAAGCAGGAAGAAAGTGGATGCAGGAGAGTGGGGACTCCATCCCGAAGTGTTTAGCCTACTCGGGACAAATAGGGGTACCCGAAATAGTTTTGTTTGCGTGAAGCGCAAATACCAAGTGCCGTCTTCTCTTTTCCCGAGACTCGGAGAAACAAGCCTTAGGCACGGGCGCCCCCTCTCACCCCTGGGTTTGGGACTTAGCTTACGCTTTTTCCCCTTGACCCCTGATTCCGCTCCTCCTAAGAAAATTACTGCGTCCAAGGCTGTCAGTAACGTTGTTAGCGCCTTATCGGCCCAAAAGACCTTGGTTTCCTCTCCTGAGATCTGTCAGTGGGAGAGCCTCTCCATCTTCTGTCAAGACTGGACCTATTGCTGCAGGGTCCTCTCCTCTACCCGGAGGTTCACAAGTTCAGGCTTACAGCCTGGATCTTGAACGGGTAAAATTCTTAGAAAAGGGTCTATCATCTAACAGGGTTTCCACTAATTGTGAGAGCCTTATGCCCTCGACGGAAAAGATTTATTCCAAAGTCGGGAAAAAATTCTCAGAATGGATGGATCAGACATCCAATCAGACATTCGTAAAAATTTTACATTTCGTCCAGGCAGGCCCGGATAAGGGTTGAGTCCAGATTCCCTCAAAGCCCAAGTAGTGGCTTTGAGGGCATTCTTTGATCTCGCGCTTGCTGAGCACAGGGGGATCAGGAAACTTCCTAGAAGGGCGAATAGACTGCAATGATTCATAAGGCTGATGGTGCCCCCCCCTGGGATCTGACTATAGTCCTTCAGGCCTTCTGCGATTCCCCCATTTGAACCTATTAGAAACCTATCCATCGCCTTGCTGACGTACAAGGTAGCCCACCTTGTGGCAGTTATGTCAGCTATGTGCGTGGGTGAAATCCAGGCCCTTTCGCAAAGGGCCCCTATATAGGACTATGCACCCTGATGAGATCGTATTCTCCTTAGACCCTTCCCTCCAACCCAAAGTCTTGTCAGACTTCCACAGAGGCCAGCCAATTGTCATTCCAGCCTTTGTCTAAATTTAAAAAAATTAAAAGGAGCAGAGGCTCCATAATCTTGACGTTAAGAGCTGCATTATCGTACCTTGAGGCAACGGAAAGTTGCTGAAAGACTGACAAACTTTCGTTCAGTTTCAGGGGCAGGCCAAAGGGAAGGCTACTTCTAGAGATTCAATAGCCAGGTGGCTCAGAAGAGCCATCCAGGAGGCTTACAAGGCCAGGGGCATTCCTCCCCCAGAAGGTTTGAAAGCCCACTCTACTTGGGCGGTGGCATTTTCCTGGGCAGAAAGAGCGCACGCCTCAATCGAACAGATTTGTAACGCAGCCACGTGGACTTCTGGCCATACATTTATTAAACCTTACAGGCTGGACATTAAAATCTAGTGAGGATGCAACCTTCGTGAGGAAGGTGCTTCAAGCAGTAATCCCTCCCTAAAAAAGCCCATGCCAGTTATTTGGTATTCCTCCAGGTGTATGCTGTCATGATGTCGGAGGGAAAACGGGAATTTTTCTTACCGATAATTCCCTTTCTTGAAGGCATCATGACAGCATACGGGCTTTCCCCCCCCCCTACCGACACGGTTACCCTTGTTTGTTTAACACATAAGGTAATGTGTATGCTTATGATTTCTTTGTCTAAGGTGTGTGGTGCCAATAAACACACCTTCTGGTTAGGTATACGGTCACTGTGGTTATTTGGAACGCACTGGTGTTTGGTGGAGGGGAGGTTCCTTTTATGTTCTGTCTCTTCCTGTCCCATCAGGTCAGCAGGTGAGCAACCTCCAGGTGTATGCTGTCATGATGCCTTCAAGAAAGGGAATTATCGTTAAGAAAAATTCCCGTTTTCTCGGCAATCCACAGGAAGATGAGACGTTTCTACAAATAATTGGTACACCTAGTTAATGGTGAATGACTGATACTGAGGAGACCGCTCTATTAAGAGGCATCTGCCGCATGGCGAGAGACGGACGTTGCTTTCGCAGTGCAGTTTTCTCTGCGTCTCCAAAAAACGTCAGAATACGCCAATTTACTTTAGTGGTTCCTTGCACTGTCCATAATTGGTCAGTAAAAAGTACGGGCAGCACATGGACAGATTATACACCAGCGTGAATGGGCCCTTATGGTTCCTATAGAAATGTGGTGGTTTCTGTGTTTACAGTTTTGTGATATTCTTGACACTGCCTCATTTTATATTTTTTAAGGTTCTTTCTACCGGTTGGCGCAACAGACGCGTGGCCTCGACTTCAATGAACAGGGAGTCTTCACGATCACACGCCGTATTCACAGTCTTTATCGAATCCATGGAAAAGATCAATGAGATTGTTAACATTAGATCTTCACAACTGAATCTTGTGGATCTCGCAGGATCAGAGAGACAAAAAGACACCCATACAGAAGGCATCAGGCTTAAGGTTGGCAGCTTAGTAATTACAGTATGGGGGTATGTTCAGATGGAAGGATTACTGCTCTGAAAATCATTCAAGCGAAACTGAACAATAACTATTCAGTTTAACTGCAGCCAGTGGCTGACGAGCGGGGATCATGAGGTTCTTGCTGGTCGTTCGGTTTCAGCCGGCATAAATATCAGCGCCGACTCGTTCACTTATCATGCCGTTAAAACACTGATCACTCATAGGAATGTGAAACGCTCAACGGCCAGTGAGCGAGAACTGAGATTCACAGTAGGAGTTGTGCAGTCTAAACACGCTGCCCGGGCGAACAAGCTGGTGATGCCACCAGCTCATTCCATCGGGAAGCGTGAACCGTCCCGTGTAAAAAGGGCATACATTTTTTGTTTGTTTGTTTATGCTGTGGGATTCCATCTGAGTTTCTGTATGAAATACTGAAAACAGCATTGAGACCGTAACCTTAAGTGGGACTATTTATTTCCGTTCGTTAAAGGGGCACTTATTTGGTGTCATTTTGCAAGGATTCCATTAGTTTATCTGTAAGTATAGACTTTCATAGCTGCTGTGATGTGATAGAATCCTGCAGCGTAGACCCAAACTGGGAGGGCTTCCTAACTGAGTTGTAAACAGATTACTGTACAGGCAAACTACTAACAACGACCTTTCCGTCCGTGAGTGGGTTTGTGAGTGACTTGTATGCTCCGCCCCTGATAACATGACGATTGTCATCAAAGGTCCTTCAACCCCTGTGAGGGAGTTACATGCTCCTCCCCGGATCACTGGATGGTGACATCATCACAGGTCCTGTCCAGCTAGGTGTTCGTTAGTATTCAATAGCAACTGAGGCCGCAGGGGGTTAGTAGTCCGCCCGTAATCTGCACAAGGATGCAGGACCTTTTGAAGAAATCACCGTCATATGATCAGAACTGCTGCGCTGTTTCTGATCCCTGTTGTATGGGACTGCTCCACCAGAAACACTGGTACTATAATGTCCTAATAATTACTAGTAATAGTAGTAACCGGTGTTGTGTGGGCCCAGGTTTCCCACAACTGAAGTATTCTGTTTTACCAGGTTATTTTATGGAATGAGGCATTAAAGGGGTTGTCCCGCGCCGAAACGGGTTTTTTTTTTTTTTTAAACCCCCCCCCCCCCCGTTCGGCGCGAGACAACCCCGATGCAGGGAAGTAAAGAAAGTTTACCGGAGCGCTTACCTTAATCCCCGCGCTCCGGTGACTTCAATACTTACCGCTGAAGATGGCCGCCGGGATCCTCTGTCTTCGTGGACCGCAGCTCTTCTGTGCGGTCCACTGCCGATTCCAGCCTCCTGATTGGCTGGAATCGGCACGTGACGGGGCGGAGCTACACGGAGCCGCTCTCTGGCACGAGCGGCTCCATAGAAGACTGCTGAAGACCCGGACTGCGCAAGCGCGGCTAATTTGGCCATCGGAGGCCAAAAATTAGTCGGCACCATGGAGACGAGGACGCCAGCAACGGAGCAGGTAAGTAAAAAACTTTTTATAACTTCTGTATGGCTCATAATTAATGCACAATGTACATTACAAAGTGCATTATTATGGCCATACAGAAGTGTATAGACCCACTTGCTGCCTCGGGACAACCCCTTTAACCCTTTCCAATCCCCTGTCTGACGTCTGAAGACATTCTGATTGAAGGCTGTACAGCTCCGAAGTCAGAAGATGTCCGGCAGGGTATTCTTACTGTATATTACTGGCCGCTCTGTTGTTGTGGGCCTCTCCAGCATGTCACATACTGCAGTACTGGCTCTAGCCAGCAGATGGCACCATTGTATAATGGCGGAAAGAGAGAGCCCCCTAGGAAACCCTGAATCTAAAATTGGATTGCAAAGGGTTAAAATAATCCCTGTTGGACTTTACATCCTTCGTTCTCATCCATCTTGTTTTGTCCCATTGACCTCAGTGGTAAAAAGGCAGGATCATACTAGAACACTTTGATGCAATGTTATTCTATCTGTCATGAATGACGACGAGTTTCTGAATGTTACTGGTAAACAAACCACATCCGGAGGGGAGGATGGACTGATGTCATGGTGGCCTTTTACAGAGTTTCTCTTGTATTTTATGCTGTACATTCCTTGCGGAATTTCTTGAATTGTTGAGGGATGAGCTTTATACTTGTCTGTCTTTCTTCTAGGAAGCCGGTAGCATTAACCGATCCTTGAGCTGCCTGGGTCAGGTGATAACGGCTCTGGTAGACGTGGCTAATGGCAGACAAAGGCATATCTGCTACAGAGATTCCAAGCTCACCTTCTTGCTGCGGGTATGTATCCACTGACTTACACAAACATTTCATATAAAGCTCAGAGGTGTTAGTCATTAATGGCAGCATCCTAAAGCGCTTTTAACCCCCTCCTGTCCACAGAAGAACTGAAATATTTCATTTCTGATATGCAGATTTAATTTTTCTTTTTTGACAGGACTCGCTTGGAGGGAATGCAAAAACTTACATTATTGCAAATATTCATCCCGGATCCAAGAGTTTTGGGGAAACCTTATCAACCCTTCAATTTGCGCAGAGGGCAAAGCTCATTAAGAACAAGGTAACAACTAGTATTGCTCATCTTGATCAGCCAAAGATTTTAAGCTGGTTAGCCGAACCAATTTTTTGGCAAAAATCGCAGAACAATTGTATTTCTCCAAATGTCTAGATGCCCTGCTGATGTCACCACTGGAGTCCGCCATCTTGTATATGGGCAGCAGTTTTATTAGATGCCTGCATCACATGACCTAGCCATATATAACCTAGGTACAGTGTAACCAGCGGACGTTTTGCAGTTGAGCGCAGGGCAGAGAAGCTGCATTACGTTTATATACCTATATACCATGTGGTCTGTTATGAGGGACAGAGGATATATTGCTGCTGGGTGTGAAAGCTTGTAAACCAGCAAAGAACTTAAGCAGAGTTCTTTTAGAGGAAGCAGCGAAAGTTGCATCACATTTGTATGCTTATATAAAACGTGGTCTGCACACCGGGAGAGGGGATATTTTTGCTGCTGTCAATGTATATAACAGCAAAGCAGGCAGACAAAATAAGTTTTTTGCTACGGGGAAAATTGCAGTTTTGTTCGTGGCATCATGCAAAGTTGCCAGTTCGTCCACTATGGATTTGCAGACCTTACGCAGCTAGCAGTGGAGTTTGGGGAATTCAATTACGCTGCGCTGAACATGGACAGCTCACAAAAATACAAGCTAACCTTCTGTTCTCACATATTGTGCCTCCCTGGGACTGCGGCTTATTTAAATGTTCCTTTTTTTTTTCTTGCAAATGTAAAATAAAAAATAAACACAAATGGGGAAACTGTAAATACACACAGTGTGTGTCAGCGACCTCAGATGTCTTTCAAAGTTGCCAGTCTGCCCACTACGAAGCGTTTGCAGACCTCTTAGGCAGCTAGCAGTGGTTTTTTTTGGAAACTACGAAGCTAGCTGATAATTTATATAAAAATACAAAGTGAACCCAAAAAGGAAAGAAAACCTGAAGAAAACAAAGGGCAGGAGACATGGAGGAGGTGGTAGAGGATGGGCCAAGCTGGCACTTCAAGCAGCTCCCACTAAAGAAACAGCTCCACGTTGTGCAGGAGGTGAGGCAAGCCCGTCACTATTCCTTAGAAGTAGTTCTACCTGTGTGTTACATCCACGGCACGCAGAACACGTCATACAGTGGGTGACGCAGCAGCAAGTACTGCTAACTCCTCTTCATCCTAGTAGCAGGCACACAGCAGTCAGTCTGCGCCAGTCGGCCTTGAGCATCCCTCCGTGGAAATGGAGGTGGTAGCTCCCGGTGCTCACTGTAAGAGTCTACTCAGGAGGAGCAGGACGACAACGAAGAGGAACAGCAGATGGACAAGAATGAAGTACTCAATCTAATAGTCATAGTAGCTTGCAGGTGGAGGAGTAGAAAGGTGGATGTCGCAGGGCAGAGAGTAGGGTGTCACAGAAAAACCAAGTGCCACCACCCTCAGATACTACTAGTCGCATCAGGCCCACATCCAGTTCTCCTCTCAGGACTTCTAATACCTGGGCATTTTTTGAAACCGCAAATGGTGACAGAAGAGCGGTCATCTGTAAGATCTGGAGTAAGTGTTTAAAATGTGGCAAGAACAACCTCAACACCACATGTATGAAATCACATAAACTCCCAACACCCGCTGCCTTGGAGAGTCCCTCTGGACCAGAGAACAAAGAGTCATCCTCATCCTGCTCACCCTTCCGCTGCTGTAGCTCCTCTTCCTCCACCTCCCACCGTGTTCATGCAATAGCCTCTGAGTGCAGAGGGGTAGTTTTGTGTAGGGGAAAATCGTTCAGAAAATGTCTTTGGCTTATATTTTTAACTTTTGAACCCAAGAACAAATTCATAGTTAAAGGGGTTGTCTCGCGAAAGCAAGTGGGGTTAAGCACTTCTGTATGGTCATATTAATGCACTTTGTAATATACATCGTGCATTACTATGAGCCATGCAGAAGTTATTCACTTACCTTCCCTGCGCTGGCGTCCTCGTCTCCATGGCTCCGTCTAACTTCAGCGTCTAATCGCCCGATTAGACGCGCTTGCGCAAAAGGGTCTTCTGCCTTCGGGTCTGTCCGGCAGCAGCGGCGTTCTGGCTCCGCCCCCTTCTACGCGGCATTGCGTAGCTCCGCCCCATCACGTGTGCCGATTCCAGCCTCCTGATTGGCTGGAATCGGCACATGTAACGGAGTGGAGCTACGCGATGACGCGTAGAAGGGGGCGGAGCCAGAACGCCGCTCGTGCCAGACCAAGCAGAAGGCAAAAGACCCTTCTGCGCAAGCGCGTCTAATCGGGCGATTAGACGCTGAAGTTAGACGGAGCCATGGAGACGAGGACGCCAGCGCAGGGAAGGTAAGTGAATAACTTCTGCATGGCTCATAGTAATGCACGATGTACATTACAAAGTGCATTAATATGGCCATACAGAAGTGTATAACCCCACTTGCTTTCGCGAGACAACCCCTTTAATGATTTGTATTCCTATTATGTTAGATATGCTATTATGCTTAAAGTACCATCTATTCCGGCGTATAAGGCGACCTTTTAACCCCGAAAAATCTGCTCTGCAGTCTGGGGTAGTCTTATACGCCGGCTATACAAAAAAAGTGTCCAAAGAAAAAAAAGACAGGGCTGCCCTTTATCTCCGGCCCTATTTGCCATAGCCATTGAGGCATTGGTGATCCGGCTGAGAAGCGCCCCCAGCGTGACTGGTATTAAATGGACAGACCTTGAAAGCAAATTAGGACTATATGCAGATGATACAATCCTATTTCTATCGAACCCATCAAACTCCTTTGCCCAAGCTATGACACATATAGATAGATTTTCCAACTTCTCCGGGCTATATGTTAACTGGTCCAAATCAACAATCCTTTACACAGAAACTGGCCCAAAAAATGATCCTTGTGTCGCAAGATATGGACTAAAACCGGTCTCAACATTTAAATACCTGGGGGTGATTATGTCACATGACCACAACAACACAATAGCAGATAATATAAACCCACTATTAGAGAACATAAAACATAAACTGAAGCGATGGGCTAAGTTACCGCTCTCCGTAGCTGGGCACATAAATCTCATCAAAATGGCCATCCAACCCAAATGTTTGTACATACTACAACACATGCCAGTGAGCGTCCCTAAACACTTCTTCAAGTCTTTAAACTCCCTAATTATAACATTCATATGGAACTCCTCCCGCTCCAAATTGAGCCTAGCAACCTTACAAAGACCCAAAGAACAAGCTGGAATGGCCCTCCCGGACCTCCGGCTCTATTACCTGGCAGGGCAACTGAGAAACATCCGATCCTGGGTCTTAGATAAAGAACTGCCTATAGCAGATAAACAACTTGTGAAACAAGTGACAGGAAACAGCCTATTGGGCCTTTTGGAATTCCCAGAATGCACCAAAACTACCGACCTAATCCCGCTTCATAAACTAGCTCTGTGTGTGGAAGGAAGTAAAGACACTGCAGAGATACCAAGATGTGGTGCCAGAACTCCCCCTCTGGAACAACCCTGGTCTCACCGCACTACAGTCAGTTCCAGACCCACAGTACTGGACCGCTCTGGGGGTATACACACTAAAAGACATATATACAGACGAAACACTCCCCACATTCACGCAACTACATGACAGGTTACAGGCCCCGCATCTCCAACTATTTAGATTTTTCCAACTAAGACACGCACTGAACTCTCATTTCCCACCCACCTCGACCCGCATATCCAAGTTTCCCACAATTGGCGTCCTTAAGTCCCAGGGGCCCAAAGGATTAATATCGGCCCTATACACACACCTCCTTTCAGCCAAAATAAGCCTCAACCCCCTCCCAACATACGATAAATGGAAACTTGCCATCCCATCTCTTACACCTGAGGAATGGCAGGACATCTCCGAATCCCACCTGTCAGTTTCCCCGGCCGTAAACCATAAACTAATTCAGCTATATATTATACATCAAGCCTACCTTACTCCCAACCGTCTACATAAAATGCGTAATACCTCCTCGGATTCCTGTCAGACTGAAGGCGGATTTCTGGCATTTAATGTGGGAATGCCCTCTCGTCAATGAGTTCTGGTCAAAAGTGATAGACCTCATAAACTTACTTTTACGGCCCCCATTATCTATCGACTTGGACCCTAAGGTGGCGCTCTTTAGCCTGCTGGAGGAGGAGGTGCGGCCATACTATACTCGCGTCTTCCTGGAAAAGACGCTATTCCTGGCCCGCAAAGTGATAGCCATGAATTGGATGGCGATAGAAACCCCCCTCAGTCCCACACTGGATCCAAACTGTAAATACTGTAGCCTCATATGAAGAAATCATATATCAAAATAGAGGCTGCCCGACTAAATTTCAAAAAGTATGGGGAGCTTGGATGGACTCCCACTCAACTTTGCTTACGGTATGAACCCTAAGCCTGAACTACACTAACCCCTCCTCTCCCTCCCCACCATCTCACCCCCCCCCCCCTCCCTATGGACAAGCGCTTGGAACTTGTAATTTTCCCTTACCAGGATCAAGAATAAGGAAGAACAGCATTGTATTGTTTTAAAAGTTTATTGTTGCAAATAATCAAGAAATTTAAGAAATACAGTAACATAAAGTATGTGCCAACCTAACTATAACTATGATTGTACCCATATTACTACCGTGTTTCCCCGATAGTAAGACACCCCCGATTGTAAGACGTATCGGGGGTTTCAGGGGGGTCGGCCAATGTAAGCCGTACCCCGAAAGTAAGACATATGTCTTACTTTCGGGGAAACACGGGGGTATTGCCGCCTCCCTCTCATCTAGCTGCGCCCCGCCTCCTGCCCACTTCCGCGCCGCCCCCCCCCCCCCCCTCCATACGGCACCGCGTCTGCCGCCTTTGGCCTCATGTCCACGGGGAAAATCAGATCCGCTGCAGATTCTCCATGGAGAATCTGCAGTGGGTCCCTCCTGCCCCGCGGTCATGAGCGCTGAAAATAGGAATAAATCAGAATTAACTTACCTCTCACACGCTCCGGATACTTCCTTCGCTGCGGCGTCATCTTCTCTCGTCGCGGCCAGATCTTCTTTCTTCGGCTCGGCGGATGTGCATGATGACGTCGGTGACGTGCCCCGCGCATGCGCCGGGCCGAAGCAAAATGATCCGGCCGCGACTGAGAGAAGATGGCGCCGCGGCGAAGAGAAGAACCGGAGCGTGTGAGTACAATCTGATTTTTGTGTCCCGCGGATCCGGACGGCTTCCATAGGCTTCAATAGAAGCCCGCGGGAGCCCCGCATGAAAATGGAGCATGGTCCAGATTTTTTCATGCTCCATTTTCCAATATAAGACATACCCCGAAAGTAAGACATAGTGGGGCTTTTGGGGATAAAAAGAAAGTAAGACACTGTCTTACTTTCGGGGAAACACGGTATGTACCAAGCAAATTTCTTTTCTCTCATTCTGTATTTCATGAGTTGACTATTAATAAAAAAAAGAATTAAAAAAAAAAAAAAAGCCATACTCAGCTCCCCCGGCGTTCTGCGGCGCTGCTGTAGGCGGTCTCTCCCTCCTCGTCCCCGATAGAGCATTGCTTTCTGGATGCGGGGCTTGAAATCCCCGCCTCCAGAAAGCTAATGCTGTGTTTGGCAAACTCACGCTGCGTCAGCCAATCACAGCCATTCAATGTCGTATTCCCGGCATATAAGGCGACAGTTGGGGGGTCGCTCTATACGCCCAGTCGCCTTATACGCCGGAATATACGGTACTGTTCATGTGTTGCTTAGAATGTATGGTTAAAGGGAAGCTATCAGGTCTGCAGAGATCAAACTATAGTGGCACACACTCGGTGATCAGCTGTACCTCGGGCCGTCATACTACTGTAAAAACTATGGATGGTCCATTCTCAGGATTGGCCATCAAAATGATAAACTGACCAGGGTCCACCAACCAAGACCTCCGGAGATCAGTTCTGCGTTGATTTCTGCAGTAGACAGCTCTGATCCCAATGTATTGACCAGCTTTGGTATTACATGCAAAGAAGTGCATGGGAACTTAGGCCGCCTGCAGACGAGCGGGTCGGATCCGGCGGCGAGAATTCTCGCCGCGGGACCCGACCCGAGCGCCTGCAGGGATGAGCGCGTACTCACCCGCGCCCGGCGGCCCCGGCTCTTTCATGTGCCGGCTGCCGGGCAGCCGGCGCATGCGCAGACCGGAGCCGCCGGCTGCGTGAGTGACGTTTCTGTGCGAGGCTCTGCGAGCCCCGCACAAAAATAGGATATGCCGCGGTTTGTTTGCCGCGTGACATTTCGCGCGGCCAAACCGCGGCCGTCTGCATAGGACGCCGTATATTGGCCGGGCGTGAAAACCCAGCCGATATATGGTCGTGTGAATGCATCCTTAGGAAAACATAACTTGTCCTGCAATAAACAAAGCCTCACATGGCAGCTGATGGAAAAATAAAAGCTGTGGTTTTTTTTTTGGTTTTTTTTTAAAGCGGACATTAAAAAATTTATATGAAAAATTGCTTCTACAGGAAGGGGTTAAAGGGAAACTCTGCTAGCTGGAGTTTCCCATTTTGTTTATCAGGAAGCATTTAAACCTGAAGGCTCATTCACACAGGCGGATTTTCTGTCCATATTTAGTTGGTCATTTTATGCTGACTGAATACAGGAAGCGTAGGTTCTGATGCACGTGTGGTGGCCTTGTCGTGGCCCGTCAGCTTACGTGTTTTGGCCTAAATGCAATCTTACACCCGCATTTATCAGTGTGTGTTTTTGCATGCAGTGTGCTATGGGGGATGCTGAGGGAGCCCAGGATGCTCTGACAGTGTGGCACACTGTGGTAATACAGGGCAATCCACTGCTTTGCCAGTATCAGTTCATATGTGTAGACTATGCTATCTGCCGTCACCCCTCCCCTAATCTTGGGCTGAGCTGGGTGGCTGCATATTAGTCGGCACTGAACATTTAGATCTCTCATATTGCAATCTGGCTTTCTGCCTTCTACTAGGGCACATGGTGATTGGGCTGCCCTGCAGTATCAGGTGATGCATATTTGGCTTCTTTTTCTGTGAGTTATGTCTTTGTGTGTGTTTTTCTCCCAGCTTTGTGATTTCATTGAGTTAAATTGGTGTATCCAGAAATGCGTGTTTTGGGGGGTTTTTGTAAACACGGGGGGGGTCTTTTCTGCCGGCAGTGACAGTACTGACATCACTTGGGCTCATTTGCGCACAGTAAAAACAGATGACACCGATGTAAACAAATGCATGTAACGCACACAGGGAAAACTGTGTACCTTTTGCAGGCCAAAGCTGCATATGTCTGTGAATGAGCCCTTAGGGCTCATGTCCACGGGCAAAATATGATTTAAGATCCGCAGCGGATCTCCCGCATGCGGATCCGCATCCCATAGGGATGCATTGACCACCCGCGGGTAGATAAATAGCCGCGGATCGTCAATAAAAGTGATTTTAAAAAAAATGGAGCATGGAAAAATCTGGACCATGCTCCATTTTCGTGCGGGTCTCCCGCGGGGACGGCTCCCGCGGGCTTCTATTGAAGCCTATGGAAGCCGTCCGGATCCGCGGGAGACCTAAAATAGGAATTTAAAGTATTTACCATCCGTAGCGGACCGGGAAGGTCTCCTCTTCCTCACGGCCGCATCTTCCTTGCTTCGGCTCGGCGGATGTGCCCGGCGCATGCGCGCGGCACGTCGACGACGTGCCGCCGGCGTGAGGAATTCATCCGCCGGCCGAAAAAGAAGATCCGACCGTGAGGAACAGCTGACCTTCCCCGCCCGCGCCGGATAGGTAAATGCTTTTAAATTCTTATTTTCGGCGCTCATGTCCGCGGGGCAGGAGGGACCCGCTGCAGATTCTACATGTAGAATCTGCAGCGGATCTTATTTTCCCTGTGGACATGAGGCCTTAATCTAAATGTAACATGAGGGGTTTTTTTGCACCAAACATTTAATGAATAAGTTTAAGTTGTTGCTGGGGGGACAAACCTTTGCAGTCCGGATATTGTCTGTAAATGGCCTATTCGGATGTAGCGGTCATTCATAAATCCATCGCACCTACTGAAAAGACTACAACTGCTTGGAATGACAAAATGAAGGTGTTTTTATAAAAATGTCACAAGTAACCATTTGGCCCAAATGTCACCTCCTGCGGTCCTCGGGCCCCTTGTAAGCTAGGAGATGTTGATACATGTGACAAATTGATGTGACCCACATAGTAAAAGCGTTGCATCCAGGGCATGCCGAGTTCAAAGAGCAGATAAGTTGTTTAGTTCTTCCTGGCGCTGTGACTCAATCATCCAGCAGATTTGTGTCCGGTCCTTTTCTGGAGTTAATCCTAATTTCATGTCATTTAACACCTCCAGGCTGTAGTTAATGAAGACACCCAGGGGAATGTGAGTCAGCTGCAAGCAGAGGTGAAGAAGCTGAAGGAACAGCTTTCTCAGCTCCTTTCCGGACACATGCCACAGGATATTTCAATTGCCAGAGGTGAGAAAAGAAATCAAAAGGCTTTCCTATTACCTGCTTAACTCCTTCACCTTCACATTGTGCTCGGCATGGTAATGATGGCTTCTAGCTGTCACTACATAAATAATTTGTCACAGCGACAAATGTCACATTCCCAGGAACTGACACTTTTATTTGACTTTTTAATTAAGTCGGATTTTTTAAAATAATTTTTCAAACTTATTCAGCTGCTTAAAACTTTATCTGACTGGGAGAATCTTCATCTATTTAACTTATTGCAGTGCGGTGGAAATGACCCAAAAGGTGTTCGCCTTCAGAAATCTTTCTGTTACAAGGACTTCACATCAGACCTCTTTAGGTGACAGGTCAACAGATCATTTTGGCTTGATTTGTATATTGGGGTAGAAAGCGTGAACAGAGAAGTGTAGGGATTACCCATAAAATATGGATTGCAGATCTGGCATCTGATTGGTCTGAAGTGTTGTCGCCCCCCCCCCCCTCCCCCCAAAAATATTTTACAGCTAGGGAGAGTTTTGCATTTCACCTTGTAATTCTTCATTAAGGATAAGGAATTATTAATTATTTTAACAATGATTATTACTAACCAATGGCCCAAAGAGATTTACCGTTGGTTATGACAACATAGTAGGAACTCCAACAGCTTGTACAGTATACTGCAATACTTCAATAGATAGTACTTTTTATTGCCCATTTAAATTATAGATCAGTGATGGCGAACCTTTTAGAGCCCGAGTGCCCAAACTGCAACCCCAAACCCACTTATTTATCGCAAAGTGCCAACACATCAGGGGGAGGGGCTTATCACAACGTACGATTTGACCCCCATCGTTCTAAAAAGGACAGGGCCGCTTCAAAATAAACGGCGTGTAGATTCTGACTGCTTTTTGGACGCGGAAATACTGCAGAATGTCCTCAGCGGAAATTTCTGTGGAGCATTTACGCATCCGAAAAGCAGTCAAAATCTGCACGTTGTCTATTTTGAAACAACCCTGCCCATTTTCGCCACATGTAAACATACCCCAGCGAAAATAGTGACCCCCCCCCCCCCCCCCCCCATCCTAGCAGTCCCAGCAATAAGTGATCACCCCAGTATCACAGTGACACCACCCCATAGCGCCCCCAGTAGCACAGGGACACCCCATAGCCGCCCCTCAGTAGCACAGTGACACCCCCCCCTCCCGGCCCCCCAGTAGCGCAGGTACACCCCAACCCCCCTCGCAGCAGCCCTGCATTACCCCCCCCCCCCCCCCCCCCCCCCCCCAAGACCCACGTACTTACCCCGTCATCCTGCCCGGCGCGCCCTCCTCCCCCTGCTCTCGCAGAACCAAGTAGGAGATGTCGGGGGAGGGGGGGTGGGAATCCAGGCTGCACACTGACGTCAGTGTGGCCTGGATGCATATTAACTTTTTCTTCCCCACTTCTGCCCTAATCAGCAATTCCAGCAACCTGATTGGTTGTTTGGGTTGACTGATTTACCAAACAACCAATCAGGTTGCTGGAATTGCTGATTAGGGCAGAAGTGGGAAAGAAAGTTAATACGCGGTGGGGATCAGCGCACATAGCAGCGCTGCTTAGTGGATGCCGGCAGGGGAGCCGCGGCCCCTGCCGGTATTCACTAACGTGGTGAGCGTCCGACAGCGACGCGTGCCAGCAGGGAGGGCTCTGCGAGCAGCCTCTGGCACGCGTGCCATGGGTTCGCCACCACTGTTATAGACCATGGCAACTTATCAACATCTAACAATCACATCTCAAAGGGGGAAATGGAGAAGTCCCCTGACAACTCCTTAGATGCCACTGCCCCCTTTTTTTTTAACATAGCTGTCACCGGCTGTATATGGAGGGGACTTGGCTACTGGGCCACTTCATACAACCCCTGGCAACCAGCGATATACTTGTATGTTATAGGCATACAGCACATGAGATTGCATCTTGAAGTGCCCTTGTGGGCCAAAAACGTTGTTTTGGTTTTTTTTAATCCTCAAAGTTCCCCCTTTATGGGAAATTAAAATATAGCATACAATATATCCTTCCAACTGTAGAGGATTGAAAATGACAATAGGAGGGGTCTGATGTAACTACAGACGCCCCAAAGTGGAATCCAGAGGTGTAGAGTCAAGGAAATGTTTTAATATCCCCAGGTAACCTACAGATAGACCTAGTAGGCATACAACGCATTTCGGGATACAACACATACCATTATATATATATTTGTATATTTCTGAAGCTTCCTACAGTTTGTGTTCAGTTACTCGCACCGAAGCACTTAGAAGTAATTTCTCATTAAGTGCCAGTGCCTGCTGGCTGTGTTTACAGAGGACGATTATCACCTGAATTAGCGCTTTCTAGGGATAACCCGAGCGATAATTGACCCGTGTAAAGATACCTTTACACTCATTGCTCCCAAGCTCCCCTTCATCTACTGGCTCCGCTGCACACTTGGTCTCAACGCAAACAGCCTCAGGACATTGTGTGCGACATTTCCCAGTGTGTCGGCCTTGATTCTGTTAGATTATTCCAATAGTTAGCTACTAATGAAAAAACCCGCAGTAGGCAGTCCCCCCAAAATCAGCCCATTGCAGTAGCATCTGTGTGTCTGCCCATTTCCAGCAGCCCCGCCCCCCTCCTCTCCTCCACTTTTCATAAACTCCTATAGGCAGCAACTGTAACCTAATCTCTCAGTGGATGAACTTCTGTTCACCAATTTTATAAAAGTAAATGGACAGTGATCAGTGCCGGGGAAGGTTGGGAGAGACCTTTTCTGTAATGAGACAAGACACAAACATTATTTTCTTTGCCCGCACAATTGATTTGTGAAAAAAACTTCAGTTGAGCCAATCGCACACGGGCTGTCTGCAAAATGCCGCAATGTATTCATTTTCGGAGGCAGGTTCCTGCCTCTGATATCAGGCTTTAGTGCGCCCTCACTGATGAGATGCGCTAAACACGGAAAATAGCAGACAGCACTCGAAGATCACAGCACTGGAAAGCGCCACATTCGAGCACATCTCATGAAGTCAATGGAAGCGTTCTATGGCGATTACCGCAGTATTTTGAGCGGAGGTGTGCGTGGCCCTACCCCTTGATGCATGTTTATCCTGATCAGATTCAGAAATATTCGTGATGTTCAGCAATGTTTGTGCCGTGAACTTTTTGTGATTTTACTTTAGTAGGGACCTTTTGCTTCAGATTTGACTCGTGCTTTTTCTGCATTGCTAAGTGTTTGTGCACCCCGCTGCAGGGGTATATCCACAGGAGAAGCATTAAATGTGTGTAACCTTCTATCTAGCACCTTCTGCTGATGAACACTCCGTAGACCACATGAATCACTTCTTAGAAGCAATGCTACTTTTGGAGAATTCGGATGCTGAAAAGAAGGTGAGAGTAACATTTCTTTTCCGTTAGTCATAGGACTCTCTAGACGCAGAGACCGGTCTCTTTGGCCGCCTGCAGACGAGCGGGTCGGATCCGGCGGCGAGAATTCTCGCCGCAGGACCCGACCCGAGCGCCTGCAGGGAGCAGCACGTACTCACCCACGCCCGGTGGCCCCGGCTCTTTCATGTGTCGGCAGCCGGCGCATGCGCAGACCGGAGCCGGCAGCTGGGTGAGTGACGTTTCTGTGCGGGGCTCTGAGAGCCCCACACAGAAATAGAACATGCCGTGGTTTGTTTGCCACGCGAAATTTCGCGCAGCCAAACCGCGGGGGAATCCCACGGGGAATCCTGCCCGTGTGCAGGCGGCCTTTCTTAGATATTAACAAAAGGGTGTTTTCCCCAAATATCCATTTATCAACAAGAGTAAAGGTACCTTTACATGGTACGACTGTCAGGCACATAGGAACAATACTGTCAGTGAATGGAGGTGGAGCAAGATGGAGATCTCTTCTGGCCGCCCGCCTTCATTCACTGCAAACAGGACGTTACTCAAAGATTGAGCGACTCCTCTTTACACTTAGCGAGAAGTCGCTCATTGGACTTTCCATGTCAGTGAGCTAAAATGAAACGACTAGCGACTCCTGAATGACTTTTTGCTCGGTACCTTGTTGGGGGCCATATATGCACGGGCCGACCGTCGCTGATAATTGCTCATTTGGGTGATTATCATCCATGTAAAGCTACCATAAGGCAATGAGGCAGATTTACTAATGCTGTGCAAACCTAGACTAGACGGGTGTAAAATGCACCAGATTTATCATAGTAATTCTGTTAGATGATAAATCTGCCATCCAGTATTTGTGGGTCAGACTGTAATTTTAGTGTGTATTGCCTACACCATAGGGTGCAAAACCTCGAATGTAAAATGAGCCACATGCTTGGCTATACTGGGCCAGTATTCTAGTAAAAAGAAATATAGCGTAGTGGGCTTCCCCTATGCTCTCATTGACTGTAACATGACACGTGATGGTTTCTAAAGTCCATACTGTTCGTAGAGTTCAATGGAGAGTGCCCATTTACTTCTGCTAGTTGAACATGATCACTTGTTTTCACCTTGAAGTATATAAACCACTTGCCGTCAGCATTGGTTGATACACAGAATATTTATTGTACCCAGCCCTTTCAGTTTCAACCTCATTCAGATTTAAAGAAAAACAAGTCTTATCAAGTTTTCTAAGTCTCAAAATTCATTCCAATGCCATCTTTTGAGCGATAATCGCTGCGGGTAAATGTGCCCATCTTTCACTTTTCTGCTGAACGATGATTTTATGTTCGGCGTAAAATCCCTCATTTTGGCAGAAGAGCTGATAGCAGAGACTTCACGCTGTGTTCTCCGCGGGGAGAGCTGATAACATTCTCAGCTGTCACCCCTGTGGCAGAACGAAGGGAATGTACCACCTGCTATTCTCTGAATATAGCTCCCAGCGGCTCACATGCATTAATAAGCTATTAAAGGGGTTGTCCCGCGCCGAAACGGTTTTTTTTTTTTTTCAATAGCCCCCCCGTTCGGCGCGAGACAAACCCGATGCAGGGATAAAAAAAAAAAAAAACAGATAGTACTTACCCGAATCCCCGCGGTCCGGCGTCTTCATACTTACCTTGTGAAGATGGCCGCCGGGATCTTCACCCTCGGTGGACCGCAGGGCTTCTGTGCGGTCCATTGCCGATTCCAGCCTCCTGATTGGCTGGAATCGGCACACGTGACGGGGCGGAGCTACGAGGAGCCGCTCTCCGGCACGAGCGGCCCCATTCAGCAGAGTAGAAGACCGGACTGCGCAAGCGCGTCTAATTGGGCGATTAGACGCTGAAGATTAGACGGCACCATGGAGACGGGGACGCCAGCAACGGAACAGGTAAGTGAATAACTTCTGTATGGCTCATAATTAATGCACGATGTATATTACAAAGTGCATTAAAGGGGTTGTCCCGCGAAAGCAAGTGGGTCTATACACTTCTGTATGGCCATATTAATGCACTTTGTAATGTACATTGTGCATTAAATATGAGCCATACAGAAGTTATAAGAAGTTATTCACTTACCTGCTCCGTTGCTAGCGTCCTCGTCTCCATGGTGCCGTCTAATTTTCAGCGTCTAATCGCTGGATTAGACGCGCTTGCGCAGTCCGGTCTTCTTCTTTTCTAAATGGGGCCGCTCGTGCCGGAGAGCGGCTCCTGGTAGCTCCGCCCCGTCACGTGCCGATTCCAGCCAATCAGGAGGCTGGAATCGGCAATGGACCGCACAGAAGCCCTGCGGTCCACCGAGGGAGAAGATCCCGGCGGCCATCTTCAGCAGGTAAGTAAGAAGTCACCGGAGCGCGGGGATTCAGGTAAGCACTGTCCGGTGTTCTTTTTTAACCTCTGCATTGGGTTTGTCTCGCGCCGAACGGTGGGGCTGTTGGGGAAAAAAAAAACGTTTCGGCGCGGGACAACCCCTTTAATATGGCCATACAGAAGTGCTTACCCCCACTTTGTTTCGCGGGACAACCCCTTTAATTGTCATTAGTACCGATTAGTAGTTTATGCAAAATGATTACTCAAAAGCCATCTTTTGAGCGATCATCTTTGTGTGTAAAGGGGCCCTTAGTTGTAGTGCATAACCATGAAGCCAAGTATCAGTCATATGGTTCTCACCTAGTTTCAGTAATACTAGAACCTCCCTGGTGACATTTTTGTTTTAAAGGGGAGTTTTCTTTTGAAACCATCTTTTCACCTTTGAATTTTAATCGTCAATAAATGTATTCTCTGGCTAACGGGCCTTCGTGTCCGGGGCCCTTCGTGTTCGGGGCCCTACCTCCAGCAGAACGACAATTCCACATGTTTCCCCATAACAAATAATCCGAAACATGTTTGAATTGTTTTTGTTAAAGGGAGTGTCCCACAACAATAGTTCCAGTTAAATCCAGTACAAGTTTATAGAGTTTTGTATTTACACTTATTAAAGTCCATTTCTATTCACACAAATTCCAGAACTAATGTTAGACTCCTGCTGTCTTTTGTGTCCGCCTCAGTACTTGTTCCACTTGCTCAGTCTTGCTTCTCTGCTTCTCTCTGGCCTCATGTCTACAGGCGGGTCGGATTCTGCATGTGGGAGCCTGCAGCGGAGTCCGACCCTACTGGCAGTGGCGTCCGCACATACCTCGCATCTTCTTTCTTTCTCTGTATTGCAGATGGTCCGAATGACTCGCTGTCAGATGTTTGGTTTTTTTTCTAAATCCCCTGCTTTTTCCGCAGATCAGATGGCTTCCATTGATTTCAATGTAAACCGTCTTTGCGGGACTCCCAGTGAAATAAAGCATGTTGTGATTGATTTTTTTTTTTTGATTTTTTTTTTTCCCCCATCTGTTAGAAACTGCAGTTGGTGTCGGCTTATGTACATGAAGAATCATTTTACCATAGCATGCTATGGAGGGTTATTGCTGTAGAATCCAGAGCAGAATGCCCGCTCCGGATTCCGCATCAAAAATCCGCCTGTGGACATTGGGCCTTTCTGCACCACTAGGTATGTGGAGGGATCCCTGGTGTGGTGAGTGGTTACTACTGAAGTCGCTGTGTCTTCTCCGATGCAAGAAGTGTTGTGTAAGGCCTCATGTCCACGGGGAAAATCAGGCCCGCTATGGATTCTCCATGGAGAATCCGTAGCGGGTCCCTCCTGCCCCGCGGACCTGAGGCATAAAAATAAGAATTAACTCGCCTCTCGCCCGCTCCGGATCTTCCCTTTGCCGCGGCTTCATCTTCTCTCCGTCGCAGCCGGATCTTCTTTCTTCGGCCCGGCGGATGCGCAGAGCACGTTTGTTGTGTGCCCGCGCATGCGCCGGCCCGAAGAAAAAAGATACGGCCGCGACGAAGAGAAGATGAAGCCGCGGCGAAGGGAAGATCCGGAGCGGGCAGGAGGTGAGTTAATTCTTATTTTTATGCCTCATGTCCGCGGGGCAGGAGGGACCTGCTACGGATTCTCCATGGAGATTTTCCCCCCGCAGCAGGTGAGTATAATGCACGAAAATGGAGCATGGTCCAGATTTTTTCATGCTCCATTTTTAAAAAAATCACTTTTATTGACCATCCGCGGGTATTTATCTACCCGCGGGTGGTCAATGCATCCCTATGGGGTGCGGATCCGCGGGCAGGAGAAGAGTTAAAATCCGCTGCGGATTTTAATTCTTCTTTTGCCTGTGGACATGAGGCCTAAGTGTTAAGAGTCTGAGACCGCTTTGCTACAGAGATGCAAGGCAGAGTATGTGTGTCCAACTTGGAACATTTAATGAGGTGAATCGGACACAAAGACTCTTCAATTGAAATAGATAGCACTATTCTAACGTTGGTCCTGGAATATTTGGGGATAGAAACCTTTTTCTAAAAAGTGTAACTACAAAAAATGCTTGTCATTAAGGGAGGCATATGGGGATAAACAATTTTTTTTTTTTTTTTTTTTTGCAGGAGAACCTTTTTAAGCCTATTATGCTTTCAATTTAATTTTCCATGTTGCTATCTATATTGGGACAAAAAGAGAAAATCCTGAAGTCTTACAGTTTTCACTTTGGCCATTGAGTCTCCAAATTGACTTTCTGTTCCTGTTCACAGGCAGGGTTACAATGAGAAGTATGATCTATTCATAGTTACATAGTTTATGGGCTTGCAGCCGTTGGTGACCATTCGTATTCAGCTGGTCAACGTAGAAAATGCTCTTCATTTTTCTGAAATGGATTTAGGAAATCCGAAATAAAAGCGTGAGAATAAGGGTATCTGGATTAGTTTATTAGGGGCTCTTCAATGCTAATGTTTACACTTGCGTTATTTATCTGCTCTATTCCTTACAGCAAAACGGAAACCTGGTGGATTCATTAAAAGTGAATCTATTGTGATCCACTGCTAAATGCATCTGTAGTATCAATATTATCTCTGGTAGCTTTAAAAAAAGCCAAGCTACCAATGTGAACAGTCTACTGCTCATTCAGGCGGGTCACTACAGGCAACTGTCTTACTATAGGGCCCGGCTCACATGTACACGTCAGTAATGGAAGCTGTGCTGTGATTGGTTGGGTAGGGAAACTTTCTCTGATTTCATTGATATCGAATCTCTGTATCTTTGTGTAACTAGAAGGCGTTAAGAGGGGTCACATTGGGAAGATCATTTGTAATAACCCCAGATTTTACAGAATTTTTAAAGGAAAGCAATCTGGTCTCTGACTATCGGTTTTTGACCTGTTCCTTCAGGCACTGTTACAGAAAGTGGCGCAGCTCGAAGATCTCTGTAACAAAAAAGAGAAGTTCATCCAGTCCAACAAAATGATTGTGAAATTCAGAGAAGACCACATTGCCCGGCTGGAGAAGGCCCACAGAGAGGGGCAACATTCATTATCAAATAACGTGCAAGAGGACCTGATAGCGGAAATGAAGGAAGAGCTGCTTCACTTAAAGGAACAGGTACTGATTGTCCACCGTGCCAGAATTACTTTTTTGTTGCTGCCGTTGCCAAAATGGTGATTTCCCTACACAATGTTAATAAAAATATGTAGTAGACGTGATAAAGGGGCCGCTATGTTGTGCTGAAACTACTCTGAACAAGACTGCCTGCCCTGATACCACCACCGGGATGTCTATGTAGTATAGCTTAAATATATGGCATCACTAGGATAGAACCATTAAGGGGATGACGTCCCCTTTTTAAACCCCCTGTTTCAGCACTATATCTAAAAAACTTATATTACAGTATTATATATAAATTAGGGCTCATTCAGATCTGCACATTTGAGTTCCATCCTCCTGCTCAGTAATGAAGCTGCTGCCGGTGTCAGGGTAATTCTAAGTACAGCACCAATCAGGCCCACCCCACTTGCCCCGCTGCCGGCTGTAAGGAAGAAAACACCACACGGAGGTCTGGTATAGTTTCTCACACGGGGACATGACTGCGCTCTTTTATTACAGATTACATGAGATCTTATACCCTTTTGTCCCATCACCAGGAATGGGTGATGGGCTCATTGGCTAAAATTCACAGCATAACCATATATGGGAAGTCTGGATTTCCGGCCTGAGACAGTGAAAGTTCAGATGCATAGTTGAACGGTCTTTATCTTGATATGGCACGTCTGGCTTATGTACAGAAAATCACGTATTTAATTAACTCCAGTGCAAAGAATCACCCACTCAATTCTAAGAAAGCGGCCAAGCATGCATTCTCCATATCTCTTTTCTCCTCCACTTTAACCTTCATCCAGTATCTTTGGACATTCTTCCTCTGTTTGCCTTGCAAAGCATCTTGGCATATCTGATGTAAGGCGACATATAAGTTTTTCTCATTTTAACTTTGAATAGAACTTGCATACAGGTATTAAAGCATAAAGAACATATGGCAATATATACATATACCCTCACACCGGTACTGTTTTAGTTGGTGTCAGCGGTGGGTTATTATATATATTGTAGAGGTGCACTGCAGAGAGTGGCTTGTAGGGGGCAATAGTGAGTCAGTCTGGTGCCTGAGACAATGGGAAAACACTCACAGGTGTGGTCAGTAAGGAGGATAAAGGTGTTTGTTCCTGCTGCAGTCAGTGGTGAAGTGGGCTGCAAGCCAGACAGGTCCAATGAAAGGGACCTGGGTTGTGAGCCAGAGAGGTCCAGTGAGAGGGACCTGGGCTGTGAGAGCCCAAGACAAATCCAGAGGGAGACCTGGACGCTGGAAAGAGACTGTTCGTGTGCCTCAGGAAGCTTGGGGTGAAGCCTTCCTGAGGGAAAACAGAGTGAGTCCTGAAGACAACTGTATGAAGCTGCCCTGGAGAGTGGGTGAGAACCACAGTTGGACTGTTTATCAAAACCTTGAAGTAAAAGGACATTTAAGTTGATTTACTTTCATAAAGTGCTGTGCTGAAGCAAGCTGATATTGCTGAGAATTGTAAAAAAAATAGACATTTAGAGTTTAACCAATTGGTGTCTACCTGTGATGTGAGCGAATGATCCCTGGGTTGCTACAATATATAATAACCCACCACTGACACCAACCAAAACAGTACCGGGAGCAGCTTCATTACTGAGCAGGAAGATGGAACTCAAATGCGCAGATCTGAATGAGCCCTAATTGTCCTGATCGTCTGGTTGTATAGTGGAAGTAATACTTTCACTCTTTAGTACATAGCGCTCATTGAGCACCATGTAGCTGGAAATGAAAAAAAGCAGAAGCAGTTATACAGTGTGTAGGAATTTGCATTCTCTCCCCCTATGTTTTCATCAGGAATGTCTTAATTTCTGTCATTTTTCTGTGCAAATCGCCAGATTGAGCACCACCCCCGCGTAGCCAAGTATGCACTAGAGAACCACGGCCTCAGGCAGGAGATTAAAAGCCTGTGCTCTCTTCAGTCTGTAAAGCGGGCACAAGAGATGAAAAGTCAGATGATTGCAGATCTTGAGAGCGCTTTCTTGGAAGCCTCTTCAGCTGTTAAGAGCACTGGAGGTAAAATTACCTATTTGTATTACTGAAAATATCACACACATTTTAACTCCTTATTTTATACATGGACTTTAACTCTTTACCTTTAGTTTGTATCTCATATACCGGTATACTCGCTAGAAATAGCTGTATCTGTTTGTATTGCAGACAGAGCTTTGAGTTTCATCTTGTTTTAAAAGAAGAAACCATTGATCTAGATGCAATCTTGCCTCAGAATACAGCAAGTTGAAGTCAGTCATTCATGCCCATAGGCCAGCTGTACATCTCCCACTATATTACACAAGATGTACCGCTGAAACTGAACGATTGTTGGTCCCTTTACATGACCCAATTGAGAGAACGAGCATTCAGAGAAATGTTCAGACCAAATCAGCCCATGTAAAATGAGCCTGATGGACTGGAATGACCTGCACGTCTATGTGGCATGACAATCTTATTACGTGGAAGGGGAATGCGAGGGATGTTGGGTTTTTTGGCATTGAATTAATAAAATGTATCCAAATAAAGGTTAAAAAAAAATCAGTTCTGCAGTATATACGAATTCCAACATGTCACAAGTATTGCAGTTCAGCATTAGTGATTCATACAGTGTCCCAGCATGCCATTCATTACTAAACATTCAGCTATTCATCAATTTTATATATAAAATATATTTGTATCCATCTTTTTTCCTACCAGTTCGACCGCTGCACTCAACAGCAATCACTTCTGATAATGCGGCATCCACTGAAAAGCTGAAGGAGAAATTGTTGCAGCTACAAAGTGAGCTGGCCACTGCGAGACAGGAATATGAAGAATACAAAGAAGTGACAAAGTTAGTTAAAATGTTTAGAGGAACTGTCCGGTCCCTTCGGGCTGCCTGTATGAGATAGCTGTTGGCTGAAGACCAGTTCAAGTGGTAGCGGTCTCTCCGGATTACCCCATACACATTAGGGTGGCCCTTAGCTATAGCTAATTTCTCGTCCGTATCATTGGGGGCCACAGCCTAGACCATGGGATATAGCCACTGCCCTAGGAGGCGACACTAAGCAAAAAAGTGTTAGCTCCTCCCCTCTGGCTATATCCCCCCTGCAGGCACTCAGCTAATTAGTCTTTAGCTTAGTGTCTGCTAGGAGGCAGACGTGGCTATTTGCGGGAATCCGGGGAGTCGGGGCTTTTCCCTGGCTCTACTGGCCTCCCGGGGGAGACGCAGGCAGGGGGTGTCTCCACCACTACTGCGGCGTCTCACCCAGCGAAGGAAAAGGGGCCCGACCATGCAATGCGCATCTGAGTCGGTTACCCGCCAGCCATAGGGCTCCCCCTCCCTGGAGTGCGCACTGTCTGACGGTGACGCATAGGGGGCAGCAATGCTGGAGTGGTCGACGCGCGGACAGGCTGTGGCCCCCCCGGACAAGACCCCATCGGGACTCCATACGGACAGCAGCGGCGGCAGTGGCAAGGCACGGTACCTTCAGCAGAAGCAGCAGCAGCAACACAGCAGTACAGCAGTAGCAGCAGCATCTCTCCCGGACAAGGGCTGAAGCAGGGCAGCTGACAGGACGCTGGGATGCCGGCCGGCAAGCCACTTCCGGTCGCGGCGCTCCGGGGGGCGGGGCGCCGTCAGCCGGCCGGAAAACGTCACTTCCGGGTCACGGACGGACTTCCGGGGCAAGCCACGCCCCCTCCGACCGCGGCAAGTTTAAAAAGAGCAGGCAGACAGGGGTCTGACTGCTCTCAGCAGCTGAACCTAGTTCTGCCTGCACCCCGGAGCCCAGCACTGCATGTTTCTTCTGACCATCAGAAGGCAAGCATCACAGCCATCCAGACCTCCACGGAGAAAAAACACCCGGACAGCAGCAGCACCTCCTGTCTCGGGCACCAATAGCTGCAACTACCCCGCAGCAGTCCCTGCCACAACACCTGCCGGGTCACCTACGCTACCAGACCGTGTCGACCTCTGACAGCATCCAAGCGTCAGGACCAGAGACTCCAGCTGGACCAGGGGAACCGCGGAAACAGCTGCTAGACCGGGTAAGCCCTGCCCAAGGCAAAGCACTTCGCGGTGTTTCCCCACCCCTCCCTGTCCCCCCTGCAGGCGTGTTTCCTGTAACAGTACGTAGCCGCCCCGATACCGGGAAGCTGTTGCTCTTGCCATGTCTGACCCCAGATCAGAGGGTTCCAGCCCGGCCAAAGGGAGGGTGAAGCATTACGCTTGCTCTATTTGCAGCGTTAAGTTTGCGTGCGGTCAAACCGACCCCCGCTGCGCGAGATGTACCACGGCACGCGCAGCTCCAGGGACCCCGGTGCCCCCCGCCGCCCCTGTGGAGCCAGGGCCCGAACCCCAATGGGCAAGGTCCCTGGCCGCTGCCGTTTCCGGCTTAGCCACATCCTCTGCGGCAATTTTACGCCGGTTAGAGCCCAGCTCCGACGCGTCCTCCTAAGAATACGCACGAGGGAGGGCACGCAAAAGGAGGTCCCGCAGTAGCGAGGACTCCCCCCGGAGATCGCGACGCACCAGGAGGTCAGACAGATCCTCCAAGTCCAGGCGGTCCAGGGACTCTCACGGCTCCAGGGAATCCGTGCATACGTACCATAGATCAAGGCACTCGTCACGGTCCCGGTATTCTGCGAGACCGGCCCGGTCTCTCCATGACTCCCCACGAGCGTCTTGCTCACGGGCGTCCCAGGACACGGCCCAAACGGCAGGTGAGGACAGTGGGTCGGAAGACTACGACCATTCAGCGGGCTCGTCAGCTTCTGAATTAGACGAGGAGCAAGTGTCGCGCCTAGCCAGCCTAACGGATAGCCTGGTGATATCCGTAAGAGAAACCCTCCAGGTTACGGAGGACACAGTAGAGACGGCGCCTTCCACGGTGTCGTTTAGACAGCAGAGGAAATCACGGCAGGTCTTTCCTGACCACCCGGATTTTTCGGAAGTCCTGAACAAGGAATGGCAGAACCCGGACAAAAAATTTAGGCAACCCGGGAAAACTTGGGAAATTACGTACCCATTCCCAGGGGGCTTGAAGAAAGGTTGGGCGGTACCTCCAGTAGTCGACCCACCCGTGTCACGACTAGCTAGAAGCACAGCGTTGCCAACAATCGAAGTAGCGACGCTAGCTAACCCGCAAGACAGGAAGCTGGACACTTTGGCAAAAACAGTATTTCAAGCCACAGGCATGGCCTTGCAACCGATTTTTGCGGCTGCATGGGTCAGTAAGGCATCCACAGCCTGGGCCAAACAATTACGAAAAGACATCATAGCAGGCGCTCCACCAAGTGAGTTGCTCGAGCTGACAGACAATGTCATACAGGCAAACAAGTTTGTATGCACAGCACAACTTGACGCAGCCAAATTTGTGGCCCGGGCGTCCGCCGCATCGGTAGCGACAAGAACACTCTGGCTGAAGAGCTGGTCAGCTGATACCGCGTCCAAGATGGCGCTAACAGAATTGCCCTTTGAAGGAGACAGGCTATTTGGGCCCAAACTGGATGACATGATAAAGGACGCCACGGGCGGCAAGAGCACGTCATTACCGCAAATGCCGGCAAGAAAGGAGAAGGTCCCATTAAAAAGGAAGCTGTTTTTTAGGCCCTTTCGACGTTTCTCATCCCGCCCAGGGTCGGGGCAGTGGTCCCAATCTACGAGAACCCCGACAGAGTCAGAGGGGCCCCTCCTTCAAAACAAAACAAACATGGCGATCCCGGCCCGGAACAGCTAAAACGGCGGGATCAAAAACCGTGGCGTGAGACACTGCCCCCACCCAGTGTCACCAGGGTGGGGGGCAGGCTCTCCCAATTTTGGGAGACATGGGGGAGGCACGTGAACGACAAGTGGGTACAGGAGATTGTGACATCCGGGTACTCAATCGAATTCACGACCCTCCCTCGGAATTTTTTCTGCAAGTCCAGAGTGCCTACCACCCCGGAAGGGGTAGCCAACCTACAACAAGCAGTACAGAATCTACTGGCACAAGGGGTTGTGAAACCGGTGCCAGGAGTTCAGGAGAGGCAGGGGTTCTACTCGAACCTTTTTCTAGTACCCAAAAAAGATGGCAGAGTGAGGCCGGTCCTGGATTTAAGGAAGTTGAATCGATTCGTCAAGACAAAACATTTTCGGATGGAGTCAATCAAGTCTGTGATAACATCCATGCAGCCGGGGGAATTCCTGTCCTCGATAGATATCAAGGACGCCTATCTTCATATCCCGATTCGGGAAACACATCAAAAATTCCTCCGCTTCGAAACACAGGGAAGGCACTTTCAGTTTACGGCGCTGCCATTCGGCCTGTCTACTTCGCCAATAGTTTTTACGAAGGTACTAGCAGCAGTGATGGCGCTAGTTCATGCGGAAGGTATATCGACCATTCCATACCTAGACGACATACTAATAAAAGCACCATCGTGGGACGACAACATCAGGAGCTTGAACGTCACAATAAAAACCTTAGAAGAATTCGGCTAGATAGTGAACCGCGAAAAGTCATGCCTAATACCAACACAACGTTTGGAATTTTTGGGCATGATATTCGACACCAGACACCACCGGATCCTGCTACCTCAAGCAAAGGCACACAAGCTCCGGCAGGGCGTTCGGTCCCTAATACAGGGGAAACCACTAACCATCAGACATTGCATGGCTATCCTGGGCCAGATGGTGGCAGCATTTGAGGCAATCCCCTTCGCCCAGTTCCAATCAAGGATGTTACAACACCTGATACTGTCGCGCTGGAATGGGTCCCGGCTGACCCTGGAACAGCGGATCCAGATAACCCCTCAGGTCCGAGGGTCACTGAAATGGTGGCTGAAACCTGGCAGGCTTCAGGCGGGACGACCTTTGGGCCCCAGGCGATGGACAGTAGTGACGACGGACGCCAGCCTTTCGGGTTGGGGCGGAACACTGAGGGATCAATCTGTTCAAGGAGTTTGGTCACAAAGAGAAGCAAGGCTTCACATGAACATCCTGGAACTGCGAGCCATCTACCGGACTCTCCGACACTTCGGGCCCAGTCTCGAGAGAAAAAGCGTACGCATCCAGACGGACAACACCACAGCGGTAGCCTATGTCAACCGGCAAGGGGGAACACGGAGCGCGTCGGTGATGAGCGAGGTAGCAGCCATACTAACATGGGCGGAGAGGCATCTAAACTCAATATCCCCGGAGTGGAAAACTGGGTGGCGGATTATTTAAGCCGGGAGAGAGTAGATCCCGGCGAATGGGGTCTGCACCCAGAAATCTTTCAAACGATATGCCTGAAATGGGGCACACCAGATGTGGACCTCATGGCGTCACGGCTAAACTACAAGGTACGCCCCCTTTTGTGTCCCGAGCACGGGACCCACAGGCAGCGGCAACCGATGCGCTGACAATTCCGTGGAGGAGGTACAAACTCCTATACGTATTCCCGCCAATCCCGCTCATACCAAGGATCCTAGGAAAAATCAAGCAGGAAGGACGACCAGCGATATTGGTAGCGCCAAACTGGCCAAGAAGGAGCTGGTACGCGGCCATCATAGAAATGCTGTTCGACACACCGTGGCATCTTCCGGAGCGAAGAGACCTGCTATCCCAGGGACCTTTCGTTCACCCGGATTCCAAGTCTCTACATTTGACGGCCTGGCCGTTGAGACCGAGGTGTTGAGAAGGAAAGGTTATGCGGAGAATGTAATCCAGACAATGATACGAGCCAGAAAACCAGCCTCGTCAGCAATTTACTATAGAGTCTGGAAGCGCTTCTTCATCTGGTGCGAGGAGAGGCGGTTACAACCGATGCAATTTTCGGTGGCCAGAATCCTTGCATTCTTACAATCAGGCCTTGAAGTAGGATTAAGGGTAGGCTCGCTGAGGGGCCAGGTGTCAGCACTAACGGTACTGTTCCAAAGACCAATTGCAAACAGGATGGCGGTACGTACATTCCTACAAGGAGTCGCCCATACAACACCCCCGTTTAAACCTCCGGCCCAAACTTGGGAACTTAATCTCATGTTGGACGCTATTACAGACCACCCCTTTGAGCCGCTGAAGGAAATCCCTATGCGGTTACTGACCTGGAAGGTGGCATTCCTCGTCGCTATCACGTCGATCCGGAGGGTCTCAGAACTAGCGGCGTTGTCTATACAAACGCCATATATGACCTTCCACCAAGACAAAGCGGTACTAAGACCATCACCCGAGTTTCTACCAAAAGTAGTCTCGCAGTTTCATATTAATGAAGAGATTGGTCTGCCCTCTTTTTGTCCAAATCCAGTACACAAAAAGGAAAAACTGCTGCACCACCTGGACGTGGTAAGGACGCTAAGAACCTACGTGAAGAGAACAAAGGAATTCCGCAAGACCGACTCCCTCTTCGTTATTCCGGAGGGGACCCGAAGGGGCCTGGCAGCCTCAAAAGTCACCCTATCAAAATGGATAAGGTCCCTGATAACAGAAGCATATCGAGCCTCGGGACGCTCTCCACCATTTCAGGTTACGGCCCACTTCACACGGGCGGTGGGGGCCTCCTGGGCAGTCCGCCACGGAGCCTCAGCCCTCCAGGTGTGTAAGGCAGCCACCTGGACTTCATTACATACATTCTCAAAATTTTATAGAGTCCACATAGCTGCATCATCCGACGCCGCTCTTGGACGAAAAATCTTGCAGGCGGCGGTCGTTTGACCGCACAGCCGAACTTGCAATGCCCACCCAAGATATATTTTTTCGGGACTGCTTGTGAACGTCCCATGGTCTAGGCTGTGGCCCCCAATGATACGGACGAGAAACAGATATTTTTGGTATAACTTACCGTAAAATCTCTTTCTCGTCACGTTCATTGGGGGCCACAGCACCCACCCCTTATTATTTAGGCGGTTGCTGGAACTTTCTGTTCTTCGGTCTTTTTTGTGACAAAAAATTACGCCAGAGATATATGTTTTGGTATGTATAGAACGTAATATGTATAATTTGACTCCCACTGGCTTCCTACTGCTTGCAGACAGACTAATTAGCTGAGTGCCTGCAGGGGGGATATAGCCAGAGGGGAGGAGCTAACACTTTTTTGCTTAGTGTCGCCTCCTAGGGCAGTGGCCCCCAATGAACGCGACGAGAAAGAGATTTTACGGTAAGTTATACAAAAAATGTTTTCCGAAAGTTAAACTTTTCTTACTCCCACCCCCTAATCCTGTTCCAATCAACAAAAATGGACCGTGCAAAACTTCAGCTCAATCGGACAACTGCTAGGCGGCCATCAAATGCCTTAAAGTTAGAACATAGTATACGCATTACACAATGATTAATTCAGTACAAAAGCGCTATACTCTTCCCCATCTCCACCATTTTCTTTTTTTCTTAGAGAAGTTTATGTGAACACATCAGGCAGCCCCAAAAAACGTTTAAAAACCTGTTTAAAACAAAAAAAAAGGGAAGTAGAATGCAACCATCGGCTTCAATAATTTTCTTTTTTGGCCAAGACTATACCTGTGCTTATCTGGCATAGATATTTAATGGTGAAGATGTGACAGGTAGGCTCCCTCACCAATCCTGAAAATGGGGGTGCCTGTTTGCTGGACCCCTCCCACACATTCATGAGAAATCATAAGGATATGCCAGAACGGTTTAATAGAAACTATTAACTCCTTCCCGCTCCTGGACGTACCTGGTACGTCATGGCAGCCTGGTACTTCCCGCAACATGACGTACCTGGTACGTCCTGGAGATAGCACGGGATTACATGTGATCCCGCGCTATCCCGCAGCGGGAGCCGGCTGTCAGTCACAGCCGGCGTCCCGCTCCAACAGCGGGGGGACATCGGAGATGCGCCTGCCGCTGTTAACCCCTTCCCTGCCGCGATCTAAGTAGATCGCGGCAGGGAAAGAGTTCACAGAGGGATCGCGATCCCTGTGTGTCTCCGGCCGGAACTCGCGATGTTATCGCGAGAGCCAGGCCTGTCACCATGGCAACAGGACGCCAGACACTGGCGTCCTGTATTGCCTGTGCCTATAATCGCTGTACAAGCGATAAGGCATGGCAGAGCAGTAGCTCTGCCATGCCTTATGACAGCGATCATAGGCACAGTGATGTAAGTCCCTCAGAGGGACTCAAATAGTATAAAAAAAAAGAAAAGAAAAGTGTAAAAAAAGAAAAATGTAAAAAAAAAAAATGTAAAAAACCCCTTTTTTATGCTTTTTCTAATATTAGCATAAAAAAAGGGAAAAAAAACTAAAACCTCACATATTGGGTATTGACGCGTCCGTAACGACGTGTACAAAAAGTTGAACACGCTTTTTATTTTGTACGACAAAAAGCGTAAAAAAAAACGCTAAAAAACAGAGGCAAAATGCTACTTTTTAGCATTTTGCCTCACAAAAAATGCAATAAAAGTGATCAAAAAAGCCGTACATTTCCCAAAATGGTACCCATAAAAACTACAGCTCGTCTCGCAAAAAATAAGCCCTTAAAGAGCTCCGTACATAGAAAAATAAAAAAGTTACAGGACTTTGAATGCAGCTATAGAGAAAAAAAAAAGATTTCCAAAAAAAGGGGGTTTTATTGCAAAAAAGTGTAAAAACCTAAAAAAAATATAACAATTTTGGTATCGTTGTTACCGTACCGACCCGCAGAAAAAATTTAGTGTGTCATTTATGCTGCATGATTAACGCTGTAAAAAAAAAAAAAAATCTATGGCAGAATTGATGCGTTTTCTCTCCCTGTTATCTTTAAAAAAAAAAAAAAAAAAAAATTTACGATATTGTCTATATACCCAAAAGTGGCACCGATAAAAACTACAGATCGCCACGCAAAAAACAAGCCCTTACACGGCCGCGTCCACGGAAAAATAAAAAAGTTATGGCTTTTGAAAAATGGAGATGGAAAAATACCAAAAAATCGCTTGGTCCTCAACGCCAAAATAGGCCATGTCATTAAGGGGTTAAAGCATTGAACATTATTAGGAGGATATAGTAGTAGTTGGAATTTTTTACGTTCTGGCAAAGATCTGTAAAACAAAATGTTGGACTGCGCCGCCCCTCCCACCTCATGAATAATTCACTGCACTTAATGAGGTTTACCTCATTAAGTGCAGTGGCAAAACCCCATGACCTTCCCTATGTATAACACAGACCAAAGGTGCACTTCCTTATATATAGGGGACCCTGTTAAAAGTGACAACACCCTTTATAGCGGAGTTACTTTTAACGCAGGAAAAGTGCTGCATGTGACGTTATTGTGCAAATCGCATAACACTTGTATGTTAAAGAATTGTAGTGCCGGCGTAACATAGCAATGGTAATTAAATGAATGAAGACTCGCATTAATTTCCATTACAAGTGCTTACAGGTAAATTATAAAGTAACTAAAAAAAATTTATCTGCGAAAATGAATTTCTGGGCAAAAATTTCAAAACTTCGTGGCCGATTAAGTCGCCTCGCTGTTGTCAGATTGAGCTAAGATTTGCACACCGTTTTTTCTGTTGATTGGAACAAGATGGAGGTGCGGGAGCTAAACTTTTAGAAAGTTGAAAAATAAGGGCCGCTCTAATACACATGCATGCTTGGCCGAGCAGCAACGTGTTTTGTATGGGAGGGAAGAAAACTGCTGCCAGATGGTCCCTTCTGACTCACATCACAGGCCTCTCACCAGCCAAGCCAGGATCCCACTGCACACTGATGAGGGGCAAATGCCCCGAAACAGCTGTCTGTGCATGGATTCTGCTTGGTTTTCAATTCCCAGTCATTGCTCTACAGAGCTGTATTAAGAGTCAAGCATTGATTTGAAGCAATGCTGCCTTCCAATAGGTGGCGCTGCAGAGGCATTGTTCCATCTTCCCTATTTGCATACATTTCCCATCATCCGCCTGTGTGAAAATCTTGTGTATAGGCAATAAGAATACAGATACTTCAGTGTTGTGCAGATGTGATGCAATTGTCTTTATCCAGGAAGAAGCAAGTTGAGCAAGAGTCAGAACTTCAGTCTTTATACAAATCCAACAACCATCTAGAGAATATTTTGGAGGCGATCAAGGCTCATAAGAGGAATGAAGTGTCCCAGCTCAACAAAATGCATGTAGAGACCATAAAGGTAAATCAAAAAGAATGGGGACTCGATTGATTTACTGCTCCCTCCTAGTCGCATCCTCCTTGGGGGTTTATTCTTATGCGTTGCCATGATGAATTACTGCCTAATACATTGGTGGGCTTTAGAAGCTTTGTATGTACCAAGTTATGTTCTAGAATGTTATAGGGGTTTTCCTGGACTTCCTCAAGTTATTTAACCTCTTAAGGACCAGGCTGTTTTGTACCTTAACGATCAAACAGTTTTTAGGGATTTTACACGTGTGGTGGTTTTATTGCCCTATTTTTTGTCCTTTAGCTACCAAAATTATTTTTATAGTGTTTTTATTTTCCGTGACACACAGGGCTGTTTTTTAATATCTTTTTCACTGACTTTTTTTCCCCCTTTTTTGTTGGGGGTAAGAAGCTATAATTTTTTTAAACCTTAGTACATTTACACTGAAATAAAGTACAGGAACGGGTTCCACATTTTTGTTTCGGACGTTTTGATATAGAGTATGTATGGTTTTGGATTACAGGGCACTTATAGCGATGGTTTTCGTTGGCGTCAGCTTTGCGTTATTTTATTCTGTAATTTTGTTTTACTGATGTAAGTAATTTTTTTTATATATCTATGACGTCATATAAGACCTCTGGGGGACATTCACGTGTTTTTTTTGTTTTCTTTTTAATTGATACTTTTACACTGTAGCTGGGGCATCCATAGGGGGAATCCCGGCAGTCACATGCCCCCCCCCCCCCGGGCTTGCGTAGTGAAAGAAACGGTTTCACTTTTGTACATATCGCTCACTTAGCAATGTGTACTGAAGAAAGGAGGCAGAAAGGGTTAAAACCCACTTCTCCCTCCTCCGGGTTATAAGCTCTGACTAACAGCCGACAACCCGTCCTGCTTCTCATTGATTGCAGTAGCAGGAGGCTTTAATCCCCTCCGTAATTTTACATATGGCTGAGCTTTAAGCCCAGGACCAGGCGTCATATATTTACAGTCCCTTGTCCTAAATGGATTAAGAGGAAATGGTGTAAGAAAAAATAAAAATACGCAGTACTCTCCTATTAAACAGTCCCCAATCTATTGCAGCCGCCATGGTCCTTTGAAGGCCCTGCAGCCAATCGCTGCCTTCAGCAGTCATGGAGCCATTTATACATTGGCTACAAAGTCATTCATTTTCTCCTTCAAGAAACCAATCCCTCCCCTGCCCTGGTCACTTTGCCTATCCTGGGCAGTTGTTCATGGGTGGTCTCAACATATCAGGGGACCTTCGACAACCCTGAACTACTGCAAGTCACAATTCTACAGTTGTTATATAGCGGCTGCTTGGCACATGCCAAGGCATCTACTTGGCTCTCGCTATTCTCCCTAGCCTTGCACAATTCCTGCTCCATTCTTACTGAGCTATATACAGTATGTGTGTGTGTGTAATAAATATATGTATATGAGGGGGGAAAAAAACCTTTTTCTTATCGTCTATTAGAACATGACAACTCCCACAAAGGCTTACAACTTGAGGTCTCGACTTGTGCCGCGTCTCAGTTCTGATGGCTTGCAGCTTGATTTGATGGATACACCTAAATCAAGGGATGATCTGGACAATATCATCAGTGAACCCATCCCTCCAGAGATGAGTGAGCAAGCCTATGAAGCGATCGCTGAAGAGCTAAGGATGGTGCAGGTATGCAGAGTAATGAATCAAGTACAATAATGGGGCAGATTTAGTAATCCAGTTTACTATTTTGGCAGTGTAGCCTTAGGCCCAGACAGATTATTTTCTTTTTCATTTGTAGAATTGAAATTTCCACAGCTTTTTTTTTTTTTTTATAGCATGCATCTCAAATATCTATCTTATATCAGTGCATTTGACCCCAATCTATCCAAAAGAGAAATGCTATAACCCGCAGATTGCTTCAGTGTAATATATACATGGGCTGACTGACTAGACTGAACGTGGCATCAATCATGTGATTCTCACTTGTCATCGGACACACACGTAACTATTGACCATGTCATCTGAAGGGTTAAATGTCCAGGATCTGAGCTCTTCCTCATCCCTACCACAGTAGGTGGTTGTCAGCTATATAAGACGTCCAGCATCTGCTACAGATGGCTTGGGCTCAGCTCCTGAGTTCATCTCATTTACTCTGTGTGTATCTGCCATTCATGTACTGTGGATGTCACCAAGGGGTTAAAAGATAACATGTTGGCTACCTGCATGTGGTATTAGTGAGCTCCATGGATGATGACGGTAAGCTCCAATGCTCTCTAGTGGAGGCCGCAGGCAGCCAGCGGGTTATCTTTACAGCAGACGGAGCCCTCTTGTTCTCATCCACAGCTTCAAATCCCCTGTGAACAAATATTATGGAATTGATCCTCACAGAATTTTGAAACTATTTAGATTTTTAAAAAAGTGTTTTTGGAGCCGGCATTCACTTTAAGGCCGTCACACAGGCGTTTGCAGAAACTGTGATTTCCCTCTGACATCATGACAGCATACACCTGGAGGTTGCTCACCTGCTGACCTGATGGGACAGGAAGAGGCAGAACATAAAAGGCCCCTCCACCAAACAGCAGTGCTTTTCCTGTCCCTCCAGGACAGCAGCGGCAGAGCTCCAGCGATGCTGTCCCATGCCGGAGGTTCCAGGACTTACCGGTGAGCGGCGGCATCTCTTCTGGCAGCCCCGGTTGCCCCAGTGGGAAGTACCTCATCTGGGAGCTAACCGGGGACTGCGTGGGCCTGGGTCCAAGGACGGGCTTTCCGGCACCACTGCGGCCGTCATTCAGGGGTAAAGTAGTGGTCAAGAGACATGACCTCCAAAAATAGGTTGTGTACCCTACCCTTTCGGGGCGGCTAGTCATCAGACCCCGCAAAAAGCGCCTTAATTCCATGTCCCTCGTCTACAACATAAGTGGGGAATGGAAAGACCGGAGGAAGCGGTAAGGCTCTTACTGTTGTCCCTCAACCTGCATCTACATGCCCGCAGAAGATTAGTTCACTTGTGCACTAGTTGGAGAAACATAGCTACTGACGGTGCCTTCCACACGCTGGGAAACGATCCTAATGACAGGAATCGATCCCACAAGCGCAGGCCTGGTGACGGAGGGGTACAAGATTTGAGCTAGAACCCCGCCCTCCAAATAGATTCATTTTAACCTCGGACTGTGTGGGCCTGGGTCCAAGTACGGGCTTCCGGTTCCACCGTGACCGTCATCCCGGCACCAACCCTAGAGCAGGCTCTACTTAAGGGTAAACAAATCGTGCTGGATATCGGTGCAGTTATCCCCATCCCTAAGACGGAATGGGGGAAAGGGTTTTACTCCCCTCTCTTTCTCGTTCCCAACCAGATGGCTCCCACCGATGGAGACTATCAGAACCACAACCCCCCTGATTGGTAGGGATAACGTTATGGCTACGATTGACATAAAGGATGAGTATTATCACATCCCCAGTTATGTCAACTCGCAAAAAGTTCCTAAATTTGCGCTGAGAATGGCGCCTTCCCTTTGGAATCTCCTCTGCTTCACGGATCTTCTCCAAAGGGGTGATTGAAATGGTAGCCTTTCTGCACAATCACGGGATTATCATTATTCCCCATCTGAAAGGGGGCATAGCTCAGTAGATGGTTTCCTGCTGGTGGCAGATCCCCCTCACTATTCTGAGGTCACACTGGGGGTCCACGCTTCAGCTATCTAAGGGTCTGAGCTAGATCATTAATGATTTGAAATCCAACATGGATCCGGACACCAGGAAAAAATTCCAGGGAGTCATTTTGGATTTTCGTCTCCAATGTTCGTCCCTTCCTCCTCTAAGGAAACAGCTCATTCTAGAGAATGTTCTGCTCTATATAAAAAATCTACAGTTTCAATAAGAGGCAATGCAGATCCTGGGGCTAATGACTTCATGCATTGGAGTGGTTCCCTGGGCCCAGTTTCACAGCGGTGATCTCCAGACACTTATCCTCCAGAATGGGGACAAGTCAGTCCTCCCTTGACAGGACAATCCCTATTTCCACTAGGGCTAGATCCTCACTCCGCTGGCGGTTGTCCTCAGACAACCTTTTAATGGGGACCCCGCGATAACTGATGCCAGCGCAAAAGGGTGAGGGGTCACCTTTGAAGGTGGCCATATACAGGGTACATAGGAATCTCATGAGAGATCCAGGTTATCTAACATTAGAGAACGTAATGAGGTTTGGGAAACCCGACGTAGCCTGCAAACCGTTTAGGGATGAAGCATGTGAGGATTTTTTCCGATAACATGATGGCAGTGCCACTCATTCGCCACCAGGGTACCACCAGGAATCCTCTACTTCAGCATTTGGCGGGAAGGTTCCTTCAATGGGCGGAACTCACAACTAAGTTACTGTCGGCCTTCCGTATAAAAGGAGCCGAGAATTCAGTCGCGGGCTTTCTAAGCAGGAAGGAAGTGGACGCAGGAGAGTGGGGACTCCATCCCGAAGTGTTTAGCCTACTCGGGACAAATAGGGGGCACCCGAAATAGTTTTGTTTGCGTGAAGCGCAAATACCAATTGCCGTCTTCTCTTTTCCCGAGACTCGGAGAAACAAGCCTTAGGCACGGGCGCCCCCTCTCACCCCTGGGTTTGGGACTTAGCTTACGCTTTTTCCCCTTGACCCCTGATTCCGCTACTCCTAAGAAAATTACTGCGGCCAAGGCTGTCAGTAACGTTAGTAGCGCCTTATTGGTCCAAAAGACCTTGGTTTCCTCTCCTGAGATCTGTCAGTGGGAGAGCCTCTCCATCTTCTGTCAAGACTGGACCTATTGCTGCAGGGTCCTCTCCTCTACCCGGAGGTTCACAAGTTCAGGCTTAGAGTCTGGATCTTGAACGGGTAAAATTCTTAGAAAAGGGTCTATCATCTAATAGGGTTTCCACTAATTGTGAGAGCCTTATGCCCTCGGTGGAAAAGATTTATTCCAAAGTCGGGAAAAAATTCTCAGAATGGATGGGTCAGGACATCCAATCAGACATTCGTAAAAAATTTTACATTTCGTCCAGGCAGGCCCGGATAAGGGTTGAGTCTAGATTCCCTCAAAGCCCAAGTAGTGGCTTTGAGGGCATTCTTTGATCTCGTGCTTGCTGAGCACAAGGGGATCAGGAAATTCCCCCCCCCCCCCCCCCCCCCCCCCCCCCCCCCCCGGGATCTGACTATAGTCCTTCAGGCCTTCTGCGGCAGCCTGTTAAGGCGATGCTGCCCTCACTTACGGCAGCCTGTTAAGGCGATGCTGCCCTCACTTACGGCAGCCTGTTAAGGCGATGCTGCCCTCACTTACGGCAGCCTGTTAAGGCGATGCTGCCCTCACTTACGGCAGCCTGTTAAGGCGATGCTGCCCTCACTTACGGCAGCCTGTTAAGGCGATGCTGCCCTCACTTACGGCAGCCTGTTAAGGCGATGCTGCCCTCACTTACGGCAGCCTGTTAAGGCGATGCTGCCCTCACTTACGGCAGCCTGTTAAGGCGATGCTGCCCTCACTTACGGCAGCCTGTTAAGGCGATGCTGCCCTCACTTACGGCAGCCTGTTAAGGCGATGCTGCCCTCACTTACGGCAGCCTGTTAAGGCGATGCTGCCCTCACTTACGGCAGCCTGTTAAGGCGATGCTGCCCTCACTTACGGCAGCCTGTTAAGGCGATGCTGCCCTCACTTACGGCAGCCTGTTAAACTGACAGCTAGATTTGATGATTATTTTGTTTTTCAGGAGCAAGTTACAACTTTACAAGCCAAACTGGATGAAGAAGAGAGTAAAAACATGAAGCTCCAGCAACAGCTAAATAAGATTGAACATCATTCAGCACAGATGCAAGAGGTAAGGTGAAGTCCGACTATATTGGTAAGACTTGGGGTATGTGGACATGGTGGAATTCACCACAAACGTTTCTGCATGAAAGCTGTGGATTTTGCAGCAGGTTATAGAGGCAGAATTCATGCTGAAAATTCCATGGCCAATTCCACAGTGTGAACGTGTCCACAGGACTCCTTCCACCAGCATAATTACACAGCGTGTTAGGTGCGCCATGTATGCGGTGAATCGAGTCACTGATTTTTATTGATCCATTCCGGGATCCGGGGAGGAGTGCCATGTGCTGCAGGCAAAGGTCACCGAGACGTGTTGTCTGGCTTACCTATAAAGGGATGTCCTAATGTCTAGTGTGCTTTACAATGTATTTGCTGCTGGTGACGGTCACCTGATGCACTTTTCTTTTCATGTCCCAACAGCTCTTTACTTCCGAAAAGGTGGCCTGGAACACAAAGCAGCAGGAGCTTCTTGTACAAATCAATGACTTTGAAAAGCGTCAGCAGGACTCGAAGGGCAGCGAGGACGGTAAGTTGTGTAGTTGTGTTCTCACTGCTCCGGCCACCCTTGTGGTCTCCGTGGTTTACCAGGTAACTGACTGCGAAGAACAACTTTATATCGCTATGGAAAGATATTGATAGTCTAGAGCAGTGATGGGCAACCATTTGAGCTCGGTATGTCAAAATTCGCCAAAAAACCGAACATAACTTGGGTGGTGTGTTACTTCGAGAAAAAAAATCCATAAATTTGCGATATTTATAGTATAAATAACAAATATGTATAATTGTAATGTATAGCTGTATTTAATAAAATAAAAACACCCATAACACAGGCCTTCGCCTCGCCCAGCCTCCACCTCACTTATCTTAGTAATGATGAGCCCCCAGCAGCGACAGCGCACCCCACAGCGGCCCCCCAGCATTACTTGCCCCCTACAGCGCCCCCCCCCCAGCGGTGACTGCCCCCTACAGCGCCCCCCCCCCCCCCAGCGGTGACTGCCTTCTCACAGCGCCCCCCCCCTAGCGGTGACTGCCCCCTACAGCGCCCCCCCCCCCCCCCCCCAGCGGTGACTTCCCTACTACAGCGCTGCCCCCTACAGCGCCGCCCCCCCCCCCCCCAGCGGTGACTGCCCCCTACAGCGCGCCCCCTCCCCCCCCCCAGCGGTGACTGCCCCCTACAGCGCCCCCGCCCAGCAGTGACTGCCCCCTACAGCGCGCCCCCCCCCCCCCCCCCCCCCAGCGGTGACTTCCCTACTACAGCGCTGCCCCCTACAGCGCCGCCCCCCAGCGGTGACTGCCCCCTACAGCGCCCCCCCCCCCAGCGGTGACTGCCCCCTACAGCGCCCCCCCCAGCGGTGACTGCCCCCTACAGCGCCCCCCCTTCCCCCCCCAGCGGTGACTGCCCCCTACAGCGCCCCCCCCCCCCCCCAGCGGTGACTGCCCACTACAGCGCCCCCCCCCCCCCCCCCCCCAGCGGTGACTGCCCCCTACAGCGCGCCCCCCCCCCCCCCCCCCCCAGCGGTGACTGCCTTCTCACAGCGCCCCCCCCCCCAGCGGTGACTGCCTTCTCACAGCGGCCCCCCCAGCGGTGACTGCCTTCTCACAGCGGCCCCCCCAGCGGTGACTGCCTTCTCACAGCGGCCCCGCCAGCGGTGACTGCCTTCTCACAGCGGCCCCCCCAGCGGTGACTGCCTTCTCACAGCAGAACTCCCCCCGACCCATGTACTTACCTTGTGGATGCTTGGATGTTCCGCTCCTCCTGCGCTCTCCAGCAGCGATGATCTCCCGCGCACACTGACGTCAGTGTGTTGCAGGACGCCTTCTCCCCCGGACGCTCCCGCGGAACCAACAGGTAGGAGACGTCGGGGGACGGGGAGGAGGATCCTGGTGCACACTGACATCAGTGTGCTCCGGGATCAGCGCTGGTTAGTAGTGCTGGTTAATGAATACCGGCAGGGGAGTCACGGCCCCTGCCGGTATTCATTAACGAGGTGACCGTCCGTGTGTCAGCGACTATGGCCACGCGTGTCAGTGCTGACACGCGTGTCATAGGTTCGCCATCACGGGTCTAGAGGATATTAATTTTGTTGCTCAATTTCAGTGTTAAAGAGCGAAATCCATGACCTGCGAGTGGTCCTTCAGTCTGCAGACCGCGAGCTGCGTGCCGTGAAGATGGAATACAATCTGTTCAAAGAGAAGCAAGAGAAAGAAATAAGCCAGTTGTCTGACCGGCACATTAATGTTCAGCTGCAGCTGGATAACGTCAGGTATTGTCTAGTGAGTCGTCGTTGTATATAAAGTACTCTAGCGCTTTCTCTAATGCCCCTTTTACATGGGATGATTCTCGTTTGCCCGAGTGAGCAGGCTGGTGACATCACCCTCTTGCCTACTCTCGGGCAAACAAGTGTCGTTGAGAAGCATGCAGTTTCCCACTTGTCATCCAGGGTTCCACATTCCTATGTGAACGATCCGTGTTTAAACTGCCTGACGAGTGAGCGAGCCGACGCTGATTCTCATGTCGGCTGAAACTGAACGACCAGTGAAAACCTCACGATTCTCTTTCCGTCGTTGGCTCACGTTTACACTGGACATATATTACTCTGCTTCGCTTGTTTGAGCGTTTTTGGAGGGTTTTCTGTAACGATAATCGTGCAGTCTGAACACAGCATAAGAGCTCGTTCACATCTCATCTAAGGGTCCATTTGGAGCCTCTGTTACAGATGTGCGTTAGACTCTAGGACAAAACAGGACAGCATTTCATCTATGAAATTGTACAATCATAAGAAAAATTGGACAGACCTGTGAAAGTCAATGGAGTCTGTTCAGTGCCTTTTGTTTGTTTTGTGACAGAACGGGCTTTGTTGTTCTACTCCCATGATGGAACAGAAACCTCTGCAGCAGTATTCTTCCATCTTCCTTATTTGCATATTACCCAGAGGAGCATGGATGGCTTTATAAATCTCACTCACCTTCTTGGTGCTCTCCTTAAGGAGTGATGATACGTTTCCCAACCCACATCAAAGGCCTCTTACTAGCCAAGCCAAGATCCTACTGCTCTTCTAAAGAGGGGCAAACACCCCCAAAACCGCTGTCTGTGTGTGGATTCTGGCTTGGTCTTTAATCCCCAATCATTGCTCTACAGACCTTGCAGGAAGCTTCTATCCAATAGGTGGCACTGCAGAGGCATTGTTCCATGTACCTTATTTGCATATTACCCAGAGGAGCATGAAATGGCCTTATAAGTCTCCTCATACACCTTCTTGGTGCTCTCCCTAAGGGGAGATGTTACCCCTCCCGATACAGAAACCTGTAACTGTGATATTAATGAAGCCTTAGTCACCTTTATTTATAATCTGTACAACACATTGTGGTATTGACCAGGGATTTTAGTGTTTTGTACCTCAGCAACACCATGAAATTACACCTTTGATTAACTATGTCTAATTAGTCTGCAAGTGTAAAATCTAGCACGTTTGTAGTGACTATGAGGTCGGGCTCACGGGGCCGTATGCATAAAACCCTGCAAGAGTCACTGCGGTGAGCTAGTGTATGGCCGCGATATTGTACTGCGCCTGACAGCGTATCTCACACACCTTGTCACGCAGTCTTACTGTTTGTTTGAATTTCCAATTTCGATCCTAACTTTGCGATATTTTATGCTCTTCTGAAAATGCGTAAGAAGGTTGCACCAAAACAGCGGCGCCCCATAGTACCTGGTAACAACTGTCTTACACACAATGCGAGGATCTGCACCGTATAATTTTGCCATTTGTGGCATCCTTTCCACCCTACCTACGTGGCACTAAGGATACCATTGCAATACTTCATGTAATACATGTTTCACCTGGTGTCCTCCCAGCAGTATAGATGTCACTATACAAGTATTCAGCGTCCAGCACACCTTGTGCCTACGAGCGGGCACACATTTCCTGAGCACAAGGGGCTCACCGTTTTCTACACATAATGATTTCTATCTTTTCCTTCTTGGTTTTATCCTTATTCACAATTACTTGTTTGATACTTTATTCATCAGCCGCCGTTGGTACGGCCTGTGCACGACATTGTAGAGCTACTTTTTGGGTGTTGGGCATTGACTGTTGTCTTAGATGCACTTGATTTGTACACTAATCATATACTTTTCTGGGAACGCTTCATAGATGACAGCAGCAATACCCGGTTTTCGTAATTTACTACCGTGTTAAAACCAATCTGGTCATGCATTTCACCTTAAAAATACATTACAATACTATCAATTTTCAGGATCACTATCTGCCCTGAACGCAGGCTACACCTTTATATAATAGGCACATTGGGCGCCGGAGGTACAAATAAATCCCCCATGTATTTCAGTGTGAAATGTTTCCAAAATATCGTGCAGAAATTCTCCGCCGCTTTCACATTGCTGCTAAATGTAAGATTCTTACTTGCGATGTGTTAATCGATGCATTTGATATTAATGAACGTTATTTTTTTCATAAACATTAGGCTTGAACATGAGGCCTTGTTGGAGGAGAAGAGATCCCTTCAAGATGCTTACGACAACCTAGAGGAAGTGATGAAGTTTGAGACCGACCAACTGAAACAGGAGCTTTATGATAGCAAACGAGAGAACGACACCCTGAAAGCCGAACTTAGCGTAAGAACAATATAAGACCCTCACAATGAAGGCATGTGATAGGTCTTGAGCAGATGTAAGATCCTAAGACTTATGGCAAACAATAGTGGTAGGACACAACCTATAGAAATGCATAGACCTTTCCTTATACATCCCAACAATTCCTCCCTTGCGCTCCCCCTCTCCATTGATCCTATTACGTCTCATTGCAATGAAATTCGAGAGAAATGTATATAAAGTTCTGTTCAGCGTGTTCTCAGCGCCATCCCCCTTTCTGTACTTCTCGCAATCTTTCATCTGGCTGTAAAAGGGGTCTTTTCCCACTACTCTGTCTGAAATAAATCTGCCTATATCGCCCCAAAAAATGGCTTGGGTAGTTGATATCCAAAATGTACCGGAGGGGAGGGAGGTACTCGGGCTGACATACTATTAGACGATTCCACGGCTCAGCGGATGTAGATCTACTGTGTATGACCACCCTAAGAGACCGGGAACATTATGGGCCCTTCTACGCTAAATGATCAGATTCTCACTGGATTGCGGGAATCTGAGCGACATTCATTCAGTGTAAATGCCGGCAGCGGCTGAACGACTAACGATAATTTGTTAATTGGCCACTTTATGCAGGTCTAAAAATCATACAGCGAGCTGCCTGTAAACTGGCAATCGTTCCTCTATCAACGTCTGCCTGTTTACGGTGAAGGGAGGTCTGTGGCCCGCTCAGCCTCATTCACTGAGCGATCCTCGCTCCTGTGTGAAAGCACAGGACCAGTTAAACTTCCTGGGTAAAAGGGCTCTAAGCCTCACTGCCTCGGCTTTCTTTTAGAAAAAAATAGGGATTGGGAACAGCCGTGTTTTAGTGGATTCCCACAGAAATCCTGCAGACTGACAAACCTTATGGGGAAATTACTATTCCATTTATTTTTTGTTACTTATGGATTTATACACTTAGCAATTTCTGACTCCCATTGAAATGAAAGTAGTGGCGGTGCGCATGCGTGTCGTCTGTTCTTACATTCATGTGGGGGCTATCAGGAACTTGTGCATAGGGGATAATGTTATAACTTGGCACAACCTTTTTAACTGTATGGTTAGGTAAAAGGGAACGGGCTATTCTATAAAAATCTAGAACCTTGGGCCCCGCAAGTACTGATGATGGATTTAATCAGCGCAGAATTGTGGAACACTTTAAAGCGTGACTAACTGTACAAATGACTTTAGAATTAGCTGCTGTGTGTGTACATGAGGAAGAACACAATTTCTGGGCATTATGGCTTCTATCCTACACTTATCAGCATTTTCCCCTCTGTGGTCTCTGTATCTAATTTTCAGTGCTCTCTGAACTGATGGGAGGAGCCTGCTGTTACATTGCCTCTATATACTGTGCTCCTTTACTGTCTGTAACACGCACACAATATATCATGATGGACGACACTAGAGAAATGTTATAGGAATAATACTGTAAACCATTCCTATTGCCTTTGTGAATATTGCTCCAACTCCTTTTTATAGACTACTTTGGGCAGTATGAGTGACCCTCCTTCGTTTCCTGTTCTCGCTCTTCTCTTTGTAACTAGAGATGGGTATCATTTGACATCAGTCAGTGGATGGCAAATGAGTCCCCCAGTAGTCAGCACCTAGGTATTTTACTACACAAAAACATAGATTTAGGTAAAGTGATTTGTACTCTTGCTAGTTATCACATTGACTCTTACATAAGCGTAAGTTGTGCGAAAAGTTAGTGATCCTTTTAAACTGCATTAAATTTCCCCCGTTTCATGCAAAGCGGCATTTTTTTTTATTTGACAGAATCTTCTGGAACTTTTGGAAACTGAAAAAGAGCACAGACAAAACCTGAAATGTCAGCTGGAGGAGGACAAGGAGAACAAATCAAAGTAGGTGACACATTACCCAATGATGTAGTAAAATCTGCACACCACACACCGCGATGGTATTTTACGGCAACACTTCCGGTGATAGACCTGTCAATGATTGTCTCTGTAGAGAACTTGTGAAGGTTCTGGAGGAGAACGTGGATCTGAAGAAGCAATGCTCGGAGCTGCTGACCAAATGTGAACTGCAGGTATCATCTGACTCTTGTCCTGCTGGTGCTAAATGTGTTGTCTTTCTCCATAAGGAATATATAACGGTCTGTTTAATGCATCAAAAACCACGGATGATCAAATACAATGTGTTCCCGTTTTAGGTTGTCGAACTTCAAACACTCGAACTTGGTCTAACCTCTTCCAGAGAGTCGATCCATGAACTGGAGAGGAAGTGTTCCTCAGATAAGGTATAGTATCTACACCCAAGTCTACCTGCAGTATTTTGATTTCACCTGCCCTTGAACTGACTCTTGGAATTTCCATCACTTGTGATAGCAGCAGCATGCAGCACAACGTTTGCCACTTCGATAGAACCCCATCCGGCAGCATTATAGGGTTATGGCCCGTTTACACGTAAGGATTATCGCTCAAAATTGTTCAAACGAATGGATCTGAGCGATAATCGTGCCGTGTAAATACAGAACAATCGCTCGCTATTTGTTCACTTGTCATTACCCTGACTTTCAGTCAGCATAAATACTATCGCTGGATATCGGGATTTTCGTTCTGCGTAAATGCTGCCCACTCAGCGCTTCACATAGAAGGTGAAGCGAGAAGCCTGCGATGCAGCGATAAGTCTTTCTGTCTAAACACTCTGCATGAGCGACAATGACCTTAGCGATGACTCAGCACTTGTGCAGTCGTTGAGACTGTTATCGTCCCGTGTAAGAGAAGCGTAAGTTAAACGCAGGAACCACCTTGACGTTTGCTTTAAACGCTATTACAGAAGTGAGAACAGAGCCTTCCATGAGTCGTCCTTTTTAATATCAAAGCAAGGATGTTTCTGGCTTCTGTTAATTTTGCTTGTCAGTGCAGCTTTTGTTTAACCCTTTGCAATCCAATTTTGGATTCAGGGTTTCCTAGGGGGCTTTCACTTTCTGCCATTATACAATGGTGCCATCTGCTGGCTAGAGCCAGTACTGCGGTATGTGACATGCTGGAGAGGCCTCCCGACAACAGAGCAGCCAGTAATATACAGTAAGAATACCCTGCTGGACGTCTTCCGACATCGGAGCTGTACAGCCTTCAATCAGAATGTCTTCAGACGTCAGACAGTGGATTGGAAAGGGTTAAAGAGCAGAATTGTTTGAGATACCACTAGCCATTACAGCAGTTGCCTGGAAATAAGGGAGATGGATTTTATACCTCTGCAGCGCCACCTATTGGAAGGCAGATTCCTGCAGGTCAGTGTTAGACTCTTTATACAAGCCTTGTAACAATGACTGGGAATTGAAAGCCAAGCCAGAATCCATACACAGTTGCCTGTACATAGCCTAGGGGTATGTTCACAGGAGTTGGAAATGCTGAGGCTTTTCCATACCGTTTACAGTACAAGCATTGTGGATGGGATTTTAGAATTCCCTTCCACACACTGTAGAGAAAATCGGCAGCGTAAGTTCACCAGCGCAGCAGATTTCAGATCCGTAGCATGTGAATTTATGCTGCAAATTTTCACCGTGAATTTCACTTCTTCAAATCAAGGGGTGAAATTTGCGTCAAAATCCATACTATTTAGTGTGGATTAGCCGCCACTGATTACCCACCACGAGTGAACATGGCCGAACACTCACAGCCGTCTATGCTGTCAGACAGCAGATCCCAGCAGCTGGTCTAGCACCAGGAGGTTTTTCAGCCCAAAGCCGAGCGGCATCTCCTCTTAGAGTAGACGAGAGCTTTGCAGCGCCCAAACCATGCTTCTCGCTGCCAAATGAATCCGATTTTAATAATGGATACAATTGTGTTGGGAACCTCTTTCATGTCTTGTTACTTTGTAGAAAAAGATGTCTCCCATAAACACTGCAGCGTGCTATTTAGGCGACGTGTATATTGTGTATGGTCAAGGTTTTCTCTGAAGATTTTCTAAATTTTGGGCCTCTTTCACACGGGCTACAAAATCGCATGGCTTTGAGAAACGGGCCTAGATGTCACCTTCTACAAAAACCTGCGACTATAGAGTATCGATCAGGAGATTTATTCTACCCCACCCAGGGGCAGCAGGAAATACTGGCGGTCTCCCGTATTACAAACTGCGGTGTTACAGAAGAACCCGTAAAATCAAGCCGGGGAGCGGAAGGAAGAGTCATCTGGGTGGTTCTCCTTATTTGCATATATAGATGGATCTATTAATCAAGTCGGACAGGAAATGTCCTAAGAGAGCCTCTCTGACGAATCTGCCCCCTTTTCAGCTTGTTTTTAAACTTTCTCTTAAACGCAGTATTTTAGAGTAAAACGTGGCCGTTTATAATGGGGGAGCCTTTTGTGTTTCGTGCTGCCGGTGGTTCGGGCACCATGCATATGCTGACAAGTTCCTGTGACTGTAGAATCTGGAATGACACATTCTGTATGTCCTACTTTAGGTAAATACCCCTTACATGTATGCTATGCTATAATAGGTCTCTATCACATAAGGGTTATTAACAAGTACTATATACATCTCTGCTGGAGCCACTTCAGTATTACACTCCTACCCTATGGCCTTTAATATATAGTAATATGACTTCTGGCATCTAAACTGATGTAAAATCTTTCTATTTTATCACAAGGAAATAATGACCGACCTCATGAACCAAATTCAAGGATTGAGAACCACAATCATGCACAAAACAGAGTCCATAGATGTCCTCACGCGAGAGCTGGAAGACCTGAATGTATGCAACAACTTCTTTAAAATCTATGAACTTGCTAGACAGATTGGATTGGGCAGGAGGAGTCCAGAAAAAGGGGGGGGGGGGGGGGAGGGGTTCACAGTCAAAAACTATTGTTTACTTTATTTTAATTGACTTGCTTTAACCAACATCTCCATGAAGCACCAGCAGTCCGCATTGCAGTTTTACATAGACCAGCATTATCATCCTACAGTAACATATACGTATGGGCGATAGTACGCCCACAAAGAGCAGAGCAGTAGAAGGGTATGTTCAGATGGTAGAACCATGCATGGATTTCACCTATAAGAACCGCAGCAACAATCTGCAGATTTCTATCATGGCGGTACTACTAACTGGGCGGGCATCTGCAGGTGGATTTAGCCCTTTTCAATGTGGAAATCACGGTTTGAAATTACCAATGCAGATTCTGCTTCAAGAATTAATGACACTTTATTGCAAATCTGCATGCAGAAAAAAAATCATTGCTGGATACGCTGTGGTGCGGGTTCCCAGCAAAGTTAATGGGATGCGGCAAAAATCCACCTTGTGAAGAAACCTTTTAGATCTGAACACAAACATATCAGGCAACATACTCTTCCCATAAACAGTCTTGTGTAGAGCCACATATATTTTAAGCGACAAGATTCCCTAAATTGTCTAAGTATATTAGCTCAGTATGCTAAGGCTCCTTTACACGGGGCGATTACCACCCAAATATTGCTGGAAACAACTATTATTCGGGCGATAGTCATCTTTGAACAAGCGGCTGCCGACATATTGCTCGCTTGTTGGAGTCTCTTGGAGTTTAGCTGGACTGAAAACCAAGTGACTGCAAACAGGCAGCCATTCATAGATGGAGCCGGGCGGCCTCCTGTGTAAAGTGATGGTCATAAAAGCTAAAAGATCATCATTGGGACGCTTACATCCAACAGCGAAGTCCACCCAGAAATCTATCCCCCAGATTAATATTGGGGCAGTGTGTCCTAATCTACCCAACCAACTGCCCCTCCTGCGATCTGTTTGTTTGTTTTTTTTGTTGTTTTTTTTCAAGAATACTTAATTTCATTTCCTCTGATAATTTTAGGATTCCTCCAAATTAACCAGTTACGTTTATTGATAAATCCGCTCATGTCACCAGTGCTGATTAAGGGAAGGGACTTGTTTTTTCTATAGCTCCAACTTATTCCGCAGCGCTTTCAGGTTATTTGTTTATTACGGAAGGCTGGCAGGCCGAACCAGCCTGAACTATGCGAGGATTGAACCTTCAGGTCGTGAGTGAGAGCTTAGGACTGCATTCTGCTGCCTTAACATTTTGCACCACACAAGAGGCTTCTGAGCCATGCATAACAAATGTGTCAAGGCACACTTTATATGTTCCATCGCTTACATCTTCTACACCATATAGCTCAAAATACATAGAAGGCAGAGAGGAAATCTAATATATTACATTTCTAATACCTGCCACCGCAGCCAAATACCTTATTCAGTATTGGATCTACACAGCATCTACTGCAGCTTGTATGGCATATGGGGCTATCGCTCAGCCCTGTATTATATAGGAACCCTATAGATTCAATGCAGTAAATAAAATTGTGACAACCTATGTCTTTTGCTCAGAAACCTCTTCAGTGAGACTTGTCACTCCTCAGTCGACACAAAATCTCCTTCCCACTTCTCTCTTAGCATCAATGGATGTCATAGAATGGTAGAGTTGGAAGGGACCTCCAAGGTCATCGAGTCCAACCCCCTGCTCAGTGCAGGATCACTAAATCATCCCAGACAGAAGACTTCCATTGAAGGAGAACTCACCACCTCCTGTGGCAACCTGTTCCACTCATTGATCACCCTCACTGTATAATATCTAATCTGTGTCTCCACCTTTTCAGTTTCATCGCATTGCTTCTAGTCTTTCCTTGTGCAAATGAGATATCGCTACAGGTGTTTGGAAAATATACGATACAGTAAAAGTACCACCCCAGATGAGGAACTAGCAGTACAGTACTTTAAACAGCCGGATTGGCAGCAGGTTGTAGGTGACGTTGGCCTGCTCCAGCTAAGAATCTATGTGACAATTGCAAACACTTAAGAAAAAAGATTCCCCAAGCTGTAAGGTGTGACCTATAGAAATATATGGGGAAGGTCCTGCATGACCCTCACCTTCCACCATCATTTATGGATTGCAGTGTAGGTCGTTGGCTATCATGGCGATTTGTCGTCTTTGAATGATTACTCTATTGATCCTTCTCAATAATGGAAAAACCTTTTGTGTAGAGCAAATACAGCTCCGCTATATCTGCTAAAGAAGAAAGCAGAGCCGTTGTAGAAAAGCAAGAAAAGCAGATTGAGGAGCTGGAGGAGAACTTGGAACGGAGGCAGTTTGGTGATAACGTTGAGGTAAGTCATGCATGCATCTGTCACGTTTGGTCTTGTAGGATGGATGCTTGATGGATGTGTGCCATAGTCAAGGAGCTGTTAGAGCTGGACGTGTAATGATAAATTCATGGCTTTCCATTGTACAGAGGCAGGTGTTATGTGATGAATTGATTCACGCAACTGAACAGCTTGGCAAGTTGACCGAAGCCTTCAACAAGCAGGAAGCTTTGCTTAAAGAACAAAACGAACAACTGCTCCAACAGAAGCAGATGATTGCAGATCTCACCAACCAGGTAAGTGGCTGAGTCCTGCTAGAAAACGGAGAAGTTCTTCACTTTGTAATAAAAGCAAATATAAGTGATATAAAAGCCGATAAGAGGCCCTTGGTGGAAAAATGCTGTAAACTAGAACACATATATATATATATATCTCCTGCAAATGGATAAAGATTAAGGGCTTTCATAATGCCAGAAACCCCCATTGGCCCCAGTAGTGTCTGACTCAAAATATAGCTGAAAACTAAAGGGGTTTTCCCAGGACGTCTCCACGACAGCACCACCTGAGATCGCCTCCTCCTGATAGGACAGGAACACACCGAGAGGTTAAAATCCCCCCCCCGTCCTCCCCTCCTCAGTGTTTTCCTGTCCTGCCAGGAGGCAGGATCACCGAGAGGAGCTGGTGGAGAAGCCAGCCAGAAGAACGTACCAGCGGATCGGAGGGCAGTGGTCCAGCCTGTCCTCCCTTCCTGCAGAGCGGCTCCCGGGACGCCATATGGGGTGGTTCCCCCGGGCCAGGTTCCTCCCGCGGCGGCCCATGGGGGGTTCAATGCGGGGCTCCAGCTCTCCTCAGCGCCGGCTTAGGAACGAGCGCGGCGCTTCCTGCCTCCCCTTGAGTAGGGAGGGGGCGGGGCGCCGCGCCATGTGACTAACGCGATGACATCATCGCGGCGAGCGCGGCTGGCGCTCGGAGGGGGCGGGGCTGACAATTAAAGGCGCCAAATTCAAAAAAAAGAATGAATTTAAAAGGAACCTGAGAGAAGATGGCGCTGAGTGAGTAAGAGCCATTCAGTGGGTATTGGCTTACTGCCCCAAGAGTGTCTGTAGCACCAGTGACAAGCAATGAGTGCTCCAGCTCCAGAGGTCGCGGAATGTTCAACCGCGGCGGGAACCGTAAGTAGCCAGTGTGGCAAAACAAGGCATGCATATTCACGTATGTTATTAATGACTGTTGCATCCTTACATGCAAAATTTTGTTTGTCTGCCAGGGGAATAAAAGCGATGCCACTCCCAGAGCCAAAGCGAAAAAGTGCGCAGAATGCGGCGCAAGACTGCCGGCTTCGCATGTGAGGCCATTATGTAAAACATGCATAGCCAAGCTAGTCAAGGAGGAATCTGGGGGATTCCTCGAGGACGTCAGGAAGCTCGTCCGAGAGGAAGTAAGGTCAGCCCTGACGACTCCTAAAACGCCACCCAAGGGGGCATCAGGGGCAAAACGCCGAAGGAAGGCGTATAGCCCAGAGCAGCACTCAGACTCTGAAGAGTTCGGGATCTGAACCAGAAGAGCTGGTGCTCGAGGAGTCCTCAGAGGAAGAGGAATACAAAAAGTACCTCTTCCATAGAGAAGACCTAACGGAACTTATCAAATCCTTTAGAGCCACACTAAAGATGGAAGAACCCAGGGAACCCCGCACCATGCAGGACAAGGTCTTTGGGGGATTAGGAGAGAGGCGAAAGCATACCTTCCCGGTCCACAACAACATATCCAAGTTAATACACAAGGAGTGGAAGAAACCCGACACTGGATCCTTCTTCTCTAGGGGGGTTAAGAGGCACTATCCGTTTGAGGAGGAGGTATGCGCGAATTGGGAGGAAGTACCCAAGGTGGACGTCCCAGTGGCTAAGAGGACAACCTTGCCCTTTGAAGCCGCCACACAGCTTAGAGACCCAATGGATCGGAAGGCGGAGGGCCTATTAAGAAGATCCTGGGAGGCAGCTGCCAGTACGCTCAGACCAGGTGTTGCAGCCACGTGTGTCGCTAGAACCCTGGGAGTGTGGCTAGAGCAACTAGAACTGCATATCTCGAACAAAACACAGAGGGAACAAATTATAGATTCCCTCCCTATGCTAAAAATGGGCACCAATTTCCTGGCGAACGCAGTGGTGGAGTTGGTGAAACTGTCGGCAAAAACAACGGCCCTAACCAACTCGGCCAGAAGAGTCCTGTGGCTGAAGTCCTGGTCGGGTGACCTGACATCAAAAAATAAATTATGCTCGCTTCCCTTTCATGGCCAGTTCCTCTTTGGTCCGGATCTGGACAAGATCCTAGAAAAAGCGTCAGACAAGAAGAAAGGATTCCCAGAAGAAAAACAGCGTAAAGGGAGGACCTTCTTCCGGGCCCCAGCACAACAGCCGGAACCGTACAGAGGCAAAGGCAAGACGGGCCGCTGGAGTTACCCCAAGGGGGGCAGAGGGAGGAACTTCCTCTTCAACCCGCACCAGGGGGATCCAGCTAAGCAGAAGCCCTGACGCCATCCCAGTGGGGGCGAGGCTGCGGAACTTCGGATCGATGGGCCTCAATTTGCAGGAGCCCATGGATCCCGGAGATCCTGCAGCAGGGATACCGAATCGAGCTGGTATCCCTCCCCAGGAGAAGATACATTACCACCCGAGGTCCAGCGCAACAACTGCACCCGCTCCAGCAGGCGGTACAGGACCTACAACGTCTAAAAGCAGTGTCCTTCGTGCCAAAGAGAGAGGAGACCTGGAGGCACTACTCCAGACTCTTCCTAATAAAAAAAACCTGGCGGAGGCTCACGCCTGATAATAAATCTAAAACCCCTGAAAGTTTTCGTCAAATATCGGGAGTTCAGGATGGAATCAATCACTTCAGCAGTAAGGTTGATCCCCAAGGGTGCCTACATGGCATCGATCGACCTGAAAGACGCCTATTTTCACGTACCAATCCACAGGGCCTCAAGGAAGCACCTAAGGTTCGCGCTAGAGATGGGCAAGAGGACAAGACATCTCCAATTCAGATGCCTGCCCTTTGGAATCTCCTCAGCACCCCGCATCTTCACGAAAATCATGGCGGAGGTTGCAGCCTACCTAAGACAGAGGTCGATTCTGATAGTCCCCTACCTGGACGACATCCTAATTATAGCCGAGTCCAGGGAACGCCTAGCAGAAAACCTGGCAACGGTGCTCAACCTATTACAGTTCCTAGGTTGGATAATAAATTGGGAGAAGTCCAGCCTAAACCCCAGCACGGAGAAGGTGTTTTTAGGCATAATACTCGACTCAGAAGCTCAGTGCTCCTTCCTCCCCGAGTCATAAGTGCAGAAAATCCGACAGATGGTGGAATCCTTCATTCGGAAGCGGTCATGCTCAATCTGGGAGCTTATGTCCCTCCTGGGAAGTCTAACGTCATGCATCCCGGGGGCAGCATGGGCACAGGCGCATACCAGACCTCTGCAAGCAGCAGTTCTCTCAGCATGGGACGGCAGGTAATCCTCGCTAGAAAGGAGAATGCAGATCAAGAATTCGGTGAAAATATCCTTGCGCTGGTGGACGTCCCCGGGAAACCTAGGAAGGGGGGTCCACTGGATATTGAACCCGGCGGTGCAGGTCACGACAGACGCAAGCTCCTGGGGGTGGGGGGCGCACGTCGGAGACCAGCTCCTACAGGGCCCATGGCCGCTGGTGATGAAACACCAGTCCTCGAATTACAGAGAACTACAGGTGATCTGGAAGGCCCTACAGCACCTGGGGAACACTGTAAAAAAAACAGCACATAAGAGTGCTATCAGACAATACCACGGCAGTGGCCCATATTCGGCACCAGGGGGGGCACGAGGTCGCCAGCTCTCCAGAGTATCACACACAGAATATTTCGCTGGGCGGAGGGCCGCATCCTCTCATTATCGGCAGTACACTTGAAGGGATCCCTGAATCAAAGGGCAGACTTTCTCAGCCGAAGGCGTTTAGACCCAAGGGAATGGTCTCTATCCCAGGAGGCATTCCGGATTGTGACAGACAAATGGGGTCTCCCACAACTGGACCTGTTCGCGTCAAGACAAAACGCCAAGGTGGAGAACTTCTCCCTCAGACGGGAGGACCGACCAACAGCGGTGGACGCCCTGAGCCAGGATTGGGGAGGAGAACTGGCATACGCCTTTCCCCCAATTCCATTAATCCCAAGGGTACTGCAGCACTTCAGGTCACAGACGTGCACCCTGATCCTGGTGGCTCCCTTTTGGCCAAGAAGGAGCTGGTTCAGCCTCCTAAGGAACCTGAGCATCCAGGAGCCAGTCACCCTTCCGGCTCAAGCGAATCTCCTAACGCAGGGGCCCCTGAACTACCCCGACATAAGCAGATTCCATTTAACAGCTTGGTTACTGAAGAATCCATACTGAGGGGCAGGGGATTCTTGGACAAGGTAGTCAGGACGCTAATGGCAAGTAGAAAAGAGACAACCAACCGCATATACCAGAAAATCTGGAAGAGGTTTATCTCTTGGAAACAGGAGAGAGACTCCTCGAGCAGCGGCGCGGACATCCCTTTGATCCTGAACTTTCTGCAGGAGCGCCTGGATATGGGCCTCGCCCCAAGCACCCTAAGGGTCCAAACGGCAGCCCTTAGCGCCCTATTTGACACTAAGCTAGCTGGGGACAGGTGGATCAGTAGATTCCTGACTGCAGCAGATAGGCTACGACCCAGATCCACCAACATATGCCCAGACTGGAATCTAAATTTAGTCTTGAGGGCCATGTCAGGGGAACCCTTCGAACCAATTGAGGGGCTCTCAATAAAAATGCTCACAGTTAAAACAATCTTCCTAGTGGCCATTTCCTCAGCCAGACGGGTCAGCAAGCTACAAGCCCTATCCATCCGCCACCCGCTCCTCAAAATTACAGACATCAAATTGGTCTTCAAAACGGACCCGACCTTCTTGCCTAAAGTAGTATCCCCATTCCATAGGGCCCAGAACATAGTAATCCCCTCGTTCTATAATCACCCAAAAGACGAGAGAGAGCGAGCCCTGAATTGCTTAGACGTCAGAAGAGCGGTCCTGACGTACATCGAGGCTACAAGCCCATGGAGGCAGGATGACAACCTGTTTGTCCAGTTCTCAGGCCCTAACAAGGGAAAGAAAGCAGCTAAAAGCTCTATAGCCAGGTGGATCCGCCTGGCCATTAGCGAGTCATATAAGACATTGGGGAAGGAGGCTCCCTCGGCTCTTAAAGCCCACTCCACGAGGGCGAGAGCGACCTCATGGACCTCGGCATCAGTAGAGCAGATATGCAAGGCAGCAGTATGGAAAAAGCCCCATACTTTTGTCAAACATTACAGGGTAAAGGTGCAGCTTGATGAGGACATGTCCTTCGGTCGTAAGGTCCTCTCAGCGGCAATCCCACCCTAGAATAACTTTAGTTGATACGTCTCAGGTGGTGCTGTCGTGGAGACGTCCTGGGAGAAGAGTGATTATACCTACCCGATAATCGGGTTTCCAGGAGTCTCCACGACAGCACCCGTACATTCCCTCCCGAAAAAAAAAAATATATATATACCAGATAGGTAAAAAGTTTTTTAGTTAGTTCCTACCCCGGCAGTTTCATTATAATACACTGAGGGGAGGACGGGGGGGGGGGGGGGGATTTTAACCTCTCTGTGTGTTCCTGTCCTATCAGGAGAAGGCGATCTCAGGTGGTGCTGTCGTGGAGACTCCTGGAAACCCGATTATCGGGTAGGTATATTCACTCTTTTTCAGTTCTTTAAAAATGAACAGCCTATTCTAAGGATACGGAGGTAGCATTTCTAAAGCCAACCCGTGCCATGCAGTGCTGTTGCTGGAGGCTGCCTACTCTTTGTGCAGCAACTTGCCCTTGTACTTTGTATCAGAGCGCTGTGGTGAGGCGCGAAGGTTGGTTTGGGGCCTATAGCATCTGTAGGTCATCCCTATTAGACTAGGGTCCGACCTTGATTCTGCCAGTCAGCTGCTTGAGGAGGGCCACAGTGTTCCAACTAGTGCTTTATTTCCCTCATTTGTCTACCAGCCACAGTTCTGTACGTTTTATAGCGGCGGTGCCCTGTATTACAATTTACTACAGTTGACTAGGCTGCAATACCAGGCACAACCACTACTAAAAGTACGGAGCTTTGCCTGGTGAACAATGAATGAGATGCAACACTCACTGGAGCACCACATCCCCTTCAAACAGCTAATCAGTTGGACCCCACTGACATAATATTGATCTCCTTGCACTATATAGTTGATACCTGTCTGTGACAAGGCTGGTTGTCAGAGGGCTTACATTTCAGACAAAGTACAGTACAAAGAAAAAAATTGTCTTGGGTTGAGAAAAAAAAAAGCTTGTCTGCAGTAGCTGATGGCAGTAAGGCTGACTTCACATGAGCGAGCGTGACATAGGGCAGCGAATCCTGCCCCCATATGACGCTCCCCGCATGTGACTTCCCAGAGGATGCAAGATACTGTATTTTCATGGCTAAGCGGCCTCACATCACGCCCGTGTGAAGCCGGCCTCAGCCCCCAGGAATGATTAACATGTCCCATTTGTACATTTTGTCTGTTTCTAATAATAATTTTCTATTTTAAGTTAAGACAAGTGAATCCTGTGGAAAAGACCGAGAATGATGAAATAAAGCCGCCCAACAGCAACAAGACTCCCCCTGCTCTGCTGCTTCAGGTAGTTCTCAAGATCTTACAAAGTTAGACCGCACTTTAGACTATCCCGTACTTTAACGTAATGACTCCTTTATGTCACTTTTCTTTCTCCCAAGGATAAATCATCCTGTAATATTTCTTAGATTTGTTCATCTCTCATTGCTATCACATGGTTGCCGGCAGACTGCTCACATATTACCCCCTAAAGGGAATCTGATGTGACGGCCTCCCTGAAATTAGGGCATTCATTTTGAAAGCTATCATACATAAGTGAAATCACTAGAGATGAGTGAGCATACTCGCTAAGGGCAATTACTCGATCGAGCATTGCCCTTAGCGAGTACCTGCCCGCTCGGAAGAAAAGGTGCGTGGGAGGAACGGAGGGGAGAGATCTCTCTTCCCCGCTCCCCCTGCTCACTGCCGCAACTCACCTGTCACCCGCGCCGGCAGCCGAACCTTTTCTTCCGAGCGGGCAGGTACTCACTAAGTACAATGCTCGATCGAGTGATTGTCCTTAGCAAGTATGCTCGCTCATCTCTAGTAATCACACAAGTTGGTTTCATGGCAGTGGTTTTTTTTGGGGGGTTTTTTTTTTAGCAAAAGCTGAGAATTTATACAAAAAAAAGTATAGAAAGAGCATTAATATTTCTCCTTATGTATCCACTCCTGTGTTTGGCTTAAACTGCTGAAAAAGCTGCATTCACGATTCCAGCCTTAATTATCAACATTCTCAAAGTCACGTGAGACCTTTTTAAGGACCCTTCTAGGTTGTATTAAGATGGTGCGGTTAGAACAGTGTGCTTGCCACGGTTATCCATGTGGTTGTCGTAACGGCATCAAGAGCCGTGGCTGTAAAACCAGATGTGGGTTCACCAGATGCGGGTTCACCAGAAGCAGTTTTAGTACTGTTGTTTTTTTTAATCTGCTGTGTCTGAATACAGCCTTACTTGTTTCTCTCTTCCGACATACTAAGAAATCTCCCCAATGTGTTTTGCTTGCTCGGTAGACTCCGAAAACTCCATTGGGAAACGCGTTTGAGTGTGAGCTGACACATCTTACAAATAAAAATTCAATATTGGAACAACTTGTATCCGAGCTGAATGAGGAGCGAATGGCCAAGAATGAAGAAATAATCCGATTTAAGGCAGGTTTTGCGCCGTCACTTAACAGGTTAACTGCTGTCTTGCCTTCTGCATTGCTAAGATAATTATTCCTGTTGCAGATCCAGTTGTGTGAAACAGAAAATCTGCGTCTTGAAATCCAAAACCTGCAGGGACAATGCAAGGAATTAAAGCTTCATCTGGAGAATAGTAAAAAAGGAGAGAGTATTTGGTAAGTATGTTCCTGATATTAGATGTTTATTGCTAGAATACCATTTGACACCTATCCACCGGGAAGGGTTTTCCCCCTCTAAATCATTGGCAGCAGTAGATCAGTTAGCAATGGTACCATGCTTTCCCGATAATAAGCCCTACCCTGATTTTCCGGTGCTCCGGCAGTCTTCTGTGTGGTACTCGGCACTTGATGAACCAATCACAGCCATTCAGTGAATGACATCATTGAATTGCTGTGATTGGTTCATCGAGTCTTGGCGCTCATGATCCAATCACAGAAATCTTTCTGGAGGTGGGGTATTCAAGCCTCTTTACCAGGAAGAGATTGCTTTTTCAGAGCCGAGGACTACACGGAACACTGCCGCAGCCCAACATGAGGTACCTGAAAGCTGCCTGCCACTTGAGTATTAAGACACCCCCCCCTGAAAAAAAAGACACTGCCTCTTTTGGGGCAAAAATTAGTGTGACAGTGTCTTATTTTCTGGGAAACGTGGTAGTTTCTAAACCTGTCTTTTTTAAAGCCCATAAGTCCAGCATATACCTCTAGAAAAGCTGTTTTAAAACTGGCGCACCATGTGTTTGTTTCCAAATGGTCCAGTGGGTGTACCTGGATCATTCAGGTCACCTGGGGTCTCTTCTGTACATGCGTAGTGAAAGCTGGCATGGCTGCCCACAGCAGGGTGAAACCAATTATGCATATGCTGCTCGCAGCATACCCAGTGCAAGTATGACATATGGAGTGGCTTGTGGATGACGTTTGGAGTTGGGTGTGTTTACCGAGGAGACCCCGAGGTAGGGTGAACCTTCTGGGTACGGGCACTGGATTTTTCAGAACTAATTAAAGGGAATCTGTCACCATCTTTTAGCAGCTCACTGAGAGCAGTACAAAGTCACACTAATTACAGCGATACATCTGCTGTGTATCTGTACAGTAGTTTGGGAGGAACTTGCATTTTAGTAGTATTAATAGTACTTGGTATTAAAAATTTTTGAGGGATCGTTAATAATGCGTCATTTTTGATCAATATGCAGGAAAGGTTTTTCTCCCTTTTACTGATCATTATTAAATGATCCTATCTTTTTTTCCCCTTTAAACCACTTCCTCAGTAACGGGAATAAGAACCCTGACATCAAAGATCTAAAGAAAGAGATTGAAAAAGAAGTCTCTGAACGAATGGAAAAGGTATTTATGTTTGGACTTTGAGGTATAATATCTTCCTGTTTTGTTTTTGTTTTTTTTTTCTAATCTCTTCTAGGTTTGTTCATACGGCAGATTCTGCCGTGGAATTTCCTGCATGGAATTCGCCTGTAAAACCGAGGTGATTTTTGCCGTGGCTCGGCTCGTGGATTTAGTCCTGTCGGTGGACAAAGGTCTTGTGCGGAATTTCCTATGGATTTCTCTGCAGCTTCGTGGAAAGGAGTGACGTGTCTCCTCCTCATGTGGATCTGCATGAAAATGTGTTGGAAATTCCATGCGTGGATTTTGCCCACTGACCAGTAAACATCTGCATGCGGATCCGTGGCCGTCTTACAGGCAGATTCTGTGAGAATAATTCCACTGTAATCGCCCGTGTGAACACAGCCTTACCGTGCAGGAGGAGTCCACTTTTTTTTTCCGACTGGGAGAATGTTTTTCCAGATGAAATTCACATAAAAGGTCCCATAACTTTGTACACTTTCTGTATACTGACATTTAGGTTTTCTCCTTATACGCCTGCCCAGTCTTGCTCTCTAGTAGATGCAGTTGTATCCCGTCTAGGCAACGCTCCGCCTGCAGTAACTCGTTTTTTTGCAGGATAATCTGTAGTTTCTATTGTTACCATTTTGGGATAAACATGTTAAACTATGCTAACTATGTTAATAAGACTTTTTGATTGCTTTTGTAATGTTCGTTCTTGCAGACTGGGCAACAGAAGAAACACACAATTCTGGTGTTGGGTACCTTTGCACTGTGAGGGATAAATAATGCATTATTTGAATAGATCAGACTTTTACAGATGCGTTTATGTCAAATATGAGGATTGTTGTGGATTGAAATTTTTTTATTTAATTAGGTTCCCACAGGGGTTTTTAGTGATCGTTTGATGGCTTATATGATCTACTCCAATGCTTCAAGCAACCCTCCAGTCCTGGACAAACAAAGATGGCTGAACAGCTTTTCCTCTGACTGCCTGATGTACACTGTACACCAGTATCCATCGGTAGTCTAAGACGCTACATGCTGCTTGACTGGCCAAGGCTGCACACGTGGTCACATTAAGCAGGTATCTAGTGTCTCAGACTGATGATGCATACTAATGCACAGTGTACATCAGGCAGTCAGAGAAGCTGTTGTGGCCATGTTTTTTATGTCCAGGACCAGAGAGTCGCTTTCTATATTACAATACATTCAGTCTTGCCACAGTCAGGGCTTAACAGGCAAACAATCCATGGCAGTCCTGGGCGCCTTCATGAGACACGAACTGCCGCCTGTGATCTTGTTGTAGGTGATCTATTCGGCCAACAGAGGGGGCTCCCCCACTTCTCTTTGTCAGGCCATTTAAATGGTTAACAGCTGTGACCTGAGTTAACACTGGCTGATGTTTTTTATAGAACACCACCCCATTGTCCGTTGCAGTAGTGGGGGGATTGGATGTGGGCAGGTTCATTGCTCTCGCAAGCCAAGAGAGGTGATTCTAAGCTCCCACCACCACAAAAGCACAAGATAATGTGGTCTGGGCATTCATCTTTTGTTATTAGAGAACAATGGAAGGGTATAGAAGAGTTTTTCCAGGGGGTTGTGCAACTTTTTGCCGTAATCACCTGCTGGCTATCTTTTTTTCTACGAGGGCGATACACTGTACGTCCGTAAGTAATCACAATTAATTTCCGCGATGAATCACAGCTCTTCTGCGGCAGAAAGCCACTACGGGAAACTGACCCATTTGTGTGCAGGCAGCCTAATAGTGTATATTTGGCCAGAAAGTTATTTATTGTGGTTTCACTGTCTTTTTTTTTAGTTTTTTAATTTGTATGTTTGTTTTTTTTTGTTTTGTTTTTAATCCAATTTACTTTTTAAATAGGGTAAGACAACTGAGCAACTTCTGAAGGTGCAAAGAGAGTAAGTTGGATGATTCTTAATTTTTTTGGAAGCAAAACTTTGTAACTTTTCTTATTTTGTCAATGGAGCAACATTTGTGGAGAGCTCAAACACTAATCGATACACGGTCACTGCATGCTTCACTTATGAGCCGAAGTCATGATACTAGCATGCACAGTCATCCTGTGACTGATTCAGGTGGTCCTCGATGGACCATGTTGATGGGGTCTGTTAGAGATCTTACAGCAAGAATAGCGCCACAGACTGTTCTGTATTTCCCATGATACAATAAGTGTACCTGATGAAGGTTTACATTGTAAATGTGAGCTGACCCTTGCCTGTAAAGGTACAGTAGGTGTAAATAGTACAATGTCACACATAATGGAGAATAGATCACTTTATGCATTAAAATGTATTATAATTGGTGAGTAAAAGGGGTTACATGTAAGGATGAGTAATCTCCTCGGCTGCTACAAGGCAGGCGTTCCCATCCTATAATGTGACCTTCACAGGTGTAGACTAAAAGAATATAGTTTATTAGAAACTCTTAAAAACATATACGGGCTGACTAACAGTACTAACATACATTAGTATATATCTTCTCCTCTTTTTTGTGTTAATGTATGTTAGTACTGTTAGTCAGCCCGTATATGTTTTTAAGAGTTTCTAATAAACTATATTCTTTTAGTCTATACCTGTGAAGGGCTTTTAAGAAAAATTTACATATAGACTTCCCGTCTCTGTGATAAGCATCCTATAATGTGACAACTAAAATAGGGAGATATTTATAATCTACTACAAAGTTACGTAAGCTGGCTAAAAAGTGATCATAATTGACCGTTGTGTCACCCTAAAGGCATGCAGTGTAGTTGGCAGTATACATTATTCTTCTGGTGTGTTAGCGCCCTTTTATTCATTGTGTATTTCTGTAGGTTAGAGGAGGTACGGACCATGCTCAAAAATAAGGAGCAGTCCATCACAGAGCTGAACAGTGAGATAGAAAGAACACGAGCGCTGGAGCTAAAGGCCTTCCAGGAAAAAGAAGAAATCCGTTCAGTATTAGAAGCACAAAATGAGGAGACCGAGAAGAAGTTGCAGGTAATTGACAAGACTAGTCAGTCCAAGTCATCCTACACATACAGTATAACTCCTGTTAAAGGGAACCGGTCATCAGCTCTAAGCACTGAAAACAAAGTTATAGTATAGGTCATGGGCAGCTGTCTTGTACTCGCCCGATCCCTCGCTCCTGCGGTGTGCCCCCACCAAAGTCAGTAAGTGTAAGCCCCTTGACTATTTTTGCGTGCCCATAGGGATGAATGGAGGATGTGTGCATAGAGTCAGGCTGCTGATGCATGGCGAGGAACACCGCAGGAATGAGGCATTAGGTGAGTACAAGACACAACTTACCTGTCACCTGAACTATAAGCAGTGTAACTTACTTGCTGACAGGTTCCCTTTAACCCCTTGAGTGGCACGCCCGGAAATTTTCCGGGACGAGCTCCACTGCTCATAGTGACATAGCCCGGAAGATTTCCGGGCTATGTATCACGATGGGAGCTGCAGAGCACAATGCCACAAGCTGTGACAGTGTGCTCTGCCTGCACAGACCCACAGAGAACAAAGCAAGGGCTTTGAAAAACCAGCAGAAGATATTGCAGATATGCCGGCAATCTCCTGCTTTGTTTACAGGTTGCCATAGAGACCATCGGCTTGTCAGAAGCAAGCCGATGGTCTCTGTGGCAGGGAGAGCTGGTGCTTGGCTGTCAGAGGACAGCTAGGTACCTGCTCTTACAGCAGAGATCAGAGAAAACCTCCGATCTCTGCTGTGTTAACCCTTTACATGCTGCAGTCTGTGATTTCTTTTTTCCCCATTTCTTTTTTTCCTCCCCCCTGTTTAAAAAAATCACAACTTGTCCCGCAAAAAACAAGCCCTTATATGGCCATGTCAATGGAAAAATAAAAGTTATGGCTCTTGAGACGCAGCTGCAAAATTTGTTGAAATTCAATGATTAGACCATTTTAAAAAACCTGCCCTGGTGGGCACGACAGGGTGGTAGGAAACCCGCCACTCAAGGGGTTAATCTGCATCAGTCATAGAAAAATATATAAAGCTAAGGGCATAGAACCTACAGGGACCTCCCTCCACGGGATGTGGGGGGGTGGGGGGGTGTTCATGCTTAGTTTATGCTATAATTTAATGGCTATATAAATCGTCTAAAAAGAAATACAAATACATGAATTTCAAGAGCATTTATATTAAACAGGAGTCAGAATTGTTACGGAAGCAGATTGCATGTCTGGTGGAAGAGAATGGGAAGCTTCTTGGACACCAGAATCCACAACAGAAAATCCATTATCTGGTGAAGCTTAAGAAGGAGAACAACAATCTTGTCGAGGTATGAAATAACGATCGGTGGCTAAAAGGGCACAACTGCAACTGCCTGGGATTTAACACTGAACTGTGGTAGTCTGTCAAACTGCTGGAAGCCTCAGACGGGCATGGAGTGTGCGCCCCGTTGTCACCCCTTAGGCTGCATTCAACTGGCCCTACAATGCCTGAGTGCGGAGCCGAGTATACTCGGTGCAAGAACTGAATTGGATCCATCACAACAGGGAAACCTCCCTACAAAAAAGGTGTCAGTGCTTTTTATGTGAACAAATGTCACAATATGAAATAAAAATTCCGTAGAAGTTCATATTATGTAGAATGGGCTCTTTGGGACAATCAAAATGCAGAAAAGCAGCTTTCGTTTTTTTTCTTGTCACATGTCTTTGTCCCTCTATGCTCTGTAAAGATAAGTGCTTAGAAGTCCCATAAATAGTTCAGTTAAACTATATGATCAACTATATGATCAATGTCCCCATTGCTGCAAGACAAATGAGCTAGCCTCACCATTCTATGGGGCAGCACATTACTACTAAACAGGTGGCTTAATATTTGGAAAGAGATTGCTCATAGATGCCAAAATAACTTGATTCTTGAGGGTCTGACCCACACATGTCAAACAAAAGGCCGCGGGTCAAATGCGTCCCGCCACCTCATTTAATATGGCCCACCGTCAGTACAGTAGACTAACAGGTATTCCACTCACCCAGCCTGCAGCGCGGAGTCTGTGACCGCTGACCTCTCTTCCCTGGTGTCCAAGTCTACCGTCCTGTACGCAGAGCCGAGAGAAGAGATCAGCGGTCACAGGCTCCGGACTGAAGCTGCAGGCTGGGTGAGTGGAATGCCTGTAGGGATCCTACTCAGCCAGAGGCCAATTAAGGGGGTCGCTATTACTACTGAGACTACTATGGAGGTCACTTATTACCACTGGGGCCACTATGAGAGGCACTATTACCACTGGGGCCACTAGCTGCGGGAGGGCCCTATCACTATGGGGGCCATTAGAGCCCTCCTGCAGATAATGGCACCCGTAGTGATGAGGCCCTCCCGCAACTATCACTACGGGGGCCACTAGCTTCGGGAGTGTCAGGGTAATATTTCTAAGTACAGCACCAATCAGGCCCACCCCACTTGCCCCGCTGCCGGCAGTAAAGAAGAAAACACCACACAGAGGTCTGGTATAGTTCCTCACACGGGGACATGACTGCGCTGCGCCCTTTATTACAGATTACATGGGATCTTATACCCTTTGGTCTCATCACTAGAAATGAGTAATAGTCTCATTGGCTCAAATCCACCGCATAACCATATATGGGAAGTCCGGATTTCCGGCCTGAGACAGTGAAAGTTATGTACGTAGTTGAACAGTCGTTATCTTGCTACGGCGCCTCTGGAAAAACAGCCAAGCACACGGCCTTGTGTCTGGTTCTTCTTTGCTGTGTTTAAAATACATTTTGTCTTTGCCTGGCAAGGCCTTTGGAATATCTGGTATAAGGTGAAGTATTACGTTTTTCATAGAGTTAGTACATATGAGAATAAAGTTAGTATACATATAAAAAGAAAGGCACATAACTATATCTATATAAATGTATATATTCCAGTGTTTTCTTTTCTACCTACAAGGATATATATATTTCCTTCTCAGGAGGGCCCTATCACTACGGGGGCCAATCAGAATCAGCCCTTTGAAGGCAACCATAAGGTGGATGTGGCCCTCTGTGAAAATGAGTTTGAAACCCCTGGGCTTAACCGATCACTTGAACAAAGTGGTTTCTGCGTCCTACTGAGGGCTTGGCTCTTGTGCAGCTCATTATCCATCTTCAGTTCTCAGAAAGTTTACATACAATTTATAGACTGTCACATGCCTTTTGTCCAGCCAATTATAGAAGTCCATATGCCCAGATCCCACCAATCACAACTTCAGACACATCTCATACAGCATGACATGAAAACCACCTGCTAGCCTGCATTGCCATGTAGGACATCTACATTAACATTTAGTCTAGGATTTTACTTCTGGTCTGCTCAAAATCACTCAACCAGAATTGCAGCAGAATAGACCATTTTTAATGCATGTATGTTCTGCATTTATAATTTTATATATTTTTTCTTTTTTAGGAAGTAAACCGGCTGCGAACAGAAAACTCTTCACTGAAAGAACAAAGTATAATGGACCTCACTCTGTAAAGTGAACACGTGCGCACTGTCTCCATAGTAAGCCGCTGGCTCCTGTAGTTACGCATTATTGGCCGGCTCTGGTTGTGAGAAGTATCAATGTATATACTAGAATCTAACGAGAAGTCACAACAGATTTCATACTATATACATTCAAAAACGAAGGATCGTTCAGAGATGGTTAAAAGGCAAAATCGCTTCAAAAGTAATATATAGTTTTGATCATTCTTAGTTTCCCAGAGAGCTGAAAGGAAGCAACGAGCGAGTTCTCAGTATAAACAGGCAGTCCTTCATCTATGAGTGACTGCCTGTTCACAGTGAGTGGAGGCATTCACTGAACAACTATCGCTCCTACGTGAAAGCGCAGAAGTGATTAGTCTTTGGAGGCCTGTTGGGTGCATAAGCCGTGTAAAGCCACCCGCAGGTTCACAAATCTTAGTCTTTACAGAGAGAAAATAGTAAAAGGTTAGCGCTCTAAATTGGACTTTGTTGATTCCAAACTTAGATTCAAACTTTTGTAAAGTCTCTTTTGTATACAGTATTGGCAGCTTTTGTAATCGCCCTCTTCTATTTCACCTGTTCTTTCTCAAACCTTTGTCAGATGTCATGTAAATATGTATCGTGTGTCTGTTTCCGTGTAGAGTATAAATGTAAAGTGTAACACGTCTGTTGGGGGGGGGTTCTTAGAGATTTAATGTTTGAGGGGGAGGGGGCTTATTTAATCACATTTCGGATATAACCTTTTACTACTATTCCAATAATGTAGCAATGAGTTACTCTCATCAGATAATTAAATTCTTACGCTTCCACAATATTTTAATAAAGAAAGTTTAAAGTTCTGAGAAGAACAGTTCTCAATGTTGACGACACAAACGAATAAACATCAATTAACGCTATTATGTTCTTCTGACGTTCATTCGGCATCTTGGAAATCACACTATAATCATGTACACAAAATAAGCGTGAGCGCCAGCTCCTTGCCAGAGTTAATGCCAATATGTAAGGTTGACGCTTCTTCCATCATTCTAGTGGAGAGGTGCCCCTTGGTGCAGGTAATACTGGATACGGGGAGGATGGGGCAACTAGTGCCGGTAGAGGACAGGCTCCCGTGCTTTGGGGCACAACTATGTCATTGTACTTGCTATAGATAGTAATGCTGAGCCAGCTCCTGCCTGACCCCTCGTCTCCGGGATGGGGATAACGCCCTTGTGTAGAAGGTCCAGTGGAAAAGATTAATGAAAACCATGGGGTAGGGGTGCTACTGGTAATAGACCAAGCACCCATGGATTGATCGTAGATGTTGTTTCTACATAGGTCAGTGTTGCTCCAACTCTTTCACCAGCTAAATATAATTGTCTGATGAAGGCGAGTCTGAAATGCTTGGCGCTAACATATATCTATAATCACTCCTTGGATACTTGGTCTATTACCAGCAGCGCCCCTACCCCAGCTTTTTATCTCCACCATTGGATTATGAGTTTATGGTAGTTTTATATTTTGGTATTTGTTTCACAAACTCGAATTCCCATTCGCACTTTGTTACAAGATCGTATTGGATCACACGGCTAAGTTTTAAACTTTTGGTGACTTCAATGGAGGAAAATGAGAAAATCTCCCACAAAAGATGCGTGTGCGGGTTACTTGAACACACTGACTCAATGGCAAGCAGAAAAACAAAGTACAATGTTTTTTTTGATGATGCGCCTCTGTGCGTGCAGCATAGGACATATTGCACCTTGCAGTCACTGCCAGCTCAGGCCTCAGATGTCACCTATAAAGCGTCTCTGGAGTTATGGCACTCGGGTTGGTAAAACTTTCCAGAATTTTCTGGTTTTGCCCAGTTACATTGGAACTGAATTGTGATCACAAAATCTGAACTTACAGGTTCACATTTTTTTTTAAAAACACTCCCACCCAAAATAAATAAGAGCTGGGAAAGTGCTTTGTAGATTTTTTTGGAATTACTCAGCAGAAATACATAAAAATGTCGTGATTATTTTATTAGCAATGTTTTGAATATTAAATGAGTTCTGGGTGCTTCATATCGGGAAGATCATTTGTAATCCTGTAAATGTTTTTGGATTTAACATACATTTATATAATCCTTTTTAATTTAACCATCATAGTGCCATACAGAGACCTCCTATAACTGCATACAATGTGTATAGCACATGTCTAACACTGCAGAAGTTCTCTTCTGCATATGTATATCACATGTTGGAGCTCTCCTCTTCATCAAACTACTAACGACGACCTGTCTGTCCATCCGTTAGTGAGTGGGTTTGTGAGTTACTTACATGCTCTGCCCTGATCACATGATGGTGACCTCACAGATCCTGTACGCACACGGCTGCTGTCTGGCTAGGTGTTCGTTAGTATTCCATAGAAACTGAGGCCGCAGGGGGTTTGTAGTCCACCCGTAATCTGCACAAGGATGCAGGACCTTTGTTGATGTCGCCATCATGTGATCAGGGGTGGAGCATGTAAGTCATTCACTCTGGATGCGTGTCAGCATCATGTGATCAGGGGCGGGGCAGGACGGTGACATCACGGGTTCTTCATCTTTAGTGCTGTGCTGCTTCTGATCCTTGTTGTATGGCATGAACAATGTATGTAGCAGATCTGTATGTGTGCAGCGTGCATGTAGCAGTGCTTTGTGTGATGTGCATGTAGCAGAGCTGTGTGGCGCCATTAGAAACACTGGTACTATAATTTCCTTATCACAACTAGTGTAATATACATCTACAGAAGAAGGCTCCGATGATGGACTTTTCTCTTGCACAGTGTTAGAAACGTGTCGGGCTTCACCTAACATAGGAACTATGCAGGGAGATCTCAATGTCAGGTGAGGATTGGAAAGGGTTTAAAGTGGAATAAATGGGTGCATTCAAATCTACTATTGTCCAATGCATGAGATTGTTTTTATAGCAACATAGTGATAGTAGTTAAAAGCTGCTACATTCATAAAGCTGTTGTATGTGTGAGTACTGCTTGGGGACCTTTTACAAGCACGTGTGTCTATTCTCAATCAAACATAATAGTGGCTCTATACAGGAAAGAAGGGATGAATATGTCCCCTAAGGAAAGACTAGTGGATCCTCCTAAGGCGAGGGAAAGTATAAAGAAAAGAGCCGCACCATACATGTTAGTGTGAATATGGAGACCATGTTGGTCAATGTAAGAAAAAATAATCACTTAAATAGAAGTGAGCTGTACAGAATGTCCAGAGCTGTACCCGGTGGACAGTCTGCTTCCTGAGCACCCCGCACCCCTTCAGTCTGAGCTGGACCTCCAGTCAGCTGATATTGATGACATAGCCTAAATCCTGGAAATCTGAAGTCAGTGGATGTGAAAATACAGAACCCCGCTAGTATACAGCATCACATCTTATATTTGTATAGGAGTCAGAATTCTATCTGCAGTATTTGGGAAAATGTAATTAACCCCTTCCCAGGGTCGGGGTATGTATGAAGAGAGGTCGTGGGGTGGCCTCTCTTCATACAGTGCGAGCGTCAGCTGCTACAGCTGACACCCGCTGGCAAAAGCGATTGGCCGTGCGGCCAATTGCGGCTATTAACCCTTTCAATGCCACTGTCAGTTCTGACAGCAGCATTTAAATCCCCTGAGTACGGCCCCCCGCGGTGAGATCGGGGGAGCCATGCAGGTGTCAGGGTGGCTTGATAGACTGCCTGTCAAATTGCAGTATGATGTAATGCTGAAGCATTACGTCATACTGCAGGAGCGATCAAAGCATCGCTGGTTGTAGTCCCCCAGGGGGACTTAAAAATAAAGTAAAAAAATCAATAAAGTTTTTTAATTGTAAAAAAAAAAAAGTAATAAGTTTAAATCACCCCCCTTTAGCCATATCTATAAGTAAAAAAATCTAAAACAAAATAAAAATACATATTTGGTATCGCCACATTTATAAACGTCTGATCTATTAAAGTAGCACATTACGGTGAACGCCGTCTGGGGGGGAAAAAAATAAAGCCAGAAATGCACTTTTTCAGTCACCTTGTCTACCAGAAAAAACGCAAATGGTGCAGAGGGGCGGAGAGGGGGCGGGAGCTCAGTTCCTGCTCCTGGCTCTTCCACTCCCCCCCCCCCCCCCCCCCCCTCCCTGCAGATGAGGACGTGTATCAGCTCGACGTGAAAACCGAGCCAATATATGTTCGTGGGAATGCAGCCTAAATGTTTATTTTTAGAATTTTTATATTTAGCATTTATTTTTAAACTTTATTTTTTTACTAATATATTTTTTTATTTATAATTTTTAACTTTGTTTGCAATTTTTATTATTTCTTTAAATATATATTTTTGTATATAATATAAATTAATTGTAAAAAAAAAACCCTTTTCTCGTATCTGCTGTATTTATCCTCCACAAGAGAGAATACGGAGTTCGGGTGGTTTTACATGGAGCAACTATTGGCCGAAAAATCTCAAATGCATGATTTCCAGCGGTAGTTGTCCCGTGTAAATCCGGGACCTGACAGGGCGCCATGTGAGGAAGCGCTCAGTAGTTGCTAGTCGCTACTCTTCAGCTCACCTAAATGAAGTGAATAGTGAGTTCTCCCTCAGTGTAAACAGGCAGTCATTCATCAACTGCTGCCTGTTCACGATAAATGGAGGCGGACAGCTGGGAGAAATCTCTGGCGCGCATCGCCTCCATTCACCGAACAACTATCCTTCATGAGTGAATATCTTGATACTGAATGAAACCCACAGTGAATTTCCCGCAGCAAGTAGAGCATGCTGGGATTGGAAAATCCACACCGTGACTCGAATCCACAGCGGATATTTTACACTATTAGATCAGGGCCAGCTTTGAAATGAAGGAGGGGTATTCAATTTTGACTTTATTTATGGAAATTCAGATCACAGCCTTAATTAACATAAAGTGTCCGAGATCTGACTTGTAAAGGCGCACATCTCACGTATGACTGCACTGAGATGTGGGTGAGAATGAATGAATGGCTATTTCATAGTTCTGCAAAAACTAGCGGTACTTTATGGAGGGCACTGTGCAAACGGTTTACGGCTCAGTCAGACGGGCGTTTTAACGTGCACATTTTTGTGCGCAGAATGCAAACGTACAAAAAATTTGCGTAACAGAAGCAGGCGGTATGCAGAAAAAAACGCATTTGGCTGCGTTTTTCTGCGCACAAAGTGCACTGCCCACTATCCCCTGCTGCGGCTGTGACAGCTGCAGCAGGGGATTCCTTGGATGTGAAACCCCCGGATGCTGTCACATAACTTGTGGTCAATACAAACAGCCGGCGACAGTCTGATATCGTTTATTATTGTGATTAGATCCATATTTTTAAAAAGATCTGTCAGACAGGTAGAAATAAGAAAGTATGCAAAAAAACTGCAAAAAAACATTTTGTATCCTTTAGTGGCAGAAAAGCAAACTCTATCAACCAATCTCCCCAAATGGACCCTGGGATTTATGCTATTGCTGCCAAGTAATCCGTAACTTCAGCAGGAGTGAGTCGCTTCAATCCAGTTTCACTGCAGATCCCCACTTCAATGTTGTCTTCTGTCATCTGACCCTCAAAGCTTTCCTATAGCAATACAGAACAATATTATTACACGCTCCGGTCATCGAGACGCACCATATTAGTATTTGTATGACAACACCTTCAACGGTAAAATTGCTGTGTGAATGGCGTCTTCTAGTTCATGACCCGGGTGTAACGGAGTCGTCTCCACTGTGACCTACTCTTCCAGTTCAAGATCTTCATTATATCTTAAAAAACATAAATAAAAAGTAATGAAATGAAATAATGGACTCTAGAAAAGTTATTAAAAAAAAACCAAAATGAGCTTTTAAATGGATATTTCCACTTTGGCTTTTCATAGCCAAGATGGAAACCCCACTGCTGTCTATTGGCCGCACGGCTGGAGCCTATGGAAAGGGCCGTCCGTGCTGTGCTACGCTGTTTCCGCAGCTCCCATTAACTTTAGCACTCAGCCATTTCTGATGCACTTACCCAGATCAATGTTTTGCATGCTGGTCTTAAGGTGCATTTACACAGCAAGATGATCACTCAAAATACGCTCAAACGGCAGTTTGAGTGACAGTTTTGAGCGATCACTTTGCATAAACTCTTAAGCAGCTAATTAGCTACTTAAGAGCTTATTAGTGTGTAAATAAAGGCTCCCACTGTATGCAGAAGACAGCAAGAGCGATGTCTTCTGCATACAGCTGCTTTGTTCTCGGAGCTGTCAGCTGGTGTCCCACTGAGAGCTTCAAGGGGGATACCAGCTGAAACAATACTATCGGCGGTATCCCGCTGAGAACGCGGCACTGATAAGGCTCATCGCTGATTTTTAGCTTGCTAAAAGTTAATAATGAGCAAATAGTGCACGAAAAGTGCATGATAGCAGCGCGTTTAGACACGACGATTATCGCTCAAAAGATAGCTTTTGAGCGATAATTGTTATGTCGAAATGGGCCTTCAGGTGACAGAGTAAAAAACACCAAACATAAGAGGTGCAAGCCTCTTATTACATTGGGTACATCTTGGGACAACCAGGCTCAACTCCCTGAAATCTATGGCAAGTAAACCCTGCTGTAGATTTCTGCTATAATTTACACCAGTTCCTGCCATAGTTCATAGTGAATGTGATGACTTGTGGCCAAGCCCTGCCCTCTTTTGTTAAGCCTGCCCACATTGTCAAAAAAAAAAAAGGTGCTGAGGGTGGTGTAAAAGCAGAAGTGTCACAATTTGTGCACATGTTGGAGCAGTGCAAGACTGTGACTCTAACACCAGACTCTATAAGCACGTTAATGAATTCCCACTTTGTTTATAAACTTGTTTCCGTGTCCCCACCCACACCTCTTTGATTTCTCTGTCAGCTATATGAGCACTTGGTCTTTTACTGGATGACTGGTTTATTTTTTATGGTCCCAGCGGGAAAAAACTTAAACATGTGATCCTTTGTTTCTATAATACACTGCAATACTCCTTTTGTGCACCGTTTCAAATTTAGTGCTGCTCTTTCAAATTAACCCCTAAACATTGACCCCAGCAGTCAATGGGTTAAAGGGTCAGTACTGGAGCTAGTTCTCATCCTAGCCATTGCAACAGTGTGTTACCTATATATTACAACACCTGCAGCTGATTGCACAGACTTAGCTCTTACTACATGTAACGACTGCGGATGCGGAACCACTGTGTCAACCTACCCGGGTAGGTGAAGATCTGATCCAGCATGGCTGACAGCCAACCCCAGCGTGGAAGGTAAGATACCGGATGTACAGCCCTGTATGCGGATGGAAACTAGGAAAAGTATCTTGCCTTGAACTGATAACCAGGAGAGGGAGACCCTGCCTACAAGCGGAGCACTCGTCCCGATAAGGACGGCTCCTATGGTCTTCCTCTAGGCGCTGACTTACCCTGGCGGGCCAGAACACCTATAAGACAAAGATACAAGAACGCCGGGTAGTAAAGAAACAAAGGAGGAACAAACTGACAGGGATAACCAGAGAAGCGGACAACGGGAATAACAGACCACAGAATACACGAACGAAGAACGCAGGATGCTAGGTAGCTGCCGAAGCAGCGGCTGGACAGGACGTGATGGGAACAAACTCTCATCAACACTGCAGCAAGGTCTGAAAGGCCCAGGGCAGATACATAGGGTGATGATTGGAAAAGGTGCATCAGCTGAACAGGAGGCCTGAAGCTATTAACCCTAGGAGTGCTGGATGAGAGTGAATATAAGCTCAGGGAACAAATAGAATGGGACGACACCCATGTTTGCCAGACACAGAAGCAGAAGGTTGTATCTGAACAGTGCATCTAGCAACTATTTCAACTTTTTACATTTTAATATACAGCAATACACAGATTAGATTTAAAAAATACAAATTCCACACAGACAAAGTCGCGGGTAACAAGCTCATATATATATATATATATATATATATATATATATATAGGCTCAAGAAAATTACTCAGTGCTATTAGGAATAATAAATGTAAATGTGTCAGCTATTGTTCCCTTGCGTGTTACCCCACTTTTGTAGACACTGGCGCAATTCTGCAAAATCCTCTGCCAAGTCTTTTTATTCTTCGTGCATTTTTGTATAAGCCTTACTATCTTTGCCCCTTAATGACGGCCAATACACTTTTTCCCTGACCTCACTGATAGGCTCTAAACCTGCACATACATCTTTTTAAGGCTGGATTCACACGAAAGTATATCGGCTTGGTTTTCACGCCGAGCCGATATACGTCATCCTCATCTGCAGAGGGGGGAGGATGGAAGAGCCAGGAGCAGGAACTGAGCTCCCACCCCCTCTCTGCCTCCTCTCCGCCCCTCTGCACTATTTGCAATGAGGAGAGGCGGGGCGGGGGCGGGCCTAAGTTCCACGAATTAGAAGCCTGAGAAGGACCTTTATGTCTGTCATGTAACTCAGTTCATTTATCCCTGCCTCCCACACAATAGGCAGCTGTCATAGACATAATAGAATGCACTACATAAGTAATACAGTGTACTATCCTAGTGATCAAACAACTGAATGTTCAAGTCCCCTTCAGGGACCAAATACTAGTGTAAAAAAAATTGAATAAAATGTAATTTAACTCCTTTGTTTTTTTCATTTTCAGTTTTTCTCCCCCTTTTAAGAATTTATCAATCGGCCTCGCTGTATGAAGGCTTGTTTTTTGCACGACAAGTTGTATTGTTCAATAGTATTACTTAATATACCATATAATGTACTGAAAAACTTTTTAAAAATTCCAAATGGAGTAAAATGAAAAAAGAAAAGGAAATTCCACCATCTTTCGGTGCATCTTGTTTCTACGGCACTCAAACTGCAACAAAAATGACCCGATAGCTTCATTCTATGGGTCGGTACGATTACTGCGATACCAAACTTGTATAGGTTTTTTTTTTTTTTTTTTTGCTGTACTACTTTTATTTTTGGATATATATTTTTTTATTATTTTATGCCGCCATGTTTTGCACACAACAGATTTTTTATTTTTCTGTCGACGTAGTTGTGCGAGGGCTCATTTTTTAGCGGGATGTCCTGCAGATTGCACTGGTATCACTTTGGAATACATACATCTTTTTAATCGGTTTCTATGGCCAACTGCAGACGGCCGGGTTGGATCTCGCGGCGAGAATTCTCACAGCGGGATGCGGACCCGTGCCCCTGCAGTGGCCTGCGGTTCACCCGCTCCCGGCCTCTTCTGTCTCCTGCTAAGCGTCGGCTGCCGATTGCGAGACCCGCACAGAAATAGAACATGATGCGATTTGTTCTCCAGACGTGTTTTCACACAGACAAATCGCGGCTGTCTGCATGGGATTGTAATGCAATCCTATGTAGGCGGGCACGGGCGGACATTTTGCGGGAGATCCCGCTGCAGAATTTCCGCCCGTGTGCAGGGGGCCTATTGCTTTTTTTTTTTTTTTGGAGACACGGACCAAAAAAGTGCATTTCTGTCTTTCCCTTTTTTTTTCTGACGACATTCATCGTGCGGGGTAAATAATGTGTTAGTTTTATAGATCGGACTTCTACGGACGCAGCGATACCAAATATGTATTTTTGTCTTATTTTGATTCTTGTATTATAAATATGTCAAAAGGGGTTTTCTTTAAAACTTGTATTACTTTTTTTTTAAATAATTAGTACAACTTTATTGGTCTTAGTTTTACTTTTTTTCTTAGTCCCCAGAGGAGACAAGTACTTGCGAGGCTTTGATCGCTCCTGCAGTATGATGTATTGCCATAGCATTACATCATACTGCTAGTGGACAGCCAGTCTATCAAGCCACCCCATCGGCATGGCTTGATTGGCATTCTACCAGGACAGCCCTGGAGCCTTTCAGAAGGCCCCCAGCTGCCATGACACCCGCACGGCTCCCTGTAATCTCATCGCAGGGAGTCGTATGTGACGCCCGAAAATTGGGGGATTGAAATGTCGCTGCCAGAATTGACAGAGGCATTTAAAGGGTTACCAGCTCTGGTGAGCCGCGTGGCTTATCGGAGCTGTTGCCGCTGGCTGTAAGAAACAGCTGGCGCCCGTATTGTATGGAGGGTGATTGCTGCGTGATCTCCCTTCATACATACCCCGATGCTGCAGGACGTAATTGTATGCCGCAGAGAAAATAATCGCAGCATGCTCTATACAGCCGCGATGTGCGAGGTTTTGTAGCCCATGCTTCCCTATGGAGCCTTCCTTTCTGTTGCATCACAACGCCTGCAAACGCAGTTCTCGTGCGATGCAACTGTTACAGTAGGAAGTCCTAATGAAAAAGCCCTAAAATAAGCCCTAGCTGCATAAATAATAATGATACATCACCTAACAGCCGCTGTCATCTCCGGCGCTCGTCTGTAGTATTCTGCTAGCCCTTCCTTGGTCGGAGGTTTAAAATCCCTGCCTCCATGAAAGGCTGGCTGTGATTGGTTCTTGAGCATGGCTCTGATTGGCTGAGCAGCAGCGCTCAAGAACCAATCACAGCCAGCGCTTCCTGGAGGCGGGGATTTTAAACCTCCAATCCAAGAAAGGCTGCCTGAAGACTACGGACGAGTGCTGGAGCTGAAGAGGAGACCCGCACCGGAGCGGACAGCGCCTCTTAGGTGATGTATTACTATTTATTTATTATTTGATGTAGCTAGGGCTTATTTTTGGGATAGGGATTATATTTCAAGGAACCCTTTTTATGCCGCAAAATGTCACAGAAGCTTTCATGGATACGCTCCATTATTCCCAAATCCACCGAATAGTTTTCCTCAGCATGGATATTTCTATACATACAGGTAGCGGTCGCCGTCCTGGGAGGGGCGCTCTACTAGCGGCACAATATATCAGCATGGTGTCATTTTGCTCTTTTTTGGGTGAACTCAAAAAGAAGACTGTGAAAATGTCTCCACCCCATGATGATGGCAGTGACACAGCTACACCAGGACTATTGACTTCTGTACTCCCCACCAACATAACTGACAATCACCCCAGAGCTCTGCACTACTGGCAAAGCTGCCCGTACATGACATGGCCGACCCGCCTCCAGCGCCAAGCGTCGTCACGTGGTCACGTGATAAAGCAGGACACACGCTCTTACCTGGCCGTTCAATGTGGTCCAGCTGGGGCTGTAGCGCGGCGGCCGGGCTCCTGGGGGCGCTGGCCGCCTCCTGCGCCAAACTTGCGGTGGGAGCGGATTATATGAGGAGTCTGTGTGAGGCGGCGGGAGGGCAGCGGACGGATACCTGTGAGGCGGTGAGTGGCCGCACCTACCTACCAGTGGAGAGCGCACGGGTGCCAATACGTAGGACGGCCTGTACAGAGTTAATGCCGCCCTCCTCGTCCAGCTCGAGGTTAACCCCTTCCAGTTGGGGCCTTCTGCCTTTTTCTTGTTGTTTTTCATCTACGAACATGAGAACTTCTTCTTAAAAAGTTTTTTTGCCCCCTGTGGGGCAATCTGTACTTTATGATGTAGGTGGGTTTCACACAAGCGTATCTGAGTGTGTTTTTGCAGAACGGCTGTGGCATGTTTGGGTGCGCATCAACGTATCTTACTGTAAGTTTTGCGCAGGCAGTAAAATCCGGCAGCGATGCCCCCAGCCACGGGAACGGCCAATAGCTTCATGAGCTCCAAATGCCCTTTCTCAGGGCAAGAGTGCAGGAAAATGGCTTCATATTTTTTGGTGCAGCTGAATTGCGGGCGCCAGATATGTGCAGGCGAACGAACACATTGAAATCGGTGGCTTCTATTGTCTTTGTATGGCGGGCGTTGGGCTTCTAATGCGCAAATGTGTCTGTGTGTCCGTAATGTATTCACTTTTAGAAACTTTTTTTATAAGTAGGGGGGGGGGGGGGTGACCACATGGGGATGGTGTCGGGTTTCCCAGAATATGGTCACGTATCTGTACAAGTGCAGCGATACCAAATATACAGTTATTAGGACTAATGCCCACGGACGGCTATCCGCCGCGTGTCACCCCAGCTATTAGCTCAACGTCCACGCTGCATGCCCTGTTTGCTGCGGGAATATGTTGGACGGCTTCCATTGTAGTCAATAAAAGCCGCCCGTCACTTTATACTTCCGCAGCCGGTGCGTAATGTGCTGTACTGCGCATGCGTGTCGGCAGTGTCATGCGGGAGCTACAGAGCGGATCCGAAGGGGAGTATGGGGTTTTGGGAGGGCACCATGACAGACTCCGCATGCCGTGTGCATGGGGCCTTGCACGTGATTTCTCCCCCCCCCCCCAATGTAAGACCCCCATAACTCCTGCTTACTGACACTCCGATATAGAGATGTGATATCAATGGAAACAGAAACTCAAGTTTTGTTGCACAACATCAAAAATGTTCTCCCCATCAGAGCTGTATAAATTGACAACCTTTGTCACCAGACACACGTGGAGCCTGGAGTCAAGTTCATACATACATGTTGCACCGAATCACGACTAACGGATGCAATGGCTTCAGGGATGCTGCAGATCATGGTGGGCAGTAAGGGGACATTTAGACTCTAACCCCCCCAGAGGAGACCTCACAAGGTGTAAGGTCCGGGGAACGTGGAGGCCACGGAAGATCTCTAGCGTCCAGGTACGAAAACCTCAGGTTGTTTCCTCATGGAGTTAGACGGAGACTTACCTACAGGTTATAGCGCAAACCTCATCACCTTGGAGTGGCCCATGTGCTGCACGTAGACAGGTGTTATCCCCACCTCTGGATTCTCGCAGTAGGTTTGTTGTCCTAGAAGGGGCAGGCGGCTTGATCACTAAACATGAGACTCCATGAACCCCTCGATTTCCATTAGTTCGCATACTCTAACAGAATGTCACCACACTTTGTCGTCCTGTTTCAGGGTAACCGTTGCCATCAGTAGGGATAATGTCGCAAACCTTCGCGCAGAATCCCCCACACAGCCGGCGGCGGGTCATCACTTTGATGATGGATTTCTGAGGACTTCCTATGCCCTTTCACGGACGCCCCGCTGTTTCCACGCTCACTGGAATGATGTTCGCTTACAGATGCAACCTTTTTCCTTAAAATCGGAGTACCACTTAAAAATTGTGCGCCCGCTGGGCGGAGCTTCACCAAACCGGGACACTACTTGCTCTCCTATCTTCATTGACGGCCATTTTTGTATTTTCTCTCCTACTCCGCCTCCTCAGTGCCGACTAAGGCCCCCTGCACACGGGCGGAATTTACGCAGCGGGATTTCCCGCAGAATTTCCACCCGTGCTCACCTGTATAGGATTGCATTAGATAACGCAGTCCTAGGCAGAGGCCCGCACAGATGTCATTAGTGCCGAGTGGGCTCCGCTCTGTGCGTTGGCCGACAGCCGGCACATAGTGCAGAGAGAAGACGCCCGGAGCGGGTGAGCCACAGGTCTCTGCGGGGCACGGGACCACATACCGCTGCAAGAATTCTCGCAGTGGGATCCGACGCGGCCGTCTGCAGGCGGCCAAAGGCAGAACAAAACTTTACAGGCTTTGTTTAGCAAAACTGTCTAACAGGAAGATGTCCTTGTTCCCTTAGCAACCAATCACAGAGCAGCTTAACCTCAGGAACGTGAGAAATGAAAGCTGCGCTGTGGTTGGGCAACAAGGACGGCTTCTGATTTTGCTAAATGAAAGTTTTTGAGGTTGTTTCCACTGATATCAAATTTTTGTCTCTGATGGGGGAGGGGGGGGGTCATGATGAATGCAAAAATGAATAAACTTTCCTTTGTTTTTTAGTCCCCAAATGGGACTGCAGTGCCCTCTCTTCTGTATTGTAGCACCTGCAAACTCTCCATCGTCTCCGATTTTCAGATGAACGTTTTATGGGTGCGTTTCTTTGTGTCCCGGTCCGACTGCAGGTTTTACTGACCCACATTTGGAGCGCCGGGACACACATTCGTATTACAGACACAGAAATGCGCTAGTCTGAAAGCGGTCTTAACAGTTGTACCAAGATTGACTTTTGTCACCAGTCTATGGGATAGGCAGTACCAGTCCGATCAGTGGGGGTCTCCCCATTGTTCTCAGAATTGGTGCAGAATCCGAGCCTCTTGTCCCCCTCCCTCCCCCATCCCCATCCCACCCGCCTTGACCTGGAGATTAAATGCAGTCACGTGCGGTGCTGCTCCTTTCATCTTCAGTGAGATGGCAGAGATCTTGTATTTCTAGGGGCCTTGTGAGGCACAGAGTGTTAAGGCAGTCCTAGGATCTCACTCACAACCTGAAGGTTGCAGGTTCAATCCCTGCCTGGTTCAGGTAGCCGGCTCAAGGTTGACTCAGCCTTCCATCCTTCCGAGGTCGGTAAGATGAGTCCCCAGCTTGGTGGGCGGTGATAAGTAAATTACCTGAAAGCGCTGCGAAATAAGTTGATGCTATACAAATAACAAGTCCCTTTCCCCTTCCCTTATTTTTTATTTCCATCTGCCCCGCACATGTGCAACTGCCACTCCATTCAGTCTTTACATCACAGCGGTTGGGGGCATCAAGCCCACAGTGACAAAAAGAGAGGGGCATGGGACCCCAATGTCAGGATCAGCGGGGGTGTCAGTAGTGAGACTCATGATAAGACTTTTATCACCTCTCTTCGCATAAGTCAGTCTTGCTGCAGCCCCTTTAAGCCCTGCCTCTAGAAGGGGTTGGACCATTTGGGTTAAATGTAAACAAAGCCTTTTAAATACACATGCATGCAACCTGTTCATATACATTTATTATGGTTTTTGTGATGGTTCTTCTAAATTAGTGAAGCCACGCCCACCGCTTGGCCCAACCTCCTCTTCATGTCCTGACAGCTGCCTCACCCATTAAAGGGCTGTATACAGAGCCTGCGCCATAACAGCTCACTGTGGGCAGGAACCAATGGCGACGGTCTCTTCCTTTGACAGTACTGCCTTATATACATGGGCGACTGCGATATGGGTCCGAGAAAAGATGTCCTACATTGCACTCATTGTATCGGTGATTTTTCTGCATTAAACATGTGATTCATGTGTTTTTCGCACGCGTGAAAAAAAAAAACTGCATGTGCTTCTTATAGTAAAGAATGGTAAATGCATCGTAATTATTTCGGTGATATTTTTTCTTTTTTTGCAACTCATTTGACTAATTAACCATTTCAACTGGTCTTTTTTTGCCATGGCAAATGAACGTGCCTTGCAGGCGCAAAAAGTATGATGAAATATGCCGATGTGCACGCAAAAAAATCGTTGTGTGGCCCGGCACTGTTGCTTGACACCACCTGCAATACTGGCATGTCTGCGGGCGCCGCACCGTACAGCAACCCGCCAGCCATTCACAAGGGTTAATAGCTGCACGTGCCAATATTTTGGTGCCGCTATAAACTTTTTAAAGGGGAAGACACACCCAATGTTATGTCAGGTGGGAATACAAGCTGCTGTAATACAGAGGAGAACCTATTGAGGTCGGTGGGTTTGTTCATATGAGCAGATTTTGACTGCGCATTTCATCCGTGCAAAAGAAAAAGCGCAGCGTGCTCTAGTTTACTACTCATTCACAAACCAAAAGTCCCTATCGAAGCCAATGGGGATGCGCGCAAAATACGCTAGGAGATGCGTGAGACATTGCGTAGTTGTGTTTGTAAAAGAACACATCTGGAACTTATTAGACTAATTAGCCGTTTCCATCAGTGCGTTTTTTTTCCTGCACGTAAATGTGCAAAGTACAGTAAAATACACAAATTCACACGCCAAAAAAGTATTTTGCGAAAGCGCTACGCTCATGCATGCGCAAATAAGTATATGCTTGTGTGAGCGGGATCTTAGCGCCCTTTTACACGGTCCGATAAATCGTTCAGGACTGCTGGATGCACAAACTGGTGGTTCTGAGTTCACGGGCTGTAGATTCCCGGTTATATCTCTTACTTTGAGCGCTGACTTATTGGGGTGTTTCACGTTGAACACATCAATGTGGATATGAAATAATTCTGTTTACAATACGTTTCTCACTGTTCCGCCATCCTGGTGATGAATTCTTGACTTACTTTATCCTGTCCGTGCTGATTGTAGGTCCACCTCTTCCTCCGCCTGGGCTGTGCTGGCCTGGTGTTCCTGTGTAATGCCGCCATGTGGACCTTCTTCGCTAAAGCTTTAAGGTATTCTTCATCATCCGCGGCCGCCACTGTGACAACCACCGCCTCGAATTTTGTGTCTTCAGTGAGTATTCAAAAAGTATGGTAGAAATCACAAATGTTCTGTAGGGGGCGCTCTCACTCCAAAGCAGAAAATATGCCCCAAAACCCCATATCAAATTCCACTTTTAAAAAATTTGGCACGCTGTGTAAAATGTAAATAAATGTAAAGAGGAAAAAAATGAATGCAGTGATTTGGAAATCTCCTATAACCATATTTTCACAATAGAACTCATAGCCGGGGGAAAAGGGAGGCTTTTTTAAATGTAATTAAAAAAAAAAATTAACTAATTTTGAAATCAATGGCAGCAACATATCTCAAGAAAATTGGGACCGGGTTAAAAAAAGGCTTGAAAAGTAAGTGATGCTAATGAAAACCAGCTGGCTATATAAAGAGAGCATGTTAGAGAGGCAGAGTCTCAGAAGCATAGATGGTCAGCGGTTCATCAATCTGTGAAAAACTGTCTACAAATTGTGGGACAATTTCAGAGAAATGTTCATTGTCTGGGAACACCGTGCAATCCACAAATGCAAGTTAAGGGTGCATTCAGACGACCGTATATCGGCTGGGTTTTCACGCCCAGCCGATATACGGCGTCTCTCTGCAGGGGGAGCAGTGCTCTGAGCTTCCGCCCCCCCCCCTGCACTATTTTCAATGAGGAGAGGTGGGACAGGGGCGGAGCTAATTCCAGGAACTTAGCCCCACCCCCATTCCACCTCCTCTCATTGCAAATAGTGCAGAGGGGTGGAGAGGAGGCAGAGAGGGGGCGGGAGCTCAGTGCACTGCTCCCGGCTCTTCTAGCCTCCTCCCCCTGCAGAGAGAGACGCCGTATATCGGCTGGGCATGAAAACCCAGCTCCTATACGGTTGTCTGAATGCACCCTAAAGCTGTATCATGCAAAGAAGTCCTAGATCAACACAATCCTGAAACACCAGCGTCTTCTCTGGGCCAAAGCTCATTTAAAATGGACTGATGCAAAATAGAAAACTGTTCTGTGGTCAGATGAATGCAAATATGAAGATGTTTTTGGAAACTATGGACACCATGAGCTGCGGACTCGAGAAGGACCATCCTGCTTGTTATCGGCACACCGTTCAATACCCTGCATGTCTTACGGTATGGGGGTGCATTGGTGCCTATGGCATGGGCAGCTAACACATCTTGAAAGGCCCCATCAATGCTGAGAAGTACATGGAGGTTTTAGAACAACGTACGCTCCCATCTAGATAACGTCTGTTTTAGGAAAGGCCTTACATAGTTCAGCTAGACAGTGCTAAACCAAATGCTGCATCCATCACAACAGCAGAAGAGGCCAGGTGTTGCATCGGCTGCCTGCAGTCCAGAACATCCACCAATAGAAGACAGTTGGCGTATTATGAAACGAAAAATCCAGCAAAGACGACCGCGGCAACATTCCTCTCCCAGAACTCGAGCAGTTGGTCTCCTCACTTCCCGGATGTTTACAGGATGTTGTATAAACAAGAGGGGACGCTACACAATGGTAGACGCGGCTCCGCCCCAACTCTTGTGAGATGTGCTGCTGCCATCAACTTCTAAATGAGTTAATTTTTTAATGAAATTGAAAAATGTGTGTTCTATGTTCTTCTGTGAATAAAATCTAGTTATGAGATTTCAAGAGTTCCAACTTCTTTGGAATTGGGGTTGTATATCATATTAGGCCACTTGTGTATACCACTGTATTAAAAAAAAAATGCAGTAAATTGAGATTCTACATTAAGCGTGCCGCGCTATTTTTGCTAAATGTCATCATCTAGACGAAATGATTGCGTGAATGCTTGTTTAAGATCAATTGCCAGTAGGATGTGCTGTAGAGTTCTATCTCTGCCTCTATCCACTCGGTCTGATTAGGTTACCGTATTTTTCGCTCTATAAGACGCATCTGATGATGAGACACACCTGGGTTTTAGAGGAGAAAAATTGGGGAAAAAATATTTTGAACTCATGCAGAGCAAGCAGTGAGGTATTACAGGAGGAATCAAGAGTAGTAGTACCCCTTCAGAATGAAAGTGTATACCACTGGGTCAACCTGCCATTGAGGATCCAGGGACAGGTGAGTGTAAATGTAATGGTGATCCTATTACTTGTCACCCAGCTTCTCCTGAGCCCTGAATGCCATGTTTGACTTGTTATAGTGATGTATATGGTATATATGCTTGCATAACTCTGCAGCTGGCATTTCAGGATATGGGAAGAGCTGAGTGACAACATGATGACGATTCCATTAGTTGTCACCCAACTTTTCAGGAACCCTGCATTGTATGTCTCGTTATGGTGAGGTATTGTGCATACATTTCAGCACAAGAAGGCACCAATGAGCTGTACCTACAGGTAGCTCTCCTCCCCAGCTATGGAGCTGGCAGCTATGTGATGAGGATCTCACGTCCGCTCCATAGCAGGGGAAGAGAACCACCCCTACGACCAGTTGGCATATTAGCAGTTTACGCTTAGGTTAAGCAGCGCTGCTGATTAGAGCCACCTGATTGGCTCTTCGGCACCACGTGACTACACAGCGTGCACGCGCATTGCCTTCAGCAGCCGTGCACTACACACTACAGTTAAGCAGCACGGGGTTAGGTTTACGGTTAGGTTTAGGATTACCTAAACGTAACCCTAAACACTAACCCTAAACACTAAAACTAACCCTAAACCTAACCCCGTGCTGCTTAAGTGTAGTGTATAGTGCACGTCTGCTTAACTGTAGTGTGTAGTGCACGGCTGCTGAAGGCAATGTGCATGCACGCTGTGTAGTCACGTGGTGCTAAAGAGCCAATCAGGTGGCTCTAATCAGCAGTGCTGCTTAACCTAAGCGTAAACTGCTAATATGCGACCAGTTGATTGGTGAGCGCCGGCAAGAACTGCTCCCCCGCCTCCACTAATCGGCAGTTCATATGGGGCGGCTACTATGGAGCGGATGTGAGATCCTTCTCACACAGCTGCCATGTGGGATTACATAGCAGGGGAGGAAAACTACCCCTATGGCCAGTTGATTGGTGAGTGCCGTCTGGGACCGCATACATAGCAGGGGAGGAGAGCCGCCCATATGAATATCTGATTAGTGAGCCCCAGAGGAAAGTGCTACTATGGGCAGCTCTCCTCCCCTGCTTTGTATGCAGTCCCAGAGGCAGCTGTGATAAGATATGGACATGCAATCCTTCTCACACTGCTGCCTGCCAAGCCCGAATTTTGTCATGTTCGCTTTATAGGACAAACTGACTCTTTCCCACCACTTTGGTGGGTAAAAAGTGTCTTATAATGCAAAAATACGGTGTGTTGTCATGTGTAGGTTTTGAAACAGTTTATTAAGGCTTGGAGTGGATTCTAAAAAAACTGAAGAAATAATACAATATTTTCTATATAACCCCCCCCCCCCCCCCTTTCCAATCCACACCTGGCATTGACTTTTTGGGAATAAAATTTAAAAATTGCATCCAAACATGTGCGTGTAAAGGCCCCATTAGGCAATACAGTTTCATCAACAATTTACTAGATAGGTTGTCAACATTTAGCTTTTATCGGTTCTTACAAATTGCAATTAATACACATCTATACCTATCTTCAACAGGCTGTCCTTGGTAGAGTTCTTTTCGGAGAGTCGCGTGCCATGCTCTGGTGGGTTGGGATTTCTATCACACTTTGTGGATTGGTATTACTTCACACCTCCTCTTCACAAACAGAAGATACAACAAAAAAGAAGAGCTAGCTGACTAATCTACCTGTTGGCATACGCAGCCCTGGCTAATCGTTGAAATTACTCATTTCACTGTATAGGAAAATATTCCAAAAACTGGAAACTAAATATTTAAGGTGATGCAAAAGTCAGGGCCACAGCACATGTTCTGAACAAAAAGTAGGAAACTTTGTGGAACACCTAGATAGATGGGGGGTGGTGGTAACTTTTTGGCATTATTACGGTGCCATCAGCCATCTTGGTGGCGGCCATTTTTAATTCTTCCCATGAAACTTCAATAGAAAAGGAGTCCTAGGATACATGATTTAAGGGTAGGATTTTATCAGATATTTAAAGGGGCATTAATTTTCTTCAATACCTGCAACCGTTTACGAGTTATGGATGAGATCCTGTTGAGTTTTAATAAAGCTGTCATGTTGAATTATGTGGTATGGAAAAATAGTTGGATGCCTTTTCGGCTACTAGAAGATGCAGTAAACAATCCAGGACAGAACGGAGACCATCCTGACTGTTGGTAACAGAAGTTCATATGAGGTGGCCAAGGTTTTCAATGAAGAACACCCAAGAAGATGAGAGTTTGTGCACAAGCTGTCAGGAAACTGATTCAGACATTCAGGAAAATTGGTAGTGTCCAGGACAAACTGACAACCAGTCTTCTGAGCAGTGATTTCCCCCCCCGGTGTCAAGAACTGTGCCAGTTTTATGACAGTTAGTTGACTCACACCATGCTCCAATGCCAGTCTCCTGGTGCTATTCTGTTGGCTCTTCGTGAAAACAACTGGCACAGCTATTGACCCCGGAGGATCCTGCCAGTTTGTGCACAAACTCTGTCGCTTTGTGTGTTCTTCATTGAAAACCTCGGCCACCTCATATGAACTTCTGTTACTGACCATCAGAATGGTCTCAATTCTGTCCTGGATTGTTTACTGCATCTTCTGGTAGATGAAAAGCCATGCGATTAGTGTTTTCTATACCACATAACTACTTAAATATTACATAACATGACATCATTCCTAACTCAAAAATGGTGGTACTTATCAATTACTGATTACATTCTACTGTTAAATCAGGTATCACATGACCCCATTTCCATTGACGTTTCTTGGGCTGAATCTAAGATGAAGGTCACAAAAATGGCTGTCAGACACCACCATGGTGCCCAAAGTGTTTTCCCCACACTCATCTAACTGTTCTACAGTTTCCTACTTGCATCCCTTTTCCTTAAGATATTCCAGGTGGCCCTGACTTCTGAATCACTCTGTATTTTACAACTAGACTTAAAGGGACACTGATGTAAAAATTAGTTCATAATGCTCCAACACCGAGAGGAGAGAATTACACTATTTGTTAAAAATAAATGTAACATAGTAACATGGTATGTTGGGCTGAATGAAGACAATGTTAATGTAGTTTAGCCTGTTTCAACCCCCCCCCCCCCCCCCCCCCTTGTTGATCCAGAGGAAGGCAAAAAAAACCCCAATGAGGCAGAAGCCAATTAGCCTATTTGGGGGAAAAAATCCTCCCCGACTCCATAATGGCAATCAGAAGAATCCCTGGATCAACCTTTGATAGTTCCTACCTGAATATAAGACCCAGAACAATAATCCGCTGGTCACCTAATGTCTATATCCTGTAATATCATAGCGCTCTAGATAGATGTCTAGTCCGCTCTTAAATCCTCAATGGATTTTGGTGATGAAAACTTCTTTCCTCTAAACGTAGCGGATGCCCTCTTGTTACCCACGCAGTCCTGGGTATAAACCGATCATGGGAGAGATCCTTGTATTGTCCCCTAATGTACTTATACATAGTTATTTGGTCGCCCTTTAGCTGACTTTTTTTCCAGGGTAAATAATCCCACTTTTGATAGCCTCTCTGGGTATTCCAGTCCCGTCATTCCATGTATTAGTTTAGTTGCCCTTCTCTGAACCCCCTCAAGCACTGCATCATCTTTCCTGAGCACCAGTGACCAGAACTGTGCGCAGTATTCCATGTGAGGCCTGACAAGTGCCTTATATAATGGAAGGATAATGTTCTCGTCCTTCGCCCCTATGCCTCTTTTAATGCACCCCAAGACTGTATTTGCTTTTGCAGCAGCTGACTGGAAAGAGTGATAATGTCATGCCTGCATGGAGAGTTTCTTTATGCAATACTAGTCAATAAAGATACGTTTATTTTTCTACTATTGTTTGTTGCTTTTTCTGTTGTGTTATCTGACTCTACAAAGTTGCCCATGTCCTTGTTTCTAATGGGAAAAGATTAAGGTCGTGTAGCAGGAATACTGTGACTTTTGCAAGAATAGTCATTTTCTAGTGCTTGAAAGAAAGTGAGAAATGCTTTAGATTAAGGTATGTATACTTATAAAACCTAGACCAGGTAACCCGACCAGTGGATAACTTCAGGTGCAGAATGCACTAATCCCACTCCAAGCACATGTCAGGGGCAACAACATTAAGGACAGTCTAGCAGCAGAAGTGAAGAATAAAATCCAATACTTCATTCCATTGAAATTAAAACTCCATTGAACATGGAGATAAGCTACTTACATGTTTTGGATGCAATGGGCATCCATTGCAGTGGTTTCGCATCTGTGTTGGGACCTTTTAGTCAGGGGTTCCATTACAGATCTGGCTGAAAATACTGGAAGAAAAAAATGCTGCATGCAGTACTTCTACTTCCATCCAAACGCCTGGCAGCTGGGCAGAAAGCGTCTGGACCCAGTTATAGTAAATTGGGTCCACCCGGGGCTGTTTGAATCCATCCACAGACGGAGCTGTTCGCCCATGGCGATTCCCCTTTTCTGCTCTCCGGAAGGAGTAGAAAAGCTGAATCCCCAGCGCAAGTGTGAAAATAATATTTATTTGTATAGCGCCAACGTATTCCGCAGCGCTTTAGAAATACCCTTACTCACAGCTACTGTCAACTTGAAAATGAATAATTCGTGATCTTGCCATACAATCCAATCACGTCATGTCTCTTGTCCTAGGATTTGTTGTTGTACATTTTTAAATAGGTGACCGGACTTAGTTGACAGTCGCTATAAGTAAGTATGCTCGTGTCTATCACCATCTTCAATGAACCTTGCAGCATGCTCCCATTTTTTTTTTGGCAGTAAATGGAAGCTGGCCAATGCGCGGCACACCTGCAGCTGACACTGCGGATGTGCCATGGATCCGTGGGAAAGCAGGAGATTTTAAAAAAAAAAGCACTCCGCATGCACGTGGGTCAGTGCGCCCACCCACTCCACAGTGCAGAAGAGAAGATCGGGATAGAGAAGACCCGCACCGCATCTGGACAGGTGAGAAAATGTCCATGGTTGTGGGCCGGGGTGGATTCTACTGAGGGATTCTGCATTTGGAACGCATGTATGCCTGTGGACATGAGCCCTTAAGCAAAGAGAGTCAAGGAAAGAGGAAAATAGAAGAAAAGAAGGGGCAAAAGAGGGAAAGAAGAGAAAAAAAAACTTCTAAAGAGACTAAAGAAAAGAGGAATCCATAAACACTGGCCGCTGGAAACACATTTAACTAAAGGCAAACTATGAACTAGGATGCAAGCTAGTTCAGACAAAATAATTTATTGAGATCTAATCACTGCTCTGTTAATAACGGTCCACAAACAAGAATTAGAAATGGTGAAATAATCCTAATGTTGCATTTATGCAGGTTTTGTATTGCATTTGAAAATGTGCAGCACGTTCTAAAATCTGTGCTGTTTTCTGCAGACTGGGACTGTATTGTGTTGTACTCTACTTGTTGTAGCTTCTTGGTGCAGAGTCCACCCCAAATTCTGCTAAACACCCAACGTGTCAGGAAAAGGCCTAAGACTGAAATAAAAATGACTCTTGATTACCCCAATGGGATAACAGGTGACTCTTTTGGTTTGGTCAATAATTGACATGGGGGACCAGTGTGAGAAATATACCAGCAATCTAGAGATGGGAGGGGAAAGTAGAACTTCAACCAGTTAGAAAAAATTGATTAGGCTGACATTGCCACCAGACATAACGCAATCCATTCAACAAGATGTATTATTCAGTAGCTATGTGAGATTAGGGGTTCATGAAAATGCGGAATTGTTGGCATCCCTAACAAAGCAGTTCCTTGGTAGAAAACCTATGACAGAACTTGGATTGAATATGACATCTTCCTGAGACTCATTCCAAACATCTGTGCTCTTGTGTCATAATAATTTTAAATCTTTCGATTGAGAGTTGAATGTATGCTCATCTAACAGCCCCAGTCTTGTAATATACTTGCATTAAGCAAATTTTTTTGTCTTACCACTGAAAATCAAATTTGAAGTGCTCACCATTGGGGGTCTTCCAGTAGTTTTGTAATCCACTGCCGGTTAGGCATTTGGCTTCTGTAGTAACAGGAATATGGTTATACATGCAACAGAGGAGTGGGCATTCAAATGTTGCCCTGCAGCTAAATGGAGCAGGGTTATGCAAGAAAAGATGTGGAGTGTGGGAGAGGAAGTCCCTGGCTTAGGTCATGTCCTGCACCTGTAAGTGGATTGCAAACAGCAGGGCAGCAGAAAGATAGGAAAGCTACATGGAAAACTGAATTATAAAGCTCAATCTGGGTGCAAAGCAAGAACCATTGAAGCCCTGGGCTTTTGAATGCTTTTGAAATTTTTTTTTCAAAATTCAGGCTCACTTTAACCCCTGTTTACATCCTGCAGTGTTAGGGTAGGTATGAAGGAAGATGGTGCGGCGATCTCCCCTCATACACCGTGGGCACAATCCACTTCCTTCCCTTGACACCTTCCTCTCCCTGCTCAGCCCCATAGAACAGGCTCCCATGACAGATCTGAGTGCTGGAGAACTAGCTGCCTATTTCAAAGAAAAAAAAAAACAACATCCGAAAACTGCACGACTAGCCCCGATCCCAGCCTCTTCAGTATTGCATCCATCACCCATTCACTTTCTATGTTAGAACCAACGAAAGAGGAAGAAGTCTCCAGGTTGCTTTCCACTGCTCGCCCTACCAACTGCGCTAGTGACCCTCTCACCTCCTCCGGTCCCTTATCCCAGCTGTGATTACCGAGCTCACCGACATCTGCACCCTCTCCCTAACCTTTAGCACCTTTCCCTCCTTATTCAAACTCTCCATCATATCCCCTATGCTAAAAAAAAAACCAACAAAACCCTTGACCCGACCAATGCTGCCAACTACCGCCCCCGTCTTAAACCTCCCCTTCATCTCCAAAGTACTAGAATACCTGGTCTACTCCCGCTTCACACGGTTTCTCTCTGACAACTCTTTCCTTTACCCCCTCCAGTCCGGTTTCTGCCCTCTACACTCGACCAAAACTGCCTTCACAAAAGTAAAGTTGAGGGGTGACTACTCCATACTAATCCTCCTTGACCTCTCAGTTGCATTTGACACTGTCGACCATGACGTTCTTCTCACTATGCTCCGCTCTATGGGCCTGAAGGACATTGCTCTCTCCTGGTTCTCCTCCTACCTCTCTGGCTCTATCTCCTCTCTACTTCCTCTTGCTGTCGGGGTACCCCAGGGCTCCGTCCTTGGTCCCCTTTTCTTTTCTATCTACACAGCCTCAATAGGAAAAACCATCCACAAATTCGGCCTCCACTACCACCTCTACTCTGACGACGCCCTACTATACATCTCCTCCTGTGACATCTCTGAACCATTCCTCCAAAATATCAAACTGTCTGACTGCTGTCTCTAATACTATGTCCTCCCTTTTTCTCAAACTTAACCTCTCTAAAGCTGACCTTCTCATCTTTCCGCCTTCCACCTGACCTCCCCTCAACATTTCCATTTCAGCATCTGGCACCATCATAACCCCCAGACACCATGCCTGCTACCTTGGGGTCACACTGGACTCTGACCTCTCCTTTACCCCCCACATCCAATCTATAGCCCGAACCTCACATACTTGCCCACAGTACTTCAGCAGAGCACCACCCATCCTCTAAAAACGCTCTACCCCAAGGCATACCAACAATTCTTGATGCACAAAATTTCAGAAACGCCTTAAAAACACCGCTTCTGGGAGGCATACAAAATCTCCTGACCTAGTCCCCCTGCCCCTCCCTATGGCTCCCCACACCTTCCACTCTGTGTATCAAATACGACCTCTACCCCTGCACCTCCTTACCGCTCACCCCGTTTGCTTCCTAATAATTGACCTTCCTAATAATTGTACTGCATGTGTTCCCCCGTGCCTCATCTCCCCCCAACTTCCTTGTACCTCCTGTATCACCCCCAACCCTTTAACTTTAAACTGATTGTTATCATGTTATTGTTGTATTGTCTGTGTTCTCCCATGCCTGAAAGTGCTGCATAATAAGTTGGCGTAACACAAATAAAGATTATTATTATATTCTCTTACAGCCGACACCTGACGGCAACAGCTCTGATCAGCTACGTCGCTTATCTGAACTGTTAACCTTTTAAATGTTGCTTTTCAATCCTGACACCAGTATTTAAATCCCACGATGTTCGGGGGTCCCATATGGCCCCACGCAATGAGATCACAGGGAGCCGTGCCAGTGTCATGGAGAAAAAAATAATGCCAGAAATGCACTTTTTCAGTCACCCTGTCCTCAAGAAAAAAATGCAATAAAAAGATATCAAAAAGTCGTATGTATTCCAAAATAGTACCATTGCAAACTAAAGGATGTCCTGCAAAAAATGAGCCCTCGCACAACTATGTCAACGGAGAAATAAAAACATTGCACGCAGAAGATGGCGGCAGAAAATTATTTTTACAAATTAAATCTTTGATTAAAAGTAGTACAGCAAGAAGATCTATATGTATGTTTGGTATCGTAGTAATCGCACTGACCCATAGAATAAAGTTATCATGACATTTTTGTTGCAGTTTGTACGCCGTAGAAACAAGACCCACCGAAATTTTAAAAAGTTTTTGAGTACATTATATATTAAATAGCACCATTGAAAAATACAACTTGTCCTGCAAAAAACAACAAGCCCTCTTACTGCAACGTCAATGGATAAATAAAGGGGTTACGATTTTTTAAAAGGGAGGGTTGGAAAAAACGAAAATGGGGGGGGGGGGGGGGAGAACCATGTCCTTAAGGGGTTACAGTCATGTTCATCATAGTCACCATACAGATTATACTAGCAATAGGTGCATCTGTTGAGGGGTGGGTTGTTCACTTCTTCAACACGTAGGCTCAAGCCCGATGGACCTAGGACAAGATAAGCTTATCGAACTACTAGCTGAAGGCAGTGAAAAGGATGGATTACAATAGAATTTGTTTCGATTGCCAATCACTAGAGTTGAGCGAACATACTCTGCCGAGCTTGATGCTCGTTCGATTATTAGCGTACTCGATGGTGCCCGTTACTCGAACGAGCATCAAATCGTGTTCGACCCCGCCCCAGCTTTTGGCTCCTCCCTGCTGTGACGTGCCTGTTTTGGCCCCTCCCCACCGTGACGCAGCGTGTTTCAATGGCAAACTTTTTGTCTGGAAGGAGAGGGAGACTCCCATTGTAGTCAATGGGGTTCGTTAACTGAGTAGAGCTCTCGAATTTTACGTAAAGCTCGACTCGAATAACGCGGACCTGAGCATTTGGGTGCTCACTCATCTCTACTTATCACTGTTTCCCTCCTTAAGGCTGGCTTCTTTCATTAAGTTTAAAAATAGAACTTAAAAAAGAGAAACCTTTTCAGATGCTGCTAAGAGAAGGGATGTAAATTCTAAGACCGGTCTCTAAGTTAGGACTTTCATGTGCAAACTCAAAAACAACTAAGACTGAACTATAACTTTAAAGCGGTCGACCACCGCCATTTATGAGCTTGGAACTGTACTTCTTTCAGTTGTCCTGCTGTGTACTGGGGAGAGCTCCTCAAGCTGTGTGAGGCTTCCAAACCCTTGCATGCTACCACGGTCACACTACAATTACTGTACAGGGTTGTTACAAATGATCCCCCTGATGGGAGACCCCCATAACTCCTCTGTTTAATAACGCTCATAAAGAAATTTGGAAATTAATGGAAACAAACTCAAAAATTTTCATTTAGCAAAACTGTCTACCATAAGACATCCTTGTTGCCCATAGTAACCAATCATAATGCAACTTTCATTTCACAAGTTGCTTAGGTCAAATGAAAGCTGCGCTGTGATTGGTTGTTATGAACAACAAGGATGTCTTAGTTAGTTTTGCTAAATGAGGCCCAAAAAATCTTATTCTGCCGTAGTGATTGCTAGGTTGATATGAGAGAAAATGGTTGCCCACGAAGACAGGAGAGTGTTTTGGTCCTTGATTTTCTTGGTTACCAGTCTGTTATTAGTGTGTAACATAATTTTCTAAGAAAGTTTGATGAAGCCCCGCCCAGTGGCGCACAGTTCGTAAGTGGTGCTCCTATTTTAAAGATAAAGATTGCATCTGTAAGTAACAATCGTCCGTCCACCAGCGTGGAAACAGCGGAGCGTGCGTGCAAGTTTCACACGAAGTCCGCAGAAATGCATCCTCAGAGCAAGCGGAGAATTAGACGCCCCCCCCCCGCAGCCGACTGTGTGGAAGATTCTGGGCAGAGGTTTGTGATGTTATCTCTACTGATTATAGTTGTTACCAGCCCTGAAACCGGATGATAAAGTGCGGCGATGTTCTTTCAGCGAGCGTATGAAAACTCTTATGGAAAGCGATAGTTTCATGGAGTCTTTAGTGTTCAGTGATATAGCTGCCTGGCACCTTTTGGGCACAGATAACAAACCTATCAGAATCAAGTAAAGGGCAAAACCCACCTGTCTACGTAGAGCGTATGTGCGACTCCTTAAAGGTGAATGTGTTTTATGCTATAACCTGTACGGCCCCTTCTTTTTCCACGAGGAAACAATTCTGGGGTTTTCATACCTGCAGGTATGGCTTCTACTGCAGCCGGAACAGGAAATCCCGGTCTCATCTTCCATCAGGATGGGCTCCCCCCTCCACCCATTATCACAATGAAGTCACATGAGCTCAATAGGCAACTACCAAACAGATGGATCGGCCATGCAGGTGGTGACGATGATGAACTTCTTCCTTGGCCTCCACGTTCCCTGGACCTTACACATCGTGATTTTTTTTTTCCTCTGGGGGGAGTGATAAAGATGAGTCTACATGCCCCCCTTACTATCCACCATGCATGATCTGCGGAGACAAATCACAGGAGCCGTTGCATCAGTCAGTCATGATACGCTACAATGTGTATGGCAGGAACTAGACCTCAGTCAGGCTCCATGTGTGTCTAGAGACAAAGGGGGTCACATTGATCATTTCTGACGTGAAAAATGTTTTTGATGTTGGGCAAAACTTTTTGCGTTTCTTTTTTCGTTGATATCAAATTTATGTATCCGAGTGTCATTAAACGGGGGTTATGAGGGGTTAAAATCAGGAAGCTCATTTGTCATAGCTCTGTATTTAGTGTTTTGGCATCAGTTTCACACTTGTACATAAATCATACATGACATGCGCTTGAGTACGCTTTTCTGTTTAACATGTGTTAAGGGTGTTCTCCAATAAATGCACTGACCCATTTAACAGCCTTTGTTAGACTTTAATATTTGAATTAGTATGGAAACAAATTCTCAAGTAGCAAATAACAAAAGACTCGCATTTTCCCAACATGCTACATAAATATAGGAGTAGATTGGGTTGTACTTTGTTTGCAGCAGTCTTAAAGCGTGCTTGACAAGACGGCTCCTCTCAATCCTCTCTGTTTGGTATACTGAAATGTAAGATCATGTTTGGTCCTTAGTTTGTTCATTTCCCCAAGGTACTGTCTGCATTAACTCTTTAAGGACGTGGACCATTTTTTCCATTTTTGTTTTTTCTCCGCCCTTTTAGAAAATCGTAACTTATTTATCCATCAACGTCGCTGTATGAGGCCTCGTTGTTTTTTGTGGAACGAGTTGTGTTTTTCAATGGTGCTATTTAATGTACCATATAATATACTGAAAAAAATTCTAAGGGAAGTGAAATGAAAAAAAAAGTATTTCCACCATCTTTCGGTGCGTCTTGTTTCTACGGCGCACAACTGCAACAACTATGACATGATAACTTTATTCTATGGGTCAGTACGATTACGGCGATACCAAACTTGTATAGTTTGTATAGTATGTTTTTCAAACATATTTAATTTTTTTAAATTATTTTCTGCCGCCATCTCCTCCGCTCAATAAGTTTTTTATTTTTCCATCAACATAGATGTGCGAGGGCTCACTTTTTATCTGTCAGATAGGCTCACCGCTGAGACCTGTCAGCGCTCCCCCCTTGTCCCCCGCAGCGGAATATCGCTGGCGACATTCTGTCATGGCCGTGGACAGGGGGCCTAAAGCATTTATATCACTATGTTTCCAGAAAATAATACTTTATTGTAGAATGATTTGTATATTGTACTGTGAATACAATAATTTCATAATACTCAACAAGCAAGCAAGCAAACACCTGGTCAAGCATGTTCTTTGGGGCAGAGTAGTATTTTGCACCCTCACTCTAATAATTCCACCTCTTCCTTGGTTTTCCAAAAACTGGGGTATGTTAAGCCACCATAACTGTGGCGCACTGCCATTGGCAGAGTTATTGATATCTCTAGTGGACCTTCTCAATGCTTTTTAGTTCTATGTACTGACTTATTGGTGGGTTGTATCATGTGTCACACCATTGCAAAACTGATTAAAGATGTTGTTTGAGGTAAGGAAACCTCTGTCACTGGGTCCTCCATGCAATAAAATAGCAAATCAGGGGTTACTTTCTTTTCCCTCTCCATGCTCGCTCCCCACCGCCGTATATGTTCTCCACTGCCTTTGTTACAGGCTGCTGTAAAGTTCCATAAACATGCTGTAGCAGCCAATGACAATGCTTGTCTACGATTGCTAAACGCTGTCATTGGCTGCTGCAGCTTGTTTGTAGACGGGCTTAGGCTGACTGCAGCATGTAAAGTGTCATCACAGGGAGTGCGGAGCTGGCGACAGGGGAGAAGGAAGAGATAGGTAATTGTTGGTTTGTTATTTTAAGGCATAGGGGGCCCTTAACTTGGACAACCCCTTTAATGATTTCTCTGCCAGTCTTCAGCAAAGAATGGTTTTGTTAATGCCTATTGGTTTTTACATGTGCATTACTTGCCTAAACTTCACGGTTCTTCAGATTGCTTAACTTTGGTTATAATTGTCCTTTATACTGATTGTAAGGGCAGACCCCATTGACTATAACGGGGTCTCTTCTCCTTCCGCTCTGCTGCCCGCCTTTTAGCCAGGAGAAAAAGCACTTTTCTTCCGGTATTTTGAACTGGATCCGTGACCTCTAACTGGAGGTTCTAACGCAGATGTGGAACCACCCTTACAGATATAAATCAGAAGCTGTAACCATCCCACTGTAGATAGAGAGCCCACCACCAATGAAATACCCTAGAGGAGTCTTCCCATAATAGATGTTTCTGACATATCGATTTATTATGCTATAAATGTATTATTGGTGATGGTTGACCACTGGACAATGTACAGTTAGGGCCAGAAATATTTGGACAGTGACACAAGTTTTGTTATTTTAGCTGTTTACAAAAAACATGTTCAGAAATACAATTATATATATAATATGGGCTGAAAGTGCACACTCCCAGCTGCGATATGAGAGTTTCCACATCCAAATCGGAGAAAGGGTTTAGGAATCATAGCTCTGTAATGCATAGCCTCCTCTTTTTCAAGGGACCAAAAGTAATTGGACAATGGACTCTAAGGGCTGCAATTAACTCAGAAGGCGTCTCCCTCGTTAACCTGTAATCAATTAAGTAGTTAAAAGGTCTGGGGTTGATTCCAGGTGTGTGGTTTTGGATTTGGAAGCTGTTGCTGTGACCAGACAACATGCAGTCAAAGGAACTCTCAATTGAGGTGAAGCAGAACATCCTGAGGCTGAAAAAAAAGAAAAAATCCATCAGAGAGATAGCAGACATGCTTGGAGTAGCAAAATCAACAGTCGGGTACATTCTGAGAAAAAAGGAATTCACTGGTGAGCTTGGGAACTCAAAAAGGCCTGGGCGTCCACGGAGACAACGGTGGTGGATGATCGCCGCATACTTTCTTTGGTGAAGAAGAACCCGTTCACAACATCAACTGAAGTCCAGAACACTCTCAGGGAAGTAGGTGTATCTGTCTCTAAGTCAACAGTAAAGAGAAGACTCCATGAAAGTAAATACAAAGGGTTCACATCTAGATGCAAACCATTCATCAATTCCAAAAATAGACAGGCCAGAGTTAAATTTGCCGAAAAACACCTCAAGAAGCCAGCCCAGTTCTGGAAAAGTATTCCATGGACAGATGAGACAAAGATCAACCTGTACCAGAATGATGGGAAGAAAAAAGATTGGAGAAGAAAGGGAACGGCACATGATCCAAGGCACACCACATCCTCTGTAAAACATGGTGGAGGCAACGTGATGGCATGGGCATGCATGGCTTTCAATGGCACTGGGTCACTTGTGTTTATTGATGACATAACAGCAGACAAGAGTAGCCGGATGAATTCTGAAGTGTACCGGGATATACTTTCAGCCCAGATTCAGCCAAATGCTGCAAAGTTGATCGGACGGCGCTTCACAGTACAGATGGACAATGACCCCAAGCATACAGCCAAAGCTACCCAGGAGTTCATGAGTGCAAAAAAGTGGAACTTTCTGCAATGGCCAAGTCAATCACCAGATCTTAACCCAATTGAGCATGCATTTCACTTGCTCAAATCCAGACTTCAGACGGAAAGACCCACAAACAAGCAAGACCTGAAGGCTGCGGCTGTAAAGGCCTGGCAAAGCATTAAGAAGGAGGAAACCCAGCGTTTGGTGATGTCCATGGGTTCCAGACTTAAGGCAGTGATTGCCTCCAAAGGATTCGCAACAAAATATTGAAAAAAAAATATTTTGTTTGGGTTATGTTTATTTGTCCAATTACTTTTGAGCTCCTAAAATGTGGAGTGTTTGTAAAGAAATGTGTACAATTCCTACATTTTCTATCAGATATTTTTGTTCAACCCTTTAAATTAAACGTTACAATCTGCACTTGAATTCTGTTGTAGAGGCTTCATTTCAAATCCAATGCGGTGGCATGCAGAGCCCAACTCGCGAAAATTGTGTTACTGTCCAAATATTTCTGGCCCTAACTGATTTGGGAGGTTGAAAATGTTTATTCTATCCCATAAAGAGATGCAATAGCAGAAAGGCACTTTTTAGGGTAAGTTGGTACCTTGAGTACTATATTAGGGGTACATAATAAACAAAATAAGTACTATGCCATGTAGAGTAGCAACGTTTGGTTATGTCTGTAATCTTGTCAGTCAGTGCATATGGTCAGGCTTCAGGCTGCTATGCCCAGCCATAGATTGGGGCCACTGATGTAGAAAATAGCTAATTAGTAGAGATGAGCGAACACCAAAATGTTCGGGTGTTCGTTATTCGAAACGAACTTCCCGCGATGTTCGAGGGTTCGTTTCGAATAACGAACCCCATTGAAGTCAATGGGCGACCAGAACATTTTTGTATTTCGCCGATGCTCGCTAAGGTTTTCATGTGTGAAAATCTGGGCAATTCAAGAAAGTGATGGGAACGACACAGCAACGGATAGGGCAGGCGAGGGGCTACATGTTGGGCTGCATCTCAAGTTCACAGGTCCCACTATTAAGCCACAATAGCGGCAAGAGTGGGCCCCCCCCCTCCCAACAACTTTTACTTCTGAAAAGCCATCATTAGCATGGCATACCTTTGCTAAGCACCACACTACCTCCAACAAAGCACAATCACCGCCTGCATGACACTCCACTGCCACTTCTACTGGGTTACATGCTGCCCAACCGCCCCCCCCTCCCCCCCACAGCGCACACCAAAGTGTCCCTGCGCAGCCTTCAGCTGCCCTCATGCCACACCACCCTCATGTCTATTTAGAAGTGCGTCTGCCATGAGGAGGAACCACAGGCACACACTGCAGAGGTTGGCATGGCTAGGCAGTGACCCTCTTTAAAAGGGGCGGGGCGATAGCCCACAATGCTGTACAGAAGCAATGAGAAATAGAATCCTGTGCCACCGCCATCAGGAGCTGCACACGTGGGCATAGCAATGGGGAACCTATGTGCCACACACTATTCATTCTGTCAAGGTGTCTGCATGCCCCAGTCAGACTGGTAATATGTACCTTAACAGTAACCGCGTTGGTGGTAATGTGGTGGTGACTGCGGACCTAGTAGCGCGGTTTTATTTTGTTGGTTTTCGGAATGTGGCCAGGATTAAGTGGGCCGTGGCGGGGGGATGGTGGGGGGGCTCTCTTGTAGTGTCGGTAAAGGTGAAATTCTTGGACTGCCACCAGACGAACCAATGCAAAGGCATTTGCCAAGAATGTTTTCCCTGTTGGAGGAGGAGGGGGATGTTTTTGAGGCACTACGTGTCCTCTCCACGTGTCCGTGGTTATATGCACCTTAACAGTAACCGCGTTGGTGGTAATGTGGTGGTGACTGCGGACCTAGTAGCGCGGTTTTATTTTGTTGGTTTTCGGAATGTGGCCAGGATTAAGTGGGCCGTGGCGGGGGGATGGTGGGGGGGCTCTCTTGCAGTGTCGGTAAAGGTGAAATTCTTGGACTGCCACCAGACGAACCAATGCAAAGGCATTTGCCAAGAATGTTTTCCCTGTTGGAGGAGGAGGGGGATGTTTTTGAGGCACTACGTGTCCTCTCCACGTGTCCGTGGTTATATGCACCTTAACAGTAACCGCGTTGGTGGTAATGTGGTGGTGACTGCGGACCTAGTAGCGCGGTTTTATTTTGTTGGTTTTCGGAATGTGGCCAGGATTAAGTGGGCCGTGGCGGGGGGATGGTGGGGGGGCTCTCTTGTAGTGTCGGTAAAGGTGAAATTCTTGGACTGCCACCAGACGAACCAATGCAAAGGCATTTGCCAAGAATGTTTTCCCTGTTGGAGGAGGAGGGGGATGTTTTTGAGGCACTACGTGTCCTCTCCACGTGTCCGTGGTTATATGCACCTTAACAGTAACCGCGTTGGTGGTAATGTGGTGGTGACTGCGGACCTAGTAGCGCGGTTTTATTTTGTTGGTTTTCGGAATGTGGCCAGGATTAAGTGGGCCGTGGCGGGGGGATGGTGGGGGGGCTCTCTTGTAGTGTCTGTAAAGGTGAAATTCTTGGACTGCCACCAGACGAACCAATGCAAAGGCATTTGCCAAGAATGTTTTCCCTGTTGGAGGAGGAGGGGGATGTTTTTGAGGCACTACGTGTCCTCTCCACGTGTCTGTGGTTATATGCACCTTAACAGTAACCGCGTTGGTGGGAAATGGCCTCGCCGCCATCATGTCTTTGGGAAGCCTCTGTTTCCACACCCCAGAGACATACCATTAGCAGCGGTATAGGCAGAGCCCATAATTCGTAACATTTCAGCCGTAGCATTAGGACAGGCCCCACTAACATATCACTAGCAGCATTATAGGAGGAGCGCAGTCTTCGTTCCATGTCAGCAATAGTAGCACTCAAGACAGGCCCCAGTAACAATTCCGAAGCAGCAGTATAGCGGGAGCGCAGTCTTCGTTCCATGTCAGCAATAGTAGCACTCAAGACAGGCCCCAGTAACAATTCCGAAGCAGCAGTATAGCGGGAGCGCAGTCTTCATTCCATGTCAGCAATAGTAGCACTCAAGACAGGCCCCAGTAACAATTCCGAAGCAGCAGTATAGCGGGAGCGTAGTCTTCGTTCCATGTCAGCAATAGTAGCACTCAAGACAGGCCCCAGTAAGAATTCCGAAGCAGCAGTATAGCGGGAGCGTAGTCTTCGTTCCATGTCAGCAATAGTAGCACTCAAGACAGGCCCATTAATCGCTTTGGTTAATGTGGCTTAAGTGGTAACTAGGCCTGGAGGCAGCCCAGTTTAACGAAAAATTGGTTCAAGTTAAAGTTTCAACGCTTTTAAGAGCATTGAAACATATAAAAATTGTTTAGAAAAATTAGATGAGTGAGCCTTGTGGCCCTAAGAACAATTGCCCGTTCAGCGTGATTACGTGAGGTTTCAGGAGGAGGAGCAGGAGGAGGAGGAGGAATATTAGACACAGATTGATGAAGCAGAAATGTCCCCATTTTGGATGGTGAGAGAGAACGTAGCTTCTATCCGCGGGTGCAGCCTACGTAATGCTTACGTATCGCTGCTGTCCGCTGGTGGAGAAGAGAAGTCTGGGGAAATCCAGGCTTTGTTCATCTTGATGAGTGTTAGCCTGTCGGCACTGTCGGTTGACAGGCGGGTACGCTTATCTGTGATGATTCCCCCAGCCGCACTAAACACCCTTTCCGACAAGACGCTAGCCGCAGGACAAGCAAGCACCTCCAGGGCATACAGCGCTAGTTCAGGCCACGTGTCCAGCTTCGACACCCAGTAGTTGTAGGTGGCAGAGGCGTCACGGAGGACGGTCGTGCGATCGGCTACGTACTCCCTCACCATCCTTTTACAGTGCTCCCGCCGACTCAGCCTTGACTGGGGAGCGGTGACACAGTCTTGGTGGGGAGCCATAAAGCTGTCCAGGCCCTTAAAGACTGTTGCACTGCCTGGGATGTACATGCTGCTCGATCTCCGCACCTCCCCTGCTACCTTGCCCTCGGTACTGCGCCTTCTGCCACTAGCGCTGTCGGCTGGGAATTTTACCATCAGCTTGTCCGCAAGGGTCCTGTGGTATAGCAACACTCTCGAACCCCTTTCCTCTTCGGGAATGAGAGTGGGCAGGTTCTCCTTATATCGTGGGTCGAGCAGTGTGTACACCCAGTAATCCGTAGTGGCCAGAATGCGTTGAATGCGAGGGTCACGAGAAAGGCATCCTAACATGAAGTCAGCCATGTGTGCCAGGGTACCTGTACGCAACACATGGCTGTCTTCACTAGGAAGATCACTTTCAGGATCCTCCTCCTCCTCCTCCTCAGGCCATACACGCTGAAAGGATGACAGGCAATCAGCCGGTGTACCGTCAGCAGCGGGCCAAGCTGTCTCTTCCCCCTCCTCCTCATGCTCCTCCTCCTCCTGTACGCGCTGAGAAATAGACAGGAGGGTGCCCTGACTATCCAGCGGCATACTGTCTTCCACCGCCCCCGTTTCCGAGCGCAAAGCAGCTGCCTTTATGGTTTGCAGGGAATTTCTCAAGATGCATAGCAGAGGAATGGTGACGCTAATGATTGTAGCATCGCCGCTCACCACCTGGGTAGACTCCTCAAAATTACCAAGGACATGGCAGATGTCTGCCAACCAGGCCCACTCTTCTGAAAGGAATTGAGGAGGCTGACTCCCACTGCGCCGCCCATGTTGGAGTTGGTATTCGACTATAGCTCTACGCTGTTCATAGAGCCTGGCCAACATGTGGAGCGTAGAGTTCCACCGTGTGGGCACGTCGCACAGCAGTCGGTGCACTGGCAGCTTAAAGTGATGTTGCAGGGTGCGCAGGGTGGCAGCGTCCGTGTGGGACTTGCGGAAATGTGCGCAGAGCCGGCGCGCCTTTACGAGCAGGTCTGACAAGCGTGGGTAGCTTTTCAGAAAGCGCTGAACCACCAAATTAAAGACGTGGGCCAGGCATGGCACGTGCGTGAGGCTGCCGAGCTGCAGAGCCGCCACCAGGTTACGGCCGTTGTCACACACGACCATGCCCGGTTGGAGGCTCAGCGGCGCAAGCCAGCGGTCGGTCTGCTGTGTCAGACCCTGTAGCAGTTCGTGGGCCGTGTGCCTCTTATCGCCTAAGCTGAGTAGTTTCAGCACGGCCTGCTGACGCTTGCCCACCGCTGTGCTGCCACACCGCGCGACACCGACTGCTGGCGACATGCTGCTGCTTACACATCTTGATTGCGAGACAGAGGAGGAGGAGGAGGAGGAGGGTGCTTTAGTGGAGGAAGCATACACCTCCGCAGATACCACCACCGAGCTGGGGCCCGCAATTCTTGGGGGTGGGTAGGACGTGAGCGGTCCCAGGCTCTGACTCTGTCCCAGCCTCCACTAAATTCACCCAATGTGCCGTCAGGGAGATGTAGTGGCCCTGCCCGCCTGTGCTTGTCCACGTGTCCGTTGTTAAGTGGACCGTGGCAGTAACCGCGTTGGTGAGGGCGCGTACAATGTTGCGGGAGACGTGGTCGTGCAGGGCTGGGACGGCACATCGGGAAAAGTAGTGGCGACTGGGAACTGAGTAGCGCGGGGCCGCCGCCTCCATGATACTTTTGAAGGACTCAGTTTCCACAACCCTATACAGCAGCATCTCAAGGCTGATGAATTTTGCTATGCGGACGGTTAACGTTTGAGCGTGCGGGTGCGTGGCGGCGTACTTGCGCTTGCGCTCCAACAGTTGCACAAGCGACGGCTGGACGGTGCGCTGAACTACACTGCTGGATGGGGCCGAGGACAGCGGAGATGAGGGTGTGGGTGCAGGCCATGAGGCGGTAGTGCCTGTGTCCTGAGAGGGGGGTTGCATCTCAGTGGCAGGTTGGGGCACAGGGGGAGAGGCAGTGGTGCAAACCGGAGGCGGTGAACGGGCATCGTCCCACCTTGTGGGGTGCTTGGCCATCATATGTCTGCGCATGGTGGTGGTGGTGAGGCTGTTGGTGTTGGCTCCCCGGCTGAGCTTTGCGCGACAAAGGTTGCACACCACTGTTCGTCGGTCGTTAGGCGTCTCTGTGAAAAACTGCCAGACCTATGAGCACCTCGGCCTCTGCAGGGTGGCATGGCGCGAGGGGGCGCTTTGGGAAACAGTTGGTGGATTATTCGGTCTGGCCCTGCCTCTACCCCTGGCCACCGCACTGCCTCTTGCAACCTGCCCTGCTGATGCCCTTGACTCCCCCTCTGAAGACCTGTCCTCCTGAGTAAGTGTTGCACACCAGGTGGGGTCAGTCACCTCATCGTCCTGCTGCTCTTCCTCCGAATCCTCTGTGCGCTGCTCCCTCGGACTTACTGCCCTTACTACTACCTCACTGCAAGACAACTGTGTCTGATCGTCATCGTCCTCCTCACCCACAGAAAGTTGTTGAGACAGTTGGCGGAAGTCCCCAGCCTCTTCCCCCGGACCCCGGGAACTTTCGAATGGTTGGGCATCAGTGACGATAAACTCCTCTGGTGGGAGAGGAACCGCTGCTGCCCAATCTAAGCAGGGGCCCGAGAACTGTTCCTGGGAGTGTTCCCGCTCCTGAGCAGGTGTCATTGTAGTGGAGTGAGGAGGCTGGGAGGAAGGAGGAGCAGCAGACAGAGGATTCGGATTTGCAGCAGTGGACGGCGCAGAACTGCGTGTTGACGATAGGTTGCTCGAAGCACTTTCTGCCATCCAGGACAGGACCTGCTCACACTGCTCATTTTCTAATAACCGTCTCCCGCGTGGACCCATTAATTGGGCGATGAATGTGGGGACGCCAGAAACGTGCCTCTCTCCTAATCGCGCAGCAGTCGGCTGCGACACACCTGGATCAGGAGCTCGGCCTGTGCCCACACCCTGACTTGGCCCTCCGCGTCCTCGGCCGCGTCCACGTCCTCTAGGCCTACCCCTACCCCTCAGCATGCTGTATTACCAGTGATTTGATTTCACAGGCAGGAAATAAATTGGCGCAAGACTGCAGGCCAAATATAATTTTTTCCCTTTTTTGAAAACGAAAGGCCCCACTGCCTCTAGTGAATGAATAATCTAAGTTTAATAACTGTGCTGTGGCCCTGCTAATGTGTCACAGAACGTGAGGGTAGCAGAGTTATTATAACTCTGGCAGAGCAGGTATTTTTTTTCCAAATTAAGGAAAGCAAATGGCGAAGCCAGGAGTAAAACGTAGCTGGGTGCGTCTGATTTTTAAACGTTGCACACGCAGCCGACACGTGTCCACCGCCCTTAGGACGGACAGAGGCAGGAGAAATAGAATTTTTTTCCACCAAAAGGCAGCACTGCGTATATTCAATGAACATGAGAAGTTTAATAACTGTGCTGTGGCCCTGCTAATGTGGCACAGAACTTGAGGGTAGCAGAGTTATTAACTCTGGCAGAGCAGGTTTTTTTTTTCCCAATTAGGGAAAGCAAATGGCGAAGCCAGCAGTAAACCGTAGCTGGGTGCGTCTGATTTTTAAACGTTGCACACGCAGCCGACACGTGTCCACCGCCCTTAGGACGGACAGAGGCAGGAGAAATAGAATTTTTTTCCACCAAAAGGCAGCACTGCGTATATTCAATGAACATGAGAAGTTTAATAACTGTGCTGTGGCCCTGCTAATGTGGCACAGAACTTGAGGGTAGCAGAGTTATTAACTCTGGCAGAGCAGGTTTTTTTTTTCCCAATTAGGGAAAGCAAATGGCGAAGCCAGCAGTAAACCGTAGCTGGGTGCGTCTGATTTTTAAACGTTGCACACGCAGCCGACACGTGTCCACAGCCCTTAGGACGGACAGAGGCAGGTCAAATAGAATTTTTTTCACTTGTTTTACAAGCAAAAGGCCGCACTGCGTATATTCAATGAATAATAACTGTGTTGTGGCCCTGCCTACACAATTCTTTCCCTGCAGTATCAATGGAGGGTGCCATGCTCTGCAGAGGCGATTTTGAGAAGAAAAAAAATATGCAGCACAGCTAACAGCAGCCAGCACAGTACTGCACACGGTTAAACACTCTCCCTGCCTATGCAACACTTCTGTCCCTAATGCCGGGTGCAACGCTCTGCAGAGCCGATTTTGAGAAGAAAAAAAAATTGCCACTGCTAACAGCAGCCAACACACAGCTATCAGTGGCCCTAATAAGGACCTTTGGGGGTCTTGAAGCCTACACTAACTACAAATTCTTTCCCTACAGCAGCTCCGGTACAAACAGCACTGTCCCTCATCTAACTCACAAGGCATCTGAGGCGAGCCGCGGGAGGGGCCGACTTTTATATTCGGCGGACACCTGATCTCGCCAGCCACTCACAGCAGGGGGGGTGGTATAGGGCTGGAACAACACAGGAGGAAGTTGTAATGCCTTCCCTGTCTTTCAATTGGCCAGAAAAGCGCGCTAACGTCTCAGGGAAGGAAGTGAAAGTAACCCGAACACCGCATGGTGTTCGTTACGAATAACGAACATCCCGAACACCCTAATATCCGCACGGATATCAAGTTCGGACGAACACGTTCGCTCATCTCTACTAATTAGCGAATGTATGATAAAGTATAATGAAATTGCCTTGTATTGTATCAAACAATTACCTTCTTTCTCCCGTAACTTACAAACTTGGCTTTGCTAGATTTATATGCGGATACAGTGGAGGCAAAATCGTATAGAAAGATACAAAGGACTAAAATGGCAGATTTTTCATTGTGAGTCCGGACACTTTTAGCTAGGATTATAGTGAATGTGTATGGGCTAATTTACGGAGTATGACTTAGAAGAAAATAATGGAATTACAGGAGCAAATGCTTGCTATTTGGGTGGCACTTCTATATGTTTTGTTCACTTTCACAATAACATAAAATCACTCATTAAATCTAAGAATCAATATTGATTAAGTAATTTAAACTAACCTTTCCACCACCCTTCAGTTTGCACAACACTTGTGCTTGTTTTTGGCGTGGCTTATGTGTTTCATAACTATGTCTACTGCTCGGCTGGTTGGTTTCGACAGCCACTTCAAACTCCTATTGATTTAAAAGTTGGCTAAAGAAATAGAAAGGGTTCTAAACATTCTAGAAAAAAATTCTTCAAAGAAACTTTTTCAGGTAACTTTTCCTTTTTAGCTTCAGTCTGATTCATTCCGAAGTTCACTAAACGGATGGTGTTGCATAGACATTACATTGGTAGCTGTTATACTTTTGGTAGAAATGATACAACGCATCATTTCTATTTTTAGAAGGGTACAAATAGGGCAGCAGCCCGCGCTATTTGTTCCGTTTTGAAAATTGAAATGGAACTGAATCAAACGAAAACCTTTCCGTTTTTGAAAACCCATTAAGCGCAATGGGAAAAAAGCAATTCATTTTATTCCCATTTTATTGCTATTTCTCAGCTCCAAAATTGGAATAGAGGAACGGAAATCACTAACACTAGTGTGAACAGGCTCTAGATTGTATATCCAGAATGCTTTTTTCTGTAGAAATCGATATCTATCGTTCCTCTGGATCACCCCCACAAATGTCTTCTGATTTCATCCATTGTAAATCATATACCTTATGACCCATCTCGAAGAAATTGCAAGCCACTCCTGTTTTGCAATACCCAGAAAGATGAATCTCAGAGCCTTCAACCTCAGTTAGGTTAACTGAGCCCACCACTTAATCCATCAGCGAATCGAAAGAAGAAGAGATGACTGAACACTCTTTTGTAGATCTAAAGCAATAAAGATACCAAGGGTCCACATCTGATAGCTGAAGGCTAGACAGTAAAGCTGTTGGTGTCTCGTGTCGGACATCGCAGATTGACTTTGAAGAGGAGGACAAAAAAAAGAGACTTTAGGTAATTGTGCAGCATCTGAATATATTAGTCATCGGTGTCCTTGCTTTGTTGTGGACCATGAAAGAACTCCTACAGACATTGGCCTTGATACTAGAGAACTCTCTTCAGTGAACCGTACATGAATCCATTGGACCCTACTTTGCAGAGCGACTTCGCTGTCGATCTTTCGGTTTTCTGCCCTCAGGCTGTGCTCACTGTTCACCAATGCATCTCACTACTTGGGAACTGAACTCTCGCTGTTGACCTCAACCAAAGAATCGCAGGGGCAGAATTTGTCTCAATAATCAAATCGAAACCCTTCTACATAGAGCTTGGGAATCAATTATCATCTCAATTGGTATCCCTGATGCCAATTTTCATTCATTCTGTCATCTACTATCTCTCACTAGTCCATGGACAATATACACTAAGGTTATATTATCCTTTCTAAACCTGTGTTCCACATTCTACCTGAGAGCTCTTTTATACTATCACACCAACGATAGCTGACAGAGGCTATCTAACTCTGTTGTGTGATAGTTAGCTCTCCTAGCTGGGTAGCAAAGATATCGTTCTGCTCCCGCTATTATGCTGTTCATGTTTGACTAACTTTGAATGAATGGGATCTAGTTGCTCTAATAATGGCCGGGATTTATTCCCTTTAGAGGATGACTGTCACTTAATTTATCTAGGCAGTGATAGGTCTTGATCTGAAAACTACTCTACCTCTACATAGAGCATGGGAATCAATTATCATCTCAATTGATATCCCTGATGCCAATTTTCATTCATTCTGTCATCTACTATCTCTCACTAGTCCATGGACAATATATACTAAGGTTATATTATCCTTTCTGAACCTGTGTTCTACATTCTACCTGTGAGCTCTTTTATACTATCACACCAACGATAGCTGACAGAGGCTACCTAACTCTGTTATGTCTCAGATTACCACTGTGGCACTTTTTGAGACTATATTCTCTCTTTTTGCCAAAAGATATCAGTATGGCAAAATATCTTTGATGATACTGTCAACTCTAATTGACTAAAAACTCATTTAACCGCTCCTGATGAACTACTATCTACCCTGGTAGGGAAACGCGTTGAGCGTCAATTAATCCATCTGAGAGGACTACTCTCCTTCTCAAGTGGTTATGAGGTTATGATACCCCCAGAAAACTGAGGAGACACCATTACCTCCCCAGTTAGACGGGTCCTTGAGTTTCTAAAAAATACCTAAAATTTGAGATCTTCATCTACTTTTGGCGTTACTCTTATCATCTAGATATTGGTGTGGGTCGCTTCTTAAATATATGAGATCCTTGGATTTTTCTTTTTACATCTTCAATACTGAAGTCCAGCGCTGCTGACTTTTGAATTTAGTCAGCCTCTGCTGTCATTCGAATTATTGTCAACACCACGCTCTTTGAGGGTAATTTTACCTATGTGGTGAGTGGCTTATGAATTGTTGCTTGGTATCGCACCTAGCCACATAAACCACATACCTCTAATTTTGGAGCTTGAGCTCTGTTGACTACTGAATGAATTTATCCTGTGACACTATCTTAAGTAATCTATACTCCACATGTATGTGTAGCTTACGTATCAATGATTGTTACTGTCACAATCTAAGATCATCTCGCATCATATTAGCGACCACCTAGTCTCAAGTATCTACAAGTTTAGTTTGGGTACTACTACCTTTTTATCTACCCACGCTGACCATCTCTGTTCTCTGTCTCTATGTATGTCTGGTTTGTCTTAGCCCTAATTGTTTTATAAATATTCTTAAATAAAAGTTATATTTTTGTTGTCTTATACTGTGAAGGGTGTTGACCTCAACCACAAACTCGATAGGTGTATTGTAAAATTGATTGCGGAAAAGACAGGATTATTGCTACTGCTGTCGACCTTTCTCCGAATCATCTAACCTATTGGCTGATTACAATTGCAGTGGAAAAGGAGAGGGAGAGCAGCTATGACTATTGTCACCGAGAGACGGAATGTGTGATATTGACTACCTTATCCTACATCGAGTGACCTATTAAAAAGACTGACCTTTGAAGAAGAAGAGGAATAGTATGGCTTCTTTCCTTGAGGTTTAGGGACAGAACGCTTCGCTTGCTATCACCCTGCTATTAAGTTTTATATATATAATAGATATGTATGTATACGTAGATACAGTATAGGTCACTGAATATTTACAAGACAAATTCTGAGCATCCAGAGGTTGTGCTATTGAAGGCATCTCTCTGTTGCATAGGCTCATCAGTGGATTGTAATTTTACCTAAAAAGATGGTAGAATACTTGTTGTTCTCATGCTTTCATATAGTAGTCATAGGCCGCCTGCACACGAGCGGAAATCCCGCCGCGGGATTTCCCGCGGGATTTCCGCCGCTGAAAGTTTGCATAGGAGTGCATTAAAATACGCACTCCTATGCAGACGGCCGCGGTTTGGCCGCGCGAAATCTCGCGCGGCAAAGAAACCGCGGCATGTTCTAATTTTCTGCGGGGCACGCACTCACCCGGCCGCCGGCTCCGATCTGCGCATGCGCCGGCTGCGCGGCAGCCAGCACATGAAAGAGCCAGGGCCGCCAGGCGCGGGAGAGTACGCGCTTGTCACTGCAGGCTCTTGGGTCGGATCGCGCGGCGAGAATTCTCGCTGCCGGATCCGACCCGCTCGTCTGCAGGCGGCCATAAGCATATATTTTTGAAAGATAACCGTTATTAGATGTACTAAGAGGATCTACTCTTCCTATGCTAAACGAATAATTTGTAATTGAAACATTTTAGCAGTTAGAAGAATACGATATCAAAACTTGACTATTGACAGCCAGGCTCCTGCTCTAACTGCCAGTAGCAGAGACACCTCAGATCCTGTCAGTTTAACCCCTTACATGCCATAATCAATAGCAACTGGTGCATTTAAGAAGATGACAGAAGACATGGGCTCCTTTTGTCACCCATTGGCACAGTAGGCAGTGTGATTGCAGGGTGGCTATTAGCTCTGTCTCCAGCAGAGTCTACTAGGTTGCGATCACAGGCTTAGTAGAATGCATTACAGAAGTAATGCCGTGTACTATCCTAGCAATCAAACAATCTCATCTTCATGTCCCCTTGAGGAACTAAAAATAGAGTGAAAAAAGTTTTTTTTTTAAAAAGATTAACTTTAAAAAAAATCTAGTATAAAAAATATACTTTTTTTTCCCCACAAAACCCCTTTTAAATGGATAAAATACAAAAAAAATGTTAAAAGACGCACATAATAGGTATTACCATGTTCGTAATAATGCAGACAATGAAAAAATGTTATTTACCTTGCATGGTGAACACCATAGTAATAGTTTTAAACAAACTAATGCCAGAATTGTTTGTTTTTTTGTTCACCCCCAAAAAACACAAAAATCAATCCAAAAGTCACATGTACCTCAAAATGATACCTATGAAAACTACAAAACTTTCAGCAAACTCAAGACCTCACACAGCTGCTTTGCCGGAAAAATAAAAATGTTATGGGTCTTACAATGCGGTGTCAATTCTATTTCCTTAAAAATGTGTTTTTATTGTACTAAAGTAGAAAAAAATAAAAAACATCTCTATAAATTTGGTATCGCAGTAATTGTGCTATCCACATGAGAAAGTTGTCATGTTATTTTACCGAATGCTGAAAAAACAAAACCCAAAGATCATGATGAAATTTCTGAGATGTTTTTCCATCCACCCCTCAAAAAATGTAATAAACGTTCCACAACACACTATAAGTACCCCAGGGTGGGTCCATTTAAATATACAACTCGACCCAAGAAAAAACAAGCCTTCATACGGCTGTCAGCGAGTTATGGGTCTTGCAATGCGACAATAAAAATAACTTGGCTCTTAAGGCAAAAGATAGGCTTATCACTAAGGGGTAAAGACCACTATTATGTACAAATCAACTGCCTGTATCCTACATTGATACTACCATTAGAACCTTCCTAATACAAACCACAAGGAAGTAGTTTTACCTGTTAGTAATAAAAATTGATATATTACAATCATCCTCTCCGCATGTCATACCCTCTCCACTTCATATATTACATTTCGGTGCTGTAAGATGGAGAGTAATATCCAGAGAATTAATGTTGTGGCTACACCCCCAGGGCAGTCCAATGGTAGAACGCTCACTATGGTGTTGCCAGTGGGAGCCATATTAAATAATTTAACAGAATTTGATGGCAGGAACATGATTGTTATGTCTGATGCAGGCCATAGGGAAAACTACCTACATGGATGTAACCCTAACTAGGGCTTGTCACTCTAAGCAAAGGACACACCATGCCCACCACCACACCCAGGATAAATGGAAGGTTGTGCTCACCAAGGGAGAGAGAACGTACGTACATACACAACAGACCTCAACAACAATCTGTACTGTAATGCTACAACAGATACACCGGGCGTGCAAACAACAAACACCCAAACACTTACCAATAATACCAACATGCATAAGCAGATGGAACTGCTAATAAATATGACATATTAGTTAGTAATTTGGACAAAGTACGGAAGCTCACAAGTCCGTGACAAGGGTCCTCTTTGTCTCATGAGTCCCTGCTCTAACAAGACAACTTAGCCCCAGGAGTCCGGCCTGCAAGTAAGGCGATTATCTTAATAGGGATGGCCCTACACTGGAACCTTGGGACCTGCTCGCTCTAGGTGGTATTAGAAAGGACACTTCACACACACACCAACAACAGACAAGGGACATCCACCCTGAACAGATAACTGTTCACACCTCATGTCTGGTCATCTACACAAACACTAAACATGTTGCTATTCCCACCAAAAAACAGACAGAAACCCCACTCAGAAAACTCATGCATCATACGCTGAACTAACAAAAAGGGAACCGAGTCAGGCTTCACCCACCTGATAACACACAACATGAGAATTTCATCATTCACTTTGCTTGTAATGAAGAAAAATGACTGTGTTAACATGAGAACAAATAAGGCAAGTTAAAGTCTCCTGGTGCAAGCACCAAGTCAGGACTGACTCCTAGGGTGACGTCACATTGTGACGTTTTCTTGGCAGACTGTTTTTGCAGGGTGGTTTGCCATTGCCTTCCCCAGTCATCTCTTTAGCCCCCAGCAGGTTGGGTACTCATGCTACTGACCGTGGAAGGACGGACGGCTGAGTCAACCTTGAGTCGGCTACCTAAACCAATAAAGAACAAATAAAGCTATGCTAAAATGACGCACACCATTGTTTTTCTGGTTAAATTCCTGCCAGTCTCTTAATTCTCATCCATGATGCACACAAGAATAGGACAAGCAAATGAGTTTTTTCACTTAGACTGTGGTCTATGTGAAAAAACGGCAATGTGCATAGTCCCATATATACTGTAGTGGGTCCATGTGCTGCCTGTGAATTAACACAGACCTCACACGGACCCAAATACGCTAGTGTGCTGAGGCCTATATTGCACAAACATTGAAAGAATTCTCAGACATCTGATTGTGTTCGGTGTGGATTCATTGTTCCATCCTATGGCTCTTGATGTGAATTTTGTTCCTACAGAAGATTGTGAAGGATGTTTGAAGGACACTGGTGTCCATTGGGTATTGTAACCGATATGAATATGGGAGAGGTGACCTTTCTTCGCACTTTAAATGTCAAGGTCTGTATACAAATATTTTGGAAAGCAAAGTGATAAACTTGGTTAGAGAAAACTATGGGAAGATGTATCTATTAATCACCGTAAGATTCCATTCCTGGTTATGTTGCTAAAGATGATTTATTAAAAAATTATTTCCAATTTTGTCGTATTACTTGCAGCTATGGGGCTGCTCTACGGGGTCCCTGTGGCTTCAAGTAGAGCTAATATTTTCATGCATGATTTTGAAGGAAAATGTGTAGTTAATTCTGAGTTTAAAGACCATATCAAGATGTAGGTCTGCTATGTGGATGATGGTTTCATGTTATGTAGAGGCCAATTAGATGAATTAGAGCAATTTATGGGATATCTTAATACTTGTCATGAGTTAAGTTTTCCATTGAGAGAGATCGAATGAGAATGTACTTAGACACTACGGTGTGTAGGAATGATAATGGCTGTATCATACAAGAAAGAAATGGTTAAAAATAATTGATTGAAACATGAAAGCTATCATGCTCTCCAAATGTTGAAAGGGATACCAAAAGCAAAGTTTATTAGGATGAGACAGATTTGTGATGAAGATGATAGAATACAGATGGATGAGATGGTGAGGAAATGTGTTCCTTGGTGGTATTAGGAAGATCTACCATAGTTAGGGAAGCTGGTGTGGAACGAAACATGATGACGACTGAGACAAAAGAAAGAAAAATAAACAATTGGGAATATCTTTTATATCAATTTATGGTAAACATTCTACTATGATTCGACAGACGATTTTTAGGTATTCGGGAAATATAAAAATCAGACCCTAAGTATGTTTCTTTTTGTTTAAAGAAAATCCTATACTTATATATAATGCTCCTTTTAAACAAGCCGATTCTCGTTTGAACGAGCCAGTGCTGTCACCACTAAATCGTTCGCTCTTGTGCAGCCTGTTTAGACAGGCAGATACATTGTTGGTTCTCTCAAACAAGAATCGTTCAGTCCCTGTATAAGAGAAGAACTGAATGATTGCCGTTTAAACCAAACGATAAGCGAACAAGCCAACGATGAATTTTAGTCATGCAGAAACTGAACAACGAACGAGAAGCGGGACAGTATTGTAGGGGGATCGCTGTTACTAGTAGGGTACCTCAGGAGTCGGTATTGGAAGGGTCACCGTTACTAGTGGGGTACAGCAGGAGTCAGTACTAGGCCCTATCCCTTTTAATATATTAGTGACTTGGTAGAAGGATTGTGCAGTAAATTAGCATTATTAGCAGATGACACAAAGATATTAACACAAGAGAGGACACATGGCGGTTGCATGATGATCTGGATAAGTTGGGGGCTTGGGTAGAAAAGTGGCAAATGAGGTTTAACACTGATAAATGTAAAGTTATGCACATGGGCAGAGGAAATACATGTCACCATTGCATACTAAATTGGAAACTAATGGGACTAATACATCATTCACACTCACGAACTGGCGAAATTCTGGCGAAACTCGGAAACAGCGGACATAACTCACAGACAGACATAAATACACTGACTGAGAAATGCCCAAAACATGACTAAGTATACCCGCATACATAAACAGTAGAGATGAGCGAGTATACTCGGTAAAGGCAATTGCTCGAGCGAGCATTGCCTTTACCGAGTACCTACCCACTCGAGATGAAACGTTCGGGTGCCGGCGTGGGGGAGCGGTGAGTAGCGGCTGTCAGCAGGAGGGAGCGGGGGGAGAGAGGGAGAGAGAGATCTCCCCTCCGTTCCGCTCTCCCCCGCAGCTCCCTGCCCGCCGCTGGCACCCGAACGTTTCATCTCGAGCGGGCAGGTACTCGGTAAAGGCAATGCTTGCTCGAGCATTGCCTTTACCGAGTATACTTGCTCATCTCTAATAAACAGATGTAAATAGATATGATGCAAGGTGTTGGTTCATATTTTGGCCAAGATATTTTAGCCTGCGTGCCCACTTCAAGGGTCCTCATTGTCTCGCAGGACCCTACTATAACGAGACCACTTTCACATAAAACCTGCCTGCATGTGGGGCTATCGTCCCGACAAGGACAGCCCCCCCCCCCCCCGCTGGAACCTAGGGATCTACCTAGACATAGATGAGAAACAAAACACAGCAAGACTGAACACAGCTCACACCAACATGCCAGGGATTTGCATACAACACCGAATACCATGCACCCTGAACAGGACTGTTCACACCGCATGTCCGGCACATGCACAGACACGTAGGAACATGACCCTGTTCACACTGAATAAACAGAGGAAAGCCCAGCAGGCTCTAGCAGAGGAGCTGGTATATATGAGAAGCAGACCGGTGGTGATTGGCTGGCTGGAGAAATCCACACCCAGCCAGCTCAATCAACCCCCACCTGTGGGTCTGCACTGCTGGAAACCCATGTAAAACAGATTCCAGCAGCACACCCTAACAGGGACACTGTAAGCCAACTGGCCAAGGCAAATGGGATCACTGTGTGCATCAAAAATGTCAGAAAGCGCTCAAGGACAATCTTCGTGCAGTAACCAGAAGGTGGAAAAGAAAAATGGAATACTTACCCTACCAAGGAGATGCATAGGTTCTCGGTGGATCTCCATCAGCTCCCCATGTCCAGAAATACAATGATCCATGTGGGTGGTCCACAGGCAGGATTATGCAATGTAGATAGGGCATTGTTAATAGGGTTTATTGAGGATAAATAATAGAAATGAGCGAGCATACTCGCTAAGGACAATTACTCGATCGAGCATTGTCCTTAGCGAGTACCTGCCCACTCGTAAGAAAAGGTTCGGCTGCCGGTGCAGGTAAGCGGTGAGTTGCGGCAGTGAGCAGGGGGGAGCGGGGGGGGGGGGGGGGAGAGAGAAAGAGAGATCTCCCCTCCGTTCCTCCCCGCTGCTCCCCGCCCGCCGCCGGCAGCCGAACCTTTTCTTCCGAGCGTGCAGGTACTCGCTAAGGGCAATGCTCGATCGAGTAATTGCCCTTAGCGAGTATGCTCGCTCATCTTTAATAAATAACAATAGTCACTTTGTAAATCTGTTGAGGAAATTTGATTAAAAAATACTTGTATTTGAATTAAAGACTGAAATAAAATTTAATTAATAAAAAAAATATATAAAAATACTTAAATGATAAAGTATAAAAACACATACATAAATGCAGGGGAAAAATGCAACGTGCTTCGTGGGGCATAAACCGTGGCCTCGTTATCAAGCATTAAGTGGTGAGATCCTAAGCAACACTAGCAAACAAAGAGGAAGTCCCAGTCTGAGGGTCATGTTGACCTTCTCTGCTATAAGAGATGGGAAGGAAGAGGATTCAGGGCAAGATCAGCATTCAAAGGGCTCCAGCTTGATTTTTATCAGGTCCTTTCTAGGCTATGTATGTTTATGACTAAAAGATTTAGTTGCATCTACCAAATGGCTTAATGAGGAACCTATGTAGAAACCACTTCTAGAAGTAAGAGGAAAACTGGGAACACGTACATTAATGTAACAAGCCTATGTCGCAGCTTTCCTCCATGAGTCATCTTGGGTATTTGGCAGTGCCAAAAGAGCTCACATTTCACTGCTGACACCACTTGGAATCATACTTTTCATGTTTTGGAGAGGAGTCTAGTCGAAGAAACGTGCACTTGCTAATTTAACTTCAAAAGGCACATGCAAAATGCCTAAGAACAATACGATTTCCATCTAATCCCGGGAGTCTACACTAGGAAATTACCATTTTCCCCATGTTTGTTTTACATATTTATTATATAGGATTATCTTCTTATAGTTCATACTGTACCTCACACCCATTTCCAAGTCATAGACATCTGAAATTTCAGACTGGGATTAGAGCCCTAGAATAGACACCATAACCACTCCTCCTCTTATCATCTTGTTTGCCCCAGTGGCATGGTTAACGTTAGATAAACATTACCTCATTGGTGAATTTCCTCCGTTGTCAGTTTCTCAGATTGGATATAAAGGTTGTAATCTTTACACCCAACTTCTGACCTGAGAGCAGCCTAGCAAGAAGGTTGAGAAATCCTACTGCCGGTGAGTGACAAATACCTACAGTACACAGAGGTGTACTGTGTGCGATAGCAATGGGTAACATCTTAGAGACTATCTAACATTTCCCTGTTGGTCTCGGCATTGAGGACGGATGCTGTAATACTTGTATATGCACTGAATGTTCCATATATATTAAACAAAGGACATAAGGAATGGAAGGTAAAGTGTGAATGTGAAAATCTGGGCTCCATGCAGATATTCATTCACAGTGAATTTAGTAGCTAAATATTCTTCGCACTTATTTCCTATTTGCAAAGTAGACCTAACCTTGGTAGAGTTTCCATGGAGATTTTAATTCTTTTACCTCATCTGAATTGTACATATTTTAATATTGTATCTGTTTGAATAAAAACATTTGCAAAGTTTATTTGGTACCAGATGAATACATTAGCATTGTCTGCGACTCCGTCTGCTATGTAAGAAGAAGTGGGAAAGAAAGAAATAGATTTGCACATTAATACATTGTAACTGATGGGTTCTTGTAGTGTATAATCCCCCGGTAGTTGGCCTCAAATGGATCACTCAGAAGTGGTTGGACAGAAGGACTCTGTCAAAGGAGCCTGAAGATGCCAAACTGCGGAGAGAGGATTTACAAATGTGTATTCTTATTATTCTCATTTAATGTCTTGTTTGCTGTATGAACGGATATTAGTCTCAATGTTGCAGTATAAGCAATAGCTACAAAATGCGATAGGATAAGTCCGCCTTCACATCTGGTCTGCAACCCCGGTTCCCAGATCCGGCACAAACTACCGGAAGAAATCGTGATTCATGCAGCGCTCCTTCTTCTGGTAAAATGCCGGGCAGCTGAGCGGAAAATGAATGGACCCGATTATAGTCAATGGGATCCGTTTGGCGATGTTCGGTTCTGTCATTAGACGCACTCATTCAGCCAGGGGATTCCCCTTTCCTTCTCCCTGACGGAGCAGAAAAAACGAATCCCCGCCACAGATGTTAAGTACCCTAACTTGATCATTTCCATCAAAAATACAAACCATAGAATAAGCAATCAAAGACATGTCTAGACACTGTGTGATACTGTACATTAAAGGGTTGGTCATTACTGGGGACGTATATGGGGGAGTTCCAGTGCAAAACCCAGAATGTTGTACTATTCCATGCTGAGCATCCATAAAATAAACAACATATACTGCACTGTATATGTTTTTTTTTAACATGACAGCCTAGGGTTGATGGAGGAAATACTCCTGACATATACAACTGGTGGACTCTATGAACGAAAGTGTAAGAGCACCCTAAGATGTGCGTATCAAAGGAAAAAGTGGGGGGTTATTTTCTCTTATCCAACTTTTTCTACTGTGTGGGTTCAGTCCTCCAGATTGAATGTTGATGATGATCCATACTAATAAAATCCAGTTGGACCCTAACACTCCCTTGAGCAGCTTTATAGTCTTATAGTCAAAGCAATCACTGTGAAAAGGGCGACCCTGAAAATCTCACTCTTGTTGTATTAGCCTTTGCACTACTATGATTATATAAGTCCTGACTCCTTTCCACTGACACTTGTGTAGAGAACAGGCATTATTCATAGACTAAGCTACAGGATAGCACTTGCTTGCTGTTTCCAAACTTTATAGAAGAAAACTTTCAGACCAAATTCCCCTCCCTTGTTTGCCGCACCTGAGGAAGGGAATCCCTTCAAAATTTTACACCGCAATAGAGAAGTCAGTTAGGGGCTAACCGGTCCAAGGTTCTCCCTTTCTTTCCATGAGCTGCAGAACAGATCCTAGGTACTGCCTCTATGGTACACACACTCTTCTTTCACATTTTGCATCTTTTGCTTTAGTCCATATATAAATGATTTTGTTCTACTGATGTTCTCTTATCTCACTAGAAACACAGGGGGTGGACAAAAATATGGAGACATGCCTTAAAATCGGTCTCTGCATGTCTTATTGAGATATGATTCATAATCCCATGTAACTTAAAGGGGTTGTCCCGCGGCAGCAAGTGGGTCTATACACTTCTGAATGGCCATATTAATGCACTTTGTAATGTACATTGTGCATTAATTATGAGCCATACAGAAGTTATCAGAAGTTATTCACTTACCTGTTCCGTTGCTAGCGTCCTCGTTTCCATGGTGCCGTCTAATTTTCGCCGTCTAATGGCCAAATTAGCCGCGCTTGCGCAGTCCGGGTCTTCTTCTTTTCTCAATGGGGCCGCTCGTGCAGGATGCCGTCTCCGTGTAGCTCCGCCCCATCACGTGCCGATTCCAGCCAATCAGGAGGCTGGAATCGGCAATGGACCGCACAGAAGCCCTGCGGTCCACTGAGGGAGAAGATCCCGGCGGCCATCTTCAGCCGGTAAGTAAGAAGTCACCGGAGCGCGGGGATTCAGGTAAGCGCTGTGCGGATTTTTCTTTAGGTCCCTGCATCGGGGTTGTCTCGCGCCGAACGGGGGGGGGGTTGAAAAAAAAAAACCCGTTTCAGCGCGGGACAACCCCTTTAAGTGCAGGTAATATGACACAGATGCTGCCAGGCAGAAGTGAACATCTGGCGGAGCAACAAGGTTCCATTGGTCAGGGGTTTAAGTCTTAACATTGAACTAGCAGTGGAGAATTTATCTTCTGTTGAGTTTGTGTGTCGCAAGTTCCCGCTGACTTAAAATGTATTAAAGGATAAATTTTCTAAGGTGGCCCAAAGATGATTTTGACTGCCATGGGGCCTCAAAATGGTTTAATCCAGCAGTGGATGCACCTAAAGTGTGAGGAGGCACATGCATCTTCAATACATTAGGCACATCTTGGCATCTCCATGCATCCACATAGAAATCTACTGTATGCCAGCCATGAACTGGAGTAGATCATTGGTATAATTTATGCCAGTTTTGGGAGTAAATGTGTTTTGGGTTCTAGGTCCCCTATAACAAGCCACACCCCTTTCTCTAAAAGGTGGCAATAAGCAACATGCCAAAAAGTTGCAAATTTGTGACTTTTGTATGCTAAAAAACACCAGATAAATCGCCCTTAAATCTATTTGAAAGTTGCAGAACTTTTCTTTGTGCAGCGATTAAGCTTTAGTTACATAAAACCATAAGTCTCCTTCAAGAACAAGGCTGAAGTGTCTTTGTACTAATGATGATACTAATCTATCAGTTCCTTGCAAGGTGTGTTTATGTTGTATTAAAAGCTTTGTTTGTATTGGCACGCTTACTAATGTACATTATATTAGTTACGCCAACAAGAGACCGAGAGGTCTCCAGAGAAAAAAGGAAGAACAGCAACAAGATTGCAATGTCACAGTATAACTTGAAGTGTACCACCAGTCTTGCTTGTGTCCTGAGAAGTCATTGTGATATGTCAGAAGACCTCATCAGTGGAGGTCGATGAGCTTAGACTCCCTCCAGTCACTAGAGTGTAGGGGTCTGGGGTGTCTGCCAAGCAGTTGTATTCATTAGAGCATCTCATAGATACTTATCAGAGGCTCTTGTCTGCTGACAGACAGTATGTTGCTTATTATTTAGATCACTTTGCTTGCTGCTCATTTCCTTTAATATGATGTAAAAATCTAAGAAGAATTTTTAGCATTTCTGTTTTTTCCTGATGCAGCCAGCTGATACGGTAATAATAAGACCCATTAAGACTTCTATCAGTTGAACACATTTCTAGTACAATGTTATGATCTCCCCTTTTATCTGTAGTAATATAATCTAAAGGAAAATTCAGATTCACGTTAGTTTCTGTGCAGATCCATCAGCCGGCATAAGTTATTTTATTACATCCACTGGTAGCTTACACGCTAGTGTAAATGGCAGCTGTTAAAGTGAGTGGGATGTGGGAAATTGGTCAGACCCCATCTGGAGTACTGTGTCCAGTTCTGGGCGCCCCACTTTAAAAAAGACATAGACAAACTGGAGCAAGTTCAGAGAAGAGTTACCAGGATGGTGAGCGGTCTGCAAACTATGTCCTATGAGGAATGGTAAGGCTGGGTTCACACAGGGCATAAATCCTGTGGAATGTCCGCGACGCATGTCAGTTTCCGCACTGTTTGCCCGCAACGTGTGGACGAGATTTTTGCAAATCTTGTCCACTTTGCTGCTTAGGCTCGGGTTTAGGATTGCTGGTGGAATTTCCGTCCCAAAAGTCTGTACGAAAATTCTGTGGCAATTCCGCCCCATGTGAACCCAGCCTTAAAGGATCTGGGAATGTTTAGCTTGCAGAAGAGAAGGCTGAGAGGATACTTAATAGCGGTCTACAAATATCTGAAGGGCTGTCACAGTACAGAGGGATCAGCCCTATTCTCATCTGTACAAGGAAAGACTAGAAGCAATGGGATGAAACTGAAAGGGAGGAGACACAGATTATATATTAGACAGTGAGGGGGATCAATGAGTGGAACAGGTTGCCACTGGAGATGGAGGGTTCTCCTTCAATGGAAGTCTTCAAGGACAAACATTTGTCTGGGATGATTTAGTGAATCCTGCATTGGGCAGGGGGTTGGACCCGATGACCCCGGAGGTCTCTGCCAACTTTACCATTCTATGATTGTATGTTCATGAATTAAAAACATCTTCCAGAATGACACTAATTTCGGAAGATGTTTTTTATTCATGATATTTAAAGGGAACCTGTCAGCAGAGTATTGTAATGTCATTTAAGTGCAGCTCTGTAATGTGTACACCTCTCTGTTCTACACAGTCCTATTGTTTGTCATGTTAATAAAACCATACCGGAGTAATCGGCCTCCAAAGAACTCCTGCGATGTATGTAAAACATGCAGTCTAGTCCGGTAGGTGGGCCGGACCGGCTCTCTTATCTGCCGCTTTTTTCCCCTATGTCATCCATTCTGCTCTTCAAAATCTTGCAGCGCTGCTGGCCGTCAGTGCTTCTGTTCACAAAAGGGAGCGCTCATCCGCACATGCGCCAGTCAGATTTTAAAGCACAGCGTGGATGATGTAGGGAGAAAGCCGCAGACAAGAGGGCTGATCCGGACCACCCACTGGACTAGTTTGCATGTTTTACATACATTGCGGGAGTTCTTTAGAAGCCGATTACTCAGGTATGGTTGTTTTGTAATTACCTGACAAGCAATAGGACTGTGTAGAGCAGCGCAGTGTACACATAGCAGCGATGCACTTGAATTACACCTTAGTGCACCTGGCGGGGAGTATATGCACGCAGTGAGCTGACATCTGGAATTGCTCTTTTCATAATCAGTCATAGAATTCACAAGATAAAACCTCCATATGACTTCATGTAATACGGTTCAAAAGATGTGCTAGGGCTTATTTTCATGACAGCTTGACTACTCAATCTTAGGCCTCATGCCCATGTCTGGGTTGGATTCCGACTGCGAAATCAGACCCGGTATCCAGCCAGAGACCCATACTCACCTGTCCGGTTCCGCTTCCAGTGTCTTGGCCGGCACGCAGTGCAGGGTATGACGCACTGTTGCGCCAGCAATGATGTGGATCTACCACGACTCACCGCATATCAGATGGCTTCCATTGACTGCAATGGAAGCTGTCCGTGCGATTTCCCGCACCAAATAGAGCATGCTGTGATTTTTCCCCACGAACGGAAAATCGCAGTTGATTTCCGCTCAGGGGCATGGAAGAGACTTTTAACATGGCATGCTATGGACGGATATTGCTGCAGAATTCCGCAACAAAAATCCATCAGTGGGCATTGGGCTTTATTGTCGCTCACGCGGATGCTCAGACCTTTGTTATTATCGGCCTTTTTACTGCGTATTCTGAGCTGAAAAGATGCCAACAAAGCCCTCAGCTGCCCACAGAGCATCACTTCCTGGCTACAGGAGTCATAAATCCCACCTCCACAAAGCGATAGCTGTGATTGGTTCTTTGAGAGCTGCATTGATTGGCTGAGGAACCGCACCAGGACTCTGGAGAGCAGCAGAAGGGACCTGGACTGAGTCTGTTAGGTAAGTGACTCAACTGACCTGCGTGAAAAGTGCTGTAAAAAGGCAGTAATTGCGTTTTTACTGCCATTTTCACACACCTAAAGCATCAAATTTTTTTATGTACTATAACTAGGGCTTATTTTCAAGGTAGGGCTTATATTTCAAGCCTCCCCAAAAAATCTTGAAAAATTTTGATTGGGCTTATTTTCAGGGTGGGTCTTATTTTAGGTGAAACAGGGTACTGAAAGGAATGCAAAGTCCAGAGATTGATACTGGTAACCAGGGGCATAACTCTAGGGGATGCAGTTGCACCCGGGCCCAGGAGCCTTAGGGGGTCCATAAGGCCTCTCTTCTCCATAGAGGGAGCCCAGTACTATGAATAAAGCATTATAGTTGGGGACCCTGTTACAGATTTTTCATTTGGGCCTCGAAGCTTTAAGTTATGCCTTTATTGATAATCATGGTCTGCAGGTCCCGAAAATATGTGCATAGGCTCTAACCTAAGTTCTAATTCCTTTTTTCTTCTGTTTTGATTTAGAAATGGCCTTTAGAGCAACAAATGTTGACTTCCTCAAGCAGGAGAATGGCTGTCAGCACAACACTTCTGAGTATAACAACAAGAACCTTATTGTGAGACGCGGACAGCCATTCAAATTGAAGATTTCCTTTAACCGGGAAGTGACTCCGAGAGATAAAGTCACCTTGCAGTTCATACTTGGTAAGAATACGGCAGAATGACCTTCAGGTAGATTAATGTCCTTGAAGTTGTACATCATATATGTATATTGGCAATTTAGATATAGGATAATTGGACAGGATCGGATATCCCGATCCAAACCAGACGTTAGAGCCCAACCGATTAAATGGGAAAATCCATCGCAAAAGAGTGATTGGCTGTTACAGTAGAACCAACATCTCAAAACTCTGAAAAAAAAAAAAATTCTGAACAGAAACCAAAAAAAAAAAAACTTGAAGGGGGGATACATTAGAACCGCAGCCAAAACCAGATAAATGCCTTTACATACATATTAAATATACTCTGTGGTTAATTCTAGGGAACCGCCCAATGAAAGCCAATGGAACCCTTATAGCTATTGAGCTCAACTCCCCGTGTCAGCCTAATGAATGGAGTGCTAAAATCGAAGCTCATCATGGCAATGAGGTAACGAAATCTTACAATAATTTATTTTTAATGACTGCTGTGCTGTTTGTTATCGCCATACATAAGTCTGCTATGACACGGCGGGGTTTTTGTTTGAATTTAGGGCTGCTTTCATACAGGCGACAGAATCACGCAATTTTCTCGCGATGCGACAGCGTGAGAAATCACATTTTTTCCAAGCATCCCTGCTTGACAAAGACCACCTTATGGTTAAAACGTTCCATATTTTTAATGATGGAGTAAAATAAAGTCTACGATTTTTCTAATCTACATGGATTTTCTGTAGCCTAGGTTTCCCTAAGGAGCCTCCTTGTTTATAGCATCGCATCCCCTAAACTAGCAATTTTCGTGAGATGCGATATATTTCCCTACCCATAAAATAAGCCCTAGCTGCATTCCCAGAAAAAAAAGGAATACTTACCTAGCAGGCTCGGTCCGGGTCCTCCTGCTGCTGTCCGGAGCGGTGCCGGGCAGCCAGTAGTCCTCGTTCTCCCACAGTAGATTACTTCCTGATTGTGGTATTCAAAAATCCCGCCTCCAGGAAGCAATGGATCTGGCTGCGATTGGGTCATCCATCTCTGCATTGATTGGATGAGCAGAGTTTGAAGAACTAATCACGTTGTGGAGGCAGAATTTACGAATTAGCTGAGCCACGGCATTGCTTGGCCAATTCATTATCCCATCTCCACAATGTGAGTAGTTCTTCAAACTCTGTTCAGCCAATCAATGCAGAGATGGATGACCCAATCGCAGCCCTTGCATTGGTTCATTGAGTGCTGCATTGACTGGCTGAGTAGTGCTGGATGAACTAATCAGAGCCATTGCTTCCTGGAGGCGGAATTTATGAATTTCATGACCAGGAAGTGATCTTGTGTGGGCGAACAAGGACTGCTGGACCCACGTGGAGCTCCGGACAGGAACCGTAGAAACCGGGCCGAACCTACTAGGTAAGTATTCCTTTTTTTTTCTGGGAATGCAGCTAGGGCTTATTTTAGGGGTAGGGATTTACCATCTTGCGATAAAATCGCACAAGTTCATCGCGGGCAGCAGCAATGCATGATTTTTCCACAGGAAAACGCATTGTTGTCGCTACAAAATTGTGCAGACAAAGTTGCAATATCGTTGTGATTTTGTAGCGGCGCTATCGCTCTTGCCTGTGTGAAAAAGACCTATAGGGGTTTCATCATGAGTATAAAGATTTTTTCAGCAGCTGGGTCCATTATAAAATAAAAAAATAGATCATCCTCCCCTTTCCTTGGACCCCTGAAGCGGAGCTGAGTGGCTGACATTGCCCCAGCACCAGCTTCCGGGTGGACGGACAGACAGAAGCATGTGACCGCTGCGGCCAATTAGAGGCCACAACGTCACCATTGGGTTTCTGGCATCAGCGCTCAACTCTTGGGTGCCACCATGCAGGGAGTTTGAGGCTTCCACCCAACCATCTACCCAGAAGCTGACATCAAGGCAGTATGAGCCGCTCAGCTCTGCTTTGGGGAAGGGAGGAGTGGTGACTATGATCTATTTTATATTTTTACAATGGACCCCCTTAAATAAAACACCAAAAACGCAAATGTTTTTGGAAAATGCACATGCATTTTACATTACTGAGAATAATTGAGATTGATTTAAAAAAATGCGTCTGTTTTTTTTTAGAAGTGCATTTTTGGCGCATCTTTGAACGCAGATACTCTGCATGTAATCGCAGCCTAAAATAATTACTAACACTAACCCTTTAATTCTGCTAATTAGGTATGGATGAATCTGCTTGCAGTCTCCTAATGTTTGTACCAATAACTGTTGTTCTTAGTGTACAGTTGCTGTTCATTCTCCGGCCAATGCCATCATCGGAGAGTACATGCTAACCGTAATAACAGGAAGAGGAGTCATTTACATGGCGGGAGATTGTCCTATTTACGTTCTGTGCAACCCTTGGTGCATAGGTAAGAAGTGTTCATTTTTGATATCCAATTCTCATGTTGCTCATGTTCATATATGTGTGGTGTTCAGACATTACAGGCTGCTGCAGCCAATCACAGATCGCAGGGTTTTAGCACTGAGGTAATGATTAGCTGCAGCAGCCCGCGATATCCCATACACTGGCTGTAAATTTTACATTGGACTGATAACTGCAATGCTGGATTCAGTGGGAAGCCAGAAGATGTAAGTATAATATTGTTTATTATGTGCACACATGGGGAACACTGATTTACAAAAGATATGTACTTAACCAACCCTAATTAATAATGTTATTTACTGCAATTTATTCACATCTCAACTGCTCGGTCCTTTTGTACACTGTCCTGATGATGTTATGTGTGTGTTACAGACAGTTTCTGTGTCACAGTTTATTTGCCCCTTCAATAGCTTTCAATGGTTTGTTGTGTTAAGCTAACTTTTCAGTGACTTAACAGACTTTTCAGTGACTTAAGAGTGCAGAATCTCCAGTTCTCTGTGCAAAGAGTATAGAATACAACATAATAGCTAAATTGTTTTCACCAGTGCAGAGAGTACTGAAAATTAAATATACACCCTGCAGAGAGGAGAATTGGGGAGAAATGCAGAATACAAGTCATATAATGGCCAGAAATCATTGCTACTGAGAATATGTTTGGAGCAAAGGGAAATCCTAAGGATTGAAATAATGCATTATATGTAAGCCCTGTCTATTTAGATAGCAATTGGGCAAGCTCTGTAATTGAGCTAGAAGAATGACATGATACACCCTAAGCTCATAAGGTCATTCCAATATGTCCATACAACATGTGCAACCTAGATCTACGTAAAAATACAGCGTGATGGGCGGAGGGGGCGGGGGGTTCTCACACAATGTGTTGTTTGGAAGAACAACACTACAGCTTTTGATGCAGTTATTGAGATCAAATCCAAAAGTGGACCAGCTGGAAGGCGAAGTATAAGTCCTCACTTTATATTTCCCATTCTTTTAGCATCTACTTCTAGCTTTGGCATAAAAAACTACCACAAAAACAGGGTTATTAAAAAAAAAAACAACAGTGTATAAGACCACCCTAAATTGTGAGTTTAGATGTATGCAAATGTAGCAAAGTTTATCTTGACTCTTAACCCTTTTCAATCCAATTTGTATCCTGGTTTTCCCTGGGGGGTTTACTCTTTTTCTTCCGTTTTAAAACAGCACTATCTGCTGGCTAAAGCCAGTACTGCATGAGGTGACACGTTGGACAGGCTTCAACAGTAGAGAGGCTGGCAATATACAGTAAGAGAGCCCCGACAGATATCTTTTAACATCGGAGCTGTACAGCCTTAAATCATAATGTCTTTAGATTTCAGACAGTGGACTGGAAAGGGTTAACACATTAGGATAACTTTCTGTGTCACAGTTTATTTGCCCATTCAATAGCTTTCCAATGGTTTGTTGTGTTAAGATAGCACTAACTTTTCAGTGACTTAAGAGAGCAAAATCTCCAGTTCTCTGTGCAAAGTGTATAGAATACAGCATAATAGCTAAACTGTTTTCACCAGTCCAGAGAGTACTGAAAATTAAATATACACCCTGCAGAATGGGGAGAAATGCAGGATACAAGTCATATAATGGCCAGAAATCATGTTATTTCTCATGTACACACAGCAGTCTATTTTGAAAAGTAATTTAAAAATTTAGGTACACTATAAACAGAATTTGTCACCATGAAAAACAGCCCTGAACTACTGTAATGTGTGTATTGCTAAAAAGACACTGATTCCAGTGATGTCATTATTATCTCTGAGCTCACTTTCCACTGCAGTAAGCTGGCAAGCGACATGTGCCTTGCAATGTAATGCATCCAAAGAACTTCTAAGTTTGAAGAGACAGCAGAGCGGCCTTATAGGTGCCTCATTAGCATATAGAGCACAGGCCATTTGCTCGCTACTACAGGGGAATGAAAGGGAGTTCAGGGATGAAAATATCATTGTTGGAATCTGAGTCTCTTCAGCTATCCGGACATTATATAGTTCAGGGATATTTCTCATGGTAACAGGTTAGCAACAATATATATATAAAATGTCCTCTTTTTTGCCTTACAAAGGTGTCCATAGCTTTTAAAGCTGAATTGTTTTAGAAGCGAACTAATTAGTGTTGGATTTAATATGTTTTCAACCACGTTTATGTTATTAGATGACAACGTATACATGCCAGATGAGGATGAGAGGAAGGAATATGTTCTGAATGACACTGGTTACATTTATATCGGATCACAAAATAACATCAAAGCAAGGCCATGGAATTTTGGGCAGGTATGTATCCACTTACAACAATGTACCTTTGTAATAGGAAAGCCATGTTCTCACAGGCATTGGATAATATAACTCTGTATAACAGTTATTTACTATATGACATAAATGGAATCCTGCTTCAACATTTGATCCCATCTCATTCTTGCTGCAAAATATATGCTGATCTATTATTAAAGCGTGCTGCTTAACTTTTCAGACAACATATGCTCATGCCTCAGTGTGTCTCATCAATCTTGTGATGTAATATACATTCATTAACTTCTTTTTTGTTTTACCACTATAAATCAAGGCTGAAGTGCAGCCCATGTCCAATCCACTGCTTGTTGTTAGGCATTCAGCTTCTTTAGAAACAGGGACAATAGGAGGTTTCTCTGAATGCATTATCATAACAACCAGAACTTATATAATTCAAGTCCCCTACTCGGACATAAAAATTGTCAAAAAAGAAAAATTGCGTAAAATACACCAAAAACAATAACCCTCTTTTGCGTACTCTCTAGAGATGAGCGAACCTACTCGTTTTGAGTAATTACTCGATCGAGCACCGCGATTTTCGAGTACTTCGGTACTCGGGTGAAAAGATTCTGGGGGGGGCGGGGGGAGGCGTGGCAGAGCGGGGGGTAGCAGCGGAGAACACTCCCCCCACTCCCCGCTGCAACCCCCCACTCACCCACAGCGCCCCTTGAATCTTTTCGCCCGAGTACGGAAGTACTCGAAAATCGCGGCGCTCGGGCGACAAAGGGGCGTGGCTGAGTACGCTCGCTCATCTCTAGTACTTTCCCTATTGTACAAAAATAAATAAAAAATTATTAAAATCTCACGGATTTGGTATCATATCCGTAATGACTTGTACAATAAATTGAACACATTATTTATCATGCATGGCAGAAAATGTTTAAAAAAATCCTTAAAAGCGGAAGCAAAATGTTTATTTTGTTCATTTTGCCTCTTACAAAACACAATAAAAGTGATTCAAAAAGCTATTTGCAACCCAAAATGGTACCAATAAAAACTACAGCTTCACAAAACATGGAAACATAAAAAAGTCCATGGAAACATAAAAAAGTTATGGGACTTTGAATGTAACAATATAGCAAAAAAACATAAAAAAAGGGTTTTATTAAGCAAAAGTGGAAAAACCTGAAAAAATAATAATTTTGGTATGATCAAATCATAATTTGTGCTGTATGATTAACGCTATAAAAAAGGCAGAATTGTGTTTTCTCTCTCTGCCCTCCAAAAAAAATTACTAAAAGTTTTACAATACATTTATATGTACTCAAGAATTGTACCAAGAAAAATGACAGTTCGCCACACAAAAACAAGCCCTCATATGGCTTTTAAAAAATAGAAATGAAAATCTACCCCCAAAATTGTTACGTCCTTTGGGCCAATATAGGCCATGTCCTTAAAGGGTTAAAGATAATATCAGCACTAACAATATAACATGGTTTCTGGAGTTGGCCCTCTGCTGGGGATGAGCCTGCCAGCTCAAGCTCCCCGCTAATACTCCAGTAGAATAAAGGCAGCCTGTGTTCCTTCTATACGCTACTGATAGAAGCTGTCATGACGTCCTAACATTGTAGCGATACTGTTTTATTATTTGTACCTGACGGTAATGGATGGCTTATAATCTAACATGTAGATTTTGGTAATGGGTAAGCAATCCAGTCAAGAACGCGGGAATGTCTTTCTCATGATAGACTATAAATAATGCCGCCATTCTAATCTGGCAGTGAAGCAAAACGTTCTCTACGAAGTGTGACAAGGTAATAACTACTGAGAATATGTTTGGACCAAAGGGAAATCCTAAGGATTGAAATAATGCATTATATGTAAGCCCTGTCTATTTAGATAGCAATTGGGCAAGCTCTGTAATGGAGCTAGAAGAATGACATGATACACCCTAAGCTCATAAGGTCATTCTAATATGTCCATACAGTATGTGCAACATAGATCTACGTAAAGATACAGCGTGATAGGAGGGGGCGGGGGGAGGGGCTCACACAAAGCGTTGTTTGGCAGAACATCACTACAGCTTTTGATGCAGTTATTGGGGTCAAATCCAAATGTAGATCCAGCTGGAAGGGGAAGTATAAGTCCTCACTTCAAATTTCCCATTCTTTTAGCATCTTCTTTTAGCTTTGTAATTTAATATGTCAAAAGTGGTCACCGAAAAAGAAATTTGATTAAAATTACTACCTTTATTAAATATTGTTTAAAAACACCAATTTTGGACAGACTCACACATATACATAGAGCGAGGTGAGCGCCTAGTTAATGGATGGGAACCAGACATCCATACACCTCATAACCCAATCCTTGTGATTTATACTTCATTACGGGTACCACACATCCACCCAACCAAATTAGGTATTGGGGCAATATGTAAAAAGACCCCACTGCATTTGCGCAGTGATATCACTGGACTGGGAAGGCACTTCCTTTTTTTTTTGTCTGAGAGCCTCCTTATTCACTTTACAGACCACAGATTGTATAAAGACAACCTGTGTATATAGAAATCTGAATTAATCCATAGGATCAGAAGTAGGCAGTGATTCTTTTTCATTTTGTTTCATCACTGCCTCCAATCTCAAATACACTTTTATATATATATGAGTAGAGATGAGTGAGCACATTTGGATAAGGCAGTTACTCGAGCAAGCATCGCTCTTCTCGAGTAACTGCATGCTTGTCCGAGCAGGCTCGGGGGCACGGGGGTGAGCGGGGGGCGGCAGGTGGTAGCGGGGGTAGAGTGAGGGAAATCTCTCTCCCCCCCACAACCCCCTGCCCCCCCCCCCCCTCCCTGAGCCTGCTCGGACAAAAATGCAGTTACTCAAGAAGAGGGATGCTCGCTCCGATAACTGCCTTATCCGAGCATGCTCGCTCATCTCTAATTAGGTATCTTTGCATTAATTACCCCTCATTTACAAAATACCCAGATATTAGGGTTGCCCCCCCCCCCCAAATCCACAACTTGATAGTATATGAGGAACAGTCAGACTTTAGGGAAAGCAAAAACATAGGAGTGCACTGGCTGATGTATAAGCCACACTCTATTACTCCCCCAGTCAGTTAATTTAACTCCTGGACCATAGTAACAAACATGTGGAGATGAAGGGGTTAAATTGATCTGCACCATGACTACTTTTGGCTTTGGCATTAAAAAAACTGCCACAAAAACAGGATTATTTAAAAGAAAAAAAAACAGTGTGTAAGATTACTCTAAATTGTAAGTTTAGATGTATGCAAATGTAGCAAAGTTTAACTTGACTCTTAACACATTCGGATAACTTTCTGTGTCACAGTTTATTTGCCCATTCAATAGCTTTTCAATGGTTTGTTGTGTTAAGATAACACTAACTTTTCAGTGACTAAAGATGACTTCTCACAAGAAGTTATAACATACAAATTAAGCTTTACTACATCTGCATGTCATGGTCCTAAAAGAGGTTCAGGATCCACCTGGCCAACATGGGAGATAACCACAGACATATGACTTGAAGCTCCTGGACCTTAATGCAAAATCGGTACCACAACCTCTACCTACCATGTGCCATTTATTTACTGTTGTCTTCATAGGTAAAAAGGGGGCTTTTATACCCACTTAAGCATCTAGGCCTCATTAAAATGTAGCAAGGTTTAACCCAATGTTGATAACTTGTTGCAACAAGTTATCTTGGCACAACAAAAGCCCTTGAAAATTGATTGAATAGGTTCTTGGCCCTTAGTGCAGAGCAGACTTGTAGGAAAGCTTCCCTCCAATAGGTGGCACTGCGGAGACATTGTACCATCTCCCATTTGCATACCGAATTTTCTAGAGGAGCATTACATGGCCTATAAGTCTCCTCACTTGGTGCTCTCCACAAGGAGAAACAATAACCCTCCTAATTACATACAATCAGACAGTTCTAGCAAAGATAGTGTAAAAAAAACGTGGAGCAGCTGCCATTGGCAACCAATTAGAAACCATTGCTCATTTTTTAACAGCCCTTTAGAAAATGAAAAGGCAACATGATTGTTTCTAAACGACCGCTGCTTCACCTTTTCCCTCGAACATTATCTAGGCACAGCAGTCCTTTTCCTGTTTGGGAATTAAATATTATTCCAACTAACTATATTTGCAGAAACTCAGAGATTGCATTAAAGGCGAAAACTAATTTGTGCTTTAAGAAATATTCACTTAACACTTTGTTCACATCAGCATCATGGCTGCCGTTTATAATGGAAGCCCCCGCTTTGTGCCAGATCCGTCAGCCAACAGACCAGAGTGACTTATAATGTGGTCCATCAAATATAAAATATCCTGCGCTAGTTTTTCTTCTAGAAATTACAGAATCTGTGATAGAGGCTCCTAAAAGAGCCACCGATGTAACAGCATGTGAGGCTGAAAAGAGTCATATGTCCATCTAGTTCAGCCTACGTTGATCCAGAAGAAGGCAATAAACTCCAATGAGCTAAGAGTCAATTTTCCTCATTTCAGGGGAAAAAATTCCTTCTCGACTCCAATCTGGCAATAGGAATAATCCCCAAATCACCGACCCTTCTGAAGTAATTGATGGTTATAACATGTAATATTGTATTGCTCAAGAAAGACGTCCAGCCCCTCTTGAACTCTTTTACTGATTTTCCTATCACCACGTCCTCAGGCAGAGAATTCTATAGTCTCACTGCTCTTACAGTAAAGAACCCTTTTCTATGTTGGTGTAGAAACCTTTTTTCCTCTAGATGTAGAGGGCGCCCCCTTGTTACAGTCACAGTCCTGGGTATAAATAGATGATGGGAGAGATCTCTGTATGCTCCCCTGATATATCTATAGACGTACATGTGAAGAGGTAATTTAATGGGTTTTTAGACTATATATAACAGTGCAGGGTGAGAATCCAGTTGTATCTGCAATGTACAGTGTATCTAATGACATTTCTCATGTTTTTAATTTTTAGCATGAAGAGGACGTGTTGGAATGTTGCTTCTTTCTTCTTAACCGTTGTGGACTCAAACCGGCAGCGAGGAGGGACCCTGTGATTTTAGCCAGGAAATTCTCAGCTTTAGTATGTTTAACGCTATATTTTTTAACTATAGCATGGGAAATCAAAATAGTTGAATTAAATAAGATCTCTCATCAGATTATGGTGCCCTATTTAACAACTTGGTCTAAGGACTGGTCCATTTTTTAACATAATGGGCCCATACAGTCCAGAAATATTGCGCTGTTTGACTAATAAGGGTGAACTTGCAAATTCCATGAAGACCTTAGTTGTGCAAGACAGTACTAACCACTGAGCCACCCAACTCAGCGTGTTATGTTAGACTCATGAAAGTTGAATAATCCCATTTGCCTACTTTTTTAAAAATAATCAGTGGTTCAATTTACATGAATGATTTTCCTTCCAGCTGATTTGTGGCTGCGAATTTCCATAGATGTCAATGGAGACCCCAAATAATCCCATCCATAATACTGATCAGAAAAATGGATGGGGAACAAAGGAGGGGCCAATAGAAGATTTTTTTAAATGATTTCTTGTAATTTTGAGCTGAAGTAAAAAAAAAGGATCCAATATGGATGAACTATAGACATACGACCTTAATACGGATATGCTGATAGAATACCACAAGGATGAAAATAGGCCATTTTTTTCTGTGTGCAATATGGCTGTTTTTCATACAGTTTTGTGAATTAGTCTTTGACTTCACAACTGTTTTCTGCACCCTAAGTAACGGCAACCAATCCTGTCTTGACAACTGACTTTAGACTCTCTAATTCCTTTTATAATCTTAAAGGGCTTGTCCAGGATTACAAAAACATAGCTACTGCCTTCCTGAAAGAGTGCCACTCCTGTCCATGGGTTGTGTCTAGTAGTCATTGAAGTGAATGGGGGTGAGCTGAACTACTACACACAACACGTGGACAGAAGTAGTGCTGTATGAAGAAAGCAGCCATGTTTTTGTAATCCTGGACAGCCCCTTTAACCTTCAACAACAATGTAAAAAGTTGATTTCAAACTGTGTGGCACATTCATGAATAGCTAAGCACTAGCTGTAATTGGCTGAGTGCTCAGCCAATCAGCACAGCCCTTTCAGGAGGCGGGAATTTTTAAATCCCCGTCCGCTGAAAGTGCTGGACAGCAGTGCAGGTGAGCCAGCCGGAGCATGTGTCTGAGCGGCGAAGAGGCGAGTACATTTTTTTTCTTTAACGAGTTAATGATGATATTCTGGGAAGGACTTATATTTCAAGCCCTTCCCCAAAAATCATGCTGCGGGTTGCCACAAAACACTTCTTTCAATGGGATGGGCAGCAGCGCTGATCCCATTGAAAGCAATGGGATAAAATGGTGGACTTCTGCCACAGCTGTCACAGTTGTGACAGCTATGGCAGATTATTCCTTCGTCCCCATGAGGATGAAGGAAACTTCTGCCACAGCTGTGGCAGACGTCCGTGATATTCTTCCTATGTTTTTAATGGGGCTAGCGCTGCTGCCACTGGCCCCATTGAAAACACTGGCGATATCTCGGCGTCTTTCTTGCGCTGCGAGGCGAGTGTTTACACTTGCTCTCGCAGCACAAGAGAGAATAAAACACCAGCGGGTGTCCGCTCTAAGGGAGAGAGCTATGTGTTTACTCAAGCTTCCCTTTTATAAGATCACATTTAAAAAAAAATTAGAAATCACTTAATGTGAGAAGTATACAATCGTGGGAAATATCACAAAAATCATTTTATGCATCATTGTGATTATGTTTATGGACGTGGCACTTCATAGCTAACCAGATATATTATTTACTTAGGTTAATTCAAATGATGACAATGGAGTCCTGACTGGAAACTGGTCAGGAAGTTATGACGCGGGATGTTCTCCCACCTCCTGGACAGGAAGCAGTGCAATTCTGCAACAATTTTACAAAACAAAAAGGCCTGTTCTGTTTGGTCAATGCTGGGTATTCTCTGGAGTCGTGACAACAGGTGAGCCAAAAACATACCATCAGCAGGTCTCCTAACCTACAGGACACGGAAGGGAAACCTTGGACAATAGCTTAGGAGACATGATTTAAAGGGAACCTGGCAACAGGTTCTTGCTGCCAGAACCATGGGCAATGCAAACCCTGGACAGGTATGTACCTGGCAGACATATAGGGCTTATAAAGCATCGCAGCATTTCAAAATAGACTTAGGAGGATCTACTACGAAACTTGGGTCAACAGGCGGCGCTACACCGGCCTCTACCCTCCAGATTTGCCTAGAGTGACAGCTACGCCCTGTTTGCCTATAGGGAGAGAGCCATCATCCTAGATGATGGGGGTGGGTACAGCCGGGTGCGGCCCAACCACCATGATTCCCAGCTCTGTTTGAAGTGGCTCTTCAAAGAATGTTTATTCTCAAATGCTGCAGTTTTTCAGAGTAAGGCATACATACATATGCCGGGTTTACATATATACCTATGCTTGGCTCATACTGCCCATAGTTCGACGGCATGAGCCTGGTGATTAGTTCTATTTAAGTATGTCATATATAAGATATAGCAAAATTTTGAATGGGACTCCCCATTGAGCATGAACATTTACCAGCCTCTTGTAAAAGTAGTGCAAACGTTTACGTAGGGACGCACTGTCCTGCTGGTTTGCACTTTAAAAAAAACAAAAAACTAAAACTAGGCTGCTAGGTGTGCCTTCATCCTTTGAAGTTTTGGAATACTGTAACAAGCAGATATGCACTAGTATATTTTCACAGACCAGACCCTAAATTATATTACATACTGTATACATACGGTACAAATATTATCACCATTCATATTACCTTCAAACTGTTGCTGAAGAAGACCACTATACCAAGGCCAATGTTACCAGTACACTATATAAGGGCCAAATAATGCTGTCATATCATGACCACATGTTACCACCAAGTAGTGACTGAATAATACCACCATACTGTTGTTGAAAAAAACACTATACAAAAACCAATATTATCCCCATGCAATGACCATATAGTGGTAGATACCAGCTTTACATAGGCAACCTGCACACAGTATAAGTGATCACAGTACCAGTATATCCAGTGATCACAGATGACATCCCCTTTGACTAAAATTATTCACTTTCCCTTTTCTCCTCCATCTGACCCAGACCACCATGACAACTTTTCCTGCCCAAAACTTTTCTCAGCAGAATACATGTAACTTTCGCTCCTTACTTTTCTAGCATCCTACTTATGTTTTCCACACCTTTACACAATCTTCCCATCTATAGTTCTGCAAATAGTAATTATGCCCAACATAGTAAGTTCCACTTTTAGTTACTGCCATCCACATAGTAAAAGTACCCCTTTTATGTTCCAAACAGTAATAATGCCCACTTTCTCCGCATCAATAATAATTCCCCTACAGTAATAATGTCCCGTTATCTGTCCCTATAAGTAGTAATGGTCCCTTTTATGTTGCTAAAAATCAAACTATGTACTCTCTTTTGCTGCCCAAGCCACTCCAGTCTGGTCCTTGTTCCTTCCAGGTAGCATGGTCATGTGCCATCGAGCATGTGATTGCGTTACCCAGAAGGAAAAAGGACCAGCTTGGAGAACAAAAGAGGCGAGTATGTCGTTTTTTTTCAGCCTTCTCCCGCCCAGTCACCACATTCTCAGCGTGTCTATTAGGCTGGGTCTTCTTGAGACCTGTTCAAAATAAACACTAGCTTGGATACAGTAAGACTAAATATTCATTCAGGACTAATTTAGGTAAGACTTAAAAGCTTACTAAACATTGATGGAGTATCTTTAGGAAAGACCAGCAATTTACTAGGTCCATCTTTTGGATAGGCAGTCAATAGTCCATCGGTAAGCGGTCTAACCAAGATCATCATTGTTTAGACAGGCCCAACAGCTTATTCATACAGGTGAGTGGGACTAAGCTGCAGTAACATGCACAGTCATACTCCTTTTTAGAATAGGCCATCTATGTTTTATCAGCAGGGTCTGACCCAGCATCCTTTTGCCGATTAGCAGAATATAGGTGTTGCAATATTCCCACGAGTCACCTTCGTTGATAACACAGGAACAGACCCAGCTGATAAAACATAGATAGCCTATTCAAAAAATCTGATTGGTTACAGAAGGTTGTAGCCTATCATTGCCATTATTGTTTTCCACCATATTATTCTTCAACAACCCATTTTAGCTATTTCAGGGTTGTACAGAAATCATCTTTATATGTCCCATTATTTTTCCCTATCATAGTTATGCGCTGCCTGGGAATCCCAGCAAGGAGTGTCACTAACTTTTCTTCGGCTCATGACACTGAGGAGAATCTAAAGATTGATTTTTACATGAATGAGAGAGGAGAAAAAATGGATGACTACTCAAGTGATTCAATTTGGTAAGAAAGTGCTTCCCAAACACTGATGTGCCTCTTCGTATCCTCTTAATATTCTTTCTTTCAGTCAGTGACTACAGGCAGAGCGGGCTGGAGATCGTTGCAGAAATCAGAGAAAAGGTTGATGGATGGGAAGAGTCTAGATAGCATGACATACCCAGGGGGTAAATAAATCCCACGTCTTAATGTCTGGAAAGTTCTCGTTAATTTAAATTCCCATATTTTCTGTCTCAAGTCCTTTGAGTATCAAAACTTTCAGATCCATTAAACTGTGATCCGGTCCAGAGAAATGGTTCCCTACTGGTTTGTTTCTCTGCAAATTCATCCTGAACCAGAGTTTTTGTTTTGTCTTTCCAATATAAATTCCAATATGGCACCTTGTATACCATTGGAGGATGTACAGGAGAAAGTATCAGTTATTTTATAGTCCCGTTGTGTGTTGGGTATATGGACGGTGTCTATTGATAGGGTGTGGGTATAGGATTTGTATTTTCCAATGTTACAAGGGAAAGTGCCGGTCTCTGATGGTGTTGAGAGGCCACTTCTGATGAGGAGATTTCTTAAATTTGGTGGCTGGGGAGATGTACATCCGGGAATATTTCCATAAGTCTGTCGTCTTTTTGTGGAGTATGGGTTGGAGATCAGCAGTGATTCTTCTTAAGATGTTTATCTACGGGGTGTACGTGACCAATAGATGCATCTTGCTGTTCTTTGCCTACTGTTTGTATTCCAAAAGGCTGTTCAGTGGAATCCTTGTAGCTCTGTGGATCTACTCATCTCCATCTAGTGGATGGTATCCCTGTTGATGGGGAATGCATGGGAGAAATCTCGGAGATTATGTGAGGAACACGCAAGAAGACAGCAAAGAAGGAGGCCTTGTGAGGATCAGAGTTTATATGTAGGAAGGTATCAGGTGATCAGGTCAAAGAGGTGTGGCGGGGACAGGTTGCAGACGGCCTTGTATGTCATGGTTTACATTTTATATTGGATTCTCTGGACAAAAGTTAGTCAATATAGGGATTGACAGAGTGCAGAGGCAGAGGAGGAATAGGGGGAGCGGTGGATCAGTTGGGCAGCAGAAATGAGAGGTGCAAGAATGTTGTATGGGAGGTCACAGAGGAGAATGTTGTAGTAGTCTAGGTGGGAGATAAGGGCATGCACTACTATTTTTCTTTACTCAAAGTTGAGGAAAAAGCAGATTCCAGAGATATTTGGTCATCTGTCTGGCATGATCTAGTGATCCTGCACTGAGCAGGGGGTTTGACCAGATGACCCAGGAGGTCCCTTCCAACTTTACCATTCTGTGATTCTAGTTAGGGATGGCAGAAGGTGGTAAGGGTTTGGATGTGGGGTTTGAACAGAACCTGTCACATTAAACAAGCTGTTCTATCTGCATGGAGCGTGTTATAGGCACTATATCTCCAGATATAGTACCATACACGGAAGTGCGTGGCCTTAATAAGCACAGTCACAAATGGATACTATGTATATATAAGCAATGCAGGGGATATGGCACTTGCTGAAGTCATGAAAGTCATCCTAAATAGAGGTCATCGATATTAAAGCCCTGTGCAATGATTGCAGTTGTTCTGTATGGATTCTAACCATAACCTGTCTGTGCTCACAAAGTGTTTTATATGAACTTCACAACCATATATCTACATTTATGATCATGAAATCTTTACATATTGGATCATCTTCCGTGTTGCACATATACTGAATGCTGGTTGGAATTACATCATTTATCAGCATTCATCAGAAAGATGTCTATTTTAGGAACTTCCATGTCTGGAATGATGTATGGATGAAGCGACCAGACCTTCCTGATGGATATGATGGCTGGCAAGCTATTGATGCAACCCCACAGGAACCAAGTGAAGGTAAGATGGATGGCGCAGGGTAAAGACTTTTCACTTTACTGGTTGCAGCAGAATACGTTTTACAAATGTCCCAAAATGAGTGCGTATGCAAGAAAAAACTAGTGAACCTTTTGCAATCGCCTGGCTTTCTGCACTGATTACTAATAAAATGTGGCCTGATTGTTATTTCTATCACAATTTTAGGGTGCATTCACATGGGAGAGCTTCTCGCGCCAGTTCCGTCTGATTGCAATATGGATGGAACTCGTGCATGAAAATAACACATTGATTTCAATATGTTTATTCACATTAGCAATTTTCCTCACACAGCGATGCTTCTAGATTGATAAATCGCTGTATATACTATTTTAGGGAAATTCCTCGCAGGAAATCACTCATTATTCCCTATGGGCTCTTTTTAAAAAATTGCACTGCACTCGCATGCCATGAGATTTGCATGCTAGTAGAATGCAATTTTTGCCATTTAAACCACTGGATGCACTTTTTTCGTGCACCCGAAAATCACAAGTACATAGACGTAAATGCATTTTTTTAAGCGAAAATGCATCATGCTCGCATCCAAGATCCCAAGTTTAAGAGTACGATATCAGTCTGAGTTTCGCGGACCAATATTGTACTCGCCCGTGTGAATGCACCCTTAAGACAGGCACAGACTAATCACACATATAGTTGTACTGCTCATGAATTTTTTTAAGCACTTTGAGTGAATATCCATAGTCCAGGAAGAAAAAGTAAGTGAACCTCTGTTAACTTTGCCTAAAACTAACTGGCAAAAGGTACATTAGTTTTGAAGGTGAGAGATTAGAAGTGTGGGTTCCATGGGTGCTTTGTCCATTAAATAAAGGCACACAAAGCCTGGTTACTGACAAATGTTTTTCTCAAGAAAAATTGGTTAGTCTGAACCATGCTTCAATGCAAACAACGTTTAGAAGACATAAAATCATATTATAGAGACTTATGAAGCTAGAAAAGGCTGCAGAAACATTTCTAAAGACTTGGGTGTATATCAATCCATTGTCAGACAAGTTATCTACAAATGGAGAAAATTCAAAACTGGTGCTACTGTCACTAGGAATGGACATCTTGTTAAGAATACTCCAAGATCACAACAAGCAATCTTGAAAGAGGTAAGAAAGAAACAACAAAAGTCTTACAGAAGACTCTACAAACTACAAGGGTTCATGTGTCCACTATTACAAAAACACTGAACAAGAATGGTGCTCATGGAAGGACACCATCAAAGAAAGCTACTGCTTTCCATTGTAGGCCACCTCACATTGCCTGAGACCACCTAGATATTCCCCAATGCTTTGGGGAAAATGTTTTATGGATCAGTGAGACAAAATTGAAACTTCTTAGCACAAATGTACAACACTATGCTTGAATTAAAAAGACCACTGCGCACTAATACCAAAACCTTGTCCCAGCCGTGAAACATGGCGGAGGGAGCATCATGGTTTCAGACTGTTTGTCTGCCCCCGGGCCTGGACATCTTGTGATTGTTGAGGGAAAAACAAATTCTAAGGTGAATGGTAACTGGACAACGTAAGGCTAGCTGAATCGAGCTGGGGTGATGTAACTAGACAATGACATAGCCTAGCAACCTGCCACTACTTTTTGTGATACATTCACATGTACCCGTAGTGATCCGGAAAGATACAAACCAGTACATCATTGCAAATAATGCAGAAAACAATGACACATTTATTGTGTTTTTTTCATAAAGCAGTTAAAAGAAACACTTTTAGCATTATCTCCATGGGAAACCACATCACATTACTAAATGTGATAAACCCCAACAATGCAATAGGAATGCAGATGGATTTCTATGCAAATAAATGGAAAGAAAAGTTTTTATCCAGATACTAATCCATGAACAGTTATGATGGCAACATTGGGCAGATGGGAACCCGGTAGTGAGGGGTGAAGCTGACATCCTATGACTGGGCCACATCAAAAGTCATCCAGGTTTTCGGGACATCTCATTCTACTGCTAATGTTTGACTGTGGAGGAAGTTATTTATGAAACTTACCAATATTCACTTTCTTCAATAAATATCTAGGTATCTTCCAGTGCGGCCCTTGTTCTCTGACAGCCATCAAAACCGGAGTGGTATATCTGCCGTATGATGCCAAGTTTGTGTTTGCTGAGGTTAATGCTGACAAGATGGAATGGCTAGTGAGAGACGATGAAGAAGAGGACTACACCCTCTTAAGGGAGGAGAAAAAGAGCATTGGGAAGTCCATCAGTACTAAGGCAGTTAATAAGAACTTGAGACATGACATTACATTACAATACAAACACAAAGAGGGTAAGTAACAATCTGTGAACTGTACGCCCATATATATAAGGAAAATACAAGCATGTGACATAACCCATCGAAATCAATGGGTACTATTCACTGCACATTGCGCGCGCAAATACGCCCATGTGAATCTGGCCTAAGGCTGCTTTCTGATGAGCGTATTGCAGGCGCATTTCTGCATTCATGTGTGTCCCAACTTGACCGCAGAGTTTACTGATGCAAGCTTGGAACATCATAGGTGTCTATTGTGACCTAGGTTCGTGTTGGTAAAACCCTGCGGTCAGGCCGGGACACGGCCGTAATATGAATGCAGCAATGCGCCTGAAAGACGCTCGTCTGAAATTGGCCTTAAGCAGGGATCTTGGCTGCATTGAATTTCATGAATTGGTAAGTTTTTTAGTGAAAACAGAAATGTGCCATATAATGTAATAATATATCTTTGTCGTCCAGGTTCTGCAGAAGAGCGTGAAACCTTCCAAACCGCCTGCGCCAACCTAAAGTCGGACAGTTGCTCCGTGTTCGCAGCTCCTCCCGCACGCCCTCCACCCGGCATTAAGATTCAGGTCACAGGAGAGAAGGAGTTGCCTCCAGGGAATCCCCTGTCACTTAATATATTGGTTGAAAATGAGTCAGATCAGGCAAAAACGGTGACGGTCACTGCCGGCTGTCAGCTGCAGACCTATACTGGCAAAATTGTGGCATCACTGGCGACCATTGTAGAGACGGTGGAGGTGGCAGAGAAACAAGGTATGTTATACCATTAACTTGACTTCTGACCGTCGTATCCACTTGTGCTCCAGATAGAAATTAGCTGCAGTACGTAGCAGTCCCTGTTTAAGTTGGGTTTCCTTGCTGCGGTAACCAAGTTGGGTCAAAATCCCATCTGTCCACCGTGGCCGAGTTTATGTAGATTTTTTTGTTTTATTTTTGACTATTTTTCACAATAAAAATACATTTTTAAAGAAAAGAAATTGACTCTGCATCGCCGCATTCGAAGACCCATAGCATTTTTATTTATTCTGCGGCAGAGCTCTGTGAGGGCTTGTTTTTTGGGGGTTTTTTTTTGTAATAGTGGCAGTTTAAATCGGTACCAATTTTAGGTATATATGACTTTTTGTTTGCTTTTTTTATTGCATTTTTGTGAGTGAAAAAAAACAAACAGTTCAGGCGTTACTTTTTTAGGCTGGGTTTACACGGGGCTGCTTGCTCTTCCACTGCAGCCGGCACTCCCATAGAGGAGAGCGCGGCCACAGCAGAAGGAGTAAAAAAATGAACATGCTGCGGCTGGCGAATCCGCACCACAGTGCCAGCTTCAGCCGGCTTTGCCGCGGCGGATTCGCCGTCCCCTGTGGACGAGATTTCTGAGAAATCTTGTCCACATGGCTGGCTAACCCCGGGATTAGCATCCGCAGGCAAATTTGCCGCTGCGAAAGTCCGGACGGAATGTCCGCGGCAAATCCGCCCCGTGTGAACCCAGCCTTAAACTATTTTTACAATGGCAGTACCCATTATGTTTTGCTTTTTTTATAAATACATATATTTTTTGTATTTTATTCACTTAAAATCTATTTTTTGTGGGGAAAAATACATTGTTATTTACTGGATTTTCTTCTCTATTTGAAATTTATTACATTTTTTTGAGTATATTTTTGGTCCCTCAAGGGGACTTGAAAATGTGATTGTTCTATTGCTAGGATAACACACTGCCTTACTTATGTAGTGCATTCTACTATGCCTATGACAGCAGCATATTAGACGAGGCTGGAGGTAAGGTTTAATAGGCTGAGTTCCCTGGCAGACAAGGAGGCCTTTGTCAGGCTTTTGGCTGCCATGGGAACTCATTGGTACTTTATGATCACATTGCAAGATGCCGATGGGTGACAGAAGGAGCCCCTACCCCCTGTCATCTGCCTATATGCTGCAGTTGCTATTGATTCTGGGATGTAAGATGTTAAACTGCCAGGATCTGAGGTATCCCTGCATATGGCGGTTAGAGCAGGAGCCTGGCTGTCAGTACTAGCCAAGTCGCTGCCTTAAAAAGATTTATGTGTAGGTTTAAAGCCCATTAGTGAGGTCAGTAGAAAGGCGTATTGTGGTGCCTAATGGGTTAAATTAGAACTTCACATTATGCTGTTCCTCTCCTATTTATTCTGGGAATGTACAAATAAATTGTTACCATTTCTTTTGTCAATACGTATATGTGTGATCCTGTACAGTCTAATGCTGCCAGCACAATGCCAAAGTATTTGGGGATATGCCCCATCATCAAGAGGGAATGGTAACGCCCAGTTGTCAATCTCTTTATATGTTAACATAGTTAATGTATGAACAGATTGACAACTGGGCGTTATCATTCCCTCTTGATGATGGGGCATATCCCTACACACATTGACACTGAATGGTAACGCCCACTTGTCAGTCTGTTCATACATTCTCAAGCAGAATAACAGAACAACCCAGTGCAAACTCAAAGGAAAGATGTGTCAGAATTGTTATTTTATGGAGAATACAGCTATTTACTAGAACAGACCTGTTGTTAGAGCTGACCGGCTCTCCGTAATGACAGAAGTCATATCTATGTACATTTATCTTCCTTCCTTTTTCTTGCTCCATCACATATGTAGTTGCCACCATTCCTGTGACCGTTGCTGCGGACGATTACATGAAGTCTATGACTCTAGTAGACGATGAGCTCATGATTAGATTCAATGTCATAACAGTAACTAAAGAGGATCAGGAAAAAACTAGTGAGTGCCTGGTCATACCATTTGTGTACCCACCAATCAAAGTGGAGGTAAGTTCTACTTCCCATCATATGCAAATCTCATTCCTTCATGCACTTCATTCATTTTGCACCTGAGAGAAACGGAACACAAAGGGGCTTATTTACTAATGCTGTATGATAGTTAGCCAGTGCAAACGTAGACTAGACAATCTTAAATGTGCCCCAGATTTATCACTGATTGATACATTTGTCGAATTTTTTAAGACTTTCTAGTCTAGTTTTAGACCACTTAATAACGGTCTTAGTTTACACCAAAAATTGTGCTAAAATTCTGGCACAATTTGCCATAATTTGGTGCAATTCTTGGCACAATTTATGCCTTTTTTGAGACAAGTCAGAAAAACTTTTTAAAAGTGTCTAAAAGTACATGATAAATGTGGCACAGGCATGGAAGACAGGTTTGTGGTGTCATTTGTGCCAGAAAACTGTTGTATTTCGAATAGTAAATAAACCCTGTAGTTTTTACCATCTTCATCAAAGCCCAGAAGTATAATGACCGACCTGTGTTGGTAGAGCCAGTACAGGCCTTGTGCATTGGGCACTGCATGTATTATGAAGATACTCTCCTGGGAACCAATGCTTCCAGGGGAGAATACCTCCATCATACCACACAAATGGCGCACATTATATTGGTTGTCTGGTTCATATGGAGGCTTGTAGAGATACAGTAGGGCCTGATGCGCCTCTACGAGTGCCATAATATGGCTATAACTTGTCCATTGTATGGAGTCATAATAGGTTTGAGCGTATGAGCCCTTAAAGTACCAACTAAAGTCCATGTTTGGTCCAGTTCCAGATGTATATTTATGTGATTTGTTTTCTTTAACTATATCACCTGTAATAAGAGGTGGGGGAGTAAAAAGTAATATCTCAAAGCCAAACGTCTTGCCATTAGCTGCAGCGTATGGTGATTGTAAGAACGGATGGTCGTATCTCCAACATATGCGGCACCTGGTGCTAACAGGACCAAGAAAACGTTAATTTTACTATCTCTCTAACCCAATCATAGTTCACTCCAGCACATACAACTTTTAAGCACGGCTCACGTTAGGGAGGGCAAACTGGGCAATGTCATCAATGTCCTTTTCAACTGCTGCATTGGCAGTCTGTGGAAGACGCTGAGCGGCCTGAGAAAATGCGAAGAGTAGCACCACGGCAGGATACCTTGAGGGGAGAACGGAAGCCCCCTCCACTCCTACCCAATAGCTTTGCTGCACAGTGTGCCACCAGACCAGCGTCAGAAGACCAATGAGGGACTGTTGTACTGGCTGTTTGAGCGGCCATCCAAACCGCTGGCACAGACTTCCGGCTAGCATATATCTACATTACTCCCTAAATGCATACCATTCGCAATCTGATTGGTTGTTTGGATTTACTCATTCTCAATAATTAGTTATTTGGGTTGCCTGATTCCCGGTGATTGGTTATTTGGTTTGGCTGGTTCACAGTGATTGGTTGTTTAGGTTGGCTCGTGTAGAAGTGGGGAGTAAGGCTAATATGCTTCCGGCTACGGCCACCATGGCTCCTCTGTGGCAGGCCGCACTAAAATCTACAATGAATCTGCACAAGATTTGGTGTGGAATCGCTGCGGATTTCACCCCTCATTTGAAGGGGTGAAATTTGCTGTGAAAATCCACGGCATGAATGGATAAAATATATGAAATCTGCACCGCTGATCAGTTTCCGCCGTGGGTTTTCTCTGCATAATGTGGATGAGTTTGTTGAATTCACATCCACATTGCTTGAACTGTAATACGCTGCACATCTGCCGCACACAAATCCACAGAGGAAATACTCCGTGTATGCACTGTGCTCGGACGCACTCTCACGGCGCCGGGTCACACAAAGCTGGTTTCCTGCAGAATTTTCACAGATGAAAAAAATCTGCACCAAATCTGCGTCCAAATTTTCTGTGTATTTTAGCCCTTCAATTGAATTTTAATTAAACAGTTAAAATCTGCTGTGGATCTGCAGCAAAATCAGCAGCAAATACTGCAGGTTTTGATACAAGTTTTGGTGCGGATTTGCTACAGATTTTGTCAGCTGTGGAAATTCCATCGTAAATCAGACATGTGAGCACACCTTGAGGCCGGCTTCAGACATGTGAGCACACCCTGAGGCCGGCTTCAGACATGTGAGCACACCCTGAGGCCGGCTTCAGACATGTGAGCACACCCTGAGGCCGGCTTCAGACATGTGAGCACACCCTGAGGCCGGCTTCAGACATGTGAGCACACCCTGAGGCCGGCTTCAGACATGTGAGCACACCCTGAGGCCGGCTTCAGACATGTGAGCACACCCTGAGGCCGGCTTCAGACATGTGAGCACACCCTGAGGCCGGCTTCAGACATGTGAGCACACCCTGAGGCCGGCTTCAGACATGTGAGCACACCCTGAGGCCGGCTTCAGACATGTGAGCACACCCTGAGGCCGGCTTCAGACATGTGAGCACACCTTGAGGCCGGCTTCAGACATGTGAGCACACCTTGAGGCCGGCTTCAGACATGTGAGCACACCCTGAGGCCGGCTTCAGACATGTGAGCACACCCTGAGGCCGGCTTCAGACATGTGAGCACACCCTGAGGCCGGCTTCAGACATGTGAGCACACCCTGAGGCCGGCTTCAGACATGTGAGCACACCCTGAGGCCGGCTTCAGACATGTGAGCACACCTTGAGGCCGGCTTCAGACATGTGAGCACACCCTGAGGCCGGCTTCAGACATATAAGCACACCCTGAGGCCGGCTTCAGACATATGAGCACACCTTGAGGCCGGCTTCAGACATATGAGCACACCCTGAGGCCGGCTTCAGACATATGAGCACACCTTGAGGCTGGCTTCAGACATATGAGCACACCCTGAGGCCGGCTTTAGACATATGAGCACACCTTGAGGCCGACTTTACACATATGAGCACACCCTGAGGCCGGCTTCAGACATATGAGCACACCTTGAGGCTGGCTTCAGACATATGAGCACACCCTGAGGCCGGCTTCAGACATATGAGCACACCTTGAGGCTGGCTTCAGACATATGAGCACACCTTGAGGCTGGCTTCAGACATATGAGCACACCCTGAGGCCGGCTTCAGACATATGAGCACACCCTGAGGCCGGCTTCAGACATATGAGCACACCTTGAGGCTGGCTTCAGACATATGAGCACACCCTGAGGCCGGCTTTAGACATATGAGCACACCTTGAGGCCGACTTCACACATATGAGCACACCTTGTGGCCGGCTTCACACATATGAGCACACCCTGAGGCCGGCTTCAGACATGTGAGCACACCCTGAGGCCGGCTTCAGACATGTGAGCACACCCTGAGGCCGGCTTCAGACATGTGAGCACACCCTGAGGCCGGCTTCAGACATGTGAGCACACCCTGAGGCCGGCTTCAGACATGTGAGCACACCCTGAGGCCGGCTTCAGACATATGAGCACACCTTGAGGCTGGCTTCAGACATATGAGCACACCTTGAGGCTGGCTTCAGACATATGAGCACACCCTGAGGCCGGCTTCAGACATATGAGCACACCCTGAGGCCGGCTTCAGACATATGAGCACACCCTGAGGCCGGCTTCAGACATATGAGCACACCTTGAGGCTGGCTTCAGACATATGAGCACACCCTGAGGCCGGCTTTAGACATATGAGCACACCTTGAGGCCGACTTCACACATATGAGCACACCTTGTGGCCGGCTTCACACATATGAGCACACCCTGAGGCCGGCTTCAGACATGTGAGCACACCCTGAGGCCGGCTTCAGACATGTGAGCACACCCTGAGGCCGGCTTCAGACATGTGAGCACACCTTGAGGCCGGCTTCAGACATGTGAGCACACCTTGAGGCCGGCTTCAGACATATGAGCACACCTTGAGGCCGGCTTCAGACATATGAGCACACCTTGAGGCCGGCTTCACACATATGAGTACACCCTGAGGCCGGCTTTAGACATGTGTGAGCACACCTTGAGGCCGGCTTCAGACGAGCGTATTGTAACACATCCGTAATACAGATCCGTAATGCGGACCACACGATGACATTACAGCCGTACGTCACCAGGATTTGAACAGTTTTTGCCCTGGATATTTTATTTTCTACTGGGCAAATACTGATCCATGTTTTCTTAATATAAAAAAAGAATACAAATACGGAGTCAAAAATGCAAAAAATAGTTGATGCTGCGTTTTTACAAAATGTGAGAAAACACAGAGATTTACATTAGCTCCGTAATACGGATTGCAAAATACAGGCCAAATATGGAGCTTAAATACACTTATCTGGGAGCGGCCTAGAGGTAAGTCCTTAACGGGACGGCTTCACTGGGATGGTAGGTGGAAAACCTGCAGCATTTCACAGAACAACCAATGTGGATGAAAGTTCAAGAAACTCATCCACACTACGCAAAGAAAATCCACAGCGGACATTGACCTGTGGTGCGGATTTCAGGTTTACAGGTCAGTTTATGCTGCCGATTGATATAACTTTGCTGCGAATATTCCCCATTAAGTTCAATGGCGAGAAATCCAAATAGTTGATCTGCGCCAAAATCCACAAGGAGGGTCATAAAAAAGGGGACACAAAGACATGCTGTTTTTAATGCATGGCTTTTTTTCTTTCATAATGGTAAATATAGGCTTATTTTGGTAATGTATCTATACAGGATCTTGGTTCTGGTACTGTATCTAGTAAGCTTGGTTCTGTTATTGTATCTGTGTAGGAGTTTGGTTTTATTACTGTAGTCATGTAGTAAGTTTGATTCTGCTACTGTATCTATGCAGTAATCTTGGTTCTGTTATTGATCTATGGAGTAAGCATCAGATCATCATTCAATATTTACTGGTAGGGGGTCTGCCATCTTCATAAAGCCCAGAGCAGATTCTAACCTTACGGCCTCGCTCAGATGAGCGCTGTTTTTGCGCATGATAGCCGCACAAAAAGATCGCGGCTAAGCTGCTCTAAAGATCAGGTGAATGGGTTAATTCCTGCCACTTGAAGTAGCCTGTTGACATAATCTGTGATGCGAGGTGCATGCTTTCTAGCTCCCATAGGAGTCTATGGGAAGCACGCAGCAAAGATAGGACTGGTCCTATCTTTGCACACAGCACAGAGCTATAGGCGGGCATAGCACTCGCATGTCCTATCTTTGATTGTTGCGGGCGTTTTGCGCATCTAAAATTCATTCTTCTGAACAGTTCCATAGGAAACCACTGGTTCTATTTAGATGCGATCTTCTTGCACGGCTATCATGCACAAAAACAGTGCTAGTGTAAACGAGAACTAAAGGGGTTCTACCAGAATTGACTTTTAGCATCAATGGATAGCTGATAAAAGTCTGATTGATGGGGTCTTACAGATGAGAACCCTACTGCTCCTGAACGCTGGAGTCTTGTGTCCCCTTCTTCTCTTCTCTGTTCAATTTGGTGGCTCTACTGGAGAAAGCAGAGTACCTGTGCCATTTCTATCAGCCCCATTGAATTGAACAAACTAGCACTGTGCATGTGTGACTGCTATCCCTCTCATTCTTCATGTCACTGCATGTCGGTTTAGAGCAAGCCCGCGGCGACGAGAAGAAGGGGACTTGGGATCCTCATTTTCAGGATTGGTGAAACGGTCAGTGATGAGACCCTCACCCATCACACTTATCACCCATCCATAGAATAGGTGATAAAAGTCTATTTTGGGATAATCACTTTAATTTGCACTTGGTCAGGATGCACATAACATGGAAGTCATCTCAGGAGTCTGAAGAGGACACTGTTCACAGCTAACGTACTGAGTCTAAAATGGCTATTGATTAGTGCACGTCCGAGGAGCAGACCACAGCCAAGGAGACAGAGGGGTAGAGAGGTTATCCTTGTCACAGGGCTCTACAGTCTCCTCCCTAAAGGGAGCTCAGAACCCGACCCCGTTACCGCTGGGGGAGATCACAGGGATAGTAACCGGGGGTTACCTTAAGTCCAATTGTCACTCATGATGCCACCATTCCTTCTCCTGGAATGGATCTTGTAGACAAATAAAATAGTCCAAGACCAGAAGAGTATATTTTGGAACAAAACCAGGAACGGTCAATCTTGTCCATTTCTTTAAACTTTTCAATAATGTCAATAACAATTGCAGAAATCACAGCATACAAGACTTCTATCTCAGTGGAACACGGAGTATTGGAACAATCCACAGTCCAAGTTATCTGCCAGTCCTTTCACTCCTGGCAATCACTTTTTCCACCCGCAAAACACTCACACTTGCTTTCCTCTCTTCTTGCTGATAAACGGTTCCATTCTCTCAGTACTCAGCAGTAGTACCTGGGTTGGACGGGCCCAGGCTAAGCATCAGGCAATCGCTCGGCCTCCTCCATACCCCACACACAGACTGACCTGACAGCTTCTCTGTAGTGTCTCCTCTCTCTGGCTGCACTACTCTTCACTCTGCCTCAGACTACCCTTCTCTGACTTCTCTCTTTGCATTCCTACAAACACCTATCTATAACACCATCACATGACCACAAACGAAACACACAAAACGATACATTTTCCAGACAGGACAGAACATACCAGATATTAACTCTTTCAGTCCTGCAACCATCCAATACACATACATCTAATGCACTCTGCAAATAAGATACTGACAAGACAGTGACATAAGACATACATAGACCATTCTGGAGGGGACCCCATTAACTCTGGGCCACTACAATTAGGTTGGTACAATATTTCAGAATTTTGGGCCCCACTTTGAATTTTGCCCATGGCCACACTTTGTTTAAAACCGGTCGTCCTGATTTAGGCCATACAATGCAAGGCCTGGTGTTATCTTATGTAAATATATTTGTACACAGTCATGGATATAACTAATTAATTGACCCATAGTTAGCAATTAGCGAAGTTCACACACAGGTTTAAATATGTTAGATTTTTTTGTCCTGCTATGATAAAACCTCCTTTAGCTTTGCGCTCTGGCATTGAAGCAATCATCATACGGTAGAGTGAATGTCTATTATGAATGTCACCATATATTTTACCCTTTATCTCTAGATGCCAGAAACTGGAAAGATTAATGAAGATTTTACTTGCACATTCACATTTAAGAATACTCTAAGTGTTCCCTTGGAGAAATGTGAGCTACATGTGGAAGGACTCGGCCTCTTCCGCCTGGAAAAGTTTGATCACGGGTAAATAAAGTGTGCCTGTGATACCTTTACTGACTCAGTATACGTGGGACAAGGGTAGGCAGAATAGGCTTGACTCCATTGAGTGTGGGTTTGGAGAGGGGGTTTTCAATTTATGGATTAAAAAACTAAGAAATTTTTTAACCCCTTCATGCTCCAGGATGTACATTTACGCCATGGAGGTTCGGAGTTTGTATGGATGGGGATCGGGGGTTGATCCCACTCCATACAATGCGGGTGCTGGCTGATCGCAGCTGTTAACCCTTTAAATGCCATCAATTCTTAAGCCGCCCCCCCGCGATACTATACTCATAGTATACTATTATATCATACTGCAGGAGCGATCAAACCATCGCCAGTTCTTATCACATATGGGGACTGAAGAACATGTAAAAATCAGTTTTAAAATGCCTTATTAATAGAGATGAGCGAGCACCAAAATGCTCGGGTGCTCGTTACTCGAGTCGAACTTTCAGTGATGCTCGAGAGTTCGTTTCGAGTAACGCACCCCATTGAAGTCAATGGGCGACTCGAGCATTTTTGTATATGACTGGTGCTCCGCTAAGGTTTTCATTTGTGAAAATCTTAGCAAATCACCAAAGTCATGTAAAAAACACAGAAATGGATAGGGCACGCGAGGAGCAACATGCATGGCTGCATTTCGGCCTCCGAGGTCTCACTATTAAGTCACAATAGTGGCAAGAGTGAGACCCCCCCCCCCCCCCCCCCACTGTCAGCATAATGATCGTTCTCCTCTGCCACAGCTGTAACAGCTGTGGCAGAGAAGAACGATGTTAGCCCATTGAATTCAATGGAGCCGGCAATACAGCCGGCTCCATTGAAAGCAATGGGCTGCCGGCGAGCGCTGGATGAATTTTCGGGAAGGTCTTAAAAATATAAGCCCTTACCTGAAAAAGAAAGATTTTAGTGTAAAAAAGAATAAAAATGCAGGCATTCTCCTCAATGGAGCCGCTGGCACACCTGAATTCTTTTTCAGGGAAGGACTTTACATATAAGCCATTCCCTGGAAATGAATTAAAAGTGATTTAAAAAACAAAAAAAATAGATACTCACCTCCCTTCAGCTGCCGGGGCACAGCCGCGTGTTCTCCTGCTGTCCCCTGCACTGTGGTGCTGAACTGCTGTCATTCAGCTGAGAGCTGCGCTGAGCCATTCAGAGGCAACACTCACTCACCCATTCATGAATTCATGAATGGGTGTGAGTGAGATCTGCCTCTGATTGGCTCAGCGCTGAGCCAATCAGGGGCATGTCTGACTCACACCCCCTTCACACCCACTGCAGGCCGGCCGCGCTGAACTCCGTCTGCCGGGACAAGGTGAGTATATATATTTTTTTTATTTTTACACATTTCTGGATGGATTGCAGGGAAGGGCTTATATATTTAAGCCCTTCCCGACAATTCATCCCGCGATCGCCGGCAGCCCATTGCTTTCAATGGAGCCGGCTGTATTGCCGGCTCCATTGAATTCAATGGTCAGTGCTCATTTAATCGAGACGAGTACCGCGTGGTGCTCGTCTTGAGTAACGAGCATCTCGAGCACCCTAATACTCGAACGAGCATCAAGCTCGGACGAGTATGCTCGCTCATCTCTACTTATTAATTATTTAAAAAAATAAATAAATTAAAAATTGAAGGTACTAAAAGTTTAACCCCACCCGCCTTTTGGCATATTAATGATAAAAATACTAAATGAAAAATCTAAAAACATATTTGGTACCCGTACATCCATAAAAGTAACGCATTACTTACCACACATGGCGAATGTTGTCAGAAAAAATAAAACGACAGAATTGCAATTTTTGGTCACTTTGTCTCCAAGAATAAAAAGTAAAAAAAAGGATTAAAAAGTCACATGTACTCCAAAGTACCAATAGAAGCTACAGGGTGTGCCACAAAAACAAGCCTTCACACAACTATATCGGCGGAAAAATAAAAAAGTTGTGGCTGCCAGAAGTTGGCGGCAGAAAATAATTTTATATTTTATTTTATATTTTAAAAGTAGAACAGCAAAATAAACCCTTGGTGTCGTAGTAATTATACTGACCCATGGAATAAAGTCATCGTGTCATTTTTGCCGTGTGTACGCTGTAGAAACAAGACCCACCAAAGATGGCCTAATTTAGTTTTTTCTCCTTTTCACTCCACTTAGAATTTTCTTAAGTGTTTTAGTACATTATATAGTACCATTGAAAAATACAACTTGTCCTGCTAAAAACAAGTCCTCAGACAGCTATGGTAATGGGTAATGTGAAGAGTTATGATTTTTCGAAGCAGGAAGGAAAAACCCAAATTTAAAAAAAAAAAATGGCCGCATCCTTGAGGATTAACCAATAAATATTAGATTTCTCTGTGTAAATAAGACAACTGAGGATTGTAGACAAAGAAATGTCATCTGAAAGCCGTCACCAGTCCCGAAAAGAGGGAGGCCTTATATATCCACGATCTTGGCCACCAACAGAGCTTGTCCTTTTTATTGAGTATGGCTATGCCAGTGAAGGACCAGATGGTTATCTAGTTACTAGTTGGCTAATTCATACAATCCCTATAAATGTGAGACAGTAGAAAGAACCGTTAGAGATTTCTGCATGCAGTCTTAATTTCTTACTTTCGCACATATTTGACCCTTGACGTTGTCCCTTCATACGTAGGGATGTGAGAGCGGGAGGAATCTTTCGTTCGGTAATTGTATGCGCCCCCAAGAAAGTTGGAGAAAGGAAAATTGTGGCTGAGCTCATTTCCAAGCAAATTAAAGGAATTCATGCAGAGAAGATAATCAACATCACTAATTAAATATCTTGAAGAGATGTATTTTACTGTATGGAAAAATGATTGCCTTGTTGCCTTCAGCGCAGATGACAAATCACTTACCATGAATACAAAATAAAGCATCCTACATTCAGATGTCTCAGACTCTTCTTTACTAGATGACTAAGCTGCTGGGACTGATGAGCAGAAGGTCGAAACATCAAGAATATCAAAGAACAATATCCGGGGGCTTACGTACTATGGGGGCCACTATGAACAACTTATGTACCTGTAATAGATGAAACAATCATCGTTGATTGACATGAGGCCTTAAATGAGGGAAATTGGCTTCTAACTCATTGGATTTTTTTTTCCTTCCTCTGGATCCACATTGGGGGTAATAGGCTGAACTGGATGGACAGGTGTCTGTTTTCAGCCTTACATACTATGTTAATATGTGTTTTCATTGTGCAAAAGTAGTGAAAAATAATCTGTATAAACTTGGTATTGCAGTAATCGTGCTGATCCAGGGAATGAAATGATCATGTTATTTTTACCGAATGCTGAACGCCGTAAGAACAAAACCCAAAAACAATGGTGGAATTTCTGAGGATTTTTTTCCCATCCCACCTCCTCAAAAAAATGTAATAAACATTCAACACCACATTATATGTACGGCAGGGTGGGGTCATTAAAAATACAACTAATACCTCCCCCCCCCCCTCCAAAAAAAAAAGAAAAAAACAAGCCCTCATATGGCTATGTCCATAAGTTCTGTATCTTGCAGTGAGACGATGACAATCACTTGGTCCTTAAACCAAAAAATAGTCCGGTCACTAAGGGGTTATGAAGAGGATCGGTCAGCTTTCCCGCCATGTTTGTTTAACCTAATAAATCTATTCCCCAATTCTGGAACATCTTTTCTTAGAACTTTATATTTTTCTGTTCCTCTGTTATTCCTCCCATAAATGTATTTATAAATTGGCAACGGGGTGTTACTAGTTGGGGGGGGGGGGGGTTGTTCCTATGTAGTCCAACAGTGTCCAGTCAGTGCTGTGTCAGATGATATAGGGATACACCCCTTTGAAAAGCAGAATAGTAACACCCAGTTGTCATTCCTAAATTTCAAGGAGGAATAACTGAGGAACAGCAGAGAGCTAGAAGATGTTCCATAGTCTTTGTTTCATGGGGAATATAATTATTTAGAGGAACACATATCAGGAGAGCTGGCAGGTCCTCTTTAAGATAAAAGGGGTACACAAGAGGACTTTGCATGTGAAACTTACACTTTGTAATAAGTCAATGTGCTACAGCAGACCGCTAACTTATGCAGTCATAGCCAGAAGCAAATATAGTGTCCTTTGCCAATCTGGGTCAAAAATGTTCCTGGCATATCATGATGACGTTCTGCTCACAAGGCTGCACACAATCGCAATTGATTTCCGCTAGTGTAAAGGAAAAAGTTTTTCCGTAGCTGCTATGGGGGGCATTTGCTGCGGTATCCGGAGGAGGACCCCCGCTCTGGATACCGCAATACAAATCCGCCCGTGTGCCGACGGCCTCACAGTGCAGGAAGAGCAAATAGTTTAAGGCAACAAGTTCTCAGGGTGTCCTCCTACAGTACATCTGTGCACAAGCAGTAAGTCATTTGTCTGGCGTCAATTGTCCAACTGTGCCCAATATTCTTTGACGCAGGGTGATGTCATACACAGGTGTAGCGTAAACCATTTCCTCCAGCGTTCGCTAAACATAAAAATCAAGTTGCGTGTGATCCGGTGGAAGAGCGGGCGACGCAGTTCAGTCTCCGTGCTGTGATGACGCAGCCCATATAAGCATCACTATCGTGCTGAAAGTATGTCCTTGGCATTGAGAACTGGACTGATTAACCGTTGGCCAAACAGGCCTAGCCGGACATTAATGTTGAACTGCCGCTCATTGCAAAATGTCCTAACGGCCCATCAATTCTGTCTTGCCCAACCATGTTGATCTCGACATCTCAGTGGAATTTGGACTCATCAGTCCATATGATGTACAATCTGGATCCTGTTTCACCTCCCATCTCAGCCAATCACAGTAAATGTGATGCTCTACATCTCCAAACTGCGGACTCTGCAGTTGCGTAGCCATGTCTTCTGATAATTTGGTTGGTGAACATTCAGGATATTCTTGGACAATTTGGGTATTTTTCTCCAAACACTTGTTGCACCCTTCCTGCACGTCATCCACATTTGCCATAAATTATTAGGAGATTGCATAACTTCCAGCGCTTTGTCCTCCACAGTGATATACTGTCCTGTATCCAGAGGCTCCTGTGCCTTAAAACACATTTTATTGCGGGTCCTGATGAAATAAGGATTCACCGATTCACTATAAAGCCGTTTCTTTGGAGGTTAGCGCCGCACACCAGGGTTTATCCTGCATTGTACATAGTTTCCAACACCCCCCTTTAGGTCAGGCATCTCATCTTATCAGGGTTAAAATTCTAAGTACAGCACCAATCGGGCCCACCCCATTGGCCCCGTTGCCGGCGGTAAGAAGAGACATGACACAGAGGTCTGGTATCATTCCTCACACGGGACATGGCTGCGCTGTGCCGACCTGCTTTATTACAGATTACATGAGATCTTATACCCTTTGTCCCCTCACCAACAAGGGGTGATGGGCTCATAACCATATATGGGAAGTCCGGATTTCCGCCTTAGACAGTGAGGTGCCTCTGGCTTGTACAGAAAATCACGTATTTAATTAACTCCAGTGCAAAGAATCACCCACTCAATTCTAAGAAGTCCGGATTTCTGGCCTGGGACAGTGAAAATTATGTACATAGTGGAACATCTTGATATGGGCTTCTGGGAAAATGGCCAAGTACACGCGTCCTTCATGTCTGGTTCGGTATCATCTCTGAATTTCTAGAACATCTCTCTCAGCCTTCTAAAGCCTTGGAATATCTGATGTAAGGCGACATATAAGTTTTTTTTCTCATTTGGAATTGAATAAAACTTGCATATAGGTATAAAAGTATAAAGAACATATGGCAATATATATATATATATATACCCTCACAAACCCCCCTAAAAAACTTAATATGGAGATCAAGCATCAGACTTTGCACTCTTCCTCGGTCGTCTCTCCCTTGCGTCAGGGTTTCTCCACTGCCCGTAAGTCCCTACTCCTAAAAGGGGGGGATCCCTACCTCACCTCAGAAGGAGGCCATGGATTCCCTGGGCTTATTTCCGGGCATCCATACCCTCTATCTGTACGAGTTAACACCCCGCAGGGTGTGCCCTCGCCGGAACCTAAGGTCTTCTGCACTTTCCCTAAGCAAATGGGAAGTCCACTGACAGTCCATCTTATGAGACCGGGGCAGACACAGTACTAGTCCATCTCTCCATTCTTCTGGTAACGTATCTGGTTGGCATTATCGGAACTGGCTCTTCATCTTTTTCAAACAAGGGAAACATTGGTGTCACATTACTCATACTCTTTTTGATCAAAGGGATAATACACATACAGGAAATTACATACCCCACCTCTTTCTGCTAAAATCATATCCAGGGCCACTCTATTTTGGAACGCCATGGATGCAGTGGGCCCTAACTGGTCAGCTAACCCTTTCAAAAGCATCTCTGGTGTAGTTTACAAACCTCTGCTTATTGTAAAAGATATAATTCATCCAATCTACATTATTATTAACAGTGACAATAGCAAATAAGGACTCAAAATCTGCTTTAAACTGATCTCTAGAATCAAATTCATCTGGCACCCCCCCTTGGCACTCCTATTGCATCTATGTATACATGTGGGTCAAAGTTACCACCTGGAGTGTCAAGTTCTCTCTTAGCACGATGCGGTGTTGGATTCTCACCCTCAGTGTAGGCTTCATATTGCACATTTCATTGTATTAATTTGTTCTGAAACAGGGGCTAGTGTACAGTAGTCAAAGGTGTGTGTTAGAGGAATTGTACCACATTATAGCATGTAAAGGATATGCAGGATCATTAGTTTTTTCAGTGCGAAGTGTGGATCCAAGTGGGCTTTCCTTCGAGCTTGACTGCAGTTGGGGTGGTAAGCAACATCTGGTAGGGACATTCAAACAGGGTTTCTTGCTCAAACTTTTTCACATAGACCCTGTCACCTGGTTTTAGATTGTGACACTCATCTGTAGGACCTGGGAGAAAAGCAGAGACTGCAGAATACATTATTGACAATTCCTTGGAGAGGCCTATGACAAAATTAACAAGAAAATCATTCCCCAAACTCTGCTACTGTGGCATGTACCCTCCTAGAAAAAGAAAAAAAACTAATGAAAGACACTCAATTCAAGATTTGCCCATTTCCTCTATTGTCTTTTGTATCTACTTTCCCACTACTCCGCGGATGGTAGGGTGTGTGAAAAGCCTGGGATATACCCAAAACAGACATGATGTGTTGCATTATTTCACCTGTGAAGTGTGTACCTTTGTTTGACTCAATCACTTCCGATACCCCATATCTGCAGATTACCTCATTCATGAGCTTCTGTGCGGTTACCTGCTTATTTACTTTGGTAACAGGGTAGGTCTCTCCAACCTGAAAAACATCAACAACAACAAGCACATATTCATGCTTCCCAACAAGTAGGAGCTGAGTGTAGCCAATTTGCAATCCCTGAAATGGGTAGAGTGGCCCAGGCAAGTGTTATGTGGCAAATTTACTTCTGCCCTGTTGCTTTACGGCAAAGATCATGCAAAATTGGACAAATGATGCAGCAGCTACAGAAAACCAAGGAGCCACCCGTCCTCGTTCAAGCGTCGACATCATTGTTGCTTTGAGAGGTGCGTCTTTTCGTGCGTCAGCTGGGCCATCATGGGGCACAGGGACTATGGTAAGCAAGTTCTGTTGACTGTTCACCATACGCGGTCCCTTTTTAGTCCATTTGTCTTTTTCTTAACTGTAAAGTCTTTAGCATATCAAAGGCCAAGTTCAAATCAAAGTCCAAGTTCGACTCAAAGTCCAAGTTCGCCTCAAAGTCCAAGTTCGCCTCAAAGTCCAAGTGTAGTCAAAGTCCAAAGTTATTATCAAGTTCTTCTTTTCTTCTTTTCTTCCACGGCTTGAGGGCCGCTGCTTTTGCTGTGTGGCCTGTGATGGCGTTGCCTCTTGCTTCTTTGGTGTAGGAATTGGTGAGAGCTTTCCACTTTGTCAGGTAGACGTAGGGTCTCCATGAGACTGCTGCATCATTCTTAATTGGCTGTCCTGCTGTGGTAAAAAACTGTCTGGCCTTCCAGGTTGGGCCTTAATCATGAGCTATGCCAAATGCATACCGGGAGTCAGTGTAAATGTTTGCCGTCTTACCTGTGGCCACTCTACACGCCCCAGTGAGTGCTTTTAGTTCCGCTTCTTGTACTGCGACATGCGGAGGCATTCTGCTTTTACCGTGTCATGTTGTGTAACCACTGTATATCCAGTGTGGAGTCGTCAATCACCCTGGGTACCATCTATAAAAAACAACTCAAAATATGCATTATTAACAAGGGCTTTCAGTAACTTTTTTTTTTTTTTTTTTTTAAACTTAAATTTTCTTGTTGCATCACTGCTAGACAATCATGCTGGTATTATATTTCAAAAAGATCAGAACCTTGTTGCAAAAAATTAAAAAATTAAAAAATGACTTGCAAAAAATTTAAAAATGGCTGAATTTAAAAATGGCTGACTTGCAATACCTAGATCACCTATGCCTTCTCCTCCCCCCCTTTAAACCAGGGTACTCAATTGGAACAAGGGTACCCTGTTTCAGGTAGTACAACATTGTAAAAAGATTTGATGGAAGCAGATAAGGCCTGTAAAATGTTAGCACCAATCACAGAGACATGAGTTACACCGGGACAGAATAATCTACAAAACATCTACTAATATTGGAAATGTGATATCCCTTTAAGTGAATTCATTATTAGTCTGTTCCTGCCTGCAATATCTTTATCAAATTTCAGACAGGAGGAAAAAAAAAAAAAAAAAAAAAACTTTTACTAGCTGCTCAAAATCCTCACCCCTCCCTTGGACAAGAAGGATGAAACATTACTACGTACTATTACATCATCTAGCTCCACCCCTTCGATATTGGCACATTGCGTCCATCTTCCCAACTCCATTTCAGCGTAACAGTCCACACGTCCACATCTCAACCAAGCAAAGTCCCATGCATGGGGAGGACTTTTATCCCCAGTCAATTATCTGCATCACACATTCCACCACAGCTTGAACACGGGTCACTAACTCTCATCCATCCATGCTCTCAAGTCTGCTCCGTCACCCCCTATTGAAGGCGTACCAGTCCATACAGATGCACAGACAAAAAAAGTTTGACAAACATACATACATCAGCTGAAAAACACCGAGGTGAGTGCTATAATTTTATAAAGTACATAATTCTATTGAGATGAGATTGTGAATGAGCGCTATCTTTGACAAATTATGTGAAAAAGTTTGCTGAGTGACTGAGACATTCTATATTTCTTATCTACTGAAGCTATTATATGCTGTATTAAACGCTGAAGTGTTTTAGTTTCTGTGACCCTGACTGTTATCTCTCCGCGAATATGAAACACAGACTGAATTGTTTTTAGCTTAACTATTCCCTGCATTTTGAAATCATAATTACAGCGCAACATGTTCTTCATTTTCAACCCCTGTATAAGTAAGAATATAACTTAGAAATTGATTGCTATATTTCCTGCCTACTAAGACAGTATAACTAATTAAATTCATTTCAAGCCTCCATTCCATTTACGCAAGCAGAGATATTATCCAGGGTTGTTATTGCATTTTCTCTCTCGCTGTTATCTTCCGACCTTGGAAAGCTTACACAGACTCGCAGCTACATGTCAACAAAACTCTTCTCCCCTAAAAGCAAGCTCAGTTAACTATTTGCACATACAGTATATACATATATATACACACACATATATATCCACCTGGTATGGATTATACATATTATACACCTTTTACTCTCTCTTTGCCAACAAATCACATGCATTGTAACTTTCTTATCGACTTGCTTGCTCCTTCAGCACTTTCTCCCTACCTAACTGCCAATATAACCTTCAATAGACACTCTCCTGACGCCCTCTTGATCACTTACTGTACTTTTCAACATTTCACTTACGGATACTTTCTTAAACAAATAATGTGTACATACCTAACTTACTCTGACTATCTATCTCTCTCCTCCTCCTCCAGCATTGTCTAGCAAACCTTGATCTTCCAAGGCACCTCTGGGTCCTAAAGACCTCCCTCCCAGACACCATTTTGTAATCTGCCGTGCGGGTCGGTGTCACACATTTTCATTAGAGTTTTCTTACATTCTACAAATTCATCCACACGGCGGCAGCCCTTGAGGGGCTCTGTCTTCTTTAATAAGATCTTACGCATATTAGAACAACAACAACAATAATAATAATAATAATAACACGCTCCATAGAGTGCATCCTTCTGACCCGAATTGTCAGCCCCTTATATATGGCAAAACAACCGAAGGCATCTTCTTCTTATGGAACCAATCCCAAAGAGTACATCCCTCTCCTCAGCTAAACCATTAACTAACTAAACTAAACCCAAACGGAGGGTTCCTTCGTCTGTGAGACCAAATGAAAAGTAAGAGAAAAAAAATTCTGCAGATACAACAAACAATCAAACAATCTCCACTATCGCTAAAACGCTACGGACTTCAACAACAAATAGACTACAGACTAGTTTCTGGGTGACCGATTGGTGCGCATATCACGGTCAGTGGTCCATGACGGCAAACCCGGAGCCCACACGAGTTACCGTGTAGAACTCTTAACCCAACCCGTCCGGTCACAAACCACAGATAGTCAGTCCTGCTGCAAGACTCGCAGTGTAAAACACAACATAAATATATGTTTGTCTTACCTGGAGTTCTAAGTGAGTTGATCAGGCTCGGTTTGCAGCAGGACGGCTTCTCAGTAGCGTGGATCCGGGTGGAATGCGTTGTAGGCTCTGGCTTTGTCGCCCCAGTTGGTTGCGCCATTTATCAGGGTTAAAATTCTAAGTACAGCACCAATCGGGCCCACCCCACTTGCCCCGTTGCCGGCGGTAAGAAGAGACATCACACAGAGGTCTGGTATCATTCCTCACACGGGACATGGCTGCGCTGTGCCGACGTGCTTTATTACAGATTACATGAGATCTTATACCCTTTGTCCCCTCACCAACAAGGGGTGATGGGCTCATAACCATATATGGGAAGTCCGGATTTCCGCCTTAGACAGTGAGGCGCCTCTGGCTTGTACAGAAAATCACGTATTTAATTAACTCCAGTGCAAAGAATCACCCACTCAATTCTAAGAAGTCCGGATTTCCGGCCTGGGACAGTGAAAATTATGTACATAGTGGAACATCTTGATATGGGCTTCTGGGAAAACGGCCAAGTACACGCGTCCTTCATGTCCGGTTCGGTATCATCTCTGAATTTCTAGAACATCTCTCTCAGCCTTCTAAAGCCTTGGAATATCTGATGTAAGGCGACATATAAGTTTTTTTTTCTCATTTGGAATTGAATAAAACTTGCATATAGGTATAAAAGTATAAAGAACATATGGCAATATATATATATATATATACCCTCACAATCTGATTGGCAGCACCTCCGTTTCATTCCTACCTACTTTTCTTGCCCCCAGCACGTACTTGGGGTTTCTCCACTTCCTTTTCTGCTTACATTAATTGTGACAAATCTGTATAAAAATAGATATCAGATTAGGCAAAAAGGTTGAGTATTAGGCGCAACCCGGAAATATACAAAAGTACATGATAGTGTATTAGGTTAACTTCTGTTTATTTTAACCTTCTCTATATTGGCAGCTAAACTAATAAATGGAATGATGGGACTGGAATACCCAGAGAGGTTATCAAAATTGTGATTATTCACCCTGAAAAAAGACGGCTAAGGGGCGACCAAATAACCATGTATAAGTACATGAGGGGACAATACAAGGATCTCTCCCACGATCTGTTTATACTCAGGACTGCGTCTGTAGCAAGAGGACATCCTCTACGTCTAGAAGAAAGCAGGTTTCATCACCAACACAGAAGGGGGTTCTTTACTGTTAGAGCAGTTAGACTGTGGAACTCTCTGCCTGAGAACGTGGTGATGGCAAAATCCACAGAGGAGTTTAAGAGGGGACTAGACGTCTTTCTAGTACACTATGATATTACAGGATATAGACACTAAATAACCACCGGGGTTGTTGATCCGGGTCTTGGAGTCAGGTAGGAACTTTCAAAACATTGATCCAGAGATTATTCTAACTGCCATTATGGAGTCGGGAAGGATTTTTCCCCACAATGGGCTAAATTGGCTTCTGCCTCATTGGGTTTATTTTGCCTTTCTCTGGCTCAACAAGGGGCGTGGATACAGACTGAACTGGATGGACATTGTCTCCCTTCAGCCTAACATACTATAGGCATGATGTCAACACAAGGCTCCCCATAACTGACGTATGCACCCAGCAGATACTGAAGGAGAAGCCTGGCACCCTCGAAACCCGTATATATGCTGGGTATACAATACACAGAGACCTTAAGCGAATACACTGTTGTGTACTTTTATATGTTCCCAGGTTGCGCCTAATACTCACCTTTTTTTACACGTCCGATGCCTATTTTTCACAGTCCAACCTTGAAGGTATGATGGTCATTGAGGTTAGCTGCACCTGCTATATAGATAGAACTTTCTGCTTTCAAGAGTCAAACCTGCACATCCCTATGAGGGCTACAGTTCACACCTTTTTTTGTTTTGGGTTTCTCCAGTTCACCCAGCAGTTGAGGGATGAAGCTGGTAGAGGAGCTACAGCAGCCAATAGGCCACCCTACAGATAAATGGTAGGGTGATTATCCGGGCCCGGAATGGAGTACTGCACATGTGCGGTGAGGGCTGGAAAGGAAAACTGAGATTATGTGTTAGAATGAAAAGGAATATTTGGAAAAGGGTGATTAAATGAATGGTTGTCGGTCTGAGAGACTTCATGCTGAACGTCAGGGACATCATGGAAATATTAGATTAACCCTTTCCAATCCAATTTGTATCCTGGTTTATCTAGGAGGCTTACTCTTTTTCTGCCGTTATACAACAGCGCTATACGCTGGCTCAAGCCAGTACTGCATGAGGTGACACGTTGGATAGGCTCTGACAGCAGAGAGGCTGGCAATATACAGTAAGAGAACCCTGATGGGTGTCTTCCAACATCAGAGCTGTACAGCCTTAAATCATAATGTCTTTACAGGTCAGACAGTGGATTGGAGAGGGTTAAACAAAGAGCATATTATCACCTTGACATCGAAGAATACAGGCAGCAGGAGAAAAATAAATCAATTATGCTTAAAAACAAACAGTAACTTTTCTTTGGTATTTTATCCATCTAAAAAGGGGTTTTGTGGAAATAAAATACGTATTGTTCTGAAATTGGATTATTTTTTCCTTTAAATTCAACTTTATTGAACTTTTTTTAAATTTTTTTTAATTTTTTTTTAGATGCGATAGTTCGATCACTAGGATAGTACACTGCATTACTTATGTAGTGCATTCTAATAAGCCTATGACTAGAGATGAGCGAGCACGCTCGGATAAAGCAGTTACTCGAGCGAACATCGCTCTTTTCAAGTAACTGCTTACTGGTCCGAGCAGGCTTGGGGGGTGGGGGGGTGGAGTGAAAGAGATCTCTCCCCCCCCCCCCCCCCCCCCCCCCCCGCCCCCGAGCCTGCTCGGACCAGTAAGCAGTTACTTGAAAAGAGCGATGTTCGCTTGAGTACCTGCTTTATCCGAGCGTGCTCGCCCATCTCTACCTATGACTGCAGCCTATTGGACTCTGCTGGAGTCATGGGCTAAAAGTAGGTGACAGTCTCTTTCTGCTCATCCTTTTTCCTTCAACCCTCAGCTGATTCACAGGAAAAAGAAAACCACCTTTGAATGGCTTGGACCAATGTGCCATGGAGCAACCAGACTGGTCCCCGGGCCAACAGGCTACATTACTAGGAGTAACCCTGGATATTGTGTTTCTCCAGGATGTCCAACCTTTCTGTAGTCTATGTGATTGTTCTCTAGTGAGGTTGGCCGGAGCCGGCGAGATAGACTGCCCCCACCTGTCTGGCAATACATTACATTCTGCGTTGGTACTACCCACATATGTTACCTACCTAAGAAACACTTACCAGGATGCTGAATTCTGCTCTTTTATACGTTCTTTATAGATTAGGCTGCTTTCACACTGGTGTTAGGGTCAGTTCGGAGATTCCGTATCTCTGCTCCATTTTTGGAGGAGAGAAACTGAAATAAAGCTTTACCAGAGAAAAAGGATCTTGTTCTCCCCATTGATTTCAATGAAGTTTACCCCCCCCCCCCCCAGAAAGGCTTCAGTTTTCTTCCGTTCCACCAGGTTTCCATTTTTTAGACAGAAAAATTATGCTGTAGACTACGCTATTTTCATGTCCAAAAAAAGAACAAGAAAACCTGACGGAACGGAAGCGAAAGGTTAAAGCCTGGACAGAGGGGTGTGGTCAGGGGCGGGGCTTATCACAATTATGATTTTACCTCCGTCGTTCTAAAAAGTACAGGGAGCAAATCCTGCAGCATTTCCGCATCCATAAAATAGTCAAAGTCCATCCCATTGGTACGCAGCGAAAGGGAGTTGTTTAAGGACCTCTCGCACGGAATTACCCCGCAGGACGCAGGCGTGGAAGTCCATCCCAAAATCTGCAGCTCTAACTGCAGACTTTGGGGCAGAATTGCAGGCGGGTTTTTAGCAATTTTCAATTCCGCATTAAAATCCGCAAGTAGGCTGCAGGTTTTGGTGCGGCGTTTACTGCGGTTTGCGTGCGTCTGATTCCGTGAAAGTCCCTTAGATGCTGCAGCAAGAACACCCGATAAGAAATAAGCATTATGAAAGACCGGATTGGCTGCTGCGCCGCGCTGTCTAAGCCGAAAGAATGGCTTCCTATTCGCCTCTAGTATCGATTGGAACCTCAATGAAAGCAAAGGTTTTATTTTACAATTATTAACAGAGCCCGCTTTACGGATCATTCGCGTTATTGTTCTCTTATGCTCTTCTCAGGGGATAATGGCGCTGCTGTGCGGCTGCTTGGATATTAGGATTTGGTAACTAACGTGCGTTACGATGGCCAGGCGTAAAGAAGAGATAAACGTGACCCAATATTGCCTGGAAGCCACTAACCGAAATGCTTTCTGCTCTTTGCTGTTTAGTTGACTGGAATCTGCAGTTGTAGGACGGAGGTGTTACTATGTGAGACAGTGTCATCTGCCATCTGGTGGTGAAAGTGGGGTATTACACCTCCTACATTTTTTTAAGGCTGTATTTATACAGGTGATATTCGTGCAGAAACTATGTGATTGTGAGATGCGCAGAACTGGTAGATGAAAATAACCCATTTTTGTTGAAGGGTTAATTTACATGAGTGACTTTTGAGTTGCATGGGTGCGAGATAAGAAAAACAACAACAACAAAAAAATCGCAGTATGTCCTATTTTTGGGAGATTTTGTTGCAAGAATCTCTCCTTCTTTCCCATTCAACGTGTTTTTTCCCATTTCAGATATCGGAACAACATGCGATTTTTTTTTTACACACTTTTTTTTAACACAAAGCATAGATTTACAAGTGCAACATAGGTCAGATTTTCTTGTACATATATTGCACTCTCTGTGTAAATACAGTCTAACGCCCCCTTTCACACGAGCATTTGTGCGCACGTGCAGAATTAATAATGCTTTTTTGAACGGGAATCGGCGTATTTTTGCTGTACTTTTTACGCCTGCAAATCCTGTTCATTTGTGCACGGCAAAAAATACCATTGAAAAGGCTAATTAGTCTAATGAGTTCCAAATGTGTTCTTTTTCGTACGTAGTGTATCACACATCTCCTAGTCATTGCACGCACGTTTGCCCATTCACATTGACTTCAATGGTGACTTTTGAATGCAGGAAAATGGAGCATGCTGCGACTGAAGGGCTCAGGAAAAATCTGCGCATGTGAACAAACACATAGAAATCAGTGGACTCTATTCTCTGCATATCACGTGTGTAAATTGCGCATGCGCAAATACGCGTGCGAATATGTCCGTGTGAACCTAGTCTAAAACCCATAACAGGTTGCCATCTCTCTCTTTCCTGAGCCGGACTGTCAGGCTTATCTCATCTGTAGGTCCCATGTAGAAGGTTGGGGGCCGTAAAGGTCCAGGAGGGGCATGCACAGACATTGTATAATAGTCTTATTTAGAATCTGCAGTCCTATACCTGACCATTATCTAGCCGGCCATCATCCAACCAATGTCTCCACATCCATCCTCCAGATCGGCACTCCATAGCAATAAGGACAATGTCGCCGCTTGTAGAAGGTTTTGGAGGTTGGGGAAGCATTTAGAGATTAGTTGATCTATATGGCATTTGATTCCCCGCACGGCCTTGTCTGGTGCCTATCTGCCCGGCTTCTGGTGTCACCGAATGCTATTGGCTCCAAACCCACAAGTTCTGGCATCAAACACATTATATAAGGAGCTGCAGAGCCAGCATTCCATTGCGGGTTGTAGTTGGTTGGAGGTAAGTCCACCCCCTGTATCTTGCGCTCCTGTTGTGTCCTTCATTATCTTCTATCACGTCTTAGGAGGTTTTGTTTAAGCATAATGACTTTTCTCTCATATTGTAATGTAACAGTGTGTTATGTTGAAAAAGACACATACCCATCCAGTTTAGCCTATACCCACCAATGTTGATCCAGAGGAAGGCAGAAAAACCCAATGAGGTAGAAGCTAATTTTCCCCATTTAAGGGAAAAAAATTCCTTCCCGACTCCAATCTGGCAATCGGAATAATCCCCAGATCACGGAGCCTTCTGAAGTAATCAGTGATCTAACATATAATATTATAACGCTCAAGAAAGGCATTCAGGCCCCTCTTGTACTCTTATCGAGTTCCCCATCACCACGGGCCTGTGGTGAGAGGCGCGGCGGCACCATACTGCAGTTGTCATTCCCTCATGGCCCAAGGAGGGTCCTGTTGACAGATCCTGCGGCTGTGCTGGGAGTAGAGCGGCCAGGATGTTGGGACAAGTAAGCAGCGTGTCAGTCTTTTTTTTTTTTTTGCGGGACGAGTTGTATTTTTCAATAGTGCTATTTAATGTACCCTATAATGTACTGAAAAACTTTTAAAAACGTGTAAAACGGAAAAAAACGACATTCCTCCATCTTTTGATGCGTCTTGTTTCTATGGCGCACAAACTGTAACAAAAACGACATGATAACTTTATTCTATGGGTCGGTACGATTCCTACGACACCAAACTTTTATATATATTTTTTTTTCCTGTACTACTTTTATTTTTTTTTCAGACATTTAATTTTTAAAAATTATTTTCTGCCTCCAACTTCAGCGCGGAATAACTTTTTTACTTTTCCGTTGACGTAGTTGAGCAAGGGCTCATTTTTTGCAGGATGTCCTGTAATTTACGGTAGTACCAATTCGGAATACATACAGCTTTTTGATCGCTTTTTATTGCATTTTTTTTCTGGGAGACAGGGTGACTGAAAAAGTGCATTTCTAGCGGGGTTTTTTTCGGACGACGTTCACCGTGCAGGATAATGCGCTACTTTGATAGATCACACTTTTACGGACGCGGCAATACCAAATATGTATTTTTCTTTCAAGATTTAGATTTTCTTTTTATTATAGATATGGCAAAAGGAGGGCGATTTAAACTATATTAATTGTAAAAAAGAAAAAGATACTAATAAAGTCTTTATTGATCTTATTTTTACTTCTTTTTAGCCCCCCTGGGGGACCACAACTAGCGATGCTTTAATTGCTGCTGCAGTATGACGTAATGCTATAGCATTACGTCATACTGCGAGTTGACAGGTAACCTATCAAACCACCCCACAGCTTGATAGGCAGTCTGCTAAGGCAGCCCTGCCATGATACCTGTACGGCTACCTGCGATCTCATGTGGGGGGGCCGTACAGGACCCCCAAATATCGGTTGGCTGATTTAAATGCCGCTGTCAGAATTGACAGCAGCATTTAAAGGGTTTATAGCCATGATTGGCCGTGCGACCCATTACAGCTATTGCTTGCGGATGTCAGCTGTAATCAACAGCTGACAGCCACGCTGTATTGAGAGGTCGCCCCTCGATCTCTTTTCATAATACCCCGTCCCTGCATGACATAAATGTACGTCATAGCGCAGGAAGAGGTTAAAGGGGTTGTCCCGCGCCGAAACGGGTTTTTTTTTTTTCAATAGCCCCCCCGTTCGGCACGAGACAAACCCGATGCAGGGATAAAAAAAACAACCAGATAGTACTTACCCGAATCCCCGCGGTCCGGCGTCTTCATACTTACCTTGTGAAGATGGCCGCCGGGATCTTCACCCTCGGTGGACCGCAGGGCTTCTGTGCGGTCCATTGCCGATTCCAGCCTCCTGATTGGCTGGAATCGGCACGTGACGGGGCGGAGCTACGAGGAGCCGCTCTCCGGCACGAGCGGCCCCATTCAGCAAAGGAGAAGACCGGACTGCGCAAGCGCGTCTAATCGGGCTATTAGACGCTGAAAATTAGACGGCACCATGGAGACGAGGACGTCAGCAACGGAGCAGGTAAGTGAATAACTTCTGTATGGCTCATAATTAATGCACGATGTATATTACAAAGTGCATTAATATGGCCATACAGAAGTGCTTACCCCCACTTTGTTTCGCGGGACAACCCCTTTAAGGAGTTAACCCAACTACCTATGGATTTTTCTTTTTCTACTTAGTTATCACTTTATCCTCTGGTTCCATTAGCTGCCAGAACTAAATTTATGTACAGGGTTATTACAAATGACACTCAGATACATAAATCTGATATACCGTATATACTTGAGTATTAGCCGAGTCAATTAGTTTTACCATTAAAAAAAACAAAACTGGTAAAACTTTGGCTCGAGTATATACACTAGGTAAGAAAAAAAACCCAAACACAATACTCACCTCCCAGCCAGCGTCTGTGTCCCCAGCGCGAAAAGCTGCTTCAGACTTCTCCCTGGCTTGGTTTTGAATTCCCCCGCTGTCAGCAAGTGCTGCGATTGGATTTAGCGCCAGCCAATCACAGCCAGCGCTCGATAAACCACTCACAGCCATTCAGTGATGTCATTCACTGAATGGCTGTGAATGATCAAGCACCGGCTGTGATTGGCTGGCGCTTGATCCAATCACAGCACTTCCTCACACAATGCTGACGGCGTGGAAAATTCAAAACTGAGCCAGGGAGATGACAGCAGGGAGAAGTCTGAAGCAGCTTGCTGCACCTCAGGGGACCGCATCGTGCCGGGGACACAGACGCTGACAGAGATGAGTATTTTGTGTTTTTTTTTTTTTTTTTTTACCTCACTCAAGTATAAGCCGAGGGGGGCTTTTTCAGCACTTTTTTGTGCTGGAAAACTGTTTATACTCGAGTATATACAGTAAATGGAAACAGAAACTCAAAAGGTTTTGTTGCACAATAACGATCAATGTGGCCCTCTTTGTCACTTAACACACGATACACACAAATGCCATAAATGTTGTAGCGCATCACGACTAACGGATGCAATGGCTTCTGGGATGCTGCAGACCAAGGTGGGCTGTAAGGGGGCATGTAGAGTCTAACACTCCTCCAGAGGAAACATCACAAGGCATAAGGTCCGGGAAACGTGGAGGTCAAGGAAGAAGTTCACCATCGTCACCACCTGTTTGGTAATCACCTATTGAGCTCACTACTGACTTCATTGTGAAAATATGGTGGTGGAAGGGTGGGGGTGGGGGTGAGGGTGAGGAAGAGGGTAGGCCCCGTCCCATTGGAAGATGAAACCTGCAATTTTTCTGTCCCAGCTGCGGTATAAGCCATATCTGTAGCATCCAGGTACGAAATCCCCGGGATTGTTTCCTCATGGAGAAAAAAGGGCCGTACACTTTCCTACAGGTTATAGTGCAGAACACATCACCTTGGGGAGTCGCACAGACGCATCATGTAGACAGGCGGATTTTACCTCCCCTAGATTCTGACATTACATTTGTTACCGGAAAGTTGGAAGGCGGCTTCATCACTAAACACTCCATGAAACCATCGCTTGCCATTAGAGTTTTCATACTCTCAGATAAAGAACGCCTTCTACTCTACCGCCCACTAACCAGGTCTCAGTCCGATGCGGCCTTGTTACAGCAATGTGGAATAGGACATTCAGTGCAGCTCCTTCTACTTTATGGGAATACTCTAAGATTCTACACCAAGACGTTGCCATTAATATTGTTTGTTTCCCACTTACAGCAGTGGCGGCAGAACGCGATGGTTTATATCAACTGTATTAGCTTTCTTCTCATGCCTCATTTCTATAAAAATCGGTCAATTCTACTGCTCTTGATACTTTGGCGTAAATATGATGGAGCATAAAGTGAGGTGCTCAGCCTGAGTAAGGCGATACATCTTCTACCAACGTTCTTGGACTTTCCTTTGAATTATTTAAGCTAAATGTCAACTTCACGAGAGAAATTTAGAACTTGACTGCGGTGACTTTTCTCCCGAAGTTCTATTCTGCAATAAGAACTTATATGGCGCATTAATCACGGCATGACAACGCCTCATTACCATCCTAAGCTTTATTGTATTACATACAGAAAATATATCTCAGCAGCTTAACATTAAAATCCATTAGGAAATGATTAATAATTGAAACACAACTTTCCGGTAGACCGTTACTCATATGTAAATAAGGAATGAGAAAATTAACATAACCAGCGGAACGTTATCACAGCTTATGGCGTAAGATATTTCCAAATTAGTGTTTGTACAGACACAAGTACGTTACAATGTATCCAGTTTGTGCATCCAAGGTAGTCTTAATAAAAGTCACCATATACTCGTCATTCCAGCCCCCTGTTGCCACAACTTTGTGGCATTACCCCTCTCCCAACTGGCCTACTGCTTTCCTTCTTCAGGCCCCTGAGGAGTATGTCCCGTGTCAGTCCTCTATATCCCATCTTACACACGACAGAGTGCGGAGAGGGTTGGTGGAGATTTTTAAGCTTAAATGACCCTTTCATGAATACAAAAATACATAATATAAGAGGAAATGGAAACCAAAAATATAATTTGCCGATTATTGAAGTTACTGGTTGAGCGAAGCCCCTTTCCAAGTGTTACTATACCAACCCATTCGAATTCTATCCGTTCAGTCGTGTCCGACTCTTGGATACTCTGTAGGCCAGTCCTCTCCATGCTGCTCTACACCAACCCATTAGTTGTGGCTAATAGGAGCTCTTTATCAGTTACGGCCCTCCACTACCTCAGCTATAACTACAATAGACAACCCCTTCTGCACGAGTAGAACAGGTCAATGCTTGATCTGCAGGGGTACTTTATCAGGTACATCTATAGGCCCTAATTGACGCAAATACTCTATTTGGAAGATGGCCAGTATGCATAATCTATGGTGAAACTGAGAAGCTGTTACAGGAAGTCTGTTCTGGATAAGTGGTGGGTCTCCTCAAAGAGGGGGTCTTTTGTAGAGGAGTCACTGTAGTTGCCTTCACCATTTGTCAGTCTGCAGGATTTGTTTTAACATGTTTAAAGAGCAAATAGTCTTGTAGAAAACACAGAGAACACGGGGGTTAATCTCCTGCGGCTCTGTTCTATTTTCAGCAGCTTGGTCCTTTTTGGGTTAATTAATGTAGAGAAAAATAGCGTAATTCTCTGTTAGCCAGAAAAATCTATGTAATGTTAAATACTCTTGGTCAAAAATGCCTCAAGTATAACGGAGCCAGACCTTTATTGGCTAACTATATATACAAGCTTTCATGGCTACTCCATGCCCCTTCATCAGGCTCACAGTTATAATCAGGGCCTCCAGCCTAATGAAGGGGCATTAAGTCGTCTTGTAAGCTTGCATATATAATTTTTTCGGTCAGCCCCGTAATACTTCAGTCATTTGTATACAAGAATATTTACCATCACGTCCTTTTGAATTGTAATACGATACAATATTATGAAAGGAGGAGATTAGTGGCGGAAGTGCTGGAATAGTTTATTTTTGTTTGTTAATGTTCCTTTAACCCCTTCCCGCAACCGGGGCGTAAACTTACGTCCTGGGGATAGCACGAGATCATAAGTGACTGACAGCCGGCCTCCCGCTGCAACAGCGGGGAAACATCGAAGATGCGCCCCCTGCTGTTAACCCCTTCCCTGCCGCAATATATGTAGATCGCGGCATGGGAGGGGTTCACAGAGGGAGCGCGCTCCCCTCTGTGACGTCACCGGGCTCTCGCGATATAATCACAGAGAGCCCAGCTGGTTGCCATGGCAACAGGACGCCAGACACTAGCATCCTGTATTGCCATAGCCTGTGATCACAGCGATGATTAGTACTGCAAGTGCCCCAGAGGGACACAAATTGTGTAAAAAAAAAAAAAAAAAGAAAAAGTAAAAAAAAGAAAAAAAACCCTTTATGCTTTTTCTCATATTAGCATAAAAAAGGTAAAACAATAAGTTGCACATGCTTTTGACTCCACATGGAAAAAAGCGTTAAAAAAAAAAGCTAAAAAACTGAGGCAAAATGCAAATTTTTTGCATTTTGCCTCCCTAAAAACGCAATAAAAGTGATCAAAAACGCTGAATGTACCCCAAAATGGTACCAATAAAAACTACAACTTGTCTTGCAAAAAATAAGCCCTCATAGAGCTCCGTACATAGAAAAATAAAAAAGTTACAGGACTTTAAATGCAGCAATTTAGAAAAAAAAAAAGAAAAAAGATTTCCAAAAAAGGTGTTTTATTGCAGAAAAGTGGAAAAACCTAAAAAAAGTAAGAATTTTGGTATCGCTGTAACCGTACCGTCATTTATGCTGCATGATTAACGCTGTAAAAAAAAAAAAAATCTATGGCAGAATTGATGCATTTTCTTTCCGTTATCATAAAAAAAAAATAATAAAAGTTTTACAATATGGTCTATATACCCCAAAATGGTACCAATAAAAGCTACAGTTCGCCACGCAAAAAACAAGCCCTTATACGGCCGCGTGAGACGGAAAAATAAAAAAGTTATGGCTTTTGAAAAATGGAGAAGAAAATTCGTCAAAAATCGTTGCGTCCTTAAGCCCAAAATAGGCCATGTCATTAAGGGGTTAAAAAAAATGTAAATCATACGCTGATCATTGGTATTCAGGATGTACTTTCATACAAACAAGACTCTTTGGTTAACAATTAACCAATTTTTGGCATTGTATAAGCGGATCTCCAGTTATATAAGGAAAGCGATAATAATAGTGCAAGACTTTGCAAACTAAAAGTTTATCCAAGTAGTTTGATCAGAGGGGTAAGCAAGGGACCCCACTAACACTGAGATGAGACAACCCCCTCTTAAGGAGATCATTCATATTCCCCAACTGACAAAATAGCGTCGCATGTTTTCTGGGGCTGCATATTTATAACTAGGCACCAGTTTTAAGGTTTTGCAGAAAAGGACAAAAAAAACCCCAAAAAACTAACTTTTGTTTTTTATAGTGCTGACATGTCACTAGGGTATGGCACTGCATCACGATGGGCTACAGCCGGACCTCGGCACCACCCGACTCGCCCACTGTGCAGACAATCACAACACGGCTTCATTTAGTTTCCTGCCGTGAAGTGTCACTGTGCAGGGAAGTTATACTGCCGATCAGTAAGTGGTTGTAAGATACAATATCACCTACCAACATGGCAATATCCCATAAGGATTATCAAGGTATGGGCCCTTTAAGGATTCGGTCACCCGTTTCATGCCTTACACGGTTCATAGAAGATATGGCTTTATAAACGTTACGCACTGCGGCTTCTTTTCTCCTTTTTTTGCGCACATATATATTGTGTATTTCACACACATCGTCGTCTCCATTGACTTTATGCATAAACATGCAGTGAACACACATACCCGAGTGTGGTGAGGGAGGGCCCATGGGCCCCCCTAGCTTGGGGACTGGGGCCGGTGCTCCTAGTGATCAAGAAAGACAGCGGCTGCCGAGGATGAAGAATAGACGCTGTGTCCCATGAAGACAGGAGGTGGAAGGGACAGTATTTACACAGGACACCGCTACGTAAGGACCGTTTTACACGGGACGATCTGTCGGTGCAGACCACGACAAGTTGTTGGGGATCATTCAGCCCGCCCGCCTCCATTCACAATAAACAGGCAGTCATTAATAAGAGATACTGCCTGCTTACACGGCCGATCCGGCATTCCGGTTTTTAGCATGCAGAAACTGGACGATGAATAAGCGAATTAATTCTCGTTTGTTGTTCAGTTATGGCAGAATTTACACTTCCGATTTCTGCTATATACCAGAATTTGACCGATCAGCCCGTGTAAACGGGCCCTAAATCAGACTCTGCATGTGTGAGATTTAAAGATAAACCTCCCTCTGATGTTACAGTCCAGAGACGGAGCCGATGTGGGAAGAGCAGAGCGGAAGAAGGGGCGTCATCAGAAGAAGGATTGACAAACTTAACGGGCAAGTTACTAGCTAACAGGGGAGTATTAAAATCCAATGCCCTGCAGCTCCTCGGCCCTCACAGAACTACAGGTTTAGTGCAGCTCGGGGGAGAACATTAGGTGATGGACCACTTTAAGCAGTAAAACCAACAAAAAGGTACAAACATCATTCCAGTTTTCCAGCGGTATTCAGTCAGTTATTGAATGGGAGGTCTACTTAGCAGCGATGTCTTCCAGCACCGACCCGGGGGAACGACAGGGTTGGTAAGTAGAACACGTACATCCCTGGACTCAGCGGGCCATCGACTTCGCTTATAGGGGTTAAATTAGGTGTAGGATTCCTTTGAAGGATGCGTGAACGTAAAGGGCTGCGAATGTGTGTCTACAGCTCATATGTGGAACGGTCTCTCCACGGTTACAGACTAACAAGCCAACATGTGGACTGATGCTGCCGTCATCTGTCCTCTTGCTAATCTACAGAGACTCGTTAGTTTGCGGTCTGTAGCCAGAGAGATACAAGGACACGCATGAAGGCCGTTACATGAGCAAACGTAAACGCTAATAGTTTAGTGTAAACACGGCCAACGATCGGACGACGGATGAGAATTTGCTCGCTCATCTTCAGTTTATGGAGACCATTGTTGGCTCATATGAGGTTCCAATATTCCTGATGACAAGTCCGTGTGCAGGAAACGGAGGTCATAACAACAATGTAAAGGGCAAAGTACAAAGTACGGTCAGATCACAACATTGGAAACAACTTCAGCAAACATTTCTTTCCCCTTCAATAATACATTTATACAATTGCACAAGTGCGGACTGGCCTACAGAGGGACAGATGAATCCCCCGGCAGGCCCTGACCCAGGGTGGCCGCCGGCCTCTGACCCCAAGTGAAAGATCTGCACATATTGGATAAATGAGAGTCTACCAATTCCTGCCCGCCGCATTACCCATATGGAAACCATATGCAAACGCATTAACTAATAATCAGGTAATATTTGCATGGAGCAGTGGACTAGCAAAATTAATTTTACCTGTGGACCTTGGTGACCCCAGTCCGACACCCAAATTGCAGTATAGGTATAAAGAGAACCCATCTGCAGTTTCATGCTGCCCAGGATCCATCATTACAAAGAGCCATGAGCCATCTCGGAAAAAAATAAACATTTTTCAGAGCTGGACATGGGAGGCCCATTTTCATATAGGGGACAAACCTGTCAATCAATCAAGCCAATCCAGCACAGAGAAGCCAGAAGGGATCTGCAGAGTGGACACTTCTCCCTGTGCTTATTATTTTAAAACTATGGGGGAAACTTCTGTTTGACACCAGTTTTCACCACACAGCGGCGCCCCAGCTACCCAAAGAAACTGCAGCGTAGCCCCCGTTGGGGTGAACGGGATCGGATACAGCGGGGTGGCTGAGGTGCATTGTGCATGGAAAAATGGTGAAGATGACGCATCAGACCAGCGCTGGAGACCTTTATTCCCAGGATTGTGGAAGTCAATGCAACGGTCCTTTCCACGCAGGATCAACGAATAAATCTTACATTTACCGCTTACACTGAGTGAAATGGCGCCTACGCCGTACGGTTGTGTAGAGAAGTAAACAAGTTTTAGTGTAAAAATAAATAATTCCAGTTTTGAACCAATGAAGAAAGTATTGGCTTTAGTGTCCAGTTTAGTTAGTGATTGTCGCTGCCCTTTCCATTCGTTTCCTCTACACACTCGCTTACGCAAGTGGTTGAACAAGATTTTCCTCTGTAGTCACCACTTCAGTAAGAGGTCTACACAGCCCTTCTTATCAGAATACAGAAAGGTAGTCAGCAAACATGAGGGGGGAACGTAGTGCCCAAATGTAATGTAAAGGTAGTCATACTGAAATGGAGCTCCGCGGCTTATGCTGTGTACAAGCAGATCTGTAACCCATCGTTACCTAAAATGAGAAAAACGACCTAAACTTTAAAACCAAAGTGCCATAACAGGCCGGCAAAATACGCCAAGTAGTGCAACTGACGGATGGAAGAAAAGGTTCCTGGTTAGTGTTATCATTCCCCTTCTAAGCCTCGTACTCTGGCAGTCCATGGATATTAGTAGGATATTAGGCCTTAAAGCATCCGATCCATTGTATCCATCTTTTATGCAAGATTGGAAAAACGAACTCTGGCTTTGGTTTGTCATGAGGCCCGTTGTGCCTAAGACTGCTGTAAATGCTACACTTGGGCTCGATGTTCAGCGTACATAAAGGCTCATTCACACGAGGGAATTTGCACAGATACCTTACACACGCAAAAACTGTGACTATTAGAGCCAATGGTTTCCTATGGAATCGTTCAGATGAAGAAAAAAGAAAAATGCACCCAAAAAGATAGGACATCAGCGACTGAAATTCCCTGCTACACAAAAATATTAATCTTGACCTATCTTTGGTGCACAAAATGCAAAAAAGTGTCCATAGACTCCTATAAGAGCTGGAAAGAAAAAGGGAGGGGGAGTGAGTTCTGCCACACCACTAAACCCAGAAGCACTGTGTCCCCGCAGGGATGAAGGTAAGCCCCGCACCAGGTAAACCCCTTTTGTCTCACCAGGGGTTACCTTCATCCCTGCTGCTGTTTCCCTTCATTGTGGCGATGAGGGGACTCCCTGGGGAGATGAAGGGAAGCCCTGGGGAGTCCCCTCATCCCCACAATGAAGGAAACTCCCCAGAGAAATGAAGGGAATCCTAGACAGGGATGAAGGGAGGCCCTGGCAATGGTCCCGTTCATCACTGCCATAGACCCCCTTCATCCCTACTGGTGTTTCCCTTCATTGCGGGGATGAGGGGACTCCCTGGGAAGATCAAGGGAAGCCCTGGGGAGTCCCCTCATCCCCACAATGAAGGGAACTCCCCAGGGAAATGAAGGGAAGCCCCGGCAGTGGCCCCCTTCATCCCTGCCGGAGACTAACAGGAGCATATAGCGGGATATTTAAAAAGTGAAAGCTTACTGCTTAGAAGGACTTCGGGGACGAGAGCTAAAGATCGCGGCAGCAGCCCCGAACAGCAGTGCATTTTTTCCCGTTGCTCATCAGCATTGTTTCAACACCAATATAGCTCGGGACTTCAGTGCGGATCAGTCATCCATTCACGTGATTTTTGTGCACGTTAGCCAAGATTTTTTGCATGGCTATCTTCTGCACGATTTTAATACCCGTGTGAATGTGCCCCAAGTCTGAAAGTACCCTACCAACATCTAAACATATGCCAAATTTGGTCAGTATATGTTGGTGAATGTATATTTACATAGCATAATGGAAAAGCAACACAGTTGCATTTACTTAGCCTATATATGCCCGAAGAACCGTGCGAGCAAAGCCCAAGAGAACACTGATCTACCAGAGTAAAAGAATTTCTGTGACTTTCACTCTTGTGGGACTTCAACCTTAGGACCTCCGGCACACATCATGTAAACTCCCATACTAGAAGCATCATAAATTCTATGTTAGATTTAGGGATCCATTAATAAAACACTTACTTGGATATCTTATATAAAAAGATGTCAATGTGTCCATTTTAAAGGCATGTAGGGTTATTTGCATCTAACGCTGCAATACCCACTGTTTCCCATTGCAATGGTATTCTTATATGTCAATCTACATAATGCTGTGTTCACACAATGGATTTGGTCCTGTGGAATCTGTAGAAGAAATCTACGGCTGACCTGTGGTTTTACAGTTGGAACACGACTCAGGTGCACGTATAGATTCAACGGTGCTAATCTGCATCTGGCTACCCAACGTGGTTTCCATTTTGAATTCTGACACGTCACTCCCTGCGATACGCATTTCAAATTCACAAATTCTGTACCCATTGATTCCCACTCAAAACAATGGAAGACAGATTTCACATGGACTATATGGAATCCATGCCAAGATCTGCATGAACATACCCCTAGAGGACGGAGTTCTGGGCAGTCATCTGCTTTATCTAGGGGCAACAATATAATAAGCCGAGCTGAGATGACAATAAAATGTGTAACATGTAATAAAAATATAATGGAGGACTATTAACACCAAATATGAAGAACTGGCCAAGTAACACAATGTTCAAGAGATGGAACCCACTACCAACCTGACCTAGAAAGGCTTGACTTCACAGCATAATGAAGCCCAAACCGCCCCATTGGTTTGCCCTATGTAGACATCTTTAGGTTCGGACCATCTGATGTACAAATGTAATATTTGGTTTGGCTGCCATTAGATATAAATGGACGAGGTTTTGGGTTGGTGGCGACTCTTTAACACTGTAAACCAACTGATACATTGCAACAAACATAAGAGATATAGAATTACAATTCACATCAAAATGGTTAATTTCATCAACATGTGACTCTGTTGCTCTTTAAAGTTGTTTTTGGTTCTTAGGAATTAGTACAGTGGCCAATGCCACCTCTTATTTCAATGACCTCCACATGTCCCTCCAACCTGCCAGTCACTATTTCACCTTTACCAGTTTCTATATCTTGTGGAACCTGATGATAGAGGGTTCCTGAGAAGGGACTAAACCACGCTGGAGAGAAGCCACCACCAAAAGCTTGCTTCATTCCATCCCAACTACTAGTCTTCTCCCAAGTGGGATTCTCCTTCTTCAGTCGTTCAATTCCCTGGAAGGGTAAAGAAAGGGGGACAAAACAAAATAATCAAGTCAGAACTTACATAAACCTGACACAATCATCATCCACATTTTAGCCTTTCTCATTAAGGGTTGCTAGTTACTGAACTACATTTCGGGCCTCTGGGACGATCATCTACGAGGGCTTGCTATACTAGAGGGAGATTATAGCTTCTTGCAGGAGGAGTAGGTAACGTCTGGCTTTAATGAATCAACAGAATGCAACACTTACCCAAAGGATTATTTGTATCAATGGATCTAGCGGCTGTCTGGAGATCTAGCAGTACTGACCGCAGATTGTCCGTGATGCGCATCTTATTTGTGGTTCTTTTTTACCCCAACACAGAATATAAATGGAAAAACATTGCAAGAAACCTTCGGTAAGGCCCCCTTCACACGAGTGCATTTGTCTGCGCCTCAGAGTATCTTTTTTCCGCACGCCCTTAAACGGGTTCTGTCACTAAAGAAGAAAAATGCTATACTTATCTATTCCTCCCCCATCGGTCTACTTACCAGATCTTAACCCTCACCTATCTTCTCCTGTCTCCTGCAGTCCGGGGGTTCACTTCAGCTCCAGCTGCCTGATTCTGCTCCTTCCTGTGAGGTTACGTACATTAGGTTGGCAGTCCGCCAATGTACGTTAGGTCACAGCTCACAGGCCAGCAGGAGGACTGCCTATCTTCTTCAGAGATTGCTCATGCGAGCTATCTCTGAAATAGATTACAATTCCTTCCTAGGCAGTGAAGCTACAGCACAGGGATGTGACCTTCACTGACCCAGCAGGAAGGAGTTTGTGATAAGCAGCCCTCATAACAAGCTGGGCCCAGCCTGCAGTGAGCTGACCTGGGGCACTGGAGAAGCTCAACCAGGAGAAGATGTGATAAGGAGACTGACAGGGAAGGAATAGGTAAGTTTAGATAATTTTTCTTTTAATGACAAAACCCCTTTAAGGAGAGCACCTAGAAGGTGTGGGGAGACTTATAAGGCCACCCATGCTCCTCTGGGAAATATGTGCAAGTGGTAAAAATGGAAGAATACCTCTGCAGCGCCACCTATTGGAAGGCAGCATTCCTGCAACTCAATGTCAGACTTTTTAAGCAAGTCTTGTAACAATGACTGGGGATTGTAAGCCAAAGCCAGAATAACCATATACAGACAGCTGTTTCGGGGGGATTGCCCCTCATCAGTGTGCAGCAGGTTTCTGGCTTCCTGACCAACGTATATAGGCCTCTCACTAGCCAAAAAAGAACGCAATATGTTCTATCTTACCGCGTATTATGTGCAATAGAGACGCATTATTCTCTATGAGAGCGCATTGCATTGCATATGTGTAGCATTTATATGCAACGTCGCTTGTAGACAGAGCTGGAAGTCTAAGACTGTGTTCACATGGGGCGGAATTTCTGTGTGGACTTTCTGCATGCATTTTTAAACCTGAGACTAAGCAGCAAAGTGGACGAGATTTGTAAAAATCTCATTCACTCGCCGCCGACAGTCCGCTGCGGACAAGCTGTGGAAACTGACATACGGTGCGGAATTGAAATCTGCGGCATATCAATTGTAGCGCCATCTCCGCTGCAGGCTCACTTCTCTCTATGGAAAGAGATTTCCACAGACGAATACAGGCTGAAAAACAGTTTCACACCGACGCCAAATGGCGCAGGTTTTGAAGCAGCCTTACCGCTGCGGAAATCTCCATGCGGTCCAACTGCTGACATTCCGCAAGATTTCCGTCCCATGGGAACCCAACCGAAGGAAAAAAAACCCAAAACACTGCGCATGACAGCGTGCGTGAGATACACTGTCATGCACAGTGAAAAAAAAAATCACTGCTATACGCAGTGATACACCGGCTTACAACACACTTGTGTGAGCCCGGCCTTACTGAGTCCAAGATGTGCTCTTCTTGCAGAATCATGCGGCGTATCACGCATCTCCTTGCGTATTGCGCATCCATTTATACCCATTGACTTCTATGGGAACCTTTGGTGCGTAAATGTGCACAAAAGTAGAGCATGCTGCTTTTGTTGCAAGAAGAGTAGTTCCTGTGAAGGAACCCATCGAAACCAATGTATTCCATTCTCTGGTAATGCGTGCTCTGACCCGTCCGTGTGAATCCAGCCTTACAGCGGCAGCTCAAGGCATGGAGAACAGACAATAATCCAGACAAGGCATTCAGGTCTTTTCTAGGAAAACTTTTATTGCATTAACGTTTTTGTTTTTAGTGTGGAAGTATAGACTGTACAGCGCTAAATGAGACGCAGCATTCACAGTTTAACAGAATCATTTAGTCCGTCACAACCCAGCAAATTGTTCCTAGGACTTCGGAAGCCCAGTTTTGGGGGAGTTTATAACATCCAGCATGAATTCCAGAACATTAGAAATTGAAATAAACAAAAACTATCTAAAAAGGTACAACTTCTTGCCCAAAAGTAATAAAAAAGTGTTCTGCAAACTGTTAGGAATGGAATGTTTCCTGAATGTACAAGTAAACACTTCTAGCTGCAGACGTGATATGAACAATATATGTAAGGTTTGTGCCGCAGTCCGGAACCAAGAAGTACAATGTGGCTAGATGTAATCCGGGTGTTGAGGGTATATAGTCGGGTTCACGTATCCTACCCTGATTACCGCCTCATTGTATAATATGATGGAACGGATTGCAGGTTCATTTCTGCAGTCAACTTAAAAAATAAAAGTTTAGTGTTTGGTTGATGATTGGTGTAAGAATACATGATGGACGAGGAGGTCTAGTAGATCATGTGCCGACTGCACCCATGGAAGAACCCCAGTAGGTCACACTTATCCAATGAACTGTTAACCAAAGCCTTATATACCCATGAGATTTCTAATAAAGGTGACCATTAAACCTATGCCCAATGAGGTCGGGGTGTAACAGTATCAGGACCCAGTCTGTCGAACGTAAGGCCCGGATTCACACGACCGTATGTGCGCAGCATGTTCTATGTTCCTGGCCATTTCAATGGCGGGGACCGTGGTTATGTGTTTTTTGCATGCGCAAATGTGTACAATTTGCGCACACAAAAAGCACAGTAAAACACACAGATGGCTGCACAAAACCGCGACCGCCAATGCGCATACGTCCGTGTGAATCCGGCCTTCACAGATATATCTTTGGAAGTGTAGCTTCAAAGATTGGCAAAGTGGCAACCAGCCATTACCGTACATTAAAAAAGTATTAATCCCAACACAAAGACGACGGGGTCAGACGAAAAAAAGGATTTTAGAGGCACCCATTATTTATCCTAAATAAACCAGGGAATAAAAAAAATACAGCAAGTAATAGAAAACCTCCAAGAGTATGGTCAGAAAAAAACAGAAAGAGCAAAAACACTAAGTTGCCATTAAACTGTGATGGAACTACAAGTACAGTTTTCAGTCGTGTCGGCTAATACTCTATGGGAATCGTTTCAGATCATCATTTACACAACTTGTACAATTGAAGATAATTGGGTGGATTGTACTAGAACCTCAGAGAATCACTGGCATGTGATCTCACTGCGAGGACCACATACTACCCATGATGAGGGCTCCTGCACACGGCGGCGGTACACGAGGCCTTAGAATACACGTCTATGCAGTTGGTGCACAATGCCAGACAGGAGGCATAGTAATCGGGCAGGACATACAGTCATTGCTAGACTGAACTAATACTAACAATAGCACACCTTCACTAGATACACCAGGGGATCCGGCACACGGAATGGTTAAAAATGCTAACATATGATACTAAATGCGTAAATTCAGCTTTTGATCACTTATGGAGCTATAGAGTACTAAGCAAAAGTTGTAGACCGGCGTGGAAAAAATGCTGCTAAGCAATTTTTCAGAAATAGAAGGCATCTGATTGGCTCCCAATTCTTTCTGCAGCAAGACAATAACCCAAAAGACAAAGCCAATGTCATTAAGAACTTTCTCCTATGTAAAGAAGAACAGGGAGTCCTGGAAGTGATGATGTGGCCTCCACAAATTTTTGACCTAGAAATCAGTCTGTCTGGGATTACATGATAGAGAGAAGGATTCTCTCAAAATCCACAGAAGATCTCTGGAACACACTTCCTGCTGAGTTCTTTCAAAAATTGTGTGCAAGTGTACCTAGAAGAACTGATACCGTTTTGAAGGCAAAAAGTGGTCCCATCTACATTTGTCTTTTGTTCATTGACAAAACTAAACTATTAACACTTCTGTTTTTGAAAGCATTCGTACTTTTTAGCTTTTTTTCCACACCTGCCTAAAACTTTTGTACAGTATTGTACATACATGCCTGTATAATCTCGATTTCAAGAATGGGACCAACATGGGGGGTCTGGGTCATCCTTCATTTGATCACAGCATTTCAGTATTTAATCATCCATTTAAAAAAATAATAATAATCTGGAGCGGATCCTAAATGCAGACAATTCTAATGGAAAGATTCCTATTTGTTCTTTTAAATTAGGCTTAAAAATATAGATTAAAAAAAAACAACAAAAACACGACAGGTTAAATGTTGAGGGCCGAAGCCCGATTTGACCACGATAATGAAGTAGCACCATCAGAACTCATAAGCCATTTAACAGTCAGCATATTAACCCTTTGCAATCCAATTTTGGATTCAGGGTTTTCTAGGGGGCTTTCTCTTTCTGCCATTATACAATGGCGCCATCTGCTGGCTAGAGCCAGTACTGCAGTACGGGACATGCTGGAGAGGCCCCTGACAACAGAGCGGCCAGTAATATACAGTAAGAATACCCTGCCGGACGTCTTCCAACATCGGAGCTGTACAGCCTTCAATCAGAATGTCTGAAGACGTCAGACAGGGGATTGGAAAGGGTTAAATATTTCACCAGTGTTGGTTCACATCCGAAGTATTCCCTATGACAATTCCCCATGTAGCTCATGACACTCCGGTATGTAGTCATGGACAACTCGGACTTCAACTGCAGCTTAGGAAGGAACCACAGATCTCCCGATTGGCCTGATTCTGGTAACTGGGACTATGAGGACACATTGAACTCCAAAAAGAGCAAAAGCTGAATTTTTAGTTTATGCTTGAAATTACATTAAAAAGAAGTTCCACCATCTGATAAGTTGGGCTTTAATAATGTAATTGTGCAAGAACAGCCTAGCGTGTGAGAGGCCAGATATCAGGCACTTACAGGACTGCCAGGGTAACCAATTAGGAGAGTCTTCAGAGTAATAAACCAAAGTGTCATAGAGTTTTATATAAGCTACTTGGAAGTTGGCAATCTTTTCATTGTCAATGTTTCTCAATTAAGATTTTTTTTTTTTTTAATTTACTTCCACAAATTTCCATCCGTAATTCTTTATATTTTTATTAACCCTTTCCAATCCAATGTTTCCTAAAAGGCTTTGTGTTTTTGCTGTTATACAACGGTGCCATCTGCTGGTTAAAGCCAGTGGGTGTGCACCAGAGAGGCTCAGACAGCAGAGCGTCTGGCGATAGACTGTAAGAATACCTTGTCGGACATCCGACATTGGAGCTGTACAAGCTTCAATCAGAATGTAGTAAGATGTCAGATAGTGGATTGGAAAGGGTTAATCTGCGTAGATCGCTCTAATATGACTAAGGTAGGAAATTTGATGCTTTTGCAAGTTCTAAAAGTTGGGCTGTATGGGAATGAAATCTAAAACTTTCTGTAATATACTTACCTGTATCATTTGCTGGG